>NC_091544.1:16683125-18086250 GCF_030788295.1 Drosophila virilis | reverse complement strand
GTCAAGGAGCTAGTGGGTGAAGAAATGTCCACACAGCTGTATCCCATACTGTTCGATCAGATCAGAGCCATAGTGGAAAAGTTCTTTGATCAACAGGGCCAGGTCAATGTGAATGTTACAGATATAAACACACAGTTCATTGAGCATACAATTTTCATCATGAAATCCATATTGGATCCCAAAGCGAGCAAGGATCCGAATAATGAACAGCCGTCACCATCGGAACATTTGGGTGTCACCAGCATTGAGGGCATGATGTTGGGAATTGTGCGCTATGTGCGTCACCTGGATATGAATGTCTATGCCATACGCATCAAAACGAAGCTATGCCAACTAGTGGAAGTCATGATGAAGCGGCGCGATGATTTAGCCTTTCGCCAAGAGATGAAGTTCCGCAATAAACTGGTTGAATATCTAACGGATTGGGTAATGGGCACATCGCATCAAATAGCTCCACCCAGCTCGGTGGATGCTTCTCTGTTGACGAGTACTTCACTGATTTTTCGTGATCTCGATCAGGCTTGCATGGAGGCGGTGGCTGCCCTGCTGCGTGGCCTCCCCCTGCAGCCTGAAGAGTCAGATCGTGGAGATCTTATGGATGCAAAGAGCGCATTGTTCTTGAAATATTTTACGCTATTTATGAATCTTTTAAATGACTGCATTGACAGCTCCGAGGCAGAAAAAGAACCTAACAATACTCCACTGCTGCCGCCACGTCCCCGTATGGCAGCCGGTAAACTGACCGCTCTAAGGAATGCAACCATACAAGCAATGTCTAACCTACTGGGCGCCAACATTGACTCTGGATTAATGCATTCTATTGACCTAGGCTATAATCCTGATTTGCAAACACGCGCTGCTTTCATGGAGGTGCTAACCCAGATTCTACAACAAGGCACAGAATTCGACACACTGGCCGAGACGGTGCTAGCTGACAGATTCGAGCAACTTGTCCAGCTGGTGACCATGATCAGTGACAAGGGCGAGCTGCCAATCGCCATGGCGCTAGCCAATGTGGTGACCACCGCCCAAATGGACGAGCTCGCTCGTGTGCTGGTCACCCTATTCGATGCCAAGCATTTGCTTTCGCCGCTGCTGTGGAACATGTTCTATCGCGAGGTCGAGGTCTCGGACTGCATGCAGACGCTTTTCCGTGGCAATTCGCTGGGCAGTAAAATTATGGCATTTTGCTTTAAGATTTATGGCGCTAGTTATCTGCAAATGCTATTGGAGCCGCTCATTCGGCCATTGCTGGATGATGAGGAGGAGACCTGCTTTGAGGTGGATCCAGCGCGTCTAGAGCCTGCTGATGATATCGAAGAGAACCGCAATAATTTGATTGCTCTGACTCAAAAAGTATTCGATGCTATTATCAACTCTTCGGATCGGTTTCCGCCGCAACTACGCTCCATGTGTCACTGTCTATACCAAGTGCTGAGCAAACGTTTTCCAAATCTGCTGCAAAACAATATTGGCGCCGTAGGAACCGTCATCTTTTTGCGCTTTATCAATCCAGCAATAGGTGAGTTGGTCCTTTAACTTAACGTTTCAAAATTATCATCTTTACTCCCTTACAGTCTCCCCGCAGGAGCTGGGCATTGTGGGCAAACAGGTGCCCAGCTCGGCGAAGCGCGGTCTTATGCTTATGTCTAAAATACTACAGAACATTGCCAACCATGTGGAATTCTCTAAAGAGCAGCACATGCTCTGTTTCAACGATTTTCTGCGCGATCATTTCGAAGCCGGAAGACGCTTCTTTATACAAATCGCCTCGGATTGCGAGACAGTCGACCAAACGTCACACAGCATGAGTTTCATTTCGGATGCCAATGTGCTGGCGCTGCATCGTTTGTTGTGGACGCACCAGGAGAAGATAGGCGACTATTTGTCCAGCAGTCGTGATCACAAGGCCGTTGGCAGACGGCCCTTTGATAAGATGGCCACGCTATTGGCCTATTTGGGTCCACCAGAGCATAAGCCAGTCGACTCCCACATGATGTTCAGCTCATATGCACGCTGGAGCTCTATTGATATGTCGTCTACAAATTTCGAAGAAATTATGGTTAAGCATCAAATGCACGAAAAGGAGGAGTTTAAAACGCTCAAGTCCATGAATATATTTTATCAAGCGGGCACCAGCAAGTCGGGCTATCCTGTGTTTTACTACATAGCCAGACGATACAAGTGAGTGCCCTACCGTCTCTATATCGATATATATTTATTAATATTGTTTACCTTGCAGAATTGGTGAAACCAATGGAGATCTACTGATTTATCATGTTATACTCACGCTAAAGCCCTTCTGTCACTCGCCTTTTGAGGTTGTTATTGACTTTACGCACACCTGTTCCGATAATCGCTTCCGCACCGAGTTCTTGCAAAAGTGGTTCTATGTTTTGCCCACGGTGGCTTATGATAATGTGCATGCGGTATACATTTATAATTGCAATTCGTGGGTGCGCGAGTATACAAAGTTCCATGATCGCATCCTGGCACCGCTTAAGGGCAATCGTAAATTATTGTTCCTTGAGTCGCCCAACAAGCTTAGCGATTTTATTGATGCCGAACAACAGAAGCTGCCTGGCGCAACGCTTTCTTTGGACGAGGATTTGAAAGTGTTTAGCAATGCCCTAAAGCTTAGTCACAAGGACACGAAAGTGGCCATCAAAGTGGGTCCCACGGCGCTGCAGATTACATCCGCCGAGAAAACGAAAGTCCTGGCGCATTCAGTGCTGCTCAATGATGTTTATTACGCCTCTGAGATTGAGGAGGTTTGTCTGGTGGATGACAACCAATTTACCCTGTCCATAACCAATGAAAGCGGCCAGTTAAGCTTCATTCACAACGACTGCGACAATATTGTCCAGGCTATTATACACATACGCAATCGCTGGGAACTTAGCCAGCCGGATTCGGTCACAGTGCATCAGAAGATACGACCCAAGGATGTGCCCGGCACGCTTCTCAACATGGCTTTATTAAATCTGGGCTCCTGTGATCCAAATCTGCGCACAGCTGCTTACAATTTGTTATGCGCGCTGACCGCCACTTTTGATCTAAAGATTGAAGGCCAGTTGCTAGAGACCCAAGGTCTCTGCATACCCTCGAATAACACTATCTTCATCAAGTCCGTCAGTGAGAAGTTGGCCACCAATGAGCCACATCTGACGCTGGAGTTTCTCGAGGAGTCTATACAGGGCTTCCAGCGTAGCACCATCGAGCTAAAGCATTTGTGCTTGGAATACATGACACCCTGGTTGAAAAATCTGACCAAGTTTTGCAAGTCTAATGACGACGCCAAGAAGTTAAAAGTCTCGCAAATTCTGGACAAGCTCATCTGCCTGACAATTGATCAAAAGGAAATGTATCCCTCGGTGCAGGCCAAAATTTGGGGCTCCATTGGCCAAATACCTGAGCTCATTGATATGGTGTTGGATAACTTTTTGCACAAGTCGATAAGCTATGGTCTGGGCTCGCCGCAGGTGGAGATTATGGCCGATACTGCTGTGGCCTTAGCCTCAGCTAATGTCCAATTGGTGTCGAAGAAGGTTATTACGCGTATGTGCCGCGTTATGGACAAGTCGTGCACGAATCCTACGCAATTTCTTGAACAGCACATGATGTGGGATGACATTGCCATACTAGGACGCTATCTGCTTATGTTATCATTTAATAATTGCCTGGATGTAGCCACCTCGGTTCCGTACCTCTTCCATACCATCACGTTTCTGGTCTGCTCTGGCTCGCTGTCCATGCGCGCTTCCACCCATGGACTGGTCATAAATATTATACATTCGCTGTGCACCTGCACAAATCTTTCGTTTGGGGAGGAAGCTCAGCGTGTGCTGCGTCTGTCACTTGATGAATTCTCGCTGCCCAAATTCTATCTGCTGTTCGGAATTAGCAAGGTTAAATCGGCAGCTGTTACAGCCTTCCGCTCTAGTTGTCGCCACCCTACTGACAAGTGGCTAGGCAATGAGCGCGTCACTCAACCGCTGCCTGCGGATCGTGAACGCCTATCGCTGCCTTCGCTGGAGGTCATCACAGATGCTCTTCTGGAAATCATGGAGGCTTGTATGCGGGACGTGCCGGACTGCGAGTGGCTGCATACCTGGACTTCTTTGGCGCGTAGCTTTGCCTTTTGCTATAATCCAGCACTGCAACCACGTGCTCTTATTGTCTATGGATGCATTAGCAAGAGCGTAACGGATCACGAGGTTAAGCAACTGCTACGCATACTAGTCAAGGCGCTTGAGTCTTTCAACGATTTAATACTGATTGAGGCTTTGGTCATGTGCCTCACACGCATTCAGCCTCTGCTACGTCCAGAGTCGCCTATACATCGTGCACTCTTTTGGGTGGCCATCTCTGTCTTGCAGCTGGACGAGATTACGCTTTATGGCGCTGGGCTGGCGCTGCTCGAACAGAATCTGCATACGCTCAAGTCGCAGGGCTGTTTCGATAAGAAGGAAACCATAGCCGAAGTCATGATGAAAACGCGCGAGAAGCTCGAGTGGCACTTCAAACAACTAGATCATGCTGTGGGCTTGTCTTTTCGCAGCAATTTCCACTTTGCTCTGGTCGGACATTTAATCAAGGTGAGTCGCTTATATTTTAAAAATGGGTGTGGTCTAAAATATTCATATCATTTCAGGGCTTTCGTCATCCCACGCCAACCACAGTGTCACGTACATCTCGTGTGCTGACCATGCTTCTGGGTATTATAGCCAAGCCACTGCATCGCGACAAATTCGAGGTGACGCCGGACAGCGTGGCTTATTTAACAGCTCTTGTGGCTGTCTCCGAGGAGGTGCGTTCCCGCTGTCATGTGAAACATGCGCTGCCACGCTGGCCGGCTGATCTAAGCGGCAGCAGCATGGAAAATGGCGAACTACCCAATGGTGTACAGACTGTAAGTGCATATAAGAAAAGAAAAAAAATTAATCTATTAATTTGTTGTGTTCTGATAATGTATTAATAAAGTTTTACTCTTTATATTGCAGATCGGCCAACCGTTGTCGAGACGTCAAAAAAGCTGGGATATACTAGATCAGTCAGCTCTGCAGTTTGCGCGTCATCATAAAGTACCTACCCTACAAGTAAGCTAATTAGGCAAAGTCCAATTACATTTTCGTGTGTTTCCTATTTGAAAAATCATTTTACAAAAGTTGTTATAACCATTTGCTATAGTAACTTTTGGCTATTCTCGTGTTATACTGAGATAATTATGTAAACATCCCGCCTATTATCAACTCTATTTGAGATCAGCATTTGCATAACTTATTAATCGTTCAATGACTTTTTCTTATCTCTTTTTATGTTTGTTTAAAAAAAATCCCCCGTAACATACATATATCACAACGTAACTCGTATATACTCAACTATACTACTTTATGTGCCTGCTGACTCTTTCATCTAATTGGTGCTTGTAACTCTCATCAAAATACTTATATATACATACAAAAACTACTCGTAATTGCCACTACTACTACGCATGAACATGTCATTTGATTTACGCTTAATTTGGTAAACTACAACAAAAACAACTTTATGATCGTAGAATGCGCGAGTTTTATTCAAAACTCAACGCTCATTTTCGGTACCAACCACCAAGGATCCGAATAATGCGAGCGGCATCGAAGAACGTCAGGTATTGACTAAAAAACTCTCACTTTAACTAGACCCCAGAAACCCAATAATAAAATACTCGAATTAAGTAATATATAATTTTCCTGCATGACACTGCCTGTTCGCTCAAAGCCCCATCAATTCCATTGGAATCCAATTTAATTGTACACCTTTCTTCTTTGTTTTAAAACTAGTTTAACATTTTCACAGTAAATACTAATTTTCAAATATCTTCACGTCCCTTATTAGCTGATTTGTATTTCAAATTTATACATCAATCTAACAAACTTTTCCGCAACCCAACAGGAACGCGGCTCACGTTCTTCTGTCTCAAATGAATCGAATGTTTTACTTGATCCGGAGGTGCTGCCCGATCTATCCATACAAGCGCTGGTGTTAACTGTTTTGGCAACTCTCGTAAAGTACTCCTCGGATGAGAACGAAACGCGCGTGCTCTATCAGTATTTGGCTGAGGGTTCCGTCGTATTTCCAAAAGTATTTCCCGTTATGTAAGTTATTTTTGCCATTTTACTTAAAAGCTTTTAATATATCATTTCTTACCCGTAGCCATTCGCTTTTGGATCAGAAAATTAATAATATACTATCCGTATCACACGATCAAGTTGTATTGAATTCCGTGCAGAGCATCATACAGAACATGTTGGCCAGCGAGGATCCCTCCCAGCAGCAACTACATTTCTTGCAAAGCTGCGGATTTGGCGGACTCTGGCGATTCGCTGGGCCCTTTACCAAGGTAAGTTTTCTTGAATTTTAACCAATCATCAAATAGTAAATTTTCTTTTTTGTTGCCTTTGCAGTACAACATGATGGGCGAATCTTCAGAGTTGTTTGTTAACTGCTTAGAAGCCATGGTGGAGACTTGTCTGCCTGGCGATGAATCAGCACCCGTCCCACCTTCTCCGCGTCCGTATAATCTCAGCTCTAGCCTGAGCAGCCTAACGCTTGGCTCACCCACAGATAAAGGTAAATTGTGAAAAATACAATAGCATTTTTGTTAATGCTCAAATTAGCTGCATAAATTGTTGAACTTGCTTTTAGCCTAGCGCATTATTATAGCCACAGATTTGAGATGATATTTTTGGTATACTTGAATTTTGATAAAACGTTATAAATATGTTCTCTATTTACTTTTTCTATATGCAAACACAACATTACGTTTAAATATATAGCATTCTCATCGGAATCATTAGACTTTTATGATAACTGCTCCGGCAGCGTCACCTCGCTGCGCCGCGCCTCACACAGCAAATCTCGCGCCAAACATCGATTGAACGAAAGTCCATCACATTAAACTGCAACTAATTTGAAAAACAAATATATAAAACAACTAAAACAAGCTTAGCAAATTATATATACACATACATAAACAAATCCATTACCGATAAAAAACAAAACACATCATGTTTATTAGAAGACATTGTGGGCTATACAGCCTATTGTGCAAGCATCTAATCAAGTTAACTAAGCGCTACTTACTAAATTAAATCGTACCTTACAATTGAATAAGTCAAACAATTGTACTAAATAGGGGGCAGTACATATTAATGGGTATGCAAATTGTTATTAATACCTTCCCCCTACCATCCCAAAAAAAAAAAAAAACAAAAAAAAACATGAAAATTGAATTAAAACACACATATGCACCTTATTGTATTAGCAAATTGTATGTTTGAATATTTGAAAATTGTATTTTCGATATTTATCAGTACCTTGACGCATTTATAAAACGTTTTTCGATTACACATGCGACTTTAAATTATCTAGCTCTTTTGTATCGTAGTGTAGTTGGCTTAAATGTTTGTTACATATTTTTTCGTACATATTAAAATTATAAGCAGAAATCGGCCGATGTTACTAACAACTATTTGACATATTTACCAATCGGTTAAACTAACCAAATCGCCAGTTTAGTAACTTGGCCCATATTTTATTATATACATACAAACTTTTAACCAATGGAATTACGAATCATGTTAAAATATATATAGATATATTTATATATAAATATTCAATATTAAACGTACCTAAAGCTTATGCAAAAATATATATTTGCATGCGAATTGCAACAGTGTTGCACAAACAAAGAAGCCATGCTCTCAAATTGACTAACAAAATTAATGTATAAAAAAATAAAGCAAAACACAAAATTTCGGTTGCAATAAGATTTGAGTTTTACAATAGCTTTAAACTAGACTAGAAAAAGCAACGTTACAGCGACATTTTATACTTTTTATAAATTGCATAGAATATTTTGATTAGTTAAACAGAATACAAATCTAAACAACTATATATATATATAGACTTTTATATACGACAAATTTGTTTGCCAAATGCGTACGAATTTTTACCCAGCATCGTTAGACTTGATTTAATTGAATTTCTAACTTTTATATTCCTCTTAATAATTAACTTAACTCTGTTTATTATTTTCTTAGTTTCTTGCGTAATTTATGTATATGTTTATGCCTCTTCTATCTTATTTTCAGCTGCATGAATAACAACAACAAACCCACGCACGAGACGTACCACACTAATCGCAAAAGTTATGCGTTTTTTAAATCTGTTTAAACAATGTTTCTAAACAAAAGAAAAACCAAAAAAAAAAACACACACACAAAATGTACAAACGCGTTTCGAACGAATGTCCACTGTTGATGATCGGTTATGCGTAAAATTAAACAAATAAAACTCGTTACATGTAAAAGGACTGAATGTATGTATATAGAGGAAGGCGAAACAGCTGGCAGAGGCGCATGGAACCCCACGAATAAATATTACAAATAATATAGCAAATACACAGATTTATACGTACATATATATATGTACTTATATTTTCACAAAGAATAAGAAACAAACAAACACGGCAAGAATTTTTGAACAACTATCGATGCAATGTAGTTTTTTAAAATATTTATGTATGTAGTTTAGAAATAAGCACATACCTACTTACACCAGTTCCTGCGATGACCATGGCCCAGTCGTAAGGGCCCCAAATGTACCCAAGTTGATCAATCAAAACGAAAACTGCAACAACTACAACAGCAATAAGAAGCTTAAGAAAAGTAGTATGCGATTAAGCTGCCTTTTCATTCTTTTGTATTATATGTAAATCTCTCGATGCGAATTAAAAAAAAATGTAATTAACGGCATTTATATTATGTTTTCAGATTTTATTTAAGCACATGTTCATTTAACTTTCTTTAACCTAATTTATTTCACAAGCATAATATTTTTTATATTTTACTTTATAAAATTTGTAAAACACCAAAAAACGAATTCCCTCGTAAAATAAGCAAACCCCAGTCGGCTTTTAATGCAAATTAGGCTTAGGCTTACAACACGTTTATAAGAACGAAAATCGAAATATTTATATACCTTATACATTTGTACCTCGTAACAACAACAAATTTAATCGCAACAAATTAGTCCGATATCTTCCTTTTTTAATAAGGCATACTAGCACAAGAATTTTACTTATTACCAACTGAAACTAACACATTTTGAATCAAAGGTAACTAGAACAGGAAACTATGTATAACAAATCCGAGAAACATTACTTTTGCATATAAGTATATCGTATTTATGCTCTATGTATGTATGTGTTGCTATATGTGTATTTATGTATAATCGAAAAGTATATATTGTAATTTACATAACTATCGAACGAAATAGAAATTGCCCAACTATGCGGCTAACTAAAAATATAGTATATTAAATATTCCAGTTTCAAGTCTATCAATATACAAGTTTATCGAGCAAATTAATTTACTCTCAATAAAATGTTTAAAGGAAAACCCAATAAATTATTTTTATTAAAGTCGAATTGTTAGAATATCTTATTAACTTCAAGGATAAATACTACCCATTAGATTAATTTGAAAGATGTTAAAGAATGTAAATATTTTTGAAGAGAAACTGCAAATATTTTAAGGGTTCGTAAATCGCTTTTTAATCATTTTCCTCATCCATATCAGAAATTCCAGCTCTTGTTCTTTTGTATGCAAATATTTATAATGGTTCTGGCAGTTTCAACAGATCAACCCCAGAGCTAAATACCATATGCACTTGCCAGACAATCCATTGGTGCGTTGTTTGGCGCGCCAAGATTAAAAACCTCCCCCACGAAGCAACGGAATCAGAGCCTCATCTTCAAATGCAGTCGTCGTTGTGTTTGTTGGCTTCTCAATTTCATGCATGCGATTACACGACCCTCGGGCTCAGGGGCAGACACTCACCCTCGGCGCGTTGGTCGAGCAGGTGAATTTTGTCGATGGGCCAATCTCAGTTGTAAACGCGCCAAAACGGAGCAAGTGCCACAGCTGACCAGGCCAAAATCTCGAAAATACAATCCCAATACTTGTGGGAATGCTTGAAGTAAACTTTCTCACGATGTGCCGCCAACGGCACACCGGCTGGCAAGTGCCTGGCACTGGCAACTGGTACGGGTGGCAGTGGTTGCGGTGGTTGCGAGCGAGCAAGCGCGGCCCGTTCCCGTCCGTAAGTGTAATGCAATGTCGCATCAAAGAGGAAATGAGGTCTGGGTCTCGATCTGGCCCTGCTGCCTGTGACACACACACATACACACACACGCGAAGACAGCGCGCCAAAGGGAAGAGAGCAAAAACACAGCCACGACACAAACAGAAAAACCAACAATGCCGCCGCCATCGTTGAGATTGCCGCCCGGGGCCCAAGTGAGGGTAGCTAAAGGGAACGGGCATGGCACGCATGGGGCACGGTTGCCAGAGAGTGTGCGAGGCACAGACAAAGCCAGGTCGAGGTCATGTCGCCGTCGCATTCGTTCTTGAGTTAAATGTTGCACGCAGCCAGCTCGTGTGTGCGTGTGCGTGTGGTGCGAGTTGCTGCCGCTTCTGCTCATCGTGCTGTTGGTGGTGGTTCCTCTGGTTCGGCTTTTGTCTCTCGCTCCGGCTCACGCTCTGTTCCTGTTGCGCAGGCGCACGGCATCGGCACGAGAGAAAAAGAGAGCCCGCTCTGGCAGAGGCATAGCGTACGCGCTGTTGGCATCAGGCGTGTGCACTGAGCGAAAATAAATAACTATTCGTCATTTTTAGAACACTGTTCAAGTTCACCAACATTTTTTAGATAAATATGATTTTATAAAATTTTTGTTTTCTGGTAAAAACATACTTTAATCAATCCTTTCGCACTCTTGCTTGTTAGTTTTTCATTGTTGTTAGGTTAATATTTACATACGGTTTCTTATCTTTATTTACAAAATTTTATTTTTGCATATATTTCTACTAACGTACACTTCTATTAGGTGGTGCTGATATCTACGCGCAAGCCTTATGAATCAGACCAAACTCATTCCTACTCTATTAAAAACCACCCAATCCAACAAACTATTTACCTACGAATAATTTAACTACATGCATCAACAATTTTTTTCAGTGTAGCTAAACGGCTTCCGCTCACTTGTCACAAATATCTATGCTTTTTAATCAATAGGGTATATACATGGGAAATTTTTCAAAATCAGCAAAAGTCATATATATATATAAATATATATGTATATATCTTCTATTATGTTATATGAAATGTATATGAACATTTTTTATTTGACTTAAATTTATAAGAATATTGTTTTTAAAACATAACATTTGTCTATGGATAATTGTCAGTCAATTCTATCAAATCATTGTAAAATTTACATTTAAAGTGTTATTTGAATATACAGGGTATCTTATAGTGAAGCAAGCAAACTAAATTTCTTTTAAATGTTGCACACGTGCAGCGTTAAGGGCATCTTGCCACAAGCAGAGCGTCGGAGCCACACACACTTACGCACAACGACACGATTGATGCTCGTCTTGGGCCATCATTCCCGATCGGATCCGCTTCGCTCTGATCGTTTTGAGCGTTGCGTGGTAGCAGTTAGGGGAGGATTTTGCAAGTGTACGCGCCGCCGACGCCGACGCCTGCTGCAGCTACAAAAAGGATCAGTTTACCTTGCGGCAAGATCATTTCTCAAGCGACTACCGTGCGGTGAACAGCAGCAAGTGTCCGTTCCGCAGCAGAGTTCAACATACGCCCGGACAAATTTATAAAGCTACTTGCAACATCACAATTAACAAACACACCCAATCAAATTAGTACTATGGCCGTGGAGGGTCAAAGATTTATGACCAAGACGCAGCACTATCGCAAGGTCACCAAGCCGCTGCTGGAGCGAAAGCGACGGGCGCGCATGAATCTCTACTTGGATGAGCTAAAAGATCTCATTGTGGATACAATGGACGCGCAGGGCGAGCAGGTCAACAAGCTGGAGAAGGCTGATATACTGGAGCTGACCGTGAACTATCTGAAGACGCAGCAGCAGCAGCGTCTGGCCTGCGGCAGTGCCGGCACACCTCCAGACATGTCCACACCCACTTCTCCACCTGCGAATCAGTTGAACTTTGACAAATTTCGCGCGGGTTACACACAGGCCGCCTATGAGGTCTCCCACATATTCTCCACGGTGCCCGGTGTAGATCTTAAGTTTGGCACGCATCTGATGAAGCAGCTTGGACATCAGCTAAAGGATATGAAGCAACAACTGATCAGCCCGGTGCCCAGTGAAGATGCCATCGAACCTGTCAATCTGGCCAATGGGAAGCAACAGCGCTCCACATCACCACAAGAGAATCTAGACAAGGGTGAGGATGTGTGGCGACCCTGGTAAACTATCCACAATGCCGATCCCTTAGCTTTATTACACTTGCACATTGAGAGCTTTATTAATCTGGTTCTAGTTCATAAGTCTTAATCGAGTTTTCCAAGGCTTATTGTAAACATTTGCCCTCGTTTATTAGATGATTATTTGACAAGATTTTATACCTATATGATGTGATGTTCCTGTGATAGTTTTTAAGTGCGTTTTTTTGTATCTGATCTCCAGTAGCAAATAATACTTAAATATTTAAACATAATTAATCTTAATTTGAATACACACCGAGCTTCCCAATGAGCTTCCATTTAGATTATACTGTAAAATGATTACTCATAGATATTTTGAAACAAATCATTTAGTTGATCTTTAATTTATACGCTTTTAATAAATATAAACAATTGTATATGCCATACCACAATTTTGTATTTATTATTATATTATGAAATTATTTTGATTTTCAAAATTGCATACTTCCGGTCGAAGAAATACCAATTATTCAAGTTATGTAAACATTTTTGAAATATAGTTTTTTAAGCTTAAAAATATTATCTTAAAATCAGAACAATATTTTACCCTATATGATTGAGTTACAACTTTAATAAAACGTATTTATAATTTATGTAAAATTGAGCAATTCATTAAATTATACATAAATTTGTAAACTCTCATTCAAATAAATCACCTCATCTCAATAAAATTAAAATTTGACAAATTTTCTCCGCCAAATACCGTCTTTCGAAGATCGGGGTCACCCCTGGTACATGCGAACGTCCCATTTGGAAAGTGAGCCATAAATATATAGGTTGCGAATTACATCACGTTACTTGGAAATCACCCCAATCGACTGGCTAGACGACTTCTAAGAAGGAGAAGGAGCCCGAATGCGAAGGAGATTTCGGAGGTCTAATTCAACCGATCTCTCAGAATAAGTTGTACTAGTATTTATTCATATAAGTTCAATTGCAGTTGCTTAAATAAAAAATAAAACAAAATCAACTTAAAATAAAAGACATATTTTCTGTCAAATAAATCAACAAGAAAAAGATTTTAAGAGTTTGCGTTTAACAAATATCTTAAGAATAATATAAGTATTGGTTTCTCAGAGTTTTTTTCCAATATATATTTGGAACAAATAAATAAATATTTTCGCAGCTTAAAAATAATGAATTACAAGGTTCATATAATAACAAATAAGCGAAAAAATTGAATCATAACATTTTTACAAATAAATTGCGAATACTCCCCTAATTTTTTTGACGAATCGTTATTTGTTGTTATTTTTTTGACAGATTTCTTATATTTTAGTATTTTAATATATAAAAAATAATAATATAATTAATAATATAAAAATGTAATTATTATTGAAATTGTTTTTATTATTATTATTATTATTATTATTTTTTATAAACTACTTTTTTGTAGTTGTGAAGTTGTTTTTGAATTTATGGCCTAAGTCTCAATTGAACTGGTGATTAATCGAACCATGTAGTCGGCTCACGACACAGTGAATAGCTTTAAATAATGGCTGACCACATCCATTTGCAATCATTCACCCAACACCATTTCATATATCGTCATAAACATGCGCATGTAAATGTTCACCCAATATCCACAGCCCAATTACAAGAGCCTGGAACGCGCACGACTTACAGTCAAAAGTCGAAAGTGTGTCCACCGTGCGCCACACGCGAGTAACGAGCAGCAAGAGTCGAGCAACAAGCATCGAACAGCATCGCTTGGCCCATGCCCGACCTCGACTCTTACATACAAAAGGTGCCCATGGGCCAGGATCAGGGCAGAGCCAGAGCCAGAGCCAGAGAAAAAGCAACGGGAACACAAATTAAGCACACTCGTCGCACACGAGCAATGTTCCCACAGGATCATAACTGGCACACAGCCGGCCAACAAGTGCAGGACGAGCCGAAATGGAATGCCAATGCACAAACAGGAAGTGCTGCTCTTTGCTGCTCTGCCTAAGCGAAACGCCCCAGCAAAATGCTGCTGCTCCTGGCATTCTGGCCGTGTCGTTCCCACGCCAACGGGCCAGCGTCTGTTGGCACAAATGAGATGGCAAGAAGCGTGCAGTTCATTATCCTTTCGCTCGCCCATGTTCTTAGGCAAATCATAACACAAATCTAGAAATGGCAGCTGCGCCACAAACTCACAAACGCACAAACTGCAAAAATTCCCATGGCCTGGCCAGGCGGAGCATGGTTCGAGCTGCGCTTCGTTGCCCATTGAGCAGGTGAGCCTCAGAATATTGGTGTGAGAAACCAAGGAGGAAAGTGGTTCCCACGATACTGCCAAGCACACACTCAAATGAACACACATACACACGCACAAAGGCAACGATCCTGCGAAGGCAGCGATCCTGCTCCCTGGTGCCCGCTGATGATAAGGGTGCCACCAGAGGGCAACAATAAGAAACCGAGCGAACAATAAGAAACAGCGGAAGGGTCGACGACGTCGTCGTCGAGCAACCCTCATGCCAGCACACGCTGCACAAAATGCCAGCACAGCCGAAGCCAAAGCCGAGACCGATCCAAGCGCACGAGGTATTATGGGGGTTGTTTTTGCCGCTCGCCTATAAAAGGCAGCGGTCCGGCGAGTCAAGAACACACAACGTCTTGCACAGTCAGAGCAGGAACAGCTCAGCAAAGCAACCAAAATAACAACACCAAATAACCAACAAAATGTCGTCAATACAAATATCGGAAATGTCCAAGACGTACCAATACCGCAAGGTGATGAAGCCATTGCTGGAGCGCAAGCGGCGCGCACGCATCAATAAGTGTCTAGATGAGCTAAAGGATCTGATGGTCGCCACGCTAGAATCAGAGGGGGAGCATGTCACACGCCTGGAAAAGGCCGATATACTCGAGCTGACCGTCACCCATCTGCAGAAGATGAAGCAACAGCGCCAGCACAAACGCGCCAATGGTGGCGCCGAGACACTTACGCCTGCCGAGGGCTTCCGCTCCGGCTATATACACGCCGTCAATGAGGTGTCCCGCTCACTGTCCCAGCTACCCGGCATGAATGTCAGCCTGGGCACACAGTTAATGACACATTTGGGTCAGCGGCTTAATCAACTGCAACCCGCCGTTAAGGAGGTGCTCCCAGTGACGCAGCCGCTCTCCGTGCACATTGCCAGCCGGGATGCCTACTCTGTGCCCATTTCGCCCATCTCCAGCTATGCCGGCAGCCCCAACTCAAGTGTGGCCAGCGAACAACTGGGCAGCGCCTCGCTCCTGACCACTTGCTCCAGCAATCTCAGCATTGACGTCACCAAAATGGAGGAGGTGGCAGACAGCGAGGATGAGGAGAATGTCTGGCGGCCTTGGTAGAGAACCAGCGAGAGCGACAGAGAAAAAGAGAGAGAGAGAGAGAGAGAGAGACTATAAGAATGAGAGTTAAGAATAGCAAATGTCTTCCAAGTCAAAGGGTTAACCAAGCCCAATTGACGCCCACTTAGCATTAAGTTTACAACAACAACAACAACAAAAAAGCTTTAACACGGCGCAGTTCATGTGATAACTAAGTTTAATAATAAATTATATAGCTAAAATCGAAATACCATGCATCTTTTATTGACTCATCGTATTTTCCCCTGGTATAACTGATCAGTTATAAGACTGAACTTAATGGGAATAGCTGCTTATCAATCAATAAGCAACATATGACTATCCAATTGGTCAAACTGTATCCAGGAATATATATATATATATGTATTAGTTAGGAGGGTCAATCAGTTGTTGTAGCGGAAATGCGCTGACCGTAGCCTAAACTGCTGCTACAATTTTCTCGAACCCAACTGAGTCAATTCGTTGTAATTTTCTGATTCTTCTTATTGTTAAAAATGCCGACCAAAAATCTGTTAACAATAGAAAGCGAAAACAATGCCAAGGCCGAGAAGAAAACCAAAAAGAAAACTACGAAAAAAAAAACATACTAGAAAAATAAAATCAATGTCCGTTACGAGTCTGCCGACGCGTCCAGGGTCCAGGAGCACCCCTTGAACACGTGTGCACACAATAAGACCGGGCAACATAAAAAATTAGAGACTTATCTCTTGGCGTGCCTAATCGAGTTACGACAATGTCGCTCAGCCTTAGGCCCAAAACGAAATCTTCTTGAAAAGAAAAACGGCCCAAACAATAGTAGAAAAGGATCGAGTCATCGTTGTACAACCCTCCGGCCAACCTCCAACCATTAAGCATCCTTTTTGGGCACTCGTCTAGAAAATCGTGTGCACAACGGTCAAGGCAAGACACATAATTGCTCGGGCTGTCTGTCTGACATTCAGGTAAAGGTAAAATGATTGCTCTACCCTAGGGCAATCCACAGCTTGGGCCCTGACAGGATATCACTTTTAGCTGGCCCGCATCATTTGGTTATCTGCTGCCGCTGTCGCTGTTGTCGTTGTTGCTGCTTTTGTTGTTGTTGTTGTTGTTGCTGTTCTTGTTGTTGCTGTTGCTGCTCCAACAAGACCAGTAGCTCCGACGCCTGAGCTGTTAACAATCAATGAAGTTAAAGACAGCCACATAAAATAGCCCAGACAACATGAAAATTATGAGGGCACCTCTGGGGATGCAAAATCGTGGCCTTGATCAGCATTAACGATCTTAAGACTGAATATTTCTGAGCAGTAAATTCACCATCATGTGAGATTTAAATAATGCGGGTTAGCCAAATCATCATTTAATTATTAATTTTAGATTAACTAAAAATTTAATTGAGCATATGTACATTGTTTTCAATTGTTATTCTTAACAATAAATATAATAAAAATTAATATTTTAAATAAATAAATTTTAAATAAATATATAGATCAGACAGGTTCGCTTTTATGTGCACCCTACAGCTAAAATGACTTAGATTCGGTAATATTTGCAATTTATATAAGTTGTGCCTAACTGACACCTATAAAGCTAATACGACTTTAAGAAAAGAGCCAAAAATCATTTTGTATAACTCAATTGAATTTTCAGTCGTGTAGCTCATACAAATTTGCATATGATCAATACGGACAAAAAAATCGCGACTCAATGTTGATCCTCGGCCATCCCTAGGCAGCATAATTGTGGCATGGCAACAACAACAATGACAGCAACAACAACAACAACAACAACAACAACGACAACGACAACAAGATGCACAACCAGAGACGACAATGGACAATAAGCAGAATATGGTATAAGGCGAAGGCAAAAGGAAATGCACGCGGCAGCTACGAAAGATACTTAATCTTAAAGGTAAACCCGATGAATGATGAACGAATGTGTTGCAACGTAACCGAAACCGTATCCCAATCCCAAAACTCCGAAACGTTCAAAGATCTGCAAAGAGCTCGACGCTCGCCGCTCGCCGCTCGCCTCTCGAACGCAAGCCCGAGTCATTAAAAATCTACAATACACAAACTGCATACGAATCACTTGAAGGGCCACAGCACACGCACACACACAAATTGACGGGCGGAGGGACTGGTCGTCGGGCACAGGGTGAGGGGCAGGGTGAGGAGCGGAGCGCAGTACAAAAAATATCAGAAGCGAAGATCGTGAGAAAATGGTTTGGAACGTGGTTCTCACACGATCGACACACCTGCCCTTTTTTATGTGTAAGTGTGTGTGCAGGGTGTGTGTGTGTGTGTGTGTGTCTCCCTGTTGTACGTATTTTTGAATTCAAGATACAAGACCACTTACGGGCAAGATCACGACCGAGGAGCGAGGAGGCGAATAGCTGCTGCTGCTGCTGCTGCTGCGACTTGAAAGAGAAAAGCAGCGTGCGGTAAGTGTGCGGCAAAGTTGACGTCGTCGCATTGGCCAACATTGTAATGACTGTGGACACACGATCGTTAAGACCACAGCGTAGCCGAACACAAAAGGGGTAGGGGGGCAGGCGACAAGGCGGCCTGTGGCGCGGCGCATGCGCGATGAAGCCGCACCGCGCAGCTCGCAGCTCGCAGCGTTTTGTCGAACGAACTCAATTTACTTTGTTTACGGCCAGAGCCAGAGCCAAAGCGAGACAAAGTTCGAGTGTGCGATAGAGACAGTTAGCCAGTGTGAGGCACAGGCCGAGCCACACTTATATGGTGTGCTATTGACTCTGTAATATCTTTAATATGGGATGTTGTTACACTGCATTGGCACACGCGCACGTTGCCACTGGACGAGCGCTGCCCAGAGCCAGTGTTGGCGGGCGTGTGTGTGTGTGTGTGTGTGCCAGAGATGCTGGCACGAGTTGTTGCATGGCAGCCCCACACCAACCCCCCTCACCCAGCCAAACAGCCGCTGCTCATCTCAACGATGCCTGGCCCCTCAGCTCAGCCCATCGCCAGCGCCCGCTCCATCGGCTGGGTTGGCCGGTTTTTATTTTTGATTTTTTTTTTGTTGCTTTTTATTTATTTTTTTATTTTTTATTAAGTGGTGGTCTTGCGCTTACTTTAATATGGCTGCATTAAATTTTGCGGCGTGTGTGTATTATGACTGCAGTAGGTGGCACTGCCTGGCCCCGGGGCAGCAACGGCAGCAGCAGCATCAACTACAGTTGCTTGAGTGAATGTGAATGTGAATGGAATGGAATGGAATTAGTGTGGGGCCAACACTCAGAGGTCACGTGATGTGCGCACCGTACTGTACTTCTTCATTTTTTTGCTACCTTAAAGCGCTTACTAACCGTTCAAGACGCTCCAACCGAACCGTTAATTATTGGCCTACATAAAATAATATCATTCGCATCATTGCCAGCAAATGACTCGATAGTTTTTGAAGGTATTCGAAATATAGAAGTAAAAGTGTCAAAATTATTACAATAAGTAGCCTAGATGCAATGATAAATGTTTTTTATGTAATACATATTAATGATGACTTAAAAATGAATGAATGAAAAAACTTTAAATATTCTTTTTGCCTTTAGTTACTTGTAAAATATATTAATCCTATTTGGGTTTCCAGTGAAAAGTCCTAATATACCATAATACCAAGAAAATTGTTAATTTAGCCTGTGTTTTTGATTGGATTGCTCATTTTGGTAATTTTTTAGCTTCCAATACTTAAGCAGATATCTTCACTTATGTCATTAAAATATCATCATAAGCCTGCTAATTTCTGACAGCACTTTTTGAAAAGATCAGCCAAGGCGAGTTCTTTAATGGTCCTCTTGCAATTTTCGTATTCTTCAAACTTGTAGCTGATTGGCCAAAAAAAAAATAAAAAAAAAAAAACAAAGAAAAGCACAAATATAATATATATGTAGGTATGTGTGTGTGTGTGTACAATAATGATATAAAAGAGCTGTGCAGGTCGCCGTGCCAATGTTACGTGACTAATCACATTTGGCAGAGATTAGCAGCAATCAGCATCAGCGGAGAGTAGCAGTCATCATCATAGTTGTCCACACCAGACACAAAAGCGTTCAATTTGAAGTTCCGTAACCAAACCGCACACACTCACACACACGCACACACACATACAGAGGGAGAGTAGCCAACACACATACATGTTGCTCATATACCGATACCAATACCGATACATAGCGAAGTTTTAAGTGCCCGGTCCGGTCGCGGTCGCGGACCTTAATTTGCGATGTCTGTCTGGAGGTCTGTCCGCCCGTCCGGCCGGCGGCCCCGGCGCATGTGCCAAACGGTCAAGCGCAGTTAAAGCTGTCAAAGCTACGACAACAACAGCAACAACAATGCGAACCATTGACAGGCGAGTCGAGCGGTTCTCACACTCGAAAACTTGTAATAAATTGAGTTTCCTAGAATTTAGTTGCTGGTCTTTAAACACACATACATCTATCTATATACATACATATACATATACATAAATATATATGTTTTTTTTTTTTTTGCTGCTCTACGCTGTTTTTATTATTTAATTGCCGCAGCAGCGCCGGCGCAAAAGGCCCCGCGGTCATAGCCGGCGGCGAAGCTGAATGAAGTCGGAATCGGAGAACTGAGTATGAACCGTCATTAAATGAGGCCAACTGGAGAGGCCGAGTGTGGGAAAATATTTAGCGACTTCCGGCTGCGGTTTTGATTTGGATTTTCTATGGAGCTCATTATATGCCCGTCGCCTCCGGAAGGGCTTCATTGATGATTGTGCTTATCGCTGGACAGAATGACGCAGGCAGTCAGGCGCCTCGTGAAATTGAATCACTTGCTGAAACTCGAGATGACCAAATTAAATGAAATTTCGGGATTTTTTTTTTTTTTTTTTTTCAAACATATATGAACATATTTTATTTATTTTGATTTGATTTGCTCTGGGTGCACATTCAAAATGTAGCTACACTCTTTAGCCATGTTGTCGGCTCTAGCTGAGTGGCTCAAAGATCTTTGCAGTGAAGCTGTCGGCGCACGGTTTCCAGTCCATTGCGCCGGTACGAACAGCTGTCCAATTGAGTGCAAGTGAGTAAGTTGTCAACGCCTTGTGCTTCAAGGCTGCCGCCTGCATTGCGTTCACCAGGGACGCCACATGGGTCCAGTGCTGTTGGAGCTGGTGCTCGCCTCACTGGGCGCCGGGCTGCAGCTGCCGCTGGCACTGCCGCATTCTGAGGGCGGCGGTGTGACGAGAGCGGGAGATGGACTGCTGCTGCTGCTGCTGTTGCTACTCAGCTCATCATTTGGTTGGAGCGGCACGGTTACACCAATGGGCAGCGTGGGCACCACCACTTGCAAGTAGTTGAGTCGATGGCCCAGATGACTCATTAGCTGCGTGCCCAGATCAACGCTGACGCCGGGCACCGCAGCCAGAGTTTTGGACACCTCATTAGCAGCATGCACATAGCCGGCCCGAAAGCTCTCCGCAATGCTCAGCTTGGAATCGCCGGCGACGCTGGCATTCGAGCTGCTGCCCAGACGCAGCTGCTTTTGGGCGCGCAACTTCTTCATATGCTCCACGGTCAGTTCGAGTATGTCGGCCTTCTCCAGGCGCGTAATGTGCTCACCCTCCTGGGTCAGACACTCCACCATGATGTCTTTCAGCTCATCCAGGCACTTATTGATACGCGCACGACGTTTGCGCTCCAGCATGGGTTTCATAACCTTGCGGTATTGATAGGTCTTCGACATTTCCATTTCCAGCACCATATTGTCTATGGGGAACACTCAACAAATCACGCGTAATCCACAGTTGGTCTTGAGTATGTTTTTCTGAGTCTCTTGCGCTTTTCGTGCGTTGCTCTGTGCTGCACACGCCGCAAAGTCGTAGCTTTGAATGATTCAGCTCGCTGTTGGCGTCGTTCTTTTTATAGGCTCGGACCTCATTTCGTTGCGGCAGCGAGTGCGAGCGAGATGCGCATTTTGCCTCGTGCGCAACCCAACTTTTAAGTTCCTTTCTCCCTTGCGCCTGCTGCTGCCGCTGCTGGCTTCTGTTTACGTATGCGCTGTGTGCGCTCAGCCAACATCGCTCTCTCTCGCTCTCTCACCCTCTCGTGTGCT
Source organism: Drosophila virilis (assembly GCF_030788295.1). Taxonomy (NCBI): domain Eukaryota; kingdom Metazoa; phylum Arthropoda; class Insecta; order Diptera; family Drosophilidae; genus Drosophila; species Drosophila virilis. The sequence continues at coordinate 18,064,486 of NC_091544.1, read as the reverse complement.
TGTGTGTGATGGCAATAAAATGACTTGAGCCGCGGCTGCGCCTCTATCTGGCTGCATGCATGTGTGTGTATATATATATATATGTGTGTGTGTGCGTGTGTGTGCGGTTGTGTGAGTTGTGATTGTTATACCGTGGGAAACTGTTTCGCAGCCGATTTCCACGACGACGACGACGGCTGGCTGCCTGGCCTGACTTCTTCTGATTGTGCATGCTTGGGGTCTTTGGCTGTCCGTCCCGCCGTCCGCCTGGCCTGGTCTGACGGCCCGCCTTAAGAGCTCTGACTGTGGCAGAGCGGCAGCCAAGCGAGCACATGCCTTCCATCCATAACAAGATGTTTGCATTTCAATTCATTTGTATGTGGCCGGGTATTTGGACTCGAGCTCAGAGCTCTCTGCTGGTGCTGGTGCTGGTGCTGGTTCGTCGTGGGTCTTGTCTTGGCTGCAGCTTGCCATGTGCCTTCGCCTTCGCCTTCACCCTTGCAGTAGCTTATGGCACGCTGATAATTGTGGAATCGTCATCGCGCAGCAGTTTTTTCTTGTTGCTTTGTTTTGTTTTTGTTTTTGTTTTTATTTTTGTTGCATGTATGTATGTATTTTTTTTAACGCTTTATGGATCATTGATTGGGATCGTGGGCTTCGTGGGCCAAGCATTACGCTTTTCGTTTACATGATTATTCTTGATTGCCCATTGCGACGACCACTGTACGGGCTTTGGGATCTGTTGGTGTGTGTGTTTTTGTTGTTTTGGATTTTTGGTTCGGGTACGGCTTATGGCTCGGACTACTTCTACCATTTGTAGACAATTACCGGCTTGACTGGGCAGGCAAGAGGCAAAGCATTTTGTGCGACGTGTGCGCGAAAGTCAGTTTGTTGTTGTTATAGTTGTTGTTGTTGTTGTTGTTAGCACACGCTATAAATGCTGTTGTTATGAGCGGCTGTATGTGGCTCGTGGGGTGTTTGAGGCTTTTGTCACGTCACGAGTGATTTGAACTTTTTAGCACATATTTATATTTAGCACGGTTTTAATCTGTGATTCATTCACTATTCGCAAATTTAGCGCAAATATACATATGTATGCATTTATCATATCTCCAATTCAGCTATTTATAGCAATCTTTGACACACACACACACACACACAGCTCGAATTTCACAACACTTAATTAGAAGTGCCGAACCGACGAAATTACATTGAATATGACAACACAAGTGGCGCATCATCAGCGCCTGACAAAAAAAAAATCAAAAAACAAACAACAGCAACAGCTGCAGCTACAGCAACAGCAACACCAACAACAACAATAAACGGAGCAGAAGACAAATTAAGTTGGCGTTTTGTACGCATTTCAAATGAGCTACAGTTAACAAATGTTAACAGCATCATCTTCATTTTGTCCGACTGCCGTTGTTATTGTAAGTAGTTGTTGTTGTTATTGTTGGGCCGTTAATTGAGGCGCGCGCGTCGCTGTCAAAAAGCTGCCTGCTCCGGAAATGGCTAATTGGACTGAGAGTGAAAAGTGTGTGTTTGTTAGTGTTGTAAAACATGAAGTTTATTCAAAGGAATAGGGGTCGCAATTGGGTTCGGTTTCATGAGGGTTGCTTGCCCTTGAGCAGCAATATAACAAGAATATTAGATCTGTCATGTCCCAAACTAATAATATACGTGCGTTCATAATAGCATATATCATGTATCAACTGTATCTGAACTATCTAGACGAACTACATTGTTATTCTAAGCGGCACAAAAAAAGCACACTTCATTCCAAAAGTGGCTCTGCATTTGGCTTATATACAATAGATGAGCTTCAAATATACCATGGATTCATGTAATAGTTTTTGTTATTCATGATAATACGGGTTTCGTTAAAGATATCGAGTTTCTTTATAAATTTTAATGGAAATCGCCAATTTAATAAATTGTGTATTGCTAATTTATTTTTAAATGTGTTTAAATATACATTAAATATGCAATATTGCTTGAAGATCTGCGACTACACATTAGATATATACATATATACATAATATACTTATGTATATGTTTGTATACCAAAAAATATTAAATCCCAGTCGGTCCTATTTTTGTCCCCTATAATAATGGCAATTACAAAAAAAAACCTTACTTTCAACTAAGTACATACATCATTGAACAGTCATAACTAGCATTAGTCTCTGGAGGGACTTTAATTGTTATTGCTCAGAGCTCTAATTACAATTCGAATGACTCATACGCACTGTGTGCCCATGCAATTTTACAATCTGCCCAGCAAAAATGCGTAGCGCATTCCTTACAGTCGCCCAAAACCAACTTAACTACCCACACACACACATACGCACGCACACACTCAAACTCACTCATACATTAATTCTCGGCAAAAGCACAACGAAGACCTCATTTCTCCCGCTTTGGTCGTTTTTTAAGCATTTTTTTTTATTTTTATTTTTGTAAAACAATTTTTATTTTTTTATCGATGGCATACGCACGCGCGAATTTTAGTGCCCCCGCTGCGCCGGCGACCAACTTTGGGCCAACAACAACAGCAACAACAGCAAGAGAGCGTGCACAGGCACAGGCCCAAGCCCAGAGACCAAGCCGGGCAACAACAACAACAACAGCAACAGCAACAACTATAGCGTGTTGTTGAATTAATTTATATCCAACAGTGCGCTTTCAACTTTATTGCGCCGCGAAAAGCAGCCACAGCCAGAGCCAGAGCCACAGTCAGAGCAGAGCCAGCAGCGTCAGCAATGTGTTCAGCGCCCCCCTGGAGACCGCCCCGACACCGTCAGCTCCATAACGCCGCCAGCAACCCACACAGAGACAGAGACGGCAACCCATCCATACCGACAAAAGGCACACTGCGGAGCAGTGGGGCAGACACTGGCGCACACAGATACTCGACAAGGCACAGACACATGCGCAGTGCCAGACCGTGGGAAACAAACTCGTGCCAGTCGTTTCATTGCTGTCAAATAATATCTTGATGGGGATCAACTTGAAAAGATTGGTTGGGGCTGGCTCGTTGCCGCTGCTGTTGCCCCATGTTGTTGTTGTTGTTGTTGTTGCTGTTGTTGTTGCTGTTGTTTGGCGAGTCGTTGCTGGCCGCTGTTTAGGATGCGGTCGACGCTTTTGTTTTTTGTAGGTCTCTTTTTAGTCTTTTTAATACTTTACACATTTGTTCGTCATACCCCAACCGCTGAGTGTGTGTATGTGTGTGTGTGTGTGTAGCTATAGCCATGGTCGCAACTCGGCTTGGAAACCAGTTTGCCATCCGCCAAAGCGAGGCTGCGTCTGCGTCTGCTGGCTGCTGTGGATGCCAGCACATACTCGCTAAGATCACATAAAAGACCCGGCACGCCCCACACACTGCCCGTCCCACCGCCTGACCTGGCGAACAGCCACAACTTTCGGTCAGCTCAGTTCGTGAATGGTGGCTGTGGCTCGCTTTTATGATGCACTGTTTGCGCTGTGTGTATACACACATGCGAGCACTTGGCACGTTGCCCATTATCTTGAGAACGCTGCAGGCTTCAGTTACTCAAGTGCACATATCATATTACCACATGGGCCTGAGACCGGACCAACACAATATGAAAGAGCTTACAGCCAACTGCACCCCCAAGGGCTGAAGTATAAGCTGTCAATGGTCTTCCCCCCAGCAGCAAATGACACATGCAGGCGCTTCAGTCTCAACTCTTCTCTCTGATAAACATTGTCAGCATGTCTTGACGGGAGGGCTGCCCAGGCATTTTACACAGTGAATCCATTAGCTGCAACGATAACATAAACAGAGGCCAAGGCAAAACCCCCCCCTGGTTGGTATCTAATGTCATTAAATATAAGAAAGAAAAAGTATCTTCAAGATACGCGCCTATTGGAACATTAATCCCAAGCGTATGCCAGCTCACTTCACACACACTTTTGAGTCGCACTCAACTTATAGATAGTCCCTCTGCCCCCTGTGCATTAAGTGTGTTTCACACACACGCAAAGAAAAATAAAAATTAATTAAAATATCTATAAGATTTCAGAAGGGAGCGTGAGCGTCAAATAAGGGCGCATATATGTATATTGAAATCGAAGACAAGTGGCAGCCACATTTATTGCTGCAGGGTTCAGGTTTGGGGTGCGAGTTCGAGTTCGAGTTCCACCACAAAAAATCCGTGTGGGAAAGTTGAAAATCAAAAACGGCATAACAAGTGATTTGAAATGCCCATACAAATATAAATAGCAGGACCGATGCAGGACGAATGTTGTGGCAATGCGTGGGAATGCCGGATTTATTTTTTTCCCAATTTCGGTTCTGGTATCCCCTGGGTAAGGCCTTTATGTTGATTGCCCATTAGGACAACAATTTGCACTCCTTTTAACCGTATGATCCCATGCACAAATATTGGGCACCGCTTTCAGTATGTGTGCACGTCGAGTCCTGTCTTCCTTCGAGTCGTGAGAAATTTTACGAAGGAACACCTGCCTGTTGTTATTCAGTTCGATGCCGGAGCCACTTGAATACATTTCCTTAACATTTTAGGGTACCGAAAAATTGTTTCCCACACTTCGTATAGCCGAACAGTTGCACTTTTTTTCTTCTCTTTTTTCCTTAGAGCTGTATGGACCGGGGGTACATTTACGTTTCCTTAGCGGCTCACTCGCTCCACTCTCGATTCCCGACTACTGACTTCCTACATACAGAGAAACAGGCTCGTCTCTGGCTACCTGCTGCCCTTACCAGAGCCTCGCAGCGGCTTCAAATTTCAGGTTCTCGCTCGCTCACCAGCTAACCAACCATCTTATCTCTCTTGCCACGGCCGTTTTTCAATGAGGGTGAGGTGCGTACCACGTACGCGTGTCTGTCGGAGGGTCTTTCTGCGTTTCCTTAACTGTGTCTCTCTCCCTTTATGTGTGTGAGTGTGTGTGTGCGGCCACAGGAAATGCATTTTGTTTGGCTGCGCTGCCGCTGAGCGGAGTGGAGCGGAGCGGAGCGTTCAGACAGCTATAAAAGCGGTTGCCTTTCGGTTGGAAAATCATTCTGACATCGTCAGCGTTTCAAGCAACACCCAGCATAGCACACACACACACACGCTTTTCCATTTCAAATTCAAAAATGTGCCAACAAGTCGCCATCAGCAACAACGACAACAACAACAACAAAATGAAGAACAGCTACAGCATTAAGCAAGTCTTGAAGACGCTCTTCAAGAAGCAGCAAAAGCAACAACAACAGAAACATCATCGTCAGAACTCATTGGAATCGCTCGAATCGGTGGACAATTTGCGCAATGCCGAGGTCGAGGAGGTCTACTATGCCGAAATCGACGAGAATGCCGCCAACGAGAAGCTCGCCCAATTGGTGCAAGAGCAAGAGCTTGACACCGAGGAGGACATCTATGTTCCCGTACGCTTTGCACGCACCGAGGCCGGCACCTTCTTCTGGACCACAAATCTGCAGCCGGTTGCCAGCATCGATGCTGATCTGCTGCAGCCCGCCTACTGCTACTCCAGCCAACAGCATCCGTTTATGCAGTATCAGGATCGTTGGGCGCAGGCTTAAGTCCAATACTCAAGCCCCATCCTCAAACATCAACAAGCTTTAAATGCATACAACATTGTGATAGCAGTGGCAGCAGCAGCAGCCGTACTTAATTTTAACTCAAACTCAACTCAGCGATCCCAGCGCTTCCATTAGTTCTTAAGACATTGTGATAGAAAATGAGAGCTTTACAAACAATTACTATAACAAAACGATATTTTACAAAATACAAAAAAAGATATCAAAAACTCAAATTATATTGGCTTCTAATTGGTTTTGGTTTTGGGTTTCAGTTTTATCATCAAAGCAGATCCTAAAAAATTCTTATGCACAATCCTTTATGCATCTTAGGCATTGTTATGACGTCTGGCATTCCATTCAATTGAGTAGCTGGTAAACATGTTTACAATATGAGATTTTGTTTATGTTCTGCTCATAAAATGTCACTCGTCTACGTGACAGATAAGATACATATTTTTGGATGCGATGCGCTGTTTCTAGACACATTTTGTGGAAAGTTTCGGTTTTCTTCGACATGTGACGTCAATGAAGTTATGCGGCATGATGATATAGAGTCATGTATCTGCAATTGTTACTGTTACTAAAACAGAGACAATTGATTTTCGTGTGTTAAGTATGAATTCTATTTTTGGAATTCGTTGATAAATTACAGCTGAAGCTAAATGTTTGAAATGAGACTAGAGATGATGGGTCTAAATAATATGCAAAGTTTGTATATAAATAAAATATGTAAAATTAAACTGTAGAGAATGCAAAAGAAAATTATGAAATAGAATGGAATGAAAAAAGTAGAAGCTATAAATAAAATATAGTATATCAAACAAGTTTAAACAAAATTAGCTTGCAGGCCTTTAGTTAAAATAGGACCCTACAGAGTTTAAAGACTTAAAAGACGTGTTTTAAATATTTTAAGAATATTTTATTGAAATAAGCATTATTGAAAATTCGCATTATTTTGTGGAGTACCTGAAATTTCGTGCCTGGAAAAACTCAAAATGATTTTGAATATACAAGATACACTAAGTATCATTTGCATTTCAAATGGGAAATTTATTAAGAAAAAAATTGAAATTATTTGTGATAATGGATCAGATTTAAAAACACAAATGAATATATGTCGCATCCTTATCCATAGAAGTTCATCCAATTTAAATTCCTCTGTAATACTCGCACTCTCTTATAAGTCGACCTTGTCTTGAGCTGCCCTAACACACTCTCCTTAGTGCACTCTGTTGCACGCATTCCTTGCCTTTGGTAAGGCTGGCAGCCTGCCATTATGAGATTTTCCCACTCCAGCTGCATTGCTATCATATTATTGCAATTGTCACTTGCCTTGGCTAAGGCCACCGCCACCTGTGTGCCCCAATATGGAGATGGTGTGCATAACTTCACGGCAATTCCTTGCACGGGCTTGTCGCCGCGCGTCGTACAACTTATTTATGTGCTTTTCTAGAAAGAAGAAAGAACCAAAAGTCAGCAGGAGAAGGCGTTGGTGAGCAGGGAGCAAAGGAAAAAACCCATATCAAAAGCAACAATTAAAATGCAACATGTAGACGTCAACACCTTCCAGTCACGGGCCAGTCACTGTCCGAGCCACAGTCACAGAATACACGCAACAGTCACATGCCAAGGCGTTTCGAGGCGGACGTTGAAATTGGGCATAAAAACAGTACCGCAAAAGATAATCGTTCCCATCCAATCTGATACCCCCTCTCGCTCTTTCGCTCTATCAATCACTAACGCATTTCTCCTACACTAAAAATGCAAATTGATGTCAAAAAAAAAAGAAGTAGAAAATAAAAAGGAATAAAATTCTGGTAGCGCCGTGACGTAAATTAAGTAGCTAAATAAGTTTCTGTTAAATTGGCTCCGACAGCGCATAATTAATTTCGTATGCGCAGCGGCAAAGAATTGGAAGAAAGAACCATCGTGGAATGCCGTTGTTGATATTGATAATGCTTATGATGATTGCCAACGCTGCGATAGCCATCTCTCAGCCCGTATACCCCCTCTATTCATTTAAATTTACAAGCCAGCGCTAGTGCGTTTGCATATATGCCCACTGTGCGCCGCTCTGTCTCTGAGACTGAAACCGAGACTGACAACTGGGAACTGGGGACAAGCACAGGTCTGTCTACCCGTGTGGTGTGTGTGCTGTGTGTGCTGGGGTTTAATGTACGCCTCTGTGCCCAATTCTGAAAAAAACTAACCACAGCGACAGCCGAGCGGCGGCCTTCGCGTGCGTGACCGGCATGCGCTTAGCGGTCATTGATTGGCCAACAGCAGCAGCAGCAGCGACGCTGGCAGCGACGGCAGCAGTAGAAACAATGTTGGCCAGTTCTTCGACCATGTCTATGCTCGACCAGCCTGTTGGCTAAGGGCGCCGCGAGCAACAAGTGTGTGAACACATTAAACGGTGATTAGGCCCGGGTCTGCGACTGCGGCTGACTCTGGCTCTGACACTTGAATTTGGCCTGCTCTGTGGTTGTTGTTGCCATTGTTTTGGTTTCATCCAAGCACTTTGTGTGTGGCGGTTGTTGCCTCAAATTAGCCCGCTGCAATGTTACCATTAAATTCATGGAGGTGAATGTGGGCAGCCGGAATATACAAAATGTAATTACTGACAAAACTATGCGAAAGGGCAGTCTACCATTAAAACAAAAAATAAATATGATATTTACCACGCAAACACATATATTAAGTGTTGATAACTTTATTATGTACAGAATATTATAAAAAGTCATTTTAGGGATTTTTATCCCAAAACCGAACATTTTATTAATATTAATCTATACATGTATATACGATTATATAATGATTATTATATATATTATTATTATTCTGATTAGCACTATGAGATATATTAGTATAATATAATATAATATAATAGACTTGTTATTTTTCTAAAGACGTTCTAATTATGATTTTATCTATCCTTCGAATCTCAATTTATTTTAATGAAGCATACTTTAGAGCGTAATTTGTTATTGACATCAGATTGTATACGGTGTCTTTAGTCTGTCTTTACTTAGATCAATTTATTGTTGTCGTTCCTATTTTAATAGGTAATAAATTAACCAACAGCTTGAATACTAGCCAAACGCGTTACTAAATCCAGGTAAATTTCACCTCTACGATGCTTAGTTAGTAGTTAGTTAAACGGGTTCCAACAAAAATAAGGTCTCAAGATTCAATGCTGATTGGTCATGACTTGTGCGTAACCTTGATTAAGCGACAGCGCTGAGCAATCAGCAACAATAACTTTCAATAAATTTACTCTACTCAGTGGCTTTTACTAAAAGAGAACGCATCATTCAAAGCCTATGGTAGTCCATATGTGACTAGGCGTCTACTTTGCTATGTTATTCAAATTTTGTCAGTCAAAAAGTAGGTTCTTGTATGGAAATGTTTGATTTAAATGTTTCACGATGTTCCTTACACATATGCAAAATCTTCTCATCATCGGAATACTATCATATAGCTGACATAGGAACTATCAGTCCAAAAGTAGGTTCTTCTTTGAAAAATCTTTTTGTTTATCAAGATATCTTGTCCAAACCCAACATTTAAAATGCCCAGGTTACATATATATTATATTATATTTTATATACTTATTATATATTCGATTATTATGTTTTATTTATTATATTTATTACTATATATACCTCTATAATATTCTGTTTAACAAGATACGTTTATCAACCTCTGCATTTCACTATTCGCAACACCGTACGGCAACTGACTACGCGAGTATAAAATCTTCAGAGAGTCGAAGATATACCACCTTTCGATTTATTGAAGTGCCCTAATACTGGCAAGTAGATTGACAAAAAGTCAAGTAAAAAACTAACGTTGTGCACATGTATACCTTAAGATCTTGCACTATGCAGACGCAACTTGCAATATTTAGGGAATGTCAATTAGAATTAATAAGTCTAAAAACGGTTCGTTGTACATTATTTTACTTAATTAATACGGGGTTTTTTAGATAGTCCCAGCATTGTGTGTGTTTTATCTTTTAATTAACTAAAAGTTTCTGATGCGTCAACCCCCAAGAAATTCTGGCAAAACTTGTAACAACAACTGATTAGTTCCAATGAAAATATGTATATCTGTTCCGAATAAAATGTGTTTTGTTTACATAAACAACGCAGATTCCCAAGAAGAGCACTTTGTCGCCAAAAAAATAAATGACAAACAAATGCATTGATGACATCGCATAAATTTTAGTGGCAACATCTATTCGATGTGTTTATAGCAAATGGTTCCCCGAAGTTATCGCCGAAAAAAAAAAAAAACAAAAAAAACTTAATTGTTGTTTCGATCAGATAAACAAGATACCAACTGACAACAGCACAATAAAGATGTTCATTCTTATTGATTGCTGATAGACTGATGGCTGATGGCATGAGGCCGACAGGACCGTCAATACACATCAATTAGAGCATAAAAAAATTTGTACTCATCACGGTCATGGTTCGAGCCAGAACTTTGTAGACCAAAATAAACACGTTTCTTGTTGCGCGCGCGCTTCGATAGCGTTTGCGATTATGTTATCAGCTGGCGCGGTGGCTGATAAGAGTGTCAGTAGCTGCTGGAATGCCCGCAATATATATATAAATCAATGAATTTCCAAACAGTCACAGCAATTGTAAGCAATAGCTACCAAATAGCACACGTAGTCCACAAGCTAAACAAATATATACCAAAATATATATTTAAGCAAAAAAGAAAAACAACAGAACTTCCCAAAAAACTGAAAGTTCGCAAAATGAAATCACAAACTTTGTCACTCTGCTGCTGCCTGGCGCTGTTGTCCGGCATTGCAGCCAACACGGTGTCCAACAACCAGACGGATTGTCCACAGATGTGTCCTGCCATCTATCAGCCGGTTTGTGGCTCGGATGGTTTCAATCTCAAGGAATTCGCCAGCGCTTGCAATCTGCAGGCCAGCAACTGTCGCCGCGAACGCAATGCCCTGACGAGTAAGTAAACAAATCGATTCCCAGATCCCGCTCTATATTTATAACGTTCTTTTGTTTAGCCTTTGCCCTGACGGACATGGCCTGGTGCCGCTCACAGGAGGTTGAGGATATTCACAAGCTGTTGAATGTCAAGCTGGACGTACCGAGCTGCCTCAAGCCCTGTGCCATGATTTACAAGCCTATCTGTGTGACCAATGGCAAGTACCGTGGTCTCGTGCCCAACGAGTGCACGTTTGAGACCTTCAACTGTGCCCTGAATTTCGCCGGCGTCGCACCCACTGAGCTGTTGCGCATTCTGAAAGCCGAAACCTGTTAAGCTGTCAGAATAAAACTGGAGTACATGTCCTTTGCACACAAGAGTTGCTTATTTGCAAAAATATATATATTTTGAACTAACAATTTGAAAACTATTATGAATGACATAAATCGATAGGGTATTTAAAGGGGGCAACTATGGAGATGGGCAAATCATTAAAAAATAAAAAAAAGGTCATAGAACTAAAGGAAGGATGTTTTGTTTGGTCCTTGCTCATCTTAAAATATATCATATGATTTCTCTAGGAAATATGACTTGATGTTAAAATTAGAATATATATTTTGAGGGCCAATGTCAAGACCAATTGATTTTAATTGCGATCGTATTATATGAACCTAGTCTCTATCCTTTTTGGGAGATTTCTGTGAACAGCTTGTAGGTCTTTTTATCAATGGATTATTTGAGAGATCGATCAAGCATGTTTTTTTTTTGAGCTTACGGATGTAATAAACAGATATTATTATCAAATATGAGCTAAGGCTCTAAGGCCTCGAGTACTTATACATTTTGAGAGCTTTTATAGGATAGAAATATGAACCATTAGACATAATACATAGATATTCTATCCTTTAGCTCATTAAGGAACAAGTATGTAAGCACGGTTGCTTGATCTTGCACATATTATATGTATGTCTGTCAGGATCGATAAGGCGTAGCAAACTTATCGTCTAATAATTTAATTTAATAATTTAATTTAATGGGTAATTAAATAATTAATGGGTAAGTCCCAACCCTTACATGCTCTCTATCATTATTGTGTATTTTTTGACATCATTTATTAAATATCATAATATTTGTTGATACCACAGTCCGAAATATTAATGTACCCCAGAGTAGTAGAATCAGCGTCAATAATATGAACATAACAGCTGTTCAAAATTCGCAGTAGGCATGTATTTCAATAGTTTTTCATTTATTTGCAAATTGATATCACATTGACAAAGTAAATATTGCGCAAGGAAATAAATAATTGTGGGAACAAATAACTAATAAGAATTTGGGGTGCACAATGCTTGGCCTCAGGTGTGTGTTGGCTGTTTGAGTCATGCTGAGTTCCAGTCACGAACACCCCAAAATGAGATCTGTTATCGGTTTTGCAAGGGGCAACAACACTTGAGACTCTGGGCTAACAAAGTGTGCCGGGCAATTGGCTAAAGCTTTGACAGAGCCAAGCGTGCAGCAGATCATCGTCGACGCGCTCCTGGGTGTTGGCCCAGAAGAAGGTGCCATTGTCGGTGCTAATGTACTGTAGCGGCAGCTGCAGGTCCCACAGCGTGGGCGTTGACGTGGGCGTGGGCGTGGACTGGGCCGCTACATTTTCTGTTAAGTTGTGACTATTGTTGTTGCTGCTGCTGTTGCTGCTGGTTGTGGTGTGATGCGTGTGCTGACAGTTGCGCCCATGCTGGCAGGCATTGCAGCTCTGTGTGCTGGCCTTCTCCACATAGACGCTGCTTATCAGCGTGGGCGTATTGGGCGGTGGTGGTGTCTGTGTTAACTCCTCGTGCACCTGTTGCAGGCGCAGCTCGGCGAACTTGTTGATAGACTCATCGGGCGTTGCTTTGCTGTCGTTGTCATCTGTGTGCAGCAGCTCCAGTGGCGGCAGCATTTGTGTATTGTTGAGATCCACATTGTTGGGATGGGGCTGAGACGCGGGCCTGCCCTTGCCGCCCACTGTCAGCAGTCGTCGCAACGGCTGCCAAACTTTGCGCATGCGTCGCCCCGTTTTGGGCGCCGTTGAAGCTGTTGTTGCTGTTGTGTTGTTGTTGCTGCAGCCAGCTGTCAAGTTTTTTGTATCCAGATACATGGCGATAGCTTTGTGGCAGCTTTCGGCTCGTTCAAGTTAGTTGATTTAGCAGCGAGCGTTGCGTGTGCGCACCTCGCGAGAGTCGTTCGTTTTCTGATGCTGCTGCGCCATCCGGCGCTCATATTTATATATGAGGCGCTGCCGCAGCGCTGCCAATGGCCAGTCAAGAGTGAAATCGTATGCCGGCTGATCTCACGAGCCCAGGCCAAGCACCGAGCACCGTACGAAATTTGAGTGCACTCTCATGCAGACACAACCACAACTATACAGACACACACACACACTCATATGCAGACACTTATTCCCATCGATGATGATGAGGGAGAGGGAGCTGCTTTTTATGTGCGCGTATTTCCCAAATAAATTCCAACAGGAATCCACAAGCTTGTGTGTACTTTTCCCATGCACGTACAATCGACAAGGGCCGCTTGATGAGTTTTGGCTGCAGGTAGATGAAGACGACGCCGGCTGCACCGTGGTGCAGTGGTGCAAAAAATCAAACGAATATTGTTTACTAAAGAACTGATTGGATTTCAGTAGAGTTCAACTTTATCGTAAAAGTAAAACAAAAAATAACAATCTAATAAAAATATGCCTATGGAAATATATAATCTTTTCTTATGATGGTACTTATGCAAATTAATAAAAAACGCGACTTAATAAAGTGGTAAAATATTTTGAATTTGAATTAAAAATAAAGTAAGCCGTAAAAATTACTTAGGAACATATTTGCAACTAGCAACTGGGCGTGTTATATGAATATGAATATGAATTCTATAATCGCTCGTAATAAAAAAACGTTTTTTAGCTCAAATTGCTTGCTGCTAAAATGTTTATTGTTAGTTAAAATGATTACCATAAGAATGAAATACAAGCATCAGCTATAGAGACATAGGTATAAGTTCTTAAGTACCTGTAGGTTTGTTTTAATAATGAGAGAGCAGGGAAATAAAATTAGGAATAAAGAAACAAGCTAATGAAGTTGTTACCACAAAAAATTAATACATTTATTTTGCTTTCATCAAATCTTTGGCCTCAAGATACTCTATTGATTTAAAAATTCAGTATAAGAAAAGCGCGTCTCCAGACGCGCTTCCTGTTTGAATATTAAATTACAAATACTTAACTGAAAAAAGTGCACCTTATTGAGCACATTAAATTGCTTTGGAACCACAGTGCATCGCCTGTTCCGTCATTTATGCACGACTGACTTTGTTTTCACATTCACACGGTACCCGAAGCCGGGGCCAGAGCCAGGGCCCACTAGTTGTTGCTGGTTGCTGCTTGTCCAGCTGAAACCGATTGGGCGCAGTGACGTAGCCATTTTGCTTGCACAGTCCTCACTGGGGGCAGCAGCTGCACCTGTTCCATTGTAGCCCCTGTAAACTAAGACGCTGTGCATTTCCGTCCTGGCGCAGGCGGCGCACCGTTGCGAGTGTGGGAAAGGGCTTATAAGAATTTCACTTGGGTTGTTCGGGTTTTTGAGTTTTCGGGCACTATTGTTGTTGTTGTTATTATTTTTGTTTCCTTTCTTGTGATTTTTTGGTGTCTTGTTGTTGCTTTTGCTGCTGCTGTTGATGTTGTCGAGAGCAGCTGTTATTGCTACTTGTTCGCCTGTTTGTTGTCATTTATAATCAAGGCTCTGAGCCCCGGCGCTGATAAGTTCATTTTATGAGCTCGTCGATCCTAGCCGTGGGGATTATAGCATGTTGTTCACACGCTCCGCACAAAGGCAGATCTAATGAGGCCGTGACCTGATTCCACAACAGTCCTTTGCTCTTTCCCACACAAAAACCAGCGCCGGGCCTATTCTCGAAAACTAGTTGGCCCAGTCAGCCTGGCCGTAGAGCGAAACAGAGCCTGGCCCGTTCGACTGGCCGGGGGCCAAATGCAACAAACTCGTGCCAATCGCGTGTACACCGCACGCCTGCAGCTTGTGAGCCACCGTCTCTATCGCTTTGGTCGCCATTAATCTTGAACTCTCCGCAGCACGTCGACGACGACTACGACGACGACGGCATCGTTGCCCCGCACATTTGCCCCCAATCAGCGCCTAGCTTTGAACTGCACGTTTGCTAAATTGAAAGCGACTTTGACTCCATCTCTGACTATGACTGCAACTGCAACAGCAACTAAGATGCTCTTGTGGCAGCTCCAGCTTCAACAGCGCCTCTGTCTCTGGCCGGGCTGCGCATGCGCCTGCCTTAACGCCTTATTGGTAGACAGATGGGGCAGACTTATGCCAAGTTGGTGTCTTTGCTATTTTATACCCTTTCTGTGTCTGATGTATGCATATTATCTGGTTTCGTGTGTTAATTTTAGAAATCCTTAGAAATAAAATGTTCATTAAAATAAGAAAAAGCAGATCAAGTAAAAACTTTACGAACGCTATACCAAATTTTAATTCTTTGGAGATGGATCAGAACTATTTCTAAATAACTATTTTTGTTTGCCTAGAAGCATTTTTAATCCTTCATAAAATTTTTTAATCCTTTTTAAATCTGGGTAAAAGTTTTTAATTGCTCAAGTTAGCAAAAAGTAAAAATATCTAAAACTAGTGTTGATAAGCTTGTAAACAGTGCTGTAAATTATTTTATGTTCATGGTCAAACATAGAAAACAAACGGAGATAGTTTTTGGTTAAGTATGATTGATAAGGTTAATATCCGGAAGGTTTTTAGAGCTTAAGATGCTGTTTTTTTTTTAACCAGAAAATTGTATAGACTAAATGTTAGTGCCTCATAAAATATTAAAAAAAAAATCTGAATAAGGCTTAGAACTGATAAACTACAAGACTTTACATACAATTTGTTAGGCACTTTATAAAAGTTGTTCAAATGTTCTGATAGAGTATTTAAGCTGTGAGGTTGTGTTTTTCAATTTCAAACTTTTAAGCCACAAGCCTTTATTTGGCTTTTGGCTTTTGGTTCACACGGCAGGCGACCAAAGCGGCAAAGCGGCAACCAGGCAACGAGGCAACAAGTTTTGCGCAAAGTTAGCGCAAAGCTTAAAAATATATATGACAAGCAATTAGTGTGCATTGAGGTTAGTTGAAAATGGTTTTTGGTTGTGGCTTGTGGCTGATGTGATTCGTTGTATGCATGTGTGTGTGTGTGTGTGTTTGTGATTTGCATGCGCCGTGTGATCGGATGCAACTGCGTTACTCATACGACACGTGTGACAACAAAGTTGAAAGTTAAGTCAGCTTGTAAGCTAACGCTGCTGTTATTGTTGTAACTGTTGTTGTTGTTATTATTATTTTTGCTGCTGTTCGAAGTCAGCAGAAAAATAAAAGGCCAAGCCAGCAACCACAAACAACGGCTAACGGAAGTCATGGGCAAAAGACAAACAAACAAACCAGAGATTCTGCAGCATCATGGGAACTGCTTGGGCTGGCAAAAAAAAAAAAAAAAAACAAAAAAAAAGTACAAGTGTCATATTGCTGTGATGGCGATAAATAAAAAACAGGCAACATTTTATACACATAGTGTCAGGTCTGCTCAGCTGCCCGACTGTCCGGCTATCCAGCTGGCAGCTGCCCAGTCGCTGTAGCCGAGATCAGCGAAAAGCTGGAATAAAACATCATCTTAGAACGACAACCGGATGTTGAAGTTTATTGCGATGAACGAAGGCGACAACTTAAGCTATGCAAAAGTTTTGGAAACCCCAATACTGTAAGGAAAGCTGGAAACTGTTACGCTTAATCGATACACTTCAACGAAATGCTAGCCACTCAATGTTGTTGTTATAGTTTTGTTGTTGTTTTTGTTGTCGTAGTTGTCGCAGTCATCATCATCAGCCAAGCATGCGACATAATTGCGCGAGTTAAAGCCCCCCAAACAAGCGGCAGCCACAACAACAACAGCAATCATCAGCAACAACCAGCAACAACCAGCAGCAGCACTAACAACAAAAACAACAACAACAAGCAGCAAAACATTTCAGCAATCCATCGGATCGCATCACAATCCAGCCATCCGTCCAACGTGTGGGAAACACACGACAAATCTGTTTCCCACGGTCTCGTAAAGTAGGCACAACACAACACACACTCTCAGCCGCCGTCGCAGTCGCAGTCGTAGTAGGCTCCCATTTGTGCATATGCATATGTGTGTGTGAGTAAGTGAGAGCACCAAAGAGCCCAATAGCCGCAGACGACGAATAGGAGCCGCCGCTGAAGCAGCAGCGCAACTGTCATCATTGACAATAAGTATGACATGGACGATGGCAACGGCGACGGCGACAGCAGCGGTAACATCGACGGCGCACTGAGAGCCACGCGCAGACCCATTCTCATTCCAAATCCAAAATCTAAAGCCCCGACTGCGACTCACTCGGCAATCCGTTTTTGAAGACGACGACGCGCGCCAGAGCGCAACAGGGCACGCTCTCTCGCTCACGCTCATCTAAAGGCAGCAGATAAGCAGTGTTGTCGAGTCGCTCGATTTCGTAAACTGGCGCAATAATATGCCAAAGATCGCACAGTGGGCCAAGTGTTGAAAATTGAAGATGTATTGTTAAATAAGATTTAACATAGGTCGCTCGTCTTACATCCAAGTTTTTCCAATGGGGCTTAGCTGGCGATAAAGATATATGTTTGATAACATTCAGTAGATACGATAATAGAAGATATTTGCCAGGCTCCATAAGTCTCCGAAGAGTCTATCATTAAGAAGCACAACCATTTATAGAAACAAAGGGAGCAACTAATATATATCATCTGAGCTTTAGCTCGTCAATAGTAAATCAATTAAACTTTAAATTGAAAAACAACATTTATTGTTATTATTAGTTAATTAAAAATCAGGGCTAGAAAACAACATGTTTTGATGATGTTTACGACAAGTAAGAGTATATATATTAGAATTACCTCATTTATAAATTCTAAAAATATTACATAAAAATTTTTGGTTATGCATTTTACGGTAAATTAAAAATGTTTATTAATTTTATAAAGAAAACAGGCAAAATGAAACTAATAAAGCTGTTCGTTGCATACTTTAAGGAACATTGAAATATTTATTTTATAATAACACTATCAAATCTAGCTATTTTTTAAGACTTAAAAAAATGTGTCAGATATACGAATCTTTTCATTGATTTAAAATCCTCATGAAAATAACTACATTCGTATTCTAATCTGGTGTAGCTTTTATGAGATATAAACATGTTCTTAAAAGTATGCAACGGATGTTTGGGAATATATATAATTATTTTCTCGATTTCTCATATATATAGAAATAATTTAAATAAAGTGGAATACGTATATAATTTGATATATTTGTAGAACAAAATAAATCAAACCAGACTAAGACTAATATTTTGTTAAGTAGAACGAAAAATATCAATATTTGAGTTTTTATTTAGCTAACCAACTCAAATTTTCCAACTATAACTAGCACGTCTTTATTCAGCAACGACCCACTGTGCAGTAGATTGCCTGGCAACTTGACAACTCCAACCCCAACGTGTGCCTGCAACGGACTTCACAGTAGCCTCTCTTTGTGTGCGCTGCCGAGTGCCGCTACCGAGCCGAGACCGAAGGCACGAATGCCACCACAGCCCCGTATATGTGTATGTGGATGTGTGTGCGAATGATCATGCGGGAGCTCAGGCCCAGTCGCTGCAGGGAGAGCGTCGTATAAAAGTAACGTTGGAAACTTGTTTGCCACTCATTTCATAAACGTGCCGCCTGTTGAACGGAACACAAAGCGCGACGCACGCGCAACCGCCCCAAAGAAAATACGATATCGACGTGAATATGTGCGTGTAGCTCGGTTCAAGCCAAAAATCAAAACTTTAACAGAAATAGTGAAGGTGATTCGAATCACAACATGGTCATGGAGATGTCCAAGACCTATCAGTACCGGAAGGTGATGAAGCCGCTGTTGGAGCGCAAGCGCCGTGCGCGTATCAACAAGTGTCTCGATGATCTCAAGGATTTGATGGTGGAGTGCCTGCAGCAGGAGGGCGAGCATGTCACGCGCCTCGAGAAGGCCGACATACTCGAGCTAACGGTGGATCATATGCGCAAACTCAAGCAGCGCGGCGGCCTCTCGCTGCAAGCCGTCGGCACCGCTGGCGGCGGGAATGTAGCTGCCCCCAGCACCAGTGCCGCCCACGTCGAGTCCTTTCGCTCCGGTTATGTTCATGCTGCCGATCAGATTACACAAGTTCTGCTGCAGACGCAGCAAACCGATGAGATTGGCCGCAAGATTATGAAGTTTCTATCGACGCGACTAATTGAGCTGCAATCCCAATTGCTGCAACAACAACAACAACAACAACCGCCCGCCGTCGGGTACGCCTCAGGACGCTTAGCCTTTCCGCTGCTGGGCGGTTACGGCGCCGCTGCCGCAGCCAGTTACAGCGCCTTCCTGGCGGGTAAGGACGAACTAATCGATGTGACATCCGTGGATGGCACAGCGCTATCCGAAACGGCGTCAGTTAGCTCGCAGGAGTCGGGCGCCTCGGAGCCCGTCTGGCGGCCCTGGTAATCAACTGGCTGCCTGCATTCCTGGCGACATCATCTAATTTCTAGATCTTATCTTTAGTATTCCAAATGGCTATTAACCGTTCGCTGCTGCCATTATCAGCAGCAGCAAACAACAACAGCAAAATCCGTTGTCTTCCAAAGCAAATTGTCGCATCATATCGCATGAATTTGTTGCACTGTGCATTGTTTTTAAATACTTTTAAGTTTATTTTGATAATATTTGTAAATTTTGTATTTCAACTGTGATATAACTAAAGTACGTCGCGTTTCAATACACTTTGATTGCGCTGACTTCCTAATAATTTGCTAAAGTTTTCTAGAGTTAAATGTTTGCAATGTTCATTATTGAAAGCGTCTTATCAAATTAACTAAATTAAGCTTTAAATAATTTATAAATGTTAAATTAGGAACTAAATATGAATAAACAAAAGTTCTCATATTAAAGACAACTAATATATATCTTTTTATTCACAAAACACTTTTCAGCCTATTAAAAAGGTTTTATTATTCCCATTAAATCCCAATTGGAATAATTTAAACGAGTGTAAGCATTTCATAATATCATTTAATGCTATTTCATTCGAAGCTCCGCTTATTTTGAAGAAAATTTCACAATTTTTTAGTCATTTTAAATGATTTTATAATACTATACATTAATAATTATATAATAGTCAAAGATTCGATAAAGTTGTATAAAAATGTTACATTTCTGAGTGCAAAGAGATACCCTTAGAAGAATATCAAAACCCTATACACTATTATTATGAGATTATCTCAATAGATAACATTGTCCTCGAAAGATTCGGAAGTTTTAAGCGTTTAATTTTTTTACTAAATAAAATCAAGACCATTGAAGGGAACATATTTAATAATATTCAAATTCCAAATATTTATTTTACAAATAATTAAAATATTTTATATTTTAAAACAAATGCAAAGAAAAGTTTCAAAATATCAGTCATACTCATAAATAAATCTGAAGAATCTATAGATCTTTAATTGAAAAATACATTTATGTATTAATATATATTGAAAAGCTTACATTAGATAGGGGCTCGCAAGTCCATTGTATATATATATGTAAGATATATCTCAATGTATAGTATATATAGTATGTAGGTATGTATAGTATATATGAAATTCGACCAAAGTTTTGGATCATAAATACGCAGTTGTTTTTTCATGCTTATCTATTGGCAGGAAATATGTGCTGAGTATGCATTCAATGAATTTTAAAGCAAATCTTCACATATCTTCACCTCCAGTGCTCCCATTTCAAATTTGATCTACTGCCACACACACAGACACCCAAGCACACACACGTGCTTGTGCTGACTTTTACTTTTATCAGGCGAACATCTCTTCACATTTCATGCAAGAAGCACATCAGCATATCTGAAGTTGCCGTCACAGAAGCAATTAAGAGCTTGTAGCTACTGTAAATAGATGTAGATACAGATACAGATACAAAGATACATACATATATAATGTGAATGCCTGAATCATTTATGCAATCAATTGTGCATCTCTGCAGAGCTTCTTCTTGTCAGCGGTAAAGTAATTAAATAACTGCCAGGTCTAATTGGAACCGGCGCGATCAACGATGTCTCGTTTATTTTCTGATTGGCCCAAAACTGGTTAGACCTGTAAAAATCAACCCCTAAATTTAAGTTGGATGCTGTTGCTATCACAATGACATCTACCTGCGCGCAGGTAAAGACATCAACAATAAGCCTGGCTTAGCAGGGACTGCAGGAGCCCTGCTCAGGTAGACCCGAACAAACAAGCGATGGTTACAAAGTGTTGGCCACCAGATTAGCCGGCGGCCAATGAGTCACCCAATTCAACAATGGCTTGCAGTTATGCAAAGGTTATTAAGTAGTGTTTTTTTAGGGGTAGCTGAAAATTGATAATTGAATGCCATTTGAGAATGAGAACAAAAATTGGTTGTTTTTTCTTTAAATTGTATATATATTTTTGTAAAAATATGAGTTAAAATTTATCACAATTTTGTAAAGCTCAGTTGAGTGTTAAGCGACTTGCAGTTAATTTTGTTTGCATTTTTTTCAAAAAATTAACAGAAGACGCCTTAAAGCAGGAAGCTGGAACCACCGGCCCCAAATGGAAGACATTGTTGCGTGTGTGTTTGGCTGACCAAACGCATGTTTAGGCTTGCACCCAACGATCCTGGAACTGAGCGACGGCTATTTCATTGGCGGTGCTGCAGTACAGTGGCTCGACAAGATCGTTGTCGGCGGGCAGATCGGAGGCGGCGGTCCAGAAGAAGGTGCCATGAGCGGTGCGCACAAAGTGTACTGGCACAGTTGGCATTTGCTCGAGCTCGTAGTCCTCCATTTCGCAGGAGGCGGAGAGACGCTCATTGGCTTCGTTCTCATAGGATTCCAGCGAGGCGGCGCAGGATTTGTTGGCGATGGACTCAAGATCGGCGTTGCGGCTGTTCTCAATGGACTCCAGCGATTCCAATGAGTTGGCCTTGTGTGTGTTTTGCATGTTCTGCTGCTCCTCGACCTGTTGCTGATGCTGTTTGAAGATCTTCTGCAGCAGCTTCTTCACGCTGTAGGATTTCTTGTTCGATTTGATGTTCATGTTGTTGACGATGTTCTGGCTCTGGCACATTTTGAATTTAAGTTTGCGTTTTAGCTGAGTTGTTTGCTGTACGAAGCGTAGTGCTCGAATGATGTCTGATCCTCTGAAACTGCTGCCTTTTATACCCGCACAGGACCAAAATGAAATCCAAGCCGACAGCAGGTCGGGACAGCGAGGGTAGAGGCAGGCAGGCAGAAAGATACACCAGATACTGTGCGAGTGTGGGAAAGTACAAGGATACGTGCACAGACAAAACGAGTAAACGAGAAAATCCTGTGCACACACACTCGCACACATGCACACAAAAAACGGCAGGTGTGTTTCGAAACGGACCGCTGGGACGGACCTGCACGCCATTAACCTGCATGCGTTGGAGTGTGAAGGCATGTCATGCTGGATCGCTCGCACCTGCTTGTTGTGCATGGCAATTTTATCCTGCGCCAGGATCGTGAGAAGCGAGACTTTCTACCAGTTCCCACAGTTTTTCGAAGGATCCTTTTTCGAGCCTATTGAAAACAAAAACAACAACAAAAAAAAAGAATCTTTTTGCTGATCACTTTTGGTTTTTATATGCTCCTCAGTTGTTATCGTTGTTGTTGTTGTTGTTGTTGCTGCTGCTGGCAGCTCTTTATGCACTTATCTCGTTTTGGTTGGCATAGAAATCCCTTTTTCGGGTCTTGAACACGTGTGCAGCGTTGCCCCCGAAAACGTGGGAGAATATTTTCAATTTTCAACGCTTGAACGACCCAAACAATTAATGGCCTGACAGCAGAGGCCCAGATCAACTAGTTGAATAGGCAAACACACTTTGGCACTGAGACTGGGATCATTTAATGCGCTGTAATTTGAAATTTATAAATTTTTTGTGCCTCGAGGCGTTGCCCAAACGAGCGAGAAAAAAGGAGGACCATAAAAGAAGGAAAGACAAGGGAAAAAAATAAATATCTAAAAACGTGTCAGGCATTCTAAAGCCGAAGGAGTTGCTTTTAATTTCATTTCGATGGCACACAATTAGCAGGCGAGTCGAAGCGGTCGGCCCCCCCGCTCTTACCCTGTCTGTGCCTTATTAAGGGGCACTTTGTGTGCATCCTGGAGGAGCTAAGCGAGAGAGGGAGAGCTGAGCATACACACGCTCAGCGGTGCGCCAGCGTTGTCCTTTTTGGACTTCGGTTCGGTCGCAAGTTGGACACGTGATGGCGCGTGAGGCGTTGAGGTTAGCACAGAGCCATGGGAACGATTTCGGGGACGATCCTGTACTTAATGGATTGTCTTTGACTTGGCCATAAATATTTGTAGCCCATGTGCGTTGGGTTTCCTTTTTTCATTACTTTTGTTGGAGCTACAGAGTGTTTTATTTTTTATACACAAGGCCAGGGAGACAAATTAAGATTCAAGCAGCGAGTGTCCTGGTGAGAAGTTGTAGGCTGGCGTTAACAGTTCGTTTCAAAATTGTTTGAACCCGAAGATTGTGCAGTCCTATTGATGTGTTCCTAGATCCAGGCTATGATTATAAGGTTCGCCTTGATCTCATTGTGATTAGGAGTTTGGTCGAGCTGATTTGTGTGTGTGTTTTTTGTTGAGCTCAGCTCAGCTCAGCTATTGAGGTTTTATTAGAAAGAAAGGCAACAATCTAAGCATTTGTTTACACAGTAAAGCAATAAATAGTCAGTCAGATAAGATAGAACTTGACAGCCTGGGGTGTTTAAAGTTCTATATATATTTGCTATCTAAAACCTAGCTGATTTGTATGCACTTCAGGCTCATTTTTCGAGAGTGGATGAAAGTAAAAGGAAAAGTGGAATGCAAGTAATTTATTCCAATGCACTCCCTGATAAAAATGATTCTCAATATTTTATAATAATTATGAGCGCAATAAACAAAACATACGAAAATCAAATAGTCAAGATATGGTAAAAACTTTTGTATAATAATAATAATAAATTTGAAATATTTTAAATTTATAAAAAACATGGTATACAATTTTATTAGCAATTAACAAAAATGAAATGGCATTTACTTTAAATATATGCACTTTATATATTTTAAAATATTCTTGAAGAATAAAAAACTTAAGAATGTGCCAAGATATTATTAATTTTAGATGCAATTGACGTTAGATACTTTAGAAAAAAATTGCATCAATTTCCGATTCGAATAATTAGCTTGAATTTGAATTTATGAAAGAAGATATACCAATAGATATCATACATTTGATATATACATGTGCAAATTTTTTAAAAACAATTAATTAAATCATAGCAATGAAACGAATTTATATTCCAATGTACGTTTTTAATATAGGTGTATGTAGAATTAATATAAGAGCAAGCAGCGAAGATTTTTCAGCTCCTATTAAAAGAATATTATCTCTTCCAATCAGAAATAGAATAAACAAGAAATTCGTAGCTCTCCACGTAGTGCAAAGAAACTTTAAGATGACATACTTTAGTTGAAACACCAATTCATATATGATGACTTGATTTCGCAAACAGTTATTCATTATAGGAAATCAATTCTTTAAGAAATCAAATTTTACCAGCAATATATTCTTTAGAAACAATTAAATCCGTAGTTGACCATTTCGCCCGAGCTTTACAGGATTATTTCATGGAAGTAGAAATTACGGCCTTGGCTGTTTTGGTTGACTCATTCTACCATATCATAATAATGCACGATTGTTTGTTCCAATTGTGTGTCGTCCTTCGCTCTATTTTGGTTGACTCATTCCCCTAGTTTTCATTTCATGGCCCACGTGCATGCCCATGCGATCCAATAGAATAGCCACCAAATTTGTATGGCAAACCGAAAACCGAAAACCAAAAAAAGATTGTTCGAAAAGCCCTGCTGGGGGTCCACAGACTACAGATATAGACAGATAGCAGCTACCACTGTGGCGGTTTTTGGGCTACCGTGGTACCTTGTTTGGCCTAAAATCGTTTCCAGTGAAATCTTTGACCTGCTCTCTCGATGAACACGTGCACTGATTTCTTATCGTTGCCGATCATTAAAGGTTCCAAAATTGTAGATTAGCCCGAAACAAAACCTGTGGCACACACAAAAAAAAAAGAAGAGATTTGAAAAATTAAAAGAAAAAAATATATATCAACAACAACCTGACCCCTCGCCGGTTGCCATTGTTTGCAAGTGTTTAGGTTCCTGGCCCAAATGTGTGCGTACACACACGCACTGGGTTTGGGATTGAACTTGGGCTTGGAACTGGGCATGAGAACGTGATTCGTCTTGTTTGAACACGTGACGACCTCGTTTCTCTCACTGCGGGGTGCTTGGTGTTACGACGCCGTTTCCAAATTGCAGCGTCGCCAACTGACACGTCTTGCTGATGTACTATCTATCCACAAAATATATGCAGCAAGTGCCCCGGCCCCGATAGATGGCAAACGCAAGGTACGTGCGTAACTTGTGAGCAGCGAATTTTCACACATGTGGCAGCAACGGCAGCAAGAAGCGGGAAATGCCCGCAACCATTGGGCCGCAATCAGGTCCAGTTACAGGATTCGGGTTTTCCACGGCTAGTGTTAACTATGCCGATGTTACGGTATTTCCGCTATTCTCTGGTCAGCGTGAACTTCAAACGAGGCGTGCGAAAAATTCAACAGAATGTAACCCTAGAGCCGACGACGGCAATCACTTCAACTGGTCTAGTTGCAATTGCAGTCCCACATAGAACCTCAAAAAACCATCCATTTCGAAGCCAGAGCGTTAAAGTCATGTGCGCCGCAGTTAAAACAACAATGTATCTACAAATCGCAGATACATTTGAATAGCGACCCACGCGGCGGTTTTGTAATGATAAAATAACACACCAAAACACACACATGCACGCACAGGCGGCACACTCATAAATGCGTTATAAAAATAAAATTCTGTTGGTCTGGCTTGGCAGACACATGTGGGGTCCTTTTTTTGTCATCATATTACATGCAAGAGACGCAGCGCACTTGACACGAGACAGGGCGACATGTTGAATTATCTTTTAGTTTACAAATTAGTATGTGAGATGCTTGTTGCACATGCGGGAGGCAGTTCTGGGAATGCAGACATTGTTAGTTTAGGACGTGCACAATGCAAGGATCAATGGGCAATTGCCAGAGAAACGCTTTTTGGCCGCCCATCACTCAACGCACGTGCAGCTCACAAAAGGGGTTGTAATTACAGTTTAACTCAGTGTCGCCGCCCTCCCTAAAAACCAGGCTCAACAACACCACACACCACACACACAGACCGCACCGCACTGCACCGCACCACACAAGACACCGAGGGGTCCGGTATATGCAGATTGGAGGGCAACACGTGCATGTTGATCAGTCCGATGAGCATGCGAGGCGTGGACAGGTCTCAGACTCGGTTTTTGGTTTGCCCTCTCAGGGGCGTCGCTGATCGTTGCAGCTAAGGTTTCATATGAAAACTAGCTTAAGGGTGAGGACCTCCTACTTGAGACCCTAGGGAGCTCGGGTTCCCTCACTCTCGCACTCGTTCGCAGCTGGGGTGTTTGGTTGCGTTGACACAACAGAGTTTCTGGGGAGCCATTTAGGCATAAACAAGCACCAACAAAACCCAGACCCTATTAAAACGAAAACTCATTAAAATATATCTAAATTATCGTCCCCTTGCCTCAATCTTTCTACGCGCACGAACAGGTCTTTCAATTTTCTAGTCGTTAGCGTGTCTGGTCCCGCTTAATCCTTCCAAGACTAATTACAAAACTGTAGACGCCGGAATCCTGTTACGCATACTGATAAGCTCTGTGATTTAAGAGCTGTCCCCATTAGATGGAATATCTTATTTCTATATTGAGTTTCAGCTCACAATCAATGCTCCGATTTTCTAATGCAGCACTAACAGATATTGAAGTTTGATCTTGATAGCTGCGCTATACAAAGAAGAGTGTCAATATTTTGAAGCAAACACCAACAGGTTCAGACGAAATGCGATATTGAATAGGTACAGTTGAGCTCAATTGTACATTGCGTGAGCAGCCTCTTTGAGAAATGATCATGCACTGATTTTAAACTATTTTCATTTCAAACATGCCAAAGTAAAGAAAAGATTGTATCAAGCAAAATAAGGAACAGAGCTCAAAAAGGGACTCTAATGACATAGTATAACCTAAATTATGTATTTTTAAATATTAAATTGAAGGCTTTATTAAAATAATCAAATCATAAATATTATATCTATCTAAACTAGCCTTCGGCTATGTACAGGATCTAACGGTGGTTTGATTGTATATGTACATGTTTTCTTACAACTAATACAATCTTGTAGATAAGAGTGAACTTTAAAAGATAGTCTATCGCTGATAAGGTGTATAAGTTTTATTAATGGTGCAGATATTTAGATAAGGTGATACACATTACTTTGTTTTCAGAAAAGATATAAATATTAAGAAGGATCAGTTATATATGTTATTGGATTATTCTTTTGAGAGTATTTATAAATATATATATTCCTTAAATATATGTATCTTTATATTTGTTACAAAGGCTACATAATCCTTCTATAAGAAATGTTTGGCTTTAGGATGTTTATAGATATGCACTCATTCGTTTTTTTTTTCTATAGTTTAATGAAGATTGCAGTGAATGTAAAATCAGTTTTTTATTAGTGAAATTATTATTAATTTAACAGGAATTACCTTATGCAACGATATTTTGAATAGATTCGGGGCCTCTAAAACTCTAATGGTTTGTTAAAAATGTTGGTAAGGAAAATTTTTTTAATATTCCAAGTTCGCAGATTTTACAATACTATAAATATAACTAAATAAGTTTAGTTAAGTTTGTTTGGTAGAAAATTTCTTTTTTAGATATTTAATAAAAATCTTTCAAGGTAGCTAATTGCCCTATGCAGCATTTGTTTGTCATTAGTTACATTCGCCAGGTTTTTATTAAGAAAAACTAGTTTTAGATTTTTAATTTTTTTTATCAGGTTGCCAGACTGAGAGGAGGGGGCCGCGTCGCTCTAGAGATGGGTGGGCGGAGCTGGGGGTGGAGTATCTGGGCAAAGGTTCTTCTTCTTAATCTTTCGTTGGCGTGTTCTGCCAGCAAAAGTTGTTCTAAAGTAGTTTAAAAGTAGTTAAACCCAATAAGTTAAAATGTTGATAACCGCCTTTTAAATAGGCTAGGCAAGCTACCCAACTGACAATGAAAAGCCCAATAAAATAAGCTTAAATTCGGAAAATAAAGAAGATGAATATCATTTTGTTTTCAAGTTTTAGTTTTTATTACTATTAAAGCTTGTAATATTCTCTTATAGTCTAAAGTTAGTAAGCATCATTTCGCTAATTTGTACATCTTAAAACTATTAAAGCCGGAGATTGGTATCTTATAAGCTAGTCATGCTTAGATCTATGTAAAGCTTTTGTTATCACAGTTTACATCGAGTCAATTGGAAGACATGATTCGTTGTTATGGTTGTAGTTGTAGATTGTTGTTATCTCTGTGGATTACCAGGGGCGCCACATTGAATGGCTGCCGGACTGTGGACTAACTGCTGCCTCAGAGTCCTCGGCATCGCTGTGATAGCCAGAAGATGCGGGGCTGGCGGAACGACTGATTGGCATGGATTCCAATTCGGTTTGCTGCTGCTGGTGTTGTTCTGGTTGCTGGTCTGCCTGCAGCATGCGCTGGAACTCAATGCCCAGATGTGTCATCACCGTCTTGCCAACATCAACGCTCATAGCCGGCGTGCAGGCCATCACACGTGAGATTTCGCTGACGGCATTCATGTAACCGTTCTTGAAGCTGTCCATGGGCACAGGTGAGACCGGCGCCTGTTGCTTGATCAGCTGCTTGCGCATGAAGACAAGTGCCGCCTCGAGCATTTCAGCCTTGTCCAGACGTAGTATGGCATCGTCGCCCTGGAACTCGGCAACAAGTGTCTTCAGTGTGTCCAGGCACTTGTTCATGCGTGCCCGACGCTGACGCTCCAGCAGCGGCTTCTTCACCTTCAGATAATGCTGGGTCTTCGAGACGTACGCAGTTTCAGTTTGTGGTGCCATTTTTGAGATATTCTTGAGTGCTTTAGCTGTGCACGGTTTGCAGGATGCTGTGTGAATGATGCTCTTCTCGAATGCAGCGTCGCCTTTTATAGGCTGCACTGCAGTTCGGGCTTCAGGTCCTGCAGCCAGGACCTGCTGCAGGTAGCCAGACGTGCAGAGATCTAGAAATCTCTCTCTCCCTCGCTCTTTGCAATGCGTGGGAAAGGAAATCGTTGATAGACCCTAAAACTGAGATGCACAGCAACAATAACTAAAAGACGATTGTGTAGTTGCGTGTCTGACGCATTGTAACTGCAATTAAACCGTAAAATTCTGGCCAAGATCCCAGAGAATAGAGAGAGGCCCAGACAATTGACCGGACTGTGGTGATTTGTCTTGTAAGCCAAAAGTAAAATTTGATGAAAAGTTACAAATGTTCTTGGATCGATGTGGTTTTTATGGCTTCGTCCTTCAACAAATTTTGTTGTATCTTAGAGCTAATTAATATTCTTATTAGCAGTAATTATATTCAAATAATTTTAGAAAATTCACCGATTGGCATTAACTAAATGACCTACAATATATTATTAACTTATTTAGCAGATAAATTATAAACTAGTACATATGTGAATATTATATATAACATCTTAAGGACTCTTAAAAATAATTATCCGACTTTATAATAGTTATTAATAACCCCATTCATAAGCTTAACGCAAATTTAAGTTATGAAGACGTTCAAGTAATTATCCTGTACTCCTGGATACATAAGCTGACGAAGTAACTCAGCTATTTGAGAAATTGAACGGGGTTCGAAGCCCAACTTAGCGTAATTATAGCTTGATAGTCCCTTATAAGATTAATATTAATATTTCTTATGAATGTTATTTTTCAAAGGATTCTCACCTTTATTTATAAAAGTCTGTGCCTAGATATTTCGACAAATCACGGACTTAAATACCTCCTTGAATAATTAGGTTAAATAGTAACCGATATTTTATATTTTCTAAAATAGCAAAATTTAGCTAGTACTTATCACTAGAGCTGATTTAATTAAAATTGAAAATCTTTTATATTTTCAGTTCAGTTCCTGATTCCTTCACACGCATAGTCCAATTACAGCTCACAGAATAAGAAATTTCATTAAAATTCTTAATTTTATAATTACTTGCGGTCTGACTCTACTAGTACGTACCCAATCTGCAGAGCTCCAGTTAGCATCCATGCCAATAAGAAGGGTTGGTAACTCCGTTGCGGTAAGTGGCACCCGCAGCTCGGCGGATCGGCAGCTCGGCACTCGTCAGTCGTCCGTCGTCAGTGGCTCGTATGTGCGTCGATTGCTCGATTTTCATATCGTGAGAACCGCTCGAGAAACGTCGTGTGTTTCCCACGCGATGTGCACACCTGCCATTTAAGTCGCTTATATGGTTGCGATTACAAACACAGCAGCAACATAAACAGCAGCAACATGAGGGCCTCGACTGTCGACGGCACACATTTATTGCGTCGGCGCGACGCGCATTATCAGCGTCGTGTGGCTGCCCAGACGACTTGACTGACGGACTGACTGTCTGATTGTCTGACTGACTGATTACTGGCTGCTTTACTTTAGTTTTTCACTCTTGTCGTCATTATGTTGCTGCCGCAGTTTTCGTTGTTGTTGTTGCTGGCGTCGCCGTCGTCGTCATTGTCGATTGTTTAATTTAAATCGTCGTCGCGATGTCGGCTACTTGGCTTCAGCTTAATGATTATACCCCAAAGTCTGCCTCGAGGTTTCTGCGGAATTGTGCGCAATAGTTATTTGTACTTTACGACATGCGCTAATTGAACCGCAGAAGAGTTTATGAGCCACAGCTTCAGCTTCAGCTTAAGCATCAGCCACAGCAACGTTGATTGGCCAAAGCCGAAGGTGAAAAGTTGGCGCTACCGTTGACGTGATTGGAATTGAGTTTTTTATATGTATACAAGTGCTACTGTCGGCCAACATCAATTGAGCGTCAATCGTGGATTTGATTTGATGAGCATTGGGTCATAAGCGAGCAGAACGTGAGCAAAAAAAAGGCCTCAAAAAAAAATTGACATCAGGTGCAAGACTTGAAGATTTGCAATCTTTCAGATACGTTCAAGAGCGTGGCATTTATAAGAACAAATCGTAAAGGTGATTAGGGCCTCAAATAACAATCTAAATTAAATTGAAAGGGCTTCTGAAATATATATCTTATTGGAGAAAATTTCAAGTACCAGTTTAAAGATTGAATATTGAACAAGTATTTACCCATAAAACTTCATCCGAAAAAGTTTAAAAATATCTAGAACAATTAGTCCAAATATATCTGGAGAGTTTTAAATACAAAACTTTATTAGAGTAGGACTTGCACACACCAAATCTTCAAGAAAGAAAATATTTAAATAAATTAAAATCGTTTGTTTATGAGCAATCTTTTAGCCTGCCAAGATAGGGGTACTCAGGAATGTTTTTGATTAACAAAAACATTCACACCACAACTCTCAAAGATGACATCACAGAAATCTATGCCCTTGAGTTGTGTGTCTTTGAAAAATTTGAATAAACTAATTTTGAATTTCACATCGTCAAGAAAGGTATATAAAAACACATTCCAGCTTGATAAGACAAAGATTAATATAATGCCAAATATTAAAATACACCTTCCCCCCATTAAATAAAAAAAAAAATTTCAACAAAAGCTTGATCAGAACATTTTGCTTTTATTGATTGCAATATGCTGCATTTTATTTTAATTGATACAACAATAACTCTTTAAACAGCTTCAATCCCACACATAATCTTGATTTATAATGTTGGCAATGCATAAAGGGAAGCCAATAGTTGTAATGTACACATTTACTTCATAACTAGGGAAACAGTTCCCAGGAAACTTCAAAGATATTTAGGTTTAAGCTACAACACTGTAAATTAGCTGCACGATAACTGGACAATTGTATTGCTCAGCATTGTTAAAAGAACTAAACATTAAATGCCTTAAATGGTGGGAAAACCCAAGCGCAAAACTTACTAAGATTCTAATTAGTTAAGCATACTAAAACAAATGCGTGTAAAGTAATTTTTGAAATCGAATGCTACACTTAAAACAACGCAGTGCAAGACTTTTATATTGTGGTCACCATTAAAGGCCACATTCAATTAGACAACAACTCCCCAAAGTGTGGCACGTGCCTAACCCTCCCACAGCTTTAATTAAAACTGACTGAAAAAGCACTCAAATTATAATCCACAAAACGCCCGAAAACGCAATCAAGTGGCGATCAAACAAACGCCACAAAACTTAATTGCTGCACCTTGCGCCACAGCCGAGGCTGCAAGCAAATCAAATACATAACGGCCACGTGACCGCCCAACGCCCCGCAGGCGGCTGCTGCTGCGCAGCACGAGACAAGTGCGTCCGCCACGCGACTGCGGCCGGCGCAAGCTTTCCACAAGTGGCCAAGCCGACAAATATCAATCAGGTGCAAAAAACAGGCGGGAGGCGGCATTGGGTCGGGTTTTGTGTGCATTTGATAATTGGGAAATGAACGGCCAATGAACACACTTGTCCGAGCAGGCTTTAGAGGTCGAACGAGACTTTCGCCAGGCAGCAAGTGCAATATGTGTCAGGCAGTCAACATCCATCCACCACCGAGGCAACAGCAACAACAACAACAACAACAGGAACGGCAGCAACACGAACCGGGCTGTGGCCTAAATTGCAAGCAGCTGCCACTCGAACCGTGGGATATTTTTCCCCTAACCAACTGAGGGCCATCGAACCTTATCCATGGGAACCACAACTGCTCGACGCTCTCAATATTTATTTTGTGCGTTCGTTATATTGAATAAGTAAAAAACAAAATAAGGGAAAGGAAGCCTCGACAATGAGGGGTGCGGACGACTGACACGATTATCCTGCACGTGTTGAGCTTGCTCTCCACTCGGCCTGATGAGCCTGCGCTGAAAGCGTGGCAGGCAAGCGTTGGGCGGCTGCTGTTGCCACAGTTGTTGCTGCTGTTGCTTTTGCTTTTTGCTCTGAAACTTGCAACATCAGTCAGCCGCGTGCTGGCCACATGTGTTGCCCATGTGGCACTTGTCGCTGGGTGCTGCCGCTCTTCTTTGATTGGGTGGTGGTTGTGGTGTTTTTTGGGCGGGAAGCTGAGCTATATAAGCGCGACACTTGCCACGCCAGTAGCACAGTTGAAATTTGCAACGCGAAGCGCTAACAACAACCTAAACAAAACTATGTCTAAAGTGAAGAATCTAATTGCCAAAATGCTGCAGCGTCGCGGCAAGTGCAACGTAAGCGGCAGCAGCAGCAGCGGCCACAGCAACAACAACAACATCAGCCACTGCCAGCACTATGAGAGTCTAGAGGAGATTGCCCAAAATCAGGCCAACGAACGCATGCTGCAGGAGACAGCAATGGGCACACATCAATTGCTCTTTTGCCTGGAAACCGCAGACGGCAGCTTTTATTGGCATGCACAGTAGCAACAGCAACAAACAAACAAACAAACAAGCAACAACAACAAACCGGTAGATAGAAACGGTCAAATGTATGAATGAAAATACTTCTTCAATGAAGCCATCCCATCCAGTTAGCCCGTCAGCCAGTCAGCCGGTCATGCGAAACTAGTTGCATGCAACATATGAGCAAGTGGGAAACAAGTTGCCAATGCAATCGGCCAAGCAGACATCAATGGCAACAATGTCAACGTTGTCCCGGGCTAGGTGTCAATTAAGTATTTAATACCAACTTTATGCCAACTTTAAATACCTTGTGATATACATTTACATACTCGGAATCTATCAGAGTTTAGTTCATAGTGCCAATAGTATAAATGTTGTTAACTCTTAATCTAATAAAAAATCAATTAAAATATAAAAAAAAACTATGCCTTGTATTGGTTTTCAGATTGATTTTAATATTTATGGTAAATCACATATAGTTCAATTCGATAAAAAAGTATTAGGTTTAAACATATGTGGTTTTATTAAATAATTGTTTCGATAAGACCCGAGTGACTGAAATTACAGACTATTATTATTATTATTATTATTATTATTTCTAGTATTATTATTATCATTATTATTATTATTATCATTATTATTATTATTATTATTATTATTATTATTATTATTATTATTATTATTATTATTATTATTATTATTATTATTATTTTATTACTTTTATTTATTATGTTTACAGTGATCATTCACACGTAAAGGGGCTGATGGTAATTTAATTAACTATGATCCTAGTGCCTAATTAATTATGGGACATTCTAAAATGCATCGCCTGACCCTTTATCAATTTCAAAAACAGATGAATTCTCAAAGCTTGAATTCGCATAGGGTCGATAATAACATCCTGTCTCCAGAAACTTTGCAATTCAATAAACCGCATAACTGCATACCAGTTACACACGCCCAGTAAGCTTCTCGAAGTACAGTGCAGCGACCCTTTCACGCCTGTGCCGCCCCACACACCCCTCTTTTCAGCCTTCTAGCCTGTCATTTTACGTGTGTCTGTCGCGCGTTATTACGCGGTTCAAGCATGCACACACATACAATTGCACAGCCACAGCAACAACGGCAATAACAACACCAACAACAAGAGCCACAACGATGGAAGGGCATTGCATTGACAATATGCGAAGCAACCCCCAACCCCGTTGTGTACCCAAATGTGCCCCTATTGAGATCGACGATCCGTTCGCCATGTGCAGTTGAAAAAATGTTCTCACACTCTCGAAAGATTGTAACGGCTTGCTGTGCAGCACACTCTCAGCACGCCATGCTCATCATGGCTTGCCATCTCATCCCCCTGCGCTCAATGTGATTGTCTCACTCTCTCGCCGTCGATCGGCTGCTCGCACTTCCTGCCCGTGGCCAAACTGGCCACGTATATTGTTTATATAGTTAACGAATGCGATACATTTAATCTTTAGTGTGTGTCAATTTGCTGTACAGTCATTTAGTTTGCATGCCCCGCACAGCGTCCCTATCCTAAATGCTCGTTACCCGATTCCTGGTCCCCGGTCCCACGACGTGCCCAGGCATGCCACTTAGCGTGGCCCAAGTGTTCAACAGAAGCTACAATTCAGCATTCATAATTGACAACAAGAACAACAACAACAACAACAACGGCGACGGCAACAACAGCAAAGAGGAACCTCTGGGCCACGTCGGGCAAGAAAAAAATAAAAGGCAGGTGGTAGTTTTTTTCGGCAGTACTGTCCACACCACTCGCCATGACTCGATCTTAGGCACGGTCAGATTTACCGTGGGACAAGTGCATAAATATTTTGGTACAAAATTAATGTGCTGCAAAATTTAAAATTTAATAAAAATAAATATCAGAATAATCCATTAGCAAATGGAATCTGTGTTTTTTTTTTTAATTTCTTTCTCAAATCTTTTAAAACCCACTCTTCTGGTTCAACTTAACTGTCTTCCACTTCGGTCTAAAATTCCTTTTTCATATACTTCCCATGCTCATCAGCGCAACCTGCAAATAAACGTAAATATCTGTTCACATCTACTTAATACGAAATTTTCTAGACGTTGTCAATTTTAAAATACACCACGACCTTGCAAAATCACCTTACCCCGAGTCACCACTCGCAATATTTCCAAGATTTCATTCACACAGTTAGTACCGAAATCCCTTATACTTACCGTTTCAAATACAAAACATGCCACGCTGTTCAACAACAAATTTTCCACATTTTACCTTGCCACACTAAATGTTTTTGAAACTCAATTCCCACGCACAGGCACTTTCAGAAATCCTAAAACTAACCGTATCAAGTTAGAAGCACAGCACGTAAAATCCACAAAATACATTTACCTAGACTCTAGAATTTTACACGTACTAGAAACATGTATTGGAAAATCCTATGAATTCATTCAATTAAACGTTGTACAAAATTCCGCATGTGCTTTGCCCACTGTGCAATGTGCATAAGGGCTCAACTCGGGGACTCGGTCTCTCTCTCTCTCTCTCTCTCTTTGGCTCTTTGGCTCTCACTCTCTCACCCTACACGGCCGGCCGATTATAACTTATAACACCAACGAGCGAGAAAAATCTTGTGGGAAACTTGAGGGCAAAGTGTTTCCCACGATTCGAACCTCAATGTAAAAGAAAACAGAGAAGAGCTAAAAGCAGCAACAACAACAACCAGCTGAACATGTGCAACAACCACCACCACCACCACCAACACACAGACGCACCATCAGCTTCATCCCCTGCCAAGACAGAAACTTGTTTGCCGAGGCAACAAGAGAAAAACCAACCACCAGCGGACGAGGATCGTTACAAGGCGCAGACGCAGACGCAACGAAAGCCGAGCGCCCAGAGCCGAATAGCCGACCCGACCCGACCCGACTAGCCGAGCGACCCAATGACTGAGTAATTTGCTCGGCAGGTGGTGTTGTTGTTGTTGCTATTATTACTGTTGTTGCTGCTGCGCCTCAGCTCTCTGCTGGCAACTCTCTGGGTGCGTGCGCTGAGCACGAGACGCAGTCGAAGTCGACGTCAACGTCGAAGTCGAAGTCGGCACGTGCAGCTATAAAAGCAGCGGTAACTGGAGACGACAGCAACATTCTCAACGCAAACGTCGTGAAGTACACACGCATCCAAGCAACCAGTACATCTCTTCTTACATCACAAACAACAACCATGGCCACCAAATACGAGTTATCAAAGACCTATCAGTACCGCAAGGTGATGAAGCCGCTGCTGGAGCGCAAACGTCGCGCACGCATCAACAAGTGCCTGGACGATCTTAAGGATCTGATGGCCGAGTGCGTGGCACAAACTAGCGATGCCAAATTCGAGAAGGCCGACATTTTGGAAGTGACTGTGCAATACTTGCGCAAGCTGAAGCAAACCAAGTCCGCAAATGCCACTGCATCCGCAACGGAGCACAGTTTTCGCGCCGGCTATATTCGTGCCGCCAATGAAGTTTCCCGCGCGTTGGCTGCATTGCCCAAAGTAGATGTCGCCTTTGGCACCACACTGATGACACATCTCGGCATGCGTTTGAATCAACTGGAACAGCCCGTGGAGCAGCCATCGCCAATGGCACCGCATGCACCTCTGAGCATCAACTGCGGCTCTGGCTACTCCACAAGCAGCAGCCGCGACGCCTACAGTCCCGTCTCCAGCGGCTATGCCAGTGACAGTGATTGCAGCTCCGGCTCATCCACGCCCATCGCCGCTCAATCTTTGCTGCAGATCAGCAACACCGGCAGCGTCTGGCGTCCGTGGTAATTGATGGCGCCGGGCAGTCATCGGGACACGCACGCAATTCAACTGTAGCTTTACAATGCTTTACAATGATCTTCATTTTGTCTCCAATTAAGTGTTACGCAGTTTTGTAAGTTAGGTCTGTGATAGGGCACGTTTTATTGACTCCATTATAGCAATTAGCCAGAAGTCTGTTAGCCAATATAAATGTTTTTAGTTTAAGAAAAATATATGAAAACATAAATATGAACAACAAATACGAAAACAAAACTCTTATATCTTTTATTTGGAATTGCTGAAGCCAGTTATTTATTTCAGTTATGCACATTCCAATCAGAATGATTCATATGCTTGTTAAATAACAGTTACTCATGGAATGCTAATTTTCCAATAGGTAAAATGTACAAATGAATTAAATGTAAATATGCTGATTTTCAATTCTTTCAAAATATACGAAAGTTAAATTTATAAAAGTCTATTTTATTTATATTATTTAAAAAAAAAACTCCTTTATTTGCTTTCTTATATTTTTTACCTAATACATTTTGAAGTAGGAATATTTGATTCGTGTACCCTGTATTCTAAAAAGGAAGGTTTACTAATTTTGACAAATGTCAAAAGGCATCTTCATAAATTTAAATAAGTCACTTCTAGAGCTGTTTTTGCAGCCGTCAATTTACTTTATTTTATTGAAATTGGAGTTGTAAACACCGAAATTATTATTTATTATTATACTGTGACTTGTCTTTTCTTAGAAAAACTATATATTTATATTATTTTATTATACGAATATTATACAGAGTAACTCCTAGTATCTATCGAATCTTTTTGAAACAAATTCCACTTTCTTACCCACTTAAAAGGTTCGTCTTATGCAATTGGATTCCCAACGGGAAATCTGAAAATCTGAACCTAACTAATTAAACACTAATTAGTATACGTTTTGATTGCGACCGCACGTGCTGCAAATAAATACCTTTTAACTAACACAGATACTTAATGATTGTTAATCTATAGTAAAATGTTTTGGTATCTCATTTTCCAATTAATTATCAATTTATCAATTAGCAGCCGCAGAGAACAAAAACAATAACAAGAACGAGAAATTGATCAATTATTAATGATAAGTGTTAAATACGTACTACATACCAGATGTCAGGGGGTTGCAACTAAGCCACCGATCACCCAGCGATCACATCAGCTAAACCACGCGTCGCCAGATCAGAGCACACTTTCGGCGTCCGCCTGACCTGGTTGGTAGCCCAAGCCATAGGCCAAAGCCAAAGGAAGCCAATATGCCACACTAATTGTGTCCAATAAACACTCAGCGGGCAATGAGAACAAGAAACAGGGATCGGGGCAGAGACCGCATTATGCCATCATCATCTGCATACATTGATGAAACAATAAGCAAAAGATGGCACGGCAGGATAACAATGGGAACGGGAACGACCCACGCACACGCACAGGATGAGGCAGTGAAGTATGCATTAAGGATAATAACACCGGCCTAAAGAGCAACTACAGCGGCAGCAGCAGCAGCAGCAGCAGCAACAACAACAGCAACAACAACTGCATGGCGATGCCCAAAACAGCGACAGCTGCAAAATTTGTGCTCTGATCCTTTAAAAAAGCGAAGCATGTGGCCAAAAGGAAAACAAACGAGAAAAAATTGTGTGAGAAACTTACTTTCAGGTCGGTTCCCACGCCACGAGCCACAAGGATTGCCGATTGTCCTCCATGCCAGCCGCACATTGCAGCTGTTCCTCTGCTCAACGCCTGATGACGCCTGCGCGTCAGAGGGAGAGCCCTGCCATTGCATGCAACGGACATGCGCGTGCGAGCGAGACGGGGCGCGCTCATGCGTAGCACTGGCCGAGGGTGGATTCTGAACTTGGAACCGGCTATAAAAGCGACGCAGTGGCAACCAAAGGGCATCATTCACGATACAGCCAGCAACAAGGCAACTACGAGCATTTCTGCATCGCCTGTGCGCACTTGAAATTCATATAAATTTACGTAAAAATGGAATACACCAGCAAAACACAGATCTACCAGAAGGTGAAGAAACCGCTGCTGGAGCGTCAGCGTCGAGCACGCATCAACAAGTGTCTGGACACGCTAAAGACACTTGTCGCCGAGCTGCGCGGCGATGATGGCATTCTGCGCATGGATAAGGCCGAGATGCTTGAATCAGCTGTGGTATTCATGCGCCAACAAAAGATGGGCAAATCAGAAACAGCAACACCAGCGTCACCAGCTATGCCATTGGAGAGCTTCCGCAACGGTTACATGAATGCAGTCAATGAGGTGTCACGTGTTATGGCATCCACACCTGGCATGAGCGTTGACCTCGGCAAATCGGTAATGACGCATCTGGGCCGGGTCTACAAGAATCTACAGCAGTTCCATGAGGCACAAACAATGTCCGAATCGGAGGCGACAACCGAGCTGAGCATCAACTGCAGCTCGGCGCCGCTTAGCCCCGCTTCATCAGGCTATCACAGTGATTGCGAGAGTCCTGCACCATCGCCGATGCCAGTGGAGGGCGAGAAACTGTGGCGCCCCTGGTAAGGCATCCGGCAAAGGGCAGCTACTTGGAAGAAGACAAAAGACAACGCAACTGTGATAACCAACTGTGATGGGAACAAAACAATTAGCAAAAGCAAAACAATTAAATAAATGCAATTAAGAATCATAATATTATATATGAGTTTTGAT
Organism: Drosophila virilis; assembly: GCF_030788295.1. NCBI lineage: Eukaryota > Metazoa > Arthropoda > Insecta > Diptera > Drosophilidae > Drosophila > Drosophila virilis. Next base: position 18,024,746 of record NC_091544.1, on the reverse strand, counting down.
TAATAGGGGTTGGGCAACAGAAGGGTGACTTTCGCTTTAAGCCTTATTTATTGAAATAACAGGCAACCCTTGCAGCGTTTTCAGACAGAAATTTAATTTAAATAGAACGATGATGCATATATGGCAATTATATCATAATATATGTTTTATATTTTAGTAAGGGAAATGCGTCCATGCATTTGAGCTTGAATAACAAATCCCTGCTAATCATCGGGATGTGCAAAAGATCCCCCCCTTTATAATTTCCCTTGATAGTTGTCGTCTTAATGAAGTAATTTATAAGCTTTTTTCAGATAGTCTCGTCTTTTCAAAGTACAAAATTTATTTAAAGACAATTTTCAAAATATTTTGAATGTACCCAAATTTATTTATGATTTTAATTTTAATTTTATATAATGTAAACATATGTGTAAAATTTGCACATATATTTATTTAATTTAATTAAATATATTTAATCACATGCTAATTACTTTGCACTGATTTTTAAATTTCGATTACGTGCAGTATCAATCGTTGCTCGTGCTCTACAATGTTGCATGTTGATAGCATTGACGTACCATCAAATTCGATAAATCAAAGGGGCCAGTCGATAAATTGTGGCGGCCATTCGATACATATAAATAATAAAGTGATGAGATATATCTAGCGATATATCGTCGGCTTTTTATTTTTTCCACGCATTAAATTTACTTTCGAGGTTTAAAAACAAATCGGCAGCGAAGTTTACTAACTTTCATAAGTAATTGTGCATTGCGTGCGGCTTAAAACATTGTCGGATAGCAATTAAAAGCAGCCTTAAATCGAACTGCAAAATAGACGGCTAAAGCAGATGCGAAAAAATAGAGACGAGAACGAGAACGCCACACAACACATACACGACGCGCAGGCTGGCTGTCAGACGTAGCGAGTCGGTCGGTCGGTCGGTTGAAGAGGCCAGTTTTTACAGGCAAAATCCGAGTAAAAAATTAAGTTTTTTTGCACTGAAAAAGTCGGCTCGTGCAAATATCAGTGCAGTGTATGTGTACGCACACAAAGTGGCAATAAAATGTGCAATTGTACGGAAAGCTAAACACCCAAATGTAAATTGGTACTGCCAACTACTCCGTTTTTTAATTGCTTTTGTTTATTTTTTGTTGGGCCAATTTTTCTTTTGCGCTGCGCTCGTGTGTGCGCGTGTGTTTGTGTGTATGAGTTTTGCCACTCGTCCGTTCAGGGTGCGCGCGCGTGTATAAGTCTGTCTGTCTGTTTGCATGTATGTGTGAGTGGTCAACTCGCTGTCGCAAGTAGTGTTGCTTGGAAATTACAATTTCTGTTGGATATTTCCTTTGTTTGTATATAAAATATTTTGGTTGATTGCTGCAATGTCTCAAAGTGATTAAAGGCAGGATTCGCTATATTAGAATATAACTAAGTGTCTTGGGCTCCTGCCTAGTGGCAATATTTTTGCTCCGGTTAAAGGTGGCAACCCTGCGTAATTGCAGTCTATCTGTATGTGTATTGCACGGGGTACATTTGTTTGTACAGAGCGTGCGGGCAGCGTGCATTGCTTTTGCAAATATTACATGCCACAATAATGTGGAAATAGTTTAGCAAGAACATCCCATGCTTCCTAAAAAGTGAACGATAAATTTTTACCTTATGCCGCATGCTTATTTTTTGCGTAACAATTTGCTCAGGCACATGCAACTGTGCGTTTGATTTTTTCGGCGGTAAACACTCACACTCATACCCTCGTACGTGCGTAGTCCTCTAAATGTGTGTGTGTGTGTATATGTGCTCACTCGTTGTTGCTGGCATGGCTGCCATTGCTGAGATGCTCAAAAATACGTGAGCGCGCTTGTGTTAGTGTGTGTGTGTATGTATGTGCGTGAGATTCTACGTATCGAAAAAAATGGTGCAAAATAACGACCAATAACTAAGAAACGTAAAAATTCCCATTGCAGGATATCCGCAAAACGCTAGACAATATGGAAACGCAGGAGTTAAACTAAACCTAAAATCACAACAAAAGCAAATAAACGCTTGCAAAATTATATACATGCTCCGGTGTTAGTGCTGCTAATTTCGGCAGAGGAGAGTTCAATCTCAGGGTGCCAGCAGCAGCGGGCAGCGGCGCGCTGCCAACAGGAAGAGGAAGCATAAGCAATTCGCTCAACCACAGGCTACGAACAAAATATATATAAAAAAAAATTACGGTACAAAAAACTACAACTGTTACTTGTTGTTTTTCCCCTCGTCCCTGGTTGAGCAACAATTTAGAAACAATAACAACAAGAACAGCAACACAACAACAATGTATCCCGCACCGGTGCGTCACCCCGCCGCCGGGGTAAGTATACAGATTGCACTGGGACCCAATCAAGTGTTTTGCTAATTGTGTTTCGCCCCCATGTCCATCTTCAATACGTACAGGGACCACCACCTCAGGGTCCAATCAAATTTACCATTGCCGATACACTGGAGCGCATCAAGGAGGAATTTAATTTTCTGCAGGCACAATATCACAGGCAAGTATCTACGACACATCGTTACCCAATAGGAAACCCAACCAAACAGCTTAAAGATAGGCTTATATGATTAGGAAAATTCCATCATTATTTTGATGCATAATAGATTAATTTCAAGTTTATGTAATACTTTCCGTATGACCGCTCTATGTACACTGTTTAGATACATTTGGATAATATATTTTTAAGTTAAGCTTTATACGGGGCAAAGCTATAGTAAAGTGATGTCATGAAAACGTCCGTTCTTTTTTCATGCATCTGCATGGTAGGTAGTTTTTATCTCGCACAATTCAAGGGTTAAAAGTCTCAAAAAACTGTTCTCTAACGAACATTCTACACTAAAATAGAATAAAGAATTTCCGATTTCGAATTCTTTTATATATATAACAACAACAAAAACAAAAAATTGAATTTTGTAGTTTTTCATGATTACATTCTCTGCTGGGCTATTGCTGCTTTTCAGTCTCGCATGTCTTTGGCTGTGTGTAAACCGGTTTGCCAGGCAACGCGCCATATGCGTTGCTGGTCATAGGATTTTTTAGCCGGCGCGACGACGGAAGCGTTGCCCGAGATTTCTTTCAACTAAACTAATTTGGCCTTTTGATTATTTTTCCTGTGAATTTCAGCATCAAATTGGAGTGCGAGAAGCTGGCAAACGAAAAGACCGAAATGCAGCGCCATTATGTTATGGTAAAAATAGTTATTAATGATCAACTTTCAATTTCAGTATGTTTTCTAATCATATTCTCCCACACGTTTCAACGCAGTACTATGAAATGTCCTATGGCCTTAATGTGGAAATGCACAAGCAAACGGAAATCGCCAAGCGTCTAAACACACTGATCAACCAGCTACTTCCATTCCTACAGGCCGATCATCAGCAACAAGTGCTGCAAGCGGTAGAGCGTGCGAAGCAGGTCACAATGCAGGAACTCAATCTGATCATTGGGGTAAGTTCTTCCATGGTCACCAAGTGATATGCCCAAGTTACGTTATAGCGAACTAATTGTATATACATTTTGATTTCGTAAGACTTTTTACCTTATTCACAACGTAGGAATCGATATAAGAACTTTTAGAAAAATTAACCCGAATTAAGAATTTCAATTTTTTTTACTAAAATTAAGATAATTTATTTGCATTTATATGAGTAAATTGGCCTACTAAATTTAATAAACAAAAAATCGTGTGCTCGCAAACTAGAAACTATTAAATGATATCCTTTTTAGCCGGCCATTATGTTCATAAATTGTTTTTACCAAATTTATAATTAAGACAACTGAACTTAAAAATGAAAAGACAGCAAGTAATTTTGAAGCAGTCGAAAATATCAAATTAAAATTTGTATTATCCAAAATAGAAAATTTTTCAAACATCTATTAATATTTATCATACATGGAAATGTGTACAGTAGATTAGACTTAATATCATAAAATTATTTTCTCGGACTCTATTTCATTAAGAGGACTATTTCCATTTATGCCCGATTCGCAATTTGCGAGTGAATCCTGAATCCAGTATTGATTTGACCTCCATTTGGGGCTAAGATTTTTGTTTTCCTTCTGTTATTTGATCGATGACCTTTAATTTATTTTAAGATTTTTGTATGTGTTTTTCATATTCGCGGAACAATTTACAATTTTGAGCGACAATCTTCAGATGTGAATATAATATACTGAAAATTCTAGAAACATTCATACTTTGAACAAAATAGGCTTTTTAGTACGGCGCTTTTTACCAACTACCGTGATTCACTTAACGAAAAGTGTACTACACAACAATTTTATAGTTTTGCGACTTATTTGACCAACTTGTTATTTTTTATATTTTTTTTGTATAATATTGAAACAAACTACGATCAATACAAAATGCCTTTGACATAATTTTGAAAACGATGTGTGTGTGCGTACAATATGCGTGTGCCTATAGCAGCATCAGCAGCAACATGGAATACATCAACTTTTAGTAAGTTTTTATTATTTTGTTTATTTGCCGTTTGCGTTCGTTCGTTTGTTGGTTGTTTGCTTGTTGCATTATTTCTGGCTCGCCTCTCCAGAAGGTGCCTTTCATTTTATTATTAGTTTTGATGTTAATATTGCGTCAGTTCTAAGCCGCCGCTTGTTTTTCTACTTTTCGATGTTGTTGGTGTTGTCTGCACACACGCGCACAGCTGCATCAAAATAGCTTTTGTTACGTCCCAAAGCCAAATAACAGAAAATTTAAAGCTCATGCACTTACATCAGCATTTGTTCAACTAACTAACTGCCTGCGGCTTTCCAATTGCAGCAACAAATACACGCACAACAGGTGCCAGGCGGGCCGCCACAGCCGATGGGCGCTCTAAATCCGTTTGGTGCATTGGGTGCCACGATGGGCTTGCCACATGGGCCACAGGGCTTGCTTAAAGCGCCGCCTGACCATCAAAGGCCGGATATAAAGCCCATGGGCTTAGAGGGACCAGCGGGCGCTGAAGAGCGCTTGGTAAGCAACGTCAACTAAAATCCTATAATATCAAATTCTTATCAAATTATTGCTCTGTTGCAGCGCAATTCGGTTTCACCAGCGGATCGTGAGAAATATCGTACGCGCTCGCCACTGGATATTGAGAACGACTCGAAACGTCGAAAAGATGAAAAACTGCAAGTGAGTATCGTGTTTTAGTAAACGCATATATCATATAGTATACTCGACTCATTATGTCATCAGCAGTTGCTGCCTCTCAACTCACCAAATAAAAAAAAAAAACATATTCTTATAATATATAGTAGCCTACCTCATATGTAGTTGTTGTCTATTCTAATCCACTGTCACTTCATGCGCTTCATAAAGTCGAAATGAAAATCAATATATTATAATTATATTTGTAGTGTAGTGCAATAAACAACTAAATTGTTATTTGTGTTGTCGTTGCTATCGTTGTACGAATTTTGTTTTATTGTTTGTTTGTTTTTTTCAAAATTATTTGCAGGACGATGAAGGCGAGAAAAGCGATCAAGATTTAGTCGTAGATGTTGCAAATGAAATGGTGAGTTGAGTCTCGGCCCTGACATTCATGCAACAAACTCCTCAAAAATTAAATAACAAAATAACATTGCCTAAAACACTCGAAATTTAACTATCGTTCCAATGCCCCTTGCAGGAATCCCACTCACCACGCCCAAACGGCGAACATGTATCAATGGAGGTGCGTGATCGTGAGAGTCTAAACGGCGAGCGTCTGGACAAACCGGGCGGCAGTGGCATTAAACAGGAGCGCCCGCCTTCGCGTTCAGGCTCCAGTTCATCGCGTTCCACACCCAGCCTCAAGACAAAAGATGTAAGGCAAATATTGATTGGCACTAAGGGGTAGACATTTCTATATCTATAATCTAACCATGAAGCATGGCTTATTAAATTAAAATTTAAACAATGTTTTAAAACAAACATTATTAAGCGGGTCAGAGGGTGAAAACGTACTTAAATATCAAACTAATTGTATTTTTTTTTTTTAATTTATTATTTTTACAATTGATAGATGGATAAACCGGGCACACCGGGCGCGAAGGCACGTACACCGACACCAAACGCTGCAGCACCATCTCAGGGCGCAAATCCTAAACAAATGATGCAACAAGGTGGCCCACCGCCGGCTGGCTATCCAGCGTCACCGTATCAGCGACCGGCGGATCCCTATCAGCGTCCACCATCGGATCCCGCCTATGGACGACCGCCGTTGCCGTACGATCCGCATGCGCATGTACGAACAAACGGCATTCCACATCCCTCGGCACTAACGGGTGGAAAGCCGTAAGTGCACCATAAATGATATCCGTTTAAAAATGAGTACTTATGTATATTTTCTTTGGGAATAGTGCATACTCTTTCCATATGAACGGCGAGGGTAGCTTGCAGCCGGTGCCATTTCCGCCGGACGCGCTGGTAGGCGTTGGCATACCAAGACATGCGCGACAAATAAATACGTTATCGCATGGCGAGGTCGTCTGTGCGGTGACTATTTCAAATCCTACAAAATACGTTTATACTGGCGGCAAGGGCTGCGTCAAGGTGTGGGACATCTCACAGCCGGGCAATAAGAATCCCGTCAGCCAGCTGGATTGCCTGCAGCGCGATAATTATATACGATCGGTGAAACTGCTGCCGGATGGACGCACACTCATTGTCGGTGGCGAGGCATCGAATCTATCGATATGGGATTTGGCCAGTCCAACGCCACGCATCAAGGCCGAGCTAACCTCAGCGGCGCCTGCCTGTTATGCGCTCGCCATCAGTCCCGATTCGAAGGTGTGCTTCTCGTGCTGCAGCGATGGCAACATCGCTGTCTGGGATCTGCACAATGAGATACTGGTACGTCAGTTCCAGGGTCACACGGACGGTGCCTCGTGCATTGACATCAGTCCGGATGGCTCAAGATTATGGACCGGCGGCCTGGACAATACAGTGCGCTCGTGGGACCTACGCGAAGGTCGCCAGCTGCAGCAGCACGATTTCAGTTCTCAAATATTCTCGCTTGGCTACTGTCCCACAGGTTAGTATGCACTTCATTTATGCTCATAAAACATATAGTATTTTATGTTTCCTTCTTTTGCAAAAGGTGACTGGCTGGCCGTAGGCATGGAGAATTCACATGTGGAAGTATTGCATGCATCGAAACCAGACAAGTATCAGCTCCATTTGCACGAGAGCTGCGTTCTGTCGTTGCGGTTTGCCACCTGTGGCAAATGGTTCGTTTCCACCGGCAAAGACAACCTGCTTAACGCATGGCGAACACCATACGGTGCCAGTATATTCCAGGTGAGGCAAATACTCTAGATCTAAAATAAATACTTCCTATGTCCTACAAAAAATATGCAAAAGCAGGGTCAACTATATAGTTTAATTAATTTGTCCGTGTGAAAGCTTCTATGCTTTCTTTAACATAATAATTGATATCAATTGGGATGATACACATATATATAATAGAAACTAAAAGTCAACCCATATTAGTTTTAAATTCAACGTTTCCAATAGAGGCAAAATTGCAAGTTTTTGCTATAATTCCCAAAAAGTTGAATCTTTAAAAAACTACATGCATACATTTTATAGAACATGCAAAACAATAACAAAATAAAAGCATTTTTAATATTGTAGCCACTTAGAAAATTTTGAAACTAATACAATAGATACACCCAGATTTAAAGTTAAAAGACAATAAATAAAAAAAAAATAAAAATATAAAAATTAAACTGAAGTTAAATATATTTTATAAGGTTTCTCTTAGCGGCTCCTATTATTAAAAAGTCATTCACACTTGACAGAAAAACCAATTGGCACATATGACTATATATATGTATATTATTAATCAATTTGTATTTGCTAATTGTTTATTTTTGTTGTTTATATCGCTTGCAGTCGAAGGAAACATCATCCGTACTTAGCTGCGACATATCAACTGACGACAAATATATTGTGACGGGTTCGGGCGATAAAAAGGCTACTGTCTATGAAGTTATTTATTAAAAAAACAAAAACAAAAACAACAAAACAAAAAGAAGAACACCAGAGAGGGAATCCACACTTTTCATTTTGTAATAATCGCATATAGGTTTTTATTACAACTACAAAAAAATAATAAAAATGAATAACACATTGTTCGATAGCATGCTAATAACAACAAGCAAACAAACAAACAAACAAACAACAACAGCAACAACAAAGCAGTGGCAGCAGTACAATGCATGAGAGCGAAGTAAAAATTCTATAATATAAATAAAACAAAACAAAAAGAAAGAAAAATATATAAAAAAAAAATTAAGCGTACTTGTAGCTACTAAGCCTAGGCTAAGTCTAATGAAAAGTTGAACACAAATTGCAAAGTAAAAACCTAAAATAATAATAACAATAATAATAATAAAAAATACAGAGCAGAAAACTAAAAAAAAAAGTAATAACAGTCGGCGTTACCTACTACGCTCATCAAAAGAATTAAATGCTGGGTCCTTTTCAATTGTGAACCCAGCATGGATTAGTCATTGCTGGAGCGTTGAGATTATGCATACCAGATGAGAACACGATGTCAGAAATGTGAGTGCTTTTAGTTTGTCCATGTGTTTATATATATGTCGGCAGCGAAGTTTTTTGTGAACAAAATCGAACGTAAATTAATAATTGCGAATGCAACACAAAATTATAAGTTTTTAATTTGTCAATTTGTTTAAATTAGTGACTGCTACCCTGCTACCACAGTGTACTGTACCAACCCACACTTCACTTCCTCTTCGCACACGAAACACATTTGCATGCAGAAAAAGTATATATATATATAAATATAAATGAATATAATTAGTAAGCAGTTTAGTTAAGAATTTTACATTATAAATAAACACAACAATAACAACAAAACGAAGCAGGCGCCGCCGCAACAGCACTTCCACACACACACACACACTCACACTCACACCCACACTTCGCACACACATCAATAGCCGGGGGCGCCAAAGCGGCCAGCTTTTGCTTGTATGTAATTTTGAAAAAAAAAAAAAACATAAGTAAATCCTTTGTCAAAATCCAAACATTTGTAAAATCCTGTTTTGTGCAGCTAAAAAAAGAAAACGGAAAACAAAAACAAAAAATAATATTAAAACAAGCAAATAATTAAAAAAGAACTTGTTTACACATTAGTTTATATAGAAATGAATCGGATATATATATATATACTTATATATATATATATATATATAAATATATATTATATAGAATTGTGGGCACATCTCGCGCCCAGCGAAAATTGTAATAAGCAAAACAGAGAATATAGTGCAGCACACGCTTCGATTTTTAATTTTACAAATATTATTATTATTGTGGTTATATATGTATATAATTATATTATAAATAATTGAAGCAAAACGAAAAAGAAAAATAAAAAATTATATATGTAATCAAAGGTAAAGTTAAACTACTCTTTAAAAGACATCGGTCGTATAGACGCTGCGCTGGCGCGGCACTGGAGCCCCGTGCTGGCGGGATAGCTTCGTGTGCAGCTCCCGTAGTGTCTCACACTGGCGACCCGATGTCTTGCGAAACTTTTCAATGGCGATGGGCAGCAGATTGTCCACCAGAAATATTTTGTTCTTTATAACAAAGTTGGGCTATGAATTAAGAGATTAGTTATTACAAAGTATTAAACTTATCGTTTGTCAACCTACATCCATGGCCATGTCGCTAGGAGGCTTTAATGCGTGCTGTGCCAAAAAGAGATCACGCAGCAACTTCTCCAGACTCGGCAGCAGTGTTTCCCCTTTGGCCAAGCAGCCGCAGTGCTCGGTCAGCTGGAGGAATTGTCGTATAAAGACGAGAGTGGACTGTGTCAAATTCAGCCATGTATCGCCTGTGGTCTGGGAACGCACATCAATGCCAAGCGCATCCAACTCTAGCAGCAATCGCTTTAAATTTGATTTCGTTTGCAAATTATACGGCTGCCAGCTCTCCTCGGTGCGACCTACCGCGTCCAACAGGCGCTGCTTGCACTCTTCAATAAGCGACTCCAGCGTTGTGCGCAACAGACCCTCTAAATGGTAACTTATGTCCAAACCAATCTCTGTAAGCTTCGTGGCAGGCTTGCGCACGCGCTCTACACACTTGGCCACTGCCTCCAGTGAGGTGCCCTTAGTTAGATAGTGTTTGATCAGCTGGCTTGCAAAGTACTGCAGCTCCGCATTGCACCAGACAACAAGAGCTATACAAAAGTAATCATTAGTTAAATCTATGATGTACTCTATCCTAATGGATTGTTATTTACCGCTAACACAAGCAGGCTGCTGTTCAAAGGCGCTGAGAAAATCACATGCTACCTGAGTCAGGTCGCAAAAGAAAAGCTCAGAGATTTCTGCATTATTGCGACGTGCTTCGCGTTGCGCGACACGCAGACTAACCGTGCATACCTTCAGCAATGTGGCACTGGCCTGTCGGGAACGACCCATTTCGACGAGAATCTTCAGGGGTCGTCGGGCTGAGCGCAGTGCAATTTGTAAATTGCGATTGTGACTGTTGGACAGCTCCTGGAGCAGCACATTGGTGAGCTTTTGTTCCTGCTGTTTGACCTTAGCGTCAATGTTGTCCGCCTGGAGCAGCTTCTTTTTGTTCTCGGCCAGGCGCAGAAACTCTTGCGTGCGCTTAATCAGCGACTGTGCGTCCTCGAAATGGCGTTGCGCTACAAGCGTTTGGATTTCCTCGCTGGCCGTGCTTAGCCATTCGGGCGTTTCATCCTCCAGGGATTTTGGCTGCCTTTCTGTGGGACTTTCTTCAGGCAGCTTCTCAGGCGTGGCGCTTTTCGATTGGGACTGCTGTTGCTTGGCACGATTTGGTGGCTGCGGCGCTTGTCCCTTCTTTGATTTCTTTTGCTGATCAAAACGAAAGGCTTCTTCCAATTTCTCAATCCATTCGCTCTTGCCGGCAGCTGTTATGCTCTGATATATCTTGGAGCCATCAGGCGTTATGATGTTAATGGCATTCTTGACGCCATCCAGATCCTTGATATTAATAACGGCTATCTTCTTGGGATCGTATTCCGTAAGAAACTCGAGCCGTCTGCGAAAAAGATGTTATAAATATTATATGAGAGGTGTTAAGAATTATATATTAAGCTGACATACTTATCATGCTTCACTTTGCACACGATGAGCACATCATTGAACAGAAAAAAGAAGACACGCTGTATGGGCCGGTAGTCATTACCATCCAGCTCGATAAGTGCGCCCTCGTTTAGGAACGTTTTGCCCTCGAGATTTCCATTAAAACCCTGCACCATTTCCTTAACAGCGCGTGTGGCATGACTGTTCTCCACGTCCTCAGTAGCTGCACTGTTCTCCGCCTCGATACTGTCCGCTTTCAGGTGACTGCTCGTCTTGCCATCGGTCATGCTGGCCAAAATGTTGCGTTGCTCGATCAATATATGCGACAGCTGATACATCTCCGACTCCAGATCTATGAATACGTTTGACATTAGCTCTGGCAAGAAGGAAAAAAAAACCATTTTTTTTTTTGTACGTGATATCTCCTTGGCGGTTTGTATGAACTGCATATAGTTCTTTTTGCAGGTTTGCTTGAGCGTTGCCGACGTCTGCTCATTGTAGGCCTCAATTTCCTTTTTACGCTGCTGCAAATCGCTGCCGCCCACACACTCCCGTGTCAGCTCCTTCGTGTCTATGTAAGGGAAAAGAAAGTGCTTAAAGCAAGTCAGGCTATACAACAGGAACACCTACATTTATCCACGCTAAAATTAATATCATCGAACTCCTTCATTGTACTGCAAAAAATTAAACACAAGACACGGAAGATTTAGCGTCTGTTGTTGTGGGCAGAACTATGCATACGTTAACGTAGGCGAAAACGTTAACGTAAACATAACATTTATACGTAGTGTGGTGTAATGCGTAGTATGGTGTTCGCATGTTCTGCAAAGTGTAAGCAAAAATAAAAACAATACAACAACACAATTTTTGAATGCACCAAGATTTTACTAGCAAACTTAAGCAAATTTAAGTTGAGTAATGTATTTATATATTTCAATAATGTATTTAATTTGAAATTTTGAAGCCTATTAGAAATGAATAACAATCAATGAAACTGTGCTCTAGTTCAATTATAAAATTATTCCAACAATCTGCCTTCAATTGTCGTATGTACATTTGAAATTATTAAGTAAATTGGCATACACAGTTATTTTGAACTAATAAGTAAGGAGGCACATATTAATAACAAACGTTATTTTGTTGACAGAAATACTTTGCTTACCACGCTTTAACTGTTAACTGTGGGAGTTTTCTGTTAAATCTACAAGAACGGCTGTTAAAAAACTTTGTGGCAACGCTGCACCACAATTGTTTTGATGAGTAATTCACAAGACTTTTATTTCTACACAGTTCTTAAGTCGTAAATAGTTATTAATTTCGTAAAATGGATTGGCTTTTTGGCAAAAAGATCTCACCGGATGAGATGCTGCGTAAGAATCAGCGTGCCTTGAATAAGGCAATGCGTGATTTGGACCGCGAACGGATGAAAATGGATCAACAAGAGAAGAAAATCATTGCCGACATCAAGAAAATGGCCAAAGAGGGTCAAATGGATGCGGTCAAGATCATGGCCAAGGATCTAGTGCGCACGCGTCGATATTCCAAGAAGTTTATGCTCATGAAGGCAAACATTCAAGCGGTCTCGCTAAAAATACAAACGCTTAAATCTCAAAACACAATGGCCCAAGCAATGAAAGGTGTGGGAGGGTTTGCCCATGGGTGATTCATATTTTACTCATCCGTCCCTATATTTGTAGGTGTCACCAAGGCCATGCAGAATATGAATCGACAACTGAATCTCCCGCAAATACAAAAGATACTCCAGGACTTCGAAAAGCAGTCGGAGATGATGGACATGAAGGAGGAGATGATCAACGACGCCATCGATGATGCCATGGAGGATGAGGGCGATGAGGAAGAGACCGATGCCGTTGTCTCTCAAGTGCTAGACGAACTGGGCCTGCAGCTAGGCGAACAATTGGGCGATCTGCCAACTGCCTCCGGCTCTCTGTCGATAGCAGGTGGTGCGGGTGCCCAGAAAGCAGCTTCGGCTGTCGCTGCAGGTGGTGCCGGCGGCGGACCTGCTACTGCTGGTGCCGGTGCAGGTGCTGCTGCGACTGGCGGCAGCGGTGGCTCTACACCCATGTCCGATGCGGACGCAGATTTGCAGGCGCGCCTGGACAAGCTGCGCAAGGACTAGTTAAGCCCCGCTATCACCTGCCGTTTTATATACTAGCCCGCTGTTGTTTTTAAGTAACAAAAATGTTATTATCTTTAATATGCCCATATTCCCTCACGCAAAAATCGTATCGCAACTGTGTAAACTTTATGATAACAAGCGTAAATATATATTTAAGTAAGGGGGGGAGATAAAATTAAGATTAGACACACATAAGGAAACACACATAATTGAATCTAGAACGTGAACTAAGTAAGTGGGCAATTTCATTGGAAGCCGTTGGCCACAAACACTCGCTCTACATCCTGGAACACCTTGTCCGCATCGGGACTGGCATCAATGGTCTTCACCTGGCCGACACTCTCGAAGTATTTAATGATGGGTAACGAGTCGTTGTTATAAGTTTGAATGCGCTTCTTCAGACTGTCCATGTTGTCGTCGGTACGGCCGGATCCGCTCTGACCGCGGCCCAGGCAGCGCTGAACACACACATCCTCAGCGCAGTCAAAGAACAGCACGAACTGCAAGTCCGTCTTACCGGACATTTGACGATTCCAGCCGTCCAGATTATCCTGGTTGCGTGGGAAGCCATCGATGAGAAACCGCGATTTGCCCGAGTTTTTCATCGCATTTTCCAGCAGCGAACACGTGACCTCAACGGGCACAATTTTTCCATTACGTATGTAATCCTCAATTAGCTGGCCATACTCGGATCCCTCGCGTGCACGCTCCTCACGCAATAAATCGCCAGCCGACAAATGCGTAAACTGAAAACGTTCAACGATTTTTGAGCATTGCGTGCCCTTGCCAGCACCGGGGCCACCCAATACGAAAACAACCTTTGGCTTCACAGTGGACATTCTGTGTTTTAGTCTTGTGAGCAACGCTTGGTTGTGTAAGCGGAGGTAATTTGTTTTGTGTATGTTGTTGTACAGCTGGGAATGTTGGAATTGCTGAGGTAGCACTGCGCCTCCTTGACCAAGGGACTCAAGTGTTTTTGCTATACGCGTAAAAGCGCGCCACATTGACAACTGAGACGAATCGTGGCGTGTATACCTAAGAAATTCCAATGGAAACTTATGTTGTGACGTCACCACTAAGTCGCCAGCTGTTACCGATGAAGCAGCAACAATGCGCGTATAACAACACTGGCTGCCAATTGAGCGCGAAAAAATGTGTATCAATTTTAAATGCATTTCAAATATAATTTAGTATATTAATTTATATAAAAAATAAATTTAAATAAGTTGCGCTTGGTTTTTTTGTACTAAGTCAGCCACCAGTTGATAAGGTATAATATGTTGTGAGCCTGGCGTAAGATCAACTTCCTCGTCATCAACGCCCACTATAACGCCAGACACTAAAAGCAAATATATTTGTTATAATTAAAACTTAAATTATATATTATATGTATACGCTAAACGCACCTGCCACGTTCGCTTTGAGAAAAACATGGCTCATGAGATTGGGCGCGACAATTCGTTGTTCGGCCTCGCCTCGCTGCTGGTTGGGCATATACCGAGTGGCCACCTTGGTAAAGTATTCGTCCACATGTTGGGCGAAATCCTGAGCATATTTGGCCTCCTCCGACGATAGACGCTTGTCAGCCGCATCACGTGTCTCATCCTGGTTGATGATGTGCTGGGTAAAGGCTTCGATTTTTTGCAAGCGACATCGTAAATAACTGGCCATGATATATCGTATGCGCTCCAGTTCCATCTGGTGCACCACAAAGCGAAAATCATTCTTGTCCAGATCCTTCATTTGCTCTTCCATGTGTGCCACCTGTGAGAGCATCAGCTCCAGCATGTCCGTCTGATGTTGCAGCAATTCCGGGGCACACATTTCATTTGTCCAAGCTGTTTCGAGTATATCCAGTACCTGCGCGTAAATGCAACAAGTGACGACAGAGTTTATATGCAAGGTAGTCGCCTCACCTTTTGTGCGGTAATTGGTTCCGCATCCTCGTCTTCATCGTCATCTTCATTGACATCTGCTAAGGCAGCTTCCGTGCTCAAGTCATGCTCATTTAAAGCTTGCTCCAGATTTTCGCTGTCAGACATAATTTCCGTTTTGCAGTTTATGGCGCGTCGGCATGTAAACAAAAGGCACAGCTGTCGGCGCGTATATTTACATGTGAATGTCAAGGGATTATTCACAATTGCACAACACTGGCAAGGCACACGATGGCAGCGACGACAACTCAAACCGAATTCCAAAAGAATTTTCGCTTAATTGTTGAAAGAATCTTTAACAATTGGCAAAATCTGCGCTTGGCCGTCGAGCATGGGATGGGCGGACGCAATGGCCAGCAGGTGGGAGCACATCGCATTCTATTCGCACACAATTTCTAACCTAACAATACCGCAGATGGCCATACAAATCATGGACTACACATATGAGTACTGCGTGGGCAACGAGAACATAACGCAGGGTGAGCTGCAGGAGGTGATTGAAGAGCTGATGGATCAGGAATTTAATACGCTGTGCGACGATCACTCCATACCCGAAATATGCCGCAATCTGCTGCGTTACAAGCAAATGGCGCTGGCCTCCCAGTACCCACAGATCGAAACAGAGCTCAGCAAATTGCCGCAGGGCAAAGATTGGCTCCGACCCGATGTCAAAATAACATACACTCCCATTGAAGGGGACTCGTCATCCGACGAGGACATGGACGACGATGAAGAGGATGCTGACGATGACATGAATGCTGCTGAGAGCGACGAGGACGCGGTCGCAACAAGCAGCGGCCGTGTAACACGTTCCCAGACGCGCAAGCAACAAACGGAATCGTTTGTGGAGCCAGAAGAAGGGTGGACGACAGTGCGTCGAAAGTAAATATAGGGGAGTTATAATAGTTAGTTATAATATGTGGCGTTTACTTCTTGCAAGTCTAGAAATCTTAGGGGAGGTATGGGCGAGCGAGTCTTTGCCATGTGCTCCGTTTCGCACAGATTACACTGGATTGCTGGTAATGCATTCCGATGGGCCGTCGTTACGGAGCGTTGACATTGCAGTTGTGACCAAGATGTGAACTGTGCGCCCTTAGGTAGTACTAGCTTAAGATCGACAACCGACGCAATCGAATCGATATTAGGCGTCAGTGAGAGATTAATTGCCGGATAAATGATGACGGCAAAGAAGGCACACACCAGAATTAGCACCGGCACAAACACAGCAAAATACTTGTCCGGCAGATACGAGTGCAGGCCCAGCTCCACGGGCAGGAAGGCCCACGCCACATATACAAAAAATAATACGGTGAACAGTATATAAAATGCAAAACCGTAAATAGCTCTATGCGGTGTGGGCGCTGGACTGTGTTCCGGCATTGTTCTTTAGTTGCGTTTCGGTTTCGGATTGTTCTGGGCCAAACAATTTGATGGTATCCTGGCAGAGCAGCAGGCACTCAAAGAACGACGTTATGGCGGTGCGCAGATTTTTCACTTGATCGGCACTAAAGTGCACCACTAGCACATCGTCCTCCAGGCTCAACGTTTTTTGCACAAAGTTTCTGCGTGGCTCCTGATCCACACTCAACACGCGATATGCTATCTTGGCATGCTCTGGCGTATCAAATGGCACTTTTATTGTGCTGTAAGTTTATAATGCTGTGAAATCATGTTAACTATAAAAATAAGTTATTTATTATATACGTACGATTCATTAGGTTTACTGACATTCGCTTGCTGTGGCATCGTAATTTTTTAATACATATAACAGCAGCAGCAGTTGCACATGCTGTCCGTTAAAACGGTGAATGGCAACGCCTAAAAAGTTACCAAGCCGCTCAGCTGTTTTTCTTAGCATAGACATGAACCCCCCAACGGCCAACTACATATTACCAACAAAAATTTTAAATTTTTCCAACTTGTATTTTCTTTATTACAAAATGCTTCCACGTCCAATTCTTAAGTCAATGAATATCCTACACATATTTACTTCTTGGACTTTACGGCGCCCTTGGGTGCGGGCTTCTTGGATGCAGTTTTGACAGCTGACTTGCCACCGGTCTTGCCAGCGGGCTTCTTGGTAGCCGCCGCTTTGGTGGGCTTCTTCTCCACCTTCTTGACGGGCTTGACGAGCGCCTCGCGCTGGCTCTTCAGCGCCTTGACAATCTTCTGCTCCTCGATGAGGAAGGCACGCACAATACGCTCACGCAGGCAGCCGTGGCACAAGACACCGCCGTATGTGCGGGATACGGTCTTGTGGCGCTTAGAAAGGCGTGGACGCTCGCTTGGGCGCGATGGGGTGATACCCTTAAGCTTCTCTTTGCACTGGCCGCAGCGTGGCACAGTCTTGTTCTTCTTTACGTATTGGTAGACCAGACGGCCACCGGGAGTGCGCACACTGTAAACAAGCGTCTGATTAGATTACAACAACAAAACCATACGCTTTGGACACTTACATGCGCCTCCTGTTGGATCTGGTGTTGTACGACAGGCGTCTCCTCAAAGTCAAGCGTTGGACCATATTGCGGCTGCTTTAATTTGAATTTTCAGTTTCAATTGGGATTTCAATAAGTCGGCACAATTAGGAAGTTCCGATTAAACGAGCATAAAAATAGGGGAAAAAACAATGCAATTTACATAAGTTAGTTGTAACGTCATAGAACGAATATTTGTCAAACATTGTGTATTGCAATTAGCAAAAATTTATTAGCCGTTTTGCGGATGTTCACAGATTATTTGACAAATTCACAAAAAGCAAGCTTTACATACTTGTAGTAAAAAACCAAAAGAGGGAAAGAAGAAGCAAATCAACGTGAAGTGGGCTGCTTGGCATGCAAAAAAGGTGTTGATAAGTAACAACAGAAACAGCTTAGTATTTCTTGCACAATTTTTGAAAAATGGTAACACTTTTGTTGCAACTGGCGAGCATATCAACCTATTTGTTTATGCGACATTTTTAAATTATTGTTAATTGAGTAAGAGTGTGCATGTTTTCTTGTACACATCTCTAAAAACTCTCTTAGTTTGGATGAAGTCTTAACTTTCCTTTAGTATATTTTGTATAAGTTACTCTGGTCACACCATTTAGTATTTATATTGCCGTTCGCGGTCATACTTGGCCCACGCTTCTCCATTCCTCTCGCCGATTCCTAGATCATAGCCGGCAATAACGACCATAACAATGAGTTTCCTTAAGCCCAAAACACACATAGAGCAAGGCGACATTGTCATTCTCTATCTGAGCGTGAACTCCATGCACGCCATCGAAGCGGTGCCGACGATAGTAAACAAAAAAGGCGAAACCATTGCGAACATCTTCCAGACGCCCTACGGCTCACTTAAAGTACAAAGTAGGTGTTTACAATATACAATAGCTAGGTGTTGATAACTAATATCTATGTGTATCGCGGACAGGTATTATTGGGGTGGAGTATGGCAGTCGCGTGGAGCTGTCCAAAGGCTGGGCGCACGTGTTGCAGCCAAATCCGGAACTGTGGACGCAGACGCTGCCACATCGCACACAAATTATATACACGCCTGACATAAGCATGATACTTCATCAGCTGGAGGTACGACCCGGCGCAGTGATTGTTGAGTCTGGCACTGGGTCCGGGTCCTTGTCGCACTATTTTCTGCGCGCACTAAAGCCCACGGGTCGCCTGCACACTTTCGACTTCCATGAGGCGCGAGCAGATCAGGCGCGCGACGAGTTCAAGCGACACGGACTAGGCGACTTTGTAACGGTTTATCACAGAGATGTGTGCAATTTGGGCTTCACCAGTGAGCTGGATGGTGCGGCTGATGCGGTGTTTTTGGATCTACCCGCGCCGGATTTGGCGGTGCCACATGCATTCAAGGCGTTGAAGTTGTCGGGTAAGTGAAATGCGACTGCCCGGTCAGCGCTTGACAACAAGTTGTCAGCGCCCTTTGGCGCGGCAGCCGACAGCGGCAGCCGCAATCAAGACTTGGCTTGGTCAGTCAGTTGTCTCCCTCACTGTATCCATCTCCCTCTCTCATTCTCTCTGTCTGTCTGTCTTGGCCATTTCATTGTGTTTGACATTGAATGCGCCCGCTTTTGGCAGTTGACGTGGTCAGGCAGCCCCGTTGGGCAGCTTTGTCACTCATTAGTGAAACCAACTGCGCGCTGCACCATTCCAGCCGTGATTTCTATAGGAATGTCGGTATCGTATGGGTATATCGATGTATGGAAACCATAGTAAGTGGTATAATATGATAATTGCATCGGGATGCAATATTAACATCAATTTCAAGCAATACTAAATATGCTAAAGACTTATATAAAGTGTTTTATAGCTAGTATAAATTATTATAAGTTTGTACTTAAATGAGAAACGCGTAGGAGCCCTCTTCGACACCATAAAGTGCATATATTATGTCTATAGATGCTTCTAAATGATTAACTAGTCTTTTAATATTAAAGCTTTCGTTGTGAAACCTTGCATAGAACTTCTTTTTGTTTTATATTGTTTATATGTCGGAACCTTTCGAATCGGAGTATTAGATCATAGAGTTTTCCACAAGAACGACCTGTCGATAATTCTTGTATAAACACCTTTTTTTAAAAACAACTGGAACCAACGACTTATTTATCATTCCCACCATATGTCATGAATATCATGTGTTATAGAAAAAATCGGTCGAAAAATAAGTTTTTGTAATGGGCTTTTAATCTTCAGCGTACAGACACAAACACAGAAACAACTTTTATCTTCGGGGTGTCAAAGATTTAATAATAAATAAAACAAAAAGACAAATCTATGTAGGGTTTTGTTAGGACAGCTTTAAAACTTGGGATGAATCTTCTATCTGGTTTATTGGCTCATAAAGTACATATATCTTCGTTATAATTCCAGGCGGTCGCTTTTGTTCGTTCTCACCGTGCATAGAACAGTCGCAGCGCTGCATAAATGTGCTCACCAAGCTGGGCTTCAACGAGATATGCTCAATGGAGGTACTGCAACAGGAGAGTGTGATCAAAACCCGTTCACTGCCGGTCATCGATTTGGAGTTTCTCAAAGCACCTAAAAGCACAGAGAGAAATCCAAATGACGACATCAAATCAAAGGAACCCAAGGAGCTGAAAAAGTATTTAACCTCCAGTAATCCTCAAGTGCTGCCCGGTCATACGGGCTTTCTCACCTTTGCCACCCTGCCGCCCAACATACCCAAAGCTTAAATGTCGTTTGTTTAATAAATTTGTAGTTCCTTTTATTTGCCTGCTGAATTGTTATTCATAGTCAAAGGAGTAATCATCGAAGAGTTTACGCTCCATGCTCTTGACGCCGCCGCAGTGATAGCAGCGCTGTTGCTGCTTCTGTTGTTTGCGGCTAGAGGATTTGCGCGGCATCGCCCAGGGCAGCCGTTGCTCCGGTATGGCTACTTGAGTGCGCTCCGGATTGCCACTGCACGTGGGACAGCGGCTTACAACGGACGGCTTGGACAACATGCCATAGAGCACGGGACCAGGTGGCTGCACGCCGTAAATGGTGACAATCTGTGGCAGGCTGGAGTAAGGGCGTGTCGGAAACAGCTTCTCCCGGTTGAGAAAACTATGGTAAGTGGGGAAACTGTTAGTACAATAGATTTGTTTTGGTGTTTGCTCTTCTTTTTGTATACTTGGGTCTCGGTTCCAGCCACAGGTTATTCATGCGCTTGCTGCTCATGATATCGCCCAGCTTCTGCAGTAGACGTAGATTTTCACGTTCGATTTGCTGCTGGCGCTCCCGTTCGTTCTGCTGCTTCTTCCACTTGCGCTGCACATGATCGTGCTGGCGCGGCGACTTGGTATCAATCGCTGGACGTGCGGACATCACTTTCTCGCGATGCTGTGCATAGCGCAGCTGCTCCCAGGGCTGCTGCAGCAATTTGTCGCGTCTCGAGATCATTGTCTGCCGTTATTGCAACTGAAATGGAGCTGCTGACGCTCGGATTGGGATTGGGGGCTTGCTATTTTTTTGTTTTTGGTGTATCGGCCGGCATGTTTACAGGCACAAACAAACATTGGTGCGTCCATAACAACCTTGCCAGGACAACGCGCGCACTCGTCGTCGTCAGCCACTCTACAAATATTGCACAATCATGCTCGCAGATTAAGTTCAACGACGGCGGCGGCCGCTTTGCTCAGCTGTCCCGCCTGTCTATCCAAACAGTGACATCCCCAGACTTGACTTGCAAATTTGCGGTCCAAGCGGCTGTGTTACATAATTCTCAATGCATGGGGTTCTGGTTCTGCTCTATTCTATTCCTGCTGCTGCTGCTGCTGCCGCTGCTTGTTAGACAGCCGGCGGCCCGGTTACCGGATCCCAGTTTCTGTGTAGTAGCCGCTTCACTTGGTGTGGCGGCAAATGTTCTTTATTCTTTCAGCATTTTCAACTGTAGCTGCTGCTGCTGCTGCTGTTGCTGCCTGTTGCTCATATGTCAACTGGCAACTCAGCTGCTGCCGTTCTAAACTCTTGTTTAGTGTTTGATTGATGCTAAGTGTTTGTGCCTAGCTCATATTTAAGTACTTAATGCTCATACCAAGTTTTCAATAATTTCCCATTAAACATTATTTGGTAAGTGGTTCTAAAAGGAGCTTCATAACTAAAATCCGAAATTTAAGAATGCTTTTTTAAGTATCTGCCGATTTATTTATTGTAACAGATACTGAAACACGAATACTTAGACTTTTGACAGTACGTCATACAAGAAACTTGGCTTCTCTCAGGAACTTTCATCCGAATTTGAAGGAATAAACGAATTGAATTGAATTATTTATCTCTTCAGCTATCTAGTTTTAAAATTTAGCTTAATGTCTAATGACATTTATAAACTATAAAATAATTACAAAATCTTTCCATTAGTCACTTGGATTTTTTAATTTTTCCAAGCACCTCTCCTTACACTTCTTTTGTTTTGTTCAACTCAACAGAGAATAATCTCCCCTTTTTTAATAATTTAATTATAAGTTATAAAAGTTTCAGATCTGCCTTAAAAATCATATCGAACGATATTTATTGGCGCCATCTGTGGGCCAACATGTAAACTTTTCGACTGAGCAAAGCGTGATGTATCCACGAAAAAAAGAATATAATACTTTAATCATTATTGCCAAATACACTTATTTATGCAATTTAATCTTAAAATGTTAAATTCATACGATTTTTCTTAACGAATCATTACAGGCCCTTTAGAACTTCTTATTGTTGCCAAACAAAATAGTTAAGATTTCTTGGTAATATGATTTGCTATTTGTAGTTAGGTTTTGTTAAAGCTAAATTATTGTGTGTATATGTCTATTCTATATAATATTCCTGTCAAAAGTCTCAGCAATTGTTCTGCTTTGAGTTTATTAGCCCCCTGTTGGGGCGTCTTACAAATGCGTCTATTGTTTTTGTCTGCGTCCATGTTGCAGCTACATTGCGTGCTGTTGTTGTTGCTGCTGTTGTTACCAACAAGTTGCTGGCTAACTGGGCAACAGTTTGTTGCTGTTGTTGCCATTGGGCGTGAGTTTGCACTATTATCAAATTAAAAGCAACGCCGCTTATTGGTCAGTTAATTGGAAGATCTGTAATTTGATACTGGTAACGTGTTGCTTATCACAGCTCTCGTTGTGGTGCCTCATTGTTGTATTTGTGTTTGTACAATTATCTTGTTAGCTGATCGACAACTGTAACGGATTGCCATTCAGCTATGCCCATACCACAAATACCCACAACCATGACCACTATGACGACTACTACCAGGCATCGATTCCACTCTCGGCCTAACTCAGCATTTATGTATTTTACATTGCTGTCGGGCAGCGTTTGACTCGTCACAACTAAACACCTGCTTATTTGCGCATAAATTTCCGATAGAAATGCTCATATTTATTGAAAATACTTGTATTTATAAAATGGCATATAATTGCGCTGTTGTTTTGTTGTTGTTGCTGATGCGGTGTGTTTGTGTGTGTGTGTTTGAGTATGTGTGTTAGGGGGGTGCAGCGCTGCCCGCGAGCAATGTGGCCAGTTTCTCACCTTTAGAAGCCGACCAGCAGTCGCAGATGGCGAGCCAAAACAAAAAAAAAAATAAAAATTATGATGCCAGAGGTTGACTCTGCTCTTGGGTTGGTCACAATGAAACCTTGAATATACTACAAAGCTCAGCAGAGAATTTGATATGTAAAGCTTATAAGAATTATATTTAAATGGTTAATGAAACAGCACTTAATCCTTATCTATTATGCTTCACAAGTTATCACAAGTTAAGAGGCTAAGACACATTTTCAGGATTTTTCAAATATTTACTAATCAATTAAATAACGCCAAAATGATAACGGAATATTGTCATATATTGTCATTCTGGGAGAGGCGGCAAGGTGTTCAAGCAATTGACAATGCCCAATTATTGTAGTGTGCGCGAGCTAAGTTTTGGGTTAGTACTCGCATATCATATACAAAGTGCATACAATAACAGGCCTGTCCATTTATTACAATATGCGCCGGCAACGCCAGGCAACAACAGCAACAGTCGAAAACTGCGATTTGCTGTCAGCTAATAATAATAATTTCGATATTGAAAATACGTTTTCTTAGTTAGGTACGACACTAAACGATTTCGCCCATTCGGAGCGTTCGAGCGGACAGTGCTAAAAGTCAGGCAAGCACTGCCAGCAATAACAACAGCTACACTTGCAACAGGGCAACGTGCAACGGGCAATACCAACAGGCAACAGAATCGGGCAACGTGCAACGGGCAATGGGCAATGGGCACAAAGTTGACCGTTGGTGGGGGCGGTGCTATTTGCTGCTGCTTCTTCTTCAAGCGTTTTGCAGACAGGTGGTGTGTGGTGTCGATGTTGCTGGGTCGCGCTCGCCTGGTGTTCAATATGAGCCACAATTGAGGCATTTAATCGAGCATCTCTTAACACGCCTTGGAATGTTGACTTATTATTGGCCATGCAGCCAAATGCTGCAGTTGCCGTTGCCGTTGCCATCGTCGTTGTTGGCTGTTGCCGCTTGTTGCCGCCGTTGCCAGTTGCCAGTCGATCGCTCTCTCTCCGGTTACGGTTCGAGCTGCATTGGTGTGGGCATCGGTTGTGTCTGCGTCGGTGTCAGAAGTCTGTAGTTACCTCACAGTAAAAGCGTTTATCATCATTAGACTCAATCTAAAGACGTTTTGGCTGGGGTTATCATGTTGATTATGTTGTGTGAAAACAAATTACATTTTGCGCTCAGGCTTTAACACCATTTGTATGCGCCAATGTTGTCGTTGTTGCTGTCAGTATGTTGCTGCTAATGCTGCTGCTGCTGCTGACTCTGCTGACTCTGCTTCTGGCTAATTGTGAATCTGCTCGAAAGATTCAATTGTGCCATTGACAAACCAATTGGTTGCTCAATTTTGTGAAAGGCTTTTACCCGCTCTCTGGGCCGTGAGAAAATTGCAAATCAAAAATATTTCTGATATTGGCAATAATTGCTTGCAAAAATTGTGCTGGCAGCAACAAAAGCAAAAACAACGCCAACAAAATATGAGAAAGAACTTGGCAATAATTTAGCTTTTTGAGCTTGTCTAAGGCACAGCTGTGTTCTATATTGTTGTTGTTGTTGTTATTGTTCTTGCTGCAGCTGCAGGCCTGCCACTTGCAACAGCAGCAACAACAGCAAAGCCAAAGCCTGGCCCTGACCGTCTGATAACACTAAGCTACAAACAAAGTATTAAATTACATATTAACCAAATTAATATGCTTGCATAGTTCCCATATAAATTTAGATCTATAAATATGTTGCTTATTTTCGTTTTGAATATTTGTATACAATCAGTCAGACTGGCAACATTCAGTTAAATGCTTTCTACTATATCTGAAATAGTTTTTAGAATGTTGAAGCAATTATTACTTTTCATTCGTTTATTCAATTTATAATCTTTCCACATGGTTGCGCAGTGTATTTCATTGTCGTGGCTTGGAAAACTAAAAGCGAACTTGATTTCGACCGGCCAATAAACATTTTTATGCACTTTTAAATTGTAATGTTTGTTGTCGCTGCTGTTGTTGTTGCTGTTGTTGTTGCTACGATAACGTTTTTAGATTTGTGCCACACACAAATACACACACACACTCAGGCCGTTAACTACTTATCGAGGGTCAATGTCACACCTTGACGCCTTCGCCAACATACTTTGGCTGACTTTTTGTCACAATTTATTACATTTGGCTATATCTTGAGTGTGTGTGTGTGTGTGTGTGTGAGTGCACACTGTGTGTTGATTTCTTGGCTTTAAATGTTTGCCATTTTATCTTGTCAACGCAATCGTCTATTAGTTTTTCTTTTTTAATTAATTAACACTGTTCGCATGGGTGTCAATGGCGAAAACGGCTTGGCGCAGTTGGTTGGCCCAGGCTTATTTGTTTTCAATTGCTAATGGCTTTGTGGCTTATTGTTGCTGCCAACATCGCTTTGTGGTGGGCAGTCAAGTATGTGCATTCCTTTAAAAAAAGAGGCCAAAGTTGGCCCAAATAAAAAGCATATAGAGAAACAAATACAGACAACCCTTATTTTAAATACATATACCAATAGAAAGTTACCATTTGATAAAAAAGTAAGGGCTTAGTATAAAATTCGATTTCCTCGACAAGCAAAGATTTTTTGTAAACTTTCCCGACTTGAATTCTTGTGTATATTCTTAAAAAAGTAGTTTCCTGCATTGAATGAACTTATTTACAAATTTATTCTCTAACCAAAAGACAGTGATAATCTTTCATTTAAAACACACTTTGAATATTGCTTGCTTTCTTTACCAAGAAAATTATAGTTCAAGCATCAAGTGGGCAAGTCCCAACTGAACATATGAAGATATAAGCTGAAGATTTTCCAGCAAATTCAAGAGTCGCATTCCAAAAATTCCTTTAAGTATCCAACTTCTTGCGGCTTCTGAGCCAAAACTATGCAATGCCAATCAATAAACTTTGGTGAAGACGCCGCCAACAGCCGCATCGTCAAATGGCGGCCCATGAGAACTAATTGAGCCATTTTGAGGTCTATGATAATCGTTTGTGAGTACCCATAGCGACTGGCACGGGCACTCGAACTGGCCAATGCCCACACCCATTTGGCAACGCCTTCACACAAGCAAAGACTCTTGCAGATTGTTGTGCAGCGCTGACTGTTGACTGTGTCAACTCGAATGTGCAATAAAATTAAAGTTTTGTTTATGAATGGAATTACACGGCGACCTGCAGACCGACTGCATCGGCAAAACGGCAAAACGGCAACAGCAAAGACAACGACATTGTCGACATTTAGCAAGAGCAAAACGCAGCTGGAGCTGGGCATCGAGAGAGACCCGGCTCAGATTCACAGACACTTCATCTAAATGTCAGGCCATATCTAGCGACACTCGCACAACGTTCCAGTCGCTGTTAGCCCTCAATTTCAACACTCGCATTCGCACTCGCCCCAGCAGCAGCGTCCACTCGGGCAAAGTCGTCGTCGTCGTCGGCGGCTGCTTTGGCGGCTGCTTTGGCCAAATCAATTGAGCCGCCTGCAAACGAGCCAAAACAAATGAGACTTGAGAGTTGTGGCCAAGCGACTTGGCCGCGAGGAGCGCTCAAGATCATTAGTATAATTTAAGTAAATTAAACGCAGCGATTAGGCCAGGATGCAAACGGCACCATCGCAGCCTCTTTCGCAGCCAGAGCCACAGCCACATCCAAATCCCCCATTCGAGTCGTCGGCAAAAAGGCTTGTGTTTATTTAAATTTATTGTAACATTGGCAGCGTGGACGCCAAGCGGACGGCGATTTCAATTTGTAAAACAAGCGAGCAAACAAGCTGTTAAAATATAATGATTGGCACCAAAAGATGCAACGCGTTTTGTATCGATTGGATGCAGCTGGTATCTAGGTTAAACTATCCGCATATGCATATCGCTCTCAGCTGGCCATTGGTAAAATTTATGTGGCGTTTGCTCATTGTCCGAAATGCTTATGCCCCATGCTTATGATTGGTAATGCGCCGATGCATAAACCATTTGGCATTGAAAACTGTGCGCACTCGAACGACAGTGGATGCGGATACATTGTTCACCAGAAGTTTTTACAAGCCAAGCGCGCCAGTTTCCCACACAGACAATGGGGACTCCAAAAAAAAAAAAAAAAAAACTGTGGCGGCGACAACCACAGCCGCCAACAACAACAACAACAGCAACTGGCAACTGGCAACTGCCAACGACTGCCGTCTCCGATCTCTAGCTTCAGCTGAAACTCCACCAGAGTCTGAGCACAAAGGCAGCCCAGACAGAATTACAAGCGCAATGGAACAATGAATGCAGTCAGCACCATTCGAACAGTGGTGAAAGTGCCAAACTAGCTAAATGAATATGCGATAATGGAAAGCGAATCCTCGACAAGTTTTTAAATATTTAGAAAACATAATTGCTAGCCCAATTGGCTTATCATAATCTAAGTAATTAAATCGATTGCGGTTGCTTACCAATCAGCTTATTAAGATTAATAAATAAACCACAATCCAGCAGCAGAGGTTAATAAACTGTACAGATAAAGAAGAAGAGTCTATAGTATCAGAGTGCATTCTCCAATTGGGCTTCTCGAGTGTGGCTTAATCTGATTATTTAGAAACAAAAACTCAGTTTTACTCTTGCTAGTAGCTGAATTTAAGGGCTCTACTTGATAAATATATATAATAGCTTGCAGCTGCTTCTTTTGCAGATGCAAAACCTGTGAAGAATGAAGTAGTTGCCTTTGGCACAAGCTTAAGGATTATTTATATCCACAAGGATATAGTACTAGTGCTTTGTGCTTTCTAATTTTAGTTTTTCTAATTAAATAAAAGAAATATATACATATATAAATAATTATAAATTTCGGCTTTTTATAAAATATGATTAACAGAGTTTCCTTATTTTCTGTTAAGTTAAATTAAAAACATTTTTTTTGAAAATTTTTTGACCAAAATAGTTAACATATTGAACTAGATTATGAATAAAATTACACAGCTTTTTATAATATATTTTAGTTTATTTTCATTATGATGAATTTCTTTTATATCTGTCCAGTAAGTTAACTGATGTGCGCCACTGTGCGACGCGCAAGTCTTTGGCAATTGACAAAAGCCAACGTAAACCAGCAAGAAAACAAATAAACAGTCAGCAGAGAGCAAAATGCGCAGACAAAACAGCAATTCATATTTGCTCTGATTTATATGGCGTCTAGAAGTTTTCCATTTTTATTATCATTATTATGATTATGATACTTTTTTCCCAGGCACAAAAGAGCAGCAGCAGCGGCAGCGGCAGCGGCACAAACTGTTGTAATCAATCAGCGGGAAACGCGCCGGAGAACTGCTTTTGCCCGTTTCGTCTTGTTGTTCTGCAAAATTAATGTGCTTTAATTTGCAAGTTTGTGTCCTAAGTCTTTCGTTTGCTGCCACACACAAAGCACTGGGCGTTTTGTGTTTCGCTGTTGCTGTTGTTGTTCTCCAGAAATGTCATTAAAGCAACACACACACACACACACACACACACACACAAACACACATTTGCAAAAGCAGAGGGTGTGCGAGCTGTGTTCTCTGATCTTGGTAATGTCAATTGCTGCATCGCCAGAGATCTGCATTGCTTGATATTCTAATTGCTGAAATTGTTTGTCGCAGACAAGTGTGTGCGATTATATGCGCCTTGCCCAATGAATAATCATTGAAATCCGTTCGCTGTTCTTGCTGTTTTCTTTTCTTTTTTGCTGTTGACAAGAGCAAACACCCGCATGGAGCCGAAGTTTACAGCCCAGCCTGATGGTGGTCCTCATTGTGTCGCACTGATCCAAATCGCTGCGCCAAAGCAAAGCATCAAATTTTTGCAGCGCTCGTTTTCAGATGTTGTTACTGCTGTTGTTGTTGTTGTTCTTGTTGCTGTTGTTGCTTTTGTCGCTGCTCTTGCTTTTCCATCAGATATGAAAGCTGGAGCGTCGTCGCCGTCGTTGGCGTCGCTCGAGTGCTCCTCGCCCAACGCAGTTTTCGGCTTGATTTTCTTAATTAAATTTTTGCTACGCCGCTGCCAAGGCTATTCCCCAGCTTCAGAGCGAAGCTGCTGCTCCTTTTGGCCTGCTTGTTTAACCCGATTGCCTGTTGATGATGCTGCTGCCGACGATGCTGCTGCTGCTGTTGCTGCTGCTGCTGATGATGATGATGATGTGTGCTTTATAAGTCTGCGGCAGCGTTCCGACGCAGTCGCAGATTTGACGTTGTCGATAGGGTTTCGGTGCTTGTTGCTCTTGTTGTTGTTGTTAACACACTCCCACATTTTCTTAGTTTTTTTTTTTAATTTTATTTATTTTACTTTTATTTTTTATTTTTAGCGACTAGCTTGCAAGTACTTGTAGCGCTGGAGCCTACTTAAAATATTTTTTTCTGTTTAAAGAAAATAGTAAATTATATTTATAGTTTTAACGTTGAAAAGTTATATTCATTGCGGGTTATTTTAATAGTAATATGTCAATATATCAATTTAGTTGTAATTACAAAAGAATATCGCTTAATTTCAGTTATTTTTTTTACTCCATTTGGCTGCCTTAATTACCAAGGAAGCTTGCAAGCATTGTTAAAGCTTCAACCACTTTGTTGATTAACTAACAATTACCGCACTTGCCACATAAACGCCATATTTGGCTTAGGCCGTAATTTATGAGCCTTCCCAAAAAGGCTTCTCTCATTAACCCATCACCCATCTTGTCGCCCAAAACTTGACCCGCACTCAACTCGACCCACAGCTTGACCCAAGTCGCTGATTGTGCAACGTATACAAAAACAACAACAGCAACTAAAACAAGAACAACAACAATATGAAAATGTGCCTGCCAACATCATTTACATCATCATTCACAATAAAATAAAAGTGCACACGCCCACTTAAAGGGCCTCATAAATTGTGTCGAATAATCAGTTTCAACATAATTTATTGTAATTTACGAGTGTCGGCAACGTGGCAGAAGCAGCCGCGTGGAGTATAGTAGAGTAGAGTAGAGTGGGGGCCACCACATCTCCAGTAACTAACAACATACAGTCGAGTCGCTAGATTCCAGCCTGAACCTGAATCCGTATCCGAATTCACAGAGCGCCCACAAGTTCGCCACGAGAGCAGCTTAAAATTTTTTATTTTTTATTTTTATAGAGCGTTTCGCAGCTAAATGCTGCAAATGAAAATCCTAAACGGCACATTGAAAGCATCTTGATAAGAACATTGAAGGCAGCAATAAGCTCTAGCTGAAGCCTGGAGTTTGGAGCTGGCGTGCGAACACCTTGGAAACACAATATTTCAATGGCTAATAATATTTTTAGCGCAGCTTTCAATACGATTGCATGGCCAAAAGTCGAAAACCCTTGTGGAGATTTCCTAACCATATACCCCAGTTAGTTGGGGCTATTGTAATTGAAACTATTGTTTCCTTTTGTGCTCAGCTCGAGCTCTTTGCATTTGCTGCCAAACAGCATTTATATCAATCACTCAATAAAAATACAACGATCAATCAATTTCAACAATCAGCGCAATATCAATGCAAGAGATAGTGTGTGTGTGTGTAAGAAAGAGATAGAGAGAGAAGAGAGAGACGACGGAGAGAGTAATCCGAGTTGCAGAGATTGATTTTAGCCAGTTGGCATTGTGATCTGTGGGGATCTCGGCCGTGGCTATTGTTGGTACCGAAATCATCCCAATCAGAAGAATTGAAATGTCACTGTAATAAACTTCAAGAGTTAGCGCGATAAAGCGTCGTCCATTTCCACTTGACATACTGACAGCACAGTGTCTTGCCCTATTATCGCCACTTGCAATCATTCAAAGTATCATCCGAGAGACAGTAGCCTTATTAAATACTCTCTTCATCTCTGTCTAACGCATACCTTGGTTAACGTTGTCTCTGGTGATCATTGGCCAAAGATATGGCTCGAAGCTCGTTATAATATTGAGTAACCATAAAAAAAGAGGCGGCTCACAACAAAGTTGAGAGTTTCACTTGAAAAATTTCAGTTTTAAGCGAATGCAAATAATCAGTTACAAAGCGGGTGAGAAGCGCATAGAAAGGTAGCATCAGCATAATCAGCGAGCTTCCCTCATCGATAAATAAATTGTATATTTAGTTTTGAGATATATATAAATCAAACGCATTTTATCCTTGAGAAGTAAACCAAGTTGAAGTAAAAATAAAGGTATTCAGCAGAAATACTTTTAACTCGTATATATATTTTCTTTTTATTTTTGCAGAAATCTTATTTTAGACGAAGGGAAATTAAAGGGAGCTAGCTCATATCTTTCCTTTGTTAATGTTTTGATATACTCCAAAGTGTTACGTTTAATTTAAGAGCAATTATTGATCTTGATGTGTCTGCCCCACCATTTCTCAAATGGCTGACACTCGAATCATTGCCAACTGTGTGGTTAAATAAATATTTGTTTACAATAATGGAAATACAGAGTTGCGGTTTGTGACTGCAATTACTCAGGCTGATAGGCGTGTGGAGCAGTATGTGGAGTTCAAAGTGCTTAGTCTGAGCGCTGATTGCCCAACTGATTCTGCAGACGGTCAAAACTTGAACGACTTGTTGGCCGGGACCGTTGCGCATCTTCCCAACGTAATTTAAACTAAATCGGTGCGCTCGCTAAACTGCGTAGAGCAACGGAGCAGCAGTTGCACCATTGCCCCCAACAAACACACACACACACACACAAACACACACACACATAAATGTACACACAGATGCACACGCAGAATGAACTGGGCGCTTGTTGCTGTATCTCGAGTGCGCCTGGGCTCTGTCTTTGGTCTCTGTGTCTACTCGTAATAATCAATTATTTCTGTGTAATTTATGGTAATGTTCAGTCATGATGGATTGACTGCTCTAATGTCGCTCTAAATCTTTGTAGCTTGCTGGGCTATGCTGCTTGTAGCGGCATCGCACATGGCCACAGTTCAAAAAAGAGCAGGCTTTGGCTCTGAATCTGGCTGAGGCTCTGGCTCAGGCTTAGGCATAGGCTAAAACTGAGGCTCAGGCAGGTGCAATTGCTCAGAGCCGCAGCTCTCCCACTAAAAGCGAGCCGAGTCTGCGAACCAGCCAGCTACATTTAACTGTGGGCAGAAAACCAAAACCTATATAAATATGTATAAATCAATATTATATTTTTAAATTTTAATTTCGATTAAAAAATAATCAAAAAATACTATTTCAAAACATTTAATGTATTTTATTTTCAGTCGTTGAACACAAATCTAAAAACACTTTAAGTCAAAATAAAAAAAAAACTCTTCGGTAATGCATTTATATTTAATCATTTACATGCTATTCATTTCTTATAATTTGATAATTATTGATGCTTTATAAATATAAAAAGTTTTCCAACATTTATTTTTATTTTACTGATATTTTAAATAGTAGTTAAGCCATTGTCATCAGCATTCATTTTATAACAGAATTCTCCAATCGATACCACTGTGCGCCTGCTTCTTTACTTCCGTCACTGTGCGATGCGAATCGTCGCGCCTCCGCTCCGCCTCCGTTGTCATCCTCGTTGCAGTTCAGTTGGGATCGGCGGTAATATGTAGCATATGTTTTCGTAAGTTTTTCTTGTATTTTGTTTAATGGCAGCTTAGATTACACGAGCTGCGCGAGTGGGGCGAGTAGCAGGGGCGCGTCTCGCGTCGCTTGGGCACATTTTCGCATGTTTGCGGTGGCTTCCAATGGGGTTGCCTGGCTGGATCTGGCAGTCGCTGCCTGCGCCATGTAACTGATGTTTAAAATTGCTGTGTGATTTTCGTGGCGAAATTAATGTTAAATAAGCTTTTAGTTTATGTCCCGCCACAGCGCTGATCAATTTCTCAGTCACCTGGTCTGGCCCATCTTCTGCTCTGCTCTGCTCAGCTCTGCTCTAACCGCTCTGCATTCTAATCGCAATCGGCTGCCAGCACCGTTGCTTGCTCCCTCTGCCATGCAGCTCACCCTGCACCTTCACCAGTCACTGTGCAACATCCGCGTGTGATGATGTTGCAAGTTTTTTGTTTTTTTGTTTTTTTTTTTTTTTTTTTTTTGTAGCGCATCGTCTTGTTTATGTGTAAATTATGCTTGTACACATTTTATTTACAATTGTGTATAAATTATAGACGAATTATTATGTTTTTTTCTTATCCCCACATTCCCCCTGTGCGGCTTACATATTAATATAGCACCACTGCTGACTCTGACATAGCATTTTCTCTGGCCCATTTGAAATTCAAACGTTTGAAGTTCTCTGGACGTGTGCAAGTGAGATGGTGCTTTAGAGGCGGCTGCTTGCATTTTTGAATAAAAGAAAATGTATTAAGTTCTAGTCTTAACTTAAGTTATGCCTAAATAAGATGAGCGAAGAAAAAAGTATTCATAATTATACCAATTCAATACTGTTGAAATCCAATGCAGTAACATTTATATTATATATAAATGTGCTTCATACCTTACTTATCCAATATTCTCATAATATAATTATATTTCTTTTATTTCGATATATGCTCAAGCTCATGACACACTTTTAACAGGGTACAATTTACTGTTGGTTTTAGTCAAGCCCCATCGTTGGTTTTATTTAAGTTAGTTATAGCATCTGGCTTTTGGTAAGGGCGGAGTAGAGTATATCATAGAGCCTTGGACTATAAATGCATTAGTGCCGTGGCAAGTCTAATGCAACCGCTTAGTTCGGCCCCATTGCGGACTAAGCAATTGCTGTGAACTGCAAAAAAAGGATTTGGCATGCAGTGGCAAAGCGAGCACGAGAGATTTGGCATGGCTTCGGGCTACCAAAAGGGTGGAGAGAGGCGGGGGGTTAGTTAGCTGGCTGCTTAGTAGGCGGCCGGCAGATAGGAAGTGCAACCGACATCAGCAACAGCGGCAGAAGCAAGAGTTGTATCTGGCAGGGCCTGGGAAACATCCTGTGCTGGACTTTTGGCTTTTTTTTTGTTAGCTTTGGTGTTATGCAAATGCCATGGAACAGGAACATCACCACCACCCTGTGTGCAGCACAATGGCTACCGTGCGCGTGCAATGACAACAACAACAACAGCAGCAGCAGCAGCAGCAGCAGGAACAACAATAACAAACGGCAAAGCAGCAGCAACAAGAGAAACACGTACAAAACAGCAGCTGTTTAACATTTATTTGCCTATTTATTAATTTCATGTAACATTTTTTCCTAGGAAATGGCCACAATGCAACGAAATCAAAGCCAAGGAACAAGCGCAACGCATTCTCTTGACGCCAGGCAGTCGCAGTCGCAGTCGCAGTCGCCATTGCCATCGGTCAGACCCTAGCCAAAATGTCCAGCCGCGCCAACTGTTGCTGCTGCTGTTGCACAAACAATAAGGCACAGGGGCAACAGCAACAGCAGCCGCAGCCTCAGCCGCAGCAGCAGCAGCAGGAGCAGCACAAGCCTTAGGCCTTGATGCCTTTGCCATACTTCTCCCACTATTTGACTGTGCTGGCCTGCCATCGTCTGTGGTTGCCACAAAAAGTGTCGTGACCCCGGACGGGCCAAGCCAGGCATTGCATATGGTTAGCTCAGTCTGAGTTGGCTTTTAAAGGGGGGGAGGCCAACGGGCGGCAGTCTGGGGAGTCTGGGCTGGGGCTGAAGCAGCTCAAAAATTACATGTTGTTCCTGTTGAAATGTTTTCTGTTTTGTGTGTGCAGCATTTCCATTGTCGTCGACGTTTATTTCTAAAAATTTTGTTTGTTTTTTTTTTTCTGTTGAGTTTTTTTGAATACCCTTGCAGTGGTATTACAATTTTGCCATTTGGTTCCTAAGGTACATGATTAAGAATCTGTCTGGGAAATGGGTGAGCTTTAAATAATTTGGAATTGTTTAATATCCTCAAAACATAGTTTGCAGCCCTAAAACTGTTATATCATATATATATAATTGATCCATGGTGCGTTAACAATCTTAATGTTAATGTTTTTCAGTTTAATAAAAGAAATTGTGAGGTAAACTGTTTGTGTTTCGATCTCACAGCAATCGCGACTCCAGACAATTCTACATATTCCACATCAAAATATTCCTTCTAAGTAAAAGGTCGCTCGTCGTTAAAGTCGCCAGGCTTATAACAATGTATAAACTTGTTTAGTTAATATAAGTAGAGCAATCAAATAAATGAAAATTAACTTGTCGAGGGTATCTTTGATTCGGTTATGTATTAGTACCTTGAGTTTTTATTGTGATTGTGTGCTTGGGGCTAATAGCACACATACACACATTGAGGTCTGAGGAAAATATGTAACAATCCTCCGTGCTCCTTGCGGTCAAAGGAGCTTACATAAGGTCTGGGCTAGGACAAAGGAAATGCAAAAATGCCAAAAATCGCACAACTCAAAACCCAATTCGAATGTGAATGCGAGTATGAGTACGACAGCGAGTACGAATACGAACACGAGTACGAGTACTCTCGCACACAAAACGATTCTGGCACCCATGAGCAGGAGCATCAACAGCATCAGTCGCAGTCACAGTCACAGTTGCAGTTGCAGTTGCAGCATCAGTGGGCTGCCACGGCCTGGGCGGGTGGTGGCTCGTCGCTGATCGTGGCACATTTGCATACAATGAGGCCAGAACTGAGACCCAATCCAGTCAAGCAGTCAGCCAGTCAGCCAGCCAGCCAGCCAGCCAGCGCACACACTCGATGGCGCAGCATGTTATCTCTGGCTGTGACCTACACCAATATTTCTGAGAATGCTGCTGTGGCCCGTCGTCGCCTGTAAGTGTGTCGTCGTTGTCGTCGTCCAGTCCAGTCCAAGTCCATAGACAGTCAGTATCTCAGACGGCCGACGACGAGGAGTCATTCAATCGCGCCAGCTGCGGCGTCTGCGTCGCCAGCGTTTCGTTCCGTTTAGCTTGGGTTTTTATTTGGTTTTGTTTCGTTTCGATTTGTTGTGCTTTGTTTTGTTTGCTTTGCTTGGCCATTCTACTTACAATATTTGTGGGATATCACCACAGATCTCTACAACTGCATCCGCAGCAGCCGAAACCCGAAAAATAAAGGAGCCTGCCTCATCGGGCAGCCTGGCCAGCAACGGCTGCTGCTGCTGTGTGTGAATTTCGATTCTGACTGTCGTCTGTTCTGCGTCAGCAGCTCCAGCGTCGTCACCATGAAGTGGTACGAGTAGTTTGAAATTGAAAATGTCTATGACTTGGCCCCGGCTTGGCGCTATTACCAAGTCTGTTTGGGTTTTTGGGGATTGGGGAGTGGCGTTTGGATATTTGGGCGAAAGCGTTTGGGTGCTTGGCCAACGGGCTGTTCGAGCTGCGGTTTCGGTGGCTGGTTCAGAGTGCAATGCATTTAATGGAAACCAAAAATCATGACATTTACCATAAAAAACTTGTGCTTGAGTCTAAGTCTAAGACTGATCATAAATTTTGAGAGTCGCCTTGAGAGCACATAAACGGCAGACAATGAGAATTATTTGTACATGTTATTTGACAAGGCGATGAGCTTGCTGGATATCAGTTGATGATGGTGATTATCACGATCGGTCATAAATAAATTATATTTCCTATTTAGGCAAATCAATTTTGGCCAAGTTTATCAATTACCAAAGACTAAAAAGAAACATATATGTGGGCGGTTAAAATGAATAAACAAAACCATATATTTTTTAAACTATTTTAACGAGCTACAACACAGATTTTGTATATCCGTTAGAAAAAATAATTTTGTATATTTTTTATAATATATTAAAAAGTTAAATATTTATCTCATCTGCAATTTTATATTTTATAAATATTTTTTATAATTTTAAATATGTTGTATAGATGTTAATCATATTAAAAATTATTTAAAGTAAAAAAAAAGACTTGCAAATTTATTAAAATAATTAAAAATCAAGAGTAGAAAACATATTTTCTTACGGATCCTATGTGTAAGTTAGTCACCCCTCAAATCATTTGAAATAAAAATCAAATTTGTCGTTTTTTTTCTTTTAATTTTCAACTCAAAATACTTTTGTTTGTTTATTGTATAAGCAAAAGCAAAGTGTATATTGGTAATAAATATTGTTTATAAATATCTTTTCATAAATAAAATAATTAACCTAATTTGTCTAGAGAAACAAAATACAAATACCGATACGAAAAATACTCATAAAAAATGTCATAAAAACGCCATTAAAAATGGTTTACAACTAATAGAGCTCTTCTGCTTTTCCAGGTGCTTATCGTAAAACTAATTTTCAAGCCTTATATTCATACTGTTTTTATATTTTAATGTTCAAGCTTTAAACAAAATTGCACAGAGAAATGTTATATGAGCATTTTGTACTCAAATTAGTTAGTAGATAGCTGGAGCTGGCCATTGAATAATGCTTATAAACGATATCTATACTACATATTACTATTGTTACTATTGTTTTTATTATTGTTTTTGTTATTGTCTGTTTTCTTTTTGTTTAGAGTTAGATAAAAATAATTTAAATGCTAAGATGACAAGTGGCAATTAATTTAAGTGTGATTATCACCTGCCCGTTGCACGCCGAGCCGCGCTGGGTATTTCCGAGCTTTGCATAATGCGCAGGTCACTAATTTTTTGGATCTGAATTGAGTTGATTAGGAATACAGAAAAGAAGAAAGAAAATATATATATATTTTAGAGAGGGCGCATAAGCGTGTCATTTAGCTAGCGGAAGCGCAAATTCCTAATGCTGGGTGCTCCAGAATATCAAAAGATTTAACATTATTTGTTGGATATGTTTCTGTTTTTGGGCGCTACTTTGTTTTTGAGCTCTGAATTAATTAACAGTTGGTCGCCAATTGGACGCTGATTGAAACGTGCCAATCAAATTGTACTAACCTCTATCCTCGACCGGTTCGGTGGCATCCGCACGACCCGTGCCCACCATCGTTTCGGCGGCAAGCTCCACACGCTCCGCATGCACACCGTGAAGTGTTAGCTGTGTGTGCTGTGGATGCGGCTGCTGTTGCTGTTGATGTTGGTGCTGCTGATGTTGCTGCTGTGCCGCTGCCAGATGCTGGGAGAGATGCTGGTGATGGTCGCCAGTTGCTGGCGACCATTGCTGGTAGGCAACCGGCACCAGCGGATCCGACATCCATTCAAAGCTGAAGGCTGGTCCGATTGTCTGGGCGCTAATGCCGCCATGATGGGGCGTGGCACTGGTCGGCGTGGGTGGCGTCGTTGTTATGCAGGGACTCAGCTCATGCGAGGAGCCAAAGCTATCCAGCGATGCCTTCTGCGCCGATTCCGACCATGGCGGACTGGGATTCCATTGTTCAATAAAATCCGCCGGATCTGGCGGCAGCGTCTTGTTTAGCAAACGCGGACGTGTTGGCACAATGGTCGCATAAATCACCGAGGCGGTTGCATCGCTGCTGCTGGCCGCCACCCCAGCTGCTGCTGTAGCATAAGCAGCGCCCGGATGCAGTGCATAGCAGTCCGGCTCCGGCGTGATGGCTGCCGCCGGTGAACGCTCGGCATGCAAATAAAGCGGCTCCAGTTTGTTGCGCGCTCGTTTCTTGGGCGGCGGCGGTGTTGCCGACTGTGTGGGCTTTTGACTGCTGCCGGTGGGCGTGCCGTTCACTTGACTATAATCTACAGGCTCCGGACCGGTGCCCGACTGATAGCCATATAGCTGTTGATCCTCCTTAAGCTCGAGTGTGCCTTCTGCATGGTAGACGCCCCCATAGGCGGCACCCATATGCGGATGATGGTGATGGTAGGATGTTGCTGCCGTTGTATGATGGTGGTGATGATGAGCATGATGGCTGCCGAATACGCTGGACATGCCTGCGGTCGCGCCGGATATGCCCAGACCAACGCTGGTGGCACCACCTCCATGCGGCTGCTGATGCGAACTATAGTAGCCGGTGGAGCTGCTGCCAGGCGGTACACGCATAGCACTGTCCAGCGGCATGCCAAATTGTATCTTCGACTGCACTGTGTAATAGTGATACAGCCAAGAGTTGGCCAGCATTATGGAAGCCTCACGATCACTAAGAAGATTTGCGCTATTAGCAAAAGGTCGACTGCGTATGTGGGCCGTTACTTACTTCAGCACCTGGTTGGTGCACACAATGACTGGCTGCTGGGTTGAGTCTGGACTATCTCGCACCTGGAGCACCACATGCACCCAGGTGTATTCACCACTGGAGCGCTGCATGCGCACGAGCAGTATACAACTACGATCCTGTTCCGATTGTGTAACTAAAAGGGCGATAGATATGTTTATGAAAACATGGGAAACTGGCCGAAAACTGCTTGCAAAACCAATTATAATTCTAAATAGAATTTAGCGTACTCAGCTCAAATTATTAAGATGAATATGATAGAAATTAAGATCATATATTCTATAGTGATCCATCAATTTATAACGCTATTTGATCTGTGGGCTAATTAGATTTTTAGCTCCTCTGTTTGCTTTATTAATTATTTACCTTTTAATATTCTATTATATATCAGTATTTCTTTCTGTTTTCTATTTGACAAACATTTTGATTGCAAGGTTCTCACACTAGAATTCCTAATATCTCTTCGATCTTGAGCTAGATTTCCCCCTCTTCTCTTTTGACATTAATTACATGAATAAAAACATTTTTATGACTTACTTAGCCTGTGCTTGCTTTGAGCCTCGCGTAGATTCTCGCTGTGTATCAGATTATAC
The DNA here is from genome assembly GCF_030788295.1 of Drosophila virilis. Taxonomy (NCBI): domain Eukaryota; kingdom Metazoa; phylum Arthropoda; class Insecta; order Diptera; family Drosophilidae; genus Drosophila; species Drosophila virilis. Next base: position 17,984,882 of record NC_091544.1, on the reverse strand, counting down.
CAGGATGTGCCCTGTAGCGACGCCTTGTCATACCCCAAATGGAACTCGCCACTGCAATGAGAACATTTGAGAATTTGCATATGGAATGCATTATAATTGTGATTTCGATTGGGCAAATGTCCCGTAACGAGCACTACTTACTTCTTGTCGATGTGTGCGATTTTCATATCCATGGAGTGTATGGTGGTAAAAACATTGGTGGCGCCCTGAACCACACACTCGCGCGTCTCAGGCATGGCGATGGGCGTGCAGGTGGCTAAAAAGACGGGCTCGTTCCGACTGCAGAGCGGCAGGAATGACAAATAGTGACCCTGTACCAGAACGACCTGCAAAAATAAAACAGACAGAGAGTGCGACTACAGCTTTGGCCAGGCTCGATATTGTTGTTGTTGTTTGAGGCGGCGGCTCCCACGAAAATTGGCGCGCACGTTGTCGCCGCTAGCTGTGGCCATTTTTGGGCTGGCATGCTTCGGGCCTCATAGACATTTTACTCTGATTCCATAATTTAAAAAAGGCAATCACTGAAATGTTTTTTGCCAGCATACGCAAGCCGGACGCCAGAGTCACAGTCACACACAATTGGAGTTGCCTCCACACACACACCAGGCAGTCTCAATGGAAGTCCCAGACCCAGTCTCTGTCTCAGTCTCAGTCAAAGCCTCAGCCATTGTCTCCCAATTAAAACGTGCCTGCATTTAGCTTTCCATTGCAATTGCATTTCGTAGCTTATGGCCGCTTCTTCTGCTTAAATGCAAATGCAGCCCGAATCCCAAACCGATTCCGATGCCGAAACCGATCCCAAACCATCGATGACGCAGACGCCACTGTTGTTGTTGTTGTTGTTGCTGTTGCTGGTTTGGTAAATGAGACGACCTTAGGCTGGGGAGCAGGCGCCACTGCCACGGCGCTGTCGCCATCGTTTGCTCTTGTTGTTGTTGTTGTTGTTGTTGTTGTTGTAGTTGCTGTTGGGGGTTTTTATTTTTTGTCTTTTGTCTATGCTCTTTGCTGGGTACTAGCACTGAACTATGCTGACCTCATTCATAATTATTTATTGGTCCATTTTTATTGCATATTAACGAGTGCCGGGTGAATGTGCCGCATTCTGGTTTGCGCTCTGGGTTATCGCTGCCAGTTCATGTGGGTCCAAATCCCTGGCGACATTTAAAACTCCAAACATTTAGTAGAACCTATCCAAATAGTCTTTAGATATGCAAATGGAAACCTAAAACCCGTATAACTTCCGCTTATTTTGTGTTTAACAAAACGCTATGAATCAGCGTGTGAACCCAATGAGTAATACACTCAATTTCATTACATCAATATCCAATTAGACGTTATACTTAATAGTGCAATATTATTAATTGCGGCTTGGCAACAATTTAAAAGTGTGACCAGAGCTGTTTGCAAAAATCCAAATATTCACATTTTCAATTATATTTCTATATGTAAAACTGTTGTATGGACTGTCTTGACCGACTGACTGATTGGTGAACAACCCGCAGTCGAAACTATAAGAGCTCGAAAGTTGAAATGTTCACTGTAGCTACTGTAATTATCTTATGTGAATATGCTCGTTGAGAAGGGGTTTTTCAGAAATTCCATCCGCAAGTGTGGAAAATTCACCAAAAACGCTTGTGTGCAACTTTTTTGCTAAACATCTGATCTGCTAATAGCTAGTTTTCACTTTTTTGGCAATATTGAATCCTCTTGAATGGCCACTTGCTTCTCTTTTCAGTAGATTTCGTCGTAAGACGACGAATCTAAAATTTGTAGTAAGCACATAAAAATCAACAGAGAATTATAATTGTTAACTTAAGGTCATTGGCCTGTGTTGTTTAGGTGTCTAAGCGTCGAAAGTGAGGATAACGGTTTTACTACAGCAGCAATTTTAAAATTATATAATTTTTACTTATTTCATTCTTATTTTAATGACGTGCATGCTCCAACTAGTGGGTTATGTAGCTCGGTAGACTTAGAATCGATACACTGAGCACGAAGCTTAGGGATTAAATCCCGTGTAGACGAAATATTTTAAATAAATAAAAAAGTTTTTAATAAAAGCTTGCCTCTCAAAAAACTCGAAACTTGATTAATAGCATTGAGAAAACGTAATTAAACTAAATTCAAGATTACATCTAGTTAAATTGGCAGTCATCTAATACCCATGTTGCCCGTGTCATTTGCGCTTCTGTCGGATTAACCCTAATGCTTAAGTGCCACTTTAAGCTAGTGTCATTGCAAGCATAGCCATAGCCTACGACCTGAATTACTTGCTGTTATCTTTATTTAGATGTTACATCTTAAAGTTTTTCTAAGAGCCTACACCAAACAGCAGAATGCATGTGGGTACATGTGGTGTCATAAGCTGTAGCTGGGAAAATATAAGCCACAGAGGCAACACTTCCTGCACCTCATTAAAGTGCCAACTTTCAACTTAATTAAAAACGTTTGCGGCAACTGTCAACGCCTCGGTTTATCTCCATAACTCTCAGCGCACATCTGCGCACTTCAAGCGCAAATAAAAAAAGAAGCAACAAGAAAAAATAAAAAAAAAAATGGCAAAAAAATATATATAAGATATGCATAAAAGACCAGCGACCGCCCACAAGATTGTGACAGCGCTCCATACGGTAGCATTCACATCATTTCAACGCGTCGTCTTCAACAGCGTCTTCGTCGCGCCTCGGCCGCAAACACGTTGACAGATTTGGTCTTGTCTGGTTCAACCTGCCTGCCTGGCTGCCTGCTGAGCCAAGTACTTGGCAGCCTGGTTGACTGGCTGCCTGGCTGACTGGTTGACTGGCTGACAACTTCATATTGTGCTCGCATTCATTTATATTGTTGCGGCTTCTCTGTTTCTTTTTTTTTCTTTTACGTCATCATCAACATGTTGCTGATAATGATGATGATGATCAGAAGAGGCGGCCAATCAGAGCAGTCAACAGCAATGCGGCACCCACCCGTTCCACATCAACTGTCATCGTTTGTCAGCTTATAGTAAAGCGTAAGGCTGTCTGAGTGTCTGCTAGCTAGCTAGCTGGCTGGCTGGCTGGCTGGCTGTGTGCCTGGCAAGATGTATGACCAGCCCGGTCTGGCCAGCCGGTTGGCAGACGACGCATGCGCGCCCGGCTCATGCATAATTCATTGCGTGGCTGTTACTGTGACTGCTGTAGCAGTGACTGCGACTGCGACTGCAGGCTCTCGGCTCGGTGGTTTCCAAGTGTTACACGCAACACGCTCCCAGGTGATTCATTCATCAATTTCTGTCAGAGACTACACGCGCTTACTCATATACACACACAACGCGCTCTGTGTGTGTGTGTGTGTGTGTGTGTGTGTGTGTTGCACTCACCTTCTGATCACCGAAACGCATTTGCCGTCGCGCATTGCGGCTAACATTCATGCGACAGAGAAACATGCGATGCTCCCCCTCCAGACTTGAGGCGCCGCCAGTTCCATTGCTAGCTGTCGAATCGCCAACCCCGACGCCGACGCCGGCACCGACACCGACGTTGCTGCTGCTGCTGCTGCCACCTGGCTGCGGTGGCACGTTCCGATTTAGTTCGGCTTGTATGGTTGCGTGATCCTGTTTGTCAATGATATCGTAAACGGAGTCCCCATGTATAAGTAAATCCTCCTGCGCGCAGGTCAAAAGAGAAGAAATTTGAATTTGATGAACAAGTGTCATGTTACATTATGATATAACAACTAATTATGCTGTTAAACGATTTATATTATATAAATTGAATTTATATTGGATTTCTTATATGCTAAAAGCTTAAAAATCCTTTCTGCTTAGCATCTTTTGATTTTATAAATCGGACCCTAAAGATATTTAGCCTTTATTTTTTATTACTCTTCTTTAAAAAAAAAGCAAGTAAAATGTGTTTTACTTTACCACAACATTAAAGTGAATATTTTCATTTTGAAAGGAAATATATTTCATGAGTTAATTATTGGAAATTCAAACTTCTTTTAGCATAAAGTTTTTTGCTTTCGACTGTAAAATCTTCTTAAAACTAAATTTAATAAAAATATTTTTCTTTTAAAAAATAATAATTCGGAGAATATAATAAATTAATCCAGAATTTAAGAAATATATTTATTTTCAACAAAAATGATAAAAATATAAAAAAAACACAAAAAATGTATTTGTAAAAATAAAAAATGTATTTTTATGTATATACAGAGAGATAATCTAAGTCGAAGAATCTTAAGTGACATGTATTTAATAGCAATTTATTGGGATGACAAATTTAATTTGTTAATGATATGTCAGCTAATGCAGTGCCACTTTCGCACGGTCATCGGCTTTGGGGCTGGCATGTGCTTTTGTTATTGTTGACAATTATGGCCAACACTGAGCGAGCGATAGACCAAGCGATCGGCCAATAAACAATGCCATGTTGTTGCATTTGTAATTTATTTATGGCCGCTGTCGCTACATGACATATGACAATGGCAACTTGTTATGGCAATATGCAAAAATCGAATTGGAATTATGATGCCCAAACAGCAGCAGCAACAATAACAACAACAAAAACAACTACAGCAGGCGGCAGCAACTGCAACTGCAACAAGGCCTTCATTGACATTTTTGGCAGTTTGTTAATTAACTTTGCTTGTTGTTGTTGCTGCTGTTGCTGTTGCTGTTGCTGCTGCCGTTTTGGCCGTTAACTAACTGTGAGCTCGACTTGCTGCCTGCCACAAATTAAAAGGTTGGGCAATCCACTTTTGGGCCCGCTCATGTGAGCAGTTATTGTGCCGTAATTATGCCAACACATGGCATACGGACAATTTATGAACTCGCTTGACCATTTAGCTGCTATTGTTGTGGGTGTCCCCTGATAAGGCCTGGCCCAAAGGCCAAAGGCTGTCAAGTGTCTTGCTTGCCAATTGGCCTGCCAGCCTCTCTCTGTGCTTGTGTGTGTGGGCTCTTATGCTACACTCGCCTTTGACAGGCCTTAAAATTGTAGCCCCATGTTGGTCTCCATGTCTACTCGATATGAAAGTTAGTCCAGTCTCAGGTAACTGACGTTGCTTGGGCAACAAGTTGCCGGAAAACTACTGCAACTTGAATTTGGCATTGGCTAATAAAGTGCAGTGCCTTAACGTTGCCTTTTAAAATGTCATCACTATTATACTAAAATTAATTAAATTATACTAAAAATGTAAAGTATATTTTGTGTTTTTTTTATTTGAATTTTTCAAATGCCTTTGCATATAATAATTAAAATTAAATTCCACAAACTATTTCTCGGAAGAGTTAAGTAACTTAAAACATATATGAGATTAAAAAAACTTTTTTAAAACCACTTTTTTTTCTCCTAAGATAAGAAATAAAAGCTGTTTAAGCATTTTTGGATTGAAGGCCAATTCTCCAGAAGAAGAAGAGGCAAATGTCAAAACGAAGATATTGACAATATTTCTTAAAATATTGATTAATATATGGCAACTCAGCACCAAACATTTTCAAGGCGTGTCTTATGGAATAATAACAGAAAACTTGCATAGCAAAACATTTGATCGAATATAAACGAAATTGTTATTTTTGTGAATTTTGCCACATACCCATTCCTTAGTTATTTTTTACTCTAACAGAGTAGCATATCCACTTTGAATCAATCTTTCGCAGCGAATAGATGAAATGCTTAACTTCTTAGGTATTGGAAGAACAGGTACTTACATATTTCATGCCCAATATTACAATTTTGTGATTGGTAAAAAAAAATGTACAATTTTTGAAATTTAGTCGCGTTAACTTAACGTACTATTCTAAGACAGAATGCTACAGTTTTTATGAAATTGAGATCATGCTCTCTAGGATAACTTTTGAAAATATTCATATACATTTATTTATGAACAAAATTGATAACGATTATTTTATAAGAGTTGTACCTATATAAAGCAATTCGACAGTAAAAAAAACAACGACAACTGTATAAACAATCTATGTATCTAATTTTTCTGGGCACAACTAGGACAGCATGGAATATGATTTATCGGCAATATGCTGCGATTTCTCACAAGTTTTTGACAGTTGCTGCAGTTGCAGTGCAGAAAACTCATACGCCCCCTCCGCCATGGTCCGTGCTGGAAAGCAACAGCAACCGGTGGAGCACATCAACATTCAACAATCTCTTGGCATATATGTATACGAATCAGCGGTTGTACCTTTGTCAAAGTCTGGCTGTTTGTTTTAGATGAATAAGTAACTGCACTCGCACTTGTATTCGTTTTAGTATTCGTTATGTAGAACGGAGATATGTCACATGTGCCACATGCGAGTGCATTTATTTATGCAGCTCAGGCATATATATTTATTTAGCTTTAGTACTTCAAATGCAAAGTGAAAGGCCACGATGTATAACCTTGCTATTTAAGCAGCGTAAACGTGCGATAAACAAAACTTGAAACAGCGGCAACAGCAACTATAACAGCAACAACAACCGCAGCAGCAGCAGCAGCAGCTAACAAAGTTGAGCTGTTTGCAACAGATTTAAGGAACTTTTGTGTAGTACAAGCAGCAGATTTATGTAAGCTCAATGAATCGAGTCTGTGGCAGTCAGTTGTTGCTGACTTGTCAACGGGAGCAGCAGCCAGCCGACAAACCAGCAAACGGCCAGCACAAAAACTGCAACAAATATTTGTTGTTGCTGGGTCGACATCAATGTTGCTGTTGTTGCAGTTGTTGCTGCTGTTGCTGCTGTTGTTGTAGCTGTTGTTGTTGTCGTCGTTGCCTGTTGTCGCTTGTCAGAGATTTGTATCAACGGCTGTAGCAATTTTAGCCAAAAACTTTCATAGACTGCGCTTTTCTAATTATTCGCGCAAATCGTTTTTGTTCTCTAAAGCGAACCGAAAAAAAAAAACAACGAAAAGAAAACGCCAACTTACCATGGAATGTCCCAAGTACTCGGCAGCATTATCCGATATATAGAGCAATTTGCCATTTTGTGTGAGCATCATGAGAAAGCCGGAGAGTGCCTGTAAGACAAATGAATATGTTTTGTACTAGCTGGACATAAAGGGTGTTGACAACTTAAGACTGTATTGAAAAAAACTATACTCAAATCTATAAATTTCTTATTTTATAAGAAATATACAAATATGGAGTTAACTAAGACTGCGCTTAAGAAAATAAATGCCTTAATATGTATAAAGAAAAACTAATAAAATAAAAATTGAAAATATAAGATTAAAATATTATTTTTGCCAATCCTTAATATTAAAGATTTATATTAAATGTAATATTCATAACTACACAAGAACTTCTTAACAACTTAGACTTTATTTTAGTCAACTTCGAAGCCTTTTACAAGAGAAACAATTTAAGAGTTTATCTTTCGAATGTAGATGTTGAAATCAAATTAAAGTATTTGTGAAAGAAACACCCTCTATTAAGTTGGCCAACAATTGTGTTGAAAATGCAAATTCATTTTCGCGTCTGCGCACTAATAAATTGTTAGCCCAAAGAAGTTGCCGGAGTTGACAACTGAAAATTGACTCTGTTAGTTGCTATCCTGCTTACTTGTACCCACATATACCTATATATTTATATATGTGTATTTAATTCAGTCACGAGTGCGCACAGGTATGTAGATCAATCTGCCGACCATCGCCAGAGTCGCAGCAGCCAGTGGCAGCGGCAGGCAGCTTGACTGACTACTGACTTCTGACTACTGTCTGCTCTTTACTGTTGCTGTTGTTTTTGGCTAAGAGCAGCATTTATTGTTTTCTTCTCCTTTTTTTTTTATTATATTTTTTTTGTCTTTTATTTTGGCGCAGCAAGTGGCGGTGGCTAAATGATTTCTGGCTTATGATATGCCACAGTTGCTGCCATTAATAGAGTTGTTTTCCCGGGAACTTTCGGTTCACTAGTTGAGTTGTCAACGCGCCTCAGTTAAATTGAGTTGTTTTCAACTGACACAGTGGCAGTACCAGAAATTTTTAATTGAGTTGCCAACGCATCATTGGTTGCATCTTGCAAAAATGAGATAAACGCTATGATTATCCCACCTTTCTCCTTTTGAATAAACTAGACTGATTGAATTGCTGACACTTTAAAACAAACAGTAATAGATGAAGGTACAATTAATGGAAAAACCATAAGTGATAGGGATAATAAAACATTTTTGGGATTATAAGATGATTTCACATGCAAATTAATACAATATTCAAAAATGTTGGTATAAATTTGAAAATTCGAGAAATGCATAATTATTTGATACTTTAATAAATATTAATAATTATAAAATTATATAGTTTTTTTATATATAAGTATATTATTCTCTGTAAAATTTAAGAAATATCTATATTTTATCCTATAAATATGTTTTTGTTTATTTTTCCTACCTTCGAGAAGCCAATATTTGGTGTTGCTGTCTGATGATGTTGATGCAGCGCATTGTGACGCTTGAAGACTGCAAAAAAATATATATAAATAAATTGTATATATGTATATATTTAATTAAATTAATTTAGTTTCAGCTATTGACCTTTAATGTCTTTTCACAGCCGCGCCCAGCTACAATCGCGCCTAAACATCCGCCTTAAGTTAGAGGTAAATCTGTTTGACTATCTTAGATTTTCCCATACCTCTCTGTGTGTAATTTGTATGCATACAACTTAGTGAAGCTAATTAAAAAAGTATCTGTTAATAATAGACTTGGTCTCTGACGGCGATTGTTAGATGCAATTGATTGTGCATTCATTGATTATATTCTACATACAATAAGCGACGACGATCTTGCATTACAAAAACAAGTGAATCACAAAAAGAAAATGTGTCATTGTCACTGAGATGGCAACAGCAGCAGCGGCAACTGCAGCAGTAAGAATAAAAACAACAACGCGAAAATCAACAGCGATCACTGAGTGCAATTGCAGTTAGCAGCTTGCAGCTGCGCCGCAGCCAGCATCAAGATCAATTATTTTTAAAACACTACGAGATACTCCCGCACCTGGCAAAAAGGCAAAAGAAACAGTCACATCAGCAGCAGCAACAGCAGCAGCAACAACAACTGCTAGCTACAACAATCATTGCGGCAGCAACCGCAACTGGTAATTTCATTGAACTTGAACGGAAAGGCCATGAATGCAGTCAGATTTTTGCAGTGTTTTAATATAACAACAATACCAAGAAATCCGTTTGCGCAAACAATTTTGAATCGATTGTTAGCCAGGTTAAGGCACTCAAATAAAGGGCGTGGCCGCATGCCGCCCGCTTGAAAGACTCATTGGAAACTCATTAAAGCGCTTGCTTTTAAATATCTTGAATTTCTATTTAACTCTTATCTGCTTTCTAACAATTTTTCACAATTTACGTTAGAATTCATTATTTGATGAACATAGTTCTTTTAAATATTTTAATTGGTTAAGCATTAAATTAAAATATTCCTGGTTCCTTTTCAAATCGAGATGATATCTATTTTATTATACCCTGAATCGAAAGAAAATGGCTAAAAAGGGTATATTGATTTTGTGCATATGTATGTGACAGGGAGATTAGCAGCAATAGCTGAATAGATCAGCCATGCCCGTCTGTCTGTTCGTGTTGAAATAAGAGGGTTTTCCTAGCTTCCGCGGAATTTCTTTCTTGTTTCCAAGCAATCGATAAAAATCGATATCGAAATTAAGTTTTTTGAGAAAATCTCTTTGGTTTTAATAGGCAGAGTCACAAAATTGTTCTCATATTAAAATACTGCGTTTAAATACTGCTTCTTAAGCGCATTATTGCGTGCAGGCTGAAAAAGAGGATTGACAAACAAGCTTCAAGAAAAACGAAATGAATTAAGAGTTCATGCAACTTTCCCAGCTACCCGCCGATAGGGTATTATAGGCCAGCGAATGAAAATGTGCTTAACAAGTATTTTCACAATGCAATTCAAGCCGTCGGCTAATCTGCACAAAACGACGCGCATTAATAATTGTTTTGTGAAAACTCAATTTGGCTTATAAATATTTCATTAATCGCATATCTCAACGCGCCGCCCCAGCCCCAGCCCCTGCCCCAGCCACAGACACAGCCAGAGTTGGAGCCACACCCACAGCAACCCACACCCACAATGCATAAAAAAAAATATAATGCCCTGAACTTGAAGATAAGCCGCGTGCGCTCAGATGTTCCATAACAGATGCGATAGCGTGCCAATATTAACACAATTTGTGATTATAAATGCTTTTAAACGGTGCAATGACAATGAACAATAATAACAACAACAACAACAACAATATAAACACACACTAACACACACACACATACCCAGAGCAAACGACAAGCTAACAAACGCCGACAATTTCTCACACTTATTGCTCCAAAAAAAAAAATATAAAAATAAATAAAAGTAAGTTAGATCCAGCGAGCGCGAGGGAGATGGCAAAGAAGAGAAAAAAAGCAGTACTTAAGTTTAATTTTTTGCAATTTGTAGAACACATAAATCGCACATTTTGATTTATCGCAATATTTATAGCAATGCAAGGCAGACGTTGTTGTTACCATTGCAATTGTGAAATTGCCTTGGCTAAAGGGGAGCGCAGCTGAGGCAGACCGGGCCTGGCGTCGAGTTCACATGGCCTGGCAAAGATGCTCGCCAAGTTAAGAGCCAGGCCAACAGCACAGTACGGTATGTACGTATTTGTATGCGTGTGTGTGTGTGTGTGTGTGTGTGTGTGTATGTTATCTATGGGTCTTATGTACCGCACAACGCTAATTTGAAAAACAATTTTCGTAATTATCCACAAAACAAAAATAAAGAGCGCGCAATGCCTGAGTTGATCTCGTTCAGTTGCGCCTGCGCATTGACCTGTGCGCATGCGCATTAAAGGAGGATGAACATTAAATAGAGGGAGAGAGCTTGGGGTGAGGGAATGCCAGAGATCGAAAACTGGCTGCGGCACTGTGGCAATTTGCAGCCTGGGTGCGTGCCTAGACGCTTAGGCAATTACTTGGCCAAAAACAATTTCCAGAGACGGAGACATAGACATATGAATGATGTGGTATCCCCACCATAACAACTACAACTACAACTACAACTACAACGGCTCAGTACTATTCAGTGGGCACCCAAAGCTAGCGGTTGTTTTTGGCTAAACGAATGCCATGGCGCATGTTTGGCGGCGTGGGGTCCATGCCAAACTCCATGACTCATGCATATTCAATCAACGTGCAGCCAATTATCAACATGCATATGCATCAAGCTGCAATACCCCTTCCTGTCCTGTCCACCACTCCTCTCCTCTCCATTCCACTCTATTCCACTCCACTCCACTCACCTTGTTGAAAGTAGTTGGCTTTGCGCACATAGACACAGACCAGGGCCATCAGCTGCAGCTGCGACAGTCGCTGGCGCGTCGATTGCGGCAACGGCAGCAAATCCCGCAGATTGGCTATCTCCGCATTTATAAGATCGCGCCGCATCTTCGAGGCGCCCTTCGTCGATTTGTTTGCATCGAACCTGCAAAAGGCAATAATTAAAAGATGGTTATACAAACGAAATATAAAAACAATTAGAATATATATGAGCACGTTCACAGCTACAGCTTAATAATGGACCTCGCCGACACTCGCCATAGGCGCATATGTTTTCACAGCCTCCAACTGGCAACTGTTGTATGCTTAACCCATGGCAATGCACTGTGCTATAAAATGCATGCAACAAACATTTTTGACATTTGCTTATGTTATGTAAGTTTTTTGCTTAAGTCATTTGATTTTCTTTAATCATTTTACGATTTTTTTTATAATATTTATTTCCCTTTTTGCTTTTCTGTTTGTAATTTGCGAAAATTGTTCCTCAAAATTGTCAAAAAGTATTCTCTTCACATATTCAATGTGGATACTAGCTCCTACTTATTTTTAGTACTCTCCACAGATATTCTTTCCATTGGGCATATTATAATCAATCAAATTTACAGTATTTTATTCACGCTCCCAATATATTTTATCTGAAAATAGCAAAGACAAGGATCCGTTTAAGGATATTTAAAAACCTCGTTAATGTCAATAAGATATTTAATTAAACTTAATTATATCATCATTCTATCATTGCCGTAAGACTCTTGGATATCATTGAAATTTAGCATTTTTTTGAAATTATTCAGGTACATATTTAAAATTAAAAAAAAAAAAGCATATCACTTAGTTACAATTGAAAATCATTATTGAACATTCTTAGAATTTGCAAGCCCTCTTACTATAATTACAAATGAATATCGAAGCAGTTAACACTTTTGAAATGTTCCAAGTCACTTTGTTGTATGTTGTATCATCGAAGGGTTAATTTGCTCGCACATACCAAAAGCGCATGCGAGATGCATAAATAACTCATCGCGCATTTAAAAATCATACAACTAGCTGCTAGTTGTTGCAGTTGTTGCAATTGTTGTTGCACTGTTGCACCGCTGGTCGATGTGGGGCACACTTGCCACATGCCTTGTGCGGAAAATTGTACAAGTAGGTTGGTCAGTTTTGTTTGGTAGGTTGTCTGGTTGTCGGGTTGTCCGGTTGTGCGCTGGGTTGCTCAGTTGTTTGAACGAGGAGCGCCGGCGAGCACGCGGCGGCGCAAGCGTTTAGCGATCTGTCCGTGTGTACTTTTGTGAGCATATTATTTACAAGGTTGAATTCATAAATCATAAATTTGTCTTTTTATGCAGCGGCGTCGACGACTGCGGCGCACGCGGCGTATAAGCATTTTAGTTTTTTTTTTCTCTCTTTTTTATTATTTATGCTGACGTTGTTGCCATTGTTGGCTCTTGGCTGGGGCATTTTGCAAGCGCTTGATAAATATTGGTAATATTGTTGTAATAACAGCAAGTGCCCGCGCCTTTCTGGCTTTCTCAGACGGGGACTGCCATTTTGCCGCTGTTATTGCCTCTAAATGGCCATGTTAACATTTAAAACAATCACACACATGTATCTCTGAGATACACGTTCCCAAGTGTGTGTGTGCGTCCGCGTTGCATGCAACAAACTGTTGCCGCATGCAATGCAAACGAGCGCCACGGCCACGGGACCGTCTGTTTTGTCTTAGCCTGCATCCGATCGCCTTTGCCAGGCGGCGGCATTTGCCAACAGCCCATAATAGAACAGATTTGAGCCGAATTGAGTGGTCGGCTCGAGGGGGGGCCTCAACATACACACACACACACATAAACACACACTCAGAATTAAGTCAAGGTGATTTGTACAATTAAAACGAATATTGATTTAAATGCTGCGATAGTCGCCTGAGTTCAGACAACATATGATTGGATTGCTTTCGACTGGCAATGCCACTTGGCACTGCCATGGGCAGCTAGTGGGCGTGGTCGCTTAGTGTTGGTGAAGGGTCGCACTAGTTGATTGGTTGACTGATTTTGTCTACAGTTCGTACTTGAAACTGTTTGTATTGCTTGACAATGGAATAAACTGGGCCTATTTCGAATGTTTTGCTATGTCCAACAGCAATCCAATCTATAATCTCTTATAGAGATGAAAAATACCAATATTTTTGTCCATAGGTATTTTTATAAAAAAGGAGAGAGAAAATGCCAACATTGATATTTTATTTATTCGCCACGGAAATGTGTTGACTAGTATTTATATAGATGTTATTTTGTACACATAAACTTAGAAATAACTTTTGAAATTCACGCTATTTAATTTATATAAAATGCCGCAGTTAAATACATATGCATGAGCATGAATTGTACTTAGAATTTGAACTCAAAATCAATATCTGCTACTTAAATCTATGGATCGTAGGCGAATCATCCTCCCACACTCGTTACGGAACGCATGCCAAGGCAACTTGAGCAATTCCCAATTAGCTGAGTAAAATGCCAGCTAGTTGGCCGTTCTGGGCAGTTGGCAGCCTCTGCGCCTGCCTATTTGTGGCATAATTAATAAGTTTTTAAATATTTATCATAAACAAGATGCCTGCTCGGGCGATAATATGATAATGTTCAGCCATAGTAAAGCACGCCAAAAAGACGAAAACGTGTTAATGGCCATAACAACAACATCAGCAACAACTAAGAGATTTATAAGTATGGAAGCCAGAAAACTCCCGCGCATCTTTGGCTTGTAATCTACATCAAAATTTATCTGAGCGAGGTTCAGGATGAGGTGGAGTGAGCGAGACATGTCATGTCATTTCTTAATATATCTATCGGTACCTTGAAATCTGCACTAAGTAGCACCAAGTTGTTGCTGTGTGCTGTGTGCTGCTGCTGCTGCTGCTGCTGCAACTACTTACTGTACAAGTTGTTGTTGCTAATTAAAAGCATAAACACGATTCTTAGCGAGGCGTCAGCAGCCAACCTGTGCCTGTGTTTGTTTTTCTGTTGGAGGCGGGCGTAGGAGCTGCCTCTCAGTTAAAAATCTTCCACCCTCATGGCTGCCAGAGGCAGTGCCAGTGCCACCGGTGCTGGTACTGCCACTGGTAGCTGCCACATGTTTAATCTCAGTGCGGCAGTCAAGATCTTAATCAAGCTACTTGGACCGCAGTTTGTTTTACGCTTCACTAGCGAGAGATATCCAACAAAGTTTACGTGCTCCACAGAAATTAGGCGCAAATCTTGTTGTTGTCATCATCAACTCAGCGGGCAGCAGGCGGCAGGCTGCAACGGACAGCAGCCCTCTGCAGAGGTAATAAGCAATACGCAATACGCCCACAAAATAAGGGCTAAGACTCGGCCTAAAATATACCCGTCGGGCCACTAATTAGCACATAAAGCTTAAACATAATGCCAAACTATTAAGCGGAAATGCATTTTAAATGCGCCTCTATGGGTCGAACTTTAAGTTTTTATGGCGTCCCTCAGCGCCATCGTTAAAATCCGCAGCAAATAAATCACAGGTGCCCAGGGCCAACAGCTGTATCTGATCTGCATCTGTAGCTGGATCTACATCTCATCTGCTTACACACACACACACACACACACACACACACACACAGACAAAAACACAGGTATCAATCTAAGGCGCAAGTTTTAATATGCATGGGGCGTCAGTCAGCCCAAGTCAGTATTGGAATCGGCCCAGCCATGGATAGGCCCAGTCAATAGCAATTGCGGCCAACAGAAACACGAAATTTGCGCAAATTTTTATTGCACTTTTCCTGGAGCGACTGCGGTTTACGAATTGTCTAGGCACACTCGCACCTCATCTACCTCGCTCTCTTCTCTCTCTCTCTCTCTCTCTCTCTCTCTTTCTCTCTCTGTGTGTGTGAGTGTGTAATTTGGGCGAGTTTATTTGCCATATTCCCACGATATAGTTGGGTCCAGCTCAACGCTGCGGGCAGCTCTAATGATTTTCTGTGAGGAAAATAGTGCAAAACGGCGCATAATGAACGCGCGTTCAGCATGCAAAGCGGACGAACTGACTGACAGACTAGACTGACAGACTGGACTGACTGTCAGAGTGGCCTGTACTGGACTGTAATCCTATACTGAACGAACTGCGTTGAACCCACGCCCGACCACCGCCAAGTTGGCGCACAATTAATTGCCAGGCGCCGCACAATGCTTTTCTGGTACGGCCCCAAAATTTCTTGGAATTTCTGGGAAACACTTGTCGGTCCTTCATTCCACGGCCCTGTAGGAGTGTGTGTGTGTGCGTGTTTGTGTGTGGCTTATTGTCTGCCACAAAACGCAACGCGTCTGCGGCTGCGTAACCCGGTGGCAGTAATCGATACCTTGCTGTGCCAGTGCCGCTTCAGCTCCACACAGATTAACATCGGCGACGTTTAGTATGCAAAAAAAAAGCAAAAACCAAAACTGAGAGGGGCAAAGAAAAAAAATGAAAACGATCCTTGCCACGTTTAAGTTGGCCATCTAATAACCATGGGGTGCTGCTGTTGTGCTATGCTACGGCCTTTAACCAAATTATATGGCCCGCCGCCGAGCGCAGCAGCAGCTCCGAGGTGTATCGCTTGGGCTTAGTATGTGTGCAAAGGTGGCAACTCTTTGGGTTTCTGTTTCTCTTTTTTTCTTCAAGTATTAGTTTTATGGATTTGTGATGTTTTTCATTTAGCTACCTGTCTGACTTAAAGGTTACCAAAAAAATTATAACAATTATTGTCTGTTAATTCAGTTCTTGCAAGTATAGGTATTAAGTACTATATATGAGATGTGCTAAAAAAGTGACTTTTGATAAAGTGATTGAATAGAAAATTAAAATACATTTAACAAGTCAGCAGGCATTTCAAATAAAACAAAAGAATTTCAAACCAAGCAATCAACAATGAAAAGAAAACTAAAACTGGGTTTTCAAAATTTGTATTTCGTTAAAAAAAAAAGCTTTCTGCAGTTTTTAACCATCCTAAACAATTATAAATGTAAAAAAAACTGTTGATTAATCGTATTAATTTTTTTTATATTATACGAGATGCATAGATAACTTTGAGAAGCGCTGAGAGAGTCTGTGCTTTAATAAATTGTTTAATATATATATATTTTATATGTGTAATCAGCTTTTATAATCTACTCTAAATGCTGGGAAGAAGCTTGTAAAACGTATGTTTGAGAATCATATAAGCACACTTAGGAAGGCATACAGCTTTGAGCTAAGTAAGTTCTCAAAATGTAATAAAATATTCTTTAAGATTTAAGATTTAAGTCGTAAGCTGTTGTTTTGGGATGTTTCTTAAGTATTTCTCAAAAGTCTTTATTTCATCCAAAATCAGTTTAGTGCGTTGTTGCTTAGCCATAACTTAGCTTATTATGACAGGCTGTATTGCCTCTGGAATACATATAAACTTTATGTGCACAGGTCTGTTTGCCATTTGCCACAATCAATTAAGATAACTAAAGTTACGACGCCGATTGCGGCCATCCATATAATTTAGTGTGCATAAAAAAAGCTGCAACCATGAGTGGTTAATGCGGCAGCTACTGTTTTTTTATGTTGATGCATATATATTACCAAAGAGCAGAAAGGCACCACAGCAACCCTGGCAAGCAGCAGAGCCGCTAGAATTTGAATTCATTGCCAGAATACACAGAGAAAAAAGAGGAGGAGGAACAAAAAAAGAATGAACTGAATTGCTATTCCTGATGCTCTCATTGTGTATATGTTCGATTGGAATCTTAGCCACAATTTAATGATGGACTGCCAAAAGCACACTTCGACGTCATCATCGACAACATCTTCGCCGCCGCCGACGCCGCCGCCGCCGCATAATTTTTCATATTTTTATGATTTGTTGCTACCGGGTACTAAACCCGTTTCCAGAGCGCTAACCATGGAGCTGCTACCGTTGCTGCATTTGCTTTCGATTATCTTAATTTGCGTGCGAAACTGACTTTTTTGTGCCGTAGCCGAGTTGCTCCCGAGCTGAGACAGCTGCAGCGGCAGCGGCAGCGGCAGCGACTGAGGCGTAAGCCAAACCCCAAATTGTGTGTGTACGGAAATTTTCCCATGACTTGGGTTCTGGCTTTGACTACAGCTTTCAGCTCGGGCTCTGGCTCTTCGGCCTCTACATTTTGCCCGGCGGTGGCTTGGCCAGAAATTACCCAACTTAGCCAGAGCTCAGGCTCAGGCTCAAATTCAGTCCCAGACTTGGACTCTGAAGCTCTCTGGATTGATGGTTGATGCGGCTGCTGCACTTTACCGGCAGCAGCAACGGCAACGGCAACGGCAACGTCAGGCAATTAGCACAAGGATGCCGCAGCTAAATAATTTGACGCGCCTCGGGGTTAGTTTTTGGTTTGAGGCAGCAGCTACTCCCGGCCGCCTCAATATGAAGGTGGGAGCACATGGCGCACTTACATATTTGCTCAGCATTGCATCTCGAGCAGCGTTTGGGGAAAAACTGCTCAGTCATAGGAGGCGCATCAATTAACTTGGACGCGCGTCATCAAATATTGGCTCAAAGAATTAGATGCACTGAACTATACAGAGAACTATCTGGTCTAAATGCAGTGCACTGGAATTGGAGCCACAAATTGTTACTGCGTTCGAGGTAAATAACTTGCGCCGATACCGATTCGAAATGTGTTAATGAAATTAGCAGCATAAAATGCTGCTTGCAACGTTACAGATACAAATGTATCTGCGGCCGCTAATTGACAAAATTAACACCATTGGTCGGCTGGCTGGCTGGCTGGCTGGCTGGCTGGCCTGCTGGGCCGGACGGCCGACCCCACAATACGCAACAACGGTTTTGGCTGGTTTCACTCGGTAGGAAGCATTCAATGCAGTTGGCCAGCTCCATTGAAATTTTACCTTTTCCTTAGCGCTGGCTTTGGCTTCCTTTTGGAAGTGGTACGCTGTCTGTTTGTCTGTGTTGTTGGCTGTGGCATGTGTTAAAAATTTCTTGGCTTTAATTAGTGTTATTTATTATTTAAAGCATATTGATATAGTTTTCGTTGTTTAACGGTTGTTTGTTTCGGTTTCATGGCGCTGCCACAGCAGATTGTTTACTCGACACTCGCTAAGCGTAGAATATATTTATAGAAATCCATGAGATTTTATGGATGAAGCCCCTATTTACACATTTGGCTTTTATTTGTGCTGCGCGTATGAAAGAGTCGCGCGCCGTTTAAGCACACAATGAAATCTTTCCGGTGAAAATTGTTAAAATTGCTACATTTCGATATGGGAATTTCAAATATTTCACTTGCTAAGTGGCTGCCCTGAATGGAAACTGCGAGACAGGAACCTATTG
Organism: Drosophila virilis; assembly: GCF_030788295.1. Taxonomy (NCBI): domain Eukaryota; kingdom Metazoa; phylum Arthropoda; class Insecta; order Diptera; family Drosophilidae; genus Drosophila; species Drosophila virilis. The sequence continues at coordinate 17,966,235 of NC_091544.1, read as the reverse complement.
AGCTTGAATAAAGAATGCATCGAACTTGCATAGTTTGTTTATCGAGAGAGAGAGAGAGAGGGAACGGAAGCTAAATATGACAATGTTAAATAGTTTTCATATAATATGATTTGTTTTATTTATATAGATGTATATTTTCAAAAAAAAAACCGCTTTCATCGCGATTTATTTATTGCAAACAGCATGAACAAACATCAATTAATTTCTAGTTAAAAATTTCTATATATATCCATTTAATACAATAAATTATCAAAAGAAAGTTTTTGAAAACTGCGTACCATTCGTTATTATAAAATTATAAGTGAATTGGGGTTTTATTTTAATTTCGTTTTTATGGAAAAAAAGTCATAAATGACCTAAACCTATTATATTTGCCTTTGGCACAGCCGTGTACCCAGGATTTAGTTCAATTTTGTCATCAATCAGCTTAAATTAATTTTTAATTTATAATTGCTTGTTTTATTTATATTATTATTATATAAAAGTCGCGTTGCCCAAAGTTGACATTTAACAAATATGCTTGGATACATTCCATGCTTGGGGCCTGAGATATTTTTAATTGCTGTCCCTACAATTGTTTTAATATGAGTCAAGATCTTTTTCTTTTAAACATATGATTTGTCGTGGATTGTGGCAACTTCTTTGGCTAAGGGTTTAATAAGAGTGAAAATATTGGAAATCAGGGTTCGAACGGATTCAGTTCAGAAAATGGCCGCTAGATAGTAATATCTAGGTGCTTTTGACAGAGGAGCTTTGTTTGCGCCAAATAGAGATTGTATGATGGCAAAACGATCAAAATTTGTATGATTTTGCCAATGGCTTCCGCTAACCAATTGGCCGCCTGGCAAACAAGCGCACACCACCGACAACAACAAAGACAAGAACCACAACATAAACAAGAGAGAAACAAACACAAACACCCACAGGTAGCACCCACTCAAAAGACAAAAGGCAGACAAGCGGAGGCAAGTCTCTGTAAGTTGCAAGCGGCAGCATCTGCGGTGTGGGGAGTTAGTGGCAGGAGGGGCGGAGCCATCAACAGCATCACACGTGAGTTTTACACATTTCAGAAGCAAACGGCCAGCAGACGTTGCGCCAGCATCCCACCGTACGGTGAGCCTCATCCTGGTGGACATCGCATCGACGACAACGTTGTCGTCTTCGACTTAGTACGATTGCCAGCGTGGCAATGTCAATCGCACTGTGCGGGTTTAACTTATGGCAAAACATTTGAAGCACTAATTAATTGGAGCTAAATAAAATGGCACAGCAGCCGCGAAGGAGGCGAACGAGTGAATTTTGCGAGTTTTCGCTTGTTTTTGGCCTTTTTTTTGTTTGTTGTTGCGAATTTCTGCGAGAATTGCAGTACGGCGTTGGCGCTGTTGCTGGTGCTGGGTACGCACGGGCTGGCGATGTGGAGACGTAGTCTGCTGGAACTGAGCAGATTACGAGTGCCAGATAAATGTGAACTACAAGTTGCCAATACAAGAGGCCATTAAAACCCAGCAGCAGCAGCAGCAGCAGCCTGCAGCAGGCCAAAAAATAAAAAAATAAAATCCCAGCCCCAAAGAAATTGAAAGCAGCGCGAGAAGAAAATCAATGCTCTGCAGTTTCTAGAACACATAAAATACACAATCACACACACTCGCTTACACACACACACACACCCGTATTTCAAAGTGTATTGACAAATATCGAAGCGTGCGAAACAAATTGAAATTAAAAGTTTGCATGTTGCGCATTTTTGATGCGTTGCTGGCGCTGATTTGTAGACCCAGAAAGCCAACCAGATGTCGAGCGATAAGCCCGAAATTGGAGCTGTTTGTGTATAGGTTCTGGTTCGTGCTTTAAATTGGCGCTAAGACTTACCGTGTAAACATGCCGGCTGCCTGTTGCTGCTGTTGTTGGCTGGCCTGTTGCTGCTGCTGCTGTTGCTGCTGCTGCTGCTGCTGCTGTTGTTGCTGCTGCTGTTGCTGCAAGTGTTGCTGCTGTGACAATGTGGTGGGCTCATGTTGCTGGAAGTTATGATGCGTGTGCATATGTTGTTGCATGTGATGTTGCTGGTGTTGCAAGTGTTGCTGTTGCTGCTGATGTTGCAGCTGCAGCACATGATGATGCTGCTGCTGCTGTTGTTGCTGTAGGGCATGCGCATGAGTGGGCGTGGCTAAATGCGTGACTGCCACTGCTGCCGCGGCCGCTGCCGCCGCTGCTGCTGCCGCTGCCGACAGCGTTGAGCCGGGCTTCTCTAGGCCACGTTTATCCGCGTACATTTCGTGGCCGGCACGTTTGCAAATATTTGTGCAGTTCCTAAAATTGAGAATGACATCGACAGTTTTTTCGATTAATAAACTCGTTTAAAATTTGTCTAAATTCTTAAGCCAATAATAATGATAAGCGTAATATCAATCAATATGCGAGTCTTAATAAATGTCTGCAGACTTTTTTCATTGCTAATGAAATGAAGCAACAATTGTTGATTATTGGGACCAGCACGCAGCATTACACACACTCGCACACACACACATGGACATGAACCGAAATTGGTTCAGTTTTGCTGGTATTGTTTGAATTGTGGCCAAAGTAAAAAAGAGCGTATTTTGAGGGCGAGCCATCTAAAGAATTGATTTGCATTGTTGTTGCTCAGTCAACAATTGAGCCGTTGAAAACGCTCAGTGGCATTGGGAAGCGATTGAGGATACATATATACAAATATATGGTCATATCTGAGCACTCTCCCAACTATCGTATAATGTATCGTATCGATGAGTTGGCAGTTTCATGGCTCTATGCTGGATTGCATAAGGAAAATGATTTATGGCATGTGATTCGACATAGAGTTCGGTAAGTTGACGCCGAGGTTAACGAAATGCTTTACAAGAGTTATACTAAATACCCAAAGGGTTTTCAGAGCTCCACAATAGATCAAATTGCATAAGCTTAAATGATATTTAATTTGTGGCAAATGAGTCACTTTAAGTGCCTCAAATACACTTCCATAAATCAAAAGTCTCTCTTGGAGCCTGTTTAAAATTCGATTAGGCATTCTAGACGTGTTATGCTAAATTGTTGAGCCTATACATAACAAGGCGCACATTAATTTGATGACGCATTTAAATTTAAATAATTTTTTGTTTTTTCAAATTTAATGGAAAATTTGTCAGTTTTTATGTGTATATTAGATACCAAAATGTTATTTATGGCGTTTTAAAAAAAGCCTGTTTAATGTGTATCATTGTCATTGTAAGGAGCGTCTAGCAAATATATTTTATTAGTTTTCAAAACTTATACGTTTTTACGAAAAAATAAAAAAACCAAATTGTCGATTGCAATTCCTGATAAATATAGAAAAAATTTGACATTTGATTAAATTTAAACAAAAAAATGGATTTTTTAAAATTTGCATAAACGTTTTAATAGAAGACAATAATTGGAAAGTTGGATGAGCATAGGTAGATATATATTCTAAAATAACTGCATGTTACATTTTATTCGCAAAGTATTAAAAATATTTATTAGCCAAGCAAAAGTCGAGTCGTTAGGCTTAAAATCCACAAAAATTATTTGCCATCAAGTTTTAATAAATTTAATCAAATAAATTCGAGTATCAAAATAACATTTAAAATTGCATTTCATTCTGAAGCTTCAATTATACAATAGCAAGAAAAATTGGTTGCCACGAGAAAGTCAGAATATATTTGACAAGCCGAATATTTAATACCCTTGTTGACATGTGCCTCACGGTTTTGCATATATGCTGAGTTTGATGAAAATATCTTGATATACAGAATATTTTCCATACAAGCACCTACTTTTCGATTGATCGTTCCTATCAAAGATATATGGTATAGTATTCCCCTCTTGATAAGATTTTGCATATGTGTAGTGAGCATGCTATAGATATCACACTAGAGCCTACTTTTCGAACGATTGTTCCTATATAGTTGACCGATCAAATTTGACATATGTACTGCGTGCAACAAAAAGACGAACCTATGCTTAGTTTCAAGACGATTGCTTTAAAACTGACAGACTAGTTCGCATAGAAACATATAGAATGACAGTTGTGGTTGATCTGGAATATATATGTATATATATATATTCAAGCATTCAATTTGTAGACCTTGGTAAGCTTTGAGCGCACTTGAAGAATTTTAAACATGAACATAAGGTATACTAATTTGCCAAAACTCTCGCCAGAATATGCGCATCAGTTCAGGCTTTCTTTTTTAAATATACTTGTGCTAAGCAAATAGTTATATAACATATGTTGTCTTCATTTGCATGAAAGGCTTTATCTTTATTTACGTTATATGTTTTTGTCTTTTTCTTTAGTACATTTTCAACTTTTCCTACGCACAAAAATACCTTCTCCACTATCACTTTCCATGTCATTGCGCATGTGAAAACCTTGGATGGCACTTTAGCTGGCGCCAAGAAGAAATCTCGATATGCTCGTTTATACAAATATTCTTTAAAATGCAACAATTGAAATTAGTTTTGTAAATGAATTTCAATTTTGTACTTCAATATTCACTACCGGCTGCGGCCATCTTCAGTGTGTGTGTGTGTGTTTTTTTTTTTGGGGCCCGGCTTTGGCAGACTGTATTTCTCTGTTTGGCTCTGTGGCTGTGTTTGTATTTGTGTGTGTGTCTGTTTATATGGCTTTGACTGGTTGGCCTGGCTTAGTTGCAACTCATTGTCAAGTGAACTTATCAGAGTTGAAAAAAATTTGTTCGAGTTGACGTTTGGAGTGCCATCGAGTTGGTGCTTGATTTGTTTGGAGTTGTTTGAATAGGGACCACCAAAAAGTCATTGAATGAAATGAAGAACGCCGAGATACATTTGCCCGTGTGACCATATATATATGTGTGTGTGTGTGTGTGTTGACTTTTGTTGTGGCTACATTTGCTCTGTGATTGTGCGCAACTGTTGGCTGGCTTTTTAAGTATTTTGTTATTTGATTTCTATCAAAGTTAATAATGAAATTGGTAAATCGCGTTTTGGTTTTATTTTTTTTTTTTTATCTCCCAGCGCGTGTGTGAGTTCGGGCGCGGGTGCGAGCTTTAACGGGGACCTTGGGCTCTTTCCTTACCTTTTCTCGAAAGATTTAATTTGCGATATCCATTGGGTACAGCAGGTACAGCAGCAGAGTACACAGCGTATACGTTGGGTATTTTAAAATGTATTTGCTTAATGCTTTTTTCGCATAAATTATAATTTATAAATCTTTCGATTTTTTATTTTGTTTTGCACAATGTTTGGCACTTAAGCGAACTTGTTGCTGTATTCAACAATTTATATTTCAATTACAATTGAAATATTTTTGCATAAAGATCTCAACTCTCGAATGGTTTATTTTGCACAATAAAATATGATTTTTTGCTTATTATTTATTTTATTTTTTTTTTCAATTTGTTTTAAATCATTTCAAACATTGCATATTCATGGACCTTCACAACACTTTGATTATATCTGTAGCTCGACAAGATTTATGGGGTTTCTTTGAAACGACGAACCTTACGGAATCATTTGCAAATCTAATTATGCATATATCTAATGAGATATTGCTTTGTGAATCTTAGAACTTTTGTTTTGCAGAAAAGAGGTATCAAACGTTAAGCCGAGAAACCGACCCGCCGATAACATTTTCGATGACGATAACTTTAAACTTCCGACGGCTTTGAATTGTCGTCGTTATTGTGCCTTACTGGCTATTGAAAATCCGTTCAGCTTGCCTCACAAAACGCTCTGTGTAGCCAACCGTGTAGAATGCGCGCGAGCACCTTTCTGTGCGGATCACCGAAGCGACACAGAAGCAACAAACTTGATTTCGAAACAGGTAAGGTAGCTTTCGTTCAGTTTCAGCTCAAGAGCTCACACACACAGCGTAAGTTGGGATGCATGCATTAGTATTTGTGTGGCTCACCCAATACGATCAACGATCATCCACTGAGAGAAATATAGACTGACTAGCTGAGGGTTGACGTTAAAGACATTAAATATGAGTGTTGGATATTTGTTAGGTCAGTGTTAAAGAAAATAAATTCAAATGCAATTAAAGTGGAAGAAAAAACCCAGATTGAATGGGATGTTAAGAGAAGGCAGATAGAAAGTGAATAGAGAGGAAGACAGACAGACAGAGAGAGATAGAGAGACAGCGTCGGGCGCCGTGCAGATAGAGAGAGTTACATAGAGAGTGTGTGAATAGGTTTAGAAAGATTCATATATGTATAGATATAATTATATAGGTAAAAAGAGATATATGCATAAATAGGCAGATAGTTAAAAAATGAATATGAAAATTAAACATTTAACAAATACAAGAATATTTTAATTCATAATATTTATTGACATAATATAAATTTAGATATAAATTATAAATACATATCAATAGATTAACATATATGTCGCTTATTATTGTGACAGTGTATCCGCCTGAGCTGGCACAGGTACTCAGCGACACACACACAGCCAACTGACCAATGCAAAGAGCGAGCGTGCCATTTGTTGACGCCCCTTTTTACACCTATACACACGCACGCACACACACCTAGACAGGCAGTCGGAGCTGTGTGTTGTTGCCGGCTCTCGTAAGTCATTAGCTGGTAATCTATTCAAATTAGCCATAAATCAATTAAGTTTGCATTTCTGCGGCCGCTGACTACTGTCAGCCAAAAATATCCACATCGAGTATTTACCCAAGCATATTGATTGATCAAATCGCCGATTAGCTTTATATGAATAATTCCTGGTTATTGTTTGTGTATTACCATACTAACCAATACTTAAAGCGCGGCTTTCAGATGAGTTGGCAACTCTGCGCAAGCCCGCAAGCTCGGTGTGAGCGTGTGTGTGCGTTTCTGTTTGTGTGTGCGCTGCTTTCATGCGGCTCGCTGATTGGTCAACATTCGTTAAGCTCCGTTCAAAAAAAATCTATTTACTGCTTTATTGTTTGCTTTTGCTTTTGGTTTTGTTTTCGCTTTCCACCACAATAGACAGCCAATTTGTGTGTGAGCCAATGGGGCAGCGCGTGCGTGTGACAGTATGAGAGCGTGTGAGCATGTCTGTGTGAATTGTTTTCGTATTAAGTTGACGTTTAATTGTGCCTAATTAGCTAATTAAAATGGCGCTGCAAGGTGTGAATGAGGTTTTAATATTTGGTTAGATTTGTGAGATTTGCGATCACAAATGATTGTGAAAATGTTATGTTTATTTATTTTTGGCAAACTATTAAATAGCTTTTACTAACAATGCTCAGGGCCTTCATTAAATTGTTCTCTTTTCTGAAATTACAATAAAAGCATACTATTTTCACAATTTAATTAAAATAGGCTTACTATTACCGTTTCATTTCAGACAATTCGTCTATAATATATTTTATTATAATTTAAAAATATCGCAATTTTATTATTGAGGCCATTAAATAACTTGGTGAACTAGTTGAAGCCTTTGCCCAATAATTTATAGCTCTGACCCATTGGAGGAGGCACGACATCAGCTGTACATACATCCAGCACATTCTAAGAAACATAAAACCGCAGTCAATGACTCGAAAACAGGACTCGTGTCTTTCATTTGATGGCTTAGAATTTCAGCTATCAGTCAGTTTTATGGTAAATGTTGGACTTTCATGAGCTGCCCGACAGAAAATTAGCATATTACGAATGGAACATAAGCAAATCGTGCATATGGGATCGACGCTATATGCAATGCATATTCAATCAGCCAAATCAACGGATTTTCGAACGCATTTAGGTGTAAGACAGCAAGAGGCAAGCAATTGAATACAAATTAAACCTTTAATTGGCTACAAATGGTGCCTTAAAAAAGGGGATGGAGTGTTATTGAATGTGGAATAGTTGATGTTTGACTAGGGAGATAAAAACAGATAAGACTCATCATCATGACCCGACAATGGGTCTTAAGTGTGTGTATTCAGGCTGTTTAAGATTTGACCTTTGGGATCGTCATTAACTGCAGTTATTGAATTTCATGTGAAAGCTACTGCAAAAAGTGCCCATCACCATTTTCCAACTAGGTATGATAAAGGGAATTGGCACAAGATGCAGCCCAGGTAATAAAGCAATTAGAATGATAAGAGCGAAGTGGGACATGTGGCTAGATTGCCAACAAGGAGGAGCTGTAAAGGAATATTGGAATACGCAGTTTCCTCCCCAGCTGATTAAGAAGCGCTCAAAAGCTACAGAAAAATAGCCTCCAACCAAGGATGCCTTAGACCCCGTAAAGGGCTTATCAAATACTTATATGCTTATATTTTAAAGCCCATCTAAAATCACTATCAAGCTGCTTCACAATGAATAAAAAGTAAACAAGCAAAAAGGTTATTGAAAACGCAAGGGACTTAAAAAGTTGGAAACAAGATAAAATGCACAAATGAAACATTTTATAAAGCAAGAACTTCAGAGGCTACTAAAGTATAATTTGTTTAAAGCTAGTCAGTCAGCTAGTTTTTTGGTCATTTCTAAACGTCGAATGATGATGAGTCATTTAGGCAAACAAATCACATACATATCGATCGGTCGCCCTTTGAACTAGTCGCGTGGCGCAGCAAGAGTCTCCGAAAAGCCGCTGGCAACATGGCTACGTGGTGAGTCAAACACGTCTGCCTGGGCCGCAGCTATCAGTTGACAGCGTGCATATTAACTAGACGTAAGTGCGGCTGGGCTAAGATTGAGTCCACTCCCCACCAACATTGTCGCGGCAGCTGTTTTGGGTCAGTCATGGGGCGGAAGTCAGGCAGCACGCGCCGTTTGCCGCCTGGTTAAGGCTTTGATGGCACCGAGCCCTGGCCAGCAATTGATCTGGCCAAGTTAGTGTATGCATATGTAATTGTTGGGCCTGCAGGCATAACTATGCTGCATCGTAAAACTGGGAAGATATCAACGCCTCTCTCACACGCAGATATACCCCTGCTCTAGTTGTAGACATTCTGGCCGAGAGCTATCCCACGCCTATAAATACGGCCGCACGAGTCAAATGTCGTATTTCATTAGCTCATGTTAGCGTTGGCGCGCAGCGGTGGGCCCAACACTCCGCCGCCAATAGAATTGTAAAATTGCCGGTTCAATGCGCCTACAAAAACCGAAAAGCCTCGAATTGAATTACATGAAAATGCGCATTGCGTTGCGGAAATCGTACAAACTGGTCATGAAAAATGCATCACCCGGTAACAAACGAGACAGAGACAGAGAGAGAGGGATAGAAAGAGAGAGAGAGAGAGAGAGAGAAAGAGAGCGGGCGAGACGGGCCAGACAGACGGCTAGACCATAAAAAGTTTAAGCCAGACAATGACGACAGCCTCTTCTTCGGGCTTTGGACTTGGTTTAGGGTCTTCGTCTGGTTCTGGTTCTGGTTCAGGTTCTCGTACTGTTTCCTAGCCGAGTGATGAAAATGTACGACTTTTGCTTGCGGCGCCAAGTGTGCACACCAAATATGTAAGCATTGGACACTTATTCAAAGAGTATCTCAGCTAGTTTGCAGACTATGTAACGCTAGTTGAACCAAGACTTTCATTGGAAGGATACATATTTATTACAGACCTTGTAGTTTTCAGATATTATATATTTTTTACTTTTTACATGTAGCATGGTTTATCATCATTTTTTTATATTAGCCTGAATAATAGAAGGTCGAATTTAGCCATTTGAAAGTTAAAGGTGCTTGGGTTTTGTTTATGTTAGCAATGTTTAAATAGATGCTAGATTGTACTTTGTTTCAGAAATGTTATAATTGCGGATATATTTTGTGGAGTAGGCTTAGTAATATGTGTTATGGGGCTATTGTTTTGAAGGTGCCGATTTTATGAGTTTGTAATGTTTGTTTTGCAAAATGGACGAATATTGGAAGAATCCAGTCTGCTTATAGGAGGGGCGATGCTGTCTGTTTTTGAAAGCAAATTGTTAGCGTTGGTCATGTTGGAGATTTCAATTATTAGTAAACCTTTTTTTCTGGTTGAAAAAAAGTTAAGATTTTCAAACATTCGATACTTCTTTGCTAACCACTAACAGTTAGAACATACAATTTTAACTTTAAACGCGAAGAGCTTTGATAATAAAAAAGCTAAAAAAAAACACCTGAATTTGTACGAGTCTTCGGCATGGCCCGAGCTACAGGTTTTAAATTAAAAATATATATTGTTGTAAATCTGGTATATTATTATTATAATTGTTGTGTATATTTCGGCACCCTTTCTCATAATATTGACGGTATAACTCGAATATTTTAAAAGCTAGTTGCACCAAACCGATATTTGAGGCCCGCAAATTTCATTAAGATTGAACTGTTAAAACCGAGATATTCGAGTAAACATTTCATATAGTATGGGGATAAGGGAAGAAGAAGCTAATTACATGACATACGTATTAATGTATGTGTGGAGGAAAGCTTCGCTCTGGCATCGCCACACGGCATCTTCCACTTGAGCACTCCCGACTCGAGCATGAATACTTATTAAAAATATAACATTGATATTTTGATACATCTTATTCTATGAAGATCTTTCTAAAGCTCGAAGAATTGAATATTTTTAAGTTTATAACATATTTAATCAAATAATAATTAAAATAAATAACATTTTTCATACATAATGCTTAACTCGTTCACAGGGTATTTCAAGTTTCGGAGAGGTTCTCTCGCGTCTCTTAATTCTTTTAGTTACAGTTACACTCACACTCACGCACTGGGCGAAGAAGAGAGATGAAGGGAGAAAGAGAAAGAGAGAGAACATAAGCGTGTGGCTTGTTGTTGAGTGGTCCAAAAGGCGCCGGAGGCAACCAAACTTGACCAAGTCAATTCGATCCAAACGGAGGACGACCGATCGTCTAGGTGGTGCAGTGGTGCCGGCTGGTGCCGGCTGGTGCCGGCTGCACTCGCTGAAATCAATCGATTCGACATTATTATTAATTTTTCATAACTTCTGCTGGCGGCCGGCGGCTGGCGGGCCCAGTGTGCAATATGGCGCCCTAAAACCCCGGCTCTCGATGCCATGTGAAACTAATCTATTTGTGCGGGCAAAAAAAAAGGGCCGCCCTCAGCTCAGTTCGTCCACATCAGCGACTTGTCCGTTGGCCTCTTCATCGATCGCTGGGCAGCAGTTGGTAGTTTTTGTACTTTTTGCGTGTTATCTGCTATCGCTGCGCTTTGATCTTTTACCGCTTCTGCTTTGCATAATAAATTCGCTATCGATGAAAACTAACTTGCAACCTGGTCGGTCTTGGCCCTGGCACTTTGGTGCCTCTCTGGGGGTACTTGCGATACTTGGGGTACTTGGGATTTCCCGGCAATTTGTTTGGCAGCGCTTGGCCAGCGCCCACGGCCATTGGCTGTTTAATTCGATTGCCTGTGCGATTTTCGGCTTCGGCTTAACCATTTTATTACAATAGCATAATTTTTTACTATGCTTAATGAGTTCTGCTTTGATTAGTTTTTATTTTTTTTTTTTAAGATTTTTTGCCCTGCTTTTATTGTCGGCCCCAGTTGTTGGCCGCAGCTTCAGTTTCGGTGCTTTGGGCATTATTTGTTGTTTGTTGGGTGTCGTTGGCAAAGGCTCAATTTGCCAAGGTGGAGGCTCAGCTGGAACTGGAACGGGGCTGCAAGTAGTTAGCATTTGCTTATTGAAATGTTGGAAATTGATTTTTCTGCGCCGTTTGGGCAACAACACAATTAACCTACCAAAAATGTTAAGCCTACGCGTATTAAATATGAAAACCAAACAGATTTCATCCATAGAAAGCCTACTGATATGTTCAAAACTCAAAACTCAAGTCATATTTTCATCCCTTTTCGCCTATATTATGAATACGTCCCATATTTCCGTTCATTTCAAATTTATGCTTTAAATTGTTGAACAGCAATACGACTTTTGACAATATAAAATATACTGTTAAGGATATATATACGAACTATCATCAAGTGGAGAACATTAGCTAAGCTTCATGTCTTTATTAACTCTGTAAGTGTATCATTATAATTTAAACATATTTCGCTCTTCAATGTGCATGCCTTATTAATATTAGTCTAAAACATTTTATTTAAATGTATCTTTGCGTGCAATTTACCCAAACCCCAGTTGAAAATACGTTAAACGAGCTGCACTGCTTGTTTAAACTGCTTGTGTGAACTGCTTCTAGAAAATGTTTTAATATGCTGCTTTGCACTCAGCTTTTGCAAGGCGAGTGTGCTATTTGTGATGGCACTCAAAGGCTCACTGCTACGCGCTTCGCAACCGTTACAGGTTTAAATTTTTAATCTTTGATAGTTCAGGTTATTGATTTTTATATAGAATATTGCCAAACATTTTTGCGATTTAGAAATTAGCTAGCAAAATTGGCTGTGATGTCGACGTGTTTAAGACGTTATCAGTTTGACACTATCAGTGTGCGTATTACCATTAAGCTGCGGGGGGCAACGGGAGTCACTGGCGCGCATATAATTGATGTGAACAAATTCATATATATGCACATATGTAAGTATATGTGAGTCCAATGTTTCGGCGCGTGTCTCTCTACTAGGTTCTACACCTGGTCATTTTATTTTCGGGCATTCTATGGGGAGGCCTTGACATTGCGCGTGTAGAAGTGCCTGCAGTGCCAAACAAATTTTAAAAATAACAAAAATAACACCGAAAATAACGAACACTAACAAAATTTAGCTTCGACACATGCAAGAAAAACCGGTACCCAAGTACAAGTCAACTTATTTGTATTATGATTATTGATATTGTTATTGTTACATGCGCGTTTCGCTGAGTCGTCTAAAAATATCCGCCGGACATCTATTGATAACCGTACATATGTATATCGCTGGCTGTCATGCCATATTGCTGACATTATTTTGGCAAGCGCCGACATAAAAGCGACTCACATACATTCAATGTCCATACGTATTGCAGAGTTGTGCGCGTGTCGGGAAATTACTTTGCTTAAACATAATACGAACCATGTTTTCACCTGTTTAGGTATAACTGTTTGCATGAAACCCTACACAATGTATAAAATGTATTTATGTGAAACATAGTTGTGTTTCCTAACATGTAACAATTAATAGCATATTTACTGATCCTCAAAGTGGTTTATCGTTAATCTAATGTTTGCAGTGAAAGCTCCCTTAAATGGCGTTGTTTATGTCTGGCTATAAGACGGAACCCCTAATAATGTTTAATAAATGTTAAATGCCTAATTGGAGTTAAGCAAAAAGACAGATTCTGGGAGCTGTCCGTTATGGAAAGTTTCACTGTATTCCAGAATTTCTTTTAAGAATATTTTGCTTTTGTCGCGCGAAACAACACGACACGAGCTCATCTCTATTTCATATACTTGAGGTAAATTGAGTTCGCATAAACAATATTTCGAATGAACATTTTATTGGGCACTTCTGTTAATATACATATTCAAAGAGCATACGATTTTCGTTGTGGATTCAATTCATATGAATACCTTCCTGTTTTCGTTTGTTTAAGACCAGAAACATTGACCGTGTCGCTGTATCGGTTGATGGGTTGCTTGGTTATTGGGAAAGGGGGCGGTGGTGTTGTTGCGGCTGGCGCGTGTTTGATTCGACTTGCAAAAGTAAATTTGCCACCGTCTGATTACGCACTTTTAATGGTCATGGCTGGCGTTATGCTTGTATCGCGCTATCCATTGACGCAAGTGCGAGACAACAGCATGACACGCCCCCGTTTCCGTTATGCGCCCTCTGTCCCCTTCCATCTGCGTGCGCCGAGTGCAAGTTAATTTTCCATTTCGTTGGCGCGCAAAACTTTTACAGCAACTCTGACGCCATTTTAGGGAGTGGAATGATCCAGATCCCAACCCCCCCACCACAAAATACCCACCAGCAGCAGCTACATTTGTTTGCTCTCCTTGTGCTTTGTTCGACTCGCGCTCTCACACGTGTTGGCAATTGAAACTGAGAAGTGTCTGCCGCCAAGCAAAAAAAAAAAAAAAGAAACACAAACACACACCCACACCCACCTATTAAAACACACACAGGCATTGTCAGTAGGTGGATAGTGAATAAGAGAGGGGCGACAGCTGATGACTGTCGAGAGGCAAGTCATGTGTTATGCTAATTTCATCTTTATTGTTTTCGCTACGCCTTTTGCAGTGTGTGTGTGTGTGTGTGTATTGCTCTGCTTTGGTTTTGCAGCGGCTCATTTTGACAAGGAATCGCAAAACCGGAAAGCTGACCCGCTGACTATGTTTACCGTTAACTGGGCGAGCGTCACCTGCTCGTGGCATAGGGCATTGAATTACCTTTTTATTAGTCCGTACAGCGCGCATCAGCATGAGAGAATCTAACAAAATATTCACAGCCACACACAGAACCAGTCGCAAGCACACTCATACACCAACACAAACTCAAACCATTGAAAAAGCAATCGGCCGTAACAAAATTTCCGACACGTGCGACAAAATTGACTTAAAGGGCGGTGGAGCCAGGTCGAGTGTAACCAAAAGAGAGCTAAAGAGAGAGAAAGAGAGACAAACGCGAGCTAGGCCCAAAGATTAAATACTTACACATTGTACTGCTTCAGCATTTGTTGCGGCAACATTTGTTGCTGGCAACATTTTTTGGTTTTGGCAGGCATCAAAAATAAACGCGTGGGCACTTTTAGATGATATGTGTGTCCATAATTTGCCAAGATTAGATTTACTGTTTTAAAAATAGTTGCTCTACGATTGATTGTTGTTTATATTGTTTTTTTTTTTTTTTTTTTTGTTTATTTTGTGATGCTCACTCGCACACGCAGTTCTTTTATTGATTCAAGAGTGTTTCGATAAGGTGTACGCATAATGCCGCACGAGCTGTTAAGGTAATAATGCTATGAAAACAATTAACCCTGAATTTCGTGGATAGAGTCGAAAATATGAATGAACATACATGCCCAGCAAAACTTAAATATGCTTTAAAAATATGTTTATAAGCATATAGTTATTTATTTCTTTTTATTTGTGGTATTTGTTTTTTTTTTTTTTAATTCGACTAAGCTTAACTAAAAATAGTTTCCTCATGGCTCTGCCTACCACTGTTGTGGTAAACACACTTTCGACATTTGCGTCGGGTGTACAGCCACTGCTGCTGCCAGCGTATATTTAAACGACGCGCAGTGCTAGCGCGGCTTCATTCTGCTGTGCGCTGTCGTTGGATGCGCTTCGCTAAAATAAGTCTGCTGAGTAAAACTTCATAGCTCCAAGGCACTCAGCATTTACGTACTTTGTGTCTGACTGAGAACTGGTAAGATAGTATCGGTATATGTGTGTATGTATTTGTGTGCTTTAGTGCTGGTGTCTATCGCGTAACGAAAGCGAAAGTTTTGTTTGCGCGCGTGTCGCCAACAGTAGCGTCGTTCGCGTCGTCTGTCTCCAATCACACATCTCGCGTCGCAGTCGCCGTCGCCGTCGCAGTCAGCGCCACATTTATCGTTGGTGTTTTTGTTGTTGCTGTTGTCGGTGAGACTGCCCAGAAAGGAATAGATTAAAAGCGTGTGAAAACAACAAGAATGCTCATTAGTTTCAATGAGTGTGCAATAAATAAAATAAAACGTGTTTATGCTGCGTCGCCCGCTCCCTGCCTTCTAAGTTTGTGTTAGAGTGTGCCCAGCAACAAAGCAGCAGGCAACAGCTGTTAAGCAACAACAACTGTTAACGCAAACATTCCAGCTACATTTTCTGCTCAACGCTTTCCAACACACCAACGGGTAAGTTACCTATTCTCATAAACTGGCCCATTCATCTTCTAGTATTAGCCGCTCGCTTTTCAACACCATAAAAAGAAAGATGAAAACATAAATAAATGTCCACCAGCAACCAGTTCAATATCGAAGAGAGCTTTTAGCTCGCATTCGCCGCTTCTTACTCTCGCGTTATCTAGCTCGTTTTTGCTATTATCAATATAACAGTGTTTGTGTGTGTGTGTGTGTGTGTGTGTGTGTGTGCGTGCTTGTGTATGGGCATGCATTAAAGAACTTTGTGGCTCTGTGTTGTGCTTATGCTGCCCGCCATGCAGCATAGCTCCTAATCAAATTTTTTGCGTCACCTTCTCAAGGGCGAACATAAAGTATATGTGTGTGTGTGCTCAAGTGTGGGTGTGCATGTATTTCCCTGTGTATGCTTCTCCCTTGATTGCTGACGCATCATGTTAGCCCTTTGGCCTTTTGTTCGCACCGCACGCTGCGACTGCAGTTGTCCAAGTGCTGCACATGGCGTATGCGTGTTGTTGACTTCTCAAGTGAGCATAATCTAAAAATAAAATATACCAGATTTGAAAGCATTTTAAAATATATCTGTTTTAAATATAGCAATGCAAGTTAGAAAACAAATAAAATGAACAATAGCACTCTAATTTATAAAAACTGTTGAGAATATAAATTAAAAATACAAGTAAAAAAATAACTAAAAACAACAATAACATACATTGTTATAAAAAGTTGAGAGCGCAGCCAAACATATGCTTAACATTTTTTATCTCTTTACAAATGCTGAGTTTTTCATAACATTTGCACAGCTCCACCTGATTTTTCCTAGAACTACTCCTATGTCAATTGCCCGTTGATGCTTCCGTTCCCGTTTTCTGGTACCAGGCCCACTTGTAGAATTCTTAATGGAAATTGCCGCTCATTAAGTGGAGCGTGCGAAGCGTTTCATAAAGTAAACTTAAACAAAAAACCGAAAGATAAAAAAAGAAAAAAACAATAACAAATGCGTATTGCTTGTCGTAAGCGACGCTTTATTATATTATTATTTATTTTTATCGTGTTCAGCAATAAAGTGAATCCAGCTGTGACTTTGACAACATATTCGACAACTTGTGTGAATCAAGGCCTTTGTTTGGCTTCAAATTCCACTTTGATTCCGGCAGGCGCTGCAATTGTGGTCACTATTTAACCAACTAAAAACCACATAATTCGTAGCTAATAGAATTAAGTAAATCTAACGAAAATTATAATAAAGTAATTTCAATAAACGATGTATGTAAATGAATTGAGGTGAGCAAATAGTTATCAAATTATTCAGAGATTTCACACATTGATTATCCCGGAAATAGAAGCTTAGTCAACAAATTAAAGTGGTCTGAAATCGGCTATAAGCAAACTATACACATTAATTCTAACCATTGAGTAAAATAGATATTATGTTAAATTTCTCACTTCATTTCTTACAGACTAGTCGAATGGCCTTCATTTTGAATACGTATACGTAATATTAATAGTATATACATATATTCACCAAGTGGAGGTTATTGAAATATGCAAACAATCCTTTTAAGTGTGTAACAGGAACAGGGTAGCCCTTCTATACATGACACCCCATGGCGTTTCCATAATAATATATTTATAATTAAGGCTCGAACGCGTTGTGCATTGAAACTTCAAGCTTAACCAAAATACACAAATAAAAGGCCTTCGAAAATAAAAACAAACAGCAGCGAAAAATAGCAAAACAAGAAAAATCGCTGCAAACAAACTGACTCTCTGCCCCGCATTGTGTTGGCAAAAGGGGAGAGAAGCGCTGCCAGATCGACTACCCCAGCCGCAACACGTGCGCCGTTGAATCAATAAAAACAACAAGAGCAAATCACACCCCACACACACATACACATACACACAAGACCATCAGAGACAGCAGCATAAAAATTCATTAACATCATGTGAGAGTGAATTCGTGTGTTTGTTAACTTTGAAATTGTGCACCCAGCGGAACTTTTGCGATTCTTTTTGCATGTTCTCTCACGCGCCCTACATTCTTAATTTGAATATACGAAAATGCCATGCAAGAGACAGTGAGTATGGAATGTTTTTGTATTTGCTTGCCTAAAAGTGTTTAGCTGGGTGAATTGTTGTTGTTGTTTTTTTTTTACTCACTTTATGGCTTGTGTTGCGCTCCCATTCCCCGCGCGCACACACACACACACATTAACAGTCTGTATGTATGTGTGCAGCTCGTGGCAACGAAATTATCGCCATTTTGCAGTCGCCGTCGCTGCCGCTGCCGCGGCCGCTGTCACCGTCACAGTCGACGTAGCTGACGGCCGCGTCCGCTTCTCTAACTGCGATTGAATGACAAAGTCTTTTTAATTTATGCAGGCAACTACAAATTAATTCGCTTTTTCGTTTTAAATTTGGCTTTTAAATTGTATACCGGCTTTAGCTGCGACACGTGTATGGAATCGCCTTGCGTGTGTGTGTGGACTATGTTAAAGCATTTCCAAATTAAATACAATACACGCTTTTTGGTCTGCTAAACGGTAGCAAAACCAATAAAACTTTGACTAATTTTCAATGACAATTAATTTTGTTTATTTTTTATGTTAATTTTACGCCTTATTAGGGAGCTTAGTTATATGTCCCTTTTATGCTCGTGGGATATTAGGAAATGAAGTCGGGTTTTTATTCATTTTATTGCTTACGCTGGTTATTCGCGAAATATTTGTTGGACTGTGCAAGGATTAGATAAGCATTGCATAAAGGTATAAATATAAACAAGATTCAGTGCTCTTGTCGGAATGCCCGACTATGGGATACCCTGCACCTTCTTCTTCCAGTCTCCTGCTCTTACAGGTTCTGAGATCGGCCCGCTTATACATATTAAGACGGAGATGACTAGATTGATTCGGCTATATATAGTTAATGGCGTCGGAGATGTGTCCTTTGCCCTATTACATACATTTGCACAAAACCATTATAGCCGCTTTACCCATTTTCAATGGGTCAGGGTATTAATTTAATGTGTAAATAGTAAAAACTGCCGCTGAAATACATTTTGATTAAATTAATAAAAACTTATATTATTCTGTTATTTATTTGATACATTGTTGTACAGACTGCATGCTGAAATGTAAAATACATATTGTTTAATTTGTTGCAGACCTCAGGGCTTTCCAGTTTTAAAATACAATAAGTTTGAACTACGTGAATGCTGTCAGTTTTTAAAATCCAGACTATAAGTAAGGCAAAATCATTCATATTACTATCGATAAAGCGCTTTCCAGCTGTCAATTGTTCGCGTTCTCCCTTACGGTGTAATCTTTGTATTATTTTGGCTGCAAATGTTTAAATATTTAATTTATCATTCATTCATTTTTAGTGATTCAAACTGTTTCATCACAACTTGCAAATAAGGTTACCGTGTATATAACTTCTGAGTACCACATGGTGTATGAGTAATTATTTGTTGAACCTTGTTTAGTATTAGCAAGGCCTTTATACAGCACGATTAATATTTTGTTGGGTTGTCGCTGAACGCTTTTAAATCGTTTTATTTAGGCGTTCACATCTAACAGATTATTAACGATTTACAAATCGTAATGGGATTTGCGGCCATTAGCACAGTGGCACATCGTAGGCCATATGTACACATCGGGGGCATTTATATTAGCGGCAGTGTAGCGCCAATAAATACAACTGCGATAACTAGAATAGCTAATTACTGACCCAATAATGCGAGTCACACGCCATCGCATATAACTGTAAATTGCCACACGCGCGTGCTGTTTGCTTTTGTGTGTGCGAGCGTGTGTGTGTATCTGTGTTTTTGTGAGTGTGTATGCGTCGTCTTTCGCCGTCTCTCGCCGACAATGCACTACGAACACTGTGTGCGCATTGTGATGACCGGCGGTCATTAAGTGTCGCACGTGCGGCAGTTTTGACATGACAATAGACGAAGGTAAACAGAGAACAGAGACACGAAGCTGTCTTTGATCATTGTATATACCCTGTCAATGTAGCAACGGGTATTTCAGCTTGACTGTGAGTTAGGCAATACAAATTATTTTCATATAAATAATGTTGCAGTTGCGTTCCGAACTTACACAAGTAATTTGCCTTAAAATAATGGAAAGTGAATTCTATTCAATTAGTAAATATTTTGTTTGAGAAAACATCAAAATAAAAATGCACTTAACTAATGAAAAAATCATATTATGCAATATTTTATTTTGTAAATTTTCTTATTTGCATAACAAAATTAATCGATTTGTATTTGTTACAATATTGTAAGCAGTGATTTCTTTTCCAAATTTGCTGATTGTTTTTTCTTTTTTGAAGATTTATATATTTGTTGCTTATTAAAAACAGGGCATTTAGTAGACATGCAGCCCGAGGTCTTCTAAATTCTGTTACTGTTGTTATTTTAGCTAATTTAATGGCTACATTAGCGAATTATTTTTGTAAACATAAATTAAACAGAAGAGGTCTGAGTCCCAGACCCAGTACCGCAAAGACAATGATAACGATAATGGTAATGATAATGATAATGATGATGATGGCCAAACAATAATAAATACAAACACACGCGCCGCCTTTTAGTTGGCTTTTGTTTTTCGCCATGGTCTGCGGTGTATTTTCTATGTCTGTTTCTATCTTCCTGTGGCTGCCACAGCTGCAGCTCCTTCTGTGCCACGAACATTTGCTTACTCAAAAGCTTGAGTTGGTTTTCGAATATATGTATATATAATATATACATACATATATATATATATATATATGCATGAGTGTGCTTCGCGTGTTTGCCCGAATGACTTATCAAGCCCCGCGCTTAGCATTTTTGTTGCTTTAAATAACACTAATATTTGTGTATGTGATTTTTGCATATGTTACTTATAAATAGTTTTGTCCGATAAGCCTTATAGTATTTATTCAGTTTATAAATAAAATACACAAATTTTTCTGCTTTCGGCTTTGACTGGCGGCATGTGTTGCATTTTCAATGAGTTTTTGCTTAGCTTAGAACGGATTTAAAGGGAAATTTCACATTTGTCCAATGCAAATTTATCTATTGAAAATTCTAGGAACTGCACAGTCATGATACGAAGTAAATGTTCTTGTCAATATTTATCTTTCTTGTATATGTCACTTTTGCATTGAACTTTGTGAATTTTTGATTAAACAGCGTTGTATGCTTAATATATGAAGACTGTCTGCTATTTACAGGAAGAAAAGAGATATTTTGTTAAAAATACGGAGATATAATTTTATTTGATCGATATTTTTAAATGAACAACAAGTGAATGACTAAGCAATTTTTGCAAATACGTTTTTGTATTGTATTTATTTATATATATTTATATTTGTATTTATTTATATCTGAACAAGTGCAGCAAGTTAATTATTGGTTATATTTTAAAACTGTAGTATCATTGTTGATAATTTACGGCAACGTTGAAATTGCGTTGATTTGAATTTTGTGGTTTTTGTTTGAATCGAAACACGTGATAGCTATTAATAGACGAGTTTTTAATAGGAATGGATTGAAGATTGATGTGAATTGTTTTACTTTATGATTAGCTTTGTAGAGCTTTTGCCGTTTCAACAAAGAACTTATGGGTGCGTCGAAAGCGGAAGTAATGCCACATCAAGTATACGCCCCAGTGCCCAGCAGGCGCTACACGTGCCGGTCTAGTAGGTATTATAAGTGTGTCTGTGCGTTTAATATATGCGAGACTAATTAATTACGTTAAATGTTTCGCATTTTATGATGTGCCAATTAAACGAGCGGAATAAAATGCTCACATTTAGATTCACGTTCGCATTCTCATTCCGGTTCAAATTCAAATTCGAATTTTCACATTAGCGTAATGCATGGGCCGTTAAACGCGTTCATTCATTAAGCTGAAAAGCTACCTCCAATTAGCTATCAATGCATTAAATATGCTGGGCATAAAAAGAAGACAAACAAAAAACAAAAAAGAAGAAAAAAAAAAACAGTCTGAATGGGGACTGAAAATGAATGCTTCACATAGGTATGAATAAATGGCCAACATTCATCACTGGACGACGCATTTTGTGTCATGTTTTAAATTTGTATTTGCGTACACGGTTCCACAGAGAACAATGCCAATTTTATTGCATTTTGACAGTCGGATATGTTTAGCTCAATTGATTATTCCTGGTTGCCATGTGCCGTCAACACAAGACGCGCTACAACTGATCTATTGTATTGCAAGTCTTTCGCTCTATAACAAACACAATCTTTGTTTTGGTTATTTGCTTTATTTATTTTTTACTTTTAATTTTTTTGCCCTGTCATATTTCATTATTTGAAATTTGTAGATTCTTTTTTGCTTTTTCAAGCAAACAAACTTGTATTACAATACAATTGGCGGTTAAGCAAATGTATTAAATAAAATGTTATATGACTTCGTTTTGTACCAAGTGACAATGGAGGACACATAACGTAATTATCATGTAATTCCAATTAATGTTAGCAAAGTTACCCGGACTAACAGGAACCTGAAGCTATAGACAATATTTGAGATTGGGACAGTTTTAGTAATTAATTAATTAATTTATTTGTATCTACTGAACTGGAAATGAGACTAGAACAATTCAAGGAAATCCTTTCTTAGAAGCAATTAGGAAAAAATAAGAAAAGCAACGATAATAACACTTATTAATATTTCGTGGAACGCAGGACTTATGGAACTTATTGACTTGAAATAATCAGTCTGCTGACGTTATTTATTATAAGTAATAATGTTTGTGATTTCAGCTAATTATAAATAGCAATAGCAATTCCGTTAGCTACGTGATAAGCCCTTTGTACGTGACATAATTATATATGGAAAAACTGGTGTGTTTTTATTGTGGGCTGTCCGTTTGGGTAACTAAATAAGATTCGGCCTAATTAATAGCACAATGTCTGTAGGTGCTTTTTTTTTGGGAGGGGAATTGACTTCTCTGACTCTTTAACAAGCTGCTGTTTGTGGAACCTTTCGTATTAGTGTATTGTTATTTGTATTTGTGTTTGCGTTGGGCACAGTTTGCGCGTGGCGCTGGCGGTTTTTTTGTGGCATTGCCAAGGCAATTGGGTCATCGTTTGGTACACGTGTGGCTCGTTTAATGTTTCGCTTTTTATTTGCTTTGCTTGCTGCCATCATAAATTTTTATCGCCTAGCTGGCAATTCAATTGGCAATACTGCACACTTACCAAAACCCATAACGTTCTCGTCTCTCGCTCTTTATTGATAAGTCCTATTTGTATGTATAGATTTCTTATTGTTTGCGACATGGTTCTACTTATTTATATTCTGATTTCGCTGTAACGCTTAGATCATTTGTATTGGGCTCTTCTGTCCAAATTAAGACACGTTTGTGAACTCTAGATGTTTTATTACAATTACAAGACATTTTTATTGTCTCAGCTTCGGTATATTTGTTCCGTCCCTTTCATAGCTTGCATTTTTTTTTAGTATATTTTGTTTCTCCTTACCTTTTACGGAATTGAGATAACAAGTAAATTAGCACTTTACCTGTCTTGTTGCTTTACTTTATGATTGTTGTAGACGTCGGCAATTTTCGTTAGCAACAAACAGTTCGAGCTGACGTCAAAGAAGTATTAGATAGTAAAAACGAAGTCTACACAATTCTGCATAGATTAGAATCCCAATGGAATTAATATACGTGCACGCTAAGTGCAGTTTAATTTTATTAACATAAATTTGTTGCTTAATATTCAAATACATTCCACATGTGGATTGCATGCGATATAATATATATATATAATATATGTAATATGTCAAATGTAAATATATGTAATAATGTAATATAAAGGTTGAAACAAAGAACCACAGAAAAAAATAATGAAATGCTCAATACATTTTAAATCAGAAATAATCCATTTTTTTCCGGACCTTAAAATTAGACTAACATTATGTGAATCCCCATAAATTGCCAAACTGATGGCTGAACATATTAAATCATTTAGGCTTTTTATTTTCATATTTTTGCGAGTCCAAACTAAATTTTAAACATTTAAAATGAACCTTACTGCCCACTGTTTGGCTATAAATTGAGCAACGTGCGAGTCGGTGTATAAATCCCAAACAAACAACGTTTATGGGAAAAACGCCAATGGAAAGTTTTTTTTCGCTTGTTTTCTTTTCTAATTTTTGCTCAACGCTTAAAACGTTTTTGTTAGCAGTAAAATAAATTTTTCTTGTTTGTTATGTCTGCGATACACGGCACGTGTAAGGGTATTAGACTGAGATGACTGAGATGGCGATTCAATAGTCTGAAATGGACCACTGATGAGAGGCGGTGCCTTGAAAGTATAACGTATACGCAATGTGAGACGAACAGCTTAAAATTACAAATGCTAACTTTTTATGCACATGCGTTTCTTATGTTTACATTGCGTATAGTTAATGTGTTAATTTCAATGCTAAGGGTTATACTCGTATCACATAAACTTCTGCTTAAGCTAATGAATGTTGAGTTATCACATGCTTACAAATTAAAAGGCTAATATATTACGGCATTTAAACAAAATAAAGCCCATGTGCAATATAAAACGCTTTTCATGACTTGCGTGCTCTCAGAACATAAGCAGGAAAGGCAGATGATTCGGCTACTCTAAGTATGTGTGTGTATCTGTGTATGAGTGTGCGTGTGTGTGTGTGTGTGCAGCAGACGTAAGAAAATACCATATCATAAGCATTCGTCCCATTGTTGTTGTTGCTGTTGCGATACAATAGCCCCGGCAGCGAGTCATCCCGCAAGATGTGCGCCAAATAAACTTCAATATGAAAACGCCTTCAAAATCAACTAAAGCAGCAAGAGTTTCTTGAACTTGTGTTTGTTTGTTTGTTTGTTTTTGCTCTCTTATGTGTTTTTTTTTTGCTGCGTTGACAATATCAATTTAATATGGGCTCAGAGCGATGCTGGCCTGGCTGTCAGTCGCCTTCGCGAAAGTAATTGGCCAAAAACACTCTAACAATTTGTGCGGCCAATTTCCCGTGCCGTTTCCTAAAAATCAACGAGTTGGAGGTTTCTGTTTCTTAGGTGAGCCTGACTTGTGACTGCTGGCATGTCGTGTCGAATAATTATTTGGCTAATTTATGCGCACGCTGTGGCAGTTCTCATTATGGCCATTGATTGAAATGACCTCCAGGTATCTACAGGTAGGCCTACGCGTGTTTCAAATTGTTTTAAAAATACCCGACTCATGTGCCAGACATGCACACCCCGTTACGTATTTGTTTCTAGCATGAGTAATATCTACTTAAGATTGCGTATGAGTCAATGTTTTGTTTTGTTTTTTTTTTTTTTTTTGCCAGCAGTGGCACGTGTTGCTCGTTTAGTGTCCAGTTCGACGCAAGCGAGAATCACCAGTCCACTTTGTGAGTGGAATACGCAAGGGGGTTTTCTCTCTTCCGACCTTTTTTTTATTTATATATTTGTAAGCGATAGTTGGTCAACGTAGACTGTTGACTATGGCATTGCGAAGAAAATCTAGCTACAACATTCCACTGCCTTTTCACAGTCTTTATGTCTTAAACTGGATGCTCACAGGAAGAACGCAAGATAGAAATATGCGAAACCACATGAGGTTGCTTTGAGATATAAATCACCACTTTAGAGGTTGCTTTGAGATATAAATCGTCAATGCTTAAATATTAAGCATAGTTACTCTCGATTAATATTTGACATAGAAACGGGCAAAAAGGAGCATTTTATTTTGTAGAAATCTAACATAATGAGACTCTATAAGCTTTTATATGTTTTTTTTCTTTTTATAAATTTTTTAAGATTTATAAAATTAGTGTCGTAAGTGTATTAAAAGATCCGTTAAGGCTTCAATTTAGCTGCTGTCTCTATTTTACATTTCCGGCTTATTTCTTTACGGCTTGTGCGAATATGATTCAGTTTCGCCCAAAATCTCATCCAGCTTGCCCGACACCCTCTCTCCCCGTCTCAACACACGCAAGGGATACAGAAAATGGCGCGTGCACGTCAAATATGCCAGTGGGGCTATTCGTTGAGCTTGGCATACGTTACGCTTCATGGTTTTTGTTACATTTTATGCGTAGCTGTGGCTAAGACGTTGGCTTAGACGTGGGCCTACAAGCTTGAAAATATTTCTTATTCTACCGGATGTTGAAGGGCAAAACACATAAATACTAAATTGTAATTTCAGCTATGCATATTGACATATCGAAAACAATTCTGTTGGCATTGTGAAAGCCGCTTATTTGACGTGATGCGACGCCTTGTGACGCCCACGCCCCAAAACGCCCCACAAGCGATTTCCAAGGAAAATAATTTTTGGTGGCCGCAATGCCGTACACTTTCTAAATGTAATTACACTCAAGAGATACACGTGCCGGCAATAACATTTTGCTGCGGCTCTTGTTGTTTGTGGGCCTCTTCAATTTAAATTTGTCTTGGGCTCATCTGTCTGACAGCACAACAATGCCAGCCGCAACAGCAGGAACAACACTCAAAAGCGCGAGAAATTCTATATATATATATTGGTAAGCAGCAAGCGAATTTCTCGTGCTTTTGAATTTTGTATATATGCATATGCCCCGGCTTATTTACCTTTTGCGTAAATGGCAAAACCCGCTAATATAAACACAGTCTATGCTCAGATTTGGGGCATGGCTAATGAGTTTCAGCCGCTTAGGGACAACAAGACAATTAAATATTGTTCTAGCTGTAGTTGCTATGGCTACAAACGATGGCTTCAGCTGGTTTCGGTTTCAGTTATTGAAGTCTGCGGGCTGAATGGCTAATGTACGCAACTTTCTGCTTTCTGTGATGCTTAGTTATTTCTTTCTTATCAAAAAAAATATTGAGGCTGTTTAATATTCCTTCTTAATTTACTCAACTATATTTGCAATAATAAATTAATGCGCTTTATCAAGAAACCCATTGAAATGACATGAAAATATAACTTAGCACTTCAGACATCACTTATCTTGTGGCACGTGTTAAATATGATTGAACTTTTGACTACTTCCACAATATCTTTGTTGAGCCTAATCAACATTTGCAAAGTACTCAGACAAATAACTGTTGCAAAAAGTTGATTGAACCCGTGGCCGTATTATTGAATTTTTTGTTGTGGCTTATTTTTACCTGGACCTGACACTTGGGCAACAAGTCAATCAATCAATTAATCAATTTGATGCCCAATTAATTTTGCATTTTGTTTGCTTGCAGTTCCAATGGCGCCCACCATCTGTTTCTCTGAGAAGACAGTGCTCGGGGTGGAGTTGAGGAATGGGCGACGGCTTCGCAAAATGGGCGTGGCACTTGCCAATGCTAAAGCGGCTGGAGTCGCACAAAACAGCGCAGTGTTGAGATATGGTGAGTATAAATGGTGACTGTCCCATCGGACGTATACGTAACATGAACAGAAGAGACCTTTGTTTCTAGACATGCGTTGTCATTGTTGTTATTTTTGTTAGTGTGGCTTGTTGTTTGATTTTTCTTATGTCAACAGGTGGTTGCTGGCACTCACGTTACTGGAACACGTTTAATTAATTTATGTAAGCTTGTTCAAGCTACACTGTTGTCCATCTTCAATTGCAACTGATCCCAATCGTTAATATTTATGCTTGATCACGTGGCAGAATGTTGCGTACACTTCACGTGTGTCCCCTTGCTTTGTGTTTTATGTTGCCGCTGTTTTTGTTTTAAATGCAACGTAGTTGTGGTAGCAACTTGCGTCAGCAATGTGCCCTTTTAAATATACCTGCACAACCCATTTATATAAGAGTTCTAAGCCACATGACTAGATAGGAAATTCATAACGATTGTCGTTAACTGCAAGGAAATTTCTAGGGGTTTCACGTAAGCTACCTGCGTTATGTTGATGCTAACAGCTTGACTGTTAGTGAGGGATGTAGACAGATTAAGAAGCTGGGGGCGCTCTCAATAAGCTGCGTTATAGTATATCGATGTCAAGTACATTCCACGTGCCTCCAGCTGCTATTGCTGCTGTGACTGTCTTCTTTAGCCTGCCAGATGGTTATGTTAACCATTTGCGTCAGAAATTCCAGCATTTTCCTGCTTTTCTTGTCATGCTGACACGCCCTCTTTGAGTGGTTATGCACAGCACATTTATATAAGCGGTATATGGTTACATGTAAAGATAGGATAGGAATAGCGGCTGACGTTGACTGAAACAACGGGAGATTTCTTGAAATATCAAAGTCTTAGGCACCAGTCCGTTGCGATGAGTTGATGTTAAAAACTAGCTGCTAGTGCAGCACGCACTCTAATAAAGAATAACACAGGGTTAAATAGATATCATAGTTAATGTTCTAGGAACTGTATATTAAACTGTAATTAAAGTAAATCAAATAATTATTGGGTCTAGCAATTTAATTACATAATGTTTTTTACGCGTATCGCTAGAAAGGGATGAAAATTGTGAAAATCGAATGAGAGGAGAACAAAACAATAAAATAAAGAAAGATTCACTAAGATGGGGCTTGAGTGTGTTCAAATATAGATAAAGAATATAGAGAGAGCGAGAAAGAGAAATAAATAGATAAAGATGCACGGAGAGAGAGAGAGAGAGAGAGAGAGAGAGAGAGAGAGAGAGAGAGAGAGTCAGAGTCAGATATGTTCACAAATAGAAAAGAGAGAGGTTTCTCTCTTAACTCGGACTAATATCCATCGATCATAGCTCAGGGCTCGTTAATGTATTTGAACGTTGACAAGCTGTAATTTCATCATCGCAATATCATTCATCAGAGTGTGAGACTAATTGACCAAAAGCTCTTGTATTTCACGTATTGGGGAAATGGTCAATGTGTAAAAAGCAACGTACACATTACGAATAGCTGAAAAGGCAGCGTCTTGAATGAGCACAGCAGAATCTTGCATAAATTTTGTATAAGCATTTATTTTCACAACAAATTCATCGTACACACACGTTTATATACGTGTGAGTGTGTGTCGTAACCTCTATTTCGATGTCATTTGATGTGGCACGTTTTCTGTAGCCCTTTCATTGTCGTTATTGGTGTTGTTGTTGCTTCTGCTGTTGTTGTTGTTGTTGTTGCAGTTATTGCTACAACTGTGCTACTTTTGCTAGCTTATTTACAATTTTCCCACATTTGTTTGCTTGCTTTTAGCTTTTGCCGACTTGGCTTTTTATAGCCATGCTTTTTGTTGTTGCTGTTTACATTATTGCTGCCATATTCAGCGCAATTCATTCCAAGTGATTTTCTTTGCATATCCTGTAGCCAAATCAATAAGCAAAAGGGTAATTATAATTTGTACATTTGTGTACGACTTGATCAGTATCAAAAGTACATTTTCTCTTATCAACTTACTTATCTCAAAGAGGGTTATATTTGATATAAAAAACTTATATATACTTAACTTAATTATGAATATGTCTGTTCAAATAGTAGAACAAATTTAATATCACAGGGTATCTGCTAAACAGCCTTGCTTGGCGAACCTTTGCTTGCTTTCTTTATTTGTTCATTTTTTTTTTTTTTTGTATATTTATTTTTGTTTTTGTTTTGTGTTTCCTGTTAATTTCCAGCAACACGTTAAAATGTTGAATGCTAAATGGGTGTGACAAAGCCACGTGCTGGCGACTGTGAGCCTCTCCCCCGTTCTCCCCTTAGTCAATGACAACGTAACAACCTGGGTATCCACAGTGGGCAGCAAATCACACAGTAATATTTGCAAACAATCTTAAGTTGATTTTTTTTTTTTTTTATATAAACTATTACCATTTCGTTTTAAATTTCTTTATTCATGAGAGTAATGTGTTATTAGATCCCAAACTATATATAATATATAAATATAAATATACGAAAATATCTGAAAATATTTCTAAATTATTGCAAAAGTATCCTATGATAAAAAAATCTTTAGATTTTTGATTGACAAAGACACGCAAGAATATTAGAAAACAAGATCATTTAACAAAAAGCCTTAAAAATTATTTTATTTATTCGTAGACTATTCACATATTTGATATACCCCTAAATCAATTTATTTACACAAAGTAGCTGCTTTTTGTGTCAGTGTGCACGGGTTCAACTTTTGGCCTGTTAACTTTTATATATATATGTAGACGCCGGTTGTGGCAATAAATGGCATGCATTTAGAAAGCAATTGAGGCAGACTTTGTTGGAAGTGCCTAATGCCATGGCTTGAACCTTGTTTGCTTTAATTAAGCATAAATGGTAACTAATTTGATGCGAGTGGCTGGCACGTGGGAACGCGCCGTGTTGATGGTGATGATGGGGCCATGTCATAAGACCCACAAACCTCAAGACCGTTAGACCCCCCGACGTAAGCACAAACCCATACGTCAACGCAGTGTGCGAGTAACGACAAATAGGTAGATAAATGTTCATTGGGGCTGTTTAGTCGGGTGGGGGCAAGTGCCTCGTGGGGGACCTCGGCATGCCTCTTGCATAAGTCGATGACGAACACGGCCGGAATAAAGCGTTGCAGAAAGATACGACAACTATGCGACTTGCGGGGGGTATGCAACAACAGCTACAATATTGTAGTCAACGCCACAACAATATTGCAAACCGAATATTTGCGTATTCAATTGTAAATCGCATCATTTTGAATATGTTTAAAACTCGCATTGGAAATTGCTTAGCCCAACAGTTAATGCAACAGGGTGGCAGTCATAGGTCACAGCAGTCAGTTGGGGTTACTAGAAATAGATTTTGCCTGCGTATCGCTGGAATTCATATAAATGCTATTGTCGATTGTTTTTTCTTGATATGCTTATTGTCATTTGCATAACAATAGAATTATATAATTTAATAAAAAAAAACGAGATAGTAAGGATATGTTCGGCATGCTGAAGATTCAATACCCTTGCAAACATTTCCCTTTTGCATTATGTGCAAATAGTGCAAATTGAAAATGCTAAGTTTGTTTTAATATCTTTGAAAACAGAATATTTTATATTATATATTGGACTAATGCTGATAAGATTTTTCATCCATGACATGACCTATCGTTGCTATTGCAGATACATGTTATAATTGTCCGATGTTGATAAGATTTTGCTTATACTTATAAGAGGTGCATATTGAAAATAATAAATACCGAGTTTGGTCTAAATATCTTAAGAAACAAAAAGTTTTTAATAGAAGAAACTCTTATTTCACCGATCGTTCCAATGGCAGCTAAGCAAAGTTTCCTGACGATAGCTTTAAAACTGACAGACTAGCTTTCTTAGAAACAGACAAACACTAAGATCAAGAATATATATACTTTATGAGGTCGGAGATGATTCCTTCTATGCGTTACTCATTTTGAAACAAAATTATCGTTCCCTCTTCAAGGCTATAATAAATAAAACTTGTATAAGTACGTAACCTTTTGTGATAAAATTATTGTAATCAGAAACCAACTATTAGTTTAATGAGAGGAACACGTTTTCATTACTTTTTGTATAATCAAAATAAAGCCTAATTAAATATAGCTATAAGCATATAATTTTATATTTTCATATAATTATTAATTTTATTGACAATAATAATCTATAGCTTATTTACCGGCAAATGCTGGATTGAATATTAATTGATAATTCATAATCTTCTTCAAAGATTTAATCGATGCCTAGTTCGTTGTATTATTTACGTTTCTCGATTGCTTTTTTAGCATTTATATTAATAACGTTCTGAATGCATCACCTTCACACACACACACACACACGCACCCAGAGAAACACGCTTAGAGCTGATTCTTTGCTCGTTTTTCCCCCGTGGACACGCCCTTGGGCCAATGGCCGCTCTCACGTTTCACAGCACTGGTGCAGTATATCAGAAAGTGCTTTATTAGCAAAAGGCAAACAAAGCTCTGAATGCGGTCAGATAGACCCGATTCCGGCACCGGCTCTGACGCAGGCACCAGCGCATGCACGAATGTGCATTGCCATGTGCTCCAAGCAGCTGACAGTTGCCGACGACGCAGCTTTTCTGTTGTGCTGCCGCCTGACCCTGACCATAGACACAGTTACGGAAATGCCAATTGGAATATGATTTCTGTTGTGAGGGTGACGCTGCCACAGACGAGGCTGGTGGCCGATGCGGACGAGTGTGCGATGCCTATGATTAAAGCAGGGCGCGTTTATTGTACATGTGCCCACATACGAGTATTCCAAATTGATGCGAAACGCTTCGCAATTGCTGCTGCTTTTGTTGTTAAATGTTGGCCCCGGCTGTGGTCACGTTTTGTGACACACACGATGAGCACACAAAGCACACACACACACACACACACACACTTCGTGTACATTGAGAGAAACACATGTTTTTAGATAGAACACAATGAGACAGGTAGTCTGATTAGCAAAAGCTGAACATCAATCAAAGAGTCTAAAACTGAAAATTAAATTTGTTTTCAAAGAGCAAATAATTTGTAACTAAAACTTTTTCCAGAAACAATATAAGATTCAGTTTGCTTAATGTGGGTTTTCGCCTGTCAATTTTTTTTGACAAGAGAAGCATTCATTTATTTGTTAGATTGAGAACTCTTCCTATTTTGGCATAGTTTTGTTGTTCTCTCGGTGGAATCTTAATGCAAATTAAATCAATTAGAAAGAAATAGTGCGACTGCCTTTTATTCGTCATTCTATAGTAATTCTCTTTTTAGTGAGGGAATATATATATTTCATATATATATTTAATTTTGCATGGCGTCATTTGCATTTGTTTAATATTGATCAGACTTTCATTTAATTAAGTTTTATTATGTGTTTAAATATTTGTGTACTGTAATATTAGCCAGGATCAACCCTCAATACTTTTCCATAGTTTATTGTTTAGCTTGGGTAACTATAACGCGAAAGTAATGATATCTTCGATACGACGAAGATTTAATACCCTTGCTGGGTTTTACCTTTTGCAGATAAGTGAGAATAGTGCAGTTCAAAAATGCTGAGTTTGTTGAAATATTTTTGCAAACAGAATCTTTTTGTATAGATCCTACTTCTCCACAGCTATAGCTGTGTGCTGGTCTAAATTTCATACGATTTTTTATAC
Source organism: Drosophila virilis (assembly GCF_030788295.1). Classification (NCBI taxonomy): domain Eukaryota; kingdom Metazoa; phylum Arthropoda; class Insecta; order Diptera; family Drosophilidae; genus Drosophila; species Drosophila virilis. The sequence goes on along the minus strand of NC_091544.1, from coordinate 17,933,451 downwards.
ATGTAGCGGGCACAGTAAGACTTATAAATGTCAGGTATTGGTAAGATATCTGATGAAAGTACTTAAAGTAATATATTTTGAACAAAAAGATCGATTATGTAAAAGCTTAATCGATCGTTCCCTTAATAGCTTTAGAGCGGAGAGACATGGCTATATGGACTCGGCTGTTGATACTAATCAAGAATATATATACTTTATTGGGTCGGCGATGACGCCTTCTGTGCGTGACACATTTCGAGACAAAATTATTATACCCTCTGCAAGGGTATAACAAGAAAGTAATTTTAAGTACTGTGACTTTTAAAAAGAATTTAGATGTTATATGCAAAACATTGTGACTTAAGAGTTAAATTAGAAATAACTTGCAAAATATTGCATTGCATACTTTCGGGTCCCGAGGGTGCCTGTCTTGGAAAATCAACTTTCGCTGCGATTGTGTCACTGTGCAAGTTGACGCACGCCATGTTGAATGTTTTCTTTGCTTACCTTGAGTTACTTGAACTTTGGCTTTAACTTAACGTTTGATTTTGTTTTGTTTTGCAGCTGCCAATGGGTCGGTGAACTCAACAGGTCGTTGGAAACGCCGCCGTGGTGTCAGAATGACACCCAGACTGCCACAAAACGCAAGACGTGTAGCATTGGGCTCGACTTCAGCTGCAAATGGTCATGTCGCCGAGATAATATCAGAGCAGACGAAGCATTTAAAGCGCATGGAGCTCAATTACAACAAGATGAGATCTCAGTTAGTGCGTACACATTCCAGCAGCAGCAGCAGCAACAACAAACAATTCAACATTAAAACAGTATTACAACCTACCACGGCTAATAACAATTGTTGCAACAGCAACTGCAGTGGCTGTGGAAACAACAAGACAGCAACAGCCAAATTTTGTGATCATAGCTCTTACATGGATGAGGATGATGATAATTATGAGGAGAAAGATCGGGACTATGTGTTCGTTCGCGAACCAATCATGCAGCAGCAGATGCAGCAGGAACAACAAATCCCAAAATATCACCCACAAAATGGACTGCTATCCATAGCCCTTAAAACTATCAATCTGGTGCAACGCAACGAGATTCTGCAGAATCGCTTGAACCAGCTGCAGTTGGAAACCTCCAAGTTCATTGCCTCGGTGCTAGCCAATCCCGAGAATCGGCATTTTCGTGAGGGAATCTCGACCAATATAGAGAGCAACGTTTTGCGACACTGAGCTGCATACTTTTCGGCGGGATTCAGATAATGCCGCATTCCGATGTATCACAGCCATCAATTCGACCCAATAGATTTTTTCAACGCATCGTAGGATCAGTAGAATGAATTTGCCAAAAATATCTTTGTAAGGTCCATTTATTTTATTTACAATTTTAAAGTGGAAACAACACAAACAAATTTAAATAAATTTTTTTTCCAATTCGATTTTTGAGATTGCAATTGATGGTAGTGACCTGCGGAATTGAGTTAAGAGCAACTCGTACTGATTACATTTATAAATTAACAAAATATTATTTGATTGTACACGATCAAGCAACAAAGAAAATATTATTACTTATCACAAAAATAATCAAAAGTCAAGAATGAAACATTTTTTTTTAGCCATTAGGTATGTTTGCTGTCAACATTTTGTACATCAAACAATTTATTTATGACGACATATTTAGAAAAAAAGGATTTTAGTTATACCTAGGTTTGTACGAAACATATTTGCATAACAATTTTATAACTACAGCGCTTGCAAAGCAATTGGTTTATTAAACTAAGCCAAGCAAACAACTATACGTAATTAAAAGATCTTCAGAACCCATTATCAAGAAAATATATATCATACATATATAAAAAAAAAAAAAACAACTTGAAACGTAATTTATTCGAATTGTGTAATCAAAATGCATACCCATTTATTTTTAAGACTATTATATTTAATTTAAATTTTTGACTTACCTTAATATTAAACTTATAATTAAATTGCAAATAGACAACAAACTTAAACCATGCTACAAATTCAAATAAAATCAATTTCATTGAGCTTATAAATAAAATATAATGCTTGCTGCCTTATTTATGGTCAATGTCAGTAGAAACAATAATTTGAACAACAAACGTTTTTAAAAAACCATGGTAAGACGCACACTCAGCGGTCGTGTCAATAACACCAATCAAACCGTTCAAAGACCGTCTCAGAAACTCCTCGACGTCGTGCTGTCAACTCAATCATGAAAATTATGATTATTTGGGTGTTCCCAAAAACATTAATCCAACACTACGTGGAACATAATACGGTAGACAGAGATCTCACTATAGTTTGGAGAGATATATAAAAAAAGCAGTAGAGATGATCTTTTAAAATGACTTAAGGCGATCAACTGTCGATTATTTAAAATGGTAGCTATCGATAGTTTTGAAGTATTACCAGCAGCTGTGTTCTGCAGAGTCTATAACAATAAAAAATTAATAATTGAAATTTGTTGAAGAAATGAATGTTGGATCAGCGATAATAGCTCCCGAGAGTCTTTATTGGCAGTTCTCGATTATGAATCGATATATTTTACATTTCGTTAATAGATGAGATACTACGAATTTAGGCTTTCTTATTCCTGGTGCGGCCTATATAGCTATAAAAGAAACATTCCCAAAAATAGGAACGACGAACTACCGATAAAGCTTTGAGAAAAACTTTATTATTATCAACTATTGATTATTTAAACGGATAATTATTGATTTTTTTTTTTTCATTAGTATATTTAGCTACAGTAATGAAATGAATGGACGTAATTCGAAGATTCTGGAGAATCTTATTTCAAGAATGCCCCTAATACATAGCACTCATGTTGCGTGTGACAGACTACGAAAATCTGTCATCTTTTTTCTCATTCAATACAAAATTACACTTCAATTGTTTCAAGTTCATTCAATTTTGCCGCTTCCCTGCCAGACGTCTGCTCTTTTGACCTAAAGCCTCTCGAGTGCAGCTCGGCGGTTTTCGGCTTTTCGATTACGATATTGTTACGATATTGCCTCCACGCTGCTCTTTTGCTATATCCATTGAAAAAGGTTAAGTGGGCTACAACGGTTTTATTTATGTGTTCGCAAAAGCAGAAAGAATCGATTATAAGCTTAGAAAGAATATGTATATACATACTTGAAACTTATTATATATATATATATTTCTTTCGATGTCTCCTCGCATTTTCATAAAGTCGATAAGAATCGATTTTTAGACATTAATTTACGGCACAACTAGAAAATGATAAAAGCTCTATAGACTAAACGATGTTAAATATTTTACTTTTTGCGTAACTCCTAGTCGGGCATACCCAATAACACAAATATCAAACACAAATTATCTTTCTAAACTCAGTTGCGCTTCGCAGTCAGCATTTGTCCGATTTGAAATCATAAACATATGGCATTTTTCTTTGTTTTTATTTTTTTTTATTTTTTTCTCTGGTAGCTGTTGCAGCTTTTATTATTATTAGCTTCAAAGATATTTTTTTTTTGGTTTTGAGTTTTATTGCCATTGGGCGTTGGGCATCGCTGTGGTCATTTTTATATGCGCAGCGCACGTCTTCAATTTTTAACGGCGTTTCGCGTTAGACACGTGATTTACGAGCATCACACAAATTACAGGGATCGGTCCAAAGCCGGGCCTCACAGCACTTGACACTGAGAGGTGGGAGGGGGGCTTTATTGTCCGACAACGATGAAAATTGTTGCCACGTCTTTGAATTGAGGTTGAACTTGACTTGCGCTCGTGTTTAAGTTCGATCATTTATGTCGTTTGCTAAATGTTTGTTATTTAATAGACTTGAGGTAGTGTGCTAATGCTGTTTGGACTCCCAGAGGACAGTGTCTTTTAAGTCGACCTTGACAAGGTTGTTGGCAAATTAGGAAACTTTTCTTTTTTTGTTTTTCTGGTTACTCGATTAGAGTACAGCAATTAATTGTTGCTTATTTTTGATTTCATGGCTCATTTTAAATAGCTGAAGTCAACAAATATAAATAACATTTATGAGCTCTAAATCAACAGCACTCATGAACAATTCAGTTTCAATGGCGAATGCGCGGTTGGTAAAATTAATTGTATGAGCATTGAACAGCTAGAGAACCTAATATTTCTAACATAAACCTTATATGCATTGCTTTGGCACACTTTATTTAACAAATTAACATGTGCAAATGCATGCAAAGATTTTATAATGTAAATAACCCTGGCAGCAGTGGTTCGTCATGGTTGTTCTATAAATTCTTAAAACACGAGTGTTTGTATTTGTTTATCACATAAATACTAAGTTCTTGTTGACACAATTGAGCTGCATTTCATACCTTTAATTAATATTTACTCTTTTTACTTAACGAAAATGTATATTTGCTAAGACGGAAACATTTTTAAAGTACATTTTTCTGCGGCTTGATTTAAAGAACAAATTATGGAAATCCCTTTCGGCTAAGCAAAGTTATGAGAGTTTAAAAAAGTGTAAGTACCTAGTTTACTGTTTGATCTTTGTTTATATTATCATAAGTGGTGGATTTATTTGTTTAATTCCGTTAAGCATAAAAAAGTTGGCTTAGTTTTTATAGCATAAGTATTATCTTAATTTTTGTTCGTATGCTGCTCTGCCTGCCAGACGATTGATGCTTATTCATATTCTACCGATTACCTGCCGATATTAATTGGTATAATTATCGATTCGTTAAGAATATCCATGGAAAGTGGTTGCTACACACGTACCAAGGCCTATTTAGGATAGCTGCATATGATTTACAAACTAACAAAATAAGAATTAAAGAGACAAAACTCTTTTTTCAGTATTCTTATTATTTTTATTTAGTTTAATTGTAAAATATGTGACTTAAAACTACAATATAAAACGAAAAAAATGAAAGAAAATTGTCAACATTTAAAAATACGTTTGAAGAACAAACCTTGAATTGGACTTCGAAATGGGCTCCGTTTTGGATAAAGTTGTCAGAATTTAAGAGAGATCTTTAAAGTTAACTAAATATTATATATTCACTTGCCAGAAAGAGCATTTACAATTGAACTTTAAAGTTAACTACATTTTATTGTTAGGTACATATTAACAAACCATTTTGGGGAATCCCTGTTATTGGCTTTGGCTTGTGCAAAGCCCTTCTACAAATTTGTACTTATATATGGGTATACTTCTATTTCTTTCATTTTATATTTCGACTTATTTTCAAGTGGAAAGACAAAAATGCTGAATCATACTGCGCTTTAGGCAAATTTTCAAATATACTATCACTTTCTGACACCTAATCGGAGGGCAGACACATTCGTTTTTTATTGTTTAGCGTTTAAATTTTAATTAGCAGAGTTTTGTTTCAGCTTTTGATCAATGAACAATAAAGAGTATCGAATGATTTGAGCCCAGCACTTGAATGTGGGTCTGTGTGTGTGCACTTGATTAAAATCAAACATCAGATAATTCGACAGTTGCCAAGTCATGCTAAATGAATATGCATAAAATCTGTGCAAATATCAACTATGGACGTTTAAACAAAGGCGCGCGAGCCGAGCAAAATGCATTTCAAGTAATTTGTTTGGATTTTAGATATAAAACCTATGGAGAAAAAATAGTTGTGTATAAAAATAAAATAAAAATGTTGCTTCGCCGGTACTGAAGGTCGAATGCGATTCACAAATGCGCCAAAAAGCTGATGATGAAAGTAGCAACAAAATTAGAAATCGAACGAACTAAAGCTATAGTTGTTATTGTTGTTGTTGTTGTTGTTGTTGTGTTGTTGCTTGTTTGCCCATTAATGAATAGGAGCTTAATGTTGTACGTATGCAAATTTATGTGGCTGAACTTTAGGTTTGTAATCGTTGTAACATGAAGTCATCAGCATTAAAGCGCATAGATACAAGATATAAGATACAAGATACACAACTACACAGACAGTTACAACGCAGCGTTGCCTGACATTGAACTTGAGCCGTCAACAACAGAGTCTACTTTGCACTAACGTGGTTAAATAGCGGAAGCACATTCAGCACAGCTACTGATCATAGTTTTATTTGTTCGCAAGCAATTGCTAATGGGATGGTACCAAATTTTTGATTAACGCATGCTTGCCTTCGATGGGATTGCGAGCATAAACTGGTGCTAATTCAGTTTCAGTCAAAATATGCACAACTTTTGGCTATGACTAACACAACGTCCACAACGTGAATCGCCGAAACTGGCGAAACGGGGTAAGGGCAAGCTATAAGCCGAAATGTAAATAAGCCCGCATGAAATTTCTGCAAGTTCACGCGATGAACTTGAAAAAGACGCGCCAGAGGCGACAGTAAAAACTGTATCTCTGTATCCCCTGGCTGCTGTTCGACACTGGACTGGATTGCGTGTCGGCCCAAACGTAGCGCGCCAAACTGACCGACTTAACCGGCAACTACCCGTCTTGATTCGTGCCGCATAGGCTTCATCGTTGCATGCGTCGGCAGCGGCGACTCATTTAACCAGCGGACAGCAACGCGCGCGCATGCGCAGTAGCTGTCGAGATCGCAACAATCGATCAAATATATATTTATATACATATATACATATAAATCTGGTGTATCAGCTAAGGAGAGCAACACGCCCATTGCGTAAGTGCATTCTAAATGCAAACAGCATCGAAAACGTGTTTAGAATTTCACAACTTATAAAGCGGATCTATGTGTGTGTGTGAGTGTTTCTTGGCGCGTGTTCGCTTCAACTGATATCAATGCATATGTGTTGAGCATGTTGGTAAAATATCTCAAGCAATTTGATTGCCACAGAATTGTGCATGTGATGAGGCAATTTTGTCCACCAAAAACAGACAAGTTGTAATTTTTGGCAGTGTAAATATGTGAATCGCGTATAAGCAATGGAAAAAAAAAACAATTTTATTTTAAATTAAAAAATATATATTTTTTTAATTTTATAGTTTAACAAAATGTAAGGCTAACTTTATAACTGTTTGCAAATATGTGGCTTATGTGATTCTTTCTGGAATATTTGGAATTCTTATAATTAAAATCAATATAGAATGTCGATTAAAGAATTCTATGAACTTGAGTGCAAGTGAATTGTATTCTTCTAAAACACATTTTTCACAATTTTTTATAAATAATTGTATGTAATTTATTCAAGCATTACATAATTTGTAATTAATTTATAATTGTTTTTCCATAAACTTTATTCACCACATTCAATTCGCTGAAGATATATTTATCTCATGTTTATAATGGATTAGCTACAACTACAAACATTCGGGATTTGAATTACCTCAATCTACTGAAACTTTTAATCGTCTTAAAGTTAGCTAGCAAATTTTTAAATAATAAAAAAAATATCTGATAAGACTTCTTAAACTTTTTCAACGCATATCTACATCTTTTCATAAGCCCTTAAGCCTTTCGTTGCGCCAAGAGTCGTATATTTTTAAACTGGGCTAATTGGACACAGTTAATAAGCTGAAAGTCTGGGGCCATGAAGACGAGTGGCAGGTGGCATGAAGCAAACGGTTGCAGTTATCGCGGATTGAAAAATGTGTTATAAATAATGATAATTTTAAACCCATTTTTTGTCTGACATGGTGCCACAGCTACAACCAGTAAATTTAGCGTAACCAGTTTTTTCTGTTTATTTTTATTTTTATTTTGTATTTGTTGACCACAAAATGCACTTGTTATTAATTACAGACTGTTGAGTGATGGGAAGAACTTTAACGAGCGCAGTGCCCTTCGCTCGAGCGAAATCGAAACCCTTGAAATCGTTGTGGCAGGGCAGTTCTGTGTGGAAGCTCTCGAAAGTTGACCGATAATAAATGGGCTTTTCTTAAGTCTGAGTGACAAAAGAAGTTGCGTTGTGCCCAGACAAAGTGTGTCTGTGACGAATGCATATTGAAGGCAACGCACGTAGAACCGATTGTGCCGAGACAAAGCCAAATGTATCTGTATCTCATTATTGTGTACATATATATTAAATATGTATCTGTAAATGCGATGCCAGTTAGCTTGTCGTATCTCAATTTTTGGCGGGCAGCCTATTGGGGTTAATTGAAATACCTCTCTTTTTTCCTCCTATTTGTGCAATTTTTGCATTTAATAGACTTAAATGTTTTTTTGAAAAATAGAAAAAAAAAACCCACTACAAATTGGGCATTTAATTTGCATATAAAGTCATTTTTGTGGAATCACAGCGCGCCCACGACTTTAACTTGTGCTGCTCTTTGAAAGGCATAATAACTATAGCAACAAGTTTGTTGCAGTTAAATGAATTGAAAATTTCATAAACAATTTTATCATATAATGTGCTTATTCTTACTTCGTTATTTTTTGTATAGAAAATGAAAGAAAAACTTTGGCGGGCTTAAAAATAAAATCCACTTACAGACATATGGTATAGAAAAGTTCTTAGATGGCTAAGAGTTCGTGTAAGAAGCATAGTTTGATATTTTGCAAAATAAATATATATATTTAACACTCCAAATTATGCTAACACTGATCATTCCTATGGCAGTTATTTGATATAGCGTTCAGCCTTAAATGATTTAGACATATATTAACATGTAATTAAAATCTGATCAAGAATATTCAAATATTTTCATTGATCAGAGTCGTCTGCTGCTATGCCTAACGATATTATAATATGGCGTATATGAAACAAAAACAGAAAAGTTGTAATATTTTGGAATCCAAATAGATTTGTAAGCCTTTTTGTTATGGAAATTATTCGATGTGCATATTTTTTTTAGCAATTTTTTAATATTTATCGTCTGACAAATATACATTTTTGAGTGTATTTATAAGTCGTAGCTCTTGAAACTTCTTTATTTATTGATTTTCTACATTTTGCTTGTGTTTCGGCCTTTAATGAACATCCGCGTGCGGTTTATGGGTCAACGTCAACTGGCAAATATTTTTGCTTGGATTGCGCTCGAATTATTTTGTTAATTTCGCTTTGGCCACTTCTTCAGTTTTTCTGTTTTGATCGCCAACCGGTTCGGCGAGCCATATGCGTGTTATTGTTTTGCTTTCATGTTTCTTTTATTTCGTTTTTGCACATCCATTATTTCTGTTGCATCGATGTAATCGGAAACTTGTTGAACTTGAGCTAAAATCAAAAAAAAAAAAAAAACATACCATCGCCAGATATCAGAGAGCTTTGATAGCCTCAGCCGCTTGGCCAGAACCAACTGCAAAGTGAATAAATCAGTTGGGAGTGAAAGGCTAGGATGCTACCTTTACACACGAGATTTGGGAAATCTATTCCTCCATAACTTCGGTCTTTATAGCCCGAGGTTGATGAAATTGAGGGGAAGTAACCATGGAGCCATAAGCAAAACCAATTTGCTTAAAAAATCAATTCTAATCGAAATTATGGTATGGGATAAAACTCGTTAAGTCGAAAACTTTTCGACAACATCGCATTCATAAACATAAGGACAGACATTCATGAGTGGAACAACTAAGCACGAAAATGAATATATATTTTGGAGATGTATGTTTGGAGATGCTTCCTGCTGACTGTTACATACATTTCCACAAAACGATTTAGCTCTTTTTAGACTCTTTCAATGGATTCAGGGTCGCAAAATCGAAAGTCGTTTGCAATTTACAAGCACTTGCTAATATATATCTAGAACGTTTGCTAATTAGCATATCTTACAGATAGATATTTGTAGCTGTTGAAGATGCGACTGGCCTACTTGCTGATACTCTGCGTGTGCTTGGACTGCAGCCGCTGCCAGCTGCTGGTCGATCTGGTTCGTGACTTCGAGACGTCGCTGCTGAACACACGCATACCGGACACCACGGCATTTCTGCCGGAATATGATTTCATCATAGTAGGCGCGGGCTCGGCGGGCTGTGTGCTGGCCAATCGGCTGAGCGAGATTAGCACGGCGCGTGTGCTGCTGCTGGAGGCAGGTGATCAGGAGACCTTCATCAGCGATGTGCCTTTGACGGCGGCACTTACCCAAACCACGCGATACAACTGGGGCTACAAGGCGGAGGCCACACCTAACGCCTGCCAGGGTCTGCGAAACGGCGTATGCAACTGGCCCAAGGGCCGCGGCATCGGCGGCACTAGCCTGATCAACTTTATGCTATATACGCGCGGTCATCGACGGGACTACGATGGCTGGGCTGCTGCAAACAACACGGGCTGGTCGTATGAGGAGGTGCTGCCGTATTTCAAGAAATCCGAGCGCATTGGCATACCCGATCTGTACAAGTCGCCGTATCATGGACGCAACGGGCCATTGGATGTGCAATACACGGACTACCAGTCGCGGCAGCTGAAGGCGTTTCTCAAATCGGGTCGCGAACTAGGCTACGATATAACCGATACCAATGGCGAGCAGCTGCTGGGCTTTTCCCGAGCCCAGGCCACCATACGGCACGGCCGACGCTGCAGCACCAGCAAGGCCTTCATACAGCCTGTGCTGCACCGCCGCAATCTGCACATTTCCATGAAGAGCTGGGTCACCAAGCTGCTCATTGATCCCAGCACAAAGATGGCTGTCGGCGTGGAGTTTACCAAGCAACGTCAGCGTTATGTGGTGCGTGCCAGCAAGGAGGTCATCCTGTCCGCTGGCGCCATAGCCAGTCCGCAGCTCTTGATGCTGTCCGGCGTGGGTCCGCGCGCGCATCTCGAAGAGCACAACATACCGGTGCTGCGGGATCTATCCGTCGGCTACAATCTGCAGGACCATATTACGCTCAATGGCTTGGTATTTATGGTTAATGATTCCACGGTCAACGATGCCCGTCTTCTTAATCCAACGGATATCTTTCGCTACATCTTTGCGGGCCAGGGACCATATACCATTCCCGGCGGTGCTGAGGCATTTGCCTTTGTGCGCACGCCCAGCTCCAGTTTCGGTAACATGTTTTTACTGTGTTCCTTGACATTTTCATTTATTATCTTTTATCCTGCAGCTAAGGACTATGCGGATATGGAGCTTGTCCTGGGCGCTGGCTCCCTGAGCGGTGATCGTTTTGGCACTCTACGCGATTTGCTAGGCATTACGGATGAGTTCTATGAGAAAATGTTTGGCGATTTGCAGCACAAGGAAACGATCGGTCTGGTTCCGGTGCTGCTGCGACCCAAGAGTAGTGGACGCATCTCGCTGCGGAGTCGCAATCCTTTTCACTGGCCACGCATGGAGCCCAACTTTATGCAACATCCGGACGATGTGCGCGCCATGATCGAGGGCATTGAAATGGTAATTAGCTTTAAGCATTCTAGGGAATTCGCCTAACTCTTGTTACCATGCAGATTCTGCAGCTGGCACGCACGAAGTCCATGCAGAGGATGGGCACACGCTTCCATGCGCGTCACTTTCCAGGCTGTGAGCACTTGATCTTTGCCAGCCACGACTATTGGCGCTGTTGCTTGCGTCTCTACGGCTCTAGCTTGCAACATCAATCGGGCACCTGTAAGATGGGGCCCTCCACGGATGCTACGGCTGTAGTAGATCCGGAGCTTAGAGTTCATGGCATTCGCCATTTGCGTGTGGCAGATGCATCTATTATGCCGCATGTGCCGGCTGGTCATACGAATGCAATTGTCATTATGATTGCGGAAAAAGCGGCGGATATGATCAAGAATGCGTGGCGGATGCGAATCACGCCACTTGATGGTTAGGCATTAGAGGTGGGCATTAATTTCTATTTAATTTATATTTATTGTTTAGCTTATGTACAAGTCATTAGATTAGGAGGTGCAAAGTTCTTGTGTGTGATAGGTTGTTGTCAATATTTTCCAACACTGTGCTCAGTCAGCCAACTGATGTGGCCAAATGTTACCAAAATTAGGCTTGCCCCAAAAAGTATTTTACCATTAACCTTAACCAATTTAGATTTAAAATATTTTTGGAATAGTTAGCAAGTTAATTTGCTCAAATACTGCTATTGCACAGATCCAGGCGGAATATAATTGAATTTTCTAAATTCGAATAAAAAAAAGCCTTGGCTCAAGTATTTTATAAAAACGTTGTTAAATTATATTTCCATGTGATTTAAAAAACGATTTCGTCTTTATTTTAGTTAAGTATTTTTATAGCTTAAGTACTTTGAATAAACAAGCTTTACATTATTACATTGTTATATTTTTATCTTTTTCACTTTATGATTTAAATTTTATTCTTACCCGCCAAAAAGTAAAGGTAGCCCTCGCTTGCTTCTCATATATTTGTCTCGTTCTCAATTCAAAAAGCATGCCCAAAAGCAAACTCAAAAGGGAACTAGTTCTGCTGCTCGTAGCATTTAGCTTTGAGGCGAGTGCACTTAGTAGTTTTTCTGTCTCGCAATAGATGGCGATTTGTGATTAGTTACTTTCAATGCCTTTTTAGACATCTTATTTAAATGTTTTCTTCAATAAACTGAAAAGCAAAAACAATGCATTTTTTGTATGATATAAAATTGAAACAAGTGAAAAATTAAACAAAATATTTAATATTTTTATTTACTCCAGTTTAAATTTGTTTTGATTTCGTTTACCGCGCGTTTAATGCGTCGACTCCACAAACGTCAAGCACGGCTGGCGTCGCGTCGCTGTCGCTGTTGCTGTCTGCGTCGCAGTCGCAGTCGCTGGCAATAATTTAACCGTTAGTCGAGTTCAGTTTTTTGGCGGCTTTCAAGTGCGGTGCAACGTTACGGAACAACGTGGTGCGTAACGTAACAGAACATCAGACGGCACAAACTACTTGATGTAAATATTGCGTTATTTCTAAGAAGGCCAGAAATATTAAAATCGGAATACAATTTAGGCACGGGTATACTAGTCAAAACAAAACCAGACAAAAGTGAATCTTGGAGTAAAGTGAAGGTGAATTATAATGATTAATATATAATATAATAGCATAAGCTCAGCCTACACGTGGCCTGGCATGAGCAGGTGTGTGTGTGTGTGTGTGTGTCGGTTGTTGTATGCGTGTGGCAAGAAAAAAACTTTATTAAATTTGGCCCCATAGGGCGCTTTAATCAAGTAAAAGTAAAAGTAAAAGCAATTTGGTTTAACTCTGCATTGTTATTGTTTTTGTTTTAGTGAAATTAACTATTTTTATGAACTCACACACGATACATATATATATATACAGACGACTTTGCGTGCTTTGTTGAGGATTTTATTTGATGCCCTTCCCTCCTACTCGGAGTGCGCACGGCGCAAGGCCTCGTCTGGTGGCGGTCGCGTTTTTAGAGGTTTTTAACCCAGAATTATGTACGTGAGATTGTAACCTACTTTGAAGCGTCTACCACGTGGCGTATGCGCCTTATTTTAATTAAATCTTGAAATAACTAGGATGGCAACTGCTGCAGTCGGCCAGAATGTATAATTATGCTTAACTGAAATAACTCAAGTATTCGTTTCCTAAATGTAAAATACTCGAGTTCTTTTCGCAATGTTAGCAGAAATACTCGTATCTGAGGCGCAACGAGTGCTTCGTAGGCACCAGAAAACGACATCAAGTGGCCAAGATTAAAGCGTTGCAGATCAAGTGAGCATTCGTATTCTTGTTTACTTGTCATTTTCGTATTTTCCCATAAATCAATAGGACATTGTCTTCAAGCTATTGCTCTATTGCTTTCTGTTGTTACAGAGATATGAATAATTCTATTGCAGACACTGTAAAAAGTCTGTTAGCCAAAAAATGTTTTTAAATTATAAAAGATAAATGTATGAAATTTAAGTGAGCTTTTTCTACATTTGGGTTTGCAGTGTGCATTTCCAAAATGTTAGGATAGAAAATGGTTTGCGTGCAAAACATTTGTTAATATTGTATTAAATCAGAAAACTATAACTTTTCACTCGAGTAAACATTGTTGCATTCGGCGCCTAACGTGGACCTACAACTATTTGCACTTTATGCAAATACAAGGAAATTTGAGGATTTATTATTAATTCTTAGTTTAAGTATGTAAGGAAGGGCCTTGCGTTTTTGATAAGCAAATTTAAGTTTCCAGCAATTATTGTACTTATCAAAATGCTAATTGCCAAGCGTCGTTTTGTCATTCTTGCACTCTGCCTACCTGTCCGCCTGTCCGGATACATTTGGCATATTTAATTATGTGGCAATTCATCAGCAAGTTTTGTGTGTGTTTTGTCTTTAATTTGCAGATCCCTTAGCAGTATTAATGGCACCCGCATAAAGGCAGCTCCACAAACGAAAGCCAGGAGTTACGATAATAATAAAACAGTAGAGAACAATATAAATAAAAAGGGGGAAAACAAAACGCCGGCCTGAAAGGCACAAAACATAACCAACTAAGGCAGTCATAGTCACATAAATGGAATGACAATGAAAGCAGACACAGTTGTTGCCTTTCGCACACATGTGAGGCAAGGTGTACACACGGCATACTGGCATACACTCATACACACGACGCACAAGCTAAGGGCAGCCTGCGGCTGCGGCCCCTCAGAAAAAGGACAAGGCAACTGAGGCGGTCGCAAATGTTGCCACAAATGTCATGTGTTCGGACTGCAACTAAACATTACGTATACGCCCCACATTATGTTAGCTTCATGCCTCACATTGCGTATACGTAAAGTTGGTACAAGAATATTACCCACAGTCACGTAGCAAAGCAAATGCTGCCTCACCGTTTTAGTGTGTGTGCGTGACTTGCTGTGTGTGTGTGTATTTATGTGTGTGTGTAGGTCGCTTATCAGCCATCATAATAATTGTTGGGGCAATTCCCTGGCACTAAACGCACGATACACGAATGCATGAAGCAGCGGGTACGAACATACAAATATCCCTATGTATGTTGGAGTGTGTATTTCTATGTACGTATATAAATATATATATATATATATATAAATATATATATGGGTATGTGTGTGTGTGTGTGTGCATACATGCATAAACACGCGACCATTTGGTCAGCCGGCCACATTAACAATGGCCAGTTGGAATGTTGCCCGAGGCGCTCAGTGCGAGGCATAATTACACACGCATTTGGTGGTCATAAAAAGAACATTTGTGCAGATGTTTAATGCAGAAACAGGAAAAAAAAAGAGGGAGAATACACTAGCAAAGAGTGCTCGACTTGGAATTATCCTTTAGACAGCTCTATGGAGTAACATGAATATTAAACACAAACAAAATATATCAAGAATTTGTCTCAAAGCAAACATATTTTTATTTGCTTACTGATAACTAGATTACTCTTATAAAGTAGCACATGCCTTCCATTGCTGGTAACACAATTTCCGTTTAATCTCTTTTTTTAACATTTTATTACAGGGTATAAAAAAGTATGTGGCATAATAAAAGCTCAACAGTTGTACGTGTAACAAACGAAATTTAATATTTTTGTGTACCTTAAACTTTGTTATTCCACCTGGCATGCTCTACTCCACTTTATGCTCTTGTACTTTCATCAGGATTTTTAGTAGTTGAAACAAAAGAAAAAATCATTTCTGGCACACTATTATTTAAGGAGGTTCATATAGCCGTCTACCTCAAAACTTTGCTTGTTTTGGCGCAACTTGTGCAATTAGATGTACACAATTCCAGCGCTGTACACAGTTTGATGCCTTGGGGGAATCAATGAAATTTTACCAAAGAGCTGTTTGACATACATGGGAAACAACAACGAAAGCATATATAATATTGGAACCTTTAAGAAACTTTAACTGAAAAATTCTCTTTTTTTTTTCGTGTTGGCCTAAAACTCATGCATTTAATAAAAAAAAAAACAAGTTTTTATCATAAATCATGATACTTAAAGGAGTTTCCTATTGTGAAAATTATGACAAACGTTTCCAACTTCTAGGCCTAAGCCACAAGCCACAGTTTACATAGCACTTAAGCACAATCTGTCGAGAATTGTGCTGGCTATGGCTTCATGGCAATCAATAATGATTTATGCTTTAATAAATTTGTTACTCACTTAAATTTTACACATTGCATGGCTTTTAAATGAAATTATTTGCATGGCTGTCAGAGACTGCCGGGGCGTGTAGCTAAAGTAGGGCAGAGCTCCATATAATACGACAGCCGGAGGAAACTTGGAACCTCATTTGTTATATATCGCTATTGCGTTATTTGCGCTTTTTTATGCACGCAACGGTAGCATTTTATGGCCAAGCAACGCTACAGCAACATCCTTTGACAGTCGGCTGTCCGCCCGGACAGCTCTCTCTTCGGCTATTTGAACAGGCAACCAGCCCCCGGCGCTCAAACAGTAGCCGGTAACAGAATAGAAGTGGATCCAATTGCAGCTTAAATGTGGACTCGCCCGGGGGACAACGGCTTTGAGCTGTCGACTCGGATATGGCGACGGGTTTAAAGCATACTTAAAGCCCACAACGACGGCATTAAATAACCAAGGAATGGACAATAAATGTGTGTCAAAATGGGAAGCCCAGATAACTGCGGCATGTCGAGGCATAAACATCCTTGCTGTCATAATGTAAAATGATGGAATATAGTCAAAAGATCTTTTATCAAGGACTTTAAGTAATATTATGAAATATAATGCATTTTAGATTTCAAGGATCTTTAGACATTATTTTGGCGACATTCGCAGTTCTCCTTCGATAAAACTTCTAATTGAATCAGACATTCAGGCAGCTGCCCCTCAAATTTCAGGGTTCGACTCCCAAGTTAGTCTATGGATATGGTACAATTTAAAAAGGATTAAAGATTAATTAAAAAAGTAGGTGTTTCGATATGAGGTTCGAAAAAACTTCGAGCTTGCCATATAGTTTTGCCATATAGTTTTACTCTGGTTGGGTCCTTAGATAACTAAGCTGGATGGATTGATTTACCCTAAATGTTTTATATTTTGAGTAAATTCATATTTGAAACCAAATATATATAAGATATTACTTATTTTAAAATACATATATGATTATATAAAGATATTTCTGATGCATGTCAGCAACTGTATAAGAATATGTAAGAACAAATTATTTTGAAATTAACTTAAATCGCTAAAAACGCTTAAGGCTTAATCAGAATATAATTATTTCTAAAATCATCACCGACACGATAAAGATATTTAATATGCTACTTTTCAAAGCTAATTTTTCTCTTGACAATTTTCGTGTGTAGCAGCTAAGAAGGAAGGTGAAGGAAGTATAATAGTCTTAAAAGTAATTTTACTGTAAGTAAAACATTTAAGAGTTCGATCATTTTTATCAGCACCCAAAAAGTCTATTAGAAGAAGCCTTTAATCTTTTAATTATATTGAATTCAAATGTACAATCTGCGCTGATTCAATGTGTGTCTGTACTACCTTCAGCAAATGTAAAAAAAATGGGCATAACTTTTTAAGCATGTTAAATGAAGCCGTATTACTTTTCACTGGCCTGCATACCACATACAAGTCCGTTTAACTGGCTGGCTGCCTAAGCAGATGCTTTCTTGTCAATCATCGGTCAATCGGCTGCCATGTTATTGGAAAAGCAAACACGATCCATGTCCATCGCTCATACCGCTATGAAAACAAACGCTGCTGTGGCAATAATATTTGCAAAAGGCCAAATCAAATATGTATAGAGTAAACACTCTGCAGGCGAAACGATGGGACGCCATTCGGATGAGCCCAGCGGTCACCCAATCAATTCTATAAAAATGTTTTCACTATACCCTCTACGCAATGAGCTGGTTGAAAAATGGTATATCTATGCTTAAAAGCAGAATAGAGAGTAGCAAATAACTACTGAAGTAATTGCATCATTCATCATAATTATAATTTTGAGCTGATTGCGTATATTCAAGCTGTTTATATGTCTGTAACTTCAGTAACTACTTGGAGTAAGAGATGTTTATAAGCTTTACTGTCAAGGGTATCTTCATGTCTAACACATTTGTTCGCAATATTCATACTTTTTATTTTGGATAGCTGCGGTTGCCATAGATTTAATACTTCAACTGATTTTCATTTTACAGGAAATAATATTAAATGAATATGTGATATTGATGTACCTCTGTCTATATGCGCGCCAATTTATTCTGTTCATATTTATATTCATTATTTGATGCAAATAGAAAGCTTGGGATTAGAAAATATGAGATTCTATGTAACGCACTGCTCTTTTGCTTAATATTTTGGCCGCAACTTCTTGCAGTAATCATGCGTTATGTGAGTCTTGGGTTATTGTTTTGTTGCATTGATTAGCTTCATGTGCAGTGGTAGGCTATTAATTATGTAATGCAACTAAAGATATGAAACATTTTTCATTGTCTGCTGACCTTTTGACATTGCACATGCTGCCTTATAATTGATGTGAGATATTATCTCAATAACTTCACCTTTGATAGAAGGAAATGAACAAGCTGTAATTAAGTTGACAAAGCTGCTTGTCTCACCTCTTCTCCGTCTCAAATGCCTCAATTCTATTTGCAAATTAGCCCCTAACTACACTAACTGCTAGACGACTTGGCTGTATCCTTGGCCGCCTGGCACCGCTAACTCACAGGAAACAGCATTCAACGCCAATTGACGGAAACGGAAGCCAGCCAACGCCATACGACGCCCCCCTCCCCTACACACACACTCACAACAGTTCTCGCCTCTGCCTTTTGATTGTCTTCTGTTCTTTGACCAAATGAAGTTTACCTTTTGTGCATTGTATGGCTGCTATTGGCCGACTTACTGTTGTAGTTCTTTCTAAGGCTCATAAATATATAAAACGTTGTTAGTCTCTCTCGCATCCTGACTGCCAGCTCGGTAGTTGTCCCCGTTGTCATTGTCCTCTTTTAACGACTGTCAATGTGCTTGTTAGTTGCGGCCTCAGTGGAATAGTCCCTCTTGAATGTGTGCCTGGACTTATTTAATTTTGTGGCTGCCTTTACGGCCAGGCAATGGACGAGCTGCCGTGTCAATGCATATAACAGAGCAGAAAATTTGCCTACGTGTAAAAATGGAAATGTGTTTGCTTCATTTCCAGGCAAAACTAAAAGCCAACTCAATTAGATGCAGATTCTATTCAACATTTGAAAACTTTAATGCTCATATTAATAAGATTTTGTCTTTTTTGCTTGGAAGTGCCCATCCGTTTGACATGGGAAGCAACTTGGCCTGACCCGTGGCTCTCACTACAAGTGGATAATGAAAAAATTAAAATAAATAAAACCTCGGAAACTCTAGTTCCAAGCAATCCTCTCATTAATTTCGTAATCTGCTTGTTGGCGATTCAGGTCTATGCCGAGTGCGAGCTTATTTACAGTCTGAGGATTCTTATTGGGGTTTCTCATTAGCTGCAGGTTTAGATTTTCTAAGCACCTGCAGGAAAAATGCGACCTATCATAACTTGGTTCATGTGCATGTTAGTTAGTACAAGAAGGAATTTAATAAGGAAGAACTTCAAGTTAGTAAATCTTTAAGTGCACGCTTCTTTGAAACATTCAAAAGACAATTCACTTTCTTTGTTTGCCGCCAATGCTGAAACTGAATGATTTATTATGATTTTGGCTTTGACAATGATAATCTGCGCATAAGGAGGCTTTTGCTTGAATTCGATCTGCTCGCCTGTAGTTGAAGTCCCGTGATTAAGCACATCGCAAACCCGATATTATCGGCACAGTCATCACTCCCTCTCCCTCCCAGTCCCTCAGAGAACAGCTGACAAGGGTCACAGTGGCAGAGGCGACAAAAAGTCAATACAATGGCAACAAGCAAATTCGGGCCGAAAGTTTAGACAAAGGTCTCCCTGCCCAACGACCCATGTGGCCTTTTCAACAGCCGCGTGTGTCACTGTGTCTTAATGGCCTGGAAGTAAATGCCACATAGCGTCCATTTTGCTGCTCAGTTTCAAATTTCAATCAAACTTGCAAAGTTTTTCTTGCTCTTTTTTAATAGTCCCCATGCTTGCCATGCCAGAATTTTAGTTTCTGTCAAATTAACTTTAAATAAATTTAACATAAACAAGCAAAAAGAGCAGCTCAGCTAGATGACAAACTTATTGTGGAAATGGCCAATTATTAAATTTATATTGTCTCAAAAACTTTTAGCCAGAAGAAACTTTTACTTTTACCAATTTAGAAACCGACTTTGTTACATACTTTTTTTTTTTGAGTTAGCTTAAAATTTTCAAATATTTTCCTAGTCCAGCCCGACACCTTTAATTTGCTCTGCTGGTCACGCGTTGTCATTGAGAGAAAAATAAATTTCATGCATAGCACACACTCACACACGGGCACACTCTCGCACACAATTACACGTGGACGCACACATAAAAGGGCCAAATGCATTTGCATAACTGCAACTTTAAGTGGAAATTTTGTTGTCTCTGGAAAATGGGTAAACCGTGAATTGCATTTGCAATTTACAGCTGCGATTTGCAGTTAGTTGGCACCGTACGTGGGCATGTGTGTGTAATTGTTCTGATACCCTCACGTAGAGAAGAGTGTTCAAATAACGAGGCAACAGTAGAAAATGTGACACTAGTTCAGAGTTATTCAGTCTGTTATTCAGTTTCGCAATTCCATTGTTTAATTAAAATGCATCAAATGTTTGCTCAATTACTTGTAATTTGTTTGAATTATGACAAAGTAAGCAAAAAGCTGCAATGCAAATTAAAATAATTTTCAGAGTCGACATTTTATGTTTATCTGAACATTGTGAATTGTGAAACAAAAAAAAAACATTTATGTAATTCAATTAAAGCTTTCCAATGGAATTATTTCCAAGAGAATGATTTTTTTAAGGTTGTTATGGAAACGGAAACATACAAGCTAAAAATATTATATATAACTTAATATAATGCCTCTCTCTCATAGTTAACCTCTTTTTGTTTCTCTTTGAAAGCCAATTAACTGTCTCCTGCTTACTTCTGACTGCTTCTATCTTTATTTATGAGCCGTGCTCTGTGGGCCTTTAACGGAAAACGTTTAATGGTCGCACACTCTAAAAATGTAGAAAGCTCACGCAAGCAACTCCTTTCTGCCCAAATGGCAGGAGATTTATGCCAGCGTCATCACGTCGACCTAACTTATTTTTCGCCTGTGTGTGAATGTACATGTGGGACCTTTTTTTGAACCGGCTTATTGCCATGCTTACCATTAGTTAAGCACTTAAGCCAATTTTGTCAATCATTGTGGCTCTGAATTGGGTCTCCAAATGCCAGATGCCAATTTGAATACGCTTCATATGCGGTTCGTGGCCATTAAATCAGCATAATCCCCAATTGGACACTTTCCTGCCGAGCGTGAACTATTTGTGTGGGTGTCAACAGGAATGCAGCCAGCAGGTAACCGCTGCAGGCAACCGCCAAGCCACCAGCAATGCAACTGCAGCACAGATAGGCGGCATTTGTGGATCCCTCGAGGCTCGCACTCCATTCTCTCTGCTGTCTGCTCTTCGGCTGTGGCCGTAAATCAACAATGCGACATGTGGGAAGTTGGTTGTTGAATCCGCGTTTGCGGCCTCAAAACATTCCAATTATGGCCTGGCCACGTTCACCCGTAGCCAGTGCGATAGTCCAATTTTGCTGCTTGCTGCACTAATTGATATGCAAAATGTTGTCAAGGAAACCATGGGGGCTTATCTATGGTCAGACAAATTATTGTAGCGTAATTTAATAGTTAGTGAATGTGGAGATGATTGGAAATTGGATTCGGTTAGACAATAATTTGCAGACAACTCAGTGTTAGTTGGTGATCTATCCATTTAGTCGACATCAATTTGAAGTAAGTGCTTCTCTCCGACTTCACCTTACGCAAACTGCTACACTTTGTTTTTTATTCTCCTTTGATGGGGATTACAAACGCATTGAAGCTTGGCCAGTACCCATTTGCACTTAGGACTCGCTTAAGAATCCTTCGCTCATCTTGGCACAGTTACACTCAAAAGGAAGGGGGCAGGATAAGAAAGGCTAAGACTGCACTCAATAGTTTGTGTGGGGCAGGGGAGGTTGGAAGATATGGTATAAGCAGCTCAGGACATTTGTCAGCTGCTTAAACTATATGCAAAACAGACAAGACATATTCTCCTCTACCCTCCATCCCCATTAGACTGCAGCTGCTAGCTAAGCTAATTAAGGACCTAATGATGTGACAAACTGGCTGCACGTTGGGGCATCTAATCTTTTGCCATTGACACCAACAGCTATGAGTGTGTGCTTGTCAGTGTCTATGTGAGTGTGTGTGTCGGTTGTCAGCTGTTCCATGTTCGATTACACTCGACCGCAATACGCCAACTGACAAAGCAGCAACTACAAAAGCCACCCCTCTCAGCTATGAGTGCGTTTGCCACTCAATGAGACACGGTGAATGCCAATTCCTGAATCCCCGTGAATCTTCGTCCACTTCTCTGCCTCAGGCTCTGATGCTCACACGGTTCAATGGCCAACGAGCTTGCTCACTTTTCGTTGGGTGAACTACAAAGCTGTTTCCCAGGAAATTTCAGGCTCATAATTTCAATTCTAGGACAGTCGAGACAGGCAAACAGCAAAACAAAGGTAACTCAACGTTTGGGTGCCTCCTCCTTCCCATCCTCTTGCTTCCTGGTCAGCTCACATTTCATCTAATTGTGTGGGTATCCTTCTGCTGCTCCAGTCCGATGCTCAGCTAAATTAATGAATTGGCTTCACTTTACAGTTTTATCGTGTTGTTAACAACGTAAATGGGTGGAGAATTGATGGAAGGGAGGGGTATACTCAAGCGTCGTGCCCGGCACGCTAAGATGTTCGGAATGGATTGGCCGGCTCCAGGTTTCGCTTACGTGCTCCTAGCTGCGGTTTGCAGCTAATTGACAAAATACCCGAAAGGGGGTAGCTCTAAGCATGAATGCGAAAGGGAACGAAAATGGGAATGAGCATGAAAGAGGATTGAGCTTGGGGGTTTCTTCTAATTAATTAAATTATGCTTGCAAATTTTTTACAGTTCTTTAAACGGGGTATTCCATGGGAGTTTTTCATTACCTTTAAGTGTGTTTTTTATGCAGGAAAATGGGAAAATGTCCTTGCACAGTCTGCAGAGTCCAAAAATCAAATTTTAAACAACAAGAATACTTGCATCGCCTAAGGTAAATTACTTGTGACTAAATGGTAAATAGTTGGTGAAAGGGGTAAGATACACATGTTAGAATTGGAGGAGAATTTAATTTTAATATTTTACTTGAGCGATCTATGAAGTATTTTTACCCATCAATATTTTTCGCTTCCAAATCTCGTCTTCATACAAAGTGCGTACAACTTGACTTGCACTAACAACAACAGCTCAAACACCAATTGCAAGATTCGCAGCAATCTAAATTTTTAAACAATTCCATGAATAACAAAACAGCAATCAACACATACAAAGTGCCACGCCCTCAGCGACCCCCAGAAGCAAACTTGTCTATTAAATTCTTCTGTATTTTCTCTCTGTGTGAAAAGTTCCCCAAAGAAACTCAATTTAAAGTTGAGCCTCTGAGGCTGTGGCCACATGACCAAATGACAGATTGAGGAGCTCAGCCCAGATGGCTGCTTATGGTTGTGCGGGTGTGTGTACGTGGTCCGCAAAGGTTTTCACCTGACAAGTTGCCCAGAGCAATTGTTGCTTAACATTTCCTCAATAATGCAAGAAGTTGGAAGCAGAATTAAAATGAAAATTGTTAAGAGTAGATAAGATAAAGTGAATACCAAGAGAGGACACAAATAGATACAGAAAGTAGCCCAAAAAGGCAATTAATTTGATGTAGTCAGCTCATCAGAGACCACAAGAGGACTCACTGGGGGTACAAAATGGCGGCACGAAAACTTAAGCTAATTAGTGCTCTTAAGTGTATGTATGTGAGTGTGTGTTAGCGTGTGCGGAAGAAAATTAACATTTCACACATAACTTTAGGAAATTATGTTGAAGCACTTAAGTGCGTGTCAAAGGCTCAACGAAAAGGTCCCCTAACTGAGGCGCAATTTGTGGCTGTGGCTTTGGATGAGAATTGAGGATGCGGATGCGGTTGTTTCTTTGTGTGTATTCTTGTTTGTGTTTATCCTTGTGTCTCCTGTCACTTGATGCCACCTGCTGAGCCTCGTCTCCACTTTCATCATGCAAATATTTACACTTTATGGAAATCTTTTCCACAGCCTTTCCCTTCGCATCGCTCTGGGTATATGTTGAGCTGTGACGGGGCTTTGTCTTTGGCGTGTCGAGTGTTTGATTTGCACATCTAATTATGTTAATCGCCTCACGTGTGTTTCTCAGCATAAATGTTGAGCTTTAAAATTATGGCAAGGCATTTGAAGTGGAAGTGCGATAATACACACTTGATATATAGGGGGCGAGAAAGCAAAGTGGAGAGAGCTGGTTGGAGTTGGTTGGTAATATTATACATGTACATTTTAGGAGTATACAATAATAAATATCACGACGGAAATGCAGATACAAAAACATGTGATAGCCACCCATCCATCGTACCCTCAAGGAATATCTAGAATACAACAACTTCATGAAATTTAATACGAGAACAGAACCTTGCATTGTGTTGGCAGCGAATTTAATGGAAGCCTTTCTCTATTTTAGTGTATCAGAATGTAGCCCGCTGTAAGCCGGATAGCAAGGGAAAACATTTTCAATATATGCTGTGGCTGTACATTTAAGCAGCATTTTATAACATGCAGCAGCTACAACGTTGCACAGAGTCGATGAAGTGGAGAGGTGGCTCAGAATTAGATTATGTAGCCAAGGCAACAACAGTTTTAGTTCCTTTGGGCAGTATATAAAGATAAAATATCTAAACCGCCTCTTATACAGAGCTGTCAGATTTCAAATGCATAGCTATGCAAATATATTTATTGGATTGCAGTTAATGTACATAATCTATATGCTCACGCAATAATTATGATCAGGCATGCGTTGCGTATACGTAATGTGTGCTGTCCGCAAACAAGGTCTTTCTCCCGGGCTTACGACGACTGCGACACTCGTTCGTCTCGAGGCGCAATGCGCCAATAATTTCTCATTATTTTTTCAGGAAGCTGCATTCGAAAAGGTAGAACCGAAGCAAACGCATCTGTCAGTTTGTTTTATCCTTGGATGTACTCCTCTTTAAAGATTAGTCTGTGCTTGCCATGACTTATATTACCCGCCCCTTTTTGGCCAATACTAAACCTGGCTGATATTGGCCATGGGGCTGTCGGGTTGTCTACCGTGGTTGCTCATCAAACAAAGTGCATTTTGTCGTTATGCATGAGACAAGCAAATAAAAACAACAACAGCAACCACTGCAACACAAATGGAAAAGCAAACTGCAGCAGTTCAATTTTTCTTGTCATTCTGCGCTTTTCCCGTTTTCCCACCGCATATTTCTTTTAATTTGAACCAGCGAAGCGACAACCAACCATTTTTTCTCATTTTACTTTTTCAAATTCTTTTAACTTATTTACAAAGTGCGCAAAACGCCGCAAAGTATGCAGCGGGAGAAGCGACTGGAGAAGCAACTGTTAAAAGTTGTAAGCCCTGCGCCGAACTTTAAATGCTCTATGGAGTTTGAGGAGAGGGAAAGTTTAATGAAGTGGGAGAGGTGCCTTCTCAATACTTTTCATGCTACGAAGAAACTTTAGCCCAGTCTTCGAGTCATGTAATTTCTATTTCTCTATTTGCTGCACAGAAACTACAGAGAGAAATAGAAAGGGAGAGAGAGAGAGAAAGAGCCAGCGAGAAAGAGAGAGAGAGAGAGAGAAAGAGGGAAGAGAGAGAAAGATAGAGATAGAGAGCGAGAGAGAGCGAGGTGAGAAAAGGAACTCGAAATAGTGCTATGCATGTGGATAAAGTTTCTGTGCCTTTGTGCAAATATTTTGCACGGAAATTGCATTTGCGGTGCGGTTGGCAACAGTCAGAGTAGCTGCAACAATTACAGCAACAAAAGGAAGGATGTTGATGACGATGGCGTGATAATTAAAATCGAGAGAATGTCGTGCAATAGAGTTGCGAATGCAATGCGGCGTATTAAATGTGGCAGCACCATGGGGAACTGTGCCAAATTGCAATGAATGAAAAATGGGCTGTGGGAGTGGCTTCAAAAATGAACAAACAGATGCCATTGGGAGGTATTTGAGTGAAGTCTGATGCTTTGATTAAAGATGGAATAATTATATTATTCCAAGCTGTCAAGCTCCCAATACATTCTGAAAATTAAATGTTAATAACCATTTTCTAATAGTATCACCGACAGATGGAGGTGCTTTAATTGTCCGTCCGGCCAGATATGCCCCTTTTCAAATTGCTAAATTTGTCAGTGACGCTACCAGAGCCTACAGCTAAGAAGAAGGGTGTACGTAGAGAAAATAGGGTTCTTGAGTAAAATTAAAAATAATCTTAATTTACTATATTATTTAATAAAAACGGAAAAAGAAAAAAATATATATAAAATATATAACATATATAAAAAATAAAAATAATAATGAAAAGGAACTTAAGCTAGATATATAGAATTTTAGGTAAATAGGATAAAGAGATAGTAATGGGATATGTCCGACCCAGTGGGGGAAAATTTATAGCCTCTCCGGCTAGCTATGCCCCTGCTCGAAGCTGGGAACGATCAGTGAGTTACCGAATATATCTTGAAAGCAACGATTTTATTAGGGGAAGAGAAAGTTCGGTAAAGTAAACGTGATACAAACTTTTATAATGTTTACACACCACGCGAGAAGAATTGTAATCTTTTGTGGCTGGTGGTATGAACAAGGGGCGATAATTCCTAGTCTATACGGAACAGAGAATCGCCCTGACAGACAAGAAGAATCCATATCGCCAACAATCAACTTATGTAGGAAGACCACACCGTGAATTGTTCTACGGTTGGTTAACGACGGAAGATTAAGAAGAAGCAAGCCGCTGAAATAGGATGGTAACAAAAAATTGGAGTCCCAATTTAAGCCTCGTAAAGCAAAAAGAAATTGCTTCTGAGCAGATTCAATACAATCCTGGCTTTTCGTATATTGCGGAGACCAGATCAGAATCATTGCTAACAGCAGGAATAGCTTAAAGACAATTCAATTATTGTTAATGTTAAATGTATGAATTATTAACGCGCACTTGCTGAAATAATGAACTCTATAAAGTTTTACCCTCAAAATAAAATATTTTAAGAAGTGGCAGTAAAGAAATTCAATGAAATTATAAAATGTTTGAAGGAGAACGAACAGTTGCTGCCACCTAACGGAAAGTTTTCTTAAACAAGCGAGCCACGCAACTAGCCAAAGTTTTTCAATAAGCGGCAATGCCAAAAACAAGGCTCAACATGTGTTCCAGACCTGGCCACAGTCAGGGCGTAACAGAGGAGCCGTCGATGGGAGGGCAAGAACTATTCAACTGTATAAATCTGATGAACCAAGCGAAAGCTATGTGAAACACAAGGAGGGAAGGAGGCGGTCCATGAGCAGTACCACGAGAAATATGGAAGCCAAGGCCAGGGGCATTATAATTTATGATAAACCAATAAAATTAATTGAAATACATTAAAGGCAGGTGGCTACAGCAAATGCCAGTCACACATCTGGCCATCTATGTGTGTGTGCGTATGTGAGGGTACAACGAACCCATTACGAGCTCCTTCATCGATTGCTGTGAAGTAAATCGAACTGAAGGCAAAAAAATATTAAAGTAATGGCACGCAATAAAAGGCGAGGCATAAAAAACGACACGGTAATGTCAAAGTTGAGGCACAGCCCTCAAGGAATTCTGATTGTGGCTGCTGCTGTGTGAAAGGTATGAACAAATAAAAAAACACTTTAAATAAAACATTGCGGAAAGAAGTGTCAGGAGTTGAAGTCGGAATTTAGCGTGAAAATGCGGAAGGAGATATGACTAAGAGATTGCTACTTGGAGACTGTTGTTGGATGCACGAGAAGATGCCCACAGACTTTGATTTCCGTGATTGTGTCAGCGATGAGAAAAGATTTCCCATATGGTTTACCTTTCAGTGGTGTACGCTGCGTATACGTAATCTTGGTGAAAACAGGGATAAAGTGACAAATTGTACACGTATTTCACATTTCTTTGAGTGGTTTGTAACATGTCCAATTTACACATATAATGGACTGTTTTTATGTGTCCCTATGGATCTTATGTACTTTGAGAGCCGTATTTAGGAGGAAGGCCAATGGACAATTCCTTTATTTGTTGTGCTTATTTTAAAGCACGAAGCTTGTGCTTCACTAATCTCAGCTTGCTATAAATCTCTCATAAAAGTTAACTTTACCAAACATCTCTCAACATCTTCATAAACCTATCTGCATCCAGTTGCCAGCAGTTTATCTCCTAGCAGCACTAAGAAGCATTTAAACCTGTTAGGCCACATCTTCTTGGCCACAAAAAGTTTTAAGCGTAAAATTTCACAGCTTTAGATTTCACAGGATTTCAGGCTCTGTGTGAATAACGCTTTATATTTTGCGCTTGACGAAACAGCTTTATTTAATTTTACACGTTTTTTAACTTAATTTTATTTCAAAATATATTCAATTTGAGTTTAAACAACATAAATTATTAATTCAGTATAAATTCTTTGTGAATTATTTACATTATTTTCTCACACAAAACGCAAATTCAACCGCTATGCGATCAATTTGAAGCTGATAACAAAATATTTTTGCCACATCATCAAAAATGTAGCAAATTAATAAATTTCATTAAATTTCAATTTGCTGCTCTTTTGTGGGTTGCGACGAGCGATAGTAACAACAACCTGGCAAGAGTAATATTTATTATGTATCTGCTTTACATAGCAGCAGAAACCGTAAAAATAACAAAGGACAACAACAAAAACATCAGCGACAACATCACAATATTTATATTTCATTATATGTGGCAGCAAGAGAAAATGCAGGGATGGGTAAGCGGGTTGGCCCGTTCCGCGAAAATGGGACAACAATGACTATAATCATAATAACAGCAACAATGGACCGAGGCGTCGTTAGCAGCCGTGTGGGACGTTACCACGGGGTGTATGATTGACACTTTCACATGCTGATGGTCAGTGCCCTCTTTGATCGGGAGACACCCTGTCAAACGGACTCGTATGTCATGGGCTTGTATGCATATGCGCCCGAAATCACACTTTATGTGGTCCCTCCAGTATGCGAGGTCAGCGCTCCAGTTCAAGTCACTGACGTCTGCCACGAAGCTGATGCTGCCTGTCCTCATCCCCAGACACTGTATATCAACCTGGGCAGGAGCTGCAATGAGAGTCTGCCGTGTTTTGCTGACTCTGCTCTTTGAAGCATGCTGCCTGGCCTGTCCAGGAAAACAACAACAACCATGACAGAAGCATGTGGTTTTATTTGGCAACCAAACAGAAGTTCCAAATTGCGCAGGGAAAACAGTGTGGAAAAAGGGGGGATTAGAGGAAGATGTGCACAAAATGGGAGCGTAGAGCGTATGGCAACAAAATTTAAGCCACAACTCAAACAACGTTTTTTGGTTGGAGCCATTCGAAGTTGGATTTAAAGGCTACAGTAACATACTGGGGGATTTACGTCGTTCAGTTGAGAACTAAAATCGGAAATCTGATGAATCCGTAGAAGGATTGGCACAAAAGAGTGCAATAACTGAATGAAAACAATTAGGATTAGCAATTTAAATAAATGTTCCGTACTAAGTCTAAGAGATAACCAATTAGCATGGGTTGCATTCCACTTAAGTAGGAAAGAAAAGTAAGATATACAAAGATTATTTGCTTTATGTAATCAGATCAAACGCAGCTGTCAGATAAAAGCAGAATTTGTTATCCTTTTTAATAACCAACAAAATTCTGAAAGGATGAAAATGTTCTAAGCCACAAGCTAACAGAAGCAAAATTCAAACCAATTTGCTGATTAACAAATAACAAAGTTTAAGTCGACAGTGGACGACTTACAATTACCCTGTGTATGCTAAGTAGCCATAATAGGCTAAGTAGCCTTTTCGCTCTTTGAAAACTTCATGAGTAAGAAAAAATTTTAAATAACTTATAAAAGATTAGAGCAAAATAAGTACTGGAAATACTATTTTGTATATGTTGTCACTGGTTGAAAGAAAATGTGGTACTGAAACCCAATACAATAAAAATAAAACCACGTTTGCAACGTGCCATGTAGCTCCAGTCTGGTTGGAGTAACTTGTGATACAGCTCCTATAGAGTCACAATCGATGAGGCTACGTTTATATATGGCTGTAGCTAATTTATTTAACTCGGATTTATAATTTCCACGCGAAATAAGACTTTTTATACTTGCTTTTTGTTGCTAGCTGTTCGTTTCATAAGCCACGTTGGAAAGCAAAACGAAGTTTGGTTTAAAATATCAAGTATACGCTCCGCATGCTGTTAGCCGCGTCTGAGGCTGGCACATAAATAAAAACTCATAAATATTTGTATGCGACCTTTTTATTATCCCCAGGCAGTATATTTGCATATAATAGCGCATTTTATTAACTGTGTTAAATATTAGGCTGCGTGTTCTGGAAATCTTTTGGTAGTAGTTTGAATTATTATTGAGAGCGGGAATTAAGAAAGTCTCATGTCATTGACCAATCAAATGGAAATAAACAATTATTGAGAATTATTTTTATTAGAAATTCGCAGAACCCAAATGCACAAAATCCTCCAACCAATTACCAGCAACATCAGCCAAGTGAAAAATACAAAAAATTCTTGCTCCGAGTTGAGATACATCAAATATGCATTCACCAGGAAGACTCCTGCGGATATACAACACTTTTTTTGGGGCTGTAGGGAGAAATGTTGCAGCTTCTTCTGCCCGCTGTTGGTTGTGTCGTTGGTTTCCCTGCCGCTCGTTGGCTTCTTCCTGCTGCTGGTGTAAATTGAATGCAAATTAAATGGAACTTTCCTGCTTACATTTATTGAATACGCATTGCTGTACACACCAGGAGGGGACCCAGGCAGGCTGCAGCTGGAAAATTGTATATTTGTCACATAATTGGGACAGCAGCGGGACATGCCGTCAATTTGTAAAAAACTTTAAAGAAACAATGTGAATCACCGAGCGATAACTTGTAGTGGAAGTGGCTCCTAGAAGGTCTGCAGCGCCCAAAGTTATGCATGCCTCCTGCATCTGACAGGCTGAAATCTGCAAAGTAAACATACATAAGTCCCTGTCATTTGCCACACTTGACTTGTTGTCGTTCAGATGACCCCACCCTGATACACACACACAGTCTCACAAGCAAATAGCATAACTTGTAATTCACTCGCTTCGCTCTGTTTGCTGTATAATGTTTGCCCGGTAGAAGTAGCCACGCCTCGAATCTCTGTTCTGCCGCAATAATAATTTGCAAAATTATATTTACCAAGTAATTGGACTTGCTCGTCTAATGCATATCCCCAGAGTCCCAAGGGTGCCTGTAAAGAAAAACCAAAAAAAGAAGTCATAAAATCTCAAATTATTGAAATGGAAAACTGATTGTCGTGTGGTTTTTGTTTGAATAATAAGTACGCTTTATGAAGGCGCCATAAATCTCCCCATTGGTGGGCCTTGTGGGAAAATGGAATAGGGAAAGTTAAAAACAATTTAAGCAATCATTTTGCATTCTCTTGGAAGTCTTACAAGCTTTCTAAAAATGTATGCCTGACATCTGCACTCTGTAAGGTCTTAAGACTTTATCCGTTTTTCTCATTTTGTCCTTACTTAAATTAATTTCTCCCTTATATGGGATCCCTCTTATTGCATGTTTTTGTTGCTTATTTGTAGCTAAGTAAATATTTACCTGGCGAATTTTTAATTTAGGGCTCATCTGTGTGTATGCGAGTGCTGGGACCACATCACAGGCACAGGGACACGCCCATAAACGCTGACATACCGACCCCTGGACAAGAACAAGGAAATTAAATAAAAACGAAGACGAGTATAGAGTGCAGAGGTTGCTTAAAACCTTTCAATGCTTGGTTTGGTGTTTACACTCGCCTTTTATTAATTTTCACATGCTGAGGCAGAAGTCTGTGTCCCCTTTGAATCCTTTTATCAACAAGGACGGTATGTTGACATTTCTGGATTAAAGCGAACCCAGTTTATGCCTTTGCAATCCATCGGCCCACCTTCTACGAAAATTCAAGGGGCATCAGATTGGTAAGATGACTTTCTCATACCTCATCCTGTTTGAGCGCACCTTTCGTCTGGTATCAGATTATGTGCTTACTATTATGTTGATGCAGTGCCTCGATTTGCATGCAAATATCCGTATCTCCCCCGAAGGAGGCGTGGGTAATTCGCCCAGCAGGTTTGTCAAGGTGAATTCATTGCCATGTAAATAAAGTGAAAAGAAATTCCAGTGCCACAAAAAAATTATTTTCCTCAGCCTTAGGCACTCAACTTATTTATTTATATTTCCTCTAATTTGCGTAAGCAATAGGACATAAGAACAAATTAATTGAGTATTAATAGCACATTTGTGGCATCTGCTTTTCATATTAACTGAACAGCTTTACGGCCTCTCATAAATTAGGTATATAATTAGGTGTCCGTTGACTGTGGAAACTTTGGAAGCAGCTGGGTTAGTCGTCGGTGTAACGAGGAGTCCGAACTGCTTTCAAATATTTCTGGAGAACAATACTAAATACTTTGAATTCTTAGCAATAAGAAAATCATTTCTATTGTTAGAACTTATTCATATTCATCCTAAGTGTATTTATATAATGCCCGATTCAAAAGAAATTGTTTAAGTTGTAATCAAGGGTGAATATTGTTCAAAAGTCAAAACAATGCCAAAACCAAGAAATCAGCATAATCTTTTCTTACAGACAAAAAGTGAACAAAACAATTGAAACAATGGCAGCCCATTAAAAAGCACACAAATTTAAGTAATTATTCAAGACCCAATTCATTAACTTCCAGCAAGGGTTGCGATTTATGTCTCATTCTGCGACACTTCAGCTGAATTAGGTGGTAATAGCAAAGTTGATAGTTAAGGTTTTCGGCTGTTGTTTCTTGGAATTCTAGAAGAATATAAATCCCAAAGCCCCGCAATCTCTTTAAAACTACCAAGAAATGACAAGAGAAATGTGGTCCAAGGAGGCGGACACCCCCTGCTGTCTGCTTGTTTCGTGTATTTGCCTTGTCTTGGCATATCTCAGACCTTAGCACAACCCCTCAACGTGGCTGGCAATATACGAATCAGTACGGAAGCAATTCACACAATGCAAATTTGTGAGTCAAGTTGAGCACTTCCTGTTGTTGTTATTCCTTCTCCTTTGTTCGCATTACAATTTCCTTTCATTTACAGACAAAATAAGAGAAGGCGGTTGGTAATTTCTCATCAGCCCATCTCTCGTTTTGCATATAAGCAAAGTCTATTAAAGATGATTTATATAGAACATATTTCTACCTTGGATGTCGTAGATAAACATTTTACATGCATCCAACAAATCACCACAAACTTTGGCAACAAGCAACAAATTTTTTAAAATAAAATCTCATTGGCTTTTCCATGTTTTACCTTTCAGAACTTTTTGACATTGTTTTACATAATATACCATTCGTAAACAGTGTGGAACACTCCATAATGAGGTCGTTCCGAGCTGCCTCCTTTTCCTTTTTCTTCTTTCATCTCTGCCTTCGCTCACCTGAACCTATGACAGACTCTGAGTCGATTATCCGTCTCTCTCTGCGCTTCTCAGTAGCACGTGGTCAATTGTGAGGGGTTTATCAAAATGGCTCAGAGCCTTAAACTGAACAACTCTGTGAGTCGCCTTATTAATGACAGCAATTTAAGTGCTCATTACTCTTTATCCCCACGAAGCACTTCACACTGTTCCACCTACACAACCACGCCCTGCGGAAATGATGTTGTCACCAAGTCAAATCGCTTTATATCCGCTTCGGGGAAAATGACTTGGACACGGACTTACCATTTGCTCAGCGTGTGCACCTGCTCTGCTTTAGTTTCATATATTTGTTCCCTTTGAACATTTCTTTCACTCTCGACTTTACTCTGCGATGCTCTTAGCAAGTTTCAATTATAAACACTCTGAAATTGGCTTAGTGCACTGCGCTTTATGGTCAGGACGTGCGTGGGATTGGCAACAAACGGAAGCTGGCTGCAATCAGTTGGAGAGAGTTGAGAGCGCCGGCCGGAGGGGATTTCCTGCATTAGATGTCGGGTTAGCGAAAGTTGAAAGTGTGGAGCAATCATGTTGGTTTTTTTTGTGATGCTAGTTGACGTGAAACAAAAGGGATGGTCGGAATCTGTTGAAATTGAACGCTGAAGATATAAATCGATTTCGAAAGTTTGCCTATAACTCTGAATTTTAATCGTTACAGTCAGATATTAAGCTGGTGCAGCTAGGCTATCAGCAAAAATCATCGAATAGTATGATATAATAAGAACAATGAAGATATACTGTAGAAACCTGTCTCTGGGCTCATAACATATTCTTGAAAGAAAAAGAAGCAACCTCCCAATTATAAAATTGAATTTATGGCCAATTAAGATGGCCTCACTGTGGTACCCGCAAAACCAACCCAAGTCATAAAAGCGAATTGAAATAGTTTATGGGCCCATTAAAAGAGTTGGGCGGTGGTCGATCAGGAGCACCAGACCGAAGACAGGTCAAGCGGCAAATGGCAAACAGCAAACGAAAAGGCAAGAAAAAGTAAAACATGCAGAGAGAACAGCATCAGAACCAAAGAAGCCTACAAAAAGTCTGGACAATGCTCATACCCCTAGTTGGTCGTAGTTTACATGCATTGTGGTGGCAGCTGAAAAAAAAAAACGTACATAAAAACAAACAAAAATATACAGCAAGTGCATAAACAAACAATGCAAAAACTGAAACACAACAAATTGTAAAAAAGCTGCAAAAGTTTTGTAATTGGGTAGTGGAAACTGGATGTATATGCTGACGAAGGCTGGCAGACGGACGAAGGGAATGCCAAAATGAATAATTGTTGCAGCTTGTCTATGTTTTGTATCTTGGCTAGAACACCACATGCAAAGCCAAGAACAAACTAGCTGAGCTCCCAACAGCCTAAAAGGACAACAATGCAGACAAACATAGCCTGTGTATGCAAGTGAAATTCTAATTCTAGTTTAAGTGACGATTTCAACCTTTGTTTCCGTCGTCTTTCTACCCTCTAAACCACTTGGGCCATTATTAATTTCTGGTTGAGCAAAATTAATGAGGTCGTCTTTGTCGCAGACAGGGACAGACAGAGGCAGTAGCAGCAGCTTGTTTGTTTGAAGTGGTCTGGTCAAATGAACTTGTTGGAGATTGTCTGGTTAGTTGACCTTATATCAAAGTGAGTCAAATTGACAGCACTATTTATTATGTTGAAATGCATACAACATGAGATACGTCTCTGCATAGAATGCAAAATTGCAATCGAACGGAGGAAAACAGTGGAAATCGGAGACATCATTAGGAATCATAACAAGCTATCAATGGCAGCTAAACAAAGAGTGAGAATTGCATTTGAGCTCGTTTATTTCCTCTATTCAAGAATGGGAAAAGAGAAAACGAGTAATAAAAAAGGGTAAATTGCTTCAATTGGGTCAACCTGGTTCCCAAGGATTGTGAGAAAATCGATAAATGGAAATGGAATTAGGTCATAGATAAGATTCTTTGGCCTCCAGTCATCAAGGAGAGATATATAGAAGCTAAGTATAAAAACTCCCTCTTGTCCAATTTTCATCAAATTCTGACTTATCCTTGCATGTGCAATCCAATCAAAAGGGCTTTCAAAAAAGCTTCTTAAAGAGAAAACGATACAAATTACATAAGCCGCTTGCCAATGTATATGTAGTTTCCATTGAAAATAGGTAAACAACAACTCGAATCACCTACTGCAAACTGAAGTGCAAGCGGGTGAAGTGTCAAAGGGATCAGTTGCGGGTTGGGCTGTGATTGCCAGTCACTCAGCTAGTCGGAGGCTCTTTGTTGTCGCTGGCACGCACAATTAAGCGACTGAAAACAAATCAAACAAAGAGAAAGGCGACGAAAAAGGCAGAAAATTGCAATACAGTTCACACGCACAGGAAGCATACGAGTCAGGGCTATGTATACGTAATTTCCGAAGACCCTTTTTCATCCACCCTTTTACCCAACCATGCTTTGTGGGCTGCTCTATCTAAACAAGGTGGGAGCAGAGTGTTAAAGTTGGATCGGGAAATAAAGAGCATTCAAGCATCCGAAAAACTAATGAAAAAGTGGAAGTGGACGCCAACTGGCTCTGAATACGACTATGAACACGGACATGCACATCATTGTGCAACGCGCATTGTGCCACAGCCGCAAAAACTAACAAACACAATAACAACATGGTTGCGACCCTAAGGCCGGAGAGAGAAATTCAATTTCATATGCATTCGCGTGTGGGATCCTAACACAATTGATGAAGTGCATTACACATGAATCCTCGTACTGCCATGCCTTGCAGGAGTATTACACACTTATTCAAGAGTCGCTTTCCCATAGTGGGCATCCCCAAAAGAAATACACTTGCAACAACGAAACACGCTATTTGGCACGCCATCTATTCTTTATGTTTGAGCAGGGGGTGGAGAGAAGGGACTCGAGTATTTGCCTAATGCGCGAGCAGCAGCTGTTTATCGGGAAACATAAGGCACACGTTATTTGCTTGCTTTTTCCTAAGAACCCCTCTCTGTTCATCAACTGAAAAGTGCCCTCCATTTGTTTGGCACGCTTTCCCCCCTCTGTTTGTTATTTTGCTTTGCTTATTGATATTGTACCAGATACAACAACATAACATAACTGAAGAACGTCTTCAACGTCGTTTCTGCTTATATTTTTTAGTATAAAACCAACAATTCTTGCTGGGTGGAAAAATGATTTCAGCTTTGACACCATTGTAAAACAAAAGAAAAAAATATGTGAGAACGTTGTGAAATCATGAAGGTGTTTTAAGCTGCATAAGAATTATACGCATTATTCAATTTGTAGAATTTGGTATTTGTATTAGATTGGTTGAAAATATGATAGATTTCGATAACTTAGCCAGGAATAATACAACTATTTAAATGTAAAATTTACAACCGAACACTTTTGTGATTAGCTTGGTAAGTGAGCATGTAAATGCGTATGCGAATACCTTTGAATATATTCTGATGTGAAAAAACGAAAAAAGATAAGAAGTTAAGAAGAGTAATAACAAGAGTACATATTTTAATTCTATTAACCTATGAAACACAATTTGCCCTTAAGGGACTACGATTTTTACTGTCCACATGTTAAAGCTTTTTTTCTGTCATCTTATGCTATAATTTTATTTTATTAGCAATCACTTGAGTACATCTATTAGCCATATACACATAAGCAAACGTAATAACAAGGAATATATACAGCAACCGTCTAAGCAAATGTTTGCAAAAACTTTGTGGATCAACCACAAAAGACAAAGAGAGGGACGAAGACGACGCCGATTAACCTTAGCAACACGTACTAAATTCTTATTGAATTGGACGCGGGGGAGCAAAACCGAAGGACAGAGAACAAAAGCAAAAGCAACAACAATCCTAAAAACTATTAACAAAGCAAACAAAACAAACAAAGTCAAACAAAAGGTCCACACAAAATGTTGTGTGCCACGAGGCGCACACACAGAGAGACACTTGACTGCGTGTAGAGACAATATGTAAGGACAAAAAAAAAACAGACAAAACAAAATATGAAAACATGTTGAATCAGTCAGCAACAGTTGAGAGTAAACGACTATGCGTCACCCTATGAAATGAAAATCAATGTCAGGACTAGAATTCCATGAGAAGAAGCAAACCTTTGCTTCATATTAAAACTGAGTAGCTGTATCGCACCTTCCACTTCATACAGAGGTCAGTAAATCTGTAACATGTTGTTGAAATGTTGTTGAATTGCTGCACTTTCCATCTGTAGCAGGCTGAATGTAATGCCATATTTCTTGTGCTGCCTTCCTCCCACTCTCCGGTTGGGCATTTCAATTGCATCATTAATAATGGCATTTGCCATTGGTGTACTCCAGACACGGTCCAGCTGCCTGGCCATACATTAGGATACATGTCAAACACTGCGTTCCGACTGTTGAGTAATGGTTCGCACATACGCCAAGAGCCTTACAGACAATGAACTTCAAGCTAGCCAAGTAAACAAGGGGAGAGGCTGTATCGACAGAGCTGCTCGAATGAAGCAACTTTGGTTAGGCCCCTTCTTCTGTAAGTACTCAAGTGGAAACGTGCTTTGCATTGCAAATCAGCCCAATCAATTCCAACTTCAGCCCAACTCCCGACTCCCTCTATTTGGTATGAGGGGAGCATCTGCTCAGTTGCCCACCTTTAAGTTCCCTTTCACATTGCGTATACGCAATTTTTCAATTTGCTGCAATTTAATTGAATTGTGGACAGCGCATCGCATCGTAAACTCCATAAGCACTTCTTATTTAACAAATTAGC
This sequence comes from Drosophila virilis, assembly GCF_030788295.1. Classification (NCBI taxonomy): domain Eukaryota; kingdom Metazoa; phylum Arthropoda; class Insecta; order Diptera; family Drosophilidae; genus Drosophila; species Drosophila virilis. The sequence continues at coordinate 17,895,149 of NC_091544.1, read as the reverse complement.
AGCTCTACAGTGACTGCTTACAGTATTGCCCAAAAGACTGCCGATGACTTGCCTTAATTTACAGGTAGCCACAGCAAGCAAAGAGCCAAAAAGATTTATGCGCCGCCTCTCAAGCGTACTGTATACTCTCGTTAATAACAGAAAATGTACGCATTGTGTTACCCATCGTCTGCATCATTCCCTTCTCTCTTGACTTCGCTAACGGGGCCTGTTCGGAACAGGCAAAGCCCATAAATATGTTGATGTTGATTTCGGTTAAGAGGCTCTGTGTGTGTTGGGTGTTACACATCCTAATTACATTTTAACCTCACATCGAGGCATTTGGCACTTTTTATGCGAGACCTCAAAGAAGATCGTCTGACCCCACAGCTGTCTGACTGCGCCGTTTTACAGACTCAAGCAGGGTATTGAGTAATTTAGATAGCTTTAATATTGCATTAATTTTGCTTATTTGGGGAATAAGAAATGAATGTTTTAAAACACTTGTGAACATCTCACTCTCACACTAAATAAAGAAAGTCCAATTCAATAATCTATTTAAGCCACTTGACTTAGCATCTAAAACATTCCCCTTCCCATGCCACGCTCAGCCGTTAGTTGTTCTCTTAAAGTGTGCACTATGGAACTGATACTCGAGTCACAGGGGCGGGTGTCTGGCCCAGACTTTTATTGGGGCCCGAATTTGCCGCAGCAGCCGGTGATGAGCATACAATGGGACATAATTGTAATTGTGAGGGAAATAGTAGGACTGAAATAAAGAAACGCGAAGGCAGTTGGCGCGCTTCCAAATGGGCCCCTCAGCTGGCACATGGAGCTAGGGGCGCTTGTGATTATAGTTGTAGTTCAGTTTTCAGCTCAACTTTTTATTAACGTCGAACCATTTTAATATTTAAAATATCATTCGTACAGCCGAAATAGCGAAGGACAGAATTTTACGACCAGGATGAATTATTCAGTAGGCGACAATAATAATAGTTGGGATATGCCTTGCCAGTTCTCCCAAATCTTATATCCAGCCTGTAGGCTGTTCCGTCGGCTTAAGTGGTTTGCATATGAAAATCCCTTTAAAGCCCACACGTTGACTCAAGTGGTATGAAAGGAAAGTCGAAGGGGATTCAGAATGGGCTGCAAGATATTGAAGGCACTGGCATGGACTTTGACTGAACCTTAGCAGGATTTGAATGAGCTCTAGTCGAGACCGCTTCAAGGCGGCATTAAATATGCAAATTAAAGTGCAGCCAGGTGAGCAGTTGGAGCCACACTCAGACCAGGACGCAAGAATCACGTGAATGTTAGTTCTCTGGCTCCAGTTGGTGGCGCCCATAAGTATGCAAGCGTTTTTATCAAGCCCAAACTTTAATTCGCCTGAACGCCATTCGCATTTTGCAAATTTTGCACATACGGCACATGTGCCCAAGAACAACAACAAGCGCGTGGATGTGTTTGTGTAAAAGCCATAAATTTTGCTGGCAGAGACACGTCGAAATTCAAATTTACTTCCTTGGCATTTGTATGACTCTCACAAGCTGGCCAAAGGCAATGGATAAACCCATAGGAGAGACCACAGATATTTTCTTTCCTCTTATTACCAGTTGCCTGCTGTTATATCCGTTTTGATGATATGCAAATTTATAAACAGAAAACTTGAATTGAGTTACGGGAAAACAGAGGAAACAATAACATCATAACAAATATGACAAAGCAGGCGGGCGAATTAACAAATGATATGCAAGTCGTTCGATACCCGAGTCTGAAAAGAATAAAGTTTGCCTTTGAATACCGAGCATAAAAATGAAGGGCTGAAGATAACTGTGAAGATGATTTGAAACTCAAAATATGTTACCAGCACTTCTCCATCTATCAATCAAAACCTTCTAATTTCTTATTGATTAGTTGAATTTTCGATAACATTGATTTATGGCTTCATACCTTAAGCTTCTTTCCTCACATTGTTAAATCACTTAAATATGCCACAAAGCATAAAGTAAATTTGCAAAGCTAGGACCAGACAAATCCGGGTCTCTGACCTCGAGAGGCAAGAAATGAGCTCTTTACTATAGCTGAGTTGACAATGGGTCTCGGCTATATAATAAAATCAAAGTCAACCCCCCGCCACTCAGTTGACGGGATTCTTCATTTCACACAGCCAACAATGTCATTGGCATCAGCTCGACTTGGGGATGCCTGTTGGGGGATAATGATTTTTTCTTGGCCCATTTAAATTTATAATTTAATAAGAATCAGAGCTAATTAATTATACATAGGTAATAACTAGATTATAAACAGTCGACAAGCTAGAGGGAAAATTCGCAGCTTATCTTTAAATCACCTGGCCAACCTGTTGGGCCTTCTTATCCTCTGTCTGCTTATTATCCGGCAAATCCATTTATTGTATGCCCTTCTGAGTCCAATTGAAGCCAGAAATCCTTCTGTCAAGTCCCAATGCCAATGCCATTCACAATTGAGAATTCTCAATTCAAGAAAAGAGGCAACAGAATGGAAGTCTCTCGCACAATGGACATAAATGCAATACAATCTGTTATGCGAATGCGAAAAGTATAAGCGGCAGGTTTTCATATTCAACCTGACACTGAGAAATGATTTCAATTTCTCACCTAGCCCCTTGCGGGTAGTCCTCCCGCTGAACATGGAAATCCAATTGGTGCTGCGACGTGGTTGCGAGGCTTAAACTTTTGCCACAACTGATTTTGGCTTTCGCATGAAAATTCTTTTCACAGTCTCCCCAGCCCTCCTGCTCTTAGTCTCTTTCTCTCAGAGGATGTCTGTCAGTTTCGCACCTGCCAAATGCCCACACGGGGAGGAGCAAGTTTCTCTGATGCTCCTTCCAATCGCTTTCAGAGCCTTAGACTCTTCAGCCAGCTACTGAGAATGAATTGTATTTTTCGTTTTAAATTCACATCAATCTTGAAATCTGGCTTTTCGTTTCCTGTTCATTAGAGTACTGACTGTTCGGTTGGGCATTGGAAATAACAGGTTTGTTAGTTGTTTCATGAGAAAGGGGAAGGAAATTGCTTGGGTGTTTAAATCGCTTGCAATCAATCCCCGAATTGCCGGTTGTTAAAATGATAAACGTTCTTCATGGAGTTCAGTCAAATTCACCTGAGTAGTTGCTGGTGAGGGTAAGCGCAGTGCAACAATTTTGTTGACGAAGAATTTCGGATCGATATGGCACTTAATGATTTTATTGAACCTTGTGCAGATGGAGCTGGTATTTATGGTGCAGATGAAGCAAATGGTGTCTCAATTAGAACTGAATTAGAATTCAAATAAATCTAAAACTTTATTTTTCTTATGAGCACCGCTGTTTCTGATCATATTGTGTATGATACCTCAATGTAGTCGAACCATATTAATGTAAACATTTACTGTAGATTAATTGTATTTTGGCTGATGTATTTATAGGATATCTGGCCAATTTCTACTACCTGTGCAAGCAACTGAAAACAACAAGAATTGTGTACACAAATTGGAATTGTTTATAGCTGCGTATAAGAAAATGAAATAAAATTGTACATCTAGAATGCTATTACGCCCACACAATATTTTTCCGCACGGGGATTATTCGCTTAATGTACTCAGCTACAATCCAATGATATAAAATGATGTGACCTTCCATCTGTAAATGCAAACGGATTACAACAGGCATTGTCGGAGTTTTTCTCTCTTAATGCGCAGATTGTTTGCTTGCCAATTTGCATTGCCAACAGCAACAAAGCAAACTCGCATTGTTGCTCATGCAAATGTTTATCGTCAACTGCTGCGGGCTGTGTGCTCTCATTTTAACTTGATTGCTGACTTCCAATTTTAATGTGGCTAACTTCAGATAGCCATCAAAAACACCAACGGTTGGCAAATTGGCTCATCAAATATGAGTTCATTTGTGTGGCTGCAAAGCAGCCGAAACTGAGTGCAAGGGTCAAAGATAAACATTTCAAGCCTCATCCTTAAATCACAGAATGCAAAAGTAGCTCAAAGGCAGGGCCTAGATTGCAAGACTGTCCCACATAGAATGCCACTGACTGACAGAGTGACAAAATGACACTGTGATAGACGCATAAGACACGAACATCCCACTTCAGCTCCATCTCGGGGCTGACACTGAGCAATATGCGCAAGTGTCGGGCCAACATTAGTCGTCCTCCGTATTGTGTCCTTTGGGTATGCAATGCGAATGTGCTGACCCCCTGCCTCCGGAGCACCCGACGACATCGTCATTATGCAGCAGACCCGTGCCACCTGACTTGCCGCACCATGCAGTATCAGCTGCGCTCCTATCAGAGGCACCTCCATTTCTTTCGTTTTTAGCTGGCGGAAGCGATTGAACCACAAAATGGCGAAGCATATTCCGCGCCGATAGACAACTGTCAGCCAAATCAGACTCGTTGCAGGGAGCACGTTTTGCCTGGTTTCTTGTTAATGATGATGACAGCAAAAGGTTTGTCTGTTTGCCTCCAACTTGACATTTTCAGCGCGCATCTGTATGCCAACGTCATCATATGTCACATCTCTCTCTACTATTCGCTGCGACGCTTGTGCCACATGTGGGGACAGGCAACTCGCAGAGGCGACATGTGTTTGTCAGCGTGTCAAGCGGTCGAGTGCACAGCAGGAGGTATAATACTATATTATGTAGAATGTGGATAGTGGATGCTCCTAAAGTATGTTAACAAATGGTCACAGATAGTTTGCGTTCTTTTGCTTTGCTGCACTAATGCGGGTTTTGATTTTTTTCGCCCAGCGCTGTAGCATACTTTAAATAAGCTGCAATATTTTCGTTATCCCAAACAACTTCTGTTAAATGTTTTAATGTTTCGTAGGTAATGGAATATTAAATTTAATATTTAATTTACTTGGCACACAATACACGTAGGTCAATTTGTTGCCCGCTGATAATAATTTATGCACATTTTTTTTGACAGAAACTTTTTGTAAAAGCGGTAAGTCATCTGGCTGTCAGAATTTAAATCAAATATGCAAATAAAAATATTAAAAGTAGTTAAGAAAATAATAATAAATAAAAAATATAATATAAAAACAACAAACACAAATAAATGTACAATCAACTTCTTGTATAAATATAAAAACGGTTTTTCTTTTCATTTAAATGAAATCCATTTGCAAAACCGTCATCAAATCAGCAAATCCGAGATAATATTATCGACATATTCTACAGATTAGAATTAAACTTGATCGAATAAATCTACATTTAGATTATATTTAGCTTAAAAAAGTGTTTTGTTATTTTGATCAAAATTATTTTGTGAAATATCTTTTAATTTTTATATTTTCAGTATCGTCTAACTTGGAGCGCTGAGCACCACATAAGTGTTAAATTTGTTTTGATCAAACTGCGCAAACTCCGTTAACGTCAAACGTCAATTGAAAGCAGCGCTGCTTCAGTCGCTGTCGCAGTTGCTGCTTATGTTCACTCGAGCATTTTCCCGTTAACCGCTGCGTACGAGCTTTCAGTTATTTTGCGGCTTTTGTCAGCAACGCAACGTAACGCAAGGCGGCGTTATATTATTGAACGGCTCGACGTAGCGAGTGACGGGTTTAACGTAAGCATAGCAATAACAACAATAGAATAACGTAACAACTACAAATAACTATCCGGTGTTATAATGATTGCTTGCCCTGTGTCAAAGGCATGTAAAAATAGCAAAAATCGAAGTGAGCCAATAAATAAAACGGCAACGGACCATGCGTGTGCGTGTGTTTTCGTGTGTGGATGTTGGTACTTGAATGTGTGTGTGTGAGTTTTTTATGTGCTTAGCTTACAGACAACAAAATAAAAGAGCCAAAACTTGTTGTTTTAGCCATCTGCAGTGAAATTAAATGAGAAAATAGCTTGTTTTTATATGCCGCAGAACACATACCCTTACCAAATATTTGAATAGACTATATGAGTTTGTTGTATTATTTTCTACTGCAGAAATAGGCGAAACGTTTTGAATACATTTATTTATTTACAGTTCTAAAAACAATATTTTTTTATAAATTTAACATTAGCACAAAAACAATGAAATAATACAATAACAATACATTGAGCGGTATAGGCTCGCCTTTGCCCTCTGCAAGACGTCGGGCATTTTATGATAACCATTCGCAACTGTATAAAAATATTATTAGCATTGCAGATTACGTTCTTATAAGGTGAATAACTACTATAATATTTTTTTTTGGTTTTTTGTTTTAGTGAAATTAACTACTTGCACTTGCACCTCCTGTGTGGGCCACAAAACTTTACATACGAATAGTATAATGGCGTGCCTCGCTTTTGGAGCCGTGAATTCATTTTTCGCGTGGCTCCCGCTTGTTTAACATACTGAAATAACAGGCCAACGGACGATACGGTCGCACATCATACGGGTTTTTACGCACAATTATGCGCATATGAATTTAACCTCCTTTATAATGTGCATGCGGTTAACATGGCGTATGAGCAATATTTTAATTAAATGCTAAAATAACTCAAGCATCAAAGTCTGCAACTGTCGGATTCGCTTTTCTGGCTCCTAATTAAGTTGCTTTCTACGAGTGTGTATGCATGTGTGTGCATGTATGTGTATGTACTCTAAAAAAAAGTCTACAAAAAGTTTGTATATGCCTTGAACAGCATGTTGATTTCATAAACAGCCCGTTTGTGTATCAGTTCAATTGAAAACAGAATTCAAGTGAAAAACAAAATCGTGATTCGAAAATCGACAAAATAACATAAACATACAAAATTTCGAATACAAAAATCAACTATATAATTAAATTTATTTAAACCGACTGACAAGTAAGTATTTCTGTTTTTTTTTTTTATAATTACGCACTGTGTTACCCGTAATATGTATTTATAGCTCATTTAGTCATGCAGCAAGGTATGTGGAAAAACAGAGCAATAAAATTCTCTTATTGAACAAAATAATCGACCTATAGACCAGCTATTACAAAAATTATAACAATTTTAAAAATGTATAAAGTATAAGTCAACACACACACTCTTAAGTAAACTACTCTACACATAAAACTAATTATAGCCTGAACCCATTAAAAATTGTTTGGTTTTGTGGAAATCCATTAAACAGGCAGAAGGCAGCACCACGTTAAGTATATATTCTAGGTCAAGACCATTCCCAGCAGAGTTAAGCATTATAAGAGTTAGCTGTACATAAATTGGGAATTTTTGGATAACTTTCCTAGGACAATCCAATTTAAATTTTAACATTTAACTTAGTGTGGAGCAAAGTGAAGGCTAAATAACCGACTAGATAACTCCTGTTAGTTTGCTTTTTTTTTATAACGTTAAAAGTTAAACTTCTTAATCTAGGACATGTTGTTTTGAATATCTATGAATGTGAAGGGAAACAAACGAATTGGAACTGATTAGGCCTGATCAGCTCATTGTATTTGTCGTGTATATCCTCAAAATCAATCAACATTTGCAGCTGTTGCAAATTTATATTAAAAGCAATTCATTTGCAAGCAATTGCCACATGCATCAATATGCAAATCTCGCTTTGTACACAAGTCCTAACTTGTCTCATATCATTTCCCTTATCCTTCCCTCTCTCTTTCTATCTCTCTCTCCTCTCTCTCTCTCTCTATCTCTCTCTCTCTCTCTATGGCTCATGCGGTGCCAGCTGTAATGTCATGCTGCCAATATGTCCAACTGCCATTCAACCTTAAAGCCATCCACCCACATGTAGAACGTTGCGTTACGTTCAGCCCGTCAGTTGGCATTTTGGCATATTTAATTATCTGTCAATTCATCAGCGCGTGGGCATTCTATGTATGTTGTTTTGTCTTGGCTACGTTGGTACAAAGAAACAGACCAATAGCCTACACAGCTGTAATAATAACATAAGCATAATAAACAATATAAAACAAGTAAGAGGTTCTAGTCGGGAGCTCCCGACTAGGGGATACCCTGAACCCTCTTCTTCCAACATCAAATGCATATATATATTCTATTTTAAAAGCTATATGTCAAGTTTGGGGACTCTAGCTCTTATTATTTACCAAAATTGCCCAAAAAACAGGATATGGATATCGATTTTTATCGATTGTTTGGAAACGGAGTAAGTTATCGGAAACAAACTCGATCTGCGCAGGCACTAGGAGCACCTAAATTTCAAGTCTATAGCTCTTATTTGTTCTGAGATCCTTGCGTTCATACATACGGACGGACGGACGGACAGACAGACGGACATGGTTAGATCGACTCGGCTATTGATGCTGATCAAGAATATACATTATGGGGTCGGAGATGCTTCCTTCAGCCTGTTACATACATTTGGATTTTGCACAAATACAATATACCCTTATACCCATTTTTAATGGGTTCAGGGTATAAATACAACAACAAAGTGAACGGCTTCAGGAATATTTCCATATAAGTTGTATTTGACATAACAATAAAAACCAGGTGAATTACACTAACATGGGCAACCTGGTGACATGAAACAGGCGGATGAAATGAAGGCTGGAAGGCTAAGGAAATTATGTATATCAAGATTTAATAGCAGTTGCTGAGTTTAGCTTGAGCCAAGTCACATTCCATTTAAAGCAAGCATCACATTACGTATACGCAGTGCGTGCAGCTGAAAATAATCAACCGTCAAGTGCTTCTATGTTTGATTCTGTGTTTGTGACCTGTCGTGTCTGTGTATGTACGATGGTTATCTGCTGTCATAATAATTGTTGAGGCACTTTTGCGACACTTAGATCGCGCGTTGTCCATTTGCGGTCACTTGGCATGTCGTTGACTGGGGGTGGAGGTTTGTTCCATTTTTGTCCATGCTTAGCGTAATTAGCCACACATTTGGACGTTACAGAAAATACATTTCCTCAAATGTATATTAGATTATGGGGAGCATAATATACAAAACAGCACATATGCAGAGTGCCTGCTGCAAATAAGATTCTTCTATTGTAGTAGATTTTGTAAATTAATATAAATAAATATGCATCATCGACAAATACTTAGTTATTTCTTTTCTCTGTCAAATTAATACTTACCAGATAATAGACTTCTGTGAACTCGACAGTTGCCAATGGAATGTTAACTTATATGTATCTTTCAAATTTACTTAGACTAAATAGAATATGTTTACAGTTTATTTACAATAGTCGCCTACAGAAATGTGGCCCTTGTGTATTATGTGGCAACTGACAAGTCCAACAAGCATGCAAAGCCATATCGCTTCATCAAGGCACGAACACGAACTATCTGCGACAATTTCTTGACGTATTTCAAACCATATCAGGGGCATCCACATACCCCACTCTGCACAATATATAATTGTATTTTTGTATTTTGTACTCGTGCTGTGAGCTCGACCGCTTGACACGCTGACAAAAACATGTCGCCTCTTGCAGTGTTTGTTTCCACTTGTGGCACAAACTTCGCAGCAAATAGTAGAGAAAATGAAAGAAAGAGAGAGAGAGAGAGAGAAAGAAGTGACATATGTTGACTTTGTTATCGCCACAGATGAGCGCTGAAAAGGTAAGGTTGGCCAAGTGGTTGTTGTTAAAAACAGCAGCAACATCAGCAACGACAGCAACACAAAGAGGCAAACACCTTTTGCTGTCATCATCATTAACAAGAAACCAGGCAAAACGTGCTCCCTGCAACGAGTCTGATTTGGCTGACAGTTGTCTGTCGGCGTGGAATATGCTTCGCCATTTTGTGGTTCAATCGCTTCCGCCAGCTAAAAACGAAACAAATCGAGGCGCCTCTGATAGAAAAGCAGCTGTCACTGCCTGGTGCCTGGTGTGCTGCGTAATGATGATGTCGTCGGTTGCTCAAGGAGACACATTCACATTGCATGCCCAAGGGACATTATCAGAGGACGAGTAATGTTGGCCCGACACTTGCGCACATTGCTCAGTGTCAGCCTTAAGATGGAGCTGAAGTGGGACGTACATGTCATGTGCGTCTTTCACAGTGTCATCTTGTCACTCTGTGGGACATTCTTGCAATCTAGGCTCTGCCTTTGCGCTACTTTTTCGTTCTTTGATTTAAGGATGAGGCTTGAAATGTTTATCATTCGGTTGAATTGCAGCCACACAAATGCACTCATCAAATAGCCAATTTTGATGGCTTTCTAAAGTTAGCCACATTAAAATTAGAAGTCAACAATCAAGTTAATATGAGAGCACACAGCCCGCAGCAGTTGACGATAAACATTTGCATGAGCAACAATGCGAGTTTGCTTTGTTGCTGTTGGCAATGCAAATTGGCAAGCAAACAATCTGCGCATTAAGAGAGAAAAACTCCGACAATGCCTGTTGTAATCCGTTTGCATTTACAGATGGAAGGTCACATCATTTTATATAATTGGATTGTAGCTGAGTACATTAAGCGAATAATCCCCGTGCGGAAAAATATTCTAGATGTACAATTTTATTTCATTTTCTTATACGCAGCTATAAACAATTCCAATATGTGTACATAATTCTTGTTGTTTTCAGTTGCTTGCACAGGTAGTAGAAATTGGCCAGATATCCTATAAATACATCAGCCAAAATACAATTAATCTACAGTAAATGTTTACATTAATATGGTTCGACTACATTGAGCTATCATACACAATATGATCAGAAACAGCGGTGCTCATAAGCAAAATAAAGTTTTAGATTTATTTGAATTCTAATTCAGTTCTAATTGAGACACCATTTGCTTCATCTGCACCATAAGTACCAGCTCCATCTGCACAATGTTCAATAAAATCATTAAGTGCCATATCGATCCGAAATTCTTCGTCAACAACAAAATTGTTGCACTGCGCTTACCCACCCTCACCAGCAACCACTCAGGTGAATTTGACTAAACTCCATGAAGAACGTTTATCATTTTAACAACCGGCAATTCGGGGATTGATTGCAAGCGATTTAAACACCCAAGCAATTTCCTTCCCCTTTCTCATGAAACAACTAAAAAACCTGTTATTTCCAATGCCCAACCGAACAGTCAGTACTCTAACGAACAGGAAACGAAAAACCAGATTTCAAGATTGATGTGAATTTAAAACGAAAAATACAATTCATTCTTGAAGAGTCTAAGGCTCTGAAAGCGATTGGAAGGAGCATCAGAGAAACTTGCTCCTCCCCGAGTGGGCATTTGGCAGGTGCGAAAATGACAGACCTCCTCTGAGAGAAAGAGACTAAGAGCAGGAGGGCTGGGGAGACTGTGAAAAAAATTTTCATGCGAAAGCCAAAATCAGTTGTGGCAAAAGTTTAAACCTCGCAACCACGTCGCAGCACCAATTGGATTTCCATGTTCAGCGGGAGGACTACCCGCAAGGGGCTAGGTGAGAAATTGAAATCATTTCTCAGTGTCAGGTTGAATATGAAAACCTGCCGCTTATACTTTTCGCATTCGCATAACAGATTGTATTGCATTTATGTCCATTGTGCGAGAGACTTCCATTCTGTTGCCTCTTTTCTTGAATTGAGAATTCTCAATTGTGAATGGCATTGGCATTGGGACTTGACAGAAGGATTTCTGGCTTCAATTGGACTCAGAAGGGCATACAATAAATGGATTTGCCGGATAATAAGCAGACAGAGGATAAGAAGGCCCAACAGGTTGGCCAGGTGATTTAAAGATAAACTGCGAATTTTCCCTCTAGCTTGTCGACTGTTTATAATCTGGTTATTACCTATGTATAATTAATTAGCTTAGCTCTGATTCTTATTAAATTATAAATTTGAATGGGCCAAGAAAAACTCATTATCCCCCAACAGGCATCCCCAAGTCGAGCTGATGCCAATGACATTGTTGGCTGTGTGAAATGAAGAATCCCGTCAACTGAGTGGCGGGGGGTTGACTTTGATTTTATTATATAGCCGAGACCCATTGTCAACTCAGCTATAGTAAAGAGCTCATTTCTTGCCTCTTGAGGTCAGAGACCCGGATTTGTCTTGTCCTAGCTTTGCAAATTTACTTTATGCTTTGTGGCATATTTAAGTGATTTAACAATGTGAGGAAAGAAGCTTAAGGTATGAAGCCATAAATCAATGTTATCGAAAATTCAACTAATCAATAAGAAATTAGAAGGTTTTGATTGATAGATGGAGAAGTGCTGGTAACATATTTTGAGTTTCAAATCATCTTCACAGTTATCTTCAGCCCTTCATTTTTATGCTCGGTATTCAAAGGCAAACTTTATTCTTTTCAGACTCGGGTATCGAACGACTTGCATATCATTTGTTCATTCGCCCGCCTGCTTTGTCATATTTGTTATGATGTTTTTGTTTCCTCTGTTTTTCCGTAACTCAATTCAAGTTTTCTGTTTATAAATTTGCATTTCATCAAAACGGATATAACAGCACGCAGCTGGTAACAAGAGGAAAGAAAGTATCTGTGGTCTCTCCTATGGGTTTATCCATTGCCTTTGGCCAGCTTGTGAGAGTCATACAAATGCCAACGAAGTAAATTTAAATTTCGACGTGTCTCTGCCAGCAAAATTTATGGCTTTTACACAAACACATCCACGCGCTTGTTGTTGTTCTTGGGCACATGTGCCGTATATGCAAAATTTGCAAAATGCGAATGGCGTTCAGGCGAATTAAAGTTTGGGCTTGATAAAAACGCTTGCATACTTATGGGCGCCACCAACTGGAGCCAGAGAACTAACATTCACGTGATTCTTGCGTCCTGGTCTGAGTGTGGCTCCAACTGCTCACCTGGCTGCACTTTAATTTGCATATTTAATGCCGCCTTGAAGCGGTCTCGACTAGAGCTCATTCAAATCCTGCTAAGGTTCAGTCAAAGTCCATGCCAGTGCCGTCAATATCTTGCAGCCCATTCTGAATCCCCTTCGACTTTCCTTTCATACCACTTGAGTCAACGTGTGGGCTTTAAAGGGATTTTCATATGCAAACCACTTAAGCCGACGGAACAGCCTACAGGCTGGATATAAGGTTTGGGAGAACTGGCAAGGCATATCCCAACTATTATTATTGTCGCCTACTGAATAATTCATCCTGGTCGTAAAATTGTGTACTTCGCTATTTCGGCTGTACGAATGATATTTTAAATATTAAAATGGTTCGACGTTAATAAAACGTTGAGCTGAAAACTGAACTACAACTATAATCAGAAGCGCCCCTAGCTCCATGTGCCAGCTGAGGGGCCCATTTGGAAACGCGCCAACTGCCTTCGCGTTTTTTGATTTCAGTCCAACTATTTCCCTCACAATTACAATTATGTCCCATTGTATGCTCATCACCGGCTGCTGCGGCAAATTCGGGCCCCAATAAAAGTCTGGGCCAGACACCAGTCCCTGTGACTCGAGCATCAGTTCCATAGTGCACACTTTAAGAGAACAACTAACGGCTGGGAAGGGGAATGTTTTAGATGCTAAGTCAAGTGGCTTAAATAGATTATTGAATTGGACTTTCTTTATTTAGTGTGAGAGTGAGATGTTCACAAGTGTTTTAAAACATTCATTTCTTATTCCCCAAATAAGCAAAATTAATGCAATATTAAAGCTATCTAAATTACTCAATACCCTGCTTGAGTCTGTAAAACGGCGCAGTCAGACAGCTGTGGGGTCAGACGATCTTCTTTGAGGTCTCGCATAAAAAGTGCCAAATGCCTCGATGTGAGGTTAAAATGTAATTAGGATGTGTAACACCCAACACACACAGAGCCTCTTAACCGAAATCAACATCAACATATTTATGGGCTTTGCCTGTTCCGAACAGGCCCCGTTAGCGAAGTCTGGAGAAAAGGAAATGAAGCAGGCGGAGGGTAACACAATACGTACATTTTCTGTTATTAACGAGAGAATAAAGTAGGCTTGAAAGGGCGGCGCATAAATCTTGTTGGCTCTTTGCTTGCTGTGGCTACCTGTAAATTAAGGCAAGTCATCGGCAGTCTTTTGGGGAATACTGTAAACAGTCACTGTAGAGCTGCTAATTTGTTAAATAAGAAGTGCTAATGGAGTTTACGATGCGATGCGCTGTCCACAATTCAATTAAATTGCAGCAAATTGAAAAATTGCGTATACGCAATGTGAAAGGGAACTTAAAGGTGCTCTTACCAAATAGAGGGAGTCGGGAGTTGGGCTGAAGTTGGAATTGATTGGGCTGATTTGCAATGCAAAGCACGTTTCCACTTGAGTACTTACAGAGGAAGGGGCCTAACCAAAGTTGCTTCATTCGAGCAGCTCTCTCGATACAGCCTCTCCCCTTGTCTACTTGGCTAGCTTGAAGTTCATTGTCTGTAAGGCTCTTGGCGTATGTGCGAACCATTACTCAACAGTCGGAACGCAGTGTTTGACATGTATCCTAATGTATGGCCAGGCAGCTGGACCGTGTCTGGAGTACACCAATGGCAAATGCCATTATTAATGATGCAATTGACATGCCCAACCGGAGACTGGGAGGAAGGCAGCACAAGAAATATGGCATTACATTCAGCCTGCTACAGATGGAAGGTGCAGCAATTCAACAACATTTCAACAAAATGTTACAGATTTACTGACCTCTGTATGAAGTGGAAGGTGCGATACAGCTACTCAGTTTTAATATGAAGCAAAGGTTTGCTTCTTCTCATGGAATTCTAGTCCTGACATTGATTTTCATTTCATAGGGTGACGCTTAGTCGTTTACTCTCAACTGTTGCTGACTGACTCAACATGTTTTCATATTTTGTTTCGTCTGTTTTTTTTTTTGTCCTTACATATTGTCTCTACACGCAGTCAAGTGTCTCTCTGTGTGTGCGCCTCGTGGCACACAACATTTTGTGTGGACCTTTTGTTTGACTTTGTTTGTTTTGTTTGCTTTGTTAATAGTTTTTAGGATTGTTGTTGCTTTTGCTTTTGTTCTCCGTCCTTCGGTTTTGCTCCCCCGCGTCCAATTCAATAAGAATTTAGTACGTGTTGCTGAGGTTAATCGGCGTCGTCTTCATCCCTCTCTTTGTCTTTTTTGGCTGACCCACAAAGTTTTTGCAAACATTTGCTTAGATGTTTGCTTTTGTGTATATAGGCAATAGACGGAGTCAAAATATTGCTAATGACATAAAATTAAGGCATAAGATGACGCAAAGAGACAGAGCTTTAACAAGTGGACAGCGAAAATCTAAGTGTGCGACCGAATATGTTTTCAAGTGCAAGTTGTGTTTAATAGCTTAATGGAATTAAATTTATGTGATAGTCTTATGACATGAAGTCAGTCTCAGCACAACTTACCTTTTTTCGTATATCGTAGCGAATATAATCACAGGTGTTTCCATATACATTTACCTGCTGAACTACAGTGTTAATCACAAAGGAGATCAGTGAGCAATTTAATTATATTACATAATTACATTTAAATAGTAGTATTATTTCAATTAAGTCAATGAAATGCATGATATTTACGAATCGAATATAGAATCCAAATTCTTTATTTTAAACAATGAATAAACTCCTTGAAAATTACAATGGTAAATTAGAATGCTGTCAAAGCTGTAAAAAATTTTCCAGCCAGCAAGAATTGTTAGCTTTACACTAAAAAAATAAATAGCACCGACGTTGGAGATGGTCCTTATTTATGTTATGTTGTTGTATCTGGTGCAATATCAACAAGGAAAGCAGAAGAACAAACAGACGTGAATAAATGGAGGGCACTTTTCAGTTGAGGAACAGAGAAGGGTTCAAAGGAAAAAAAAGCAAACAACGTGAGCATGATGTGTTCCGATAAGCAGCTGCTGCTCGCGCATTAGCGAACACTCGAGTCGACTCCCTCCCCCCCTTTCAAAACATAAAGAATAAATGGCGTGCCAAATAGCGTGTTTCGTTGTTGCAAGTTAGGCATGTATAATACTCCTGCAATGCATGGCAGTGTGAGGATTCGTGTATGATGCACTTCATCAATTGTGTTAGGATATGAAATTGAATTTTCCTCTGCGGCTTAAGAGTCGGCAACCATGTTGCTATTGCGTTTGTTCGCTTTTGCGGCTGTCACAGGATGCGTGTTGCACAATGCAGTGCATGTCCGCATTCATAGCCGTATCCAGAGCCAGTTAGCCTCCGCTTCCACTTTTTCATTGTTTTTTCGGATGCTTGGATGCTCTGGTCCTTTCGATCCAACTTAAACACTCTGCTATCCATCTGGCTTAGGCAGAGTAGCCCACAGAGGATGGTTGTGTGCGAGGGTGGCTGAAAAGGGGACTTCGGAAATTACGTATACGCAGACTGACTCGTATGCTTCCTGTGCGTGTGAACTCTATTGCAATTTTCTGCCTTTTCCGTCGCTCGTTGCTTTGTTTGATGTGTTTTCAGTCGCTTAATTGTGCGTGCCAGCGACAACAAAGAGCCTCCGACTAGCTGAGTGACTGGCAATCACAGCCCACAGTCGCAGTCCGCACCAACCCGCAACTGATCCCTTTGACACTTCAGCCTAGTGCACTTCTGTCTGCTGTAGATGATTCGAGTTTTTGTTTCCTGATTTTCAATAGAAACTGCATACAAATTGGCTAACCACTTACTTCGTTTATATTGCTTTCTTTTTAGGAGGTTTTTTTGAAAGCCCATCTAAATGTATTGCACATGCGAGGATAAACCGAACAGAACTATGCTACTTCTGGGAATATGCGGATAAATTGAATAAGAACGAATTTGTATAATTTGCTTCTAAATATCTCTCAAGAATGACTGGAGCCTAAGGAATCTGCGACCTAATGCTATTTCCATTTATCGATTTTCATACAATCAATCCATGGGCACCATGTCGACCCAATTGAATCAATTGACCCTTTTTTATTGCTCATTTTTTTGCTCTTTGCATTGTTTTATAGGAGAAATATAAAAGCTCCAATGCAATTTTCACACTCTTTGCTTATCTGCCATTGATAGCATGTTATGACCCCTAAGATGTGTCCGTTTTTCTTTCTCTTCCTTGGCTTGCATTAGATGCACAATTCATGCAGAGGCGTATCTCATATTGTATGCATCTACATACCTTATCGCAAAATATTCCACACAAATTATTCTAAGTCCACAAGCATTTACAAATAAATTTATGGTGTGGTCCATTTGCCTCACTTTGGTATAGAGTCAACTAACTGGACAATCTCCAACAAGTTCATTTGGGCAGACCACATCAAGCAAACCACAAAAGCAGTTGCTACTGCTTCTGACCCTTTCCTTGTTCCCGACGAGCCCATTAATTTTGCTCAACCAAAAATGAATAATGATATGGTCCGAGTAGTGGTCAGTCTAGGGGAAAGGCAGAAATCCGGAGGAAAGCTTAAATTCTTGTGTGAAAAAGCCAAAAATATGCACTAAAAAATATGCTTATTAAGTCATAAGAACTTTAGGACTTTTTCACCAAAACGGCCTGCAAGCCTGTGTATGTTGGTAAATATACAAGACTGTTGTCTTTTCTAGCTTTTAAGAGTTCAGTTAGTTTGCTTTTTGCGATGCATGTGGGTTTCAAGAAGCAAAACACATACAAGCTGCAACCATTTATGATTTTGGCATTCCCTTCGTCCTTCTGCACATTCAGTTTCCACTACCCAATTAAAAAACTTTTGCAGCACTTTTTTTCAATTTGTTGTGTTTCAGTTTTTGCATTATTTGTTTATGCCCCTGTTTCTGTTTTGTTTCTTTTCTCAGCTGCCACCTATGACAGTTGTCCAGACAATTTAAAGGCTTTTTGGTTCTAGTGTTTTTCTCTGTATGTTTTACTTTTTCTTGCCTTAATCTTCTTTACCGGTTGATCTGTCTTCGTTCTGGTGCTCCTGATCGACCACCGCCCAGCTCTTTTCATGGTCCCATAAACTATTACAATTCGCTTTTATGACTTGGGTTGGTTTTGCGGGTACCACAGTGAGGCCAACTTAATTGGCCATAATTGAATTTTATAATTGGGAGGTTACTTCTTTTTCTTTCAAGAATATATTAACTTAGAGGCAGGTTTCTACAGTATATCTTCATTGTTCTTATTATTTCATACTATAATTAAATTTTATTCGATGATTTTTGCTGATAACCTAGCTGCAGCAGCTTAATATCTGACTGTAACGATTGAGCAGTATTTCAGAGTTATAGGCAAACTTCGAAATCGATTTATATCTTCAGCGTTCAATTTCAACAGATTCCGACCATCCCTTTTGTTTCACATCAGAAAAAACCAACTTGATTGCTCCACACTTTCAACTGTCGCTAACGTCCGCCCGGAGCTCTTTACTCTCTCCAACTGATTGCAGCCAGCTTCCGTTTGCTGCCAATCCCACGCACGTCCTGGCCATAAAGCGCAGTGCACTAAGCCAATTTCAGAGTGTTTATAATTGAAACTGGCCAAGAGCATCGCACAATAAAGTCGAGAGTGAAAGAAATGTTAAAAGGGAAAAAACATAACAAAACTAAAGCAGGGCAGGTGCAACACTGAGCAAAAGCTAAGTTCGTGTCCAAGTCATTTCCCCCGAAGCGGATATAAAGCGATTTGACTTGGTGACAACATCATTTCCGCAGGGCGTGGCTGTCTATGCAGTGTGAAGTGCTTAGCGGAGACAAAAAATAATGAGCACTTAAATTGCTGTCATTAATAAGGTGACTCACAGAGATATCCAGCTTAAAGCACAGTGTCATTTTGATAAACTGCTCAACAATGAATACGTGCTACTGAGATGCGCAGAGAGAGGCGGATAATCGACTTAGAGCTTACCATAGGTTCAGGTGAGCGAAGGCAGAGACGAAGAAATAAGGGAAAAAGGAGGTGGCTCGGAGCGAGCTCATTAAAGGTGAAAAATTAGCAGGGTAAGTGGAGCGTCCCATTCTTCTGAGGATTGGAATATTATGTAAAACAGTCTGAACGATGTCACAAATTTCTGAAGGTAGAACATTGAAAATCCAGTAAGATATTGTTGTAAAGAATTTGTTGCCTGTTGGCAAAGTTTGTGGTGATTTGTGTTCTCTTTCTTCAAAATTTATTGGGTGCCTACAAAAAGTTTATCCACAACAGCCAAGTTAGAAATATGTTGCATATAAATCATCTTTAATAGACTTTGCTTATACGAAAGCCGGGAAAAGGGCTGATGAGAAATTACCAACCGCCTTTGTACTTTGGGAAGGTACAACAACAACAGGAAGTGCTCAACTTGACTCACAAATTTGCATTGTGTAAATTGCTTCCGTACTGATTCGTATATTGCCAGCCACGTTGAGGGGTTGTGCTAAGGTCTGAGATATGCCAAGACAAGGCAAATACACGAAACAAGCAGACAGCAGGGGGTGTCCGCCTCCTTGGACCACATTTCTCTTGTCATTTCTTGGTAGTTTTAAAGAGATTGCGGGGCTTTGGGATTTATATTCTTCTAGAATTCCAAGAAACAACAGCCGAAAACCTTAACTATCAACTTTGCTATTACCACCTAATTCAGCTGAAGTGTCGCAGAATGAGACATAAATCGCAACCCTTGCTGGAAGTGAATGAATTGGGTCTTGAATAATTACTTAAATTTGTGTGCTTTTTAATGGGCTGCCATTGTTTCAATTGTTTTGTTCACTTTTTGTCTGTAAGAAAAGATTATGCTGATTTCTTGGTTTTGGCATTGTTTTGACTTTTGAACAATATTCACCCTTGATTACAACTAAACTAATTTCTTTTGAATCTGGCATTATATAAACACACTTAGGATGAATATGAATAAGTTCTAACAATAGAAATGATTTTCTTTGGGATTTTAAGTATTGCTAAGAATTCAAAGTATTTAGTATTGTTCTCCAGAAATATTTGAAAGCAGTTCGGACTCCTCGTTACACCGACGACTAACCCAGCTGCTTCCAAAGTTTCCACAGTCAACGGACACCTAATTATATACCTAATTTATGAGAGGCCGTAAAGCTGTTCAGTTAATATGAAAAGCAGATGCCACAAATGTGCTATTAATACTCAATTAATTTGTTCTTATATACTATTGCTTCCGCAAATTGGAGGAAATATAAATAAACAAGTTGAGTGCCTAAGGCAGAGGAAAATACATTTTGTGTGGTACTGGAATTTCTTTTCACTTTATTTACATGGCAATGAATTCACCTTGACAAACCTGCTGGGCGAATTACCCACGCCTCCTTCGGGGGAGATACGGATATTTGCATGCAAATCGAGGCACTGCATCAACGTAATAGTAAGACCCTTGAATTTTCGTAAAAAGTGGGCCGATGGATTGGCAAAGGGATAAACTGGGTTCGCTTTAATCCAGAAATGTCAACAAACCGTCCTTGTTTATACAAGGATTCAGAGGGGACACAGACTTCTGCCTCAGCATGTGAAAATTAATAAAAGGCGAGTGTAAACACCAAACCAAGCATTGAAAGGTTTTAAGCAACCTCTGCACTCTATACTCGGCTTCGTTTTTATTTAATTTCCTTGTTCTTGTCCAGGGGTCGGTATGTCAGCGTTTATGGGCGTGTCCCTGTGCCTGTGATGTGGTCCCAGCACTCGCATACACACAGATGAGCCCTAAATTAAAAATTCGCCAGGTAAATATTTACTTAGCTACAAATAAGCAACAAAAACATGTAATAAGAGGGATCCTATATAAGGGAGAAATTAATTTAAGTAAGGACAAAATGAGAAAAACTGATAAAGTCTTAAGACCTTACAGAGTGCAGATGTCAGACATACATTTTTAGAAAGCTTGTAAGACTTCCAAGAGAATGCAAAATGATTGCTTAAATTGTTTTTAACTTTCCCTATTCCAGTTTCCCACAAGGCCCACCAATGGGGAGATTTATGGCGCCTTCATAAAGCGTTTTTATTATTCAAACAAAAACCACACGACAATCAGTTTTCCATTTCAATAATTTGAGATTTTATGACTTCTCTTTTTGGTTTTTCTTTACAGGCACCCTTGGGACTCTGAGGATATGCATTAGACGAGCAAGTCGAAATACTTGGTAAATATAATTTTGCAAATTATTAGTGCGGCAGAACCGAGATTCGAGGCGTGGCTACTTCGACAGGGCAAACATTATACAGCAAACAGAGCGAAGCGAGTGAATTACAAGTTATGCTATTTGCTTGTGAGACTGTGTGTGTGTATCAGGGTGGGGTCATCTGAACGACAACAAGTCAAGTGTGGCAAATGACAGGGACTTATGTCTGTTGCCTTTGCAGATTTCAGGCTGTCAGATGCAGAAGGCATGCATAACTTTGGGCGCTGCAGACCTTCTAGGGGCTTCTTCCACTCCAAGCTATCGCTCGAAGATTCACATTGTTTCTTTAAAGTTATTTACAAATTGACGGCATGTCCCGCTGTTGCACTCAGAGAAAGTCCTTGTCCCAATTATGTGACAAATATACAATTTTCCAGCTGCAGCCTGCCTCGGTCCCCTCCTGGTGTGTGCAGCAATGCGTATTCAATAAATTTAAGCAGGAAAATTCCATTTAATTTGCATTAAATTTACACCAGCAGCAGGAGCAGCAGGGAAACCAACGACACAACCAACAGCGGGAGAAAGTAGTTGCAACATTTCCCCCTACAGACCCCAAAAAGTGTTGTATATCCGCAGGGATCGTCCTGGCGAATGTTTGTTTGATGTATCACAGCTCGGGGTAAGTATTTATTGGATTTGCCACTTGGCTGATGTTGCTGGTAATTGGCTGGCTGGATTTTGTGCATTTGGGATCTGCGAATTCCTAACTAAAATACTTCTCAATAATTGTTTATTTCCATTTAATTGGTCATTTATATGAGACTTACGTCATTCCCGCTCACTTAAATAATTCAAAATACTTCCGATAGACTCGCAGGACACACAGCCTAATCCCAATATTTAATAGAGTTAATAATATGCGAAAATACTGCCTGGAGATTTGCTTTCCAGTTCCCCAGAGTTCATTGCTGTCACTCGACCAACTGGTGATAATAAAAAGGGGGAAATAAAATTTATGAGTTTTCATTTATGTGCCAGCCTCAGAAGCGGCTATCAGCATGCGGCGCGTATACGTGATATTTTATAAGCATATTTCGTGTTTTTGCCAATGAAGCAAATTACGCAACAAATTTAAAAAGGTTAAAATAAAAGGCTTACTCTGCATTACATTTATGAAACCATATGAAAAAAAGTAACTACAGTTGGCTATCTTTTAAATTTATGTTTATACAAAATATAATTCAAACGTCAGATACTTTCAGTTTGAAGATTTACCTTATAATCAGCAAGCTGCATTTTTTCGGATTAATTTACTATTTTTTTTTTTTTTTTTTTGTCAAATTGCTCAGGCAATTTAGGAAGGTTACTTAAACTTAGCTTTTAACACATAATCATTTTAATCCAATTGCTAACTTTGTGTAGAACCTGTAATGAATACGAAACACCAATTACTGCTTTATTTCAGTTCTATCTCCTGCAATCATTTGAATCCGACGGTCTAGATCGTCATTCTATATCCGACCTTATATCTCAACTAAACCAATTCAAGTCTAGAATGCTGCCGCAGCCTTTTAATCAAAATGTTGTTCGGGTTGTTGCTAAAACTTTTTTTGTCACCCAGCACACACTTGCAATGTTCTTCCCAAAATCCCTCCGTTTTGTTTTTCTCTGTTCCTTGCGCAATTTGGAATCTTGTTTGGTTGCCAAATAAAACCACATGCTTCTGTCATGGCTGTTGTTGTTTTCCCGGACAGGCCAGGCGGCATGCTTCAAAGAGCAGAGTCAGCAAAACACGGCAGACTCTCATTGCAGCTCCTGCCCAGGTTGATATACAGTGTCTGGGGATGAGGACAGGCAGCATCAGCTTCGTGGCAGACGTCAGTGACTTGAACTGGAGCGCTGACCTCGCAGACTGGAGGGACCACATAAAGTGTGATTTCGGGCGCATATGCATACAAACCCATGACATACGAGTCCGTTTGACAGGGTGTCTCCCGATCCAAAGAGGGCACTGACCATCAGCATGTGAAAGTGTCAATCATACACCCCGTGGTAACGTCCCACACGGCTGTTAACGACGCCTCGGTCCATTGTTGCTGTTATTATGATTATAGTCATTGTTGTCCCATTTTCGCGGAACGGGCCAACCCGCTTACCCATCCCTGCATTTTCTCTTGCTGCCACATATAATGAAATATAAATATTGTGATGTTGTCGCTGATGTTTTTGTTGTTGTCCTTTGTTATTTTTACGGTTTCTGCTGCTATGTAAAGCAGACACATAATAAATATTACTCTTACCAGGTTGTTGTTACTATCGCTCGTCGCAACACACAAAAGAGCAGCAAATTGAAATTTAATGAAATTTATTAATTTGCTACATTTTTGATGATGTGGCAAAAATATTTTGTTGTCAGCTTCAAATTGATCGCATAGCGGTTGAATTTACGTTTTGTGTGAGAAAATAATGTAAATAATTCACAAAGAATTTATACTGAATTAATAATTTATGTTGTTAAAACTCAAATTGAATATATTTTGAAATAAAATTAAGTTAAAAAACGTGTAAAATTAAATAAAGCTGTTTCGTCAAGCGCAAAATTTAAAGCGTTATTCACACAGAGCCTGAAAGCCTGTGAAATCTAAAGCTGTGAAATTTTACGCGTAAAACTTTTTGTGGCCAAGAAGATGTGGCCTAACAGGTTTAAAAGGTTCTTAGTGCTGCTAGGAGATAAACTGTTGGCAACTGGATGCAGATAGGCTTATGAAGATGTTGAGAGATGTTTGGTAAAGTTAACTTTTATGAGAGATTTATAGCAAGCTGAAATTAGTGAAGCACAAGCTTCGTGCTTTAAAATAAGCAAAACAAATAAAGGAATTGTCCATAGGCCTTCCTCCTAAATACCATAGGGACACATAAAAACAGTCCATTATATGTGTAAATTGGACATGTTACAAACCACTTCAAGAAATGTGAAATACGTGTGCAATTTGTCACTTTATCCCTGTTTTCACCAAGACTCAAACAAGAAAATCATCTTCTCTCCAATCTCCAAGTAGCAATCTCTTAATCATATCTCCTCTCACAATTTCCCGAAAAATTCCGACTTCAACTCCTGACACTACTTTCCGCAATGTTTTATTTTAAGTGTTTTTTTATTTGTTCATACCTTGCACAGCAGCAGCCACAATCAGAATTCCTTGAGGGCTGTACCTCAACTTTGACATTCCCGTGCCGTTTTTTATGCCTCGCCTTTTATTGCGTGCCATTACTTTAATATTTTTTGCTTTCAGTTCGATTTACTTCACAGCAATCGATGAAGGAGCGCTTAATGGGTTCGTTGTACCCTCACATACGCACACACACATAGATAGGGCAGATGTGTGGCTCTCACATTCTGTAGCCGTTGCCTGCCTTCAATGTATTTCAATTATTTTTATTGGCTTATCATAAATTATATTGCCCCCTGGCCTTGGCTTCCATATTTTTCCTGCTACTGCTCACGCATCGCTCGAATCGCCTCTTTCGCTCTTCATGTTTCACTTGGCTTCCACTTGGTTCATCAGATTTAACGATTGCGTATTTCTTGCCCTCCCCTCGACTGCCCCTCTGTTGCGCCCAGGTCTGGAACACATGTTGAGCCTTGTTTTTGGCATTGCCGCTTATTGAAAAACTTTGGCAAGCCGTTGCGTGGCTCCCTTCGTCTTGCTTAAGAAAACTTTCCGTTAAGTGGCAGCAACTTTTCGTTTCCCTACAAGCATTTTATAATTTCATTGAATTTCTTTGCTGCCACGTTTTGCATATTTTATTTTGCCGGTAAAACTTTATAGAGTTCATTATTTGCAGCAACTGCGCGTTAATTACTCATGCATTTGGCACTTAGAATAATTGAATTGTATCTTAGATATTCCTGTTTCAAATTAATAAACCCTAAAATGGTTTTAACATAAAATTAGTTCTTTCGCATTTGCTCCAATACTTTTCATGATAATGAATGCATTGTTAAGTAGTAACGTGCAGCAGAGAATCCTTACACAGAACTTGGTAAATCAATTGCTATAAGCTCGCTTTGCCTGTGGATTCCATCTTTAATCAAAGCATCAGACTTCAATGACTCCAATGGCATCTATTTATTCATCTCTGAAGCCACTCCCACAGCCCATTATTCATTCATTGCAATTGGGCACAGTTCCCCATGGTGCTGCCACATTTTACACGCCGCATTGCATTCTCGACTCTATTACACGACATTATCGCAATTTTAATTATCACGCCATCGTCATCAACTTCATTGCTCTTGTTGCTGTAATTGTTGCAGCTCTCTGACTATTGCCAACCGCACCGCAAATGCAATTTCCGTGCAAAATATTTGCACAAAGGCACAGAAACTTTATCCACATGCATAGCACTATTTCGAGTTCCTTTCCTCCCCTCTCTTTTGCTCTCTTTCTCTGTAGATTATGTGCAGCAAATAGAGAAATAAAAAGAAGGACTCGAAGACGAGGATAAAGTTTCCTCGTAGCATGAAAAGTATTGAGAAGACACCTCTCCCACTTCATTAAACTTTCCCTCTCCTCAAACTCCATAGAGCATTTAAAGTTCGGCGCAGGGCTTACAACTTTTAACAGTTGCTTCTCCAGTCGCTTCTCCCGCTGCATACTTTGCGGCGTTTTGCGCACTTTGTAAATAAGTTAAAAGAATTTGAAAAAATAAAATGAAAAAAAAATTGTTGGATGCCGCTTCGCTGGCTCAAATTAAAAGAAATATACGCTGGGAAAACGGGAAAAGCGCAGAATGACAAGAAAAAATGAACTGCTGCAGTTTGCTTTTCCATTTGTGTTGCAGTGGTTGTTGTTGTTGTTGTTTTTATTTGCTTGTCTCATGCATAACGACAAAATGCACTTTGTTTGATGAGCAACCACGGTAGACAACCCGACAGCCCCATGGCCAATATCAGCCAAGTCTAGCATATGCCAAAAAGGCGCGGGTAATATAAACCATGGCAAGCACAAACTAGTTCTAAAAGGGACACAGCCAAGGATAAAACAAACTGACAGCTTTCGTTGCTTCGGTTCTACCTTTTCGAATGCAGCTTCCTGAAAAAATAATGAGAAATTATTGTCGCATTGCGTGTCGAGACGAACGAGTGTCGCAGTCGCCGTAAGCCCGGGAGAAAGACCTTGTTTGCGGACAGCACATATTACGTATACGCAACGCATGCCTGATCATAATTATTGCGTGAGCATATAGATTATGTACATTAACTGCAATCCAATAAATATATTTGCATAGCTATGCATTTGAAATCTGACAGCTCTGTATAAGAGTCGGTTTAGATATTTTATCTTTATATACTGCCCAAAGGAACTAAAACTGTTGTTGCCTTGGCTACATAATCTAATTCTGAGCCACCTCTCCACTTCATCGACTCTGTGCAACGTTGTAGCTGCTGCATGTTATAAAATGCTGCTTAAACTTACAGCCACAGCATATATTGAAAATGTTTTCCCTTGCTATCCGGCTTACAGCGGGCTACATTCTGATACACTAAAATAGAGAAAGGCTTCCATTAAATTCGCTGCCAACACAATGCAAGGTTCTGTTCTCGTATTAAATTTCATGAAGTTGTTGTATTCTAGATATTCCTTGAGGGTACGATGGATGGGTGGCTATCACATGTTTTTGTATCTGCATTTCCGTCGTGATATTTATTATTGTATACTCTTAAAATTTACATGTATAATATTACCAACCAACTCCAACCAGCTCTCTCCACTTTGCTTTCTCGCCCCCTATATATCAAGTGTGTATTATCGCACTTCCACTTCAAATGCCTTGCCATAATTTTAAAGCTCAACATTTATGCTGAGAAACACACGTGAGGCGATTAACATAATTAGATGTGCAAATCAAACACTCGACACGCCAAAGACAAAGCCCCGTCACAGCTCAACATATACCCAGAGCGATGCGAAGGGAAAGGCTGTGGAAAAGATTTCCATAAAGTGTAAATATTTGCATGATGAAAGTGGAGACGAGGCTCAGCAGGTGGCATCAAGTGACAGGAGACACAAGGATAAACACAAACAAGGATACACACAAAGAAACAACCGCATCCGCATCCTCAATTCTCATCCAAAGCCACAGCCACAAATTGCGCCTCAGTTAGAGGACCTTTTCGTTGAGCCTTTGACACGCACTTAAGTGCTTCAACATAATTTCCTAAAGTTATGTGTGAAATTTTAATTTTCTTCCGCACACGCTAACACACACTCACATACATACACTTAAGAGCACTAATTAGCTTAAGTTTTCGTGCCGCCATTTTGTACCCCCAGTGAGTCCTCTTGTGGTCTCTGATGAGCTGACTACATCAAATTAATTGCCTTTTTGGACTACTTTCTGTATCTATGTGTGTCCTCTCTTGGTATTCACTTTATCTTATCTACTCTTAATAATTTTCATTTTAATTCTGCTTCCAACTTTTTGCATTATTGAGGAAATGTTAAGCAACAACTGCTCTGGGCAACTTGTCAGGTGAAAACCTTTGCGGACCACGTACGCACACCCGCACAACCATAAGCAGCCATCTGGGCTGAGCTCCTCAATCTGTCATTCGGTCATGTGGCCACAGCCTCAGAGGCTCAACTTTAAATTGAGTTTCTTTGGGGAACTTTTCACACAGAGAGAAAATACAGAAGAATTTAATAGACAAGTTTGCTTCTGGGGGTCGCTGAGGGCGTGGCACTTTGTATGTGTTGATTGCTGTTTTGTTATTCATGGAATTGTTTAAAAATTTAGATTGCTGCGAATCTTGCAATTGGTGTTTGAGCTGTTGTTGTTAGTGCAAGTCAAGCTGTACGCACTTTGTATGAAGACGAGATTTGGAAGCGAAAAATATTGATGGGTAAAAATACTTCATAGATCGCTCAAGTAAAATATTAAAATTAAATTCTCCTCCAATTCTAACATGTGTATCTTACCCCTTTCACCAACTATTTACCATTTAGTCACAAGTAATTTACCTTAGGCGATGCAAGTATTCTTGTTGTTTAAAATTTGATTTTTGGACTCTGCAGAATGTGCAAGGACATTTTCCCATTTTCCTGCATAAAAAACACACTTAAAGGTAATGAAAAACTCCCATGGAATACCCCGTTTAAAGAACTGTAAAAAATTTGCAAGCATAATTTAATTAATTAGAAGAAACCCCCAAGCTCAATCCTCTTTCATGCTCATTCCCATTTTAGTTCCCTTTCGCATTCATGCTTAGAGCTACCCCCTTTCGGGTATTTTGTCAATTAGCTGCAAACCGCAGCTAGGAGCACGTAAGCGAAACCTGGAGCCGGCCAATCCATTCCGAACATCTTAGCGTGCCGGGCACGACGCTTGAGTATACCCCTCCCTTCCATCAATTCTCCACCCATTTACGTTGTTAACAACACGATAAAACTGTAAAGTGAAGCCAATTCATTAATTTAGCTGAGCATCGGACTGGAGCAGCAGAAGGATACCCACACAATTAGATGAAATGTGAGCTGACCAGGAAGCAAGAGGATGGGAAGGAGGAGGCACCCAAACGTTGAGTTACCTTTGTTTTGCTGTTTGCCTGTCTCGACTGTCCTAGAATTGAAATTATGAGCCTGAAATTTCCTGGGAAACAGCTTTGTAGTTCACCCAACGAAAAGTGAGCAACCTCGTTGGCCATTGAACCGTGTGAGCATCAGAGCCTGAGGCAGAGAAGTGGACGAAGATTCACGGGGATTCAGGAATTGGCATTCACCGTGTCTCATTGAGTGGCAAACGCACTCATAGCTGAGAGGGGTGCCTTTTGTAGTTGCTGCTTTGTCAGTTGGCGTATTGCGGTCGAGTGTCATCGAACATAGAACAGCTGACAACCGACACACACACTCACATAGACACTGACAAGCACACACTCATAGCTGTTGGTGTCAATGGCAAAAGATTAGATGCCCCAACGTGCAGCCAGTTTGTCACATCATTAGGTCCTTAATTAGCTTAGCTAGCAGCTGCACTCTAATGGGGATGGAGGGTAGAGGAGAATATGTCTTGTCTGTTTTGCATATAGTTTAAGCAGCTGACAAATATCCTGAGCTACTTATACCATATCTTCCAACCTCCCCTGCCCCACACAAACTATTGAGTGCAGTCTTAGCCTTTCTTATCCTGCTGCCTTCCTTTT
The DNA here is from genome assembly GCF_030788295.1 of Drosophila virilis. NCBI lineage: Eukaryota > Metazoa > Arthropoda > Insecta > Diptera > Drosophilidae > Drosophila > Drosophila virilis. Next base: position 17,866,064 of record NC_091544.1, on the reverse strand, counting down.
GAGTGGAACTGTACCAAGATGAGCGAAGGATTCTTAAGCGAGTCCTAAGTGCAACTGGGAACTGGCCAAGCTTCAATGCGTTTGTAATCCCCATCAAAGGAGAATAAAAAACAAAGTGTAGCAGTTTGCGTAAGGTGAAGTCGGAGAAAGATATTTACTTCAAATTGATGTTGAGTAAATGGATAGATGACCAACTAACACTGAGTTGTCTGCAAATTATTGTCAAACCGAATCCAATTTCCAATCATCTCCACATTCACTAACTATTAAATTACGCTACAATAATTTGTCTGACCATAGATAAGCCCCCATGGTTTCCTTGACAACATTTTGCATATCAAATAGTGCAGCAAGCAGCAAAATTGGACTATGGCAGTGGCTACGGGTGAACGTGGCCAGGCCATAATTGGAATGTTTTGAGGCCGCAAACGCGGATTCAACAACCAACTTCCCACATGTCGCATTGTTGATTTACGGCCACAGCCGAAGAGCAGACAGCAGAGAGAATGGAGTGCGAGCCTCGAGGGATCCACAAATGCCGCCTATCTGTGCTGCAGTTGCATTGCTGGTGGCTTGGCGGTTGCCTGCAGCGGTTACCTGCTGGCTGCATTCCTGTTGACACCCACACAAATAGTTCACGCTCGGCAGGAAAGTGTTCAATTGGGGATTATGCTGATTTAATGGCCACGAACCGCATATGAAGCGTATTCAAATTGGCATCTGGCATTTGGAGACCCAATTCAGAGCCACAATGATTGAAAAAATTGGCTTAAGTGCTTAACTAATGGTAAGCATGGCAATAAGCCGGTTCACAAAAAGGTCCCGCATGTACATTCACACACAGGCGAAAACTAAGTTAGGTCTACGTGACGACCCTGACATAAATCTCCTGCCATTTGGGCAGAAAGGAGTTACTTGCGTGAGCCTCCTACATTTTTAGAGTGTGCGACCATTAAACGTTTTCCGTTAAAGGCCCACAGAGCACGGCTCATAAATAATGATAGAAACAGTCAGAAGTAAGCAGGCGACAGTTAATTGGCTTTCAAGGGGAAACAACAAGAGGTTAACTATGAGAGAGAGGCATTATATTAAGTTATATATAATATTTGTAGCTTGTATGTTTCCGTTTCCATAACAACCTTAAAAAAATCATTCTCTTGGAAATAATTCCATTGGAAAGCTTTAATTGAATTACATAAATGTTTTTTTTTTGTTTCACAATTCACAATGTTCAGATAAACATAAAATGTCGACTCTGAAAATTATTTTAATTTGCATTGCAGCTTTTTGCTTACTTTGTCATAATTCAAACAAATTACAAGTAATTGAGCAAACATTTGATGCATTTTAATTAAACAATGGAATTGCGAAACTGAATAACACACTGAATAACTCTGAACTAGTGTCACATTTTCTACTGTTGCCTCGTTATTTGAACACTCTTCTCTACGTGAGGGTATCAGAACAATTACACACACATGCCCACGTACGGTGCCAACTAACTGCAAATCGCAGCTGTAAATTGCAAATGCAATTCACGGTTTACCCATTTTTTATTTATTTATTTATTTATTAATGGTCGACAAAACGAGTGTCTTCCTCATTATTCAAAAGGTTGTACAATATAAGTATATTCTAAAAGCCTAGTTAAAGGATACAATTTTCTAAATAGCATCACCGACCGATGGAGGTGTTTTATTTGCCAGTCCGGCCAGCTGTGCCCCTTTTCACAGCTAATTTTGTCAGTGACGCTATTAGAGCCTACATCTAAGCAGAAGGTTGTAAGTAGGAAAAAAGTGATCTCAAGTGAAATTAAAAATAATCTTAATTTGCTAAATTAATAAAGAAAATACAATAAATAGGAAAAAAGAAAGTAAGAAAATTGTTAATAAAGTAAAGCAATGTAAGTTAGATAAAGAGTGTTAAGTGGATAGGACAAAGAGAAAAGTATTGGGAAATCACCGACACGGTGGGGGAAAATTTTTCAGCCTGTCCGGCTAGCTATGCCCCTGCTCATAGCTGGGAATGGTCAGCGACTTCCCGAAGGTATCCTGAAAGCAACGATTTTATTAGGGGTAGAGACAGTTCGGTAGAGAAAACGTGATGCAAACTATTATAATTTTTACATAGCACGCGAAAAGAATTGTGCATAGCGTAATCTGTTGTGCACGTAGATAGTAATAAGGGGCGATAATTTCTGGTTGGTCTAGCCGGAACAGAGAATTGAAGACGCCCTAGCAGAAAAGGAGAATCAATGTCGCCAATAATCAACTTATGTAGAAGGACAACACCGAGAATTGTCCTACGGTTGATTAACGACGGAAGGTTGAGAAGAAGCAGTCTGCTGGAGTAGGACGGCAACCGAAGATTAGGGTCCCAATTTAAACCTCGTAAGGCAAAAAGCAGAAATTGCTTCTGAACAGATTCAATACGATCCTGGCTGTTGATATACTGTGGAGACCAGATGCAAGAGCAGTATTCAAGGATAGGGCGAACAAGAGAGATGTACAGAAGTTTTGTTATAAAAGGATCGTTAAACTCTTTAGACCATCGTTTAATGAATCCAAGTACACCTTTTGCCTCATTAACAATGGTATCTATATGAAGATTGAAACAGAGTTTAGAATCAAAAATAACGCCAAGATCCTTAACTGTTAGTATACGTTGCAAAGGGATATTGTCGATTGTATAACTAACAAGATAAGGTGTAGTACGATTAAAAGTCATAAACATACACTTTGAACAATTTAGATGCAATTGATTGGCCGAACACCAAAGTTGCATAGCGTTCAAATCGTCTTGTAGACGAGAATGATGTAGGGGGTTAGTGTATGATAGAAAAAGTTTGACATCGTCCGCATACATGAGTACACGGGCATGTGATATAACAGAAGGAAGATCATTTATAAAAAGTGTAAAGAGTAAAGGTCCAGAGACAACAAAATTTCCACTTAAAGTTGCAGTTATGCAAATGCATTTGGCCCTTTTATGTGTGCGTCCACGTGTAATTGTGTGCGAGAGTGTGCCCGTGTGTGAGTGTGTGCTATGCATGAAATTTATTTTTCTCTCAATGACAACGCGTGACCAGCAGAGCAAATTAAAGGTGTCGGGCTGGACTAGGAAAATATTTGAAAATTTTAAGCTAACTCAAAAAAAAAAAGTATGTAACAAAGTCGGTTTCTAAATTGGTAAATGTAAAAGTTTCTTCTGGCTAAAAGTTTTTGAGACAATATAAATTTAATAATTGGCCATTTCCACAATAAGTTTGGCATCTAGCATTTGAGCTGCTCTTTTTGCTTGTTTATGTTAAATTTATTTAAAGTTAATTTGACAGAAATTGAAATTCTGGCAGGGCAAGCATGGGGACTATTAAAAAAGAGCAAGAAAAACTTTGCAAGTTTGATTGAAATTTGAAACTGAACAGCAAAATGGACGCTATGTGGCATTTACTTCCAGGCCATTAAGGCGCAGTGACACACGCGGCTGTTGAAAAGGCCACATGGGTCGTTGGGCAGGGAGACCTTTGTCTAAACTTTCGGCCTGAATTTGCTTGTTGCCATTGTATTGACTTTTTGTCGCCTCTGCCACTGTGACCCTTGTCAGCTGTTCTCTGAGGGACTGGGAGGGAGAGGGAGTGATGATTGTGCCGATAATATCGGGTTTGCGATGTGCTTAATCACGGGACTTCGACTACAGGCGAGCAGATCGAATTCAAGCAAAAGCCTCCTTATGCGCGATTATCATTGTCAAAGCCAAAATCATAATAAATCATTCAGTTTCAGCAGTGGCGGCAAACAAAGCAAGTTCCTTGTCTTTTGAAAGTTTGCTAGCATGACGTTCTTAATGATTATAATCCCTCTTGTTCTAACTCTACATATTGCACTAATAAACCAAGATTTTATAGGCCGCATTTTTCCTGCAGGTGCTTTTTAAACGTCAACCTACAGCTAATGAGAAACCTCAATTAGGAACCTCAGGCTATAAATAGGCTCGCACTTGGCATAGCCCTGAATCGCCAACAAGCGCCATTGCAAGAAGATCAAGAAATTAATGAGATGATTGCTTGGGGTTAGCTGGTCCGAGGTTTTATTAATCTGACTTATGCTTTTTAGGTAGCTTTGTCATTTTTCATTTTTAATGTGCGCCACGGGACAGGCCAAGTTGGCTCCTACATCAACCGGATAGGCACTTCCAAAGAAAAAAGACCTAAATTTACCATTACTGAATAGACTCTGTGAATAATGCATCTAATTGAGTTGCCATTGAGAAATTAGGGGAAACGAAGCAAACACTTTTCCACTCTTACACGCTGGCCAACTTTCTACTTTTTCATAAACATTTACACGGCAGCTCGTCCGTAGCCTGACCATAAAGGTAGCCACAAAATTAAATAAGTCCAGGCACAAAAACACACATACAAGGGGGACTATTTCGACTACTTAGGCAACAACTAACAAGCACATTGACAGTCGTTAAAAGAGGACAATGACAACGAGGACAACCACCGAGCTGACAGTCACCACGATGCGAGAGACACTGACAACATTTTATATATTTATGAGCTTCAGAGAGAACTACAACAATAAGTCGACCAATAGCAACAACACACTGCACAAAGAACAAAAGACAATCAAAAGGCAGAGGCGAGAACCGTTATGTGGGTGTGGGTGTGGAGGGGCGCTTGTCAGTCAGCCAAGACGAGTCAGGCAGTCTGTTCGGCAGTTTGTCTGGTTAGTGGCTAATTTGCAAATAGAATTGAGACATTTAAGAGGAAGAAGTTCTGAGGCGAGCACCTTTTTCAATTTAATTAAATCTTGCTTCCTTGCCTGCTGGCGCAGGTGAATGCATTATCAGAACACTTTAACCCGGGAAAAGGAATTGTTAACCTAACAGCATTCGTTTACCATTTGCTTCGAAAGCCCACCTGTATCGAGTATAAAGTCTTAAGGCAGATTAGACATATTGTAACTATCTGCCGTGTTAATTATGTTACGTACCCTTACTTTGGATCCATTTACCTGTTTACAATATCAAAATAGTAAACAACAAAGATATATGCACACAATTTGCTTAGAATAACGAGGCGTATGATTTATGCACGTAATTGCGGTGAAAACATCAAACAAACGACCGGTTAACCAAACAGATTTTCATGTTTTCATTCACTCAACCTGTCAGATCTGTAACTTGCAATAAGGAATTAAAATGAACATGAGTAGCTATGATTGTAGATGAGCTTGCGTATGCATAGAGCCATATTAAAGCTATCAGATTAATGTTTTTATTGGCTGCAAAATTGAATTCTGCTTTAGTATAAAATGCATGGCAACCGCTGCCTTTCAGTGGTATTCATGGCCACATCCGAAGTGTTTGAGCTATGGCCATCGATGGGCCGGCAGCGTGTTTACTCTATAAATATTTGATTTAGTTGCTGCTGTGTCGTTTGTTTTCATGGGCCAAAGCCATATTCCTCAACTGATTTCACGCGTACATAAATCGCATTTGCCTGTGATATATCAAGGCAGGCAATTCAATTTTATTGACTGGCAAAGGACGATGCATGCGTTGAATTTCTTCATTGAGAACAATGCAATGAAAATTAATTAATATGTTTGCTGAATATATTAGTATAGAGCTTGATTGTCGAGATGTTCGATCGTTTGTGATGCCCACTTACAGGTCACATAAATTATGAGCTCATGGCTTAACTACAGTTCTTGGCAGGATGCTGCTCGTAAGTCGAACTCATTTGTCATTTGTCATAATTTGCGACTTCGTAGCAAGAGAAAATTTGCCAAGCCAGCTGCCTGCGGCCGTTAAACTGCCAGAAATAACAACTGCCAACAACAACAACATCCATTAACATCAGCTATAAAAAAAAATAAAAGATGGCGCACATTCGACATGAAAATCGACTGGAAAGCAATTATTTACACTCCGGCAATAAAAAATATGCCACACGCCCATAACGCCGCCTCTTATCCCGCCAAAGTTAAGACCACGCAAAAAAAAGCTGAACAAAAAATGTGTCAAAAATTGGTGTGGTAAAATTTATTACCTTCCCTTTTGGCTGCGCCTCATCTTCTGTGGAATTGCATTTCGCATGTCCCGACGAGAGTTTTATGGCCCCCGCATGAAATTAAAACAGGAGAACTTTTGATTTTTACGACCTTGACGCTTTTAAGCATTGGGTTTTCAAAACCATATCTGAAGTCTTAACTCATGAATAGGCCAGAGATGTGCACAAAATCTAATTATGAAAATGGCAAAAACTCAAAGCCCGCATACGCCAAGGTCTTCATTTTGACATTTTCAATTTGTTGGCCATCAACAGAAGACGCATAACCAATCAGTCATAAAAGATTTTTTCTTTGCTTTCAGGCTGAAAATGTTGCAACGCCCGCATTGGCATTGGACCACATAACGCTACCCCCATTCAGCATTCTGTGAGTCCGAGAGTTGAGTGTTTAAAGCATGGCGACGGCCACATCAATGGAACTCATCAGCTGCCTGGTGCTGCTGCTCGGCCTGCTTATCCGCAGCGGTAAGCAAGTCGACTTTGCAGAAGTCCTTCTGAAATCCAGCCCCAACGAATTCCATTTTATTCTCTCTGACAGGCTACTGCATAGACTGCTTCAAGTGCGTTTCGTATAACGGCGCCAATAAAGCGTGCGATGATCCGTTTCATAATAATTATTCCACCGCCATACTCGAGTCGCCCTGTATGGGCGGTCGCAAGGGTCGCGATGGCCTCTTCCCCGCAACGGCCTGCATAAAAATCGCCGGCTATTATGGTGAGTGATGGGGCAGAGAATGGATGGATAATATGATTGAATTGCAATTGCAATTGCAGATGACACCGGCGAGACGATAACAGTGCGAGGCTGCGCTCTGGACAGTGGCACACTCACAACAGACACGGAGCTCATAAGAATGTCGCATTGTGGTAAATTCTACTATGACAACAGGTGCGTGACCCCACCAAGCATATCTTTTATTTTATGACGCGCATGAACTTTATTACCTGATTTACACAGCTCCCTTATTAGGGCAATAAACTGCGTACTTTGAATTTGTAATAATATTTTATGAACTGATAGAATAATCTGATGCGTATTAAGGCAATATTTTCTTCGATTTCCATCAACCGATATAAAACATGCACTGGTTTAAATTACATTTTGATTATGTGAAGCTATCGTTTTTACTGACAGATGGTTTACATACTGACAGATAGTTAACATTAACATAAGAATATTATGTTAGCTATTTAAGATTCGCTGCAAATGCCATTTTGTATAGTTATTCAACAGAACGCACAATGCTAAATGATGATAATTTGTATAATGTTTTGTCCTCCTTATATGCACAAGTATGATAAACCTCATGATTAAGCCCGCTCACAGTGCCGCTTAGAAATATTTCGTATTCCCTGACGTATATTAAGTAGTCTGCAACAAAATTCATATGTTACCTTTGTGTTGAACATTCTGACACTAATATATTCCCATTGTCGGAGCCATAACTTAACATTATCTGCGCCACCCATCTTATGTTTCTTTTAGATACGTACACGGCTGCCTTCAGAGCTGCAGCGATGCGGATGCCTGCAATGGCAGCCACCCAAAGGACATCGAATCCGTGCTACTTAGCATCGCCCTGCTGCTCTTGGGGGCTGCAAGGTAGCAGTAAGAGCAGCAACTGGAGGAACAACAAAAACAAATGTTGCTTGCATCCCATGAATAATGAGGGAATTTAGCTAAACTGGATGTGAAAAAGCATTTAAGATAATCCAGCTGCGCGATATATTTGTACACAATTCATTCGATGTTCTATCTCTATCTCTTTCACCAGCTATTGTGTGTCCCGACCTCGCTCTCTCACTCTGTCAGTGTCTACAATTGCACATAATAGTAATTGCACACAAGGATAAAACAGGATAACACGGCAAAAAAACCAAAAAAAAAAAAAAAAAACTAAAAACAAAACAAAGCGAACGTATTTATATGGAATTCATCAAGCAATTATGTGATTTATAAATGAATATTTAACAATAATTGATGAAAAATGAACAAAATTTAAACAACTAAATTTAAAACTATTTACTATTTTTAAAAAACGCAAAGCGCTGCTAGGCAATTATCGAGTCAAAATCAAAGCTAGACAAAACGAGAATTCAAATTCAATTGCAATTATTTTTAGCGATTAGGTACATAGATATTTACATTTTTACTTACAAACTCACCTGTGTATTGATCGACTATTGTAAATAGATTTATTAATTTGTTAGAAACTGCTGAATTTTAGGCGACAATTATTTAAAAGCTACTTATAAATTAGCGGCCACATAGATAGAGTTGACGAATGTAGAAAACTGCGAAAACAAACTGTAAACGAATATGAACAACTGTATTTTATTTCAATTATTTAAACGGAGCTAATTTTTATAACTAATTTAAGTATGATTAATATTAATTTCCTTACTGTAGCCAAGCGTAGCATAAATCGTATTGCACAGGTAAACCAACCACATCTGCGACTGTGATAAAGAGCTTGATTCATCAGCTGATTACCGACTGGGCTATCGCACCAGCGTCTACAACAACTAGAAAGATAAGCTTTTATCAATGGTATTACCAATTCTAGAAAAAGTTCCATAAGCAATATTGACTGCCAGACAAGCGCATAGTTCCCATTTGATAGTCGAACAGAATGTCTGGTAAGCAGCGGGGCACAAATTGATAGTCGCTCACGAACTAACGCTTTCATTAATCCTTTGCAGTCCATAGTTGGTTACACTATAGTCACGGCTCTTTGCCGCAAGACGCCGTCGCTGCTGGTCATGACTCCGATGGCGATACCATATTTATCGGGCGTGCCTTCTACAACAACGACATGCTGCCAGCAAAGATCATACCAAACAAGGGCAAGGCCTACGTGGCCTATGCCGGCCAGGAGGTAGAGCTGGAGAACTATGAAGTGCTAAGTGGTCACAACTACGTGTGGTTGCCCGGTGCAAATGGCGAAGTGCCCATCGGTGCCGTTCCAGTGGGTCGCAATGTGGATGGCGAGGAATTGTATGCCGGTCGCGGCTACCACGCCGGCAGCCTAACAGTGGGCAAGGTACATCCCTCACATGGCTGCCTGTACATACCCTACGACTCGGAGGAGGTCAAGATCTTTGAGTACGAGGTTCTGTCGCGCCTCATGCGATAAGCGTTTGTTAACAAATGTTTTTACATAGGTAGATTTTGTACAATAAACTGAAACTTTTATAGAATCTTTACTACCGCCTTATCTCTAACTCAATTAAACTGGCTAAGTTACCTACGATTCAATCTATTTATAGTTAGTGCAATATGCCGTCATTTGTCGCATTGTATGATCTTTATGATCAACCTCCACTGTTCGCAGCTCTATTTAAAATTAGTTAACTCAAACAGTGGCCCCTAATAAAGAAATTTAGTACGATATCAGTTCTTAGTTAACAAATAAAACGAATTATATAAGAATTAAGTTTACAACTTGCTAAATTACATTAAGCCTAAACTTTTAATTATAAAGTTCAACTAAATTTTACGAACTCAAATGAAAAACCAATAGGACCAAGCTAAATCTATGTGCAAAGCTTAAGAGAAAATCAATAGCATTTTATAAATGAGAATTGTTAATAATAATAATCAAACGAATACGATTTACGATTTATAGCTAATTTATGTTTACAATTACACTATTCATTTTTACACAAAGCGAGCTTGTAATGGTTTCCGCATTCAAAAGAATAAAATCTAATGTAAAAAATTAAAAGTAAAAAAGATTGCACACCCTTTTTGATAAGATAACAAAATTTTGCTGAATTCGCTTGCTTGCAATGCAACAAAAGTATTTAATCAAAAGCAAAAGTTTAAATAAACCAAGCACCTGATTGGCTAGCAATGAAAATAATAAAATTCTTCAACACAGTTCACATATACAATTAAAAAAAAAAAATAATATAACTAAAAGTAATGAACGACCAAACAAAGTGTATAAAATATAACCTTGAAAGTTTCATGGCAAAATATTGCTAAACATTTTTGAATGCAAATGTATTTAGCACCTAAGAAGTTTATATTTATATTTAAGCGCAAGCGGAACACTAAATAACGCAGCTACTAAAACTAATCAAATTGAAATAAAATTGTTTCTTTTGCATTTAAATGCAGGCGTACAACTTTTTCTAGCGCTAATTAAGATAGAAAATACAAATACATGTGAACTACAAAGATTTCCAAATAAATCCGCATATATATATATATATATATATATATATATATATTGAAATTTCAATATTTTATACGTGCTTAACTAAGTCTATTCATATTTGCATTAATCTAAAAGACTCTTGACATACGCGGCATCCTCCTGAATAAACTTATCGGCCTGCTCTGCAGGCACTTCCACACTTTTATAATTGTCTAAGCCAATTTCATCCTCTTTTCTGTGAACGAACAGCAATGTTTATATGAAAAATGTAATCTACCCGAAATCGAACTTACTTGATCAGAATATCTACCACGTTCTCACAGGCCAGCAGACATTCGCTGTCTCGTCCCACTTTCGCCTCCCATTTGTGGTACTCTCGCAGTATTTCATAGACGCCTTTGGCGCGCAGCACCTCGCGACATCGTCGCGTGGCGCACAGCTGCAGCAGGCACTCCAACAACATTTTGCGCAGGTCCGGATCTGTTTCACGAGTCTTGCTCTCGGGCAGATACTGAGAAAATGTTGCGTACTACACATAAAATCCGGCATTTGATGAGCTACTCACCTGCAGCTCAATGGGCAGCTTTTCATTGTCTTCGTCGCTGAACTCTTCGGGTCCGCACAGTGGCTGCAGTATGGCAACCAATATGTCATCCTGCTCATTCAATATGACATCATGATACACGGCATCAAAGCATATGTTTTTGATGATGCCAATGGTGCCACCACGGCGTACTACGCTCTCCTCAAATGAGGCAAAGGGCAGCAGCTTCTCCAGCAGCTGGTACTTTGGCTGGCAGCACAGCTCCCGCCCGCGAGGCACTTGAGTAAGATTACAAAATATGGGCGCCAAATAGTGGAGTTTGGATTTTTTCTTATTATAATCCAGCTTGGCAAAGGCTTTCGCCAGTTTGGGCAACGTCGGCTCCAATGTGTCCAGTATGGCATGCACCAACGACTCGACGCGCGTTAAGTTGCTGAGAACCATGCTCCATGCATCGGCAAGCTCCGCCTGCTCGTCGCATATCTGCTTGGCGGCCACGCCCACAATGTCAAAGCTCTGACAATTAAAATGATTAGTGCGTGGTTTGCTTATCAGCGTACCTCAACTTACGGGCTGTACTTGTTTCGCCAACTCGAAGACTCTGATTGCGCCGGCTTCTTCCGCCGTTAGATTTATCAGACTGAGGACTGCATCCTTCGCAACTGTCGAATTGGCATCAAGCGTTAGTCCGAAAATGGCTATCAACATATCTTCTAGCGAGAGTATTGCATCTTTACCCTCTGTGCTGCCAGTCAGACCTATTAAAATGTTAAATATTCATTTCATATAAACATTCACACGAATCTTTTGGGGAGCGGAGCACGTGTTGCGTTGGCTGCCACATTCACCTACTTAGGACATGTGTTAAAGCAACTGCTTTCAGATCCAGGCGCTGATTGGGCTGCATGAATTGTATTAGTTCTCTTACATTATCCATTTCTTGTATTTATTGCCAATTGTTTTATTTAATAATTTGTATACTTTAAATGCGTGCTCAGTGTGACCGTTAGCGGCAAACCATAAAAATGCCGCAGCGTGTTCTTATTCTGTTAAGTGGTGGAGCTGTCTGTTATCGTTTATTATTATGTTACGTGGTGGAGTTTTCATAAACTACAGAAATTTTCTGTTAAACGGTGGAGTCACTGGTAAATGAAGAAGTTATATTGCGTTTCTGTTAAACGGTGGAGTTTCTGATAAATTTAAGTTGGACTTAATGCTAAATATAAATATATCGCAGAACAGCGTAAAAAATTGTATGTTTTATAAAAGCATAAAATACTTAAACTTAAATTCATATAAAACACATCTAAAGTATTAAAAAAAATTGTTTAACTTGCATCATGTTATTTTCAATCACAATGGATAAGTATGTTAACTGGTGGAATGCTCTGTTAATTGTATGTAACGTTCACGACTGAACGACGTAAAGCTCATTGCTATGATAAAATCATACCTGCAAGCCTCTTACGTTTAACGAAAATGTTGCGCATAATTTAAATTGGTGAATCATATCTAAAAATCGAAGGGTTTTATTCAAATATTTTTATATTATATTGAAGATTTATAACAAGCATTAAATAAGTGTTTGTTATAACTGGAAAGGTCCTGAACAAACGTCTTATGTAAAAAACTTCAATCAGTTAATTTATAGGCTTTCGATTATTTATTTGCGCTTGAAGGAAAAGTTTCTTTTGCAAATTCCTCGGATTGCTTTATTAAGTGGTTCCTTGAAAAGTAAGAATTTTTTAGATAGAAAATTACATGGCTCAGAAAGTCTAACAAAATACTTTAACTTATGTAAAGATAAAAACAATTTTGGTAATGCAAATCGAAGATATGCTCACTTGGTTTGAATTGAATTTAAACTTTTGCGATTTCATTGCGAAGAGCTGCGACAACGACAACGAGCCGAAGTCCTCCTTTCGCAGCTGAAAGGATCAACAATTGCAATTGAGAAAGGATTCGGCAAAAGAGTTTTGTTCGCCTTTGGATTCGCTGAATGAATCCCCGAAGCGGCTTTATGCGCAAAACTTTTGCTTGTTATTTTTAATGGCCGGCAATAATCGTTAAATGTGTCGACTCTGTCCTCGGTGTTGCTGCTGCCACCAATGCCAACGTCCCAATTTCTCTTTGGATGCCAGCTCCGCTGCAGTGGCAACGGCAACTCAGCAGAATACCCTATCCATAAGCTCAGCCCAGTCAGCGTCGAGGGGGCGTGTGATGCTGGCAACTCAACTGAAAATTTCATTTCGTTTCGCAAGAACTCCGCACCGCAGCCCGGAATGGGTGGACCGAAAACTTTTTAGACTTTTTGTCGACTTTTCGCATTTTTAGTTGCGGCCAAAAGGCAAATGCTGGATCAGCAGGCGCAAAGCGTTGGGGCAGCATTTGCCACTTGGCCGTTGCCTCAGCTCAAAATGAACGCTGCTCGGGCGCACGGCAAAGCTCCAAATGTTAATTTCATAACCCGATTCGTGCACGGCTAACTGTTGTTTTCATTTATTTCCGTTCTATGTAAATTTCATGCGCCCACAGGCGCGCCTCTTTTGGGCGTGCCACCAGTCAAGCTAAGCGCCAGCCAGGTTGGAGGACGAATTCCGGATGCTAGGAGCATGCGAACCTACCTGTTTGCTTTTGGTGTGCCCAATGGGCCCAGTCGTTGTTATTGTTTTTATAAATATTTAAGAATTCTAATCAAGATCCAGTTCGTTGGACACTCGAGGACACTCGCTAACGCCAAACTACCCATCCAACCCAGCGACCCCTTTCCAAATGGCACAGAATGTCGTGTTGATTCTTTTTTGGTGGCGTTTTAATGTCCTGCCAAATGTGCAATTCAAAATACGAATTAAAGTTATGTCAAATTCTCTATTTTGGGAAGCTTTACAGGGTGTGTTTGTGTCTATTAAAGAGTATATTTTTCATAACAGAAAGAATACATAAGAAAATATCAAGAAGTAAGGAGTGTAATATTAAGTTGAACATCGTTCCCAAGGGCATGGAATACAAGTTTGATTATTTTCGCTTAAATATATGTAGATTGGCTTTACGTATTTAAGTTTACAAAATTTGCTAAATAATGGAACCGTCAAGAAATATATGACACGTTCAATTTAACACTCTATTGAATAACTAATATTTGATTCCGCAAAGAACTATTCCAAATTTAAGGTACAGTTTTTTGGAATAACTTTTATAAATTCTTAGACAGCCGTGGAACAGTCATGCGAACATGAAATTTGACTCACGTGTGGTCCGTTGCTCAATTAAGATAAAAGCCAAAAACAACACAACCGCAAATTGAACGAATACGGCAAAAATAAAAAAAAATAAAAAGAGAAAGAAAGAAGAGATAAAATGGATTCATGAACAAAAACGCCATTAAAAGGGACGTTGATTGGATTTATGGACACAAAGACTTCAGCGCGTTGGGGAGTGCTGCGACGCAGACAGCGAAGACAAAGAAACCTGTTTTGGGCCACGCCTCCTCCGCCTTTGCAGCCGGCTAAATGCCGTTCGTCGGCTGGACCAATACCAGTGTAGCGTTCGGCCATAACTTTAATTTGTCGTCGGCAGTCGCGGCACACTCAGAGGCGAAAAAGGTCATAATTAACTGGTAACATGCCAGCCAATCCGCAGTGTAATTAATTTTCAGCATTGCAACTTGTCAGCGTTGTTGTTGTTGCTTGTTGGTTGCTGGTTGTGCTCATTAGTGCGCACTGAACAGGTAACACAGGTAACAGGCGGCTGTTTGGTTATGAAGTTGACATTTAAATTGATTGTCAGCATGGTAGATAAAACTTCTACAAGGGGTCGACATGTTATTCTGAATGTTACATCTGTGTTATGAATTATTAAGCAGACTGACATTAGATACATCGCGTCGCGCATTAGAGAATAACTGATATGTCTTACCGTCTGGAATCAATAGATTTGTGGAAAGTCTTTAAATAATTTGCATGTTTTTCGAATATTAAATACGTAAATGCCAATCCCAGAGACAAAGCGTGCGTTTTAACTATCCCAAGCACGAAAGGCTGGATATGAATACGGTCGTAAAGGTCGAACGTGGGGCACACGACACGCAAGCCAATTGAATGGTAAAATACAGGAAAAGGGGTGTTTGCCATCTCTCTTCAAGCTTCTGTCTTCTTGGAGTCGTTCATATTTATGTATTGTAAGGACGTTGGATGTTCGCACATCCTGCGTTGGTACACATGTACGTGTTAATATCCTGCCAGGCACAGAGCTTTGTGCGATGTCGTTGTAAAAATAAAATGCCACTGCAGTTGCCGTATCCATGAACGGGCTTCGAAACAAGCAGCAGCAACGTGCATCCAACTCGGAATTGCCATTGGATCTGCAGCTAGGATTGGGCTGAGAGGATGTGTTGCGTATTCATTAAAACTTTATAATCACCAAACATGAACGATACGTGCTTCGATTGCAAAGTGCGTTATAAGCATATATATCAACACACATAAGACAAGCATTTATCGTGCATTAACTTTTCGTAGATATGGGGTTATATCTCAGCATATGTGAATGCCGAATGTGTGTGTGTTTTTGTACATACTCTATGACATTTATCGTATCATTATTAATTAAGTCTATTGTAATAGGGCTCAAGCAAATAAGAAAGTAGAGAATTTAACAAAAATATATGCACTTTATGAGGTCGGAGGTGTCTCCGCTGTCTCCCTGTTATCCCTCTTATTACCCTCTACAAAGGTATGATAAGTCGACTGCATTTTAAAATAGTGTTTTATATTTTTTAATATTTTAATATAATTTTAAAGTTTAAGTAGTCATTTGTACAAAATATTGAGAGTTATTGATATAGTATAATATTATATTCCTTACTTGAGAGAGAGAGAGAGGAGGACGTACTAAATAGACAGCAAGTAAAAATAATCTGAGAGAGAGAAACCTTACATTTAAATGCATATATATTTTTAAAATATATCGAAAGTTTTCTTGAAAGTATGAAAATCAAATAGAAGATATGTACGTATTTATGAAGAAAATATTGTAATGCAAATCTGAGTAAAAGTGCCAATTCCAAATGGATTACGCATACTACAAATTACATATATTAAAATTACTTGGGGAACAACTGTAATTTATAATTGAAAATGAGATGCTGCGGTTGAATTTTACCATCGTCTTCACTTTATTTGTGCACTGTAAAGGGGACTCGAAATAATAATTTCAATTTCCGCATGAACATAGCTTTACTTTTTTTGCCTTTCAAACGAATGCAATTTTAAATTTTCCGTTTCATAATTATATTTATGCAAATGTGCAAATGTGCACACACATGTGAGCCAGGGCCACAAAGATGAGTTGGGTTGGCATGAATATGTACATATACATATATAAATCCATATATATGTATATATGAGTGTGTGTGTGTGTGTGTGTGTGTGTGTGTGTGTGTGCCTGGCAGCTTCTGGGTAGAATATAATTTTCGTTTTTAATATTCTCTCGCATGCCCGGAGTTTGTACATTAAATTTATTTATTGGCGCAAATATTGGATCGGATGCCGCTGGCTCGTCTCTTATGCCATTTGCATTATGTGCGCCAACGTTGCCCAGCACTGCAATACGTATGTAGACATGCACATGGATGTATTCATGTAGAATGAGAGCTGTTGTAGGATCTGTGGGCGCATACTAAGTGACAACTTGTGCAAGGGGTCCCACTGAATTTGTAGATATGACAACTAAAAGTGCTCCGAATACCGTCTTGTATAACAGATGCATGTCTCAGGCCAGAGCTTGGATAGACGCAAGCCAGAAGATTCGTGGAGAGCAGCAAATGGCCCGGGCTACAGGCGAAACTCCAACTCAAACTCCGCCTGCTGACTTGGCTGTTGGATGGTGCCTGTTGTTTGCTTAAATGGAATTTCCAAAGTCGTTTAGCTCCTTATTTTTCTCGTTTCGCTTTTCTTAAATGCCATTTCTTTCCATTTCATGCGTCCGCATTCAGACAGCTGCCGTTGCCGTTGCCGTTGCCGTTGCCGTTCCCGGAAGCTGCTGTTGCTCCGGGGGTGGCTGTGCGGAATTCCTGAGTAGAATAACAGCCAAGAGCGAGAGCCACAACATGGCTGCCTGCCGCATGACCCACCCCTTAGTAGCAGTTCCGTGGCCGCTGCCATTTGTTTGCTTTGCCGCATTTCTTGAGCTGCCTCCTTGGACTTGGGCTGCCAACTGTTTCTTCTTCATCACCAGCAAGAGCAGCAGCAACAGCAGCACGGCATCCGCAGCAGCAATAGCGTCTTAGGGTCTTCCTCTGGCCCGAAATGCCATTCGAATAGTTTGCTTAGGTTCATTTTCCCTCACCCGCAAGACCAAGACCTTGGCCAAGCCAGGGACTTGTGCTGGGGTTGGAGCTAGCGCTGGCGCTGTTTCTGAGGCCAGTGGCAGATGAGGGTGGGCACGGCCATTGTTGCCAGAGTGTGCGCTCGTAAAGAAGATATATTGCGAAGACGCGCGCGTTTCTTGGTTTTGAGAGGGGGGCGCACGTAGCTGGCAGCAAGTAGCATGCCGCAGCAGATTCCATTTTGCCGGGCTGCGACCCAAGGAAGGAAATTGGGTTTGCTTTTCCATTTCCCGTACCGCCACTTGGCCCCAGAGTTGGCAAGCTACAGCTTACTAAATTGCTTTCGTATGCCCCGACAGGGGGCTTGGGGAGCTGGGCTCAAGAAAAATTACTTCGCTTACGCCAAAGCACAAAAACAAAGATTGTATCTGTGTGCGTGCATGTGTATGTGTGTGCGTGGGTGGGTAGATACGAGTATTCCTATATCACATTTCTCACATCTGAGACTAATGCGATTGTATTTTTTGAGAGTTTTTTCTAATTTGCATTTAATTTTTTGCAGCTGTTACCTTCTGCCGGCTGCTTGTGCCTAATTTCAGCGTCTTTAAGTCGTTAAAAATTCTGAAAACGTTTCGCTTAAGTTTAATGACGTCTCACATCGAAAGATAAACATTTAAATGTTCGGATTAAGTACACCAAACGCACTTAATATGCAACAGGATGCCGCTAGGGGGAGTCGCTGTGCCCTGTCCGAAGCATCCAAATTCGAGAGAGTCGAATTTTGTTTATAAGTATTTATGATTAAATACTGCACTAAACCTTTACTCGAAATTTAATTATAGCTGTCCTTAAATAATATTTAATTAGATGCGACTTTTATATCATGTATCATTAATTATCATTTCATGTAACCGCTTGGTTAAAAATTATATTAAAAGATATATTATACTTCCTTAGTTTTATATTGATTAGCTGTTACCTAGTTTTTTGCAAGTTGAAGTTTAGAGATGTTTGTCTAATTATGCGAGGCAAACAAAGTAGCATGTTTTGCCTTCAGTGCCTCGGATATTAATGTTTGAATATTCTAATGGTATTATGCTCTTAATTCCAAGGACAAGCGCTTGTGTTTTTTTGCAGGTGATTTTTAGCAGTTTTTATGTGAAATACTACCAATAAAAATGCGACCAAGGTTAATTGCCAGGCACATTAAAGAACACAATGAATCTTAGAAAATTTCATAATTCACGGTTATTACCTTCACCTGCACATCGAATCACAGGCGAGAGAAAAAACCAAACAGGTAAAAAGGAATGGAAGTGCCTCTTGCAGCGTACACAGTGGGAATTCAGGTCTATCTTCTTCGTGTCATTTGCAAGAGGTTGAAGAAAAAGGGAAAAACTAAAGGAAAATATTAAAAGATGCTTAAACCCATTTTGGAAATTTCCCACAAGAGCACTACAAAAAGTCGAATTTAAGTCACGGCTCCAACAGTCCGGCTCCACTTGCTTGGCCTGCGCATATCGTTTCGGTTTTTGCGCAGTCTCAGCCACGTTCCTAATCTCGTATATTCTCCATCTCGAGCAGTGCACGTGAGTTAAGGGGGCCAAGGGACCTGCGGCGGCGCCGGTACAACGGCCATTACAATAAACAACGAAGCGGCGGTTCCATCGCGCTTTGCGTTCGTATCTTCGGATGTCTTTTTGCCATCATTGGTGGAGAAAAAGTCAAACATTTTTTTTGGCTTTTTTTTGCTGCTTTTGGCGCTTTAGTCGCCGCCTTATCCCTTTGGGATTTTTGCGCCATTAACGTGAATTGCTTTTTGGGGAAATTATGTATACCCCGCACACAGAAGCTTTAATGTTTTGTAAATTCACATAAGGAAACCATTATCACCTGAAATATGAAAGCAATTTTCGTGCATCCTTTCGGCTTGCAAGTTGTTGTTGCTGCCTTTTTGCCAGCTCGTCCTTTGGCTCGCCTATCTTCACGCTAGTCCCTGTTCCGGCTGCTTGCGCTTTTGGGATTGGTAATGGTATTAATATTCGAAGAGATTACTAAAGATAGGTCTTATGGTCTTGTAGTAATCAATAGAAGAAATAAAATGACTATTTTTAGAAAAAGTGAACTATTTAAATCTAAGTGAATGAATATGAATTTTACTTTTTATTTTTTTTAATTATGAACTAAGAGACATCTATTTATATTTTTAACTATTGCTTCTACAATGGATTCTCTTAAGTATTGGCAAAAGACAGTGCAAAGAGAGCCAATAAACAAAAGCTAACAGCGCAATATAAATATAAATAAAAAAAACTAATGCGTAATTAAATCAGAGAGAGAAAATAAGAGCATGAGAGGTAGAGTTAAAAATAATGAGGTGTTGAGAAGCGCATAGTTGGACGAATATTGAAATAATTTCTCTCATCCCTTACAGAATTAAAACGGAATTTGTGTTGACTTTTTTATAATTTCAATTTCATTTCAGGGTAGAAACAGGATAGCAAAATGTTGTTGCTAACCGATAAATATGTAACTGGTTAACAGATTAAAATTTCCAGAAAATAAAGGAGTCCCCGAAGCTTGTCTATTTCATCAAGATCTAAAAAATAAAAGCACTTGGATCAAGGTTCGATTAACTATAATATGCTGGTTACATAAAGGTCTTATTTAAAATAGCTGAGTTGACCATAAACGCTGCTCGATAAACACCGACGGCGCATTGATGCCAATTTTCGGGAGCAACAACTTGAAGTGCAGTCGAACAGCTGAAGGCAGCTGCTGGTGTCAGGGTGCGTTTGTTTGCCAACAGCAGGCGAGCAGAAACAGGAGGACTATGGCAACTGCTTCCAACATGGTGGTATCGTGTCGTTGGCGCTATTCCGGTGGCTATAACAATTCTCGTAATACTTCGGGCATCGCCGACTAAACGATAATCGCGCGTAAATGCCCCACTAAAATCAATACAACGACTGCGACGACAATAGCGACGAGGACGAGGTCCTTGGTTGCCACAGCGACTGGCTTTCAGTTTCACCTTCGCTGAGCATCTCCTCATGTTGCCATCCCTTTCAGCCAGAAAAGCAGCCCCGCCAAATATGGGCGGTTATGCACATGCGCTTCTAAGTGCCACGCCGCTTGAGTCTTTCACAAAGTCAGCGCTTTCCTTGAATTGGTTTTCTTTTTGCCAGCTTTGGCCATCGCGCAAGCAGAGCAACTCAATGCAAAATTAAGTCGACTCCTAGAAATCGAGTATATTTTGGGTTTATCAGCGATGAATACACTTATAAGAATCTATGTTGCCGGATTGTTGCTAGTCATTGATTAGTTAAGTCGCAAGTAATTTGCATATATAATTTGACAAACCTTCAACATACGTACGTAGGTACGTAGGCTGTGAATAGCTTGTTTAATATGGAGTTTATATTATATATCGGTACAAAATATTCACAAAGTTTAATAACGTGAAGAGGTAATATTCACATGATAGTTGACAGAGCGTCAGTTAGAAAATTAACTTAATAAATTATTTTGTATATTTGAAATATAATTCAGCGCGATCTAAGTAATTTTCCAAGTAAAATATATATATATATATATATATATATATATAATTGTGTGAATTGACTAAAGCCCAAAATAGAAAACCATTTTATAAAAAAATATATGTAATTAAGTTTAGCATTAAAATAAGCTACAAACATGACTTGAATTTAATTCGTTTGTTTTTTTACTTGAGAAACATAATAAATATTGTAATATGCTATAAAATTGTATGACCATTTATTATAAAAATCTCAATTTATGCCTAATGCAGAATAGAATTTCCTTCTCAACTTTTAACAACTTTAAATATATTGTATGACTTGCTGTTTATCAACTTCACTTAAAACTAGTTAAATTACAATTATTTGTTAAGGACTAATCAAAAATTATGTTTCACACTGAGTGCAAGTCTGAAAGCAACAGCCAGACCAACTGGATGTCAAATTAAACGAGCAACGACAACTGCACAATCGCATAAATACTAATTTGCATTTTGTCGAATGATTTAGTTGCACATTAAGTCCAATTAATGATGGCTACTCAGTCCGACTCTCTTTTTGTTTGTGCAGCTCATTAAAATATATGCGAAGAAAATGAACTGCGGAATTGTAAGTGTTTAGCAACCTGCACAGCATCTACTTAGCTACACTTTAACTGAATTGAAAATGCATTTATTAATTAATTAATTAAATAAATGCATCTGCGTCACCTGTCGCCGCCATGGGATTATCTCTAAGCTTAGTCCAGTACAAGAACCTGCCTTAGCCTCGGCCGCAGTCTCAGAGTCCATAGCAGTCGCAGTCGCAGTCGCTGTTGCCGCTTCCCACGAGCTGCCCGCGCATGCAAATCGGACCAGGGCCAAGCAGTTGACAGTTTGTGGCCGCAGCTGAGCGACAAATATACGAGTGGCCATAAAAATAGTTTATGACTTTTAATTACGGGCTCAGCATGAGGCCGTCGAGTGAGTCGTCGTCGTGGCAGCGATTGCTTCTGAGCAGCAGCCATGGAACAGCGGACCACGGGCAACAGCCAATGGTAGAGCGCATCAGGAATTAACGCGGGTTGCGAGGCCAGTTGGCCAGGAGAGTGTGGCAGCCACTCTTTTGTTTTGGCCTGGTTATTTATTGCTTTTTTAAGCCACCATTTTTTTCAACAGTGCCTGCGCCTTCTTTGTAATTTCTTTAAATTATATCTCAATTCATACCCGACAATAAATAAACTTGATAAATTTCTCATTTTGTTTACCTGCCCCGCTGAGTTCCTTCGCATGGTTTGAGCCACATCGCCATGTTGCCAGCTGCCATAAATAAATGGACGACAGTGCCATGTGCGCAGCAGCGACCACGACTGGGGCTGATTAAAATGTTCGGGTCGAGTTCCTTGATCATTAATTAAGAATGCGCCTTGATCGCTGCGCTGGCGATGCAAATGATACAAGAAACTGCATTAAAAATTGTAATACCACGGACGCAAACGGAAAAAGAATGACGAGTGTACGGTGGCATCAAAAAAAAAGACTCAAATTTTATTAAGTTAATTTGTTATTCGAGGCATTCGCTAATTGATTTGCAATTAAAAAAACAATTTAATTTTCGAACAAAAGTTTTAATTTGAATTGATGCAAAAACAGATATTTTATTTATTTATAATTACAATTGAATTAAATTATTTGTGTAGTATTGTTTTTTTTTCTTTGGAGTTAAAAATTATAATTTTAATACCCTGTTAAGGCACATAAATATATAAAATACTTTTAATTTAACGAATATTTGGAAGATATATTAACAAATGAATCAATCGATTATGCAAATTATTTATAAAAAAAAATAATTCTTATTAACTGGGCAAGGAACATGCAATGCGGCTTATAATTTTGTATTCTGACTTTAGCAATAAAGAATATTTTCTAAGAGGTTTTTAACATATATAAAAACTTGAAATTTGTTCGTTTTATTTTTTAGTTATTAATAAATTTTCGCTCGTTCCTCTAGCAGCTATATGTATAAAATCTTAGTACATATTCAAGTTCCATATCCTCTAGCTGCACACTCCATCAGACTAGCCAACGATTTTTAGGGGTTCGCCCCATCAGAGAGATAAGTGGGAGAACGTTTTCCCAAACACGCCTCCCCAACAACCATGCCCACCCACCTACAGGTCGGCCGCCTGATAATTTAATTCCATAAAATATATGAATAATATACAAAATAAATAAATAAACAATGTAATTTGTGAAAGCTTCTTTAGGGATAATTTCGGCACACCGAAGATTTAATATTCTTGATCACATTTCAATTTTGCAAATATGTGCGAATAGTGAATCTTGAAACTGCTGAGTTCGATGAAAATAAATTGGAAAACATAACATTTTGTCACATAAAACCTACTTTTATATAAGTCAGATATATCTTTTATGACAGCTATGTATTGATCTGGACCCGATGTCGATAAGAACTAACGAATATATAGGTTTGGGTAAGATATCTGATAAACAAGAAATTTTTCAATGCAAGAACAATTAACTGATCGGCCCAATGGCAGCTATATGTTATAGTGGTCCGATCCGGCAGGTTGCTGCCTGTGCATTGCCTGCAACAGAATGAGGGCCCTATGCACAGTTTCAAGACGATTTCTTTAAAACGGACTGCGGACCACACGGACGAACGGTCAGGCAGGCTATATGGCTAGATGATCTAGGCTGTTAATCCTGCGCTAGGATATATACTTCATAGAATACCCTTTACAAGAGCTTAATAATATATTAACATTTTCTATTAACTTCGACCTAAGCAGGCATGTGCCTATTAATTTTAAATAAACAAAATAATTTTTTTTTTTAAATTTTTAACACATTTATTTTTAATTAATTTTTAAAATAAAGACATTATTATAGTCTCGTCAATAGGCGAGATGCAACCCATTACGGAACCGAGTACAAGCGTCACAATTGAGTCAAGGCGACAGGTACCCTCGATCATTCCAGCAACTAACAAGGCTGGACACCAGTATCTGGCCGGGGCAATTAGCAATTTTGGCGTATTCTGTTTTGGCACCACAATCGGCTGGACGAACGTTGGACACAATTTGGTAACTCAGAAGGCTCACAACGTTAAGCTGACGAAAGATCAGTGGGAATGGACTAATTCGATGCTGCCCCTGGGTGCTGCATGTTTCTGCATGCCGATGGGTGTATTGATGAAAATGTATGGCTGCAAGCCCGTCATGCTCTTTCAGTTGTTCCCCTACGTCTTAGGCTGGAGCCTACTCATTTTTGCCAAAAACGTTTACATGTTATATGTGGGTCGCTGTGTACTGGGCATCTGTGGCGCCGCACTCTGCGTAGCAGTGCCAGTGTACAATGCGGAAATCAGCCGGCAGCATCAGCGTGGGGCCATGATCAGCGTGTTCTATGGCGCCCTTGTCTACGGCGCAGTCTTTAATAACATTATGGTCGAGATCCTTAGTATAAAGTACGGCAACGTTACCTGTACGCTGATGGCGCTTCTCTGTCTCTCCGTTACGTTTATACCCGAATCGCCGAGCTACTATGTCTTACACGGACAATTAGAGAAGGCTCGGACCTCAATGCGCTGGCTACGCGGTGATAAATATGATATAACTACAGAGCTAGAGTTGCTAAAACAGACGATAAAGAGAAACAATACGGAACTGCATCAAAGTTGTTGGGTCTTCATGCAAAACAAAATCAATCAGCGCAGTGTCCCCCGGGCAACTATACTTTTAATGCTGTATCATGTGTCCGGTGGCGTTATCATCATGGGCCACATGGGGGATATACTTGTGCAGATGACCGATTCGAGTTTCAATATCTATGTGATGTGGCTGTGTGTGTCCATGTGTCTGGGCCATTTAATCTGTTTGCTGACGGTCGATCGCATTGGTCGCCGTTCGCTGTTGCTGGTCTCCTCGGTGGTCATGTTCATGACTTCGCTCTATTTGTGCGTTTGGTTCAAATGGATGCGTGCAGAGTCATGGCGCTGGCCAGCTTTGCTCTCCCTATTCATTTTCATTGCATCGTTCTCAATGGGCTTTGGTCCGGTCGCCTGGATTCTCTACGTCGAACTTATGCCAGAGCACATGCGGCCGTTTGGCTGTGCCCTCGCTGCCACAATAAGTTGGCTGTTCGCCACCCTGCTGAACATTGGCTACTTGCTCAGCGTGGCCCATTTTTCAATATTCTATTTTATGTTAATTATCTGCATGCTGGGGCTATTATTTGTCGTCATCTTCATACCGGAGACCAAAAACATAACATCAGACGAGGTACAGCAGTTAATGAAGCGGGGTGCATTCAATGACGAACATTCTAGAGATGATTCATTTTAATGACGCTTTACTAGTAATTAAATTAATGGTCAGTTAAGGTTATATAAGCTCCATTTTTGAATTGTCATTAACTGTCATTTTTAGTTTTGTACGTATAGATAGTAAAATTCATATCCATGATGTTTAAATGAGTTTACGTTTTATATTGTTTTCTATTTTCCGACGATAAGTTAAATTGTCTACTGCATCAGCAGTAACCTGGCAGCTGCAAATATTTCAAAGGGCCCCAAGTCCTTTGGCCAACAATCAGACTCACATGTAACTGTATCTGTAAGTGCACATATGTATCTGTATCTCTGTCTGCGTGAACTTCTGGCAAGTGCAAATATTTATGCGTATTTGATAGCACTAATGGGCCATTAAATGCGTACGCAAATATACACACGCACTGCGAGTGTGAGTGTGTGTATGTGTATGCGTACGTTTCTCTAAACGAGCTTGTGTGGGTGGCAAGGATGAAAATGTACCTAAGCGAATCTAAATGGCATCAGGGGCACCGAACATGCAAAATCATGTACTCGTAAATCTCTTTAATGCCAACGGCCTCCGGCCAGAAAGGGCACCGGTGAGGAAGCGGGTGTGCTGTGGGAGCCCGGTCCTGGGTCCGACTACGACCCGCCCACACGCAATCACGTGGTAGACGCTTGTTTACTCCCGACCGAAAGAAGACCTTCAGCATGAGGTTGGGTTGCTTGCGTAATGAAACTGAATATGTGAATGCTGCGGACGGGAGTATGTGTGTGTGTGAATGTGTAAGGTGCTTTCGAATACGTATTACGTAACTAACGAAAATTAACGTTAATAGCTCTGAGTATCAAAATAATGGCAGCAGCTCCGCTGTCTGCTGCCTGTTGGCCGTCCTCTGGGCTCGGCCGCGTTTTGGATTGGATGGGTCGACATTGGAGCAGGAGCTGTACCAGAAAAAGGGGACTGGAACAGGAACAGATACGGTGGCAGGGGCTGTCAGCCATATAAATTGCACAAACTCATTCCGGACTTAGGCAAAACGTGAAAATATTGTTATGACCTCTTGTGCTGCTTCTTATGCTCTACCCCCTAGACTCCAACCCCCAATCGAGTTTACTGCAGCTTCGGCAGATTCCGCCCATCGAAATAAATTTGATTTTAGTCGAAAAATTACGATATTCGTGCACTTAATTGAGAAAAGTGAAGCAGCTATTTTTAATGATGTTGTGTTTCTCGAGAATATCATTATTTGATAGCCGGACTCATTTTAATATATTTTATTAAAGGAAGTGAACTATTTCAGCTAAAATTTCGTGTAAGCTATAAATATTATCAAATAATATTTCACCAATCGGTGAATATAAATATAAATGTACAATCTGATAACAAATATTTAAATAAAATATTACCCATTTCCCGCCCGTAGACAATTTATATCTTAAGTTTCATTCCTTATCGATGCTGGAAAAAGGTTTAAAGCTCATTACATAAAGAACCAAATGTCGAAATCAACCAACATTTTAATCTTTTGGTGAAAATATTGAAGCCGAAAAACGAAGTTACGTTCCCTTAACATTTTACACGCATAAAACGTATCATATCAATTTTAACAAATGAGTTAAGGGCAATCCGATGGTAAATAAAATTCTTGCTAATCGTCCAACAATTTACCACAGATTTCAAAATCGCTTTATATTATGTTGTTATGTAGGACTTTGAAACGAAGTTTGAAGTCAATTAGACAAGGCTTTAAATTAAAACTTGAATTCTGCGAGAATGTGAAATAATCTTCAAATGATTTTCCAAAAAGATCCTTGAAAATTAACTTCATTTATAATTTTCCAATTTCACTAATGGACGAGTTGGTTTTCCTAAAAATGTAAAACACTTCTGAAATAAATAAAAATAATAAATAAAGAAATAAAAATACGTTTAAAGTGCATCGAATAAATAACCAAATGTTTGAATCAAAGGATTCTGCACTTGTTATTCTTGTGTTAAGAATCTTGACGCCGAACAAAAAACTTGCGTTTATTAAATCTCTGCGAAGGCGTGTTAAAAAAACATATTTATAGATATAAGCAAAATATTTCATGATACTTTTGGTTGACAATTAGTATAGTTATTACTTAACGCCAGGTTCAATTAAGTTAGGCCAAAATATATTTCCAATACAAATGTTTTTTCAACAAAATTAAAATTTCAATTTAAAATCGGAATGCCGAACGGTCCTGCAGAGCCCCCTTGCACTCGGTCCAATACTTTGCGCACTTTGTGTGCGTATGTCGTTAATTTTTATTGGACAGCTTTTGAGATCCTCCTCGCATCGAAATCGAATGAAATTCAGTTCGTTGTGTTGCTTGTTGCTGTGGCCGATATGGTCTCCGGGGACGAGTGGGCCGAGGGCTGAGGGTTGGTAATGGAACTACTGTGGGCATGGAGCTGGATGCGATATGCGTTCGTGTTTGTGTTCGACGACGACCAAAACGCAATAAGCAGTTAAAAAATACTCGTAATTGCAACGGGAAACTCCCATGGTTCATGCCCCATATGAGTTGTTATTGTTGTTGTTGCTGTTGTTATTGTCACTGTTGTGGAACGTGCGCAGTGGCATCGACAATGGACAAGTGGAACGATACTCGGTGGAATCGTTTCAGTGAAAATTCATGCATGTTAAGATGAAATTGCTTCGCGAGCTGCCTGCCAAGGATTCTATGCATATCAGTGGGCAATACCACGGATAGAGTTTTGCGAGCCATTTAAAACAACTTTAAGAATTTCTGCTTTAAGGCTCAGCACTTGGAAAATGTTTTAAGTTGGCAAGATGGAACAAAGGAGAGATGAAAGTATCCACTCTGATGTAAGAATAAGTTGAAATATTATTATTATGGTTCAGTTAATGTATTTTTTCTAAAATATTAGCACCATTGAAGTAATTCCATAAAAAGAGCAAAACGTGTGGGCAACGCGGGCATTTTACACAATTTATACATTCAATATATAAACTCACAGTTCTTGCCTTGATCCTTGTATTCTGGGAAGTTTGGTTTTTATAATAGCATATGGTTGAGATAAAATTAAGTTACGAATATAAATTTTAATAATTAGTTATTGATTGATTTCATAAACGATTATTGATTTCTATAACGCTTTTTTTAGTGTATATATTCTTTATAGATGTGGTATAACCTGAGACCGAACATAACCAAATGTTATGCATGCAATTTTCACATGGAAAACCAATATGAAGACATTGCTAAAAAAGTGTCTTATGTGCGCTAATATATTTATTTAAACCTGATCTTTTGAAACCTGCAATAATATTTTATTTAGAAGTTCAATACGAGCTTATTTGTATTCTATATATTAAAACTTTACACTTTTCAAAAATCCGTTGCTCCTTGGAGGAAATGGGAGTTAAATTTTCGGTTGGTGGCCTTTTGCTTTCAAATTCGTATCCATTGATCTACATAAAAAAATAATTTTTTGTGAATTTTAAGCTGTGTCCGATTTGCATCAAACTTACTTTCAAAGCTCTACATAAGAATTTAATGAATACGTGTTTCACCGATTTGGGAAATTTCACTCGCAACAGTGTTAAATTGGCGAAAAACTTGTGTATGAGAGTAGTTTGTTTACCGTTCGCTCAGTTTCAAAATCATTTCCAAAGCTTTTTGAGAAGATTGATTTTATAACATAAGTGAAAGCGAGCAAGGCCGGCCTATACTCGCTAGTCTAGTAAATTTACGCAACGTTACAATTATTGGCCATCCTAAGCTGTCGTTAGTTATTTCCTAGCTTCTCGGAACAGGGAAACAAAGGCTGTCAGTGCATCTGGAATTCGACCATATCCGTTCATCTTTCGCCATGCTCTTTTTGTTTAAGTTTTCTTTTGGTCCCTTCGTTATTGCCATAATATTGTTTGTCCGTGTGCGGACCTTAGCGTAGCTCCTTTTGTTATTCCGGCTGCTGCTGCCTTTGTTGCTGTTGTAGTTCTAATGGGCTAGTGGCAGCAGCAACTCTGGACGCTGCTTGCCCTACGCAGCGTTGCGCAAAATGTTGCCCAAATGGGTTCATATTTCGACGTTTAATGTAGCGAAAATGAAGCAAGGATTTATGAAATGCGCACGTTGCCCCCGCGGGCCGTCGACTAATATCAAAATGGATGCTAGCACCAAGCGACGGCCAAAGTGCAAATCAAAAAGCAATTGCATTATTAGAAACTATACGAAATCACAGGGGCGTATTAGAAAAGGCGAGTAACTCAATTGAATGGCGGGTGGATTGTCTAGAGTCTAGACATTGGTGCCGTACATTTTGCATTGTCTGCAGCAATTAGGATTGAGTAGTTAAATACTAAAGATGCGAGCCTTTGGCAAGTTTTTCATATATTCCCCTGAAAGTTGTCAGGTGGTAGCCGGTGGCTTTAATGGGCCATAGGAAATGATGAAAATGCTATTCGAAGCTAGCTTAAATATGTCTAATCGACTGTTTTGGGCACTTGACGGCAGCCGTTACCAATGTATACACAGGCGGCACTCCTGGGACTCCCTGCCGTTCGCCAGGGATCAAGTAAATTGCGAAAACTATGTGCAAGATGGGCTGTTATTGCTGCAAAAACGCTTGTAATGATGACTCTAAGTGCCGTTTCCTTGAGTGTATTACCTATAAAAAATTTATACAAAGCTGCTGCCAAATTACCCGGACACGAACCGAGACAGCCGTGTTGATGCCACCACCAAACAGGCTACATTGCCCCCCCTAACCAAATAGATACAACAACAGGCAGTTGTGCAATGCCAATGGCAGCCACCTCATCAACTTCACCTTTGCCCTGAGCCCGGCTGCCTGCGATAAGGCAGCGTCTTCGCCGGGCGATAAAATGCAACATTAAATTGCTGATTTTTTCTTTCTATTCTGTGTCTCGAGCCTGGGTCGCTACTGGAGACCCTCAAGTGGCAGCAGTTCATTAGGGTGGCACTTGCCTTGGACTGGCAACCGCTGGCAATGCATATGAAAATATTTCTAGCAGGGGACAAGCCGCATAAGTGGCTCTATGCCGGGATTCTGTTCTGATTGCGAGATTCTGCATAAGAAAACAAATTATTTTTGTAATTACCATTCGGCCCAACTTGAGTCGTAATCGAAGGAAAGATTTAAATTATTTATAAGATAAAATTTGGTAGGGATATTGAAGAAAAATATGTTTAAATTATTCAAAAAATTTGAGAAAGTACGTACTACTTATAAGTATTATATTTATTCATGTTTTATTTAGTTTAATTTTAATTTGATCATTGGAATATTAAAAGAAAATTTCGCAAATAATCAAAAAAAAAAAAAAAACAAATGCTATAATAACTATAATAACAACTTACATGTTTATATTGTTGTGTTATTTTCTTTTTTTAACTTAATTTGACTTGAGTTTTCGCTCTTAACTCTTCGTTAGCAACTAATTCCCATTCGAAAGTAAGTAGAAAATTAGAAAGATCCAACAATTTGCGATGTAAACCGCTTTCTGCCTCGCCCAATAGTTACCCGCTGAGCCATCCCTCGGCGCTCGTAGTTTATGTTTACGAAGAAATTAAAATAAACGCCGGAATGAGATTTATGCATTGTTTGTATTAAGCCGCTGTCCACGCGAGACACCAGCGCCATCAAAGAAGAACAACAACAACAACACGAAAAACATCAGCAAGAAGCAGCCCAAACCAACCACCGCTTGGACTCTGTCGGGCGGCCATCACGACTATGTGGCAGCGTAAAGCGCAATTTCAAGCCATTCGGGGTGATATCCATAATGGTCGTCGAACCAGCGACTGCGTCAACCGCCCGCTTTGTGTTTGCTCACACGCGCCACCAACTTCAGGCGGGTGGTTCGGTGTCTGCTGCTGCTGCTGTTGCTGCCACCGGATTTAAATTCTAATCTAAGAGGCACAATGGCGCAGACAACGGGGCGAGCGCGCAGAGCGACGCTCCGGCTGCGCACTTATCCGGCATGGCGGTAATAGCTTTATCTGCCGACAGAATTATGGCCAGCCGCTTGATTCATGATCCGACATTGTGGACTTTGTTGCGCCTTTGTTGCTGCTCGTTCCATTTGCCGTTTCCGCCGCCCTTTCACGCGTCGCTGTTGGGGGTGAGCGGAGCACCACCCTCATGGGGCGCAGGAAGCTCCAGGGCTGCCACTGTGAAGCTCAGTTCTGAATTGGAATGGATGCATTGGCTATGGATGTGAATAAAGTACAGTGGGCGTCATTATTATATAACCAGTGTAAATTTAAATAAGAAACAAGTGAAATTTATAGCATGTTCATAAAGCTTATACAGATAAAGTAATAGATATATACTATATTGTATTATCATTATTTTTATATTAATTTAATAATTATATTTATTATTATTATTAATATTTTTATTATTATGTTAATATAATAATAAGTAAGCAAATTATGATTCTACAGGTTCTCTACTTAATAATAATAAAACAAGTAAGAGGTTCTAGTCGGGAGCTCCCGACCCGATACCCTGAACCCTCTTCTTCCAACATCAAAGGCATATATACATTCTATTTAGAAGCTATATGTCACGTTTGGGGACTCTAGCTATTATTATTTACCAAAATTGCCCAAAAAACAGGATATCGGTATCGATTTTGATCGATTGCTTGGAAACGGAGTAAGTTATCGGAAACAAACTTGATCTGCGCAGGCACTAAGAGCACCTACATCTAAAATTTCAAGTCTATAGATCTTATATATTCTGAGATCCTTGCGTTCATACAAACGGACGGACGGACGGACGGACGGACAGACAGACGGACATGGCTAGATCGACTCGGCTATTGATGCTGATCAAGAATATATATACTTTATGGGGTCAGAGATGCTTCCTTCTGCCTGTCACATACATTTGGATTTTGCACAAATACAATATACCCTTATAGCTATTTTTAATGGGTTCAGGGTATAAAAAAATAAAATTAATTAATTGTAATTGTTATTATTTGATTTTTGTTGGCTTGGCTTCGCTTTGTCGGGCTGTTTGTTTTCTTCTTTTTTTCCCAGATCCTGAGATATATACTTGAACATATAAATATGCGTACCACTGTGCTGCCTATGAAAGCTCTCTGATCGACTATGAAGCTCGACAGGCAGACAAGGTACGGGCTGATGTTTCGTTGCAATTTTTGCTATCTGCACGCGCAACAGAGGAAATCCTGTTTGCAATGGAAGACTCCTTCTCCAGGAAAGGCTGCTTGGACACAAAACATGAACACACACAAAACCGACTCTTGATACGGACCGGCCACATGGAAAATCGATATACACAACAATATGGCGGGGCCTCAGTAGTAGCAGGCGGGGTTTGGAAATGAGATTTGGTTGGGGATAGATCTGGGGTTGTTTGTTTAATTTTCCGCAGCACAAGTGATGAAAATCTATTGAATGTGTGCCCATACCGGAGTTTCCGTCATTTTGGCTGCGCACTGTGAAAATATTTATTCAGTGCAGCGGCTCAGCTGCCGGCGCGGAGTGAAGCGGAAGTTCAGCTCAAGACCCAAAGGCAATGACGATGAAGTCGATGACGATGATGAGCTGGGAATGGTGTCTACAGTGGCTACAATCCTGCGCGCCGAGAAATGGCTTGTCGAGAGCAGGCAGGCGAACACGACCAGGCCGTGAATGATGCGCACTCGTTTAAATTGCCATTTAATGTCAATACAATGACAGTTATTTTAATTGTGTTTGGGTGTTGAGACAATTTATGTTATGGTCGTAATTGTTATGGCAAATGTGTTGCTTATTGGATGTGAGTCCATATTAATATTACGGTATATGAATATGCATAGCAGCTACTTGTCAGATTAGGAGGAATGTCAATATATAGAGTAATATTTTAGTTAAATGTAAAATATTTTAAATAAAATATATAATTTTAAAGATAAGCCATAATATTGTTTGATTGAAAAAAAAATAGTGACTGACATTTGCCCCACGCAGATTATTCTTCAAGTTCCACAGTTTCATGGCAGTAACACTGAAAATGTTTAGATTTTAATTATAACTATCAAAAACTTGTAAGCAATGATTTAAAGCTTACTAAAAAAGAGGATAACAATGTTGAAGATATATCCCAATAATATATGAGCTGTTTTAACAGTACAATTTGGTAACTTTCTTATACTTTATAAATGTTGATCATCATCAATATTCGTTCTGAATATAAAAAAGCCAAATTATTATTATTAGTATTACGAGTTACTTTAATGAGCACAAGTTGGTATCAATACACATATATAATAGGCGAATAACTCCCCTCGTTTCAATCTTATGTTTGGGCCCGAAACCGTCAGCACAAGCAACTGCGCTCCCGTTGCCAACGCCAAAAACCAGTTTTTGGTCTCCATGCACAGATTGGGCAGCCCGGGAGAAGGCTGGTTAGCTTGTGTGTGGCAAGGAAGGTCTCCCTAGCTAGCTCCACATGCGATCCACAGGCAGTATATCAACATCAAAATCCACAGCGTATATATACACATGCACACTCGTAGCCTGAAGCTCACGTTTTAAAGTTTGTGTTGAAACATAGTGGAAGGGGGGAGAGGGGGCATTGCTTCATGACCGCCGCGTAGTGCACTCACATGCCGCTAGATGGCGCGCGGGTCAATTTAGTGGAATTAATGGAATTGGAATTCATGGCGCGGAAATTGAATTTATGCGCCTCGCTGAGCCGCGCCGCCGAGCCGCCGGGCAATCGGATTTTAATGCGTCATTGAACGCTTCGAAATGGCTGCGATTTTGTACATTGGCATTGGCAAATGCAACGGGCCCCAACGGGGCACCAACCAACTCCCGACAGGGCCAAAAGTTTGTCGACTATAGCGAAGGCAGAACTGTACAATACCCGGCTAAAAGTCACAAATACCGAAAGGGGCGTACTACGGAATGGCAGTACGAGTAATTAAAAACACGTTTGTCCTTTTGGACGCTGTCCCGAGCCCAAACGAAGCCCAGGAGCACAGCCATTAGATAGCAACAAAAGTTGCTCGCATTTCTCGCATGCCGCTGCTGTTGCATGAGAAAAGTTGAAAATAAACTTTGTGGCATGAAAACAAAAACAGAACAAGAACAAACAAAAACAAGAACACATTCACATTCACATTCACATAACTTCATGATGTCAACTCTCCTGTTTGGTCTCACATTCGCTTGCTGCTTGTGTCGCTTCCCCGCCTTTGTTTTGACTGTGGTCCCGTTCCTGTTGTTCCTCATGCCGACCAACTGGGTTGATTAACGCCAAAAGAGCACGAAATATTCTTGTTTTGGCCACGTTGTGTGACCGATTCGGTAAGTGGCAAGAAAAAGATTTGAAATATGCGAAAAGTAAAAGAAAAATGTAATATGACTATGAAAACGATCGATAATTAGGAAACGGGATCTCAAGGTGGCAGCAGATATGTAAATTTATAATAATATGTAATTGACTATGGCTCATATATTAAGAGAGTAACTTGTATTATATAAAGTACAATTATGATTAAAAATCCATTTTGACATTTGGAAGATTTTAATTAAATAAAATTAAATTTTGAGGCAAAAAACTCATTAGTAATTATTTCTTTTATATATACTGATTAACTTATATTTAAATATTTAAATCGCTTAAAGCATACTGTTTAAAATCTTTCAGTTTACTTTTTATAATTTTCGCAGTTATTATCTTAAATCCAATTGAACACTCGACACTTGAGCTTATGCCAAGAACTTGGCTAAGAAAAGATTTTTGGCAAAGTGGTAAATTGTGCTGTTACGGACAGAATCCGGCCTCTCCCGCCTCTTGGGCCGTCGCCAAATTGTGCAAAGTTGCGAACTTTATACGAATTAATTTGTTCAACTTTTGCTGATATATGGAATAGAAACGGGGAGGTGAGTGCGTTGCTGTATGACCGTTAAGACCGCAATAAACCCACATGAGCCCTGAAAAACGATGGCGAGTGCCTGGGCCGAAAATCCAATCTCGCAAATCACATCGATAAAGCGCCAAAGGCACGCAACCCTTTCGACCGGCCCATCGAGTTGAAACTCACATACTTATATGGCCGCTATAAGTCCGCTTTAATTACACGTTACAGGGCAACCCTTCGGGCCGGTGCGATGCTGAGATGCCCACCCACAATGGCCGACCCGGGGTGGAGAACGGGGATCGGGATCGGGAACGGGAACGGGAACTCAACGACATGCGACACAATTAAGCATTCATGGACCAAGGGCTCCGGTAAGCTTAAATTTTGACATTTAGTTGTTTGTTTTGGGTCGCAGGGACAGGGCGACAGATATGGGCGGTCGGACCGTAATCAGACACACGTCCTGTGCCTTTTTGTTGATCCTGGCGACCATTTTATAATGTGTATATAGCAGCTTAGTGCACCCCGGAGACCCATTGCCGCCGGCACTAAACAATTTTATCATTTTTAATCATCAAAGTGGATATGGCAGCCCTGCCCCTTTGCGACGACACACAGTCGGATTAAAAACTCATATTAAGTTATTATCGGACTGCCAGATATTAAAACGGTAGCTGGGTACAGTCCAAAGCTCGCGTCGATTTGC
This sequence comes from Drosophila virilis, assembly GCF_030788295.1. NCBI lineage: Eukaryota > Metazoa > Arthropoda > Insecta > Diptera > Drosophilidae > Drosophila > Drosophila virilis. The sequence continues at coordinate 17,830,480 of NC_091544.1, read as the reverse complement.
GACAAACAGTTGAACATTTCATGAATATCCGGTGAATGCCTTGAACTCTGACTGCACTCACTTTAGCGCTCGGTGTCTGTTTAAAGGCATTGTCGCTGCCAAATAAAAATTCATTTGCCAGCGGAGAGAAAATATCTCAGCGTATGTATAAAACATTGTCTGCCCGGGACGATGGGCACGACTCGGCACTTGGAACAAAGGATTGCTGCCAAATTGGTCTTGGCCAGGCAGCTGAGCTCTGTACACTCGGCCACGGCAGTGGGGCTGGGGGCCAGCGCTCATGGTTAATGCATGATTTAATGTAATTTGGACGTTTGCACGCATTCGCCAGTCGCCATCATGGTTGTTGTTGCTTTTGGCTTGGGCAGCCAATTTGGCAGCGCATCAACACGCCATTTGGGAACCAGCGTCAGAGCCAAAGAGACGGAGACGGAGATGAAACTGTAGCTGGAATTTGGCGCAGGTGCGGCGGTGTGTTCGGTGCCAAGTCACTGTCTCAGCTGGGGCATTGCGCAAATTTCCATTAATGGTTACATCCTTGGTGGCAAATTGGAATCAGTTTCAGCGGCACATAACTCAGGCCAGACGGCTACTTAAATGCCGTTTATAGCGTTGCGCTGCCTGAGTAGAGATGCCTCCACTTCGATTGTTCGTGCCCCGCACTGCCTCGCCCCACCCCCATCCATAAAATTCCGCAAGGGCTCATGTGCATTAAAGGGCCATTGTTATGCCCATAGCACGGATAAGCTAATTTGTTAGGCTATTGCCTGAAGCTGGAAATTACCTAAGCAATGTTGAGTGCTGAGCGATGTTCCAAATATTCATTATTTACACCCCGCAGTAAACCAAGTTTGAGCATAGTTTACCATGCAAAAACGTACGATTACATTTAATACATTGTTTTTATTATAAAAGTTAGTTTATTATAGAAAAATATTTTAAGTTATACTGTGTATTTTAGGCTGGTCTTATTTTATTATCAGAAAAGGTTTGTTTCTTAAAACAACTACAAATGATTTACAAATGAAAATAAATAAGAATCGAGTTGGTCGTGCCGAACTATCATATACCCGGTACCAAGCCTCATTGCTTTAAAATATTTGAAACATCTATAAACATATGAACTTTCGTTGCGGCTGGGCTTCGCTCTGTCCTTCAGTACAAAATTATAGAGAATTCTTCCCCTACATTTTCTTAACCTGGCGTCGCTGATTATTTAAGATCAATGCATTTGTCCTGTCAGACAAATGGGCATACTGACGGACATGGGTTGATTAACATGGATGTTGATGAATAAGAATACATTTATTATACGTTTTTGGAGATGCCAGTTACTTAGCAATAAGTACAGGGTATAATTCATCGCTCTCATCTGCATATAATATGCGAAACTAAGCAGATCATTAAGTTATATAACTAAAATATTCATAGAAAGGATTCGTGTGTAAGCATTCAAAGGCTTGTTTATATTTTATTAAATGTTTTACTTAGAACATTTTTGAACACACATATTTTATTCAGCAATTCAATTCTTAGTCTTGGCAATTGACTGCACTTTGGCACTTCCATCTACTGCAAATTCTCACTCCTGCAAACCACATCGAGCAAAGACAAGTTTTGTGCACTTAATTGCCATTGCCATTACTGGGGCCATGTCCCACGTGCCAAGCAAAGTAAAAGTTCTAGATACAAACGTCGTAATTGCAACACGTTCAACGTATGCCCGTTAGGTCCATTAGGTGTACGAGTGGTATCTGTATCCGTATCTGCAGGCATGAGTGCGCCTGTTGTGACTCACAATTTTAGAATTAAAACCCCAAATGCATAAATTGCCGTAAACCGCAAGAAACTTTGGCCGTGCCTCGACTTTGGCCTGGCCTGAACCGGCTGCCAGGGCTGACTGGGCTGACTGCCAGCTTGGTAGCCGCATGCGGAGCGTTGGCTCCTCCGGCGCACCGACAACAGATGGAGACGCTGTCGAAGACGCCGGCACAAAAAGTTGCTTAATTTAATGTTATTTGCGTTTTAGCATATAAAGAATTTTGTGTCTTAATCTTTTGACTTTGCGGCGAACCCGTGCCCAAGCCCGAGCCTGAGCCTGAGCTTGAGCGTACGCCTCTGATGCTTTGAATATGCTAGTGCTATTTATGCCCCAGACGTGAGCTAAGAGTCGAAAAAGAGAGAGAGAGAGAGAGAGAGAGAGAAAGAGCTGCGAATCGAAGACTGTCGTGACTGGCTGCACTTTTCAGATCTCTTCTTGTGTTTGTGCACCACAAAAAAAGGGATGCAAATTTATTTCTTCATTTGCATATTTTAAGGAGCTCGATACGATATATATTTGCGCCATCTTTAGCCGACTCGCTTTCCAATATTCATGGGTCGCCTGCGAGGCTCCTTTGTGGCCAACCAATACCATACAATCCCATCTCTCACCCGAACCCTACGTTCAGGCTGCTTGATGAAACTTTATGAACTTTGGCTTTGCCGCTGCGAGTTTACTATAAATTTTCAGGCCCGCTTGCCTGATTGCCTCTGTCGTTGTTGTTCTTGTTGTTGCTGTTCTTTGTCCCGCATGTAAATTGTATCTGTATCTTTACAATTGAGCGCAATCAGCGAAATTGTAACGCAGCTCGTTTTTTACCAGCTCCAATGTTGTCGCATCCGAATACCCAGCATCCAGCTACTAGCCCAAGCCGATCGGAACTGATCCGCCAGCTCTGTCGCACCAGAGCCGTAAATTTCACATTTGCTGCGAAATCAAAAATGTTTTAATTAAATTTTGGAAGAAAGATAGCTTTGATATATTTTTTATAAATGTGAATTGTAGTTGCCTTCAATGTTATATCTATAAATTATAATACATTCATAAGTAAAGTTTCAAGGGGTATGGAGTATATAGCCGATATTATTCACATATATTATTTAACATAGAAAATGGGAATAATAAAAAAACAGATTAAGATAACACTAATACATAAATTTCCTATAGACAGGCCCTTATTATTACAGCGTGGCAAAAACTAATTCTTAGTAAAAATTTGAAATATAAGTTTCCTTGGTTTTAAAATGAATTTTCGAACATACAAACAGCAATCAAATTTTATGCAATACAATTTAAGAATAGTTGTGAAATTTCAAAAGATTTAAATATAATAGAAAAGGTTATTTTTCACATATTGAAACATGAATAAGTTGCTTTAAATATACTTATAAGCTAAGAATAAATAATGCTACATATATTATAAAAATAAATAAATAATTGTAATAAAAAGTAACGACAATTAGAAATGTAGAAATAAATATGCTCAATATGTTAGGGTACAAGTCACATTTAAATAACCATACATTCTCAACATAGACTTTAAAAATTGCGTATTCCAGTGAATTGAAAGTGGGCATAAAATTATGCGTGAGCCCCGCATATCGCTCGCGGGTTTGAGACGGCTACAAATGCGGAGTTTTGGCCAACCATAAATCGCATTAAAATGCAGGGCATATCCTTATTGATTTATAATTCGAGTTGGAATCGACTCGGCGACACTCACTAATAACTCATTTAAGGCGAACGCCGTGCGAGGAATCGAAAGCGATTATGCAAATGGTTGGCGGCGGGGGTAAACGCATAGAGGAAAACGCGTCACGCATCCCATAAATATCTGCGAATGCTTCTAATAATAGCACTGCCAAGGACCGGCAGTTGGGACTCTAATGAAGCGTCAGCAATTGAGGAACCATTCGGATGGCCGCCATCGGCTGCAACGGGTATGGAAGGAGGATTCGCATGTGGTTGGGCCCCAGACTGAGGGCTGCGTTGGGTTGCGTTTTTAATTTTTAATCTGGCAAAATTTATTTCACACTCGTTGCATGCAACTCACCCACACCTCTTCGGAATGTGCAATTGTGCCACCGACTTCCGGGCGTATTTATGAACGGTGCGCCGAGAGGGACATTTGAGCCATATTGATGCGGCCATGTTGGCGTGGCCAATTGAAACCCAACTCGGTTTTAATTTCAGTACGCTTTTCATTTTATCCTGCAGTGCCGTAAATAATACAATTACTCATCTGCATTGCAATCTACTGATAAAATACTTAATTGCCCTTTTACTTTTTTCGTTGTTGTTTATTTCTGCCGCCGTTTTTTATGGAAAAATCGAATCGCATATATGCCACCGCGCATAAATTCTTGAATATATGTATATATTTTCCATGCGCTGATGCGAAGCTTGATAAATAATTTAATCGAAATTTTTTCCATTACACAGCACAACTAAAAGTATAACGAAAATAAAAAATAAAATCACGCACTTCATTTAATTTTAATTTATAATAACGCCGTCGCCGCCAGCTCCCTGGCCGACCCCAGTCATGTTGTTATACCTAGCCTAGCTTCAGGCCATTTCCAGCACGGCTCTAGCTTTGCAAGAGTCTCTCTCTAGCCCGCCCATTGCTGGCGATCTCATCTTACAGCGTTGCATGTTGCAGTTATTTTTATAACTAAATTATATACGCCCGTCTTGCAGCCCACGAGCGTGGCTCAGTCTCATTTCCCAGTCTCACAGTCAGCTTTGGAGAAACCAGCGCTGGCTCGGGCCTCTGTTTCCTGGTCGATTTATGGCGCACAAGGAGCGCGAAACCATAAACAGCTTTTATGGCGTTCTACTGGATTATGGCCGGCCAGCTAGCCCAGCCTCAGTTTCAGGCTTAGTCCCAACGAAACTCCTCCCTGCCAGTGATCCTTTTTGATTTAATCAATTCGATAAATTTGTGGCCCACGAGCAATTGTTTTGCCTTTATCCGCACTTTTCGCGTCGAGTTTCAATTACATATCCAAGTTGTTGGGCCACTTACTTCATGTACGGCAAATATTTGATTCTTACAACCCAAAAATATTAAAAATGCGTTGAAAGCACATTGAGTTTATACATAAGCTAAGAATCGAGGTGCCATTTAGTGAAAAATACGCTCGGCAGCTTGACTTAAGATAAAATGACATCTTAACAAATACATTTAAAACAATTAAAAGATTAAATGCAGGGTAACAGAAGAGAATAAGTACAAGCTTTTGGATGGATAAGGTGAAAAATAAAGGTTAAAAATAGTCTAAAAAATTTAATGTAAAAATAAGCATATTAAAGTTATACGCATGCATTTGATGGAGATGATTTAAGACAAGAAAACACAGTTAAAATGACAGCTTCAAAAAATTCTAAATACAATATGAAAATCAATGGAAAGAGAGAAGATGATTGTCAAATAAACGATCTTTACATTAAAGCTTTCTGGTTGATTAAATGCAAGATAAAAGCTCAATAAACTAAGTAAATCTCGAAACTATTGACAGCTTTAGTCATATTTTTTCGTTTTCTTGGATTAACCGTTCCTAAACTCTTAAGTTCTTAGCTTACTCTGCTTTAATATTCATTAAACTAAGTACCTCACAAGTCACTTCGATTATAAATTGCGAAATCGCCCCTTAGTACTTTATCTAAATAAGTGCAGTCTTTTGTGCTTCTGATATTTGGCGCAAAAACAAATAATGCCTTATGTAAACGAAATGCATTTATTGGCATATCTATAATGAGAAAAATGTACTCGAGACTGGTATTTATGTATGTATAAACCATTTGGTGGTCTCACTTCCGAGGAAAACTTTGAGCCAGTTACTGTTTGATGTTGTTGTTGTTGTTGTTGTTTGGTTGGTTATGGCATTGGTTGTCGTGTTGTTGTGCTATCCTGTTTTGGTCCCTGTTGCCCCCTTGGGTTTATTCATGACGCATAAATCTGGTCGACAACACTTTATGCGAATACACAAACAACACGCCACCACTCGCCATGTACTCCTCGTAAATTTCGCAAGAGCAACTTTTTTACGAAATTAAATCTTGTTACAACAACAGCAGCAGAGCATGTAAGCGACTCTCTCTATATGTATAAATATATACATATATGTATATATATATATAGATGTGTATTTGTATGTTCATGTATATAAGTACATACATATTTATGTGATGGCGTTGGTTACTACCCAAGTCGCCGCGCTGTCGTCTAAGGCAAAGTTTTTCGGAGTCTAATCTGAAATCTGGTCAAGCTTCGAGTGGTGCCAGTGGTGCGAGGGCGACGGCGAAGACGAAGGCGGAGGCGGTTGCCCGTTGGTGGGTGTGGTAACTTGGGCGTACGCGTGTTTATTGCGCTGTTGCCAGCCAGAGGCAAAGATTTAGCATTCGAGCAGCCGGGCCACATAAATTGGTGTACAGCGGCCCCAGCCCAGAAGGCATGGTGGGCGGACGCAGCTTGTGCCTGGAAATATATGGTGCTGGTCTAGGATGTAGGATCTGTGGTAGCACTCTTTGCAGCATTCAAAGTCAAAGTAACCAAAGTAACCAGTCATCGGATGTTGCATGTTGCTCTTGCAAAGGCTCCAAACGAGAGCATAATGAATGCGGTCAGCTAATTGTTAATGCACTCGCCATTATGGCCACACAGCGGCAACTCGTAAATGTAAAATGCATTTTAATTAACCGTCATATATTTCACTTAAAACATTTCAATGCAAATTGGCCCGCGTAACGGGGTGCTGGTTGGGGGTGTGGACCTAGGGTTTGCCTGCTGCTCGCCTGCGGGTCCAGCTCCGGTTCCATGAGCCTAGCTGGCCACATTAAATGTAATTATTTGGCACAAATTGCGTGTTTAGGATTAATTATGACATGGATAGGCTAATAATGCGCTTCAAAGTGCAAAAAAAAAAACAAAAAAAAAAAACAAAAAGCAACGACGTTTCAAATTATGTGCCGCTTTAAATGCGCGCTGATTGCCCGATCTCGTATTATAGAAATTAACCTCACATCCTAATGCGTGAGCTGAATTAAATAGTGCACAACTTTAATTTTTGGTACAAGTTATCAAATACTTATAGGAATATATGGTTCAGATATAAGTTGTTTTTATCAATAATAATAACTTTAAGGATTGTTTTTTAACGTAGTTTCTAAAATACTTTATGAATACAAAAATGTATTCCATAATAGGAATAGGAAAGAAATCATTAAATTGATTGGATTAACTGTTAATAATAATCTTTAATATATACAAATTGATATGTTTTGATATATGTTGTCTATAGGGTTCACAGCTGTTCATTATTAACTCAGCCGTTAATGCAAAGAAGGAAAAAATGTTTTCTAAAATTCCTATATCATTTTTATTATATACTGAGAGAAACCGCGGGCCCAAATCTGAACTGTCTTTTCATACACTCGTCTATTTATAATAAATGTATGTATTTAAAATAAATATGTAATTATGTGTTGTAAGTAATTTTAACTTAACCGAAACATAAAATTGCTACATTGCCATCAATTTTCAGGTGTACACATCATTAAAAGCACAAGATGAGAATATGTTAAAGTAAATAAAGAATAAAATGTGGAGAGGGAGAGAGAGAAAGGGAGGGAGATAGAGAAAGACAGAGAGACAGAGAGAGAGAGAACGAGAATAGATATAGATAGATTGTAATATAACAATTAAATTAACGAATGAAAACCTGTAGGGTTTACTTAAATTCGTGAGAATCGCATAGTAAGGCATACGTTATATTTAATTTGCAACGCGGCGCGGATCTATTAAAAAAGGGATGAAAACTTGTTCTGCGTTAAAAAAAGGTAGCATAAATGGTATGTGCATACACATAGATACATACTCACAGAAACGTATACCTTAATAAATAAACATACATACAAAAATATATATTGATGTGTGAAAATGCAAATAAAGTCGATCTCATGATAAACAAAATGTTGTAACTCTTCGATGAAAAAACGCATTATATTCTTTCATTTTAAAATGGTCCGGATTATAAAATGAATATGGACTTTAATGCAACTGAATGGGCTCGCAAATGCATTTCCGCATGATTTGCGCCGCGAAAAATTGATGTTGGCCCCCCAACACCTCGAGCAAATTAAATTCATTTAATTACGCAAATGTATTCATGTTCATGTAACGCCTGCACTCGTTAATTTTCAGCGTACATGAAACCCGACACTTGCTATTGTAGAGGTGCATGGGGAAGAGAAGCTGGCAGACACAGTCTGCTCTCTCTATAAAATGCACAGGTCAAGTTGCTGCAGCAGGGATTGAATTTGGTCGTTGCTTTCATACCACAGCTGTTGCCAGAGGAGGCTTTTAGGAGCTCCGTTTGGACAAGAATCCAATACGCCCATCATAAACAGAGTGTCTGGGCAGATCGGAAAACAACTGTGTGAGGCTTATGGTATGAACCTTGGGAATAATCATTGTTTTCAGGCTCGACTTTCACATTTCTCTAATTTAAAAAATCAGGTTGCATAATATTCTGCACCTTAAAAGATGAGCGCAAAAAATCAATCATAATTATGACCCTGAGTGAGCAACAAACCAAGTCAAGGTTAACCATAAGACTTACGGCAGGTTTTCAAATGCATTTGCAGCTCATTAAAAACGCACAAGTGCAGCCAGAGAAGAGACGCAGACGATCAACAGCTGAGTGAATGTCTCGGACTCGCTCTAGCAAAGGTGAGACTCGCACCTTTTTTTTTAATGGCCGCCGGTGCTGATGAGTTGACCTTGGCTCGAATTTTAAACGGAAATTTTGAGCAGACGTTTTTTACGATCTTTTTATGGCGTTTGCCAAAAAATTAACAAAAAGAAAAATAAAAAAAATATATATATGTATATATATTCCCGCCGCGTTTCACGGCGCGTAGCAAACTGTTTTGGATTTGGTTTTTTAGCTGCAACCTCTGGAAATTTATGATTTATGATGATGTCCGTGACCCTTTAGCCAACAGGCAAAGATCAGCATCAGGCATAGGATCGGTTTAGGGATCGGCGGCTGCTGTTTTGTAAACACTCAGTATGAATCCCCGTACCCAGCCGCTTGGACGATACGGATTCACTAAAAAATAACTCGCGACGGCAAAGCATCAATACGTAAATCAGTTAAAAAATGTGAAGTTCTGCACAAAATATGAAAAATATTAAAAAACATATGGCACACGGATCCATAAGAAATGTCGCAAATAGTGTATTCGAGTGCATAAGCAACATATATGTTCAAACAGTGCATGCATTTTTGAGCATCTGGCTTCATGAAAAGTGATTAAAAGAAACGAGCTAACAAATTGAATTATAAAGGAGATTTAGTTATCAAAAGGCAAAAATTAAATTGTGGATGTTACATACAACTTGATATTGGCAGGCACATACTTAATTAAGTAAGTGGTCTTTTGAACACAGTTTAATCCCTATTTTGTTTTTTAATATAAATAGTTTGGTAATTAAGATAAAAATAATGCTCATAAGAATCATTTTAGGTTATTTAATTCGTACTCTTACCAAAATATAGTAAAGTATGTTTATTTTTTTATTACTGGAAGTCTTTTTTCGGTATTTTAAAAGGGCAAATCAGCTTGATTCGAGCGAAACACGTGTTTGCTTTATGCCAACATGAGATTGATTCAAAATAAAAGTGGTATTCGTATGGTATAGAATTTTATCTGTGTCAATGAGTTCTTGAGTCTTTTTTCGGGACTAAATTTGAGAAGCATTGTAAGCTTAAAAATGAACGCAAAAGTGGGTAAAGGAATGTAATCCTGAAATAAATCATGGAGGTAGCAGATTCATCAGATCCAAGCGCGACTCACATCGCATCTGATTCTCATGCTGTTTCCGCGGAATACGCAGTGGTCCATCCGTGAATACTTTCAGGCAGCTAAAAAAATATGAAAAAAACCAGAAAAGACACAGAAACTAAAGAAACATCTTAAGAGAGTAATAAACAACATGGTTGACAATCTTAAATCTTGCAACTTACAGGGCACCGCAACAGATACAGATACGAATGCGAATGAATGTCGCAGCCATTACGGAACGTTGTTGTTGTTGTTGTTGTTGTTGCCGCTGCTGCTTTGGACATTTCTTTTGAGTTGGTTGTGCGACCAACACAATCACAATTCCAACAATACCCAATGTCTGCTGCGGTCATTGCTATGCTGGAATGCAGCGGCAGCAGCAACAATAACAACGAGTCAGGCCAGTTTAAAGGCTTGGCCTGTCCATGCCCGAGCACAGGCCCAACCCGGGACCCCAGACCAAGACCAAGACCCAGACCCATGGCCCATGTCGCTTAGGTAGAAACAGCGCAGCACTTACCCGTTGCCAGCTCCAATATTGTATTCTTCTGGGCCTCGGACTGGGCCTTGTTCTGGGCCAGCTTGGCCGTTGCTTTGCTGGCTTGTTGTTTGTCTCTTTTATGGCTTCTTTTCGTACCTTTTATCTCTATCTGTGATAGCAGCCAGATTTTTCTTGTTGTTTTTTTTTTCCATTTTCGTTTCATTTGAGGTCACATTTTCGTGCTTTGCAGGTAAAAGGCAAGAAGAAATGAAATTTACCCCTTGCGGATATCGTGTGGCAGCGTCTTCATCGTAATGGCTGATAAGCGGCACGCACACCTGAGTTATGGCTGCCACATCGCAGCCCATTAAGCTAGCCAACCCGTTAAGCCAGACCATAATTGGTGGCAGATACATTGCCCGGCCTGCCCCTTACATGGCCAACTGTTTAACGACTTTTTAAACACTTGTGTTTTCATGCAGTTCTAGAGACATAAAGATTCAATGAAGAATGACATAAAACACACACACACACGCTCACACACATCTTCTGGCAGACACAAAAGGCGTTTGGCATTTGATGTTTATTTAATTTACCGCAATTCATAACAATTGCGTTTACGACATTTTTACAGCTCGAAAGAGCCGTAAACAAAACGCCGCCACCGATTTGTTTGATGCCACGAGCCGGCGTCTCCGTTTGGCTTTATGAGCCACCTTGGCATACTGAGCTGCCACCCCGCTCCGGTCCGGAATCAGCTCCTGGGCACTGCACCGCTCTGGGCCAACGGCAATTAAACACCAAGTGCAGCTAGCAGCCGCCTCTGTTCGTCACATACCCCGTCTGAGCACCCGCTCTACAACAATTTATGTGCGTTTTATAGATCGTAAAAGCAACACTAACAACAAGGCCGTTGATTTTATGATGTGTTGAATGGCAGCCAGTGTCAGGATGACTGCCACGGCACTTGTCATCATCCAATGTGAAAGTTTGCTTTGGTGTCTTTTTGAACTGGGTTCCTGATTGGGCTCAAGTGCATGAGCCATCGTAAAACTCCGGCTAATGCCTGAAAGAGCCGTAAAACGGCTATAAACAAAAGTGTTTGCCCAAAGAGCCGAACGAGACAAGCGCCATTAGGAAAATATTTGTGTTACTTTTGTTCGGTTTGTAAACAATTTAATTTAATAAGAATAATCGCTTGTTACCCCATAAGAGAAGAAGCAGTAAAATCGCTGAGCATATGGCTGGAAGATGTCTGGTCAATTGAGTCATAGAATTCGACTTGGATTTATGATGCAGAAAGAAACTATTGCATATCAACAATCATATTAATGTAGTAAAAAAAGGCTTTCCAACGTTTTGAATTGCAAAAGAGATGACAAAGTGTAATCTATTCCCAAAAAAAACCTAACTCCAACTGTTTTATTTGCCTTAAAATGACCTTTTGTTTTCACCTTTTGTTGGAGCTTAGAATAAATGAAAAATATGGTAAATATATGTGTAATATATATATTAAGGTTAAAATAATTGTGAGCTATATGTTGAAATAAGGATGACTTAAATAACATTAAATCAGGCTCAAATATTCACAAAAAATCTATTTGATAAATTATATGTTAATAACTTGTCTGTAGATCATTTTCAAAATTAAATTCAACCTTGTCTTCAAAACAAACTCTAGTTCGCAAAAACAAACTCTAGTTCGCAAAAACAACAAAGCATATACATCTTTATGCACATATTTATATCCACATCCATATCTAAATCGTGGCCAAGCTCCATTATTAAGCCAGCTGAAGACGTGTTGATGAGCAATGCCATTTCTAGTCCCAGTCCCAATCTCAAGCCAAACCCAGACCCACAGCCATAACCAGTCCCAACACGGAGCCACGTAATATACACGGCAGACAGAGAACAATTGAACTAATGACGTGACTATGGACAATCGGCATGGGTCCGTTGTTCATTCGTCCATTCGTACGCTTGGTCATTCAGCAGACTGGCCAAGTTTCACTTGGGGCCAGCGTCTGGTCAGTGCCTCATTGTTATCATTCGGTTTGGAATGGCGACGGCAACCGTTGAGACTTATGCATCGAAAGTGTTGTTAAATTACGCCAAATTGCTTAATTCCAATAATGAAACGGACCGGCCCAGCGCCTCGGACCCGACCACTCAATGAAATTATAAATTTTCGGTCAGCTCGCTGCGTTCAAGTGATATGCAAAGCGCATGAAAATGAAGTCTCGACTGCGAATTTAATTTTTTTTTATTTGTTTCTGTTTCTGTTTCGGTTTCTGTGTCTGTTTTCGGTTTCGGTGGATCGTTCTGGCGGCGATCGCACCTCATTGCGAACGCCTCAATGTGCGAGACAATTTCCAGCTCCGATCCCGACCAGACGGCGACGACGAGGGCGATGCGAAGGGAGCCCATTAATGGGCCAATTCAATTGGTCGTTAATGTTGCTTTTTATTTCGCTTTTATTGTGCGTCTTTTTGTTGTTTTTGTTGTTGCTGCTGCTGCTGCTTACTCAATTTTATTATTGTTTATTTATGCGATTTTAAATAATGCGCAGCAATTCCAAAAGATAAGACGCTGCCTGTGAACTTTTTCTCATTTTTTTCTTCTGTGCACATTGATTTACTGACATATTATTTATTAGATGGGCGCGGGTTGGCGCTGGACTCTGGAATAGGTTCGGCAGTTCCAACTACTTTGGTAATATTTTATTGAGCAGCATTTTGTTTGTTATTTTTTGGCGCCCAAACAAAACATTTTAAGCTTTTTGTACGTTTTTTTAGCGTGGCAGATAAAAGCAAACAAATTTCAAGTCTTTGTTAAGTTTGTTTATTATTTATTGCCGCAGTTATCGTGGGCGTATACACAATATTTTATAAATTTTCTAATTTTATTTGTGTTGGAACATCGTGGGTGGCTTGAATAGACTTAGATGAACAAAAGGAAACTTCACGACTGTCGAAACAGTCAAGATTTGAAAGCGATTTTCATAAGCCACAGGATTAGAATCATTTTTGATATTTTAATAATAAAGGTAAAGCCAGTATAATGTGTTATTTTTAAATTCAAAAGTCTTCTTAGTTTTAGTTTACTCTTTGAGAGAGGAAAAATTTCTCGACAGAGTTAAATAAAATAAATAAAAATTAAATAATTTAATGCAATCGAATGTTAAGTTAAAAATAGAAAGGTTAAAGTTTAAACAAAATTGAAATGCCAAGAAAATTAAGATAATTTTCTGAATGGTAAATAAAACTTTTATGGTTGCAATACAAAGAAAAATGAAAATTTCGTATTTGTTACTGAGAGTATTTTATTGGTATATGCATATTATGTACTCCTTAAAATGATTAATGGGGACGATAAAATCGCATGCAATATAATAAAATATTAATGCAAAAATTGAGTTCATTTTGGTATTTGATTGGCCAACGTTTTTGTATATATTAAATAGTTATAAATTTCATCTAGAGAACAGCTTCAACTGTTTTGTAGTTTTTGTTGCGATTTGATCAACCATTTCTATAGATCCATAACAAAGTTAGCGACTCACGTCCTTTTCATTGTTCGGTGAGCTCCAGCATGGTTATTGCTTTTGCTGTGACTGCCGCTGGGTCAGAGCAAGTCATTCGCTGCGGAGGCGTTTAATGTACGTCAACAACAACAGCAACAAAAACAAGGTCCACAGCAATTGTGAGTTGGTCTGGTGACGTTTGTTGCCACTTTATCATTGTCGAGTATCATAATTTAAGCGAATCGCATGCAAACAGACAGAGAGGCAGACAGACGGGCAGACAAATGGACATACAAATCGTTACTTACACCCACACTCGCTATGTTGTTGTCACGCTAACAACAACAACAACAACTGCAATGAATAAAATTCGTTGACATTCGTTGCGCTGACTAAGCGGCAAATGAGAAGCGCAGAGAAGGGCGGAGTGCAGGGAGTGAACGTGTGCATTCTTGGCTATGCTTAGATGCATATGCTCACCCGGGGAATGGACAACACTCTGGCTACGCCTTGCGCCTCACGCCCCCTTTGCCCAGCAACACTCACTGCTCAAGTTCGGTGCAGTCAATTTGTTCCTGCGACAAGTTTTTGTACCAAAAACTCATATTAAGTATTTAATGGTTTTGTTTTCATTATATGGCCCAAAAAGCGTCGACGCAGCCTGCTAAACGGTTTACTGGCCATTGATTAAATGACCAGGCCATTAGCTTTTGGCCAAAACACTGAAATTAGTTGGCATTTTAACACGAACACCTGACGCTAGCTTCGAGCATGGTGCCGGGCTTCCTACAAGCTTCGTGCTTATACTAGTATCTCTTTAGTCAAATGGATTATATTACCAGGAGTGGGGGGCATGTGCGAGCGGAGCTCGTATACGTGGCCGGCCATTATCGATGGTGCATGCCACAACAGGCACAGGAGGCAGCGGCAGCAACAACAATGGGTTATTGAACGATAATTTCATTTAAGCAAATGTTCGCGTTGAGCACCAGAATTGTCCAAATTATAGCATGTGTGCGGGCCACCATATCTTGCCTTGCCCCGCTACCCCGCTGCCCATCTGCCTACTGTAGTGCCTTGCCTGACTGCGTATAAATTAAAAAATGTAAAAGTTTCCTCAAAATCAACTCGATTGCAACTCTTTTTGCTGAAATGCGCGTAATAACACACGGAAAGAGCGCAGAACATTACACACTGTACTCCATCACCGCCCCTAACCCTACCTCTTCTCATTCTCCCTTCTCTCGACGAGTGCGTTTGTCGCTGCGGTCCACAGCGGCCAATCCGTCGAGAAGATGCATTTTGACTTAAACGTTTTACTCCTCGAATAATGGCTTTAATGACTTTAATGGCGTACGGATCATTTCGCCGGCGGGCAGCTAAGCCGCCCGCCCCACCTCGCCAGCCGGCGCAGCAGCTCTGTGAATTTAATTGACGAAAGTTGTTGCCGTCGATGCAGCTCGTCTCTTTTTGGCTGAAGAGAAATACCTGTAATTTGTTGCTCTTGCGATTCGTTAAAATGCACTTGATTGGCCAAGAGGCGCAGCGCTGTGATCTAAAATAAATATGAGTACTAATGAAATTCATCAGAAAATCAATCAATATCAATGCATCATATTCTGCCTATAGATAGATATAGATATATATTTATCCTCTATTAAAGTAATTGTAAACTTGATGTTGTAGTCAGTATTAACATTACCGATATATAGTACTAACTCATATCATAGCTGAAGTCCGCCTTATAAACGGAACAACACTTAACGTAGGTATTTACTGATCAATATTATTATTATTATCAATTTATGATAAACCTTTGTTTTTTGATTAATATTAATCGCTACTATGAACTCTTGCTTAAGACTTGACTAGACTTGCTTGTGTATAGCTAAAAGCAAGTGCTTGACATCTGAAATACCCATCGTCTACTGCTCTACTGAGCAGCACTCCGGGAATAACCTTGAAAAAGCGCAACTGCTAAACGTAAATGATGCTACACCAACAAAAAATTGGGAAAAATAGCAATTAAAAAAACAAGTATGACATATACCATTAAAAAAGAAAACAAATAAGAGATACAAAAACGACAAGCGACAAGGTGACACAAATCAAAAGGTGCAACATAAAAAATGGCATTGAGAAAACAGATAATTAAGGAAAGCAGAAGAGGAAAAGTGCCAAATGGCGATGGCAACCGGTGACCAGCGAGTGGAATGACATGAAAAGACAACGTGCTGCAAGTCGGGTGTGGGAGCGGGAATTTGTTGAATGACAAGTCGCACATTTTCAAAAGAAATTACAAAAAAGAAAACATTGGAAATGAACATAAATTCAAAGAGCCAGAACCAAACAGAGGTAGACAATTTTGGAAAAACGGGCGAGGAAGCCGACGAACAGCTGCCAGCTTGAGGAAGGAGGGGGCTTCTTGCTGATGGACATTTGTATACATATATATGTGTGGCTGCTCTGGATATGGGCGGTGCCGATGCCCATGCATTCACAAATAAGTCTAAAGCGACTCAATTAAAAAGAAATTGATCGGGTAGATCGAGCGGGCCGGGAGCGGGGTGAATGCTTAAAAACGCATAAAATAAGAAATATTTTTGATAATTGTTTACAAAAAACATTCCCAATGTTCATTAAGAATGTCGCGCTGCAGAGTTTATAAGGCAGACCGAAAATGCGACTTTTTCATTAAAATTCCAAAGGCGACAGCAGAAAAAAAAAATAATAAGAAGCAAAATTGCTTTTATTATTTTAATTACCAATTCCCAGCGATCCGACAAACTCAGCTGGCAGTTGGGCCAGTCAATATTAATTTCATAAAAATAACTTTTGCAGCCATTTTTTTCTGTTGCTTCTTATTTTTATTGTTGGTTTTTCTTCATTAATGTCCCTTCCAGAAAACGTGTCTTTTGTCTCTCGCAGCCACTGCCAGCCGAGGGGGAGCACCGAACTGGCAACTGGGGACCTGGTAGTGGAATGTTTTCTTTATAAAAACTCCCAATTGAGCGCGGCAGACATGCCAAACATTCATAGATAGATGCGCATTTGTGGCCCGTTCGATAAACATTTATTGGGCAATCCAATCACGGACTTCACGTTCGCAGTCGTGACAGTTTCGTTAAAATGCTTTTTGTTTAATTCTCTTCTCTTTTCATTTCATCTTTTTTTTCGGTTTGAACTGAAGAATTATGTTGCGGTGAATGAAAAAAGTATAAATAAATACATATGCGAATGGGATAATCAAAAACAACCAAAAAATCAAATCCAATTTGCTATTGATGTAAATCTAAAATTTGCAATTGCTTAATCTAATTCACCTAAACATATTTAAAGCATATATATTTTAACTCTAAATATCTAAATTTTAAACTCTAAAATAAATTTATAAAATGGATTTAACTAAAATATCCAGAAACACTTAGTGTTTTTTCTATTTTTTAATGTCAATATTATTTTTTCAACATATTGTTCCACATTTTGTGTTACCTACATTCATTGATTGCAAAATTTAATCTATTTTACAAAGTCAAATAAATTTTTAAGAAGCCATTTTACTAATAATGAATCTATTATTATTATTATCTATGGTATAGTATCTATAAGTTGAAGATAGAAAATAACGAGAGTACCCATTCGACAAATTTAGATAACATAAGCACAGTATCCACAATTTAGGATCTAATATACGCGGTTGGGTTCAATTATATTTAAATTAAAGAAAGCATTTCCATTTGAAATCCCAACTCACATATGTATTTACTGTAAGTCAAGATTTCCGTCTGCTCGAAAACCTAACAATTATTTTACAATTCATCAGCGATGCGTCTGTCAACCCATCAAAGCTCGCAGACAAATTGCCTTTTGTTTCATGAGGCCAAAAACACAGCACACAAAACCCGAGAAAAAATCACACTGTGCTGCTTGATGGGCCAAGTCGGTGATTAGACGCATCATCTTGGGGCAATTTGTCACCACACAACGAGCAATGGCAGGCAAATGGCCACTAAAAATCATTTAAAGAGAAATAAAAATATTTTTTATAGCATTTTTATAGTTGTTGCAACAATCTAATAACAATCCAAATAATTATCCAAACAAACAATTTCACCGACGCCAAAGCGACGGCAAAGGCGATGGCAACGCTCAGAGCCCAGTTTCAGTTACTGTTGCTGCTGCTGCTGTTGCTGTTGCTCCGACGGACGCCGAAAATGAGCCATAAAACGGACATAAAACCCCAGTGCAAAACGCTACTGCCACGCTAGGCCACGCCTCCGCTGCGACAGCGCTGCCGACGACAACGACGCGCATACGGAAGCCATAACGGCCATAACGATAACTCAAAGCAAATGGCGTGCGCAAGTGGGACAGATAGTGCGACAGAGAGAGTGAGCGTATGTGCGCTGCGAAGAGAGCGAAACTGCGCACCCTAATGGCTGCGCATTAGGCCCTGACTGGTTTGCTGCCGCTGTTGCTGCTGCTGCTCTCTCTCGCTCTCGCAGGCGACGCGCTCAACGATGAACCTGTGCCAGGGCCACGTGTCTCTCGCATTAAAACAAGTAAATCGCCAGTTGAGCATAATCGATACACAGCTCGTTCTGATTTCATTCGTGAGAATTGCTTTTCTCACGCTCTTCGACTCTTCGGCAGCGCGCCGACGTCGCCGGCGAAGTGGCCGTTGTTGTAGCCATAACTGTCGTCGTTTATGGCCGATTTAAGTGCGACTGAGATGGCCTCATAATCGTTTGCTGAATGTTGCTCAATTGTTTGCAGTTACCGACGCGCTCTTTTTGAGTTCCCCTTACCCGCTCTGACTACCCATGAGTCCATGGGCCCCTAGGCATTTGCATGTTTGTTTGTTTGCCAATGCAGCCTAATGATGTTTGCGTGCATTAATTAGTATTGATTTAATTAGTGTGTGCTGGCCAGTACTGACCAAAGATTTCACACCGCTCCAGCCAACCCCTCTTACGCACACTCGTGCGTTTGTCGCTCGCTCTCTTTGGCGCTTTTTTCAGGGCGCTTTTTCAACTACAACAACAAGAAAAAGCTCTCGCGCGCGCATCTGCCGACTTCGCACGGCTGCCAGAATGGGACATAAAATGTGCCAGGCAGTTAAAATGTAGATTTAAGTAAGTGGAAACGAGATCGTTACGTTGGCGCATAAAAATAAAAATCATTGTTGTTGTGCACTGATTGAAATAAGCAGAAGCAGCAGAGCGGGGGCCCAAGAAAATCGCACGATTTTTCCGCCCCAACCACGAGCTGTGTTCATTTCATGCCTTTTCACTCGCCTTTTCTTTGAGTGAAACTGTGCGCGCGAGTTGAGTTCTTTTCCTCTGCTGAGGCCAACATGTTGCGAGCGTTGGTCCCCCTATCTAGAGGCCCCTCTCACACTTAAGATTAATCAATGTTCTAGGCCTACAACTGGAGCCGCGGCACCTCAAAAACACCTTAAACTTGTTTAATTTATATCAGCACTACGCTAGTTTTGCTGGCCTCTTAAGAATACCCGCCCACCCGCTCCCTTTGTCATTTCACTATTCATTAATTCTACTTACTTTGTGTTTTTTTTTTGTGTTCATTTTAAGATTCTTTTCATTTTCATTTTATGGTTTTTATGCGGGTCTTTATGACTTTTATGGGGTTTAGTGCGTGCCAAAAACGAAAAAAAAAAAACACAACAACTTTTAATTGAATAATGCCCAGGCGGCCGCCGGCGTCAGCTTTTCGGTTTGTTATTGTTGCTGTTGACTGTTGGCTGTTGTCTGGGGCGTTGGCGTCGACGCCCGCAACGGTAATTAGGTATATAAACATTTAATTGGCTAATTCAAATTGGAAACTGCCACGAAATTCCATATGCATTTTAATTGGGTCAAAAAACTGAAACCGAACTGAATTTGAAGTGGTTCTGGTAAAGATTTGGGCCTTAGCCAGATTAAAACTGAGTGTACCTCAAGAAAAATTGAATAGAGAAAGGTCCCCTTTATATAAAAGTAAAGTGGCGTTCGGGACCCATAGAGACCTAGAGATAATATAATATTATTTTAGATTTTTGTAGGGCTCTAATGTAATTGTTAGTCTTATTTATAAAATATTTGATAAACTTATGCGAGTCCATTTTTATGAGGCCCTCTAATGTTGAAATGTGCCTTACAAGTGTCGTAATTCTGCTCAGTGCACAGTTTATGGGTCCAAATAATTGGCTGTAGTTAAATGCAGGAAAAGGTAAGCTGATAAATTACAAAAAATTATTTATAAAAAAAAAATAAACTTAATAATATAAATAATCAGCAACTGGAACTTGTCGCACCAAGCACTTGGCCCGCCGTACTCATCATAATTGCCAGCAGGGCTGGCGGACGCGAACGGATCGCATTAATTGAAGTTTTTAATATGCTTGCCCTCTTTCTGGGCAGTGGACGGGCAGACGATGGGTTGAACGGGAAGTGAGTGTAAACACGACATGAAATGTGGCCATTGCCAGCTACTTACACGGGGCTGCAACAGGAATTTGCGTGTGCAGCACATGCAGCAATCCACATGCCGCATGCAACATGCCCACTCGACCACTTGGGCAACCGAAGTCAGACTTTAGGACCCCCTGGTCGGGCAATGCCAACTCCTTTGGCATGCCGCGCGTGAAAGCCTGCAAAGGATGCAATTTATGACCGGCACAGGCTCATGTAATTGCACGCAATGCTGTTGCCGTTGCCATTGCCGTCGCAGCCAGCGAGGAGTCGGCGACCTGAACGGGTCGAGTTGGTGTCGGTCACACGAGTTTCAATTTTTCAAAATTATGAAAACAGCAGAGCAAAAAGTGTAAGAAATGAAAAAAAAAAAACATACACACACACTGAAAAACAAACAAAGCACCCAGGACACGTCCTCATCCTGGCTGCTGTTCGCGTCCGGGCCGCATGTGGCGCTGCCTGCCTGCAGCGAGAGTCCATTTGCCACACCAAGTGCCACACGGATCGGTTACGTGGAATGTCCTTTTAATGGACTTTACACACTCACACTGCGCTGTGGACGCAGCGCGTCGCATCCTTTTACAAACCTTTTACGTTGCACTCGTGTTCCGCGCCGTTTGATTGCCGTGAATTGCTGCCGCATGATTTTCATCCTATTCCGCCAGTTTTCTTTTTCATTTTTGCATTGTCCTGCCTCTCTCTCCCCTTAGTTGCTGCCCCCGTCACAGGCACGTCATAATTTCTCTGTGTCCTGCCAGGCAATTACGGGACATCGTAAGCGCAGTGAGCAGTTGGAGGACAGCTGACCAGTTGCTCAGTTGCCCAGCTGACAGATTCTTTGCGTTCATTAGCGGCACACAAATGGAGAAATTTTAAAGGGATTGTGTAAAGAAATTCTCAGAAAACTGATGAGCTGAATAGGTCTAAGGTCCCTGTTGGCTTATGTGCTATTTGTGTGTCTTTTGCTAAAAAGCGACGGCTTGTTGACCTTTTTAAAAACTTTTTTTAAGCTCTTATTGCTTTTTTATAAAAGAATGAAGATGTAAGCCGGAGACCTTACGCTTCTTAGTCCGATTGAGCTACGCTGGCACAAGTTTATTTTTTAATTTAAAAGCTTAAATTAATTATTGTTTTTATAAATACTAACTCACTTTTCAATATACATTTTGTATTATTTGTAAACTAGTCTAACATATTTACGTCTTTATTGTTTATTTTTTAATCCTAATACTTAATTAGAAACTGATTGACATTTTTGTGAAAAAAAAACTTTCATACATTGTAATATTTGGAAATCAAAAATAACACAATTTATCTCTTAGACTTATAAAACTTAAGATTGTGGAATGAGACATATATTTATTTATACAAATCAGAAAAATGTAATATTTCCGCTGTTAAAGCAACTCAAATAAATCATTTAACTGAAATATGAAAACCATTTTAAAAAAGCCTAGTACAGTCCACTTTATGCATTTATGGCCCTTGGTCGGTGTGTTAGTTGACATCTCGTGCAGTTAGTTGGATAGGGCGTGTGGTCTCCCTGGGCACCCTGGATGCCATGGCAGTGGCAATGGCGACGGCATTTTGGTAGTGTCAGAACTGACGCTGAATTTATTACCGGGGCTTTATTTATGCGCTTATCGCGTTGCCAGTTGTTGGCCTTAGCACGTTGTCAAGTGTTTATCTTGGCCCGAACCCCGGACCAGAGCCCCACAACCGGAGCCAGTTGGCAGCGAGATTCAGTCGAGAGCTCAAATGGAACGAAACGAAATACCTAAAAAGCTTAAAATTGAATTTATGACTGCAACTAAATCATGCGACGAAAAAATAAGATGGAAGAACAGCTAACGCATGTTGTAAGAGTATCTGTTTTTGCATCTGTGCGAGTATCTACATTTGTATCTGTATCTCTTGGGCGTGCTGTGTGCGAGTGTATTGCATGAATGAGCCTGTCGCTTGATTTAGGTTCCATGCCAGAGTCAAATTTGAATAATAAATATTTCATAGTTACAACAACGAAACGAAAAGCGAGAAAATCGAAAGCCAAATGCGTAAAATATTCAAAACGGGTCGGGACTAAATCAAAATGTTGTCGAAATAAAACGTTTGAAAATTGAATTTTGGGATTCATGTTTCTTCTTCTTCTGTGCGCTCATCTCCAACCAAATTGAAAACATTTGTAACGGAAATGAAAACCATTTTTATTCACTCCTCCCCTCTCTGGCTTTGAGGAGGGGCAAAACTCAACCCAAAAACTCGACTCGTTGGCAACCCAGCGTTGGGGTCTGAATTTAAATTAAGAAATTTATCTTTTGAATACGTCTTTTTTGTTCATTTCGTGTTCCCTTTGTGCCTGCCTTTGTTTTGTAAGTCGTCTTTGTGTTTACACACAACAAAAACAGCAAAAAAAAAAAGCCAACAGAAATAAAAATCTCTCACCTTCTGGCATATAAAACTGACTATACATTTTTTGTCAGTTCATGTTTTAAGTAAAAAATAAAAAGATTTCTTAGATTTTATCAAGAACTCTTGCCGAAATAAATTTTAATTTATGCCCTGTTTATTTTGCAGCCATTTGGCATGCGCGAAACGAGTCGCATCGAGTTGCTTAATTTCATTTCAAAGATTTATTTTAAACGCGCAGTTTTGCACCTTGTGTTCAAACCTCTACTCGCCACGATTTATAAGAAACTTATAGGCAAGATCAAAGTGGGCGTGGAGCTGTATAAATTAGGGACCACCGACATTTGCATACGAGGTCTCGCTTCTTCTAAATAACTGTCTTAAATTAGTTGATATTTAGAAGTCAATAAAATAAATCTGCGCCGCAAATAATGTCATTTGTCAATGGGACTTTCGTTTAGCGGCTGCAGTATTTTCACAGTTTTTATTGTTTTCAATTGATTTTATTCGCGATTCATGCAAAATCTGTTAATAAAATGTTGAAATTATGTGCTAATGGCAAATCGTTTAGTTCCTCGCACAAACTGTCCAGTTGAACATATTTATTTACAAGCGCGCATTAAACTCACGTATCGAAAGCTATTGCTCAAGATTGAATATTGAATGAACATTCGAATGATATTTAATTGCCCCACTGAATAATCAACTGAATAAATAATTCGTTTTTATTGTGTGAAGTAATGCGTGAGAAAATGAAACAGCCAAAAAAAAAAACCTGGAACTTACAAAAATCAAATACACAAACAGAGTGCGAGCCGAAAAGTGGAACAACAACTTAAGACAAGATATTTTCTAAAAACAACATTTATACAAGTGAAATTGGTGAAATTGAAGAGTGAAAATAATAATTGAATATTTTATCATAATTGGGCCTAACAATGCTTTTATAAGGGTACTTACTACTCATTAACCAATTCATGGGGGTTCACTTATATAAAAAGCATGGGGAAATGGCGCAAAGGTTTACGAATAAATTCTATGTTCAATAAAAAGAAAACCAAGTGCTGCAAAGAATTGAATCATATTTAGCTTGAATCTTTCCTAGTCATAACTAAAATATTCAAACGTATTTTAAAAGTATCATTTGAAATTTAATTTGTATTGAATATTATATATATATATAACATTTCCTTCTTCTTCATTAGACTCGCCTAGGGCTAATTTCATATTATTTTCTTTGACCCTCTTTAATATTGTGAATGTTACAGAAGAAGAATATATTCAACCAATGTGATTTAAATTTAAAAACTAAACCTTAATTTAACACATTTTCCTTAAATTTTTTTTTAATTAGAGGACGCAGACATCTAGACCCAACCAACTAACAGATGCAATTAGACTACCACCCTGGACGAAGTGGTCAAAAAAATGTACAACATATGAGCATTAAAAATTCAAAATTCATTTAGGTGAGTGCCAGTCCACATATATATGAATAAATGTGAGTGTGGCCCCTTATTTATGAGTCCTTGTATATGTATTATAAATTACTCTGCGAATGTGTGAGTGTGTGTGCGTGTATATAATGAAACTGGACTCTGTTGCGTTGATGATATGTGGAGTTGAGCCCATAACTAGCACAGCATGGATGTATGTCAGTGTGTCTGTGGGGGAACTGAGGCAAAGGATATTTGGGACACTGGTCTGAAAGAGCGGGTAGAACGGACGTGCCGTCCAATTTGTGCCATGTGTGGCATGTTGCCCTTTCGCTGAGCCCAAAACACAAGAACGACAAAAAAGCAGAACCAGATACAGATACAAATGTAGGTGAAGTGCGGCCTCCGGCTGACCGCTGGGCGTTCACCGAGCCCGGTTCGAGGTCTGAACGAATCTCGAGCCAAAGCGAGTGGCATAAAATACTCAAAGACTCATTTGCATATTCTGGAAGCGGTAAATGTAACAGGGAAAGTTCTGCGGCCCCCAGGAAAAGCGACTTTTATGTGAGTTTTAATTCAATTTTTGAGCGCGTGTGTTGGTTTAGGTAATTAACAAAAGAACTTCGAGCGGTGCGTCTACATTTGTTATTTATGTATTTACGTCCGCCATTGTCGAGCCTTCTGACCCATCGCCATTCGAGTGGTTCTGCTGGCGGTGGAGTGATGCGCCCGCCTTGATACCGATCTAATTAAATGATTTATGAGCACTGGATTATGTTGAACTATTTGGGCTTTCGATAAGCGAGCAGCGATGCCGTCTAATCCCCGCCAGACGCAAATGCAACACCATGCTGCTTGCCACAGGCCACACAGACCCCACAGATAAGCGCATACAATGCGGCGGCTGGCAGGCGATATATGCTGTTGTTGCACTTCTGGCAATTTACGAGCTCGGATTTTGCATAGTTTCAAATGGCTGTAATACTCGTGCTGCAACACAAATTCAAGCCCAACACACAATTCATTTTGCTCGGCCCAACTAACCAAATCCCCAGCGTCGCACCACGGCATACAAATCTGCCGTTTTGCATTTGGCGGCCATATATCAAACTCCAGCGGGTCAGCAGAGCCACACGAATCGCCAGCAGAGAGAAGCCAGTGTACAATGGGATTAAACTACTCAATAAAAATAAGAAAATTTAACTTAAAAATAAATAAGCTCCCCTCGAGACTGTAAGGCTGACTTGCTTGTTAAAGGATAATTATTTATTAATTAAATACATTTATTATAATCAGCGAATCTCTCAAATCAAAGCAAGTATTGTGAAACAATATTTATTCTTACTCTTGCATAAATGTGCATTTTAAATATCTCTTGCCAATATATCACATGCCCCGTCCAGGTATTCAAATCCGCATCTAAGACAATACTTTTTTGGCTCTTCGAAATTTGATGCTTCCAAATAATATTGAATAACTGGAACTTCTCAATAAAAATGTATTTATTTTCTTCATTAATATAATTTGTTTTTTCACCATAGTTCATATTTGTTAGGCTTGGAACGGGTTTGGTCCTGGCTGCGAGCCGTTAAATGAGTGGCTCCACCAAACTCAGCGCCGGACTCAGTTTCAGTTGGCCGTTGAATGGCACCAAAATTTATGCACATTTTATTGACCAACACTGGGAAAAACACATTTGAGTTGTTGTTGATGTTGTTGTTGTTGTTATTATTGTTGTTGTTGGCACAACAACATGTCCAAAAGTGTTTTATGGTCGTTGTGGGTGCTCAAGTGGCCATTTTGGGCTTGCCGTCAGTCGGGGGATCTGCATATGCACTCGCTGGTCTTGTCCGACAAGCACTTGGCCGGCAAAATGTGTAGAGCCCTGAATACAGATGAGCATTGGCCCAGCTTAGACCGAGAACTAACTAAATATGGCTATTTGCGACTTGAGGCATTTGATTTATGCTGGCTGCTTGTGGATTTCTTTAAGCTAATCGCAATTAAAGCCGCTTCTTGGCAAGTCAATGACCTGGGCCAATCGCCAGCAGAGCAATGCGGTTCAAAGTCAAAAACTCAATTAGCTGCTGATGAGCGGCGACACTGGTGAAGCGGGAGGCGAGAGGCGAGGCACTTGGAACTCAGGAAGGAACTCGGACCGTGCCATCGTCTAAAAATAAATGTACATTAAAAAGCGCAATGGAGTCGACGGGCGGGCTGAAGTGGAAATCTCGTTAAAAGTCAATAACAGACGCCATTAAATGCGCATGAAAATGAAATGAGAAACGCTTGATGAGGCGGCCTGTGGGCTACACAAAGAGATTGGGGGCGCGGTCTCAACAGCAACCACAGTGGCAGCCACACGACCACTTGAGCCGGCGCGATCCAACGTTCATATCAATTCTGTATCGTAATTTGAGCTGACCTCAGAGCAGCCCAGACAAGTTCAATGGCATTTATGCATAATAAAATTCAAGATAGATAAATGGAAATATTTCAAAATACTTGTGAGACAACCAGAGATACCTTTTGAATGGCATAACGTTTCTTATATAAATTGCAATAGAATTGCAATATTTTTGGCTAAGAATAATAAGGCTTATCATATGTCTAAATGTACATATTAATTAAATGAACGGGGTCTTGATTGAAGAATTCAGAATAATAAAAACTAAGTAGGCTTTTAAAATCTCTACTCAGCTATGTTAAGCCGAGTTTCTAGGTTTCAGTTTAACAACAAATCTCACATTGAAAACATAGGCAACAATATTTTTGAATATTTATATTATCAATAAAAATTTCCAAAATCTGGTGAATAAGCTGAGCCACAATGAATCGCGTGCTGGAGGATGTGATCCACAGACACGCTGCCAACACGGATCGCATTACAGCTGAGAATACACTGGGCTATGTGGTCTCTGATAACACCACCGGCAATGTGGCGGCCACCTCTTTCGATAATACCAGTGCCCAGGGCATTGTGAAGCACATGAATGGCATTTTGGTCGGCATAGTGCAGAGCGCCGTCCGGGATCTGGATCCGACAAACAAACTGTGCTATCTGCGTGTGCAAACACGCAAATTTGAATATCTCGTCGCGCCAGAAGAGCTGTTTACTATAACCGTGTTGCAGTAAAAAGGAAAATATCGATGTTTTGCATTTGAATTTGTTGCTTGCTCTCCAGGTTTAATGCTGGGTTCAAGTATTTGTGTTCGGGTGTCCAGTGAATTAAATTGACAATTAAAAAATAAATATATTTATATGGAATTCTTGTTGTCTCTATGTTTTTATTGAGTTTATTATTTTTACAGTGTTCAGTTGAACTTGAACCCTGGATGAATCGGAATAAAATGCTTGAATCAACAATACGAATAAGATAGAATACGATATGCAGACCGAAAATCCTCTATAATACCCAAGTGACATGGACATTATTTATGGCATGGCTTCATTGGGCAGCGGCCAATAAATTTATCCATGAGAATGCGGCCATCTAATGCGATAATTCAAAAGATTTACTTCTGTCAACATGACCATTTTGTAGACAAACTTGGGGTTGAAATGGCCTTTGACCTTTTTCCTTTTGCCTTTTTCTTTTTTTTCTTTTTGCCATTTCCATCTTGCCTGCCGCAATGGATGCTGGCTGCTATTTTAATTTAAAATGGCAGAGCTCGTAACTCATTTTAACGGCGCACCCTCCACACTGAGTGAGGGTATATATACATATATTTGTGTGTGTGTGCGTATGTGTGTGTGTGTGTGCGTGAACTTGTCCTATTTTTACAGCCCTAGGCCCTTGCAGGGGTTGCTCGCTCGTTACAATAACTTATCTAGCCTTTTTTTACGCTGAGACTCGGCAACGCCATAATCACCACGACGCAGGGGCAGATGAAGACGCTCCTGGGGTGCGCTTTGTACTTATCCATTTTCCATTTCTAAACCCATTCCCATAGCTGTTCGTCCATTCTTTTTCTTCCATTGCTATCTCGAAGCAGTTGTCCATTGTCTTGGGCCGTTCTGTGGTACATACATGATAAAGAAATAAATAAAAATTTGTACAGAAATGTAACTGCAAAACTTCCTTGAATATAGCTCGGTTTCGTCTCGGTCTCTCCCTATCTATTGTGAACTCTGCCTTGGTGGCAAGGTCGAGCTCATCCTGCATGCCCGTCAAGAAGTGCGCACTTCATTTTATGCAGCGTAAAATTCAATTAATCCATGGACCATTGCTGACAACTTCATTTTAAGAACTCGTCTGTGGAACTCCTTTCCCCCCACAAAGGTTTCGGCGGGCATTCATAATTCATATAGAAATTAGAAACACTGGGAATTATATTCAAATAAAACGTTTTTCTCTGCCTAACTTGAATTTCAAGCTTGCAGGATAATGGCTCACACATATCCTTGACTCCTGAATCCCCCTCCGTCCCTCTAGCGTCCCCCGGGGCGTGTTCACGCCACATGCATTTAGTTTTCAGCACAGTGCGATCTGCTCTATGAATTTAATTAAGTTGTGCGACAAACCCAAAGTGCCACTGCAACATGGAATCCAACAACAAACAAACACGACTCATATATGTACATATATTAAGCGTGTCGTACTTATAAGGAAGGGCCGCAGATCTAGACCTCAGCTGCCATACAGCTATGTATGAGCAGACACTTTGAAATGTATTTATTTTACACAATTTCCCGTAGAAGGACAAACAATTTTAATATTTAAGCTAATTATATGTGGGCATAACATCCGTACTCTACTCCCTTTGTATGAATTCCTTTATATATGAACGATTCCATTATTTTGTATAATATATAAATTAATTAATAAACTTGTAAATAAATTTAAATAGAATAAAGCCATAGCTTACAAATTAACCTAATAGCTAGATTCTAGCTTTCCAGAAAATCTCATAATATATTCTGGTCCATACACTTACTATAAATAGAATTTCTCAAAAAAATATCGTAGCTGCTGCAATCACGAGCCTGCAAGAAATCAATTAAGTTAATTCAAACGTCGAAAATCCATAGAAATGGGATTTAAGTGAGTGCCACAAGAAGCAAATGCTAAATATAAAAAAGAACCCAGACAAGGTGAGCGACAGAGATGGAGTTGGAGACTGAGACAGAGCTAAATGAGCAGCAGAAATCCTCTCACTCAAATGAGCAGGCCAAGCCCATTTTGGCTGGCGCTGGCTCTGCCCCTGCTCCTACACTGAGGAAAACATGCTAGGAATCAAAATGATTAAAATTATATGAAAAGTATGAATACTTTCGAGCTTTGTCAAATTTGAACTCCTTTAGCAAATTTTTATTTATTCTCGCAACTGTTATTTTTTTCCATATAAATATATAATAACTTACTAACGCCACAGCTGAGCAATCCGTCCGGTCTTGCTCAGTGCACCCCTACCCAAACCCGTTCCGATGAAATGTTCAATTTTTTCCGACTCGTTCAACCACCAAACATTTTCAGTTGAGACTTGCAACGGCGCAGACGTCGTCCACGTTCAGCGGTGGAGGCCTTACAGACATTTTGTTGGTTTAGAAACAGTCGAACGGGCGGACGGACGGACGGACCGTCGGACTAACAAGCGAGGTGAAGCAGTAAAAACACTACACTAGCCTCAATAATAGGAACAACTCAATGAGTACAAAAATAGTTGAAACAAAATATTGAAAAATGATTACAAAAAAAATGTTAAAATGTCAAATTTATAAATAACAGCGAAAAGTGAATGACCCAACAGACATACATACAAAAGAGTGATGGCAAGCAGAAGAAACCTTCAACAGATTAAAAGCAATACAAATGAAACAAATTGGCGAAAAGACTGAAGGTGTCAATAAATAAAACACACGACTGGAATATACCCATTATGCTTTGCTTCCCTTCGAAAAGCATACACAATTTTCATCAGTTGCAGCTGTCATGCAATAGATGGCAGCAGCATGTTGCATGCGCCATCTATTGGTCATTATGCGCCTATGTCAATGTTGGTTTTGCAGTCACTGCTTGTGCGGTTTGACTGCCACTGTTACTCCTTTGGAGTTGTTCTGCAAACTAACAGAGATTTTTCTTTCCGCATATGTTAAACGGCATATATAAATCGCATACATGCATAAAAACCCTTCTTTCCGAAAATTTAATTGTTCTCTTTTTTTAGTCTTTGGACTTAAGAAATTTGGTACTTGTTAAATCATGTTTTTTAATGGCTGAGCAGTAATTAATATCATATGGGCAGAAATATCAAAATCAGTTAACAGAATGCCTCACTTTTTAGATCACATTTTAGTTATCTGTATCCCACATGCAGTTCATATTGTACCACAATTTTATTGGGCTGTTCTGTTACTGCCTTTTCTGGAGATTATGAGAAAGAGATTTCTTACCAAGCTATTCTTCAAACTTGACCTTTGCACTTGCTGCATTCAGTAGCACAAGAGCGCGAAGATAAACAAGTACTGGGGCTATAGTCGGGTGTGCTCGACTAGAAGAGCATTCGAACTTTTTTCTCTGCGGCAGTGCTTCTTCTTCCCACTGCGCCACATTATTCAAAATGTATAGTTCAATAGCTTCTGTATTTATAGCCATTATATATGTGTGAATAAATAAATGCAGGAGGCTTTAGATATCCAAAAAGTGAAATGTCCTTTAACTTTATATGATATAAGATAACCTATATATAATAAACCTTTTATAAAATCCCTAAAACTATCCGAAAATTATGAGAATAGAAGAAGATATCAAACAAAATTATTGATTTCTCATTTCCAAGTTTCAATAGATTCCGAGATCGACTCGTTACGGAAATGCTTTCTTTCGCCTTTTATACACATTTTCACAAAAGCATAAAAACATTATAAGTGGATAAAACGGCAAAGGTTACATTGCGACCAATTCGGATTTCCCCTATCCCAGCCATTATTTAAAACTGGTAGCGGTCAACTCAAAGTACTCCAAATATAATAAGGCAAAGTGGCTAAAATTTAAATTGATTTGATTGCCGATGAACTAATAAAATGAAGCACCGGTAAATCCAACAACTTGTTAAGGGAGGGCACTGGGTTCAGCATGTGGCCAATCAAAGATTGCAATTCAATTTCAACCGCTTGTCACAATATGCGGAATAGCGCATTAAACTGAAGAGCGGGTGATGCAACGCGGAGCATTTCATTCAAAATCGAGCAATCGAAACATCAAGATGTCAGTAAACGCGGTTAAGACAACAAGATTGCATCGGGCATCGTTAGGAGCCATTAAGTCGAAACGGGCCAACGTGTTGGCATGGCTCACGGGTCGAGGGCAGTTGGCGAGGAAAAACATGAAAATCATCTTTCAACGCGTTGCGCTTGCAGTTACAGTTTGATGGGGCCCAATCGCAATCAGGTGAAGTGGGCGATGCAGGGCCTGGGTGCTGGATGCACATGTGCTGAGCCTGATGCCTGGTGCCTTGCGCCTGCTGCTGGCAACCAACAAGTGCAAAAAGGCAAAACTGAATACGTTAACTAAAACTGAGACTGCGACTGAGACTGAGACCTCTCCATCCATTTGCGCTTCACTTGGCATATACTTGCAGTTCAGCTTTTCATTTTGCTGCCGGCGCTGTCCACAAAATGCGCTGCACGCGAGGAGCACGACATGGCGGTGCAGTCAGTTGAGCCTCAGCCAACTGGTTTTCTGGACAATGTGCCGCCCTTTCGCCCTGCCATATTTGTAGCGGCACCATGGCAAAATTAAATATAAATAATTAATATTAAATAATTGTCGGTAAGCTATTATTTTCTTAAATTAAACTTTAAGAAAGAACGCATTATTATATTAAAAGATTTTATCATCTCTCTATTTGTATTTGGTATGGCAAATATTCTTTTACAAAAGGTTTACGCAATTGGGATTATTGGAATAATATTTCTTTCGCTATTTTTACTAGTTAACAATTTGTAACTATATCCTATACATACAATTATATGAAAATTTAAAAAAAAAAAAAAAAAAGCAAAAAGGGCACACCAATATATTTAATGTGTATACTTTTATTATATTTTCGAACATTATATGTAGAACTTATTATATTTACTTGATTATTGGAATATATATTTTATGCAAATATCAAAATAATAGTTTGAATATTTATTCATTTGTTTTTGGTTAAAATAGATTGCTCAGAAAGGACGTTGTCTCTGAAATGCTTGTCTTTTACTCATTAGCGACACATACATTTCGAATAATTCATACTTCAACTGATAAGCTGTCCTCCCAACTACTTATATAAATATATATAAAAAATAAAACCTTTTGAAGTTTTAATTAAATGGTAAGTCTTCGTAAAAAATAATTTTATACTATGACTAACCAAATTCAATAAATTTAAAAACTTTGTTGTAGCATATAGAATGCATAAGAACCTTAGCTCTAGCGTATGGAACACATGATATTATGCGGAAAATCTTTGAGGATAGAGGCTTGTCTTCTTTGTCGTGAAAGATAGTTCTCTATTTAGGATTGCAGCTTGGTTGAGATTTTTAAAGTGAATATATATCAATTACCTTTATCAGCTGCTTTTCTGAGCATTTGGTCATCTATTTGCTACCATTGTTAACTCAATCTGACGCCTTCGCTTAGTGCCTTCATTTTGGAGTAGCTTCAACCAGAACTAGCACCCGCAGACCAAGTAGCTCGGACCATCAAAGCTGCATCGATATAGTTTCTAGTGGTTCCCGCTTGCAGTTCAGATAAGTGTCATCTCACTCTATCCCTCTGCCTCTTTCTCCTTGGCATTGTGTTTGTCTCAGTTTGTGTGTCAGCTCCGTGTCTCAGTTCGTTTTGCTTTGGTTCCGTAAATTACACTTTTGATTTTTAGTGGCCGTAAAATAATCGTAAATGTCGTGGTTATTGCGACCGAAAGTGCCCATTTTGAGTGCTGCTGCTGATTCTCAGCTGGCATTAACTGATATTCTCGTTTCGCTCAGTGCAGCGATGTCCGACTGGGACCCGGGTGCTGGAACTGGGAACAAGACCGAGACGGGCACTGGCACTGGGACTGGGACGTGCTGCCACTGCACAAGCAGCTTGTAGCCACTGCACCCACTGAGCTGCCTTCCGCTAAGCAAGTCCCCCCTACCCCACACCCTCTTGGAGCTCCATCAAGCTTGTTGCTCCCAAGCTGCGTTGCACTTGTTGTTTTTAATAAGTTTCTGGTTGTTGTTTGTCCCGAACTGTTGTTGCCTTTCTTCTTGGCTGAGCTGGACTCCTTTGATGTTTCGATTAAGTTCGGAGTTCGCGTTGTCGAACTGGTTGGTCGGGTCTGCCTCCTGACAGCCAACCAGGCAACCCGCCATCCTTAGTACCTCAGCTCCTCGCAGCCGTTTGGCTTTAGTTTATGGCCATTTCGTTTGCACTGTCTTTGCAGCAGTTGCCGCACTCGAATTGCCTCTCTGTTGTTGCTCGTTGAGTTGATTTTCTTTAGCATTTCACCCATTTACCTTTATACTTTTGGTTTTCGACTTGTGCAAAACATTTTCTCACATAGCCAGCTCTCTCTTAGCTGCTGCCACAGTTCATTCTCCTGCTCCTGCTGCGGCTGCTGCTGATTTGGCTCTGACGCAACTGGTTGCCGATTGCCCATTGCCAAGTTTCCATGTTGCCAGTTGCTGTGGCCCGTTCGCGTACTCACAAATTTCGAATTTGATTTTATTGTTATGATCTCAATTGTTTTCGCAATGTAAACACTGAAGATTTCCAGCATAGAGACGCCATTGCCGATGAGAACATGTTGACTTGCCTACTTCATAATTGAAAGAAATCTTTCAATAAGAACTGTTAAATTAAAAAATGAAATAATTAAGTAAAATATATATTTACATTTGTACAACACAGTAGGATAGATATAAACGCATTGTAGTTGGCACAAGAAAAGAAATATTCAAATTACTATTATTTAGATATTTATTTCATTCCCCATTTCTTCGCTCCTTTTTAATTGCTGGGAGATGGCTTCTCAGGCCGTCGCTCACACATCTATGCCATTCAGGCTTCCAAAGCATACTTATATTATTATTATATTGTGTTGTTGTTGATGTTCTTCATATAAAATAAACTTTGTAATTCTTATAGAATAATTTCTTACTTCAAGCAACAGCTACGAATCCGGGTAGGGACTCATGTTTTCTTCTGTATTGTCTCATAATTATTTTGTCTTGTTTTAGATTACTTGCCGGATTTTGGCGACTTGTTGACTTTTTACAATATCCATTATCCGACACTAGCCTAATTACCATTTTCTCCTAAGTCACATCAGAACGCCTAATTTCTCGAAGACAACTATAAACAAAGCCTGTTAGGGCTGATCATAATGCCAAGTTGGGCTGCTAAACGTTCTTAAGAACAGGCCCTCCCAGAGTTTTGAAGGCCGCGTTCCCAAAGAAAGAATAACAAAACGATCGGCGTTAAAATGTCCCGACCAAAAACCAAACTAATTCATAAATCATAAAAATGTGTCATAAAAAATGAAAACAAAATGGAAACAAGCAGAACTGCAGACAACACTAGATACAGAATGAA
Organism: Drosophila virilis; assembly: GCF_030788295.1. NCBI lineage: Eukaryota > Metazoa > Arthropoda > Insecta > Diptera > Drosophilidae > Drosophila > Drosophila virilis. Next base: position 17,795,917 of record NC_091544.1, on the reverse strand, counting down.
GCTGCCTTTCAACATGTCCTCGAAGTTGCGAGCATAAAAAATGCTCAAGGCGAAAGACTTTTTAGCTGACCTTAGAGCGCAGAGAGATTTGTTTTGACTCCCGGCTGAGGCTTGTTATCTGGCAGTTGCCCAGCCATATCTCTACTGGTACTGGCATAAAGGACACACGCACACACACATTCGGCTAGGCGTACATCACATTGTCCTCGGCGGCCGTTCAATTATTGCCGGCGTGGTAATAAATCATAAAAATATGTTTCACTAGCCTAAAATGCGACGGTTTCATGCCGATCGCCTTGTCTGGTCCTCGCTCGTTACACGGTGGAATTGTAAATGCCTGTAAAATTGCCGAATTGCCTTTTTACCCACCAGCAGCCCCGTAGCCGGTGCTGTTCCTCTGTAGGTAACGCGCAACTGTGATTGGAATTGGGATGCGGCTTGGCTCTGCCACGGGGCTGCTGTTCCTGTTTCTGGTGCTGCGGTGATCGCGCCCTCGAGCATCTGATAACAAAACCACTGGCAAATGACAAACAAAAGGCCAACAACTTTCTCTTTTGCCTTATATGATTTGGGCCGCATTGACGCTCATGTTGTGTCTCCTACTCTGACAGTTTTGCATTGCCAAATCTGAAAGATTTTGATTTATTTTTCAAAATACAAACCGAATAAAGAATTATTTGTGTTTGTATTTGTGTGGCTGTCGGCAAGAGGCGCCTGAATTTGCTTGCGATTGTTTTGTTGCGTGTAAAACTGTTAAAAGGTGAATATTTAAAGAGCATACTTCACTTTACAAATTACTAATAGGAAAAATAATAAAAATGTTGCATTTATTTGAGTTTTATAGAGAAAACAAATGGTTAGCAAATATTTTTTAGTTATTTAATTTACATTGTCATAATAAAAAATAGATTTCTTTAATTAAACATCTGATTTGAGCCTTTTCTAATTACTAACAAAAATGATATTTGCTTAAATTTAATAAGGCGGCTATTCAAATTTTAAAGTATTTAATTTAAGATTATTTTAAATAAAAATAAATAAAATAAAATAAATTTAAAAAAAACCAAACTTACAAAATAAACTGTTTAGTTACTCGTTTAGAGGGAAGAATGATTAGAGTGCATATTTTATCTTTTTACTTATTATATTTAATCTTTTAAATATAATTTAAATTATTTATTATTCTAGCATTTCCACCGAGCATTGAGCTGGGCATTAATTGAAATTCTCAAGCTGCACATCGTTCGTCAGAGGCAAATGCGCATCGCATTTATTGCTCTCATTGGATGGCGATGACTTCATTGCCATAGTATATACGCGCGTATGGGCATATACTACTTAGTATATTTGCCAGGCCTGTACTTGTGCATGTGGCTGCTACTCTTTCTCCATTTCGAAGCCAACATGATATACTACAAGCAGATGATTTAATGTGACCGCATATTGTGCAGGCACTTAAGAACCCGACCTCGAAACGGGTCCAAGTGCAGGCGTTCCACATATGGTTCAATTCAAGCATCCGAGCTCAAAGAGCTGCCATCTTGAAAACTGAACCGAGACGAGCGAAGAGCGAGCGTTGAATTATTATATATTTAAAAATATTCGTAGAATGCAAGAACTATGCAGTTGCATAACAAATGTATTTTGAACATTTTTTATTTGTAAATAACCAATAGAATCTTAAAGAATTAATGTATTATAGCCTGTCAGCTGAAGAGATTACTAACGTATTTGTTTTGTATTTTATTACAGAGCAATAGATGCTGTTCCCATGCTGTAAATCAGAGCGGCAACGAGCTGTGGCATAGCAGGCATAGCTCATCAAGATGCTGACCAAATCCGCAGTCAAAACAAATCGTTAAAATGCCATAAAAAGCCCATATGCAGCCGACATGGGCAGCAGGAGAAGCAAATGCATTCGAATAAAATTTTACCACCGTTTCCTCAAACATCATCAACATCAAACTAACGGCGGCAACATCCGAGCCACCTCATAAAAGTAACGATGTCTATGAAAAAAAGTATCTGATGGATACAAGCAGTCGCATTCGCTGTCGCAGTCGCAATCGCAGCCTCCGCTGAGATGAGAGTTTGAGGGGTATCAAAATAATTATGGCATACGTCACGGAACTTGGGTTTTATGTCTTTTATATTGATTGTCATCATGTCACACTAACAGATCGTAAAAAAGTCGTAAAACCCATAGCCCGGGCCAAACAACTCACTCGACTGCAAGAGCAAATGAACGCACGACCCGCAACTGCACTCAAATACTAGGATCAGATTCTGGCTCAGGCTCGGGCACAGCCTCTGCTCGCAGGACACTCCAACCCCCGTACAGGATGCTGAAGGATCGCTGGCCGCTTTGAGTGATTGTTGAGCTGAACGCCTGGCGACGAGTGGCGAGCGGATTCGGGAGCGCGTTTGCTTAAGTGGCGTCAAGTCGTAAAAAGAACATAAAATTTGGGCCAGGCGCTGGTATTAACCGCAATTTGTTTATATAGTTGTTAAAATGCCATTTTGGCTTGTTCTATTCTGCTTGGCATTTAATTGTTGGCTGCCGGTATTTCTTTTTACGACCACACAAAGAGGGCAAACCTAATAAAATTTATTTTTACGACAATTTAAATGGTTTCATTTCGAATATGCTGAGAGTACGACCGGGCAATGGGTGACACAACAACAGGTTGCTGCCGAGGCGTTTTTTTTTATCAATTCAGAGATTATAAAATTTATCTTATGCTTCAAGTAATCCGTTAATCCATAGAATATTTTAAATGAGTTATGGAAAGTACGCAAAACGGATTATTTTTGAGCATAAAAATGTATAAAATATATAGTAATCAATTTTGGCTTTCAAATTTAAATCATAATTTACTTTGTTAGTTTGCTACAATACAAAAGTTTGAAATGATTTAGCTCAGTTAATTAATTAATTGTAAATAATTATTTATACATTGTTTAAATGAAATAAATATTCTGAAATGCACTATAAATATTTAAAACTAATTAAAATAATATTTCAAATATTTAACACATGTATAAATTTGATTGTTAAACTCAACTCGACGCCGCTTAAAATGCAAACACAATTTATCACCTCACCTTTGACGCTAACACAATAATGGCAAACAATATTTTGGTCTGCTCGAAAACCCGCGCAGATGATGACTTAATCCCACAAAACCACAAAGTGGCTCAACAGTACCGACGCAGCCGCAAACGGCTCATTATGAGGTCAAGAATCAATTGCAGCTTGAGTCCAAACACCAAACAGAGAGGTGAAACGAAACTAGTCGCCTTCTTATGCAAAATGGTTATGGCCAGACAAAAGAGCCGCCGCTGGCTGAATGGGCACAGGGAGAGGGTGAGGCTGAGGCAGCGGAAGCGGGAGAACAACAGTCGGACATTGAATGAAGACATTCGTTACAGTTAGACTTACCTACATAATCCTGCCCTGCGAATGAACCCTCGGACTCGTTCGTCAAGCAATTGGCAGCATTTGCATTCGACCCTGAGTGCCTGTTCGGGCGCCTGCTCATCAAATCCAGCCAAATGGCGGTGAGTCCTTTAGCCCGGCTAATTGAGCATTTTTCGTTAACTGCGATAGCTCACGGTTTTGCCTGCTTGTTAGCCAGCTGGTTAGCCGTGTCCGCCCACCTGGTTACCTGGCATTGGCTTGGTTATAGCCGCCGCCATGAGCTGGCGAGTGGGAAGTAGCGCAATCTGAAATCCTTTTTCACTTTCCATGGCCGGCGCTTGCGAAAACGTGCAAAGTGGGTGTAAACGGATCGCGATGATGATTGTTTATTGTAATTTTTATGACTGCTTTGCACACAAGCACGCCAAGGCGCCGATGATGATGACTGCAGCCCAGTCAGCCTAGACCCCGCCTGCGCCCCCGATGTACAAACAAGGGTTGGCCCATTGGCCCAAAGGGTAATTTCCCGTCTCAGCACTTACACTTCCAGCTGTCGTTGCAAGCACTTGAAAACTTTCTAATTAAGACATTTCAATGATAGCCGAGCTGTGAGAATTGATTCATCAATCCAGCTTAACTTTATCTGCTAATGCTGGTAATTTTTAGTCAATAAAGGCTTTTATATCTAGAATGTGTTTGGCTAAAGAATGGCAAAGTTATAAGAAAGTTATGAGAGAATTTCGACAAGGTGAAAGGGTTGAGCTTAGATTCATTTCAATTTGTATTTAAATCGCTATGGCCTAAGATAGTGTGTGAATTAATTATGCTTAGCGATAAATAAACTTATTTATGTTGACAAAGATGGTTTTATTATAGGAAATAGTCATAGAAGACCGAAGGTTTTACCCAGCAATTTCATTAAATAAACAAAGTTTGACAACATAATTGTCTTATTGACTTGTAGATCTCATCTATTTATCTTCTTAGTATTTATAGGTAGATTATAGTCATTTAGCAGCCGGACTGTTGATTTTTCTTGTCCATTTATAGATCAAACTCCCAGTATTCCAACAGACTTAAATCAAAATTGAAGTTTGTGCTAATAAGCTAGTTCGAAAAAGATTCTGCTAATTACAGGGATTTTCTTTAATCAAAGAGTTCTTATACTTCTTGTTTGGCTTATTCGGGCTTAATTAATTTGCCATAGTTAATAGCTTTGACAGTCATCTATCAATCCAACTGGCAATCATTTTTTAAGTGCAGCAACTGAGTTGCCACTGAGTCCAACATGCAGCAATTAGCTGGCTCGGATTGGCGACTGGTACTGGCACTGTTGGTTCTTGGAGCTATGGTTCTGGTTTTCTTTATGGCCACGATGGCGATGATGGAGCGAGCAGCTCACCGGCGCAGCAGTTGAAAGCATAAATTAAGGCAGCGTTTATGAAATGGCGCTGGGGGCGTTTATGATGCATTTTTAATTGACGTTCATTTGAAGAAACGCGAAGAACGCTTCAATTCAATTACGCGCTGCCAGCTGCAACCCACACTCTGCCGCCCGCTTAGCCAGTCGAAGTTGCAGCTAGCTTGTGCTGTGACTCGAACTCCAGTCACAACTGCAACTGCAACTGGAACTGCGAGTCCGACTGCGGGCCATAAAAGGCGCTCACAACGGTTTTGGGCCAAATTGCCACTTTGTGTGCAAATTTGAAATGTGGAAATACTGGGCATAACCATGAAAATAGCGCTGAACAATTGTTGGGCCAAACTCGAGACTCGTATCGCTTGCATGCAATCTCTGGCAAATATTTTAAACGATGCAGCTCGTCAAGAAATCAGCGAGGCAGCCGCAGCTGGGGGCAAGCAAGCGCGTGGCAGTTACCTTGCGGGTAACTGGGGACTGTACGACTTGGCTGCCTGTTGGGCTTGCTCCTGCTTGGACACGCCCCGTTTCGCCGCACGCCCACGCTGATTCATGCAGGTTGGCAATTACATTGCCCCAACGTTGGTGGCAAACGGGCTTCTAACTCTCCGACTCCTAGCTCCTAACGAATGCACGCCCAATTGTTGCACATCCATTGACAGTCGATCGCTCGGCAGTCGGTGGCACGTCAACTTATTCATTAATTCATCAAATTGTACAGTGCCCCGTAAGCCCCTCCATCATGGCCGTTCCGTGCCATACCCCACACGATTTATTTGCGATGCAGAGTCGCATTCGCCGTTGAATCGTTGATAGTCTTAATTGGCTTCGTTTCTTCGTTTCGATTGCATAAAATAATCGTTAGAAAACGTGTTTTGCTTAATTGGAAAATTTGTATGTCTTGCCCGTCTCCACTCCGTCTCCGTCTCCAGTCGCGTCCCTGTCCTGTTCCACGTCTACGGCTTGGTCTTCCTCTTGGACGACTTGCCGGGCATGCCGGCCCCTCCGTTTATTGATTTTCCACTGTTTAATGAAGAAAAATGCCTGTGCCCAGTTCGCAAACAGCTACATTTAACTAACAGCACCTTCAGAATGCTAAATTTCTATCTGTGCATAAGTATACATATATATTTATTTTCTTTTTTTTTTGCAAACTACAAGCAACACTTGAGAAAATATTCACAAACATTTGTATTATTTATTCACATTAAAGTAGGTTGACAATGTTTTATTCATAAAATGCTAAAATGTCTTATATGCTTTATATATAGATTAAATAAATTTATATTCACGTTTATAAATTGGAAAATGTTTTTAGGCTTGGCTTGTTCTTAAATGAATAAGAGGTGAGCTGCAGAGTATATTGGAGTAGAGGAGAAGCTCGAAAAATAATGAGAAATTCGTTTAGAAAAAGAAATTCAACCAACGTATAACATCCAACAGGTAGGTTGAGATAAGAATATAACTTTATTAGCCTACTTTACAAAATATTCAACTATATTATCTATTGCGATGGGAAGCAATTAACAATAAAATATAAAATTATAATATAATAAATAAAATTATTATTTTTATTTTTATTAGCATGAGACTTTGAAACTGTTGAAGAACTACCGCATTTACAGAACAGGACCAAGGACTCCGGTTTCCGGCATAAAATAATTTAACAGCATATGAATTTTAAGATATTCGGAATATATTATTATTTAAATAAAGCTTACTTTATTTAATATTTAAGAAGCTTAAGTTTAAACATAATAATTTACTCTAATTTTAAATACGCGTTTCCCATTTGTTATTTTAGTATTCTATGAGCTCAAAAGTCGACAAATAGTTTAAAGGAGATATGATAATGTTCAACTTTAGCCACATCCACTATTTTGGTAAATTTTGTAGGGGCAGTGGAAAAGGGGCTTTGGTATTCACACACAAATCGGCGTTAAGTTTAAATCCGCAAATATTTATAATTCCGTATTAAATTCATAATGTAGAATGTTTAATGCATAAATACATAATAAAATTTTATGACTTTTACCTTATCTTGTCACACAAAAGCAACAACAACAGCAACAAATACAACAATAGCTACAACAATAAAAACAAAAACAATAATAAACTTTCATTTAAAAATGAAAGAGGAAATTTTTCGCCTACCTTTTGTGGGCCGCTGCATTTTACGAGTATTTTATTGTGCTGCCTGCAACAACACACACACAACGTGGCACGTTGCAAGTGGCCAGCAGTAGGCAATGCACGTGCAAATCGCAGGCGCCACATGCGGCTGCACCAGCTCCAATCCGGCGACGTCGATGTGGCGTCCAATTCCTGCGCCAATCGAGCGCCAAACAATTTGTCATTTTTTTTGCGGCGGGCGCAGGGCTTGCGGACCGTGCGGGTTGCAGCGATGATCAATGCTTTGAATTATGATGAGGATTTATGCTTGACACTGTCGCACTGTGGCAGATAGCGCCGGACAGCTGAACAGTTGGACAAATGGCTGAATGGATGAATGGACAAACATTTACAGCACTGGCTATGGAACTGCTGGCTGCGGCATTGGCGCTAGTTTTATGGCCGCCACTTCCCTTCGTCCGCATCAATCGAAGCCAGATGGAGACGAGTTGGTGGAGAGCTCCCGCCTCTCCGATACGGCTGCCCGCTGCTCTATGATTTATTAAGTGTTAATAAAGAACTTAAATCCGTTGGCTTGCATTTCGTATCCATTTCGTATTCCCCGTATACATTCTCATTCACTCTCTGTTGTGCCCTGTTTTGTGGCACCGGTTACATTCGCTGCCATTAAAGGGCCTCGCTCAGGATTTCCTTATCAATGCATTCCATATTCGCCGCGGCGCTGATTTCATTTTTGCTCCCAGCAATTTCACAATAAAATTTTCGCCCGCCTGCAAATTAAAATTGCAATGTAATTGGTTAATCCATGCGTACATTATGCTCCCGTTTCCACAGTCCATGCGAATCTGCAGAGGAAGTGCGCACAAGTTGCATTGTTTTTTGCCTGGATTTTATTTCGAACATTTTTTTTTCAACTCGAATATACTGGGGGTATACTTTACACGATGGGTTTCATTGAATTAAAGATAGAACTAGCCAACTAAACCAAACTAAACGAATAAATATCTTTTAAAAAGATGCATGTTATTAGTAAAAGTCTTAATACTATTGGGTAATATAGCTAAACTATAAAGCCTTTTTTTCAAGCAAAGCTCTCTTTTTGCACTTTGGCGATTCTTCAGATACTATTCCCAAGCTAGATTTGCATACAAAGCGAATGCATTACCATATGCGCCCCAATGCCTGTCCACAGTAGCCGCGTACGAAATTTACGAGTGTTACCGCTCAGATACAAAGCGAGATAAAGCTATATACAGATATATATACATACACATAGGGGGTAAAAGAGGGAGATAGACCATGTCCCATGTGAGAATTGTGATCAATTTAGCCGACCACCTTCCAGATGCAACTGCAGCTGGGCGCCGCACCTGATGATGAATGGCATTTTAATGCAGGAGCTCATTTCGCGCTCGGTCTAAGTACATTGCTCGCGGGGCATTTAGACAGCTTATTTAATTACCACACCCACCCACAGTTTAATTGGCCCATAATCGCTCAAAACGAGCGCCGGCGCTGATTGCCAAGCATTCGATACATCGAGACGGCCATTTCGTCTAACTCATAGACATAGACAACGCACTTGTCTCGACATCCGCATATCTGTATCGCGTATCTGAATCTCATACTGTATCTAAATGTATCTGCATCTGTGTCTGGCCGATTGGGTGGGGTTGGGCTAGTTGTGCTGTGCGTGCCACTTACGCAGCTAATAAAGCAGCAATTTGGCAGCTGACGCCGCTGCCGACGCAAACAAAACATCAAAAGACGAGTAGCCCGGCTGCCCACCACCCTGCACTGCCCAACCTAACATCAAACGCCAAATGTGCGGAGGTTTATTTACAAAAAAAAAAAAGAGAAAAAAATTAAATAAATAAAATAAAAGCTTGTTGCAAGTACACAACACTCGATCGCTGGATCGCTTCGCCCTTGTTTATGTGAGCGTCTGTCTATAAAGAGATTCGGAATTTCGGCTGCTGGCGCTTCAGCATGCCCACTCGGCACCTGTTGGATGTTTTGAAGGGCGCTGTTATCGCCGCTGCCCAGATTTATGCCAACAATCGTTCAGTTTTCAAAGTCAATACTTTTACCGTTTCAATTGGCTTTGAAGCGACCGCCGTCGACATTTTTATGAGCCGACAATTGGGCGAATTTGATGCATTGCCATTGAAATGGGCTCTAAACTCACCACAAGTGGACTCCTGCTGGCTTCCAATTAATTACCTTTAGTTTAAAAAAGATAAAAAGCAAATATATATGCAAAATAATAAATACAAATCTTGCTCTAAAAATAAGGAGATAAGTCGATACCTGATCCGAAGTTAACATGTATTCTGATTTGTATATAAATAAAAAAATATATATAAATATACAGGTAAATGTGTATGTCAGTAAATGCTTATGACATGAGTATGATTATTTATAGGAGGGAGAAAGACTTTTAAATATATATATATATATACATATAGAGAGAGATGTTAGAGAGAGGAAAATATAGCATACAAGATTGTATATTATATGGTGACTTTAAGCCGAAATAAAATTTCAAAACTTAATTTCTTAAAATGTGCTATATCAATCACAATTAAAGCACGACAGCCTGAAGGCTTTACTTGAATTCATGGAAATCGCTTAGTAGGGCAATATTAAATTGCTAACAAGAAATTTGTATACAAGACTTTTCAACTTATTTTCCATATTTCCGGGTGAAATTTACACTTACAACTCACAAGTTGTAAGTTTACGGTTCAATCAGTCAGTCAGTCTATCAATCCTAAGAAAACTTTTGAGCTTGCGGTTCAATCAATCAGTCAGTAAGTCAGTCAAACAGTCAATCAGTCAAGACGAAAAGTCGTATATAGTTTTTATTTTATTTTATTCAACTTCCATCCCAGCTAACCGATTTTAAGCCCATCAATTGAATTCTTTATTTTGATGAACTTATAAGACAATCATGACCCGATAATACTTACATAGCCAATTGTGCAACCAACTGGCGCCCGAGCAGGGACCCAGCAGAACAACAACAACATCCTCTGAACTGGAGCTCACACTGGGAACAGCAGTCGCATCCCGACAGCAGTCAGAAAAGCAACAACAGCAGCAGCGACAACAACAACAACAACAACTAAGCCAGCAGCAGCCACATAACGTACCAAGTTTGAATATACTCGTAAGATTCCTGAGTATATTAGGTAGCAAAATTTTTACGAGCTCATTATGGCTCATTTCGGCGATTGTTGTGATCCTTTTATGCGCTTTCGAATGGCTTCAAATGGTTATGAGGCTATTCTCTGTCTGTCCTGCTCGACCGCGTTTTGCACTCATCCTGTAGCTACAGCAACTGCTGCCGCTGCTGCTGCTGCTGCTACTGCCAGGACGACTGACGATATTTAGTTTGCAGTTGCGACTGCGATTTTTACTTTTGGCTGCCGTTCTTTACGTTTCGTTTCGTTTCGTTTGGTTTGGTTTGTTTTGGGTTTTTGTACTTTTTGCTTGGCTTTCCGCTCATGTTACTTGGCAGTTTGTTGTCGGTCCTCGCACATTTGGGAAAATGTCGCCGTCTGTCTGTGCCCCCGTGTGTCTGTGTGTGTGGACATCCGTGCGCTGTGTGCAAGTTTTTGTATCTTTTCGCATGTTGTTGATTTTAGAGACTTGGCAACGAATGCCAGCGCCTGCTGCAGGGGCGGCGGCGGTACAAAAGTAAATTTCTTCTTATAATAAGTTTATTTTGCAAACACTTGTGGCAAGCAACTTTGTTTGTTCGCTCGTCGGTTTTGGCCTCTAATCTACGAGCCGTTTGTGCGAATGTGCAAACTTTGACAAATATTTGCAAAAGTTTCGCAACCGAACGCCACGATCTCTTTGCATTATGCATATGAATTTATTACCATCAATTTGGAGACGCATTTATAACGCATCCCAGATATTGATATATAGATACATTTTAATGCCGAATACTTAAGACAGAAGGGCATTAACATATTGACGTCAAGCGATATTTAGCAAAATGTATCAATATTTTATTAATAACATATTGAAATTCTAGACGTATCGATGCTAGCCGTAAAATGCATCGAAATTATTGTATTGAGATTTTTATTGTCTGTTAAGCGTTTCGAAAAAGCTATCGCAAAGCAAATAATAAATAATAATAAAGCAATGAAAAAATTATTTTTTAGTTATCTTGCTGCAAATGCCTAATAAATAATTCTTAAGTGTTAGCCGTAACTATGCATTTCAAAATGGAGAATAAAATCAGAATAGAAATCAAATAGCAAATAAGTAAGTCGAATTACGTTTTCCTACGAATCATGTTAATCTGTCCACACACTCTTTTGCCAAGGATGATATAATAATAATTAACTAAGCTAAAGGAAGCACCAAAATTAACTTGCCTGAACGTTACAGTTAGTATCTCTCGACTGCGTGATGTATCTCAACTAACTATTGCTTGATGAATTTAATAGTCGTCTTTGATTTATGCTAAAATTAATATATCAAAGTTGTAGTAGCTTTTATGTACATTATGTCTAGCAGTAAATCAAATCAAAAATCAGTAGTAGCAACGTTAAATTAGTTATAGAATTTGCAATGAAAAATAGCAATAAGAGAAAGTTGTAAAAGTGAAGAAATGGAAAATTGATTGATTCTAACTATGATAATACAGATTTTTCTTTTGCTTGCGAAGTGGGCTAAGTGTCGGCGCACTAAGCGGGAAGTTAAGACATCGTTCTCTTGTGAAGAAAATGTTATTTTATTTTAATTATTAATTTAAAACAAATGTGTTTCTCTCAATTATATTTATTAATAATTTAAAAAAAAATTTATTCTCTTGTACAATTTAGATTGGCCAATTTAAGTGGAGGAAAAGGAAAGGGAAGTTTCTGAGCCAGTCTTTATTTAGTTAGTTGATTGGGTGTATGGAACTCCTGGAAAATTGACAATGATGTATTAATCAGAATTTATTTATCTACTTATTTATTTTGATAAATAGAGTTAACATCTGTTTGAAGTAGGCACGAAATACACAAACAATATAATTTAATTCATTTCAACTTAATAACGTCGTATAATATCTTCTAGTTTGATTATAAAGCTTGCGTAAGAGTGATTTAATTAAAAGAACTCAACATAGAAAAATATTTGGATTTGATAACCTCATCAATGCAGAGAAGAAATCTTTTTTGTTTTTGAAATGCTTTAGTTTATATATTTATATTTTACAAATACAAGTGTTTGTTGAAATGGAATTCAAAATGTATAAAATGTAGGAAAATAACTTATAACTAAAACCTAAGTTTTTTAAAATTAGTATGGGTAATTTTACGTTTTTAAATATTTATATAGTATAAATATGTAGAACTTTTAATATGCTTTTGTTTATAAACAAAATAACCAACTTTAACAAAATATTCAACTATTTTAAGACGTCGCACTAAATGCAGCGGACAAATTCATAGCATGGCGAGCAAAGCATTGTATTTGTATCTGAATGTGAATTTGTATCTGCAGCGCGTTGCGTGCAACTGGCGACTGACAACTGGCAACTGGCGAGCGTAGAGCGCCTGTCGAATTGAGTGCAAAAGTGGCGAAAATCGTTTGAGTGAAAAAGTACGCCGCCTGGCCTATAAGAAAAATCAGCCCTCCTCCATGATGAATTTCCACAGACAGAGCGAGTTTTCCACACGCGCATATGATGAATTCTCCGCTCAGCGCTCAAACATGTTCGAATGAACGTGCTCGAACATGCCAAATGAACGCATCGAGCAGCCACTGGCAACTGGATTCACTGGTGAGAGTGAGCGAGCCGTTGGTTTGAGTAGCTCTTATCACTTGCTGAGCGCAGCGAGTATGGCTCATTCCGTTTCAGTTTCGCTCATTCATTCGGTTGTTCGGTGTTTCGCCTCTCTGTTTTGGCTTCTTCTTCTTCTTCTGCTGCTGCCGTTGCTGCTGCCGCCGCCGCTGCTGTTGCTGCTGCTGCGTATCGGGGGAGCTCTACAGGCAAAACGCTGCCGTCGCTGACGTTCGCTGCTTGTGGCCCGTTGCCATTCAGTTGAGTTTAGTTGAGTCTCAGTCAAAACACAACCAACTGCGATTTGGTGGCACATTCGTTCGATGGCAACGGTTTGGATAACAGGCGCGCGCTTTGTTTTATTATCCCACATTATCAGCGGCATTATTGTTATTGGCATTGTACGCTCAATTTTAATGTTGTATGGCCCGCGCGCTCTGAAATCGCAGTCGCCTTCGTATCTGTAGTCCAGTGGCCAGTGAATATCTGAATTTGAATTTGAATTTCAATTTGAATCTCAATTTCGAAGCGTATCAGAAGCGTCAGTTGAACGTGAAGCGCGCGCTCGTCGCCGTCGTCGGTCGTTTCGGTCAGCGCTAATAACAATAATAATTATAATAACAATAACAACAATAATAATAGTAATAATAATAATAATAATAATAATAATAATAGTTTGTAATAACAATAATGATAATGCTATGAATGTTAAACGAGTCATTGAATTCAAAATGATTCAATAGGCGCCACTTCGAATACTTCAAATCAATATTTACTCATTTACACCCAACAAATATTATATATATGGTGCCCAGTGTCAAGTTAATTAAACACGCGTGCAATTGGAAAAACGAAACCAAAATCAAGTATACGAAACTTTAATGCAACACAATTAATTTAAACATACAAATATTTTATAGAATTTTATAACTGATGCGAGCCGGCAAAAGTGCAATACAAATTAAAAAAAAATAATAATAATTTCAAAAATTCCAAATTATTTGGAAAACTATTGTAAAACTTAAATACATTGCAAAAATAATAAAAATCAAAAAAGAAAACTTGAAACCAAAATATATTAATAAATTAAAAATAATATTAACTTATTTAAATACTATTGCTTAGGCAATGCCCATTGTGCAATTGAGCGCAATTGAGTGCTAAATTTTGTATACGAGTGCCGTGTGCCGCGTGCAGTTACTTTTAGTAGCTGCTGTAGCTGCCAGTTAACCGCCAAAATTCTCACCGCCAACAACAGCCACAACATGAACTCCTACTTTGAGCAGGCCTCCGGCTTCTATGGCCATCCGCACCAAGCGACGGGCATGACAATGGGCACGGGTGGCCATCACGATCAGACAACGGCCAGCGCTGCGGCGGCCGCCTACAGAGGCTTCCCGCTATCGCTGGGCATGTCTCCCTACGCCAACCATCATCTGCAGCGCACCACACAGGACTCGCCGTACGATGCGAGCATCACGGCTGCCTGCAACAAGATCTACGGGGATGCAGGCAGTGCCTACAAACAGGATTGCCTTAACATCAAGGCGGACGCTGTCAACGGCTACAAGGACATTTGGAACACGGGTGGTGCCAATGGCGGGGGCGGAGGTGGCGGTGGCGGCGGTGCCACCGCTGGGAACACCTCAAATGGCTCTAATGCGCCCAACGCTGCAAATGGACAGAATAATGCGGGCGGTGGCATGCCCGTTCGCCCATCCGCCTGCACGCCCGACTCTCGCGTCGGCGGCTACTTGGACACATCGGGCGGCAGCCCCGTTAGCCATCGCGGCGGCGGCAGCGCTGGCGGCGGCAATGGCACCGCCGGCGGCGTACCACAGAATACAGCCAGCGGCGTGGGCGGCGGTGTGGGCGCGGGCACAGCCTGGAATGCCAATTGCACCATCTCGGGCGCTGCGGCGGCCCAAACAGCGGCCGCCAGCAGTTTACACCAGGCCAGCAATCACACCTTCTACCCCTGGATGGCAATCGCAGGTGAGTCCACAGCAGATCCAAGCAAAAGTGAGTGTCCAGCGCAGTCTCAACTCTCTACTTGATCCATAAACATATATTAAGCTTCAGTTCGATTCAGTTTTGCTTCATTTTTATTAGCCAAGCTAACTGCTTTTTAGTTGTTCTTGTTGTTGCAACCACAGATGTGTTGTCATGTGTGTTTTCATAGTTGTTTACCTGGTCAAGTGATGATCCATTAGACACCCACTTGCCAAACGAATAATAATAACAACAATATTCTGACTAATATAAGTAAATTGTTGACACTGTCTGGCCGTTATAGAAAAACAGTTTAAATAAACTGTATAGACTTCATTTAGCTTAAACAGATTTCCAAGCTATATAATTATACATAGAAATATTTTGAAAAACGTTTGTAGCTTAAAAATGAACAAAAAAAATTGTTATTTTGAAAAAGTTATATTTTAATTGAAAATTATTGGCAATTTTCCGATCGAATATATTTTTTTTTTTTTTTTTGTTAATATCGGGACTCAACAAATAGATAATGAAAGTACATAAATAAAAATTATGTATAAATTTTCTTTTTTAATATTTTTGAATAAAATATTTCTGTTTATTATATATTTTCTAATATAATAATATATTAAAAATATATATCGTTTTTTGAGCAATTTAAAAGTTTTTTCAATCTCTGTATTTATGTAAAGAAGTTTAGGCTTTGCAAAGAACAAATGCAAAATTCGAATTTATTCTGAAGAAAAACATTTAATTTTTCTGTTCAATATGTTCAGAAGAATTTTTTATTATAAATGAATGTAATTTTCATTTAAACAACTTTAAAAATGTGCCTATGACCTCATTTTACTTTTGTAAAAGGCTTCAAAGAATATAAAATAAATTATGATCAAAGTCTAGTGAAATGAAAAGAATATATTTTTATTAAATATTATTATTTCAAAACTCTTAATTAGTTGGAATTTTTTAATTGGTTCTGCAATGTTTAAATGAAGTGTTTTACACTGTTTTAATGCAACACATCAATTCAATGTTTAATCGGCCACTGGGCCGATAGCTTCAAGCCAGCTCAACTGACGCATAAACAGAACGCCAACCACTCGAACTGGGCATAACCAACCGATCTAGATATAACTACTGAGCTGCACCTGGTAGTTACCTCTTGTTCTCTACTTTTACTGTGCGCTGCTGCTGCCTCACGCCTTGAAGCAGGCGCGCTGTTGCTGCCTCATAATTTTCAACACTTTGCTTACTAATTTTTGTCACCTTTGGTTTTAATGATGCTCAGCGGCGTCGTCGTCGTCGTCGACGTTGTCAGTAATTGTTGCAACGACGACAACGTTGGCGGCAAAGTGGCAACAAAAGTGTGCTGCAATTTGTGCAACAAGAGCAGCCGCCGCGGCAGCCAACTGGCAACGCAGTAAATTATGGCCATGCGGCTAAAAGAGCTGCAAGAATAGCAAAAGAGCCAACAGCAGCGTGAAGAAATCCTTTTGCCAGGACACACACTGAGCGCTCGCGTCGGGCGGTTGAGCAGAAGGCGCGCTTATTACAGTTAACAACGCCATTATGTAATTATGTACTGCACGTCCTCAAGTAGACAGCCTTTTCGAGCACTGTGGCCACCAGCCGAGCCAAGTCCAGGTCGACCGGTCACCCCGCAGCCGATTTACCCGTCCTCTGGTAGCGAGTCCTAAGCACAAACCTTATCAACTGCAGCTCATAGGGCTTGGGGTCGCAAACGATCGCCGATAAGCCACAAAGCACCTTCAATAATCATAAGCGAAATTCCATTTTCAAGTCGATTCCAATAAAAAAAATATAAATACATCAGGGCTCAGTTCAAGACCCCCAAAAACTGACCAAGCGAAATTTATGAACGCCTTCATGTAGGTGGGCAGCGGGCAAACATAAATTTCAATTCGCATTCTGAACGCGTTAAGTTTGCAACATTCATGTGGCACTTGGGCCGCAGGGCAAAACAGCAGTAAGGGGCAGTAAAGAAGCAGTTTGCAAAAATCAATCAAATTTCACTTGGGCTATCGATAATTACAAACTTGCCACCACGAGCACCCGTAGGGGCATGCAGCTGGTTAAAAAACAATTAAAGTTGAACCAAATATGAGATGAAGGTACGCTCGGGCGACAGGTTTTTGCGGAACTGGTTCGCTCCAAGTGCTGCACTGCTCTTCATTCCCCAAGCATTGGACTCGATCTCAATCAATCGATTCCCGCTATAAAGCAGAGATGATCGTAATGTAATTTATGCCCAACGTGAAATTCTGACAATGCATTACACAGCTCATTTCGTGCTGCTTTATACAGGGTGTTGCATGCGTATCTCACCTGCAAAACACTCAAAATCTGATTGCTGTGTTACCTCAAAGCAACACCAACCGACTAGCTAGACTCAAATAGGTCTTCTAAGAACTCTAACACCTGAGTTCCTGCAGAGACCAACCGCAATTATGCCATACGTGTTTCCAATAAGAATACGATACGAGCATAGAACTCACCACGCCTTAGAGTTCTTCGAGGTGCGGGTGAATTGTTGGATCTGTTGGTGAATACAGATCATTCTTTGAATTATTATTTGTTATCATTTATTATGTTATAAATGTATAATATATTATACATGTATGTTGTTCTATATGGTTTCTGAACTTTTATACATACATAGAGATATTTATTAATGCTTATAAAATGTTTACGAGTTCTGCAAACAGAAAATTAAGTTTTTTAACATAAAAACATTTGTTTGTTTTTTATTGTAATCTAAAATAAATCTTTTAAATATTAAGTACCCTAAAAATTAGAATACAACACTTTGTTCTGTTTACTTAAATGTTTTCTTTTTGGCAAAAGAGGAAAAATTAAATCAAGATTTCATTTTTAAGCTTATAAATACTTTACCTTCATTTTTTTCTTTTATTCGACATAAACGATTTGTAACAATTTCCTCGATTTTGAAATACTTCAAATCTTGAATCTGTAATCTCTATATTTTGATTTGCTGGTCAAACCAGCGCACAAATCTCTATTAAAATCAATATCAAATCTAAATTGTTTGCACTGTTGATTTATTTAACACTCAAAATAATTTGTAATGTGAACAATAATTTAATATGGAGCGTTTTTGGCTGTGAGCCACTGATTCCATCGCAAAAGTATTCGCAGAGGGGAAAACAAAATCAAGCCATAAATAAATCGGCGCACACTTCCAGCGATCATCGATCATTTCCAGCGGCCTCCAAAGCCGAACAATAAAAAAGGAGAAAAAATCAAGAAAATAATGAAAAATTCCGTTTTTATCGTATCTAAACATGGTTTAAGATTTGAGAACCTACTTCAGTTTTGTTGGCTGTTGGCTGTTGGGTGTTTGTGTTGGCGATTTGTTTGTTGTTGTTGTTTGTGTTATGTGTGAACACGTTGTGCGCGGGGCCATTAAATCATTGTCCTGAAGGCTTTTAAGTCATTATCGATAAATTTCAACATAAATTCGTAAATTCGTAAATTTGCTTTATTTGCCTGGCCCACACACGCACACTTGTATACCAGTTGTGTATGTGTGTGTTTCTGTCTGACACGTTGTGTCTTGGGGCCTAAATTTGTTTGGCTAATTTTGTTGCCCACGCAGGAAAAAAATAACAGATCCATATCAGTGGTAAAGACGATCCGCACATGTTTCGTTTCCCATTTCTTTTTTTGCCCCGAAATGACCTTGAGAATATGCTGGCCAGGTCCTGCAATTGACACGTCCTGCTGCAATCATAATTCATATTTTGAGGCTGTGTCCATGCTGCGTCTGCAAATGGGCGCAATTATCAGTGGGCATTGTCTCTGAGCTTAGGTAGAGAGCCCGAAACACAAGATGAGGCAAGAACCTATCGACCTTTTTATGTCTGTTTCTCGGTTTCGGAAATCTCTGTCAATTAGTTGCAGTACAGTGCAGCAATTGTGGCATACACGTACAATGGCCAAAGGCACGTCGAGTTCTGATTCCATTTCATTCAAGGTTAATGTTCTTGGCAACATTTTTGGTCAACATTACATAACCAAAAACTCATAACTCATACCACGCAGAGTCCATATTCAGTTCAAATGCCAATGCACTGCACACATTTGGCGTGCCAGGCAGCAGGAATTGCCGGAACTGCAACTGCAACTGCAACTGCAACACGCAATTAATAGGCCACAAGTGGCACGCACCCCCACCCAATTGTTGTTATTGATGATTATGTAAGCAGCGCGAGAAGCAGGAAAACATTTTCAACGCGCGCTTTTAATCAAATTTGCAACAAACAACAAAATGCAAAATCAAAAGCAAATCAAATCGATTGAAAAATTGGTTTACAACTTGCAGCGGATGCGGCTGCAGCAGACGCACGGCCAGCAGCCGGGGCGCAACATTGAGCAGCTGATGACTCGCCGCATTCGGGGATTGGTCTGTGTTCTGGGGCAGCTTCTTGCATTTTTTAATGCATTTTTAAATAAGGAATTTAATAAGCACCTTGGCGGCCGTCGGACAACGACTCGAAAGCAGACATCGACTTCGACGACGACGACGACAACGCAAAGTGGCCCAGACACATGGCCCAAAATAAAAATAAAAAAATAAATATGAAAAAAAAAAACGAAAACAAAAAGACTGCAGGGCGAGAAGCAATTTTTGGGTATAACCCAGAACATACAGTGGGCAACAGATCAACTATATACTAGCTAAAAATGAAAGAGAATTATTTAAACGTCGATTAAGGAAAAACGAGAGAGTAAGGTAATCTTCGGTACGCAGAATATAAAATATCCTTGTAGACATTTTCGAGTAGTGAACTTCGTAGTGCTAAATTTGAGAAAAATATCTTGCCAAACAGAATATTTTGCTAAACAATAACCTATTTTTCGACCGATCATGACACCTACACAATAAATTTATCCGACGTTGATCAAATTTTGTACATACAACTAACAAATGCCGAGTTTTGTCCAGATATCTTGGTATGAGAAAAAGTTTTCTAGGCAAGAATCTAATTTTCGACCGATTGTTTCTATGGCAGCCATATGATACAGCTGTCCGATCCGGCCGTTCCGCAAAACTTCATGACGATAGCTTTAAAACTGAGAGATAAGTTCACATAGAAACAGACAGACGGAGAGACGGATGATTAGACATGGCTACATCAACTCGCCTGTTGATGCTGATCAAGAATATGTATACTTTGTAAAATAATAATACTCTCCACTAGGGAATAGTAGAGTAGTGAAAGATATAGGATATAGAATGAGGGCTTGGCAAAAACTGCCATCAGCTTGAGCATTCGTTGCGCACTTCCTTCTCTTAATATTTCCAGTCCCGACTTGGACACTCGTTATCGAAAATGTAGGTAAAATTGTATGAAATGGAAAAATATGTCCCGGCTTTGTTATTACTATTTAACAATCTGTTATTATTATTTAAAATAAGAATGTTTTCATTTCATTCATTTATTATTATAACATTTAGATAAGTTTCATTCGGTTTTGTCAGTTTTATACCATTGTTCATTGGTCGCTTCTTGGCAGTTGCGAAATCATGTTTTAAGGTGTTTTTGATACCTAATAAAAACAACAACACAGCCCCGGCAAGAAGCACACACAGTTACTCACACAAACACACACGCAAACAGAACTGCAACGAAAACGCGCCATGCCAAAGGGTCAACTGAAGATGGGGCAAGTCAGCAGCGGTGGGCAGGGGTAGCCGCGGACTTAAGGGCAGCGGCGAGCGCCGCAGTGGCCAACAGAAGAAATACTTTTTGGGCCCAGGTCCCCAACATACGTCATAGCGGCGACGTCGACTGCGACGCCGTTCGGCGTGTTTATTATAAAACAACAAATCATTCATTATAACCACTTGTATGTACACACACAGGCACAGATACAGATATGCCTACGCATATAGGTATGTGTGTGCATATGAGAAAGTGGCGTAAACATAAAAAGAAACACAAGCTGGCAACGCCATGAAGTTTTTGGATATGGCCATCTATGTGTTGTATCCGAATATGAGTATCTGTATATGAATTTGTATCTGAATTTGTATCTGTATCTGCGTATGTATCTGTGCGTGTGTGTGTTGCTGTTTGCTGTCGTTTAATATGCATATTTGCGTATTATTTTGATTTTAATAATGATTTATTTATTATTAATAATTCATTGGTGGTGGGCCCTCGCCAAGATCGGATTGGATTTGTGCTGGCTTGAACGCTGATTGCGATCTGATCTCCAGCCACCAGGCAGCAGCGTCTCAAGTGCAAAAGCACCACGCACCTCAAACAGAGCCCGATCTCCAGCCAGGTTGCCATTTGAATACGAGTATCGGCTCAGTTCAACTTTGAGTCCATGAATGGGCATATACTATATATGTGCCCAGCTGAGCCCGATCGTTGGCTGGCTCGTTGGTAACACAAGTTGCGTTATGTTGGAAACATAGGAAACGCATATTATAATGAGCTTCAATTAAGATAGAAATCTCGAAAACAAAAGAGACAAAGATTTATAGGTTCACAATTATGCATTGACTACAACTAGAGGCACTAGACCAAGAGACCAAAACTATGTGAGATTTAGTACAAGTTGACTAGTTAGTGGCAAACACACACACTCACACTCACACTCATACAAACATACATTATCTAATGTTAAAAAGAGCTGGGTATACTTTGAATATTTGTAAAGGGTTGCAGATCACATTAGATTGTATGTTGTGTTTAGCCAAGTGAATATTCCATATTTGCCTGTGGCATAAATTAAAGTATTTCATTTGTGAAATATTTTATCCTAAACCAGTAACAGCTGGCATGGTTAATATGGTAATATATTAAGGTTCGTTCAAGCTTTGAGAAAACACGAGCACAGTAGTGGTTGAATTGTTGAATCTGTACCAAATTAATGTTTTATAAATTCTGGATTTATCATCATTTTATTAAAATATGTGAAATTTGGTTCGGTTGGCAAATTGCGATGCAGAAATTAAACGCAGTTATTCGATTTGAGAAAAGTTTCTCTATTCATTATAATGTTATTTATATAATAATAATATAAAGTAATTCTTAATATCTTAAGTTAGCATATTGGGTTAGAGCATTTGACTAGCGACCATTCGGCTCATTTCTCTTGACCCATTCTCACTCTTTCTCTTAACTTGAACAGTAGCCTTCCATGTTTACCAAGTCTGTGATGCTGTGATTTACGAGTGCCCCATGCAAAACTGGGTAACTGTTATACCAGTTTAAATATTTTGTAAAAGCGAATCGATGTGGTATATGCGATTTTTGGCAAACATGAATAATAGACCAACTATTTTGATTTACTGCCGTACATTGAACTCAAAGATGTTGCCCCTAAAAACCCATCGCTGGGGCGAGCAACGTGTCCCAGCCTTCGCTTCCCTTTTCGGCGCCTGACCAGTAGGAGCCTCTGTCTCCGCCTTGCCACATTAATGTCAATTTAATGTTTCCTTAATGACTTCTTTCGTTGCAACTTCTTTGCCTCTTCTTGTTGTTGCTGTTGTTGTTTCAGTTCTTATCAGTTGCTGGTCAAACTTGTCGCTTGGCTGGAAAGTGTTTATGCTAAATAGCTAACGAGTTTTTCCCCCATGAAAGTGAAGGGCGAGTCTTCAAGTCAACCAAATAGTTGCTTATATCTTTAAAATTTGGAGAGCTACTGCTTCGGTATGATATGGTATTATATGGCATATTCTCTGGCTGACATGTGCTCGACGTACCGTCTATTTATTTGGGTCGGCAATTAAGATTTTTATCAGCGCCATTGATGGGGCAATAAAAACGAAAAGAACTTGCAGACAAAGTGCAAACAAATGCGCGCTCTTTCTGCACTCTATTTCTCTAGCTCACGCTCTCTCCCTCTCCCTCTTTGTCTCTCTGGCTAGCCAGCTCATTTATGCGGCCGGGTATTTGTCGAGAGCGTGCTCCGCTTTAAAAAGTCATAAAAATCAGCTAAATGCGCCTTCAAAAAGGTGTGAAATCACAAACACCCAGCAGCCAGATGGTTTACGGCATGCCTCCGGGGCGCTTGAAGCTGGCTGCTGCACTTGACGAACTGGTTGCCAGTTCTAACCGCAAACTTAATGTTTAATTTTTCGACGCGCACGTCGCTTATAAACACCCCCATCCCCCAGACTCCTGTCTGCCGGCGAGCCGCCAAC
The DNA here is from genome assembly GCF_030788295.1 of Drosophila virilis. Classification (NCBI taxonomy): domain Eukaryota; kingdom Metazoa; phylum Arthropoda; class Insecta; order Diptera; family Drosophilidae; genus Drosophila; species Drosophila virilis. The sequence continues at coordinate 17,772,954 of NC_091544.1, read as the reverse complement.
CATTTGTTTGAATTTGTCTAAAGTGGCTGCCTTTTTGCCCCTCTGCTTTCTCTGTCACTCTTCCCCGTAACAATTTTCATAATTTTCATTGCTACTGCTGCAAAAAAAAGCGTTTGTCAAATTTTCCGTTTACTCTTAGTTGGCGCCCCTGTTTGCAGTCGGGCCCCCCACACTCCGCACATAGTTGTGTTTCCTTTTATTTTTAATTTAATATTTTTCTTTGTTGTTTTCTTTTTTGGGTGCTATGTCTGCAGTCTGCATCTGGATGTCCGTCTGGGCTTACTACTCTCCCTCCGTCCCTCCCTCTCTCTCTTTCTCTCTCACTCTCCTGCTCTAGTGGTGTCTTCCTCGCTCACTGTGTGCTCTTCAGCTGGAAATTACGTTTACTCAGGCGCCAGGCGCGCATATTTAAATACACACGTGTTTTATCGCTGCCATTAAATCATATTTTTATACTTTACCTTTTTGCTGTGCCACCTTCAATGACTCCACACCCCCAGCCCCTACTACGACCACCCGCCCAACCCGACTACTTTTGGGCGCGTTGGCATTTTGATTGTTTACATTTTGCACTTTCACGGCATAAACAAACAAACGGCGCTAAAAATTGTGAGAAAAAGTATAAAATAGAAATACAAGACAGAAGCAGAGACAGAGACAGAGAAAGAGGCACCGTCTAGTTGAAGGGGAGTAGCGGGCAGGGCTTGGTCAGGACGTAAGGGAGCTCTAAGGGCTCTTGTAGCGCCAGACGAAATTCCAAGTGATCTTAAAAGTGGGATTAGCTTTAGTTATTTGATTGATAGATTGACATATATATATATATATATATACAAAAATATTCCAATGAGCCATAACGTAAATATAAATTGAATGCAGAAATGGGTACGCACAGGCCTTGTAATTGAGAACTCTTTTTCGCGTGCTTTTCATCTAAAGTCAGAATACAGTAAAACAATTTTATCAATTGTAACTTTAAACTAAAACCTATTCGATAGAGGACATGCTTCCATCAGAAATATAATCACAGCTTAACCACATTTTCCGAAAAAAAAAAGAATGTTTAGTTATTGAGATTCCAAAGCTTCTATCAATAAACAATTGCGAATAATTTAAAACTTCTCTATTTTGGACCGTGTTGTGCTGTGCAAAACAAAACCCTAATATTGATATTTCTATAAATATAAATAAAAATAGAATAAAATATATAATTGTTTTGGACAGTAACATGTGGAAAATGGGTATGCGGCAAAATTGACTTAGATCAAAGACTATCAAACTGCAAACTGTTTATCAAGCTTGTTTCTTAAGTCCCAATCGCAGCTGATTCCACAAGTTAAACCAAAAGTGTTGCCTTACACTTCCTATGTGATCAGTTGCCTAGGTGAAAGATCAAACGAACGTGTACCTAATCGGCTACTGTGCAGAGTGTACTTGGCTTACGCTTCTCGTAAATCCCTCCACCCCCTTTAATAGTCTAGCAATTTGCTGCGTTATGGTACAAACAACAATAACAACAAGAAAGCTTAGTTTCAATTTACAGAAGTGGCCCCACCACACGTGGGGCTGCTTAAGCATTAATACCTCATGCATCGCTCTCCCCCTGCGTCTCGCCAAGCGGCTGCTGTGGCGTGGAGCTGGTGGAGAGTCAACAATTTTTTAGCATTTTTTAAACGTTTCTCTTCTCTGGTCTTCTGCATTTTCAGGTAAGATAAGATCTGATTTAACACAATACGGCGGCATATCAACAGACATGGGTAAGAAAATTTCCACATTTTTATTTCTTTTATATTTTTATTTTAGTTTGCATTAGCGCAACGAAACTGGTTAAAATCCAGCTTAGAATATTGTAGAGTTGTCTACTAATATTAGAAATTAGAATTAGTTAGAAACTAGCAAAAGGTGTTGGTGCTACATACTCCCCAGCGTAGACATTGGCAAAGCAAAATTGAAGGCGTCAGAGAGGAAAAAGAGCTGAGAATCTTCTCTTGTAACTTAGGGGCGTCAAACGTTAACTCAAATGCGCCAGCCCCAGACCGCGTGGAAATGATTGATTAGTCAGCTCCAAGCCGCCTGCCAGCTGATTAGGCCAAATGCGGCTTGGCAACACGCAACGTCAGCGCAATTAATGTTAACATTAAACAGAGTCAAGTAGCAGCCACCAGCCACACGTCGCAAGTGGCTCGCACTGCGGCCACAACGCTCAGCCACTGCTCTGCCTGCCTCTGCTATCGGCAAGCGGCGACTTCTGTGGCCCAGAGCCACTGGAGGCGTTTAATTTTGAGCCAGTTGCTTGGTGGAGCCTTCGCGTTACGAGGTTATCAATCAGCGCGTCGTCGTCGTCGACGTCGACTTCAAGCAGCTACTTCTTAAAATCCAATTACACGCACAGATTGCCCGTCTGACAGACTGAGACACAGGGCAACTGAGCAATTGCGAAACTGAAATGCCGCCAGACTGATCAGCCACTCAAATTACATGAATCAAGCCGGCGCAAGGCATGAATTGAGGCGCAAAATTGCCGAGACGCGCCACCCAGACTTTGCCAGCAAAGATCCAAACCCAACCTACACGTCACTCTTCCCCTAGATCGAGGCTCCACTCTGCCTCTGCTTATTATTGACTATATTCAATTGATTATCTCGTGCAAAGCAGTAGCTAAATATTGGCACAGACGCAACAAGTGGGCAGCTAGTCCAAGCGTGAGTGTTTGAATCTCTAGAGATGCTCCACGGCATTCCTGGCCGCGGTCATCCTCAGTGCGGTGGGCAGTACTTTTGGCACTTGGCAATTGGCTAAAGTTGGGATAAGATGCGAGATATAGATTGGAGCTGGCAACTAGGTGCCACCGCAGAGAGCTACCACTTTGCCAAAGTGAGTGAGTATTATAAGGTTGGCTCAGCGAAACGATCCCCAATTAAGTTTACTCTAAATAATATGAATTTCGTTATCTTTTAATATGATTTATTGTATATTGAAGTATATTATAAGATGAGACCAATAGCTAGACTGAACTGTCAATACATAGAATGATAGAAAGAAGAGTTACATAAATGTTAAAGTCTTTTCAATCACAAAAATGTGTTTAGATATTAATTTCAGTTCATGTTACAGATTGTCTGGTTACTTTCAGAATCATTAATGCTTTATAATCTTCTTGATAAGATTCTTACTAAATAGTTGATTTCTGTTGTTGACTTCAACGAGAACTTGCAAATACTCTTGGATCTTGATTTCCATTTATTTAATTATTTGATTAAATGTTATTTCCTTAACTTATACATAGAAAAAGGAACATAATATGATATAATCTATATAGCATATGGTATATATGACAACAAAGCCCACCTTTTACCCGCCTAATACAACCTATAATAATGATAATCATTTTGTGCCGCGCAGGTAAAATCTCATAATTTCGCTGTCATTTCTCACTCATTTCAACAGCACAAAAACAGAGCTCAAACCCCAACAGTTGGCGCAAACTAAACGCAACTAGAGGCAAGGGGAAGGTTGTGGGGTTGGGGCTGCATCCATTTGGTGGGCGGGGCCGTCATTCGCAATGCTGCTGACATTGAACATGACATTTTCCCCCAAAGAGATAATTAAATTGCGGGCTTAATAGAATTAAATGCCGTGTTTGCATTTCAAAATCCAAAACGTGCCAAATGCCAATGGCCGTGCTCCCCGTTGCACACCCTATTCCAGAATACGTCGCGGTTCGCCTGACAACAACAATAACAACAACAACAACAACTGCAACAACGACAACAACAACAGAGGCAGCCGCAACAAAAATACAAAAAATGTCAATTTGGACAAGTTTTGATAATTGCAGGCGCGGCCGCGACCGAGGTCCAGAATCGCGTTCGAATTGTGGCGGCAGCTACTGTGCTGCATGTTGCACGTTGCACGTAGCACATGGCCATGGTGTGTGGTGTGCGTGTGTTGCGGCTGCTCCATGTTGCATGTTGCAGTTAATAATTATTGAAATGTGCGGCCGCCAGGAATTGTGCTCGTGCTCCTTGTGCTTCCTGCGCGGCTTCCGTCAGCAGCAGCGGCCACGGCAAAGGCAGCGGCAGCGGCAGAGTCAGCGTCAATGTTGCATGCATCGTTACCTTTAAGCTCTGCTATTGCTGTCGCTGCTGCTGCTGCTGCTGTTGTTATAGTTGTTGCTGCTGCTGCTGCTCAACTTAAGACTAACAATGCTTGCATTTTCCCACCTTTTTCACATAACTTTTCAGTTGTTGTTGTTTTTTTTTTGTTTTCGTTTCGTTGCCGCAGTTCGTCTTCGGCAGCCGTTGCCACTGGCAGGGTAAACAAGTCGGCCACTTGGCCAGCAACTCGTTACCCACCCCTCACTGCTTACTGCCTTTCCGCCCGACACACAGTTAACCCTCTGCGGCGCACACACATCGTCGATGTCTCGAACTTGTTACCACTTTGAAAGCGGGCCGGCCTCCGTTCGGACTGGCCCCTGTAATAAATTCATATTCAAATTGTTAATTGAATATTATTTGTTAAATTTGCAAGCATTAAATGTAAATGTCGAGTGACTGGGCAAATGTGGCGGGGGCGTGACCGCGGGCCGTGCAAATACCGCTTTTCGTATAATTTCGTAATTTTGGTTATTTAATTTTATTTGCTGCTGCCTTGTTAACAGAATTTATGCGATTTCAAGACATTTTAAAATCTGAGCTGCAATTTAACTATTAAATTCATGCATCTTTAATGCTGGACCAGTTCTCTGGCGCCAATAATTTGGTCACTGTACCAACGACCCGTATAAAAATCTCACCCAAAATAACAAAAAAAAAAAAACGCATCGATGAACAACGAATACTCGTGACTGTTACTGTAAATGTAACTGACTGTCGCTGTAACTGCGACTGCGACTGCGACTGTAATTGTATCCTGTGTCCTGTGAGATTGTTGGCTGTTGTCCTTGTCAGGCGCTTTGCGTTGGCTGTTGTTGTGCAATTTCCATAATTCATATTCATAGACATTACAAGCGGCCAGACAAACAAACAACAAACGAGGCTGCCGCGAAGCTACCTGCACCTGCAATACGGACAAATGTCCGTCCCAACAGTCGCCAAAAAAATAGATCCACAAAAAAGAATCTGCAAAGTGTAAATGCGGCCAAAGTGCAAAAATTTCACATATGCTTTGGCGCAGGTTAACAAAAAACCCCGTATAAAGTGAAGCTTACATAAAACGTTTCAGCAGAAGCAATTGAGGGGGAGAGATAGCTAGAGAGAGGAAAAGAGCTAGAGAGTGCTGTGTAACACAGAGACTATTGCGGCACGTTTATACATAAATAATGCTCTACGATCTCAACAAGTGCATGGACAACTCAAAGGTTTATCCATTCATTTGATTGAGCTTTGAATAACGAGTAATTTATACCCTGACACGAGAGACGGAGACCCTCATAAAACAAACAGCAAATCAACAAGCCCATCATCATCATCATCATCATCATCAAAATCATCGCAAGCATCAATGCCGAACAGAATTCAACTAAAGTATCTTACAGATACGCATGCACCATCAACGTGCTACATTTGATTCTACACACAGACACTTCGAAATTATTAACTGGGGAGCATTTTGTAGTTCGGCAAGCGTAAGTGTTGTCCTGGACCTCGAACAGCAAACTGACACAGAAACACTTCATAAAATGGCACACGGCACTTTCGTTTTTCCCGTTGGCATCTGCAGCACGTGAATGAACAAGATGAGAAAGAGAGAGAGAAAGCAGGTGAGAGGGCAGCCAATAGAAGGGTGCCACATATGGCAGTGGACAACGACAGCTGGAGCTAACCACCAGGTTTCAATTAATGAATTAGTAATTTTGGCTTCATTGCTGTAATGAACAATAGGACCAACGTCTAGTGGGCGGATTGTGTAAAATTTCTATTAATGTTGTTATAAGACAGTTTGCCATAAATGATAACTTGTGGTTGGTATCTAATGGTGCTGAAAATCACAGTTTATTGATGCCAATAGTGAAGGTGGCCATTTATTTGATATTTCAAGAAAAGCAAATATTAAAGAAATAATATTATATTTATATCCCATATCCAAATGTGCAGGAAGAGTGGAAGGCACTCCAATTATTTGGCAATTTTTAAAGCCAGACTTACTTTTTACTAAGAACAAATTTTTTAAACTTGTATTATTAATACATGTATTTTTTGGAAAAGGTAGACTTTGAAACATACACATCACTTAAGAAAACGGGAAAAGCGACTGCAGGAAAGTAAATTGAATGTGAACATGAGCAGAGATACATTTAATTAGATTTCTACACTGTAAGTCTTACCTGCATTCATGAGAATCACGAGAATCGAGTAGGACACATCAAGAAAATAAAAAATCGAATAAAAAGATAATTAAAATTATGGAAAAAAGGTAAAGAAAAAGAGAGTATTCTATAGTGATTAGATTGTAATCTGTAAATCTTAAATACTTAAGATTGGCAGAGTAGAGCAATGTTGTTCTTGCAGACCAGCGGGTGGTAAATCTGCTCCTCTGGTAATAGAACATATTTGCATTCGTAATTCCTTTATATAATGTGGCATATTTAAAAATCTTAAGCCCTTATATCAGTTAAGTTAACTTCTGTCAGCAAATCAGTTTGAAGGCTCTTGCGGTATGGGCCATCCGTTGTCAGTCAGTCATTCAATCAGCCGGTGCAACCAGTTTTATATATAGATTATTAACATGAATGGAATTGTGCTTAGCATTTTCATTCCAACCCTGATCTATGCTCAAATATTCATATATTAATAGAAGTTTTCGAATTTCCACAATCTAATCAATCTTGCTCCAAACAATTTGTTATCAATTAGATATTCAATTAAGTCATGCTCCTGGGACTGGAATTGTCTTTTATGGCTCATTACATCAGTCAATGTGGCCAGCACTCGGGAGTTCAGCGCTTCCATTAAGAGTATTAAAAATTATGAATACTTCTAAACCAATGATAATTTTGTAATTGTAGTGTAGAGGCCAGAGTCCACGTTTATTTACTTTGCTTCATTCGTTTCATTCGCTTCATTTGTTTACGGCTGCTAATGAAAGGTTGCACTTGTACTACTCGTATTATCCGAGTATCTTTAGGCGGGGACACACCCACTTTACATTTGCGGAACGTTGTAAATGTTATGGAACTTGCGGCCATTTGTTTTTTATATCACTGCAACCGGCAATTGTGACATTAGAGCCACAATTACGGCAAGTAATCCATAGAGACTGGGGCAAAGAATTATTTGCTAAGTGAACTCACGATGTCGACAAGAAATCAGCGACGAAATCACTTGCAGCACAGCTTAAGATACTTTTTTCTTCATCGTTTTTGTTGTTTTTGTATCTTTTGCATTTTTTTTTTGCCTCATTGGTCGACGCTGTAGGTATGCAATTAGTCAATTAATTTGAAAATTTATTAACCGCCAAAAAGCAATTTGCTCCACATCAAAATATTTACACACACACCAACACATACACACACAGATAGAAGCGCGAGCGGTTTGCGAAATGCCGGCGGTAAACAAAAACCGAAACCGAAACGGAATCTGCATCTGACGCTGGGGCCTCCGCTTGATAGCGATTGCGATAGGCCCTGCCAATAGCTGTGAGTTGGTAGCCGGATCAGTTCACGTTCTCGTTCGACGGTCAGCTGGCAAATGAAGGAATTCTGCAAAAGGTTGCGATTGTAAACTTTCGGTTTGCTGTGGATTTTGCTTTGAACAAATTTACTTATGATTTGCTGGGCAACTGCGAGCTGAAGCTCAGTTCGGGCTCAGGCTGGAAGGGAGTTGAAGTAGAACGTGGTGCAGATAATTTATGGGTTCAGGCTTCAGGTTTGGCTCTGCGGTGCGGCCCCTTGGCAGCGGAAGTGCGTGCGTCTGTTTATTTTTTACTTTTTAGTGTGCTTATATGTATCTTGCAGATACGTATCGCAGCTACTGCTCGCCAAAATTTCTAGGTCAAATGAAATAAATAAATGACTTTTGTGCATGTCGCCCAGTGGCAACCGTCGGCTTCTGCTTTGCCCATAAATTTACAGCTCAAAATCAAAATGTTTTCAAATTTCAAATGTTTCACGTGCTCTTTCACGCGCGCTCCCTCTCTCTCTCTCTCTCTCTCGCTCTGCTGCCCTGCTCCATGTGCGTGCTAATGATTAATAACGAGCCAGACTGAAACCTGCTTTGGGTCGCGGCCATCATGGCGATCAGCTGATCGCGGATCGTGGATCGCAAAGCAGGCGACTCACACGTCATGTCACCACCATGTCCGCCAGCCAAGTGCAGAGGCCATCAGTCAAATCGTAACTGCAACTCAACCTGTGTATCTGTAATTGTATCTGCAACTGTTTGTTTCTGTATTTGTGTGAGCCCATTTTGAATTTCAGGCACAGCAGGTAAATTGGAAAATAGAATATGAAAACTACACAAAACAAACGTCACCTGAGCGCGATCAGATCGGCTTGCTCAGAGCAGAGGTATGCTCTCAGTTGCTGCCCTCTCTCTCTCTCTCTCTTTCGCGCGCTCTCTCTCTCTCTCTCTCTCTCTCTCTCTCTTTGTGAGGTGATTGATCATCTTTTTGCTCAGCCACAGCCGGTTTTCTTTTAATAATATGTGCGCTCAGCGTTGCGTCTGAATGAATCTCACCTTTTATTATTCGAATTGGAACACTTTGTTGGCTAGTTGGACTCTCGTTGATCGTAAACGATATTCAGAACTCGTGTTCGTTGTGGATGGCTCTACTTGGAGTTGCGTTTGATGTTAGAAGGCAGGTCGAAATGAATTATAGCAGCCAGGTAAAAGTGTTATACAGGCCGCAGAACACACCTGGATCTTCAAATTTGAATTCTTAGCTAGACTTATCAGTTCTTAAGTGAATTTTGTGGCATTCAGCTTTTAAGGCGATTTCAAAAAACATTCTTGAGATCAAGTAATTTTATTAAAATTAATTTGCAAATGCTTTTTTTTTTTGGTATGTATCAAATTGAAGCATATGTATTTATTTATTATTCGTCGAAGTTATATTAAAACTGTGTTGTCTTTTATTTATTTAGATTTTTTAGACTAAAGGAATGAAATGCCAAGGATGGTTGAAGGGAAAATTAGTTTAATACAATTCTTAGGGTTTTTTGAAATCCCTCTTCTCCGATTTTATATTTCAATTGGTTTTTTATATTGGTTGATTGCTATTCAGTTGGTAATTTGAAGACTCCAATGTTCATGAGACATGCAATTAACATCGTTTTCCCTTATTGAATTTAAAATGCAATCTGAAATTCAACTTCAATATAATTCCATTCACTTGGTTTTTAATTTTCTGTCAGCAACCACCATTGAAACCACATTCCTAAACGTTTTCCGAAATTCAAACGAATTCGTATGCGACCTACCACAGCTTATCGAAATGGTTTCCAATCTCAATTGATGATCTATTAACGAGAGCCCATAAAAATTATGCAACTTTCCACAGCAACAACAAAATGGTGCCCACATGGGCAACAACTAAAACAACAACAACTAGTACAGCAACTACAATAACAGCTGACATGCAATGCCATTTCCTTTGTCACCGAGAGCCGAGAGGCAATAAATCTTGAGCATATTAACATGGACGTGCGATGAAAGTGCCAGCCAAATATGTCATTGTCAGCTCTGACTTGGGCATTGGGAATTGCATTGGAATCGGGATCGGGATAGGGATAGGGATCGGGGTATGGACATGGGCATGTTCAATGGCCGCCTCTGCGGCTACCAAATGCGAGTGTATTGACACCTGAGCCCAAGCCCAACCCAAACAGAACCGAAACGAAGCGGTTGCCTCTGGCGCCAATTGCTGCTGCTGATGTTGCTGTTGTTCTCATTGTTGTTGTTGCTGCTGTTGCAAATGAAGTGAAAGAAAAAGAAAGTGTCAGCAGTCTCCGAGGCTCTGGGCCTCTGTGAAACAGGTAACAGAGTGCGACTAGAACCAAGCGGTTAAAGTTTCCCGCAACACTTTCCAATGAAATTGGTCAGGCATAAATCACTGATTGGATGCCTGACTAAGTGTGTGCGTATATGCGTGTGTGTGTGCGTGTGTGTGTGCGTGTGTGCGTGAGTGTATTTGTGCTGATAACTAACAGAGAGTCAGGCATTTTCGAGTTGCTGCTGCTGTTGCTTATCGTGCATTTGAATTGGTAGACAACACATTTTTATTTATACATATAAAAATTCTCTCTACGTCACAAAACATGACAACATTTTGGGCGTGAACACACTCACACATACACTTTTACACGCACACACTTACACTTAACTGCCCAGCAACAGCAACGGCAACAAGAACAACAAGAAACATGGCTCAAAAGGCAGCAGCATCGTCGTCCGTGGTGACAGGGCACATAAATCTCTGTAACATGACACTTTTGGCAATGGAAATAAAATATGGCATACGGCGCACCAAAATGTCGCACCAAAACTCAGGCAGCAACAACCAAGCGGCAACAGCAGCGGCAGCAGCAACACTTTTTTCGGCACTTGGCAACACTTCGACCCACTGTGCCATTTGAGAAGCGACTCATGCCGCATTCAGCTAATTACAAATGAAATTACAATGGTCAAGTCGCAGTTGCAGTCAGCTTAAGGCCACAATGACACGAGCTGAAAGCGGCAATGTTTTAGTGCAGCGAAAAATATATACTTTAGCTGTACAGGTAGTCAAATATGTATGGGTAATTACATGTTGCCCTTGCATTCAGTGGATCTAAGGGCAAGCTTTCTGCAATAGTCATGTCTTTTAAATTGTCCCTATTTTTCCAACTTGTTATGCCAAAAGTTTTTTCCATCCACTTTTGTTTTTTCACAGCATAAATCAATATCTGTTAAAAAAGCGTTGAAAGCTCATTAAAGCTTAACATCATCTTTATAAGCTGATAAAAGCTTAATGGCTACTTTCAAAGCTCGCCTTCTTAAAGAAAATTAGTACAAAAATGAAATACAATTTGATACTACGATGTTTTGCTCTTACCAACAATGCACTGTTTTTTCATATTTTAATATTTTAATCACAATTGAAGCTAGTGTCATTGGGTCTATGGCAACGTCTGCCTCTGATGGCGATGCTGTCACTTGCCACTGTCATTTTCATTTCGTTTTCATGTGTCACTTGGCGCGCCTGCACACGCCTGCCCAGTGCCCAGTACCCAGCGCCCAATGTCCAGCTTCGTCCTCGTCTCCGTCTTCTTGTAATAAAGCAAAACGGCTGCGCATGCGCGATAGTCACTCAGCCCCAACACCAGCAACAACAATGAGAAGCGTCTAAAGCCGCTGCCTCTGTCAGATTTTGTGAGTGTCACTTGGTTGCTTTGTTGACTGGAGCTGGGACTCGGTCTTGGTCTCGGGCACGGGCGCGGGTCTTGGCGACTTGGGGACTTGGGGACTTGGAGACTTGGGTGTTATCTGTCCCGTCGACCGTCTTCAATTTCGTTTGGCCATCTCTCAGTTGGCTGCATTCCGCACACAACACGCAAAATCTGCGCGCCTGCGTATAAAACTGTTAACTAACTCAATTTTGTAGCTGTCAGTTGGTTCCTGTTCACGCCCCTCGTTCCCCATGTCCGTACAATCTCTGCTGCTTACAGATGTTGGTTGGCTGGTTGGTCGCTTGATTCTGGCTTCAGAGTTCAGCATGGGTTAATGAGTTGTTGTTGTCGCTGTTGCTGTTCCGTTGCCGTTGCTGTTGCTGTTGCTGGCGTGCCGCTTACACATGTCACAACAAATTGCTAACCGTTGCGCGTCCCGGGCTCATAAACAAATCACTTGACCTTCGCATTGAAAACATTTGCGTATACCGCAAAGAAAACTCGGCCAGAAAAGTGACAGTGGAATGGCGGAAACAAACAATGAATGAAATATTTTCTTCAATCAAAAAAATGTAATCTGCCAATCTGCAAAAATAAATTTTAATATCAATTTATAATTTATGTAGAAAATATTGTATGTGTTCTTTATAAAAAACGTTTGATTTAATAAAAAATATTCCCGAATACGGAAAATATAAAATACAATCAAAATTAATAAATAAAATAAAAACGAGGGCGCCATATTACAGGTATTTCCGAAAAAAACATTCTGTCTGGAAACTTTTAAAAATTATCTTAATAATAATCGAGGAAAATAAATATAAATAAGGCATAAATATCTTGAATAAGAAATGAAATATTTGGACAAGAAAATAATTAATTTTAACAAAAAAAATAAGTCATATTTGTCAAAAATCAAATCCAACAATAACCAAGGCATATTCCAGGTATTCCCAAAACTCCTTTCTATACTGAAACATTTTTAAAACAACGCGCCGATTGTCCGCTTTTTTCCATTGTGTGCAATATGCATCTGCCTGTACCCCCATGTAATCCCACCCCCCTCGTGTGCAACAACTTCTGACAGTTGCACGTGACACGAAAACGGTCTCACGGATGCACGCGCGCATGTCTGTCACACAAATGTCTCTTAAAGTTGCAAAACTCAACGCACGCATTGCAATTTCATAACTTTATTAAGCATGTGCCAGGCGTGGCACGGGCGGGGGCGACTCTGAGCTCCACCTGACAACTAAGGCAATGAGAACCAAGTGTCCCTTACCAATGCTCGTCACGTTCTGCCATTTAAACGCCAGGCAAGCAGCTGTAGCTACTTCATAGAGATTTGGAGAGGGGAGGAGTCCAATTGTTAGAACTGAATCGAGGTCTAAGTAGGCGCTAGTGCAGCGCTATCTTGTGCCAGCAAAGTGGGCAAGGGGAGGCCAAATGATATAGAGTTGGCAATTCAATCATTTAATGCCATGGCCCACATAAGGCCATCAACTGCAGAGCCAAAGAATTGCAACTGCAATTGGTGCTGCTTTAGGTAGCCCCCCTCCCCACCCCCTCAAACTCACACACCAGCCCTGCCCAGAACTTCCCTTTCGAAGACCATTGTTGTCAAGGGGCTTGTGCCGTTCCTTGGTATTTTCTTTACATATTTTTGTTTTTGTACTTTCGTTTGTTTGTGTCACTTGGCAGTTGCTGGGCGCAGTGACAACAACAACAACAACAACAACAACAACAGCGACAACGACAACAATTGCAGCGACAGCAACAACAAAAGCTGCAACAACAACAACATTAGTAGCAACATGGGTAGCGCAACGAACCACGCGGTAATTCTACAATGAAAGCTTTGCACACACACACGCTGTGTGTGTACAAACAAAACTTGGGGCAATAAATTTGAAACGGATCACATAAATCACATTCAAGTGAAGCTTAACACACGCGCCCAACTAGAAGAGACACAAATACAAGCGTACTACAAATACAAACACACACATACACGCATACATGCTATGTATCTGTGTGCGTATGTGTGAATAAGATACGCACACACTTATTTGTGAGCCTGACATAGAAAACATTTATTTCCAGTTTGTAAAGCTCACAAGAGTTCCTGTGCGACTCCTAAGGGAAATTGAATAAATTCTCAGCTCCAAATATTTTTCTGGGATCATTTAAGAAAAGTTAGTTAACCGGGTATAAAAATTAAAAATGAAAACATTTCGATTCGTTATAAAAAATGCAAAATTTCGAGATGCGTAAGGAAATATAAGAAATATAATGTGCATTTATTTGAGGCAGTTATTAAATAATTAATAATGATTTGTTATTTTTATTATTAATTATTTATTAAATAAAATAAAATGAATTTTTACGACACGTGACTAAATATGTATTAGCTTTATGTGCTTGATTGGTCAGACTCTACTCTTATTATCTTATTAATTGATATTGATTGAAAGAAATTAACATTAGATGGGCTTCTGCTAATTGATTTTATAATAAAGGATTTAATCTATTGAATATATACTCTACAAACCATTTTTTGACCTACAAAATCTGTTTAATTAATTAATTTATTCAATTCTTCTCAATGTAAAAAATACATAACAATAACCACCATATCCTCGAGCAGTGCAGCTTTATATTTTTAACTTATCTTACTTAACTGCTCCAAATTCTTGCTCAATATTTTCCCAAACTTACCTAGGCATTCTCCAAAAATGTTGGGCCAAGTAAAAGTTGTACGCGCTCATTCGCCAAATTAACTAAACGGTTAAAGCAACAACTGCAAATTGGCAACAAATTCACAGATCATAAAGTTGCCGCTGCAACAAGGCAAGCAACAACAGCAACAGCGAGAGGAAGCAGAACAGGAACGAGAACGGGGGGAAGCATCATTTCATTTGAAGAACTTTGGCATTTGAACTTGACATTTAGCACACGGTTCGGGGACTTCTTTGAAAACAATTGCAGGCCATACACACACAAACACTAACGCACACACACACGTACCCATACAGCTGCAATGCACTTTTGGCATTCCTCGGCTGTCTGCCATGGAATGCCAGGACACACCAAACATCAACAACAACAACAACAACTGGAACTTGGGCAAGGGATTCCAACTAGAATGAAACAGTTGCAAAGAGCCAGCCGTTGGCCGTGCGAGAGAGAGAGAGTGAGAGCGCAGATACGTCTGCAACCCTCGGCAGCAGCTGCTGCAGGGGGTGAGTGCTGACCCACAGCAACACACACACACACACACACACACACACACACACACACACACACACTCATGCACTCGGGCAAAACGCAGACAGCCGGCCATTGCAGCACCTGTCGGCCATGCGACAGCGTCGTGTGTGTGTCTGTGTGGGGTGTGTGAGTGCTTGCATTTGTGTGTGTGGTGATTGTTTGCCCTCCGGATTTTGCACCATTAACAATATGGTTCGCTTGGTTCGTTGCGCTGCGCTGCGGCACGCTCGCCTTATTGAGGAAATGAGGCACAAATGTCATGTACACTTACAACCAACACCCACCCAGGCTCCCTCCATCCCTGCACGGTGGTAGCGCGGCAAGGGTTAGGGGTTGAGCTTAATGCAGCGCCATTGATTTGCTTATAAATTAACCCATTGACAAATGAAAATATTGTCTGTTAATTGATCAATGTGTATGCAGAGAGAGTGCACAGCACCAGTTGTTGTTGCCCTTTTAGGGGGGCTCTACTGTACGACTGTGTGCGTGTGTGCACTGCAGCTAAAATTTAATTAGATGCGTTATTTGTATTTGTATTTGTATGCGCCAAATGTGTTTTGGTCATTGTGGGCGCAGTGAGGCAGCAAAATGAAGGGTGTGGCCACGCTCTATCTGCATTGCGTGTGAAGCATTTACACACACACACACACACTCGTATTTCATGTCGTACGTTCAAAATTTATTGTTATTGAAATACAATTGCAAAATTAACTGTCAAAGTGTGCGACCCGTCGTCAATTTAGTTCGGCGCCATATGTTTCGCTGTCTGTATAACAATATCAGCGACTGTCTGTGTTTGTGTTTTAGCAGAAGCACTTGTGCTTCTAATTAGTTGACCTGAGCTGTGCATGGGCCTTAAACAATATTCGCTCTGAAACGCTCGGGTCAATGGAATATTTTACATTATTTAAGTCTTTTATGTCGCCAAAAGAGCCCTTATTGAACAAGAGTCGAACCAAACGATATGCTCAGCCCGCCTCCCTCCCCTCGAAAACGCCATTTGCCCGCCCACCGCTCTCTTACACCCTACCCAACCTAACTAACCCTTTATTTACACCGCTAAACGAGCTTTGCATATTTACTGTACTAGCAACAGACATTTTACGATATATTGAGAATTATTTGCAATATATTTGGCCAACGAGGATGAGAGGCGACGCGGGGGTAACAGCAGCAGCAGCAACAAGGACGACAAATGTTCCAACGACAACAGCAATAACAACAACAACAACAACAACAACAACAACAACAACAACAACAACAATAACAGCAGCAAGTGCAGTTCGGTGCAAATGCAGCCAGAAAGCTTCTAATTCCGGCACTGAAACCATAAGTCTTTGCCGCATTGTACACACACACACACACACACACACACACACATATCACACATATAGGAGAGTGTGTTATCCTGACATCCCAGTAGGAAATTCGCAGAAGTATTTATTAAGGAAAACTCAATATGTGAGCATATTTAAAAATTCAGGTAATAAAAGCCTAAGCTTAACGCCAGATTTTATAAGATAATAGATAGAAAATGACACAAAAAATACGATAAAATATATTAGGGGTCTACAAAATTAGTTAATGTTAGAGTAGATTGAGTTAGACTAGATAGAGTTAGATTGGAATAGAGCAAGTAAAATTTTTTAAAGGAAAAGTTAGGTTTAGAAAAATGAAACTCAAAGGTTCCAGAAAGCAAAAATATTTAAAGATATAAAGCACATGCGCGCATCCATGTTATTTTCATGCATATTTCACGCTTGCCCTTTCTGCTGGGCTATTAGCAAAGCTAAATACTTGAGCTAAGACCGAGACTCTTTAGGATTGCTGCAGCCGCTTTATAACTTAAGTTCGATACACAAGTTTTGCATATATATAAATAGCAAAAACTTATTTTTCTGTTTTCCAAAGATTTTGTTTAATTTACGTAAATTTGCATAAGATACAATTGCGAGTCTGGGCCTGCACTCTGCAGTCTCTAAATTTGTGCGAGAATTGAGCCAAAGTTCAGCTGCGCATACAAAAAATAAAAATAGAAAAAAGGAAAAATAAAAAGAGTCATAGAGTTTATTGCCTTTGGCCTGGGCTATTGCCGGGGCTAAATTTGAATTCAGCTCAAATTGAAAGTTAGCAAAGGCACCAACAAACATATCCAACCCCAACCCCTTCCCCATACTCACACTCACCACTCGATATTTATGCCTTTTCGAATGCAGCTCAGCTTTAATTTAAATGGATTTCTCTGCCGGCTACCATAGCAGACATATGGCAGCATTCGCAATTTCCATTGGAGTGCGCAGCCAGAGAGCAAGTGGGGGGGTCGGAGAGCTCATGACTCCCGACTCCCGACTGGCAACTGGGAAATGGCAAATGGCAAATGGCGACTGGCGACTCCAGCAACTGCCGAGGATTGATTGTGCTTGTTGATATTTTGTCAAATAACGCAAATAAATACACAATTACACACTCAAGTGAGTCCAAGGGAGGGCCGCAACGGGCTGAATTTGTGGGGTTAAAATGGGCAGGTCTGTGAGTACTCCATCCACCCACAGCATGGCCCAACTCCTGGCTGGACGCACCGGCTGGCCGCTCTCTGTTATCCTTGTTTAAAGGATTTTCATTTGTTTAAATGTGCTTTATCGAAAATGGCCAATTGGTAGCTGGCTGTTGTTGTTGCCGCTGCCACGTGAAATTTATTCTAGCCGCACAGTGGCACAAAATATCATTCATTTGCGCGGGTTATAAACAGTTAAATATGTATATAGAAAATTCGATTGTGTTTTATTCAGGTTGCTTAAGTTTTTCAACAAATTTAACTTCTCTTTTTAATTCACATGTTAAAAATTCTATATGCCATTATTCGGGATTTAATATAATATGTTGAAAAATTAAATGTATAGCTTAAAGTTTGTGGAACAAATCTTAATAAGGGATATTGTTTAATGAATTTACTAAGGCTCGCAAATTTTTGATGCAATTCTTAAACTTTACAGTTACCTAAAAGTTTTAATACATTTTCCAGCCATTCCCATGCCATTCTTTCCACTGTGCGGCGACATTTGACTTTGTCATTGTTGTCGCTGTTGTTGTTGCACTTGTTTTTGTTGTTGTTTTATTTGCCACACGCCCGTAAATTCCAATGTAAAATGTTGCATTTATCTTGTAAAAATAATAAATCCAGAAAAGGGACTTTACTCTCTCACGCTTGGCAGCACACAGCAATGTTGAGGGGAGTGCTGAGCGGATGGGACTGGGCATGGTGACTATTGTTAGCTAATAGCCAATGCTTGGCAGAAGGAGTTGCGTAGACTTGGCTAATTTTATATATAGTCAAAGGGGCAGGCTAAATATGAAGCATTTAACCCTTGACAGGGGGTAATGCCAAAAGCGGGGGCTGCGTGATGTTATAAAAAATAAAACCGACGCACATTGCCATTCATTTAATTTATTTATTGGCTGCTGTTTCATTGGCGCAAATCCCGAATACTATGCGATAAATTTAGTAAAATGTGAAAATTGTGTGTGCATTTTGGCGCATGCAGTTTATACACACAGAGACACATACACACATGCACACACATCGTTTGTCAAGCGAGGATTTTCATTATAAAATATCGCCTGGTGTTGCGGCCCGAATATGGAAATGTATTGGGCCAAACAAACTTGCAAAAGAGTCTGCAATTTATTTTAAAATAAAAGTATCTAGTGTGACAAATAGTGTGAGATATGTTTTTGCGCAATGCGGCCAACACAGCCTCCGGACGCCAACCGCCTGCCACCAGCCGCCAGCCTCCCGTTACGCCCAACACCCTCTCGACTGCCCAGCTCTTGCACCGAAATGCGACATGTGACGCGGCGTCGCTGATTTATTTGCATACAATAGCGCAGACGTGCATAAAAAATATAAAATATTCAACAAATACAACAACAATAAACAACAACAACAACTGCAAATGTAACGCCCATTTTTGACGCCAGCATGCAACGGGGCAAGCTCCAGGGGCCGGGCTGCAGTCGCCAAATGAAAGTGGGCGCCTAGCGGGGACTGGGCGCACGGTATGCGACCTGCGAGAGTCAATAAAAGATACATTTTAAATGGCAAATCAAAATATATTTACTTATGATCGAGGAGGAAGTGTGGGAGGAGTCACTTTTATATTATGTGTAAAAAGCCTAAATCTATTTAGAGTTCGGTTCAATATTTATTTTGACGAGGCTCAGTGTAAAGTGAACACGACTAAACTTGACTAATTCTCGCTAAGCACCACTCACTGTGGTACCTAGATTTTAATTTGTTTTTTAATTTAATTTATTTGTCTGTTAATTTCTTGGTAGTAGAAATGAATTAAATACGAATTTTATACATGAACATTTTTTATAATGATATAATTAAGAACGAGAGAGTAAGGATATCTTCGTCACGCCGAAGATTTTATATTATTGTAGACATTTGCCTATTGTAGTTATGTGAGAATAGTTAAGCTAAGTTTGATGAAGATATCTAGAAACACAGAATATTCTTCCATACAAGATCTTACTTTTCGACCGATCGTTAAGACTGAGAGACTAATTCGCTTAGAAACAGACAAACGGGTAGACGGACAGACGGATATGGCTATATACTTGATGGGTACACATTCCATAAAAAAGATTAAATACGCTCTACAAGCCTATTTATAATCGATCGATAATATAAAGGACATCCTACTAATCTCTTCCCGTTTGAGCTTGGGTACTCGGAACCCGAGCTCTAGAAAATGGCTTTATTAAGTCTTTAGCTCCTCGCCCTCGTCACAATTCATCATTTGGCGCCATTTTGCGTAGCGTCAAGTTGCATTTAGTTGTTATTTATGCAAATTTAGCATGTTTCAACTTTTCGCCAAGTGCGTCGAGTCGTTTTCGATTATTTAAAACTTTAGGCGAAATTTAGTAGTGGGTGTGGCGGGAGTCCTTTTAATGCGCGCACCTGACGCGCTTCAATGTCTTACTGCCTGCTCCCTGGCACATAACGGTGACTGGCACCTGGATTATGGCTAAGACGGAGACTGAGACTGAGACTGAGACTGTACTGCGGCGTGCTGTGTGCATAATTTTGTGCGCTGCTGTTAGGACAAATAAATTGTAGACAGCTAAAGTTATTAGATTAGCATTAGGTACAAGGCGAAGCGAAGTGCTGCTCCTTCTTGTGTGTTCGCTAAGCTTGAAATTATGATTTAGCCGGGTTATTTACATGCATATAGAGGAAATAGAGGATGCCGTAAAGTTGGCCAAATTTATGAAAAGCACGCCGCACTTTTGGCAGTCATGTGTTTTTTATAGTGCCCCTCCAATCTAAAACGACAGCAGCTACAAAAGTGCGGAAATTTCCAATTGTTTATCTTGACAGTGTTGAAAAGCGGGAGAAGGCTTTATTTTTTGATTTCTTAAGCAACTGTGGAAATTTTCAAAAACCAATTTTTAAATAAACTTAATAACATATAAACAATATTTGATGTTATTTTCTTTTGTGGCGTTTTTTATTTTGCTTTGCTCAAATTCGATTTTTAGTTATTTAATATTTGTGAATACAATAAAATTAACATAATCAAACAATTTTTCTCAATTAAAAACGATACATTTTATAATTATATTTATAATGTTGCATAATTCGTAATTTAATGTTTAATTCGTATTATTATTTTATATGTTGTTGTTTCTCACGAAAAAAACAATAAAAACTAAACTAACCAATTTAGACACTTACACAATTATTTTATGTTTTTAGTATTTTATTACTAATGCACATAATCAAAACGTTGAGGCATTTCTTAATCTTAAACACTTTCAACTAAGCATATGTTTTCTCTATTAATTTTCAGGTAAGAGATACTCAGAATCTCTTGCGGGATCACTTCTTCCAGACTGGCTAGGTAAGTGCACTTTTCTTTATATTTATTTATTAGCTTATAGTTTACAAATATGTTTTCTTTTGTTTTTTGTCAAAAAAAAAAAATATATTTTAAAAGAAGTTTTTTTTTTTAAATCATGCAATTATTTTTGTTTTCAAATTTTCTTATAAGTTGCTCTCCAAAAGCCGCACTCAGAAATATTTGAATTTTGTTTTGAAGAGTGCCCGAAATCCAAATCCCAAGCGAATCGCAACATTTGACAGATATTCCCGAAACAAACGAAAGAAACACTGAAAAACCCTTTGCCCAATCCGTTCATATGATCCACAATTGTTGAACCCATCAAAATGCTTCTTCGAGTTTTGTTTTTCTTTACTTGATTTTTGTTGTTATTCTTGCTGTTGTTCATGCGTCTATTGCATCCTCTTAATTTGGTGTGTCCAGTGTGTCAGTCAAAGGAGCGCGCCCCAAGGTCCCCCAGAGAGGTAAACCCAACAATATACTCAAATACCAATAAATTGTAAATGTTGTCTGCATTTGCCCAATTTTCAAATACATATGTGCATACTGTATATAAACTTTAGCATGTGCATGCCCTAAGAGAGAGCGAGCGAGAGTGAGAGAGTGAGAGAAAGTAAATTTACTGCATAGGTGTTTGCGATATGAGTTTAACAATATAATATGTGAAATTATCAGCTCATAAAACTTGCCAAATAATTGGCAATTATTCAGTTTGTCAACTATCATAGACACACTCTCTTACACACACACACACACACACACACACACACACGCACACACACACTGACTCGATTACTCATAAGGTTTTCTTTGCTGCACAATTAAAGCCGCCCACAAAGTGGGCGCCTTTTCCCGTTTCTTGATTTGTTGTTGGTTTTTCTGTTGCACTTGGAAAAGTATCACTTGGCACGCAAAGAAAAGCGAGTGAGAAAATTGGAGAGAGCTAACCACAATTTACAAAGCGTATCATTTTGTTAGCAATTTTTCAGCATGCTGCACTTCACAGTAAACCGCTTTAAGGCACGCAGCCAGCTGCACCAAGCACCGAACACCAAACACCACACCCAAACCACCCACCACCCCACCCCACCTATCGCATGTAACCTATGTACATATAGCACCCATATATATATATATATAGCATAGAGTATAAGCCAGGCAGTGTCCAATTAAACACAATTGAGATAACAACTCTCGACGCTGCAAAACACAAACAATTCCAATTGTTAATTGTTGTTAATTTCTGCTTTTAGTTGTGTTAACCAGGCCAAAAGTGTCTGCCTGTCAGCGACAGGCGTTCACAATTCGGGGGATTGGTACTGCAAGAGTCGCCCTCGAATATGCAACCTTTGCAGTTTTCCGCTTGTCTAAATGTTGTTTGTTTATTGGCAATTTATACAAACGCATAAATTACTAACAAGCACACACAGATACACACACACACACACACTCTGAGATACTCGCAAGAAAAACATAAACAAACTTCGCTTACTAAATGCCACTTGCCAATCGTCATCAATTCTCATGTGTGTGTGTCTATAAAAAAAAGGGACCCAAAAGACTGTCGTTGACAGTCAAACAGCCAACTGAAGTCAGCATCCGTATCCGCATCTTTAGATGTTGCTCGCGTCGTATCTGTATCTGCACCCCACAGCAGAAGCGGCGCACATAAATATTTATCTGAATTGTTGAAATCTTCAAATGCAGAAACGTAAAATCCGTTAGAAAATTAATAAAGAGCCCATAGAAATATACTTACTGTTATATATATTCGTAGATATAAATGCGGTTTTGCTCACCCTGTAAAAAACATGTCATTTAGAACGAAATTGAAAGATTGGCTGGAGACTGGAATAGATTGCGTAGTGGAGCAGGGGAGGGACATGAAATTAAATTGATTAAAATGCTGCTGGGTCTGGATAATGTTTTGACTTAAAGTTGATTGGGCTGCAAGTTAACGTTTATTTTCTCATCGTTAGCAAAAGATAAATTACGATTTGTGATACAACTTTAGAAATGTATATATAAACACATTTATGCATGCAGCTACATATTTATGTACATATAAATATTGTACACTCTTATATTAAAATAATCATAAAATGAACTTACATTTCAATTACAAATTATATAAAATAGAACAACAATTTTATAGAATATATTTATTTAAATATAATCGATTTATGACAACCTCCACTTATATTAAATATGATACGGTATAATAGCTAACTAATCGACTTTGCCATAAATAATAATAAATAGTGTAATTCGATAAGATAATGAAATATCTGACAATCTCAAAATGATAGCAACTTTTTAAAAGACAGGAAATCAATTATAATGTTGTGTCTTTAATAGAACACTCTATATTAATGCCAGATATTATATAGAATTATTACCAGCTAATAACGTATATAAACTTGTTTACAAGCTTGTAAATCTATTCACAATCCCAAATTCGAATTGGTATATTCGATATACGTATTCGTATTGCCAGCTGACCGGGCTATTTATAATGCCCTAGAAACTTTGCCAGAGAGATCAATATTTGAGATATTATCACGTGATCGGGTTCGTGGTCTCGTGGCCATATGTTCGCACACACTTGGGAACTGGAACTTGTATTCATAATTATAACAAAGCGGCTATTTATATAGATAGAAACGCAAGAACTGCGTGTAGCAAATGTCTCGTATCGTCGGGCCGTCGGGGTGTCGGGTTGTCGGAGTTCTACGACAAAGGGGGTAGGCGCCAAGCGGCACGCAATTCACAATGAGAGGAGCATAATAATGTGCAATAAACTATCTAAATTTGTTGAATTGTTGATAAACTTTGGCGCCACTTTGTGGAAAAACATGAAACGAAGCAATTGGTAACGCGCCTGCCCCGCGCCCCGCTCAAGATCGCCCTGGCCGCAGCTTTGAAGTGGGCAACAAGCTGAGCGTGTGCCAAATTGCCACATGAGTTGTTTTTTTTTTTCTAATGGTAATTTTTGTGGAATATTTAGTTTAGCTTACTTTTTAATTGCAGTTCATTTGGACTCTGAAGCTAGCGTTGCATTAGGAAAAAAGCACTTTGGCGCAATGTCGAACAGTTCGGGAGCAATTTCCGGTATATTGTAAAGTTTTACCTGTTGTGAGACAACTATTTACAAAATTATCAGTTCGCCTGACATTTGACATTCGCAGGTAAGACACACAAACCGGCTGTAGGTCCAAGTTAATTATTATCTGCAATTGTTTGCGCTTGTGTGTGTGTGTGTGTGCGAGTTTCTGTGTGTGTTTATCTGTGTGCGTTTGAGCTGTATCTCTATCTCGCACATGTCGCTGGCGCCGCTGTCCGCTTCCATTTAATTGCCCCTCGGAGAAGCTTGGCAAATTAGTTAATTGGCGGCCAGTTTATTGTGGCTGCAGTAAGTGGCAACTACTTCCCTGAAAGACAATCTAAACGAGCGCACATAAGTTCCATTTACATATGTGCATATAGTGCACAGAGTATATTTGTAAAAGCAACGCTGGATACTTTCTACTAATTCATCTACTGTGGGCCAAAAACGTACCGAGTTCAAAAATAAATATATTACGCGATTGCGGGGCCTTGATTAGAATCAATTTTATTTGGATTCGTCAGTTTAGGAAAGATTATCTTAAGAGTACATTCTTCTTCTTTGAGTCTGCAATTATTTCATTTGCATATTTAATGCTGATAGGATATGTTAAGGTTAGTCATATTTACCTTGAAGCTGATCAAGAACTCAGTTGAGATACAATTCCTGCTCTTATATAGCACATTCAACACATTCATTTTGAAGTTGACAATTTGTATTTTGTTAATTTTTTAATTACTTATATCTTTTGTTATCGTGCAACCATTTAGCATTAGCAAAAGATATGCAATGAAATTATGCAAAACAACAAAATAATGCTAAAAAGAATATATAAAAATAAGCGCTATCTACCTGTGCGTTTGGGCGCATTGAAGAAGTCGCAGTTAACGACGTCCTTTTATTGATTTTCGTACGCCATTAAATTTTGCACAGTTACCCATATTTTCCGCCATTTGCCAGGACGCTTACTAACCCCCAATTCGGCAGCCCCCAAGCCCTGCCCGCCCCCTAGTTGTGGGGCAATGTGGCAGATATTTTTCTTTTGCCAGCTCAGCAGATGAATGCGTGTAATTTTCGGTTTGATTTATGCCCGCTGACCCCCGCTCCAGGCAGCACATTCGCATCCGCCCGCAGCCCGCAGCACGCAGCACGCAGCACACATGGCCACCCAGTTCCGCCCCGCCCCGCCCTCTGCCAAGGTTGGCAACCTCAGATTTGTTACGGGAGCTGCAGGCGCTTCCATGTTTGTGCGTGTGCTGGCTGCTGGTCCTTCTTTTATCGCCCAAAATGCTAAACGCAGGCAATACATTTCAGCCAGCCTTTGGCTTTCTCAGGGCGGGCTTTATTACATTAGGCGTTCGTAAAATAAAAATTGTGCCACTTTCTCAAAAACACGCACAACAATACACACACACGCACACACACTTATCTGTGCGTGTGTGTGTGTGTATGTGTATGTGACACTGTGGAAATCAACCTGCTGCGGCAAACTGCCGAAAAAAAGGGCAGGCCAAGCAGAAAAGCAGGGCCTTGGGCTGGGAGCGAAAATGCGAAAGTGGTTTGGGGAATGATGGTGGTGGCGGTTCTGCCAGGACACCAAATGCGCTGTGCTTTGTTCAAGTCCTCGCCCTGCCGCTTTCGCTTACATAATCAGTCATGTTATCCTTGTTTCGCATATCCTCTGACAAACACACACGCACACCTAGACGCACACACTCTCCAACATCGAGCGTGCATATAGAAATTATTTATTTATGTTGCTGGCTTTTCTCAGATATTTTTACATTTTTTATATTTTTATTGGGCTTAGACCCCGTGCTGGGTGTGTGTTTGGCTTAAAAGTCGGTCAACGAATCGTAGAAAAATATTTTGGAATGCAAGGAATTCTAAAACAAATACAATAGATAAAATATATATACATATTTACTATTCTGTTTTCAAATGTCCAAGCATATTTACATAAGATGAACCCTGGAATTAAACAGTTGGAGATAATTCTTAATTTGGGCGATCTTCTATGCTCTTATTATAATATATTAATATGACATATTATACACATTTCCTAATCTATACAACTAGTTTATATATTAAGTATTCGAGACCGAAAATATCGTCCTTATCGTCGCACTAGAACAATAAAATTGCACCCTTTTAATGTGATATACATATATGTAAGGGTAGTTTATTTTGTTATCCCCATCCCTGTCTAACTATTTAAAGACCCTGACAACCCTGTGGAATCTCAGGAATTAAACAGTATATCAAAAATTATATAAATGAACAATTCCAAGCTCATTAGAAATTGACAGAGTTTTGTTTTACTATCCTATTCCGATTTTACCTTGGTCTCTTAAATTTTCCACTAAGTTTCTCTCTCTCTCTCTCGGCAATCTCTTGGCGCTTCTCCCTCGACAACATTTTGTAGCTTTCCGCACTGAATTCCGAATTCCTTTGCCATTGATAAATGGCATTTGGCGCACTGTTTGTTGTTGTTTGTCTTCTTCTTCTTCATCATCTATTTCTGCTTTTGCTTCGTCTTCTGCTTCTTTGGGCTGTTTGCTTTGCGCTTTTCGCACAGCGTTTTAGCCGTTTGTCCTTTCGCAGTCGGCCAAATGGCAAAAGCAAAGTTTTGTTTGTTTCTGTTTTCACTTGCCTTGCCTCTGTCTCTCTTCTCCACCATCTCACTCTCTCTTTCCCATTCGGTATATTTTTTATTTTATTTCTCCTTTTTTTCTGCTTGCTCAACGGAATCTGGGCTATTTATTCACCCAATTTCTTTTCCTTTTTTTTTTTCGTTTTTGCTTACCACATTTATCATTGTGCCTTCAGCTGCACACACTCACACACTCACACACACATTCATATTCACGCACACCAAAACCAAAGAGCGCGCACGCAGAACTCACACACACAATCAAACAGACAACAGTTACACCCACCAACTTGTACACTCACAGAAATTAATCAGTTAAATGTTGTAATACAACATTTTCCATGCCCTAATAGTTATTTTGTTCGTTTATTATGCTTTTTCTCATTTCTTTGACCTTTTTAAATTGATGTGTAGGGTCTTATTAGTATATTTAAGCGCTATAGGTACGCCAAATAATTCCGTTTTATATTTTTTTTCTGCGTATTTTGTGTAGATTGTAACCGCATTGCGGTCTTCTGAATTCCCTAAACGCTTCGGTCCCATATCGTTGTTGGGGGAAAAAGTTTCTGGCATAAATCAACGGCGTTTATCGGCTATTTAAATTGAAATGTGACAGGCGTTGACATTGGGGAGGTCAATAGTTTCAGCTAAATTAGAAAAAAAAACATTTTATCTGAATAATGTAATTAAATTGATATAAAAATAAAACATAGCAAAAATTTACACGGTAGAAAACTACAATTATGTCTGCTCTCAGAAAATATCAAAAGAGTCCAAATTTAGATTTACTGTTCCATTTTATTTATCGCATTTTTCAATATCTCTCATTTTTGATTTACTCTATTTAATATTGGAATGCCTTAAATTTAATATTATATTATCAACTAAAAGACACTATATCACATATTCTTAAAATTTAAAACGGCAATTTTGGACTATCTTACATAGTAATTTTAAACAATTCGAAAAAGGAAATAAGTTTTTGAAACATAATTGGATTACACAACCACAGATTACTAAATTTATTTCAATTTTTTTTTAAATTTTTTTTATCAAATCAAAAATGAGGCTATGAATTCGTGTTCTCCTCTAGAATGCAAAATAAAGAAAGACTTTCATGGTGACCCCCAACTGATCGCTGCGCACTTGTCGCTATATAATCGTGAGTTCCGTTTGATTTTGACTCATTGTACGCACGTTTTGCACTCGTTTGCTTCACCTTGACGAAGCTCATAAACTTCTCAGCGCCAGCGCGAGCTGCGTCCCGCCTTGCGTTTGTGTTTCACGCACGTGAATTTGCAAGTTATCCATAGTTGCCCCCACCTCCTCATCACACACACACATCAAGGTACAGCCATTTTGCACACACACTCACATGCAAACACACACATTGTGCGTGTTGGGTAGCCAAAAATAACTGAAAGGCTTGGCCGTTGCTCATTCAGCAACAACAATCATTGAGCAGAGTTAGAAGCAGAGGAGAACGATAAATGAGTCAAGCTGGCACGCAGTGCCATCTGTTGGGCATTAGCGGCAACTAAGAAGGGCCAAACAAGCAAAGCTTTAACAAGCTTTGCGGGATCATTGCGGCTGCTGAGCTGCAAGATTGGGAAGTGCCTCAAATCGAATCGAATATATGTAAATCGTTTGTACCTATACATAGCAACAACATCCTCTCAAACACACACACACACACGCCGTCGCACACACAATTGGAGGGTATTTTAATTAAAATGCAATGCATGCGTCCACGGCTGGTGGAAAAACATTCGTTTTGATGAGGTGTTGACTGTAATTTAAATGACAACGTTAGCAAAAAAAAAAAATTATATACATATACATATGTATATAAAAATCAAAAACTGAATTTTAAGTGCAGCCGTTACCGCTTATTAAAGCATCGAAATGACGTTATTATATAATTATGTGCGGCACACAACCTCCGACGGCAGCTTCTAAGCAGGCCAGCGGCCCATACAATTCCCAATGGAATTGACCCATATAACAATCGAATGCTCTGCTATTCCAGCGACGGCGTCTGCTGCTTCTGCTGCTGCGGCAGCTGATGATGATGAAGCGAGGCAATAAATGAGTGCTTTATTGACCGGCAGCTTATGCAAAAAAAAAGCGCTCAAGCTCAAGGCGAGCGCGCGCTCTCTCCAGCGCCTGGCCCTGCTGACGGAGTCTGAGTTCTTTCAGTTTTCGGCGCGCACACATAAATAAATCGATGAGCGTTCGAGCCGCGTCGCGTCGCGGCGTGACTTGCAATATTTTTATTGATTTTGAGCGTGTTGTTGTTGCAAGTTCATTGTTTATGCGGTCATTAAGTGTCAAGTGAACTAAGTTTAGTTAAGTAATTGCTGAAAGCAGCCTAAATCTATAAATAAATGCAATTGAGTGTCGAACATTTAAACATTCACAAGTCTCGCTTCAAGCTGCAAAGCTGCTCTCTCACTCGTCATCGCGCGCTCTCTCTCTCTCTCTCTCGTTCGTTCGTTCGATTTGTATGTGTGTGTGTGTGTGGAATTTATGGCGGCGCATAAGAAAGCGCGGCAAGTGCGATAAATTTTGCAGCCCTGCGGCCATAAAACATGCGACTTGCAGTTGAGTAATTTTCGTTAGTGTTTATTTTGTGGCAACATTTACGGAACATGCGCAAAAAGCAATGCCGCAAAGCGAAGAAGAAGCAGCCCAAATAGGCTGCGACGCGTGTGTTGCAAATTAAATTTATTTATTGTATTTAAAATGCGAGCAACAGTGTTTTGTGTTGTTTTTGTTATTGCTCTTACTGCTGGCTGGTTCGCACGTAAATTTCCAGGCAAAAGACGTGCTTAATTCGCTTTATGCGCATTTGTCGCCTTTTCACAACAAACCAAATTGTTTATGTGCACAAAAATTGAGCGATTGTCGCTCGTAAATCGCGCGCGCCGCACAACGAGAAATATTATAAATATTAAATAAACTTCATATTGTTAATTAATAAACAAGTGAACGAACAACTAACAATAACTACGTGTGAAGAGGTCCCAACGTTTTGTCACTCAGTTCGCGTCTCTGAACAAGTGCTGGAATTTTATTTCCCCTTCGCTCACACACACACACACACACACAGCGCAGGCAGGCAGGCCAGCGCACACAATGTCTGCCTGATTTATTTGCCATAAGTCAAAGCAGGCGCGCGCACATGCTCGTCGCCAATGCGCGCTCTGCGTGTGCGAGAGCGAGCGGGCGAATATGAAGAAAAGGCTGGGTTATTTGTCTTACGGCAACGCTATTATTCATTTGGGCTGTTGTCTTGCGCTCGCTCGCTCTTTCACTCACTCACTCATGTTCATTCTTGGCTGTCTGTGCGCTCATTCGCTCTCTCTGCAACTGCTGCCCTGCGAGTGCAAGTGTGTGTGTGTGTGTATGTTTAGATATCTGTGTGCTGTGGTATGCGTGAGTATCTCTGTGTTTGTGCTTGTGTAAGTGTGTGCTTGCGCTCTCTCTCTCTCTCTCTCACTCTCTCTCTGGCTGATTTTAATGGCCGAAGTGAAGTGTTTATCGTTGGCACACAATATTCGCAAGTGGCATTTCTTATGCCGTCGGCCAAGCCCGCCCCCTTTTTCACTCAAACTCAAACACACACACACACACTTGCATGCATAGGGACAGTGTCGCATTCATGTGCTCTCTAACAGTGCGGTTTGTTTTTGTTCGACTGTTTTCCTGTTGCTGCTGTCTCTAGTTGTTGTTGCTGCACTTTTCCTCTTGGCTTTTCTTGGCAGCAGTTGAAAAACCGCGCCACAATTGGCAAAGCGTCGCGTTGCCTTTTCTGCTTCTTCATCTTCATCTTAGCGCAAAACTTGGCAAAAAGAGTTGTTTTAAAAATTGTTTATGGCCGCAAAAGCTGGCGCTGTTCATTTTCCAGCAACCGAAGGGAACATTTTTGCCCCATCTTCGCCTGCAACATTCCACTGATTAATAGTTTTATTTATTTTTAGCGCTCATCTTCCAAGTCGCAAGTCGCTTTGTCGTTGCTTCTCTTCATCTTCCTTCTTCTGCCTCTTGTGTCTTTTTCTTGTCGTCTCTTTGTAAATTTATGAGTCTTTATTAAAATGTTATACGAGTTTGTTGTATGTTTTCCCCCTCAGCCTTGCTGCTGTCCAGTGCTTCTTTTAGTGCCTGCTTTTTTCTGATTTCTTATTCGTTTTATCAGCTCTCCGTTTGCTTTTTTATCAAATTTGGTGTCAGTTTTGCCTGATTTATTGCATACATTTTCGTGGGGCTCCAATGAAGTGTATCAGAATCGCAGATAAGGGCGCTTAAAGCGGCGTGATGGGGTGTTATAAAAAGGGTTTCGTTTAGCTACTTGATAAGTATTTAATCTTAAGATTAGAGCTAAATTTGAATTGATACCATCAATATGATTTTTAAATAAGAAAAACACTTTTATATTCTATTTATATAGTTTTCGACAGTTTTCAGTTTAAATTTCTTGGGGATATGATATTTTATAGTTCCGCTTAATTTCGTATATCAATTATTTCTGGTATCTCCTCTCTATTAAATTATTATTAATTTGTGGTATATCTTAGTAAAGTTGTATAATTGTAGTTTTAATTGGCTTGCAGCTTCGATCAGTTAGTTTTATTTTTGGCTGCTCAACAGTTGACAATTCTCCCATCGTTGATCCCAAGTTTCTTTCGACGATGTTTTTTTTTTCTACGTCATTTTTTACTTTTATCTGAACCACGACTTTTGGACTCTGAAGCTGAATCTGAACTTTGCTGACCCCCGAAGTGCAACATGTGAACGTAGCTTGTTCTGCCTCTTGTTGTTCTTCCCCCTCGGCCACGGGTTGTTGCTGCTGTTGTTGGTCACATCGTGTCTGTGTCCTCTGGAGTCGATCGAATCATGACAAGAATTTCGTGCCGAAAACGCCAACCGAATGAGAAATGTTGTTCATGCCGCGTTATTTCTGTGCATTTCAGCGGGAAATGGTCGTAAATTGCAGGCGGCACGAACTGCAAACAGACGGCGGGTCGAACAATGTTAGAGTTATCCTTGAGCGAGTCCCTTTCCCTGGTTTTTTATGCACTCCACACACTTTTTAGCCAGAAGAATAACACATGAGCAACAGCATTTTTATGATTGACAATTGACTTTTTAATGGCAAAATAGTCAAGGTCCTGCACCCGTCCTTGGGCTGCGCTCTATGTGCGTTCTTTTTTTAAGGATTAGCTGGGCAATAAAAAGAGCACTTCCAAGTGTCATAAACAAAACGCGCGCCTCGGACGGAGGCAGCTCTGTTAATTTGCGCTTCCGTTGAAAATTCGCTCGCAGGATGCTGTCAGACAGCACACAGGACACACACACACACACACACAAACACAGATAGTGTCGTGTTTTGGCATTGCCTTTTAGGTAGATAGGCCGCGAATGAGCCTGGCATTTGTCAGTTTTTTATTAAGTGTCCTGCAATTGCCAACTGTCAGGAACAAAAAAAAAAAGAAGAAAATTATGGCAAATTGCAGGTAAATAAGCGGAAATTGCGGGAGTATTTAAGAGAATGCAAGCGCAAGTGAAATAAATGGCAGAAGAATTCCAAGAAACTTGTCTTAAATACGTGAGTAAATGATTTATTTTATTAAATCCCACAATAAATAATAACTTAAAAAAGAATTGTCATCTGCTGACAACAAAAACAAAAAGAACACGAAAACTAACTAACAAACTAACTGTGATCGAATGATTTAAGACTTTCCTTATATATATATATATATATATATATATATTTAATTTTATATATAATGCTTTCCGGATTGAAATCAATTATTTATTGCTCTGCCAAATGTACTCAATTCGTTGTTGTGTCTAAGGTGACAGACAGTAAATATTATGGACTTTATTGTCTGTGGCAATTAAAATATTAAAATTTTAATGGTTTTACTAGCGCCAAACTAATAGAAATTAGTAATCAGTTTGATGCCTACAATCTGCCATTCGCTGTCCCTCTTCCTCTCTCTCTCTCTCTCCCTATCTCGCCTTCTCTCTCTGTGTTCTCGAAGAACCAACAGCACAGAAATTGACAGTTTTTGCAAATTAACTGAGGCGCAATTCGTGTCAAAGCGCCTATCAGATTTCTAATTAATTTTCCGTAAAACGCATGAGTCGACAGAAATGTGAGCGCTCCGGAGAGGAGTGCGGCGTGTGGCTGATGGGGTTAGGCAGGTGGTGGATGGGCGACTTCCTGACTCTTGTCAAAGTTTGCTGATTAAATCAGTCATAGAAATGTCGACAAAGCCAGCACAAAAGGAAAAACAAATAAAAAAAGAGAGGCAAAACCTTTAGACCAAATCAAATATTTGCCAGTGCCTGGTCAGGACGGCCCGCGTGGTCTGTGTGTGTGTGTGTAGGGTAATCGAGAGGGGGAGCTGACATAGGAGACCAGCATTTAACCGTTAGTTTTGTGGTCTTATTATGCAAAAAAAAAGTCGCAGTCAGAGTCGGACCACCGCCAAGCGCGCAGGCCCAAGCAGCCAACCAAAGAGCCACGACACAAAAACCAAACACGAAACAGTTAAAAGGCCAAAAGGAGCCAGAGCAAGGGCGAAGAGGTGGTGGGTGCACATACATACGTACAAGGAGAAAAAGTCATCGTCATCGGCAATTCAAACATATGCAGAGCTGCCCCTGCCCCTGCCCCTGCCCCCGCCCCCGCCCCTATCCCTACCACTGACTGCCGACTGCTGACTGCTGCCTGCTTAGTTAGCCTCATTTAGAAAACGTTTGTTATGCAATGCCAACATTTGTATTCGAAAATGTTTTTTATTCAGTTGTGGAGTTTTTTCTCTGTTGTTGCTGTTGCTGCTGCTGCTGCCTTTTGTATTGTAAGTTTTTCGTTGGCGCGGCCTAAATGGCTGGGCCTCTTAGCCAAGCGAACTGGCCCCGTGTGTCCCCCGTGTTTCCTCCGTGTCGCCTCGCGTCCCCTGTCGCTGCCTGAGAACGTGGCGACATGGCTTTTGCGCCGACTTCAGCTGTTTTTCCAACAAGAGTCGAGTTTGAATTTTAAATGCAATCATTTCCTTTACCGCAGTTGGCTTCCCTCTGCCCTCCACACCGTCGCCGTCCACCTTCCACCGTCCACCGTCTACCGTCCGCTATCCGCTTGGTTAAGGACACTTCGTGATTTTTGCTATGATTGTCTGGCCAGGCCGTTGCCTGCTTTTGGCCCAGCTCGTTTCTTAACTAACGAGCCAAAATTGTTTAAATATGCGCGAGATATAAAACATTTCGTGAGCTACGAGAGCGCACAGCGCACTGCGCAATGTTCAATGTTCAATGTTCAATACGAAATTCAAATTCAAATCCGCATGGCCAATAGCCCAACACAACGGGACACCTAGGCCCAAGATGGCCAAGAGGCCCCAGCATCAAGCCGATGCCGATGCCGATTCCGATCGCTGCACGCCCGCAGCATTTCCACACAAAAACCAAAAAGAAAAAAAAAACAACTCATTTGATTTATGTTGAGCAGCTTTTTTTGGCGCAATTTATAAAGATGTCGACGGAAAGTTCGGTTACGTTTTGATATACATATAAATACATATATTTAAGGTATACATTTTGGGAGTTTCACGTTTTACCTGAGCGCCCAGCAACTCAATAAGATACCACAAAATAAAATCAAGAAGAAAAACAACAAACATTTCGGCGCTGTCAACCCAATTCAAATTGTGTACAAAATCGTGAGGCGCATAATTAAAATTTATGCACACATATGTTTAATTCATGGCCAAGGGGAGAGCAGTGCGCAAGGGGGACGGGGGAGAAAGACATCAAAACAAGCGGCAAGTGAGATGTATTCGAGTTGTTTTTCGATTGGGCAGCACAGCCAAAAATGAGTCTTGAAAGTATTTATAAATTAAGCTCATAACAAGTTAATAAAATCGCGATAAACAAATTGTATTATGAATTTTAATACATGTACTTGCGTCTGGGATAATAAATGTGCAGGAATTCGTTAAAATTTAGAATGCGTTTATCTAAATGCAGCGATTAATTTTAGCAAAGCAATAAAACAATTAAATTATAACCTGTTGCGGGCTTTAATTCCATTATAATTCATTGGGAATTATATTTTATTTGATTTTATTCGTTTGACATGCGAAATTAGCTAATGCCATAAATAAACTCGGATTATTTCGGCTAAATATTGTGTATACAATGAACTTATTAATAGGGCTCCTCCCCAACTATTAATTGCAAACATTACAAATCAATTGAATGATCCGTTTCATTATTTATTTGTGGTTGCAATAGGCAAATGATTGGTTAATAGCCCTGCTAGTTGCTTAAACAAGTTAGTTTTGATCGTATCGAAGACTCGTTAATTTTTTGTATGTTTAAAATGTGATTTGATAGATAGTTCACACAGTTAGCAAATTATAGTTGTGCAAGAGTCTGCTGCCTGTTACTTGAAGTATTCCAAAAAATATATCGCAGCTTGATATTGAGGCCGTACAAATGGCGCCAGTTAGTCAGCGAGGACTTTGGGCCAAGCCATGGGAATTGGTCAGGGCCAAGTGGCCCGGCTAAGATGCTGAAGGCGCTGCCATTTTTGGTGCGATGCGAAAACTTTACAATGGCAATTAAAAGTAATTACCACAGCCATTAACGCAGCAGCAACGAACAACGAAAAAAACGCGGCCTCGAAACGCGATACCAAAAACGGGCAAAGCCGGCTAAAAGGAAAAACCGGCAACTAAAATGCAAGAAAAGCAAACAGCAAAAAATGCACGTAATTTATTTGTCATCAATTGGCTGGCAATAAATCAGACAATCACAAAAATGCTGTCAACATTAAGACATGTGAATACGAATACGAAGGCGAATACATTTGCAACAGCAACAATCGCCGTCACAGCAGCAACAGTTGCTGCTGCCGCTGCTGTTTTTTTTTTTTTTTTGCTGTTTGCTGCAGTCGCTGAGACAACAGCGTCGAAGTCGCCAGCATTTCAAGATTTATGGGCGTGTAACCTGTTTCTTTAATTGCACATTTGCAGCCCCCAAACGACAACGACAACAGCAGCAGCAGCAGCAGCAGCAGCAGCAGCAGCAACAGCAGCAAAAACGTGAAAAATGAATTAAATAAAAATGCACACAAAGCAAACGAAACGATTTGAAAATGAACTGAAAACAGTAGCAAAAACATTCGCAAAAAGTTGACTCGATTCTGTTGCTGCTGTTGCTGCTGCTGTTGCTGTTGTCGCCGCTTGGCTGCACTGCATCAAATTTGGCAGCATGCGCGGCTGCACTGCAGAAAGGTTGCCATTTTATATATTTTGTGGCTCGCTTTCAGCTTGCCAGCAAACGTCAGCAGCAGGCCTCTCAATTGTCGCCATTTTGGGTCTGTGTTGCAGTTACAAGCCGCATGCAACATCGTTAATTAGCCGCAGCCATATATGAGCGACTGCAGTCAATCATTAAATTCAATTGCAAAGTTTTCCTTGACTATTTATGGCCGACAGCTGAAGCTGTGCTGATCAAGCACAATTAGCAAAAAGTTACTCAATTCAAGTATTACATAAAGCACTTTATTAAAAATACAATATGTAATTGTGATATACAAAAAAATTTGAATTTTGTAGATTATTTTAAACTCATGCTCAAAGGTATCTATAAAAAAATCTTACCTCTGTGAGCTAGCATAATGTACACAATGTACTCAAATCATGTGTTTTTTAAAAAAGCCTGCCTTAAATTATGCGACACATCCAACTGCAAAGCATAAGTAATCCGAACGAACCATTTCATTATCTAATCATATTTTGCATATGCCAATTTTAGGTAGAGATCAATTTATGGTAAATAGATGACAAAAGAAGTCTCATGTAGGTGAAAAACAAAGTCTAAGTGAACTTAATGCCTCGAGCATGAAGTTGTTCTGAAACATTGTGGATAATGCCCAGTTACTGTTCTATTATTGTACTCCCAATTGCCGTAAAGAAAACTAATATTAGTATTATTTTTATTATTAATTAGCGCACAATGCAATGCAATTTATTTAAAAAAAATCACTTCAAGTTTCATTCTTAACTTTATTTATATGGTTGTCAATTTGAAAAAACTCACTCCAAGCATAACAATCAAATGCAACACATTAAAGTTAAATTTGAATTAAATAAAAAAAAGGGTATAAGCCTCAGAAAACTCTGTGTGCAGCTGCACATTTGGGGCAAGTTGCATGTGGCAAAAGCAGCAGCTACCAAATAACCAATAACAATTTCAGTTGCATGTTTTTGTCGAATTAAAATTTGCAACGTGGCACGTTCGCAGTTAGCCGCCAAAGTTTGGCGCTGATCCTGCCACAAGCACCAGGCCGCAGGCGGCAGGCAACACACAATCTGAACAAACCCCCTTTCACATCAAGGCTGTGGCAGACGTAAGCAACTCGAGTCGTATTCCCGCTTAGTTATTCATGTACATTTGTATCCTGCGCATAAAATGCGGCTGCGGCTGCTGTGCGGAAAGGCAGCAGACAAATAGTAATGAAAACTCTTCTCGCAAGCCAGGACACTAGTTCTTCTGGCTCCATTGTGTGGCTGCCGCGTCGTCTCTTTGCTGCTGCAGCAGCGGCAAAGGGGTCGAGGAGGCAAGGCGCGCAGCGAGGCAGCAACATTTCGACATAATGTAAACTAATTAAAATTCAAAAGCCATAAACAGATTTTGCCAATAAAACTTTGCTAGCTAAATATTTTTTGCGCACACACACACACACATACACACACACACACAGGAGAGCGGGCAGAGAGTGCGGGAGAGGGATTCAGGGGGGCATGCTAGGGAAAACAAAGAAAACTTCAGACAAGTGCGGGGACCTCCGACATCCAAGTTTGTTTGGGCTGAGTCTCAATGTTAAAGGCAGCTTTTAAAGCGTTTTCTCTGCCTTGTTTGTTATTGCTATTGTGCATTGTTAGTTGATGCTATAGAAGCAGATAGATGTACATACTCCGACTCGCGCCCGTACCCGTATACATCAGATATGCATGTGTGCTTAAGATGTGCTCTCAAGTCGACTCGAGTCGAGTCGAGTGCAGGAAGTGAAACGTAGGAAGTGTGGCCAACAACATTTTATACTCGAGCGCATAATATTCATATGCAGGCCATAAAAAACTTTGGCAGCTCAACGAGAGATCTTCTTCTTGTTCGTCTTATGCTGCTGCTGCCGCTTCTTCTTCTCCTCCCTCCTATTCTCGCATACCCACCACCCGCCGCCAAGCGCCACAATGCAAGAGTTTGCACAATGGGTAAAAGCGCCTGAGTGTGTAAATCTTAAAGTTATGAAAACTGACCGAATTATTATATAGAAACAATTGCAGAATTCATTTCGAACATTTTTTAAGAATATCTTTTAAATACTTTACAATTGCGTATATCGTTAAAAATTCCATTTGATCCATGAAAAGACATTGATCTATATATTTCATTTATAACTGATTGCTCATATCGGTAACATTGATTTAAAATTATGGAGCTTTGCTCAAAATTGTTTGATAAAAAGATTTTAAGTAACTTAACTATCAGAGCATAAAGCTCAAATCAAATAATACTTTTATTAAATATTTTATATAGACAAGCTATACTTCAGATCAGTGAAAACTAAAAATTATATATCAAATCAAATTATAATATATACATTTAATCTATACATAGAAATGTATTTATTATATCTTTATTTGTCTTTATATCGATTAGTTATAAGACGATTCTTACAATTGTGCTTCATAGTGAGCAATTTTAAGTAGGCATTCGGATGCCCGAAATTCCCCATTGTGCGTTTTGCAACACTTGAATCTTGGACAGACATTTGTGCAATATACGAGTGGGTTTGCTTTCGAGTTGAACTGAGAGTTGGGGTGTGTGTGTGTGTGTGTGTTGGGTGTGTGTTTGTGTTTGTGACTGAACAATTGAAGTTCGCCGGGGCAAATATAAAAAATGAGCGCCAGAGATAGAGAGGAAGAGAGCGAGAGAGCTTCCCGATTTGATATTGTTGCTGTTATTGTTGTTGCTGTTGGTGCAACGCCTCCATTTGCTGGCAAAGTTGCAGCTAGGTTGGACTGGGGCGAGGGGGGCGCTCGGGTAGAGCTGGGTGCTGGCGGCAGCTTAACTTAACTTTGCTTTTACTGCGATAAAATGAAAATTGCACACGCGCCATAAATAAGGATTCTCACAAGGATAATTTATAAAACTTTGCTCACAACGTTTTACTTATGAGCAGCAGGCGACGCCAGACGAACACACACACACACACACACACACACACCGTCTCCCGCTATACCCGTGCTACCAGCTGTACCTGAGGGGCAGTTGCGTCGCCTTTCGGGGGCAACTGATGCACTGCAGTCTCGTCCTCCCTCTTCTTCTGGCCCTGGACCGGTTAAGTTTGTAAATTCCGTAAGTGTTGAGACTATGACGTATGCAGAGAACCCTTGCCCCCGGTGGAGCGACCCTATCTAACGAGACATGCCACTGGCTGACCAGGCCAGGACCCAATCGGCCAACAAAATGGCCCCACAACAGTCGAAATTGTAATCGATGTGCGAAATAAACAAAAGCGGACATAATTATCGAGTTATCGCGCGGCGCCTTGCTGCGGGTGTAACACGCCCACACGACCCACAACCCACGAACCCACCACGCAGTACTCCCCATCAAAATGGATGACCCTGCCTGCCGCCTAGTGTCGTATGTGCGCTAAGCCCGCACCGAAAATGCTCGCCATGGCAACGCATCGATATTTATGATGTCATGGATTTTATTGCTGCCTCTGCTGCAAAATATTCATATGCGTTGCAGAGCCAGCTACGGCAATGGCAATGGCCACGACTCCGGGTCTGGGCACGGGTCGGGGTCCAGGTCCGGGTCCGGGTCTGGGTCCGAGTCGGGAGTCGGGAGTCCGGCACGGAAACAGTAAAACGACCATCAGCCGAACAGGATGTAAATTTTGCTGCAAAACGAGACGCACAAGGATGAGAGGCAGGGCGGGGCGACAGCGTCTGACTGGGAGTGGTGGGTAGGTAGGGCTTCGAGCAAAATGAATGTCGTCGGGTGGCTTGTTATTGACGTTGCCGATAAGGAGGTGGCGGCCGGACTGGACCAGTGCGAGATGACGCTGGCGCGATAGTCCAGTTGGGCAGCCGGACAGACGCATCGAGGAGTTTCAGCAGCGGCGGCAGCACTGCGGCTGTGCGGCTGCCACAGATGCTCTAGGTCACAGTGCAATAAAATGTTGCCAATATTATTTCGGTGTTGTTCTATTGCCTTTTTTTCTGCTGCTTGTTTTTTTTGTTTGCGCCTCTGCTGCCTATTGCCAACTTTGTTGCTAGCTGGGCCCGCAGAACGCAGAACGAGCCGTTGCTCAAACTGAGGCAACATACAGCATCAGTTAAGAGCCGCGCACGGAAGTTGCACATATGCCTCTGCCTCAGCCAGAGCAAAGGGGTCGAGGCGGTGCCCGCAGGGGTCGCTCGCGCACTGTTATGCGGGCTTTGGAGGTCGCGCTTTGGGGTGTCGGGTTGCTGTTGCTGGGCCGACACTTGAGTTATGCGCATAGATTGAAAATTGTCGATAACCGAAAAAAGAATCGCACGAACTGCAGCAACAAACAACAAACAGAAACAGCAGCAACAGCAACAACAATAAAAACTCGCAGCAGTTTGCAATTGTTGTTTGGTTTGTCAGAAACAACGATCGGTGGGGTGTGCAATGTGGTTGTGTGTGTGTGTGTGTGTCAGCAGGCATCGCTGCTTTTTGGGGGCGTGCCCACACGAAGTTCGAGCGCGTGATACAACACGCCATTATAAAGTTATTAAAAGACAACACACAAAAAACAAAAACAGCAACAGCAACAACAAAAAGCAGAGCAGTCGAAACAGGTTGAAGAAGCATGCGAATGAGCGAGAGTTGAGGGGGCGAAGAGCGCAAAGCTTAGGTAATTGTTGCCTGAGGATTGTTGCCTTTGTAAGCTGCTTATGAGACAATTTCGTGTGCTTTTTAGGAGCCTGTTTAGCTAATGGAAGTAAATGGAGAGGGAAAAGTGGAACCAGCAGAATGCATATACTAAACACAAAATCAGACGTTAACTTTAAGCGATAAGTGTCCATTGGCACTTATAAGTAAAGATATACTTCGAAACAAGGCCATTAAATAGACATTATATATTTAGATAATAATGTTTGGCATTGATTAAAAAAGTCGATATGTATAAATTAAATACGATGCTCTACCTTTTTATAAAAAGCACCTCTGCAAGGCCAACAAATGATTTTGTTTTTGCCTTGAGGCTCGGTTCGTGCGCTTCTTTTACCAAATTTGTGAAGTCAGACTGAAGTTTGAACCTTGGACTTCCTACAATTTTCAATACAACTATTCAATTTATACTCAATTAAATTTATTATATTTACACAAATTTGAATATTTTTGATATATAAAGTACAGAAACAATTATTGGCGTAGCGTCTAGCGTAGGCCCAAGTGCTGCTGTTTTTTATCAACATTTTGCGGATTCAAGTACGCTAAATGGTTATTGAATTGGAACTTCTTCTCACAATCTTCTGTAGTCTATGAAAAACTTATTACTTACAAGAACTCCCTCTAGAATGCAGCTATATTATCATCGAAAAGGTATTATGTGCAAAGTAGCTTATTTAAACAAATAACAAACTATGTATTTCGATATCTTACTCACTTTCGCTCCCTCAATTAGTTCATCAATACCTATTTTTTGTTGTTGTTATTATAAAGATTGTGTTTCATACATTGTGTTTCATCACAGTCTGTAGTTTTCCGCGTAAAACAAAAAGTATTTAAGCCGTCTGCTGACAGTCAAAATTCGCGACAAAAACAAAAAGATTTTGCAACAATGCTGAAATTGTTTATGAGATTAAGCTCATAAACTGCGAAAATGCATTTTAATTGAAGTGCAGCTTTGGGACTTCATAATATACTGCATATTTTTGTTGTTATTGTTTTGTTTTTGGATGCAGTACGCGAAGCGCTGCCTTTGCTGCAGCTGCTGTAGTTGTTGCTGTTGTTTCAGGCTGTTGCTGATAGTAAATTGTGTACATATCGATATATGAAAACTGGAAAACGTAGACAAAATGAACAGCAAACTGGCCTGGTTCCCGCCGTTGTTGCCCGTAGCCCGTAGCCCGTAACCCGTCACCCTGGACAATGGCGTTGATTGTTTGAACTTTGTTGGCGCTTGCCTGAAATTTTTTCATCTCTTTTATTTATTTTTTTGTCGTTTTTTTTTTTTTTTTTTTTGTGGAACTGCCAATAAATTTGCAATAAGCATAAATCGTTAAGATTTATGACACGCATGCATATAAAATAAATAAGTTTCTTTTTATAAAACAAAAATCAAAATGACAAAATAATGGCTGTAATTAAGAGCGTTGATTGGAGCTGCCGTCGAGCAATAGACAAAGTTCAGTTGGGAAGGGAAAAATAATCAACGAGGAAATGCAAATATGCGATATTCTATCAGTTGATAAGAAATGATGAATAGAGTTTTTCTAGATTATAACAGTCCAATACTGTTGCCCATTTGCCAGCATTTGATTTATAATTATGGCCGCTGCCATGCCGCTGCCGTGTGTATTTCATGTCATCTGTGTTGCCATCTCTATCGGATGTGGCACTCAAGATGTGGCGGAAGTGCCGCCCCGACAGCTCACTAATTGCCAGTCACCCCAGCCAACTGCAGCCAAGGGGGAGGGTTGGGTGCTCGGCCTCATAAATACGCCATGTTTGCATGCATTTTAAATGAGAAATTGTCTGTGTCGAAATACGGCAAAGCACGCCATTTAATTTGTATGAATCCATCAGCGCCTTTGTCTTGGCCAACACCAAAAAAAAAAAGAAGAAAAGTGCACAAAAAACCGAAACTAGACGGCGACGCGACAAGTGAAAACGGAGTCTCAACCCCCTTCGGCGACAGTGCCTCATCCTGTTGGCAGTTTTCATGGCTTTGTTCAGAATTACCATCAAGTTGACAGTTCTATGGCGCGTTGACAGTTCACACACACACGCACACACACACACACACACACATGTACTCGCACACATATGCAAATGTCGCCAACTCGTTGGACTCATTCTTGTGGAAAATGTGTCGTGTGAAGAGCCCGCAGAACGGAAGGAAGGAACTGGGCG
Source organism: Drosophila virilis (assembly GCF_030788295.1). Lineage (NCBI taxonomy): Eukaryota > Metazoa > Arthropoda > Insecta > Diptera > Drosophilidae > Drosophila > Drosophila virilis. The sequence continues at coordinate 17,730,451 of NC_091544.1, read as the reverse complement.
AACGAAACCAAGCCAAGCCAAAACGAAACGGAACGAGCTAAAATGAAATGAGGAATGTCCCCGGCAAGTCGTGTGTGTTGCGCCACACAAAAAGCGCAAAACGTGGCGAAATTCAAATGTCTGTAGCTACAGAAAAAAAAAGATGGAGTTTCCTCGCACACTGTCCAGAAACTTGAAAATGCAAATAAATGTAAGTTGGCCATTTTCATTTTTATATGCTATTCTTTTTTTCACGTCACGAATTCGTCACGTGAAGCAACCCCGCCCGCTTGCTGCCCCCGCTGCAGTTGTCGCTCGACTGCCGTTCAAAACTATTTTGGTCGTTGGCATTTAAAGTGTCACATTTATATGGCATTTTTATGCGGTCCTAAGAGAACAACTGCCGCCCTTCCTCCGTGCGCTCGCGACGCCACAACAAACCGCACAACTGCACACCACATTCACCGCATGCCCCCTTCGTTTTCCCTTTTCGCGAATGTGTGAATTTTCCTGTGCCTGGGCTGGAATTTTAAAACGACTCATCTCTAGACAATGGCCACGTATAAAAGTCACTCACGTGTTAAAATACAACGACACTTGAATGGCTCCGCTTGCTACTCATTGTCGGATTGAATGAGTGCAGCTGACAGTTGTGGTGATTAGACAACAGCCAGGGGATTGGGCCAGTAAAGTCAAGGGTATTTTGCTTACATAGAGACATATCTGATCTCTACTTAAGCTTAGAACTCTTTATACTGATGGATGAAATATTTTGTGAATGGATTGGGAAACTTTTCCTGAACAGATTCGTGTCACCAAGTCTTTGCATAAGGTTTTTCCGTTTAAGATTAGGCATGTATAAGATACAACACGTTTCTCAGCTCTCTTCATGCTCAAATGGAGCTTAGCTCTCGATTCGAGTATCAGAAGGACTCGCTACTTTGTGAAATCCATGGCTATACTCCAGAGATTGTGCACATCCTGTTAATGTCCCAGAATGGGATAATGGGATAATTGTCAGGCCATTGCAGGCATTGCAGCTCCAATTACAAGGCATTGACTTGTTACATGTTCCCAACGAAAAAATTATTGTGAAATGGAAACATTTTGGTTCCTTGTCCCGCAAACATGGCGACTTTTTCCATTTTTTTTCTCAAGTGCCGCACAAATGTCGCTATTTTGGGCCGACAACCACTTCAGATTCCAACTTTGAACTCCTAACTTCGCTGAGCTGCAGCAAATGTCTCGCTAACTAGCGCATATGCGCACATTTTACAGATACACACACACACATGCACACTTACACGCTCACTCGTACACGTAGATATTCTAAGTACCCTTGCGCCAGCTACAACATGTTCCAATCATAAATCATAATTCAATATGGAGTACAACTCCCCCTTTAGAAACAGAAAAGACAACGAGGCAGAGAGCGAGAGAGATAGAAAGAGAGTGAGAGCGAGATTAACAAGAGCTAGACAAGCATTCAATGGGACATCGGGCGTTATCCCTGGTCCAAGTTTGTTGTACAATGAAATATGCATTAAAATTGCCTACCAATTGGCAGGCCATAAAATAGAACTCGATCGGGCAACGCTGCCATGTCGAATTATCCAGCACATTATGTGGATTTTTCGTGGAAATTCGATGATGCTTGTCCCAAGACTCCAACTAGAGTACGCTGAGCAGCTGTATCTGTGTCTGCAATAATTTCATTTTTGAGGGAGGTGCCTGAGCGTACATTGGCGCCATGGTTCGTCGCCTGGGAGAGCGTTGCCATAGCGTTGCCAGCGGCATGTCGTTCATTAAGCAGACTTAGTTGAGTGCTAATTGCATAAATCACATGAGGATTTCAGTCGTCTGGTTGCCTCAACAACCCCCACCCTCACCCCTTTAACAATGCTCAAAAATTTCATATGTGCATTTGCCATGCTTCTGTCTAGTTCTTGCTGGGGTAGCGCCGGATTGAGGGGGGTCTTAGCTTTGGCAAACGTTTTGGCTTTTTGTGTGTGTGCGATTAGGCAAGCGACTGTCTAAATAATCGCACACTAGCTAAGACCCTAAGCCCATTAGTTGGCCACAACACAAAGATGCCTCCGACATGTGGCACTAAAGTATCTTGTGGATGCAGAAGTATATTTTGGCAGTGTTCGAGGGACCGCAACAGCAACACCTGAATCTTGGGACAACATAAACTGAAGTGAGCCCAGGAATTTGGATAAGAACTTAAAACTCCATAATATGGATTACACAACATACGTGGCCAAACTGTTTTGTCTACTCTGCTGCGGCAGCGGCGGCGGCACACAAATAAAAAGAACTTGCCAATAGTTCGATGACATTGCCACAAAACAACATGGGACAAGTACAGCAACAACTATCAACAACGATTGCCGAACAACATCATCAAGCTGCGTCTGCGTCTCGAGTTTGGGGCCTGAGAAACTTGCCACCGCCAGCGGTAAAGTGCCACAAAAGACCCGCATCCGCAGCGACAAAAGTCCATTGGAGGGGGCAGCAGCAGAAATGCTTGTTTAAGATTTAAAAGTAAAAATAGCTCCTTATTCATCTTCGATACACGAAGGCAGCTGAGGATGCGGATGCACCCCGGCTGCCAGTCCGACTGCCTGCCTGGCCAGCTGTCCTGATGTCTGCCCGTCTGCCCGTCTGCCCGTCTGCCTGTCTGCACTGGGAGCCAAGTATTTGGCTGCCATGGAACGTGCAACGTGGCAGCAGCTTCAAGTCGCATGTTGCGCCGCATGTTGCATTATTTGCATATGTGCGAGGGAGGTGATACGGCCGGGGAACAGCCAGAGCGCCTTGCTGCCGCCAGCATAAAACGCAATCCTCCAACCACAGGAAGAGGCAGCGTGTTGCCGGGCGATAGGCGAATGCAGCAAAATGTGCCCAAAAATTGTGGATAAAGCCAGAAGAATGTCTGCGCCCTTGAACGTTTGGTGCGCGATTTGTGTGCGATTTAAAAGAGCGCCAAGTAACTAGTTAATTAACAAAAAAAGAGTGATTAATTTTTATGAAAATTAAACGAAATTTGTTGCTTAAAACTAAATAATATTTTTCACATTTTCTATTTGTACATTTTCGTTGTCAAATAATTATACAAACAATTAATATTTGTTACTGGGAATAGGGGAAATTTATATATACATTTTTTTCTTTTAAGTTATCAATTTAACAAACAGCTGAGTAATTAAAATACATTCTCAAGTTATCTGCAACTTTTAGTAGGTATTTGAAAGTCGAGCAGTATGCAGTGTTTCTATTGATTTTATTTTAGTCTGTTTTGCTTATCCGCTCTCCATTATTTAGATATGCATATGTATTGCTGTGCGTGTGCGAGTGTGTGTGTGTGTGTGTGTGTGTGTGTGTGTGTGTGTTCTTCATGTGTTGCTTCAATCGCTTCCTTGCTGTAGTCTTCTTCTTGCTCGTCTGCCCTCTTTTATCTGTTTTGCGTCGCAGTTCGACTCGCCGAACTCTGGCGAAAGATTCGCTTTTGAGATATGCCCACAATAAAACACACAAATAAAAGCTGGCAAACCTGCAGCAACTGCGACTCACCTTTGCAGGCGCAGCCCCTCACCCTCTGCCCCCTATACCCTGACACCTGCCCCTTGCCCCTTGGCCCCCCTGGCCTGCTTGGGATCGTCTCAGCTACTCGGCTGCGTTTTCTTTGGCCTTAGCGCTGGCCAAAGCTGGCGGCAAACCTTTTGTTTATTTTATTATCGTTGGCTATTTGGCCGCTGCCTGCTCCTGCACCTCCTTTTGTATATGGAGTGTGGCGAAAACGCTTAAAACGAAATTTATTTAGTCGACAAAAAGCGGGAGAGAAACGCAGCGGCAAAGAGTTCAACAGAGAGAGAGATTCGCAATGCGACAAAAATGCGACTAAAAATAAAGCCAAAAATCCGAGCAACAAAAATTGCGACGCAGAAAAACAAAAACAAGAAAAACTAAAAATAAATAGACGCAATGGTCCAAATGGTTGGCTAAAATTAATTTTAATTTCTATATTGCGGGCCAAAATTTTAATTCAAAAATGTTGTGCGCGAAAAAAATCGGCTTAAAATAGCCGCCGAATCAGCTGCCAAATCCAATTTTATGATGGTGCGCCCGACATTTGCATAAATGTATGTGTGTGCATGAGTGTATGTGTGTGCGTGCGTGCAACAGGGACAACGACAGCGCAGCATGTGGCAGCCTTGTTGTTGATGTTGCTGCCATTTGAAGCCAGAGTTAGCATAGATTAGGTCTAGGGAGAACATGTGGGTGGGGAGCAGCTACCATGGCATCGCATGTTGCTCGTGTTCAGCAATTCTCGCATGCAAGCAAACAGCACGCGAAGACAGATTAGAAATCCGCCAGCCGTTCCGCGGCAGCGAGGCGGCTAGTCGGCCCACTGCGATTTTCTAGAACTAAGCCCCAACAGCGTTTGCGACTCCCACCGCTGCCTCGAACTGGATGTGGGCATAGAGAATGGAACATGGAGCATGAGAATGGCTGTTATCATTGCAAACACAGCGGGAAATAGCGGCAGTCGATTCGTAATCAAAACCGCAATTGAATGTTGGGGGCGCTAGGAAGGGAACTAGATGTTGTTATTGAGCAGAGTATGAAGCGAAAGCTCTGCAGATCTATTAAGTGTCCGAAGGAACCGGCTTCAACACACAGAAGTTATTTAAACATAAATATGATCGAGAGAGAGAGAGAGAAGCTTAAGCAATGCCTTAAAAATATTATTATAAATAAATGATTTTCATAAAATTCTAAGGACTTTTTGAGGAGAAAGTTTTGATAGTAAAATAATAAATAAAAATGAAATAAATTAAATTTCAATAACTCTCCTTTTGTTGCTAAAAAATAGTAAAAAAAATACACTTCAAATCCGATAAAATTCTTCAAACTAAGCGAATGCTTTCAGACATTTCTGAAACTTACATAAAGAAACTTCTACCTTGACTTGTGAATTATTTGCGCGGGGCCACAATGAAAAGCAACTCGAGGAGCAATGAAATCATTTTCTTCAAGGAGTGCCCAACAATTGTCGCTATTTCTCTAACATTTCACTCTGCCTTTCTCCAACTGCCTCTCAACTTTGGCTGCGCGCTGAAATTTGCATATGCCGCCTGTCGTCGGCCCAAGGGAGGTGGGCAGGGCTTGTTTGTTTTTCTTTTAGAGAAATGGCAAAAAGTTTCTGCATTTTTCTTTGTTTTGCTCCACTTGTCTAGCTGATTGCATTGTTGTTGTTGTTATGCTTGCAACTGTCGGCATTGCCATTTCAAACTAAAAAGTAAATAGAAATACGAGCCGAGAGTTGAGCCATGGCCAGAAGCAGCAGCAGACCAAGCAGATCCCAACTCCGACTACGACTGCAGACTCATTTCTTTAATTTTCTAAACGATTTTCAATTTATGTGCCGCTCTTTTGCCTCGGCACAGTGAAGATCTTCAATTATACGAGAGTTTGGTTCGGTTCCAGGTAAGGCAGGCGATTGCAACTGCCGCTGCGTCCCTGGGGCATTGCTTGTTAGTCGAGGTAGCGAAATTGCAATAATGTTAATTTTTTGCAACTATTTGCCATGCCACATGCCCCCGCTACCGCCTCTGCACCACCTAACCGTTCTCAGCTTTGCTTCTCTGCAGCAACAGTCGCCGAAAAGGGTTTAATTTCATTTCATTCCATTGCCCCAAGTACGTGTAAGTGTGTGTTTATGCTTAGCAGCTGCTGAGTGGGGCAAGGGGAGGAGTAGACGTACCAAGTAGAAGCTGCAGATGGAGCTGCCGTTGCCATTGCCATTGCTGTTGCTGTTGCTGTTGCTGTAGCTGTTGCCTTTGCCGTTGTCGTTGCCTGTTATCTGCAAAACTCCATTAGAAAGGCAACGCGGCGGCACGCAGGAAGCAAATGGCAATGGCGCGCTCCAGCTCCCAGCTTCCAGGTTCGAGCATCGAGCATCGAGCTCCCAGCGAGCTAACGAACAGATGCACACACAAAAGACCGCGGCCGAGGCAGGCGCAAAAAACGACGACGCTTAACGACTTTAAAGAAAAATTAAAAACATCCCAAAAGGAATACATCTTCGCCCTGCCGCATACATCGACATGGAGCGAAACTGGAACCTGAGACTTGGTCTCTGGCTCTTTTCTGTTGCTGCGGCAGCCGTTGCATGTTGCCCATCCGTCCGCTCGGTCGTCCAACTGTCCGTCTGTCCATTTGTCCATCTGTCCGTCTGTCCGTCTGTCTGCTCAACATTGTTAGTGGCTCTCGAATTTATTTTAACGAACTAGTTTGGTCACTTCATACAACATTTTTTTTTCTCTTAGCCAAGATTTTTTTCTGCTGCTTTTTCTGTTTGCTGAGTTTTGCGCTGTGCTCGGCTGCATTTGCTGCGGGTTATAAAATATATTCGCTTTATATAAATAAATAAATTGGTAAATGGCGTTTCATTTGGAGCTGGCATCTCATGTGTTCTTGTCTCCGTCCTCGTCGTCGTCGTTGTCGTCGTCGATGTTGATGCGATGATAAATGCGGCAAAAACCTGTCGCCGTTTGCCGACTAGCAGCAAATTGAATTTATTTGCTCGCAAACGTCGCCAGGCAATGGCCGCAAAATGGAGACCCGATCAAAACAAAAAAAAGTAACCAAATACACAACCAGTTGAGTTTTAATGGCTTACAGAGCGGCTTGTCTGATTGCCAGCTATGCTGAGTATTTTGGCCGAGCTACAGAAATGCAGACAGGTCGTTTTTAACTGGCAGATTGAGGAATAACCCAAACACAGTTGCAGTTGTGAATAAAGAATAAGATACAATTATTGGGGAAATATATATGCATATACATAAGTATATGTCGATTTTAAATGGAAGATTGAGGAATCACTTGATGATAACCCAAACACAGTTACAGTGGTTGCAAGGGAAAAACATGATATATGTTCTATTTATAAGGTAAATTTATGTAGGCATACAGAAGTACATACATTTGTAAAAGAATTATATGAACGCATACATAACTAAAATACATCAGATATAAATGTCAGCATATATGACATAAGTATATGAACATATTTTGATTAAGTTCAAGACTTTCGGGATACTAGTTTACCTTCACGGTATTCTTAATGCAAGAAAGACAAGCTGTTCTTTAAGTTCTTGATTTCATTACTCAACACTCTATATATCTAGAATACATTCCTTTACTTCAGTAACAACTTCCGATATTCTTTTTCTATTTGATGTATTTTCTTCAATATTATATTATATAAAAATTACTACAGCTATATGTGTGTCTTAAATTAAATTCGAGTGGCTTATTTGCTTGCACATTTCCCTTTAAATCACTAGGATATACGTATATATTTCGTTAATCCTTCATTAGCCACATCGACAACACTGACGTCATTATGCCGTCAAGTCAGTCGCTTACATTGCTCGACTTTACTCATCGTATTATGCTGAGGGTATATATAGAGAGGGAATATTACAGAACGCACCCAAACATGAGATAAACGAAACGGAACCACTTTTCGCAGCTGGCGCGCCCTTTTTATTTCGCTTTTATACATACATATATGGATATATATATATATATATATATATATATATATATATATTCTTTTTTGTGGCGCATTATGAGCAACGGCAGCAACATTGAGCAACAGCAGCAGCAGCAGCAACAAAAGAAAAGAAATCGCAGAGCAAAATGCTTAACGAGCACGAAGCACTTGCAAAAAAATGTTGCAAGCAAAACGAACAGCAAAGAATTATTTACTTCAAATTCCGAGTGCAACATAGAATTCGTGCAGCGGCAACATGTTAACTGAAAAGCGCAGCAGCAACAACAGCAGCAGCAGCAGCAGCAGCAACCGGGACTGATGCATATAGGAAAAGAGCTAAAACGCCGATAAAAGCAACGATGGCAGTTCGGCTTCGTTTGGCTGCCCAGGCGGCCATGTTGCTGATTGCCATTGCAACCAGCAAGCAGCAACAGCGACAACAGCAACGGCAACGGCAACGGCAACTCATTGCGAATGCAACAACTGCGCGCCTTTCTCAAGACTTGGACAACGTTTCGGCCAGCATCATTACTTCCATTCAAGCTGTTTTGCTTGGCGTGTACATAAAAAAAAAATGCTGCACGCTGTAGCTGCTGCTGCTGTTGTTGTTCTTGTTGCTGTTGTTGTTGTTGTTGCTGCTGCCACAACCATTTTGGACAAAGCAACTGGGCATTGGTTGCATGTGGCTGCTGCTGCTGCTGCTGTTGGTGCAGCTTCCAGCGAGCCACTGCCAAATAAAGCAAACGCATTGCAAATTCCTCGTCGACCGTTGTTGTTGACTTTTTTGCAGCGTTTTTTAATGATTTAAAATTCCATTTTAAGAATTTTATACTTAATGATGTGTTTTGCGTTGTATTGCATCGTCTGTCCCCCCCTCTCACATTGCGCCCGTGTCCTCTACTGCGTCCTGCCATTGGCGACTGGCGACGTCGTCTTTGCTTTTGATCTAAACGCTGCGTGCTTTTCGTAAATTGCTTTTCGTTGTCGTCCCGGAACGTAGCCGGGTTCTGGGCCGACTGGCCGACTGTTACCTTTTGTGGAAGCCGCATGAAATGTGTGCGACTTGTCGCTCTTTTTTTCTGCAGCTCTTCGGGTTTTTTTTTGTTTTTGTTTTTTTTGCAAAAATTAAAAGGGCCCAAGTGCAATGCAATTGCCGTCTGCGGGGCATGAAATCGTTGCAACCAAAATATTTGCCACACACACACACACACACACCAGTAGCAAACGCACACGGCTGAGATTTATGAGGGTCCCCGCAACTGGCCGTAAATCAACGCAAAATGCGCAGCAACTGCAACTGCAACTGCGAAAACTGAAAATTGCAACAGTTTCTAAATTTTCATAGTCCATTGACGCATGCAAATTTCACGCCCACCGCCCGCCGTTCGCCACCTGCGGCGATGTCCTAACAACAAACAATGGGCAAATACCTGCGCCGTGGCAGTTGCCCGAATTTCCCGCCAAGTGCGTGCGGCAATATGAATTTTCATAATTTTTGCACCGTTTGCGGTTTCCGCCTGAAATAGTCGCAGGTTTTTGTTCCCGCTGACCTGTCATAAAACAGCTGCAATGCGATTTTTCCTTTTTTCATATTTTTTTTGTTGATACATTTTCATAACAATTGTCATACAGGCCGACAAAACAGTTTGCCGACTTTTTTTGTTAAGCTAGATGTTTTATTTTTTTATCGCCTGCTCTCTCGTGCTGTTTAGAAAGTGCGTTACATGCCCGAAATTGAAGCCCAGCGTCGAGCGTGTGATTTATGGCCCGACGGCAATTTTGGTCATTTAGAAAGTTGGCAACACAATTTAGTGGTAAACTGAATGCATCGAAGAACTGACATCAGTTGCGGCTGAATTTACAGTGCGGACACACGAGTCTAAAATGAAGGCGACAAATAAAATATAATATAATATAAATATTTAAATCTTTTCATACTAGTAACTATAAAATGTAATTTATAAAAAAAAATATGAAGTGCTCTTAAAAAAGAGAATTTATAAAAGATATAATATATAAAAATATAAAAGACAATTTTAAGCGATTCAATCAAAAAGTTTCTCTGAGTCATCGTCAAGTCCAGCTCCATTTTGGTTGCCTTGGTCATCTTAACTGTCCTGCTGACCTCTCTCAGGTAATTGCAAAAGGCTCTGAAGTTCATTTCGTGTCGCCTGTTAGCGCTGGCATAAAAATTCAATTATCACTTAATAAAAGCAGCAAATGAAAATTGCGCGCGGCACACAGTTGCAACAACGCATTCGCATTGCTGTTGTTGCAGTTGTTGCATAACGCATGCAAATGGCCAATGGACAGCGCGCTCAACCTGCAACCGGCAAGCTGCAACCTGCAACCTGCAACAATCAGCGAGAGAGAACATTTGCACTTTGCGTTATTAACAAAAGGTCGTTAAAGCATTTTAAGTTACTTTATGCGGCTCATTTTAATTATTTCATTTTACTCAATTATGCCACCAAAATATGTGGCACAGCAGAGCTTGCCGCATGCGAAATTAAAAATCAAGCAATAAACTGTTGCAGCTCATCATTTAAAAGCTGCCAAAAATTATTTAAAATTAAAAGAGAATTTATAGAATAGTCATAATGCATGTTTTAGCTGATTGAAATTGAGAATCGAAATAATTATTATTTAATAGACAAAAATAATTGCATGCATATAAATGAGTCCTATAAATATCTGAAATATTTAAACTATCACAAATAATATAAATAAATGTAAATGAATATATACGTTCTAGATTGATATTCTTCAATTGCATTATAAACTAAACTTTTTATTTTTCTGCTTCCAGGTAAGTGTCGCTATTTTTGAAGAACTTCTTCACATGACTCTTCCCCCAAACATTGACTAAGTAAGAGCATACAGCTTAAAGTGAGTAAATAAATATCAAACTTTTTAAAGCAACCACCAGCCAAGAAAAAAAAAAGAAAAGAGCTTCCACTCAAAGCCAAAAACCCATTTTCCAGATTAGCTGCAAATGCGAAACAAAAATTGGAAAATTACTCATGCGTATGTTTCAGGCTCGAGACCCAACCCAGGCCCAGGCACAGTGCCCGCTGCCAATATGGGCACACATGCGGGATTAGTTTGCATTCAAAAAAGAAATAGACATTTTTTTGCCGCCTGCTCACAAGTGGGCGGGGCCCAGAGACTGCAAACTCAACGCCCTCATTTAAATTTATTTGCGCAAATTTACTTTCCCATAGCATAAAATCAAATCCAATCAATACGCATCTTAAATAAATTCATGGCGCCCGTACACACACACACACACACCCTTACAGTGCCACTCCCCACCCTCCCCCTTTTTACTGAGCCACTCAGCTACCTCATTTTTTGTAATGCTAAATAAATTTATTTGCTAATGTAGTTTTTTCTTCTCTCTACGCCACATGTCGAAGATGTGCAGCAATGTAAAGGAAAAAAAAAGAAAACAGCTCCGAAACGGAAAGAGAAATAACGAAACTTGGTTCTTGTTAGTTTTATCTGCATATCATTGAGATAAATTTGGTGCCGATCAAATGCCGTGTCTGCTATCTGTAGGTCTGACTGTCTGCCAATGTTGCCCGCTTGGGCGTGGACAAAAAAGGGCGTCGTTTTCAAGGCGGGCGGCGGTAGCAGAGAAAAAAAGTCGGCAGAAAAGCCGCTGATTTGCATACGAAAGTAATTTGATGTCTTGCGAGTCATACACACTCGCACACTAATGCAGACGCACACACACACAGTTACTCAGAAAAGTAAGCCGCCATAACGACACGTCACGAGCTATATTTCCAGAGCTACTGATAAGCAACTCGCGAGTAACGGAGCGGGGAAAAGGCTTTGGAATGGTTTTCCAATTAATATCTTGCATGTAGAAAGGGAAGTTATAATAGAAACCCATATCTATATTCTATATTATTCTATCTGTTATAGTACAGAGTAGTAAAATATTAAGGGACCCACGACAAAGAAAAATAGACGCTTATATGCTTATATAGAGAAAAGTTTGTGGATCAGTAAAATGTTAAAGGATACAAGACATATGAAAATAGATAGAAAAGTTAGTTGATCAGTAAAATGTTTGACTATACAATGCAAAGCATTAAACTGTAATGTGCTAATATAGATAACATCTTATAGATTAGTAATGGGACACAAACCAAACAAAAATATACGCTAATATGCTTTCGAGTGAATTAACATGATAATTTTAGTATGTATCGACGCATGTATATGGCAAGTTACGATAAAGATAAAGATATGATCTATGTAGTTTTTGAAGGGAAATAAAAGGATTCATCCGGTACGGAAATTAATAAAAATTAAAAGCTTTTCAATGTAAGCTGGAAAAAATAGAGCACTTAGCGTTTATAAAAATTTACAAATAATCAATTTACTAAGTTAAAAACCAAGTTCAGCAATCTGATTATCCGAATTTACACTCACATTAATCAACAGCAAACGGGTGCTTAGCTTTATGAGAGTTTCAGGCGATAAACATTTTGCAATATGATTTTGAAGAATTTTCAATTAACTGCCTGATAGTTTTGTTACCCTTATAGGGAGTATTTCGGGGGCGGTTTATGAGGCCATGATACTCGCGACCAAATGCAAAATGGCCGTTCAGCGGGCAAATTGAAAATTTCCCTAAATTTCCACAGCCGTTCTTGATGTGCCAGCCGTCCCACGCAGACATAGTTTTATAGTTGTTTGGTCAGTGCATATGTAGATTTTCAGCTGACCTGACAATTTCCCCAAAATGTGATCAGGGTGGGGGCATGGGGCGTAGAAATTTATGGCGCTACGAAATTCCTGGGACTTAATTGTCTGCGTATAATGAATGAATAAACGCATTTGCCTGGCCAAACTACATGCATATAGCACTGGGAACGGACATGGCCGAACATATTTATCAAGGGGGCCGCTGTGCTGCAGCTACTGAACGCTAGGCGGCGTTTGTGAGCCGCCATTAACTCGCGATTATTATTAGTTTTTATTGCGCTTTTCATTGTTGATTTTCAATTTTTAATTGAATTTTAATGGAATTCATGGGGCGTGCATTTCGAACGCAAATTTTTACCGCATTTTTTTTACCGAATATTTTGATTTAATTGCTCGCTCATTTGGAGTTGATCAAACGCGAGTCTGATTATTTTCGCTAAATTAAATTTTAATCATAATTTTAATGGCTCGACGCGTTTATTGCCATTTTGTGGCATACGTATGCATATGTATATTAATATATGTAAAAATATATATATGTACATTTCATGTGTATGTATTTAACAATACTTGGAACACTTTTAGCGAGCCGTTTAATTAGTTTACACTGCGCTCCAACCCATTTTTGGCTTTGCCTCTTTTTCTGCTTTTGTTTTCACGTGCCCCCAGCCCAGCTACCCCCTGTTTTGCTTCATGCCGACAAACGTTTTATTTCGTTATCTTTTTGCCGCAGGCAGCTGCAAATGCCACGCAAATTAAACATGCTACCTTTTTTTTACACCAGCCAGCCCTGCCTGCGCATTTTTTACCTTTGTCGCTTGACAAACTGCTCAGCTCTCGTATTTCTCTTACATTTTGGGCCCTCTCGTTGGGTCGGTTTGGTCGTTTGGCCATTCGGTTGTTGGCCATCCGGTTATTAAACACCCACTTATTAGCTGCTTTTATTTACATATTCATGCGGCACACTCCCAGCTTAATTGGCAGCCTTGCCACAGCCTGACTGCCTGCTCGGTTACCATTTTAGGTATGTGGCCAACGTAAATTTTGACTCCTTGCACAACCTGCACAACAACAACAGCAAAAGTCTGCTAATCGCATCATAAATATTCAGCGTGGTTTTGCTTTGGTTTTTGATTCAAGTTTTCACACCCTCCGGCAATTCGGGCGTTTAACATATTTTATGACTGCACCGAGGAGCAGGCCTCTTAAAAAAAGTGTTGCATACGCCGCGGCGCACGCATGAGGCAAGGATTGGGCTCAAGCAATTGGATATGGGCTGTGCACCGAGCGTATGAGACGCAGGCATAAATAATTTCACAGCAGTCGCAGCAGCCTGTGAATTATTTTCGAGAAAAGTTTGTTGAACTTCTTCTCATTTTTGATTGCGTATATATAAATACGTGTGTGTGTGTGTGTGTGTGTATCCCGCTTGCCTTTCACAGCGACCGCTGCTCGAAAATTAATTGCTTAATTAGTTACGGGCAAACACTTTGAAATATGGCCGCGACGCTCGACTTTACTTCAATTCAGTTCAGTTCATTTTTTTTAACTCAGTTCTCGCCTTTCAACTGGTCATAATTGCTCTATTAAACGGGCTTACTTTAGAAATTCGCTTTATTTTTTATTGTGGATGCGACATGGGGCTGCAACCGCTTGTGCTAATGGCCAGTTAGCTGTCTAGGGTTAGCGTTAGGGGTTAGGGAGCGGTTGCATTGAGTTATACGACTTTCGGCTTTGCCATTAGGCATGCAATATTTTTATATACCAACACGCATACGCTTGCAGCTATACAGATATACAGTTATAGCTACAAATACAGATATAGATACAAATACTTATGGCCATTGCAACAAAAACATGTTTTATGTCGTCCTTAATGACCCCCGAGTCGAGTCGAGTCGCCGTCCTCCGTCGTCGGCGGCGTCGTCGCACTTAATCGCTTTGAATTGCAAAAGCAAATAATGTGCAAAAAAGCATAAGGATAAAGGATAAAAGGATAAACCATAGCGTCGCCAACAGCGGCAGCATCATGTTTGTGTGTGGCGGTTCCTTGTTGCCTTATAGCATCTTCATCGGCTCGCCACGACCGCCACGAACGCCACTCCCACATCCAATCGCCAACCACCCATCCCTTGGCTATCTCTTTGGCGGCCACTGCAGAATGACGCCATTATTTTGACAAATTTTTTGGCAATGCTTTTTGTTGTTGTTGTTGTTGCCGTTTCTGCTTCATGGCTAAAAGCTCGACTGCTGTCAGCTTTTGTTGGTTTTTAAATTGCATGCAATAATTCAATTTTATATATCCGCAAAAAAAATCCGCATATCTGTATCATTTTTATTGGTGCTAGATTTTTCTTGAACAACTTTTTTTTGCCAAGGGTGCAGTATAGTCTCTTATATACATAGATAAATATACATAGAAGTGTGTCTTTTTGGCACAGATCGAAATGACTGGCTTTTTTAATAAAGTGCAGCATATGATAAATATGACAAAATTCGAGGACTCTGTAATTTTTAGTAAAACGGAAAATCAAATTAAATATACTATTTGTTCTCTTGAATGTATAAACTCGCCTGCGCCTATTCTCTTGAGAGTAAGAAAACTTTTCAGTTCTTCTTTGTGCCCTATCCTTAAGCGTTTTCCATGCGCGCTGCTTTTCTACTGAAATGAGAGTCATTTCATTAATTTTTATATTGCCAAGTGAAAATATCTCTTGTATAAAAAATACTTCTAAAATTATATTATTTAATTGTGACCAAATCCTTTATTACCAGTATAATCAGCTTTTTAATTTCCACACCTTGCCACCCTTTCGCCCAGCATATGCTGCTGTGGAAATTTATGCAAATTACTTAATAAAATGTTGACAACAACAAAACTAAATACAATTTCAATAGACCAATATAAATTTCCCTTAGCACTTGCCCCAAAGTGTGTAGCACTCTGCCCAGCTTTGGTCAGCTTTACAAAGGGCGTTTTTTGTTGGCCATTTATGGTCTTTTAAGGGCGGCAACTCCCAGTGCCAGGACCACCCCTTTTGGTGAGTGCTGCAGCCATGGTTGCCTTGGTGGTTAAATCACTTGCGTGACACAGTTTTTGGGCAGGAAATGCGAAACGTAATGATGAACCTGTCCTGAGGGGGTTGAGGGCGCTGCTGCCACTCGGCTTACAAGTTGGCTTTTTTGTGTTGGGTGACAGCACATAAATTTCGCATTAACCTGACGCGTGAGAAGTCCAAGGCATTAATAAAAAAAGCAGCTACTCCTGTTGCAACCCTCGCGTTTGAGACGCTCACGTGCCACACGAGGCAGCAACTGCTCCTGCGCCTTCGCCAGCCGCCCCTCCCCAGGCCACAGTTGTGCTGCTGCTCTGGTTTCTGTTTGGCTTCTGTGCCGATTTCAGCTGAAAGATAAATAATAAAGCGCTTCCCAGACGCAGTCATATTTGCGGTTGCTCGCCCCACCTCGCCGGCTGCCCCTCTCGTCTCCCTTGTGGCCGCCTGACTTCTTCGCATTTTCGCAATAAAATCGTAATAAAACACATTGGTCACGTAATTTCGTTTGTCTGTGGGATTTTATTGTTATTTTTTCGTGCAATTTTAAATTGTTATAAATGCGACGGCAGCACACAGAAGCCGTGTGTTTACGCTCAGCTTCATTCTGCCCCTCGAGCCACTGGTTCACATCCTGCCTCCTGCCTCCTGCCTCCTGCCTGTCTCCTCGCTATGCGTACTTATGTATTTATGATGTGGAAAATATCTTGAAACCTGCAGTGAGGCAAAATCGATGGTATTTGCTTTTGGGCTTACTCAAAAATGTCTTTTCTCATTAAATTGCCGCCCCTCATTGCCTGGTTCTGCAAAATGAACAGCAGCACACGCCCTCATATTTGCCTATACGCCAACCGACAAACTGGCAGGCAGGACACTCGAGCGAACAAACGGCAAACGACAAACGGCAAAACTTTCACTGCCAACACCGCATGGACGACAATTAAGCAACAAAACTTTGATAAATTGCTTCCTTGCTGGCATTTTATGAGTTCTGCAGACCCCCAACCTGCAGCCAGAGGGCGATTCGAGAGCTGAGAGCTTCTTTACACTAATTAAGGGGCTCATGGTTTCCTGCAAATATTTGTTATCTACTTTGTGGCGCTGCCAGCAGCCATTGGCAACCAGTAGACCAAAATCCAATAGCAAACAAGCAGCAACAACAATGTGAGGAGAAGCATAAGCAACAACAACAACAACAGCAACAAGGCAGCCATGTGGCGCCACAGTACGATGTTTGCCTCATTGGGCAAGTTCGTTATAAAGTGCAAATTGTTGAAATAGTTTTCATTTGTCGGCCTCAACTCATCGAAATTAAAGACTAAAGCAATTTGGGAATATATACTAAGGCACAGTTTTTTAAATAATTAAAATATTTGAAATATTTTATTATTTTCGTTTAGTATAATCTGAAACCTTTAAGTTAAAGACTTAATTTATTTTCTTTTTGGAACTAATAAAAAACTAACAATTTAATTTAAACCTTTCCATTTTCTAATATTTTCTATTGTACTTTTCCTTAAAGAAACAATAATAAACCAGCCGGTTGTTTAATTTTCCAGGCTGCCCTTCACTCTTCCAAAAAAAAAAAAAAAAAACGTTTCAAAGCAATCCATCATTAATAATAAATAGTTGGCGGAGTTCGGGATATTGTCTATATTGATTAAATGCACTTCAGGGAAAATAAATTGTTGGTTTGGAAAAGTGGAAGTGGGTGGGTGGGGGGTGGATGGGTAGGAGAGGCCATTGTTATGGTTATGGATAAAACGCAATCTTCAGCAAATTATAGCAATTTTTATGCTTATAGAAAAGCGCATTGCATTCAAGTCGCAATTTGCTCCACTCGGTAACCCTAAAGGGTAAAGACGCAATTACTTTTATTATTCAGCCGGACCTCAGCGGACCGCAGCGGACAGCGTCTTGGCCAAAGCTTAGCCTTCACATTCACCCCAAAGGCAGCAGCGGCGTTGGCAGCGGCAGTGGCAGCGGCGTTGGCAGCGGCAGCGGCAGCTGTGGCGAGTGCAGGCACAGGTCAATTCCTTTGAGCCCCGACTGATTGATGACTGTCTAGGCAATTTTATATACGAGTATATATCATGGCGTTTTTCGTAAAGTATAGCCTGATATTATTATAATGCAAAATGTATTATTACAAGTAAATGGCAGCCAGGAATTTTTCAGCAAATTTTTCCGTGGGCGTTGCGGCTGACTATGAAGAATGCTACGCTCTTCCCCTCTCTCTGCTGATACTGTTGCCTCTTATACTCGATCTTATACTTGGTCATAAATCGCAATGAGTCAGCGACTGCAGAAAAACTGTCCACAGTTCTTAACTCATTTTGGCTGAACGAGCGATGAACGCACAACGCGCGACGTTTATTGGTTCCGTCTGGCCATTTATTTCACTCCTATGATCCGCTGGCGGAAGCCATTAAAGCCACCACCAATATACGACGACGACGACGACGACGCGGCTGTAGCACAGTAGGCGACCACTCGGAACCGGCTGCTGCTGCTGTTGCTGCCGTTGGCGTTGCTCTACCTGACTTCAGTCGGGTTTTTAAGATAACCAAAAACCGGTTCGCTTGTGACTTGCTGCGACTTGCTGCTGCTATGGCAACCATAAACATGGCAAAGAGCAACAGCTAAAGATGCAATGGCACTGGGCAACCGGGCAACGGGCAATACATCAGCCCAGCTCATCCAGTTGAAGCGGCTGCAGAAGAAGCCGCTGCCCATTTGGCGACCCATTAGACAATCGCGCACATTTCATCAAGCCAACCACTTTGCACTGCACGTGGCTGCGTTTGCCTCACGTATTCACCACCTCCGCCAACCCCGAGCCCCCCTCCAGGTTAATCATATGCGCAAGTGCCAAAAGCCCGCCTGATGAACGAGCCACAGTAGAACCGAACCGGTGTCTTCGCCAGCTTCTTCGTGTGTGGCCCGACTTTTCTATGCGAGTGCCGTTGGCTCAGGTTCGGCCTGGTACGGCCCATTCCGGGGATCGCAGTGCCCAGCACAGTCATTAGTTTAATTGCGCTGTTTATGAAGCGTTTTCATTGACTGCTGGCCAGGCGAGTGGCCAACAAGTGTCTGCAGC
Organism: Drosophila virilis; assembly: GCF_030788295.1. Taxonomy (NCBI): domain Eukaryota; kingdom Metazoa; phylum Arthropoda; class Insecta; order Diptera; family Drosophilidae; genus Drosophila; species Drosophila virilis. Next base: position 17,712,030 of record NC_091544.1, on the reverse strand, counting down.
TGGTTCTGCTGATTATCATTTAACAATTTTGTTGTTGTTGTTTGTTGTTTGCTGTTTGCATTTTGCATGGGACGCGCTCATTTTGCCATGTTGTGTGTTGTTAGTTTTAAATTAATTAAATTTAAATTAATTAATAATTAAATTTAACGTCAGTTAATGGAAAACTTCATTTATGCCGCATGATACGTGTAATCTGTGCTTGAGCTTGAGCAATATTCTGAGGCGTTGCATGTGGCAACTCTTATTTTGTGTATTTAATTTAAGCCAGAGAGCTGTATTTATCTGAGTTGCAACAGATATTTTCCCAATAATACCATAAAGAATATATAGAAATCTGAAAAGATATCATTAAATGCAACTTTAAAACGCGCACCCAAACTTTCTAAATGCTTATCGCCTTTTCATAACAATATATAATATATGCATAACACAAAAAATATTTCAAATCTTTAAAGGTTTTTAGAATTTAATAGAAGTACATGAAGTAATTTATAGACTAAATATAAATGTGCAACAATCAGAACTTAAACGCAATTAATTAGAGTTTTAATCAACATTTCATAACATTGACTATTTGTTGAACACTTTTAAAACTTGAAATTAACAATTTAAATTTATTTTAATTTTGTATACCTCTTGCAATTATGTGTAGCTTAAAGCCACTTGCTCGTAATTGTCGTTCAGGCTTGTAACATATTATGCCGCACTTTTAGCCTGGCTTAATCTTAATGGAAATCAGCAGCAAATTGCTGGCGATGTTAACAATCAATTTTTATGCGCGAGTTGGTCCCCAACTTCATATAGTTCCGGTTCTTATCGCGACTAAGCAACAGAAAAAAAAAGAAACATTTTCGTCAATTACCAGCTGCTGTTAAAACAATAACAACAACAAGTTGTGTGAAAATGTTGTTAGATCGGGGAAGGGGAAGGAGGGCAAAATGCAAAAGCAACAAAACATTTAGAAGCAAATAATTTCGAAACGTACTTAAAATCAATTTACTTAATAACTGGGCAATTTGAGTGCGCGCTGAGCCCGCTCATTTAATGCGGCTACTTTTGAATGTGCCGACGCACACACCAGTGTGTGTGTGTGTGTGTGTGTGCGTGTGAGCTTATGAATAAACTAAACATGTTGCATGCCAAGAGTCGAGCCTCTTTCCACAACGTCTCGGGCAGCTCAATTCATTTTGGCATGAGAATAATAATTTCAAGCCAAAGCAGAACAATGGCCGCAACAACAACAACAACAATAACAGCGCTTGTAAAAAAAAAAGGAAGAGCAAAAACAACAACTGAACGCGCTTAATAATAGTTGTTCCAACACATACGCGAGCACTAACCAATGCAGGCCTAGCCGGCGGGTAATCGTTTTACTCACCCGGCGAACGTTCAACGGGCAATTTGAAAAGCGCGCAACAGCAACAACAACAGCAGCAACAACAACGGCAACAGCAACTGGCCAAAACAAATCAACGGCAACGGCAACGGCAACAGCCCCAGCCAAAGCAACCTGCTGACCAGTCAGAGTCGGTTTCCAGGTCTTGACTGTGGAACGTGTCCCTGGCCATGGGGCAGACCTCCACTTCATCCCAGCTCCACTTTTGCACTTTGCATGCAGTCGCAGATACGACAGTCAGGCGGGGGCGCAGAGGCTGGATAAATTGTATGAGTGCAATCAAGTTGGGGCTGCCTTTCGTTGCGGCACACAAATCGCAGCTGAAATTCGCAAAAGAATTTCTAATAAATAGAAGTTGTTGCCTGCGTTTAATCAACTGGCAAACTTTTAAGTTAAAGTTTATAAATTGAATTAAATATGCGCCTCAATTATCTGCACTTGCATGCTGCAGTTCCACGTTCGTCTTCTTAATGCGCGTAATCTGCAAATTTATTTGCACGCTCGTCTTGCGTGCCCATCTTAACACATACTCAGCGGCTATGAGTTATAGCTGGTATATTGCTGGGTTCTGTTTTTGGCTCAGTCTCTGCTGCAACTTCCTTCGCCGCAGCTATGTCTGCATCGCATCTTCGCCTGCCCGCTGTGCAGGATGCGAGCGCCCCAAAACCCCTTTTTGCCGAACTGCAGCAATTGAAGCGCAAAATACTTCAGTTTAGAAGTAGACTTGTATATACTTAATATATATATTCGAGCTTTAGACGTATGGATTATAATTAAGATATTGCACTTGATTTCAAATAAAAAAATAAATATAATAATGCAGCAGAGCAATATGACTATTAAATAAATAAAATGTAGATTAGGCATTTTAAGTATGTTAACTTAAGTATCCATAGCACAATTGTTGTATAATAATTCAATTACTGAACATCTCTTATGGACTCCTTTTGTACATACACTAGTCGCAAATTCAACTAACTAACTTAACTAATTGTCTTATAACGAAAGGCTCTCTTCCGGATCCTGCTCAATTCTATTCATTGCCTGCAAATTATATTGCCAACTTATTTGTCATTTCATTTCGCTAGCAGACAGCATTTGTTGTTCCTGTGTGTCTGTGTGTGTGTGTGCGTTTGTATTTGTATGGGTTGGTAGTTAGTTTTTGCTGCCCAAGCAGAGCAGCTTTTTGGGGGCAGAGTTTGTTTTGTGGCTATTTTATTGCATATATATTGTATAATACACAAACACCAGCATAAATATCATATATACATACATACATATATTTATACGTACATATATATATATATACATATATATGTATGTGTTTGTTTTTGTTTTTGTTGGCTGACTGTAAAATTTGTGTGCCGAGAGATAAAAGTGCCAGAGCAACTTGTCATAATAAATTTTGGAGCGAGCGCTGCGTCGCCTTTTTGCCATTTTATTTATGCGATTTTCATAAAACACAATAGCTTTTGTTTAATAACAGTGAAATTTATTTTAAATCAACAACAACAATTACTTTTTTGCCTTAATGAAGCGTCCGCAGACAAATTTCATGCACTTCAATTTTTGTTTTGGCTTCTGTTTATTTTTTATATATTATTTTTACTTTTTTGTTGTTGTTTTTCTTTTTTGCAATCACTTTGCAATTATAAATTTGCATAAATTTATTTAAATATTAATAATCTGTTAACAATCCAATTTCGCTTGCTTGTGGGGAATGATCGGATCGAATTCGAATACCAAGTCCAATAATGTTTATCAGTTCCGGCACACTCACAACACACACACACACACACACACATACACATGGCTGCAAATAAACTGCAACAGTATTTAGAGCCTCCAATGTGCACTGCAAGGGGGTAGGGCATGAAAACAATGTGCAGCATTCAAATGATTAAAACAGCTCCAAAATGCTGCAGCCACAGACCATGCACAGCTCAACACACACAAGCACACACGCACACATACATACACAGAGAGAGAGAGAGGGTGAGAGAGAAAACAACAACAACTGACCAACAACTGTGTGCGCCACGTTAATCTTTGAAAATCCGAGTGCTGTATGCGGTATTATGCGAAAATTTATCTGATTTAACACCTAATATACAATAACTTAATATGCAGTGTGTTCCAAACGCTTGCACGAGCCTGCAGTCATCCAGCAGCCGCCCAGCATCACCAGCTCCAATGCCACAGCCAGGCTCTACCCCCAGCACTTGGTCAGGGCGCAGCAAGCGGACAACAACTGCGCTAGGCCAGACCAACAGACACAGTGCACAGTGGCACGCATATAGACAAATATATTTAAAAATATATATATATATATAAAATATATATGTATTTTTAAAATATTTTTGTTGGGAGAATTTTGTCTTATGATAGAAACTAGTTCCTTTATGAATCATCATCCAATAATTTTGTTCTTTTAACATAAGTAGTTTTTTATAGTTGTTGAAATCGAAATTATATTTAAGTATATATATTCATGTATATATACTTATGTATGCGTTTTTCTTATATTAGTCTATATGTTTAATCAAGTTCTTATAATTGGAATTTATAATTTGATTTACAATTGGCTGCTTATTTATACTCAATCACCTGAATAAAGGGAGCAGTACCCCACTGTGAGGTGGCGGCGTTTTTGGTGCTAGCAACAACAACAACAACAGCATTAAACTGCAATGTTCAGCGTTTGCGCCCAAAAAGCTTCAACAACTACGACTGGCCTTCTACTCCCTGCCTCCTTCTCCGCTCTCTCTCTCTCACTCTCGCTCAGTCGCTCTCTTGTTTTCTGTCTTTCTCTCGCACACATATTCACACACATTTAGGCACGTTTACAATGTCCGTGTCCATGTGAGTCGCTCCTCGACTGCGTTCGAATGCTGCGCCTGGTATGCGGCGTTTGGAAAATGTGAATATGAACTGCATAAATCTTCCAGAGGCAACGGCGGCAGTCTTTGCCAGTGCGCCAGCCCCTCGTCCCGCCATTGGCTTTACGGCTTTTCGGCTTCGGCCTCACAAAAAAAAAAAAAACAGATATAGCAGGCAGCCTGTTGGCGCTGGTGCGAGCCAGTCCCAGTCTCAGTCCGGCCGGTGCAGATATATGGGCATAGGTACTCGTAGTTGGATCGCAAATGCGAATAGAATGTGGCGGCATCAAAGTTCAGCTCACTTACTCACCCGGCGTTGATGGCCATGCCCAGGGAGGAGTGGATGTGCAGGAGGTGGCAGCGGGCACTGCACTGTGCGCCCGCTGCTTAGTTCACTGCAGTTTTATGCGTCAGTGGGGTGGTAGCCAGTCATGGTTTGGTCTGTGCTTGCCTGCTCTGGACGTGGCGGGGTATTTTTTCTTTTCGGGCCTAACACTCATAACTCTGTTATTATTATGCATTCATATCGCCATTTTAATCACACACATGTAACGGACATGTGTCCAGCGATGTGGGGATTATGGGAATCGCTATCGACTGCCAAAGCAGCGGAGAACAAAGAAGGCGGGCCTAGCTACGAAATATAGGTGCAACAGTTGCTCGTAAAGGATCGTAATGAGCACATGTTACCCACTTGGAATACAAGGGTATCCTATGATAAGCTATCTGTATTTCACGCAAATGTGATTACAAATGAGCTGCAGGTGATTCGGTTTCATAATTAATGGGAGCACTTAAGGGATAAGCGATGAGCAAAGGTTGTTGGATGAAACACTGATTCAATTCAGTAGGTTAACATTTCATTTTGAATATATTTCATTTTGTTTTAAATATTTTGCAATAGATAATTATACCTATAGGAAGAACTAGGTTGATCTTGAAACTAGGGGAGCCTTTTGAGAAAAGTGTATGTTTATTTAATGAAAGAACACATTTGTTAATTTTTGAATATCAAGAAGTATTAGAGGAAATTTGGTATGCAAGCCAAGACTGTAATATATAAGGCTAAACGTGCTCTCTAAACTTATTTAAATTCTTTGTGTAAGGTAATAAGAAATCTCTCCAAATTAGTGATTAGAAGGCATTATAACCTGTAGCTTATTAGAATTTAATTGAATCAGTAGAAATGTAACATAAACATGCTGCTATACAGCTGGGTCTTCCACCTCAAGCCCAGCAGCGAACTCAAGCACAATGTCGCAAAATCTATATAATTTGTAGCGCAACAAATTCCAACTGTGTGCTGCCGTATGCCACCGCAGTGTGTATATAGAAGGCAACACTTTGAGGCCCCCCAATGATTTATTGCCCAATTTTACTGCCATGTTTTCTTAATTTCGCATTCGACATTTTCCCTGCACTGGCGCTGTCGAGGCGCCTCCTTTGCCTTGGCAGCCATGCGTACCAAGATACAGTTAGTACACACACAAACGCACACACACACCCCGATCCACCCCTAGGCAAAGGGAAAGCATGTACCGTTAGCTGGCGGGTAGTAGCTCAAAGAAATAAAATAAAACACGCACCAAAGCACATTCATCCCTCGAGAAATATCGCTTATTTGGTCGGTAATAATTCTTGTGCTGTGCCAGGCCGAAAAAACCCACCCACTTACCACCCGCCCTCACCCCTCTCTGTCACTCTTCTGGCACGTCTTGATAAAACAACGAGCGGGCGGGCGCTAAGACAAAAGCAACAACAATGGAAGGCAATGCCAGCAGCATCTTCTGCCGCACTCCACCCCCCTTTTCCAGGGCCGCCGCACCCAGCTGCCACGTGCGTGAGCTGCCGGCGAAGGCGTGGAACCGAAGCCATGGAGCCGGCCATGGAGCTCATGAATGCCGCAAGGAGAAAGTTTTGCGCCCGGCGAAACGCAACTCAAGGTCCAAAAAACCAAGAAGTTGGCCAAAGGTGAAGCTGGCTGAGAATAGGAGCGGCCCGGCTCGCATTTTTCGCTCGTAGACACTTTTTACGAAATATTTCATCGAAATGTGTCCCTGGTGTAACATTTAATATTAAAGGTGGGCGGCCGCCCCGGCGGGTGTTGGCCAGTGGGCGGCGGGGTGCGACTACTTATAAATTAGCTTTACTTTTAAGACATTTTGTTGCGAATAAAGCAGCGCCCGGAGAAAGTTTACAAAATGAACCAGGAGAGCACGACAAGTGGAAAGCATGAAAGAAAATAAAAGAAAAGAATGGAAGGCAACGGAATGGAATAGAAAGTGTATAGAAAAGAAAATGCTGCCCAATGAAGCGTCGCCGTAGCGCTAAAAACTTGAACCAATAAATCACAAGTTAATTACAGGCGCGTATTAACTCTGTGCGCTGCATTCGAGAGGGCGTCCCTCCCCCCACCCACCCCCCTCTCCTGGCCTAGGCCAGCCCTTGGCCACATGGCCCGCCCCCCAAGCAAACAAGCTACAAATTTCATAATTATATTTTATGCGATTTATTATTTGTTGCACGCTGTCATGTCTGTTTGCCCAGAGATAATGCCCAGGCTGCGTCTTGTGAGCCACTTATCTTCTACTGAGTTCTGACGCTTACCCCACTCCGCCCGCTCCCCCAACCAGTCGCATCTTGCCCGCTTGCAGTTTACCCCATTGTCGTCATGTGTTGGGCCAATTTAATTGCCGAACTTTCTTTGTATAGGATGGGGGACTGGCGACAAATGCGGGCATTTTTAATATGGCGCATAGCCAGGGGAACCGCTACGGACATACTGTCTCGATTTATGTCTGGCAAATTTAATTGCGCGCCTCGATAAGAAGAAATCATATTAATTATGATTATTAATTTTATTGGTTTCATCTGCTGCCTCTGTAATTATTGTTGTTGTTGTTGGTGATGTTGTTGCTGTAGCTGCTGCCAGCAGAAGATGGCACCATTTTAATAGTGGTAGCAACATTATTTTTGGATGGTTCGAGCTTCGTCATTTAAACTTTGGAAAAACGAATACGAATCTAAGCTCATGTTTTGAATCGAGTTTTCATTCTTAAATATTTACTATTCTGTTGTTATATATAGTTTCTTTGCAGTTAATTTAATATTTATTTCTTATTAAGTTTCGATGGCTTATATAATTTATAAAATTTGAATTCATAAGAGTCGCAAGGAAAGGCAATATAAAAAAAAAGTTACTATGAAAAAATGAAAGATCTTGGTTTTCGTTTCTTATAAGATACACATACATATATATATACGTACATACATACCTTAGGACTTTCCGAGAAGTGCAATTACGAGCATATTTCTCCTGAGGCTTTTTCCAATTATTAAAAACTGTCATTATTATGTTTATCCACATAATCTCTTGATACACTCAACATTTAAGGCGGCTAAAGTTTCCAATTCTTAACGAGTGTTCATATACTTGAAGGCATTCTCAGCTGCTCAGACTCGAACCCTTAGTAATTTGCACTTTATAAATGGTATGCGAAGCATAGGAAAGTTTTCATTGCCCTCTGAAGATTGCGTGTGGCATTTCTTGCATGTTTGTGTAAACAATTTGTTGTTGTTGTTGTTGCTGTTATTTTTCCTCAAGTTTTTGTTTTGTTTTGTGTTTTTTTTTTTAGCCAAGTAATTTACATATTTCCAAGCATGGCCTGGCCATTCGTCTAAGCGCCCCCGCCATTTATTCATTAATTCCAAGTCGTCCGACATAAATTAGTTAACTTGGACTCGGAATCGGACTCAGAGTTGGCCTCTGTCTCGTTCTTGTTCTCGTACTCGGTTTCGGTTTCGGTCTTGGCTGGGAAGAATTTTAATGTAGCGGCGCATAAGGGACGCCTGTTCAGTATTCCCCCAGAGGGGAAGCGAGAGCATCCAAGGCAAAGTCGTACTGTTTTGGGTGCCCAACGGTACCAACTCGGAAACTCGGGTAGGAGGCAAAAGGCAGATACAACTAACATAAGCTGCGGTTTCTTTTTGCCAGCAAGTGAAGTGCATGTTGAAAAAGCAGCAACGACAACAACAACAAAAACAATCGAAACCTTGGGCTGGGCAGGCGGTGCTGCCAACTCAAGTAGAAAAATACTCGTACAATGCAATAATACAACAAAAAATAAAATAAAAAATAAAACCTGAAGAAAAAAAAACATTGTAAAATGAAACGACGGGCGTGAGCATGAAAAGCGAGCGAGTGCCGGTCCGTTGGCTGGTTGGTTGGCTGGCTGGTTGGCTGGGATGTCTGAGGCACTTGGGTTGGTTGTGCCACCTTTTTTGTTGTTGCAAAGTTTTCCTCGGCTTTTTGTTTTGTTCGCAACAATCTTGAACATTTTTTGGCGCTGTCTTTTTGTGCAGCAAAGAGAGAGAGAGAGAATGTGGGCCGCAGGCGGAAACACCCAATACAAGTCACATCTGGATTTATGTCATGCCTTTAATTGGCTGCTGTGCCGATGCCGCTGCCGCTGCCGCTGCCGCTGTCGACTCCGACTCTGACTCGGACTCTAACTCCCACTTGCAAGCCCCACAGCCACAGACCGAGCCCAGGCCAACAGTCATCCATTAGCTGCAAAATCGAGTTTGGGGGCGGCCAAAAGACTAAAAAACACAAGTGCCCAGGGTCTGTGCCACAGCCGGTCCCAGTCTCAGTCCCCGCCTGGTCCCGGTCCCGATCCCGGTCCGGTGTGCTGGGCATCTGCCCGCCTTTGCCAGCAATTAAAAGCAAATTTTTCTGGCCGCCATCTTCGGGATTTTCAGTCGCAATTAAAAACGAATTTCGCGCGGCTTCATTAGGCGACGCGGCCAAATGCGACTTTAAATATTCATATGCCCGATGCAGGATTATGTATAGAATCAATAGCTGGATCTAATGCGCCACTCGAGAATGATATACTAGTGGACACATAACTAACCGAGCATCGTAGTGCCAGCTGTCGCCGGCTGTTGTGCGATTTCAAATTAAATTCAATAAATTTTTTGCATATGCAAAAACTCGGCGAAATATCAACACTTGCAAGGGTTGCCACAGGATGGTGTGGGACGTGCCCGGGGGCGGAGAAACAGTTCCGAGCTCCACTTGAGAGTTAACACTGAAGCCGTCGCCCAGTCTGTGGCCCCTTGGAATTTATGCGCTCCAACGACAACATATGGTCACGTAAATTCATGCGACAATATACGATATGATGTCACACACACATAGCCAAAGAGACACATGTGTGTGTGTAAGTGTATTTTATTTTTTATGCAAAACGCTGTAGGGATTTTTTAATATGTGAAGAGTCTTAAAACTGAACTCCGTGCACTGAAAACTGTCGCACCTCTCGAGCCGGCTCAGACTCCGTCTCCGTCTCTCCGTCTTTGATTTATGAATGACAGCCGCCATTCGCCTGACTTAATAAGCGTGGCAGGCATTAAACAATAATTTTAAAAACTTTAAATGTTATTAATACGGAACAAGGGGGTCGGGAAGTGGCTCAAAAGCAAGAAGAGTGAAGCTATATAGAAAGATTGAAAACTCTTAAGGAGTATTAAAAAAAGACTCAGGGAAAGAAGGAAAGAAAAAGTTTACAGAAAAATTCCGGTAGTAAATTCACCTTAATGTTTGTCAATAATTTGAAATATTTATAAATTCATATGCGAACATTATTTTCCTTCCGAGCGTCTCATATATTTGGATTAAGTTTTTTGTCTCTCGTAAATTTAGGAAAATATTAAGAAACAATATTTTTATTTACTTATTTCATGTTTTTCAAAAATTGATTGAAAATGCAGGGGAAAATCTCTAAAGCAGACGCCGTTGGGAATATTCGCCTAATAAAGAAGGAAACCGAGTGCCTTTTTTTTAAATGTCTGAAAAAATGTCCCCCACCTTTCCAACTATAACTAGATTTCATACATGTCAAAAGCTTAAATTGGTATATTGGAAAATGCATTATGCTTTGAATAATTATTAGCTTGTAGTATATGTTTACTTGCTCACAAATGTGCAAGCCTTAGTAGTTATAGTCTCTTGGATCTCACTGATCCATATTTGTTATGCTTTGCCAATAGTGGGCAGAGGGGTTGGCCCGTTGTTTGCCAGCTTTTGTTTTTGCAGTTGCCAGACTCTTGTCTTCCCCTGGCTGACCCCTTTCCGGGACAGCTATTGGCCGTAACTTATGGCTGCCCCAGCAGCGTTTGGCAGAGTGTGAAATTGGCAAGCAGCAAAATAAAGAAACTTTGCCTTGTGGCCAGCTAGCCAGCTAGACAAGCAGACTGATAGAGAGAAAGAGAGTGGAAGAGGGAGAGGGGCAGACAGTTCATAATTTCGAGTAAGATTTTATAAAATATTAGTTAAACAAAACATAAACCAAAACGTTGCAGACGTTTCTGCATACGAACGTGAGCTAAATCACCTAAAAGCATGCAACATAATTCAGCAGGCAACACTGCCAGCTTCTTGCCACACACACACACACATACACATACACACATGTGTACACACTGGAACAGAGACGAAGACGTAGACTGGCGACAGAACCAGCCTAAGAAGCGACGAAGCTTAACGTTTCCGTTTCCTTTATGCTCAAGCAGCATACGAACACCCACACCACGCCCCACCGCCTACTTTTAATGGCACTGTCTTGAGGCGCAGAGGGGCAGAGGCTAGGGGGTTGCCTTTTCGGAGTACGCTTTGTTTTGCATGTGCATGAGCTAAGTGAATCTCGAGACTGGCACTAGGTCTGGCTCTGGCTCTGGCTCTGGCCTGGCCCTGGGACTGGGACTAGTACAGGGACTGGGGCTGGGCAAGACAACAAGGTTGACATTAGCGTGCTTGGCGCACAACGAAACCCAATTAGAAACGAGAAATACGACACCAAAGTGAGGCGACGAAACAACATGAAAATGGAGCTAGCCCCGCTCCCTCCAAGTTGGCTCAAGGATGCTGCCAGGACGCCGTTTGGCCCGTGTGCGCAGAGGCCAACAATGAAGCGTGTAATTACAAGCGTAAACGGCGGCCCAAGACGCAACGGTGGGTGGTGGGTGGTGGGCGGTTGCCATGCTTCGTGTCAGGCCAAAAATCTCACATACTCACGCGCGCGAAAAAGACGACAACCATTTTTTGAAAAGGGTTGCGACTGAGTTATGGCGCCGGGTGGGTTGAAGGTGCTGTACACGAGTGAGCGCCTCGCAACGCATAATTACTTTACAAGTTCATTATAAAACATCATAAATCTATAAAAGAACGCTTGGTCGGGGCTACAGCACGGCGCTCTTTGGCACTTTCCTTTGGCCCATTGTCGCAGCGGTGAATTGCGAGCATTTCTGAGAGGTGGGCACCAGTGAAAAACAATAGCAAGTAATTCACTTGCGAAAATGTTATTGATTGCGAAACACATGAAACACGATGACAAAAGTGCGCAGACAGCAACAACTGCGCCACTGTAACGAACAGAGGAACAAATGCAAGCACAGTGGGTAAGAAAGTGGTATTTGTGGATTCAATTTAATTTTAAATATAAATATATATTAATAATTAGGTACAGAGTATAGGCTTAAATATGACATTAAATATGATGACAATAGTTTAGCGGAAACCATTTTTAATTTCAGCTTAAAAAGTAATATATAATTATAATCAGAAGAAGAATTTGAATCGAATAATAATTCGATATTAGCGTACATATATTTTGCATCAGCTAATTTATTTTATGAGAATATCAAAATTTACACAACTTTGCCACACGGTGGGTTTTGGCCCTCCATAGCTGTTTTTTGTTGATTTTGCGCAAAAGCAATTTGAGCATAAATCTTCTAAACGACAAACTCGCCTGCACTCACACACACACACACACACACACACACGCACACACTCGCACAGTAGTCAATGTGGAGTGCAACTTGTGAAAATGGACGGGATAAAAATGGGTGGGTATACGGACTAGGAATAGGAATCGGTTCCAGTAGCAAGTGGAATATGAACGCTGCAGCCTTCAAAATTAACTGCTAGTTTCACACGTTCTAGCAGCCAAGAAAGAGAAGGGCAAAGGGCAGCAGGCAGAGCTCGAGTTGAAAAAGTCGCGTAAGCCAGAAAAAAGTAGAGGAAAAGACCTGAAAGAAATGTTGCAGTAAACTTTCACTTTTGCACAGAGCAACAGCAGAAACAATGAAAATAAAAGCTGAAAAAAAAGGAGAAGAAATGTTTGGCTTTTGCCAGGGAGCAGCTGCTCTGAACCCGAAACGAATACCCTCTCAAACTTCACCCTTCCCATCACTAATTCTCTGTGGCTCTCCCACACAGTCAAGCCATAAGTTTGTCGTTTAGTTTTTGGATGGCAAATAAAAATAAAACTTCAAGTGCCAATTATGTGTGAAATTCCCACACTTTTAGCTTGTTTACTTTTATGCGCTCTTAATGAAGTTGCACTTGCCACACAAACACACACACACACACACATACATAGGCACTTACACACATGTCAACAGTGTAATACGAGTAAAGGTGTTGCAACTCTTAGCGAATTTTAAGCTAATTATATGGCGTGTATGAAATTGAATGCCTCAAAAAATCTCTCTGGGCCAAGTGAGGCATCTGATAAGCTCGATTGTGGCCATATCGAAGGGTGCTGCTGTGCAATTGGCCGCCACAGCTGGCAGCTCCATTGAAAAAGCAATTAAAAACGCATTCGATGCGATTCCCTGAAACGATAAACAAGGCAGCAACAAAAAAAAAAAACCGAATAACTGAGACGGCAAAACGGCAGCCAGTTAAGCGAGTGGGCGTGTCAAATCAGTGGGGCGCTCTCAAATGCAATTAAAAGATACAGATACCGAATGTATCTCAAAGATTGCCTGCGTGCACGCTGAGCGCCTGCCCGCTCGGCGGCCCAGTCCATAAATAATCTGCATCTGCCGCTTATCAGCTCGAGCCGCCATTTTGTAGCACAGTGTAATTTATGTTTGACACTTGCGTTGATTTTTATTGGGCAACAACATTTGAAGAGCCTGCGGAAATGTTGCACATTTCCGTTTCTAGTTTCGACTCGCAGCTCCATAATTTTCCGCGATAGTCATCAAAAGTTTACGATTACGTCAGAGCAGAATTTTTTTCGTTATTGTATTTTTGGGTTTTAGTTTTTGTCTAATGAACTCTGAAATTGAAAATATATCGCTGGCAAAACTCTGGCCACTGCCCACATCAACATCAACATCAACATCATCGTCAACATCATCATCATCATCTTTCCCAGGCAGCTTCCGCTTGCCCGCTTGGCTCATCCTTCGCAGCTGCTGCTGCTGCTGCTGATGCTGATGCTGCCCCACGATATGGAACAGCTTGACATCGTGCCACTTATTTATTTATTTATCATGTCGACATCGACTTTGGTCTTGGATTTGGCGCTTGCTGGCTGCTGCTGAATAACTTCATTTGGTAGTCGGGTCTTCTCTCAAAATGCTTTTGGTTGTGCTTCGCATTTTGGAGCTGTTAAGAGTTTCTTGTATCCGTAGATGTATCTCGGCCCGTCCCGCCAGCTGTTGTCCGTCCATGGAACCGAGCCAAAATAGAGTCGTTGATTATTTAAATGAAGGCACGACAGAAGAAGGCGTTCCACGCACTCACACATGCCCATCTATCTCTATCTATTTCTATATCTCTTGTATCAGTATCTGTATCTTTGTCTATGGAAATATGGAAATGGCGTGTTGCGTGTTCAAATTGTGTTTCAATTTTATTTCTTGTTTTCTATTTCTTGTATTTTGTTAGGGCGTTCACGGCTCTCATTAATTGAGCTATTAAGATAAACCCGCAGCGCTTTTTGTTCAGCTTCAACGCTTCGAAGCGACTGGGTCAGTCGTCATCTGGAGCGTCAGTCAGCCAATGATGGAATTATTATACAATCCAACACAATATAAAGCTACATATTCAAGCAGAGACAATAAATTTGTGATGTATTCATTGTCTTTTCAAATGTTGTTTTAATTGCCGTGACATGGCGGCCAATTCATTTCGGGTCTGGTTTCGGTTCCGCATATAACATGAAAGTGAAACCAACAACTTGATGGAAAAATTTATAACATCCGACCTCACGCAGTCAGTCATGCGTGAATTTGATTAAAACCATTTTCAAGATGAACTCGAGATATTGAATTGATTCACGAGTATCTTAATTATAAATTGTTGCTTAGTAGCTAGTTTTATTTCGTTAGTTTAAAATTAAAGTTGTTAATTTTATTTGTTTTCATTTTTACTATATATTAATATTGTTATTTTTATTATTATTTTTATTATTATTATGATTATTATTATTATTATTTATATTATTATTATTATTATTATTATTATTATTATTATTATAATTATTATTATTATCGGGGCTTGCACATGTGTACAGGACTCGAAGACTCGGGAGTAGTTTCGCCCTGCTCTGATGTTAATAAAGCGACATTATAGATTATAGGATATTGTTGTAAGCTTTAATCCAACTAAATTTGTTTGTTATTTTAAAAAGCTCATAAATCTGAACTAAGCTTTTAGCAGATTAACTAGTCTCATTTATACTATATTGACTGCCCTTTCTTTCTGCTTATCCATCTCGTTAGCTTTTCCCTCTTCCTCTCTCTTTTTCACCTCAATCTTTTTCGCATCGTTTTCTCATAACGAACTTTATTAAATTGCAGTACCGTAAGAGCTTCGACGCATAACTCAACACTAAATGCAGGTCTGCTCCTCCCTGCCGCCGACCCTGCCCCTGTCCCTGCCTCTGGTCCTACTCCTGTCTGCACTGCTGATCGCTGCTCACTGATCACTCGTTGCCGTGCGCTGAGGAGGCTACCTGTTGCAACGGCAGCTCCGGCAATGAATTATTTTAATGACGAGCAAAATGTCCGTCTGACCAAGTGCTTGTCCGTGTCCTGCGCATGCGTGAGCACCAGTTGCCGCCATGCCGTAAAAACCAGTTTCAGCTGCAGTTCCCCCACCCTTGCCTACAGCTCAGCACAAGGCGGCTCATCAGGCGGCCATTGAACGTTGCGCTTGCACCTTAAAATTGCCAAAAACATTAAAAAAATACTAAAATATAAACAAAAAAATGCGTGAGCTGCAGTTGCCCTCAAAAAGAGCCGTAAGCCCATTCTTTAAGCTGATTTTATCGAGTCAGCAATTTCACCAGCGAAATGAACCATTGGAGCAGCGGACCTCGTATCACAGCAGGCCCCATCGACAAAGTGAATTTTCGAGCCACAATTATGTTGAGTTTCGGATAATTTTGGAAGGCTGAGCGCACTTTTATGCTCATGTATGCACGCTTAATCATCCTTGGCACATCATTGTGGGCTCATGAGAATGGGAACAGACAAAGACGCAAAATTTAGCCATGGATTTGGGGCTTGGCAATCGGTGGCTTTCAAGTGCAGTTTTGCAGCTAAAGCATAAATCGCCAAACTCAAACAAAGTCAATTACCAAAGTGTCACCAGAAGCACTCCGACTCCCCCTAGACAGGCAGCTGTGTGTGTGTGTGTGTGTAATTAAAATCTGATTGCCTGCTACTGTTGCAAGGATATGAGTTGGTGAAAAATATAAACTCCGACTGTTTGTCTGCGCATATCCGCAAGATGCAATTTGAAGGTGTCTGTGTGTGTGTGTAGGTATGTGTGTGCAGCTGTGCACACCCAAAACGTGTAGCTCAAAATTTGAAAACCACACGCACACACACACTGAGAGAGACTGCAGCGGGCACAGATACAGATGCCGGCATTGTGTATCTCGAAGATTGCGTTCGTGTTCGCAATTGCAACTCAATTGCGCATTTACCACCACAAACATCAATATTCTGGAGGGAGACATTGGCATAGGCATAGACCATAATCACGTCTGAGGAAACAGTGGCTGTGCCGCAACCCACCCCACCCACCAGACATACACGCGCGTCCACGTGTTGTCTATACGCACTAGGGAATCGCACTCCCTGCGGCCAATTTAATTGACAGATTTAGTGCGCCTCGATTGGCAGTGCGGAAAATTAGTTTTCTGTCTCGCAATCAGCCTTCGGTTTGATTTTCTGCGGCTTTTGTGCGTCTCTCTGGCGCATTTAATTGTTTTATCGACACTCTCAAGTTGCCCAAATTCAGCATACATGTATAAATACATATATATGCACATATATATATGCATGTAAAAGCGTGAAGGTTGCCCTGCCCCCCGGACGTCATAAGGTGGAAACACGCCTACGAGCAACACACACGAAAATAGATTTAATTAAATTGCGAACAAAATGCGTGCGTCGTAGTCATCGGAGTAAGACAAAGGCGACAAAGGAACCGGGCGTGAGGGAGGTTTGGTAGGGAAGCCATCATACACTCAATTAATCGATTTTGTATGGATTGTACATGCATGTGTGCGTGTGCAAGTGTGTGTTTGTTGTGTGCGAGAGAGACTTTGGCAGAAAGGAGTTTTTGTCAAACAATTTCCGGTTGAGCGACTTCCGGACAGCTTTTGCGACTCAGCAGATATCAGCCTGAGCCTGTTGAAGTGAAATAAACAGCTTTGAGATTTATGCGAATACTATTGAAATTGTTTATTAATTTATATTTGATGTGGATCAAATGATTCGACGAATCAACGCTATCAAAAGAATTCTAAAAGTTTGTTGAATTTACAGAGCATATATATTGAAACGCTTAAAATATGCAACAAACATACAATTTTCTTGAAAAACGTATAATAATATATTATTATGCTTTTTAGTTGGCAGATCATATATTTATTTCTAGTTTCCCAAGAATCAAAAACAAATACCCTTTAAAGTTGCGTCTAGGGTCTGCATAAGATCCAATTATAAAAATCTGAGAGCTAAATATTTTAAATGGCTGTTTTCGACAGTTTTTAAAAATATCTCAGATCCCAATCGTATATACCCGAGTTACTTCGTCTGCGCTGTCACCCCTTTTCCAGCTAAGCGATTGTAATTCCAGTGAATTACAAACAAAATTGTTGCCTTATTATCAAACTGCTCTCAGACTTTGGTCATGTGCTTTGGGACGTGTTCCGCGATGGATTCTTCTCACTTCTGGCCCAGTGGCGGGCGCGTGCGTGACAATTTTATGTGCCAGCAAAGGCAACAGCGACGACAAAACAAAACATAAATTAGAGCACGCTTGAAGGAGTGTGGGAGCGAGGTAGGGAGGTATCTGAGGTAGCGTTTAGGGAAGCCATTGGAACTGGAACTGGAACTGGAACTGGGAAGTTGGGCCGAAATCGAATTAAATATAAGTAGTTTCTGTTGCCTGCCAGCCACAAGTATATAACTGTGTATTGCACACACATGCGCACTGCTGGTGCGTGTATCTGTGCCCGTTTCTCCACATGTATCTGTATCTGTATCTGTATCTGTAGCTGTGTATCTGTGTATATAAATAGTTATAATAGAAGCATAGATCACACGATGCGCCGCATGCAACATGGAGTCACCGTCACCTGGAGATTTATTGGCAACGCCCTGGCCAGGGGTGAGTCAGTAAGAGACAGAGACAGAGAGAAAGAGAGAGAGAGAGAGATAGAGAGAGGCAGAGCGGGAGAGTGAGTGTGATGTAGCCACTGTTTGTGGCAGTTGGCCAAAGACGTGGGTTTGTTTTTCTTTTTCTCTTTTTTTTGGAAGAGGGGGGCTTGGTTCAAAGTTCGCTGCAAAAAGCAAACACGTAAGCTGTCAAAACTTTAAATCCCGCAGGAATTTAAGTTAAAAAATACAACACGTACTAGGCACCCGGGTGCAGCTGCTACACGGCAAGTAGGTCCCTTCCCTGTCCGCTCTAGCTCCCGCTCCCTACGCCTAAATAAAAACGAATATCAGCCGTCAGCAGCGTAGACAGAACCTTGAAAATGTATCTCAAAGGTTGGGAGGGGGCAAAGAGTGATGTACGCGTGTGCTCAAAAGATTCCAGTATACCTCCGCCCTACACCCCTCCCTCCTCCCTTTCAATTTACCCATCCTATTTAATGCTCGCACTCGTCTAAATAATCTAAAAAAATTTCGCGCCTTGCCATAGCAAGTTTTATTGTCTAGTTAAAGCCCTTCCGCGCTCCTCCCCTAGCTGCCGCAAATACCAGCATTTAAATTATGTACTTAGAAATACACAAAAATGCCCCGAAAGTCTACAAAAGAAAATGGCGCGACGCAGCAGGAGATGTGGCAGCAGCAGCAGCAGCAACAACGGCAGAAGAAGAAGAGCAAGGCAGCAAAATGAATTTCGCACTTTTTCGCATAATAAATTTAAAACTTGGCCAACACTGGAGAAAAAAAGTGAGCCCCGCAAAAAAAAATAAGCCAAAGTATAAAAAAATTGAAGCAAACTTTCGTAAAAAGTTTATTTTTGCATATATATATGTATATATATATCTGTATCTGTGTATAGCGGACAGGGTAAGGGGGGACTGGGCTGCGGCAGGCGCGTGACAAATTCCATTTAAAATTGTTGAGCTCAACTCACGTACTAGTGGAAGCCGAGTCGGGAGCCGCCTTCTTGCCAGTTGCCTCCTAAATAAAATGAAACTTTTGCGAACCTCAGCGTGATGTATTCCACTGGCACAGGACATGCGCCAGGACTAAGCGCAGCCTCCGTGCGTGCGAGTGAGCCAGCGCGAGTAAGTGTGAAAGAGAGGGGGCGGAGTGCGGCAGTGCCCGAGTGAAGCGCTGAGACTTAAGTTAATCAGCAAACAGGTTTAGTGCTAAATAAATTTATTTATGCATTTACGGGTTGCCATTTTATTTGTATTATTTGCATTTTAAGAAACGGAAGGGTGGAGCTTGGGGGCCGAACGAATAAATTGGAATTGCAAAGACTTTGGCATTAAGAAGAAGAAGCGCAATGAAATCTGAAACAGGAAACTGTTTCGACTCGTAATAAGTAGCACGATTCCTTTATTAGGCTAATCAATTTAATAACCTTATCAGAAATATTGGAAAAATACTATTATAAATATTGCGTAAACAATTAAGGCTACAAAAATTTGGCAAATTATTTGAAAAATTAATCATAAATAAATATTTTGAATAATTTGTAATTAAATTTTAAAACAAAAATATTTCGTTTTGTAACTTAATTATTTAGAATAATTTGAATACATTTGAATCAAATTTAGAATTTCAACTTTCAATTTGTTTTAAGTACACAACATAATTTATAATATAAACATAAATATAAAACAAAATATTTACAATCACAAATCTAAATTAACAAATCTATAAAAACAAATAAAAACATAAATTATTGCAGTCGACCTGCCATATTCTGTGAGAATATGCATCGTTTTTTTTTTTTATTTAATCAACTTATATTGTCACGTCTTTCGATATCAAAACCTCAATATGAATGCCCTTCCGATTTTTCAATATATAAAATATATGAATTGCCATAATATGTATATTTTGTAAGAATTTCGCGCTGTTTACAATTAAATAAATGTTATATGCGAATGTTTTCATAAATAAATAACAAAATTATATTGTATAAATTTACATATCATAGTATATGCATTCGTCTGAACGTATAAGCTGATAATTTCTTTGTTGCATGGTGGAAATTTATTTTCATATCGTTTTTATTGTCTATAAAATTTTCTCGCCATTTATTTAACGTGTGTCTGGGCGCATGCAAACACACACATGCATACATACATGCACACATGCATACAGACTCCAATGCTGGAATACTTGTACGGGTAAATGTGAAAGATAAATGCGTTTTCACTTTATGACTTTCGTGCCGGCATAAATTTGTTAATACCTTTAGGCCAAATTTATAACATAATAAATGCTCATAATATTTAACTTAACATTTTGCCAGGCCAGGACAGGGCTGACGGCGGCCCAGACTCAAACTGCGAGAGCCGCCCCAATAAAATGCGAAAGTTACTTAACATTGTCCATTGGCAACTGGCCACAGTGCAGTCGGGCAATGGAGGGGCAATGGAGGGGGGCGTGTGTGATAAAATCTCTCCAGAGAGAATGTGTGTGAGTGTGAGTGTGTGCACATAAAATTGAGTTATTGCACTTGAGGCAAATTAAACTTCATAAATATTTAAAATCAGAGATTAACACGGCAGAATAGCACAGCCTACAGAGATAGAGATAGAGAGAGAGTGAGAGAGGGAGAGAGAGAGAGAATGGTTAAAGTGCAGTCACATTCCATGCTGTTGTTGTCGACTCTTGTGACTTGGCCAATTAAAGTTGCATTACAATGGCATAACTGCAATTTAAGTGGCACAAGGCACAACGTCACTGAAAGGCTGCCAGTCAGCATATGGTACGTGCAACGTGCAACGTGCAGCATGCAACACGACTGACAGCAGCCTGAACGTTGCTTGGCCGCGGCGGCACAGCAGCAAACGTTCAATTTAAAGTAACGATCTCTGTGCCAAAAGATACAGATACAGCCGCAGCTTCAAGCTACAAGAGCCAACAGGCAACTGCCAATGGCAATAAAAATGAAATGTATTTTTTTTAGTATTTGTTTTTTGTTTTCTTGTTGCCTGCCTACGTCAAAATGTTGCTGATCGTTGCTGAAAAATTTATATTAATGTTTTCGCAAAGACAAAAACGCAAAGAAAAAAAAAACCAACGATTTCTGTAGCAAATTTTGCAAAATGATTTTTCAATTTAATATGCTTGTTGAAATGTTTATAAACGATCCAAATGAGGCAATTGAACCCACACTCGCTGTCTTGCTACATATGTCAATGTATTTGCATACCCAGTCTCTGCTAAAGACACCAGCTGAAAATGGCATTAAGACATTGGATTAAGACTTCAACTGGGAGCAATTGCAGGTGAAAGCTCAGATCGCCTTGCAGACATACCTATGCGGCATCTTAATCTTGTGTTAATTGCCATTCAAGGCTATAGTTGCTGTAGCCTAACTAATGTTTCAAAATTTCTTCTCGCCAAACAGGCACAAATGGTCTGAGGAGACGCGGCCGACAGACATACACCCGCTACCAGACGCTCGAGCTGGAGAAGGAGTTCCACACGAATCACTATCTGACACGCAGACGGAGAATCGAGATGGCGCACGCGCTGTGCTTGACGGAGCGACAGATCAAGATCTGGTTCCAGAATCGACGAATGAAATTGAAAAAGGAGATTCAGGCGATCAAGGAGCTCAACGAGCAGGAGAAACAGGCGCAGGCGCAGAAGGCAGCGGCGGCAGCGGCCGCGGCGGCCGCCGTCCAGGGCGGGCATTTAGATCAGAATTAGAATCAATTCAGCAAAAACAAAACAACAAAATGAAAATTATTGTAACAAATAAACCCTTTACTTAACTTAAATTAATAATTGCATATATAAATTAATAATATTGATATTGTATGGTACCATAAAAGAACTATTTCAAATTGTTTGAAAACCAACCGAAAATACGTAAAGCGAACAGCAACAAAAATTACAAATAAATTTCGTAGACTCTAAGAAAATGAAAAACTCTAAAAGTAGTTGACAGAACACAGATCTACTTACCTAGATACATACATACATACATACGTAAATTTATGCATACGAATACAAAATACAAATTTTCATTTAAAGTTCCACTAGAAACGATCTTCGTAAACTATTTAAAAATTGTTTGCCCGCGTAAGATTTATGTTTTAAAAACGAGCAAAATTCATTTTTCAAAAATTCTGTTCAAATGTTGTTTACCGCCAATGTCGCTCCGCAACCCACACCCTGCCCCGACCTGACCCACACAAAAAAACCCCTTTGTTGCTTACTGCTATGTTTAAATTATTTTGTTCGAATAAAGTTACAAATAAAAAATTAAAAAAAAAAAAATACTCATATAAAATGTTAAAAGGTAAAATTTAAATTCTGTTGATATGAATTTTTGTAAGGCGCGTTTTTAAACCAATTAAAAACAAAACAAAAAAAGGAAAAAACAAAAACAAATATTACTTAAAAACAAAACTATTGAAAATTTAACTTAAATATAAATAGAATTTGTTAGCAAAGTAAAAGTATATTACAAAAACAAAAGGAGAATAATAGAAAACTAAAAAAACAAAAAACAAAAAAAAAAAGAATTATTATAATACAAAAACGTGTATAGTTCGTGCTTAAACTTAATGCAATTTTAGTTAACTCTGTTTAATTTTAAATTAATTTGTTTAGTTTTCGTCTTAGGCTTTTTAAGCGTGCAACAAAAACAACACCACACAACATAAACAACAACTACAACAACAAAAACAACAACCAGAAACGTGAAGCTGTTTTCTTTAAGTAATTTTTAAAGTTTTTTAAACTAAATTAAATCCTATTTTTATTATGTTTAGTTTAATGAAAAGCGTTTATGAGATTATCTGACAACAACATGCAGAAAAACAAAAACTTTGCCTCGGCAAAACGAATAAATTATTGGTTTTGAAAAAATCTAAAACAAAAAAAAAAAAAAACAAACGAAAAATTAAAGAAAAACGAATGAATTAATTGTGTTATTATTTTAGTTACGATTTTTGTTGTTTCGTTTTGTCTTCATATAAAATAAGAGCTTAGAGTTCTTCCCGAAATCGGCGGGTCGCACTTGCGATCCGCTTTTGTTGCGCATGCGAAATTGCTTTTGATCTCGTTTCGTTAAATGTACGTAAGTTGAATGCTATAATAGAGATGATAACCATACCGATAACGTTATCGTTATCGATAGCTATCGATATCTTTCGGCCAAGCAGCGAGCTGTGCTCGATGCGATCTCCGAGTTGATATTCTTTTCAGTTCGATTCACTTAAGGGCTAACCAAGCAACCTTCACATGATGTATACGTAACTAGCGCATAAGGTTCAACAGATAAATATATATATATATATACATATACATAAATCTCAATATATATATACATATATATATATATTTATATTTATGTATTTTACATGAAAATCAAGTATAAATGAACAACAATAAGAGAATATTCGCAACAGACGAAAGTACGTAAGAGATAAGTTAAATGTTATAGATTTTAAATGCAAACAAAATGAAACATATACGTAAACGAAAAAACAAAGAAGCGTGGAGTACGTGGCTAAGAGAGCTGCCCTCCCCCTAAACAAAAAAAAAGAAGCTAAAAATACAATATTTAATGATTTCAATGTGAATGATTGTCGTAGCAACGGATATACGTAAAAATGAAACGGAGCGCGTCGGCGTTAGAATTTATTGCATTCTACAAACTTACCTACTACTTACTTATGTAATACATATGTATGTGTATATGTGCATGTGTGCGTACGTGTATTAATAAAAGGCTACATTACGATTATTGTACATTGTTGTGGCTTTCTTAATTTACCTTACCCCTCACAGCCTCACAAACCAATTGACATTAATAATGTTTTTCTATTCCTTAACACTCATGTATAAACGAAGCCCCAGAAATGAACAAACGTGCAAAATACTGTCATTTTGTGTAGGGTAGACAAATCGTTTATGCTCGTATACTATGTAATTTTTAATTTAACGCCATGCTATGTTAGAGCCGTAAGTTGTAAATTATCAATATAAACTATACGTACTATAAACTATAAATAAAAGGCAAAACAACCAGTGAGAATGTGGTAAATAAAAATAAAGCAAACTAAAAACTCAAAACAAAAGTAGATTTTTTTTTAAAGCGGAATCATGGAGGGCGCCTGTTGGCAGCGCCACCTGGGCTTGAATATGCGCAGTACTGGCCAAGCTGACAGAAAGCTGACTGCCACGAATGTTCCGCACTGTTAGTTTGGCTGTCGACTGACAGAGGGCGCCAGATTGTGCGCTCTGATCACCCTGTACCTGCCTATCGCTAGCATTCATCGTTTAGTTTTGGACACACAAAAAGACCATATCGATAGCGAGCACACTTTAAGATATTTTGGATGTTTTGGATTCTATATCCAAGGGTCGCAGATAAATGAAAATTCGTATCAATGTGTAATATTTTTAATTTAAAGAGCAATAAGTTTCCATAGAGCATAGAGAATGTTCCGTTAGAATAGCAATCTTTTATAAATTATTATTTTATATAATTAATTTGCATGTAATTAGCTATGCAGATGTATTTTTCTTACGTATTCATTGATTATTTAGTAGATTACTAAATAATTTTTTTACACTTTTTAATCATTCAACATTCCCTTAAGCATTTAAAGAGCAGGAATCCACTCTCTAAAATCTGCCTTCTTTTCAGTTTGCGCTCTTAAAACTCGTTTCAGCATTTCACAGTTTAAGTTTAATACTCTTGCAGAGTAAGTGTACAGTATTTTTGCGGAAATTGTGAATCATGTGAACGACTTGAGTAAATATATTAAGGCCATTTATTTTCAGGTGGCATATTTAAAAGATGGAACATATAAGCTTCTCAGTACATATCAAAGCTGACTTGAGCGCAATAACTGTTTAAGGGTATTCAGAGTTCGACGTGACGCAAATATTTCATGCATTTCAAACGCTGTCTTAATATTTTTCAAGCCAGTTCTGTTTGTGCTGTCGATCGGCGCGATCGTAAGTGCTTCCTGATAGCACAATCATCTTAATTAAAAGCCGGATTTATAAAAACTGTAATGAATACAGATGCGTGCTCGCATATAATTGTGATCTTTTTAAAGCTAGAATAGTGAATATGGTATTGAAATATTTCAAGTTACTTTTGCTCAGCATATGCGTGATTTCATTGGGCTTTGGCGCAAGTAAGTAGAATGGTAATAAGAAGTTTAAAAGTCTAAAAATAAATGCCCAATGAAAACACAATTGCACACAACACACATACATACACACACACACACACACATGCACACACACACACACTGTATGTGCACAGTCGTTGCATATCAGGCATGCCAATGATAATATGAATATGCGTTAGTATTTGTGTTCGTGAGAGCCATTGCCGTAAACTTGATTTGAGCCAGCATTGAAAGAATCAAAGAGAGGCAGAGAGAGAGAGAGAGAGGGAGAGGGAGAGGGAGAGAGATTAAGAGTTCGCTTTACAACTTTTGCTCTCTGTTATTGTCTTTGTTTTGGTTGTGCTATCGCTGAGAGGCGCGTCTCTCAGGTAGATAAGAACTAAACTAACTTGAGTAAAGTAAATAGTACACGACCGATCTGACAAACTAATTTGCTATAACCAAATTATGTTTATTGTTAAAAAAATATAAAAGTGAACGTACAAATATATATAGATATGTTTGTTCTCTATGTGTATACCATTTACATACGCACATGTATCTATATATTTAGCATATGTATATACATATATATATAAATTAATATACAGTGGTCGGCATATTTATTTTGACGAATTCCTTGTGCATAATATATGCTTACTATATATGTTGAATTTAAATGAACTCTGACCTGTGGATCGGCCTAATAATGCATTTTGAGATAAATATCTGTTTGGAAATTCGATATTTTCATTTTCGAGCTGTCTTTTTTTCTTTCAATTCAATCTGTTTTATTATGCACTTGATCAGCACCTTCTGATCTCTACCAAGCGAAATACTCTGAAAGAAGGATATAGCCACAGTCTTTTGCAGTATTTACATAGAGTGCCATAGACAATGACGGGTTTTTATTCGCCTCGTTGTTAGGTTGCAGGGCTCGCAGCAGCTTTTCGCCGTAGCGGCTGATGGCAAGTTGAGCTGATCTCCTTTGTTGTAAGAAGACAGTGTGCGAATGGTGTTTCTACCATTTAATTGAAGAAGGAAAATAATTTTTTCGTAGCTTGCTTTAAATAATTTAGTTTAACATATTTATATTTTAATTTAAACATGTGGATATTAAATAAAAACTGTTTAAAGTTGGCATTGTGCAGGGTATCATAAGCAGAGCAAACCTCTAAAAATGTTAATTGCAACTGATTTTATGGTTTTTTGGCCTATCAACATTTTCGAGCGCACTATTTGTTTTTATTATATTTTTTATTTTTGTTTATAAAACGTTAATGCCAACTTTCTCACTGCCAAATAGGAGCAGTTTATGGGGCCTGCGGCCCCACCAAATTCGAGTGCGATAATGGCAGCTGCATATCGAAGTTCGATGCGTGCGACGGCGTCAAGAACTGCCCAGATGGGTCGGACGAGACGGGTCAGACGTGTGTCTCGCACCGGAAGCATTGCAGCAAGCCCTACTTCCAGTGCAGCTACGGGGCATGTGTGATCGGCACGGCGCCCTGCAATGGCAAAAATGAGTGCGCAGATGGATCGGATGAGACGGTGCTGCGATGTGGCACTGATGACGATATACTGGAGTTTGATAAGCTCCAGCAGGGCAACTGTCAGTGAGTGCTTAGTGATTGAATTAGTTGTTCGATTGGCCAGTTAAAAGCATTGGTTTCGATTACTAGGAGCAACGAGTTCAAGTGCCCCTCTGGCATATGCATTGACAAGAGCAAGTATCTGTGTGATGGCCAGGATGACTGTGGAGACGGCAGCGGCTATGACGAGGCGGTCAAGTTTTGCGGACACATCGAGTGCCCTGGCTACGCGTTCAAATGCGCCAGTGGTGGCTGCATTTCCAACCAGCTGACTTGCAATGGCAAGAACGACTGCTTTGATGGGTCCGACGAGGCGCCATTGTTGTGCAACACAACCGGAAAGCCCTCAGAACAGCCATTGGTGAAGCCGACGAATCAGATGGGTTGTCCACTGCCAGTTGGTGATGAACAGCCCATACTGAAGGATCATCGTGGCACCTATCTGACGCCACCTATTGTCAGGGCGACCGTCTACTTCTCTTGCAATCCCGGCTACGTGCTGGAGGGCGCCGAGAGCAGCCATTGCGCCAATGGCAAGTGGAGTCTGCCCATTGTGCCAAGATGCGTGAGTGAGTAACAGAGGGCAACAGTAGCTGGACAGGAGCCTGAACTTTATAGCTAATGGCACATATTCTTGGCTTTCAGAGTACTGCGACTCCATGCGTGACTCGAGCGGCCACTCCAAGAACCTGTTCAACGGCTATTCCACAAGGGCGACGTGCATTTATAACGGACAGCAGGTTAATTGCGGCCAACGTTACCATCCACCTGGCACCGAGGTGAAATTCGTTTGCGCCACCGGCTTCCAAACGTTGAGGACTACGCTGCCGGATATCAAGTGCCTGCCCAGCGGCCACTGGAGCCGTGAGCGGGAGCGCTGCGATCAGGAGTGCGGAGAGATTGCGACACCCATCAAGCAGTTCTCGGCCTTTGGCTACTCCGTCAACAACACGGTGGTGCCCTGGCACGTCGGCCTCTACGTCTTGCACAACGAGAGGGACTACAATTTCGTCTGCGGCGGCACCCTGCTCACCCCCGACTTGGTCATCACGGCCGCCCATTGTGTGTTCAGCCAGGTATCTGAGCAAACCTACAGTTTGGCAACGTTTCGCGTGGTTGCCGCCAAGCTCTATAGGGGGTACAATGATGTCACCAGCGAGGACCGCAAACGGGACGTGAAGAGCATTAAAGTGGCACCGTAAGTGTTGGGTTCTTACTTTTATAAAAACAGAAGCTTATCGATTTTTTGAAAGTCCTTTATTCAACAAATCAAGTGAGCCTGCCGAGATTAATTCAAACAGAATTGCCAATTCCGACTGGTTATCCAGCTCTGATCGCATTTGATTCCTCAAGTGTATGTAATAGGCAGACGAAGGCATTTCCATAAACGATCTATATTCTTGAAGAGGACGAAGAACTGAGTCTAAACATGATCTAGACATGTCCGTCTGAAGGAATGCCTGTCAATCTAACTGTGTGAGCAGGTCGATCTTAAAAGATGCCAAGACCAGTGACTTAAGATTTACTGGCCGATGGCCGACATGCTTGAGATATTACATATATTACAGCCCTTTTTACTAATTTTCAGGATATAAATACATTCTTAGGGTTAGGGTATTAATACATTTTAATTGGAATATATTTATTACGGTATTAATAGAGTATTTCTGAATGTTATAAAATATTTGTTATTTACGTTTCAATATTCCAATTAACCTGATATAATGCATTTACACAGTCGCTACAAAGGGCGTGAGGACAATTTCCTCAACGATTTGGCGCTGATCGTACTGGAAGAGCCCTACCAGCTGAGCAATGTCATCCGGCCGGTATGCGTGCACTTCTTTGACTATGCCTTGAAGGAGTCCGTCAATAACGAGGTGCGTGGGCAATTTGCGGGCTGGAACTTTAAGGATAAGCGCGAGTTGCAGTTTGTGCCGGCCGAATCGAAAATAAACGCCGTCTGCGGTACCAGTCTGCGGGATATAGGTGCCGATAAGTTCTGCATGTATACGCAGGGCAAGTCCCTGGCCTGCCATGGCGATAGCGGAGGCGGCTTTACGGCGCAGCGGGAGACGCAGAGCTTCTCGCGGGTTACGAACCGGCACTACTTGTATGGCGTAATTAGCAGTGCCCCGAATGCGGGCCAGTGTGCCCAAAGTTTAACATTACTCACAAACATACAATATTTTGAAGATATGATCAATGATGCTATCAGAGAGAGTATTGAATTCGGATCTTAAGTATGCAATACTTGAATATATATATAGAGAATTTAGTTTTAATATAAACATTTTATGTTTTTGAAATATCTAGTGAACACTCAGTGTTAGTTACTCGAAGAAAAATCTACACTCTGTATTTAAAAAAAAAAAATTAGTGTTTATAAAAGTTCTGGTCGCTAGCTGCAAAAAAACAAATTTATTAATATAAATTTTATAATCTTCATGTTGAAATATAATATTATTTCAAATATATCTCTACCAAAAATATGTATATAATTGTTTCATAAAATATGTATCATTAATATGTTTATGTAAAATAAAATACTCAACTATATCTGGTGTTAATCAAAATTCTGAGCTATTGAATTGGCATTTGATAGCTCAAGCTGTACCATTTGGGTTTTTCAAGAGCCTCCCGGTTTTGTCAACAGCAGACTTTACTCCTTACTTTACATAAGCAAACCCTTTTCATGAGCGTGAAGCTTTAACTACTTGAGAATGATACGCAACAAAAAGACAACAAAACTGCATAATCAAAGTCTGCGATGGTATGGCGGCTAAATTTAAAATTGAACCTTTTCAACCATTTCCCGCCTTTATACAATTTAAATCTATCCATACTAACTTGAGGCCGTTCGGATGGTAATCTTAAAAGTTTCGTCCAAAGGGTGTTACTGAATTTCCCACACTTCCGAAAGCCCCGTCTTAGAGTGCACCGCAACACTGCAGTACAAATTTCGGCATCCTAGATCTTATGATTCGGGCTGTGCGTTGATCACCAGTCAGTCAGAGGAAGAAAAACAGTTGTATAAATAGAAAAAAGTATATATTTTTGTAATAATGAACTAACCTGTAAATTTAGACGAACTATTATTTAATCGTCATCTAACAGAAGGCGGGAGACGAACGAAGAACAGAACAGTAGAAATAATGTATATATTAGCTTACAATTTGTAGTAGAGCAATTGTTATAAACAAGTTTCATTTTTAATTTTTAGCTCAGCTCAACATATACGCATGTTTAAATGCATACATACATTTATGTATCGAAATGCCTACAATCTAATATGCATAAAAACGATTGTAATAGTTAAAGCATTAATTGTAAACTTAACAATTAATTATGTTTATAATACTTAGCAGCTTTGCTGTTCGTGCCACATTGTCCTGTTCTCAATATGTCATTGTGGACATTTTACAGAACATCAAAATTGTCGGGTTCATAAATTAGCAGGCTGTAGTTATAGCCACTATCTTGCTGTCTGTTTCTCCAACTATCTTTTCTGCGCTAGGAACCATTTGTAATTTTTTGCTCGAGCAACACCAACAACGACAACTACAAACAAATTTTAGTCCACTTCTGTTTTATGGCAAATTAATGGAGCGACATGCTGTCCATGTTCGAACCGAACTCCGCCTGGCCGCGCAGTCCACTCGAGCCTAGCAGGTGGCCTGCATTAAGGGCGGCGGCAGTTACTTCCAGCCCCAGGACGAACCTTCACTGGACCATGGCACATAGCAGACCATTCAGACAACTGCCACGCTTTGGAGCTGCTATTTGTTTCACACATGCCAAATGAATGAGCTTTTTCTTATTGTTGTTGCTGTCGATTTGCTGCTGTGTGGGAGTTGGTTTCTTTTGCCGAGTTTGCCATGTTGCCAGCCGGGCAAACATATTGGACATTTATTATTTTCGTGAGTGTTTTTGCTCGTCGGGTAAATTATGGTGCCACAGCCGGGTGACGGTGCGGTGGGTGGGCGGTAGGACGAGTTACCCCAGCGACGAGCACAACTGCCAGCAGTTCATTTGTTGCATTGTCGCCCCAAATTGGTTCGTACGGCTAGAACGCTTAGCTGGGCCAGATTAGATCTGCTTTCGTGCCCAGTTTTTAGCTGATAATAAGCGTTAGAGTATGGCTCCGTTCCGTTGTAGTGCGAGGGAGTGTTAAATTAATAATTGCATAAATTTTACATGTGCTGTTGCATGAATTATGGGCGGCGCAGCATAAATCGCGAATAATGTGCGCACTGGCCGTGCGAATATTTATGGCTGTGACTGTAAATCATCAAACCATAAACGCACTTGCAACGCCTAGCGGTCACACGGTGGCAAATGCAACACTTTGTTCCCCCATTCGCACTACGATTTTTTATTGAATTTACCAACCCAAGCGAACGATTTTATCATATGCGATTGGTATCCATTGGGATAAGATTGCATCTTGTTAGATACATATGGTATGGACATTAACTTTAAGGAAGTATGTGTTAGGGTTAACAAGCTAATTAATAAGAAAAATAAAATTATTATTGATAATAGCATTCAAGTCTAGAACAATTAGACACTAGAGTGTTGATTGATTATTAAGAATATTTATAAAATTGCCGTAGATCATGGAGTTTTAGACAAATCAGTTCCTTAGTTTACTTTCAAGCCTTATACCCATTCCAGTTGTTATCTATAAATTAACTGCATTTCACTGCCAATTTACCATTGAGTTCATGTACTGACCGCAGCATTGCATTGTTTGCACATTTGTATGGAATTCACAAAAATGGACTCATGATAAATGAATGCGTAAATTTAATGAAGTCGCACAATTGTTAATATATATCTGCACAATGTTTCGTAATTAATTTAATATTATATATTTACCGATAGCCGAAGTTTCGGTTAAATATTATGGACCCATAAGAGAATTTAAAAAATAAAAAAATGCTTGGAAATTCACATCAATTGACTTCTTGAGTTATTTTTATTCGAATATTTTATCCGCTGTATAAATTATTGAAGATTATCAAATAAATGTTTTTTAAGCTGCGTAGTTAGTTTTACTTTAGTAAGTACTTATCAATTTAAATCTTAAGTTTTACGGGATACTCAAAATTCTGGGAGATAACTCATGCCCAGGCCCTGTCTAAATTTATATTAAATATATATTTATAAGCAAAACAGGGGAGGGGGGGAGGAGGGAGGGAGGTATAGGATGAGTTATCAATAAACTTAGAGAACATTATGTAATAACATGTATATACGGCTTTTGCTATGTGTTCATCAGCAGTCAGTCAGGAAGTTAATCAGCAATTCCGTCAACACCAATATTTTTATATTCTATATTATAAACATGTGTATATTGTATATATACATATATATATACAGATATATGTGCATACATACGTTCCTATCCAGTGTTGGGTGGTACAGTGGCAACAAATTCACCCTTTTAAAATGAAGCACTTCCGGCACTGGCGGCCATTATTCTTAATACACGCATGGAAATGAACAGAAATTCGCCCAATAAAAGTTCAATGCCATAAATTAAGAGCATCCTTGCCAGGCTGAACAGGGCTGGCTAGTGTATCTGTTGGAGCTGGGGCAAGCCAACAGCTGCGGACCTGCGCCACACGATGACCAGACGGGCGGGCAGCCAAAGCTGCATTTCCTGCTGCAGTGGCGCCTGCTGCAGCCGGCAATAACGGTATCGGTGACGGTGACGGGGACGGTGTCGTGGTCGGTGTCTGTTTTGGAACTGTCCTCGATGATGGGGACGGTGATGCTGAAGGCTGTCCAGAGATATACGATCAGTAAATACGTTTCCGTTTTGCAAGCTAATACACTTCCTATTTAGTTTCCGGTGCGCTCTGAGTCTGAGTTGGCTCCTCTTGGACGACTTTAACTCTGGGCTGCAAATTTAAATGGCCGCCAGCTGTTGATGGCTGGAGAGCTGATGGATGCCAGCTCTGCAGTGAAACAAAACTATGGAAAGTAGCAAGCCCATTACTCTCAGCTGGCGCGCTGTGAACTCCAACACTTTGATGTTTCGAAATCATTTCGTTTTCTATACACAAATATTTAAGCAAGAAGCGCAGGCTGCAGGACAACTGCGTCGCACAGGACACGCGCTTAGATTTATGGGAGGGTGGCAGACAAAGTGTCTGCGGCTCGGCCAGCCCTCAAGAAGAACTGCAAGACAGTAGACCAACAAAGAGCGCCTGCAGCTCGCCAGTTGTGTTATGCCAAGCCAAAGAAAACCAAAAATAAAGTAAAATGTTGTCAGTCCAGAGATGAGAAACTTGGCCAAGTCAAAGTCAACCAAGAAGTGGCTGCTGGCGTGGGAGCGGTTCGGGTTGATGGTGGGAGGGCAATGTTTTGCGCAACGGCTGTCAAGTTTCTGCGGTGCATTGCAGTTTTCCAGACGAAAGTGCAGCGCTCGCATTTGAACCCCAATCCCAATCCGGAAGTCGGAAGCACTCCATTCAATCTGTGAGCAAGCAGCGACTATCACTCACTGGCTTTGGCTCTGACTCTGGCTCCTGCTGCAGTACCGAAATGAGAAATTCCCTTTTTATTTAAATTGTGGCGAAAAACAGCGCTGTATCTGTATCCCAGAGAACCGACTCAGAACCCAGAGCACAGCGCCCAAAGCTACTGCTGAGTTTTCCACTGGCGTTTCCGGCGCGAGGAAGATGAATGTTGTGCCACCGACAACACGATGACGCCAATAGTTTTTAAGCTGTGGCTCTCCCTGTTTGTTGATTCAGCAAAATGCCAACCAAACAAAAAAAAATAAAACATTTTGTTTTCGAAACTTTTGCCAAAGTATTCAGTCTTCGAAATGCAATTGAATTGATAAGCTGTAGTACGAATTTCCTTGCACTCCGAAATATAAAAAGAAAAAATTTAATTTTCTTTAACTTATTTAAATTTGTAAAAAATTCGGTCAATGTCTGTTTCATTTTGATTATTATATGCTTCATCAGGACAACTAGCTAAGTCGATTTGGCAATGTCCGTCTGTCTGACTGCCTTATCTTAAGCATTTAGACTGCCGATTGGTATATACGGATTAGGTAATATATTGCCACCCTCAAAAAAACTCAACACTTTGTGATTTGGTACATACGCACTTGTGAATGCCCTATTTATTTGTCAACATATATTGACAGTGGAGTACAGTAGATTTTGTATATTCTATAAGGTATTGCAATGAACTCAAATTGATATAAGCAGCCTTATCAATAAGCTGCATATCATGTCCAGCAAATGACATCAGCTGTCGTGGACATTGACATTGCTCGACTTGGATCACCTGCTTCTCAATTTGAATACAAATACAAAAAGACAAAAGATCGATGTTGCTGACTTCCCCTTATAACCTCATGCGTATTATTAATACACTCGGTTTAATTCAGCGGAGATTTAATTATGAGGAGAGATTCATAAAGCTTTTAAGATGAAAATAAATAATCGAATTTATGTTTCCTTATAGAATATTTCGTTATCAACTTTAGCTGTTTTCAAGCTCACGTGGATATAATTCGGGTCCCTAAACTCTTAAATGATCAATGACTAAAATTAAGCTACGATGTTTTTTTTTTAAATAATAGAAAGTTGATCGTGTGGTGGAGGCCACTAAGCACACGATATAATTATTAAATATTTTGAAATTAACTCTATTCAAATTATTGGCTTCAGAAATATACATTGATAAAGTTGCTAGAGAACATTGGTAAGTTAAGCTAACAGAAATAAAAATAAAATATAATAAAAATGTTGTATAGGTCAATCAAGGAGTTACTGACTAAGTTTACTGTTACTAAGTTTGGTATTTGTTATATAAAAAGATATATCTGATTTTATTTTTCAGGTCGCTATATAGTCCTCTATTTGTCAAAAGTTTTCAACAACTTGAACACATCTTAGACTTGTATGTGTGCGCTTTACCTTTAACCTTTGTTTTGTATGGCTACAAGCATTCCATCCGTACTTGGGTGAAGCCAATCGCACTGCAGGATTTAATAAACCATATACCATATTTTACCATACAAGAGCTTAATTTTAGACTTATCATTCCTGCGATATATGAGCTGCCTGCAACAGAAAGACGGAGCTATGCAAAGTTTCAAGACGAAATCATTAGAATTTAGAGGTTGAGTCGGACATATCTTCTTCTATGCGTTACACATTTCCTGACAAAATTGCTCTCTACGCTCTCCCTCAGCAGAGAACAGACACAACAATTCATTTTTTTAAGTACGCAATCGGAGTACTTTCCAATAATATTGCAACTAAGTTTCATTTTCATTTCCATTATTCGGGAAACAATTTCGAAATGTTTGGAAATAAATTATTATTGCATACATTTGAGGGGTTCAGAAATATAAAAACCCTGGCTATGCGGTTGCTAGTTTTTAAGATTCGATCGAAAGTATGCAATACAAATTGTACACATTTAAGAAAACTGCGTTGGTATTGATTGCTCTGTGGGCTTCATAGAATTTAAAAGGAAAATTTATTTTGGAATGATAGAAATTATATTTCATAAAAAATGGAAAGCAAATAGAGTCTCGATATCAGCTTACTTTAGAGTAAGCCATTATAACATGTCTGCAGAGTTGTTCTAGTCTGAAATTAACTTTGGTGATACTTGTTTATTTATATTCTGTGTGTGAGCACATGAACGTCAAACAAGCTACTTAAAAACTTATCAACGCTTGAGGCTATTTCCATGTGATAAGTCCAAATGGCTGTAGCAAGCGTGAGTGGCCCTCAACCGGATTAGAAACCATTTTATGTGCCATCTGACGGGGCGGCAGCACACACATTCACACACACACATTACTGTCCTGTATAGGTGTAGGTGATATTTTGAAAAGGGATAAAGAGACAACAAGCCCGACAAATGTCGCCAACGCCGCAGTCGCAGTCCTTGTCTGCCATGGCCCAAATGTGCTTGTGTGTGTGATTTTATGCAGGAACATCCATAAGTGTCATGTTCGGTATCCTCATTCATCCTTGGCGCGCACGCACGTTTTTTGCGCCCTTTTTGTTTTATTATGTGCACGAATTTCTATAAATGCACATACATATATGCTGTGTATACAGAAAAGTGTGTGTGTATGTGTGTGTGCGTGAGTGCGAGCCAAATAAATTCCGTAGCGCTAGAACCAAAGATTTATTATCAAATTAAATTTCTGACAGAATTTATTGCTTTATCTCTCGCCAAACATAGTTCTTTCGCCTCTCGGCAGCATCAGTAACACTCCACCAGCCGCCAACATTCATCCAACAACCCAACAATCCGACCGACCGTTCGACCATCCGACCAACCATCCAACCAACCATCGAGCCGGGTTCTGAAACCCGAGCCACTTTTAAGTCCGTGCATATCCGGAATTGTTGCTGTACTGTGCTACTTCTCCGGTAAGCAACCGGCAAACATTTCATTTTTGGTTTTTGTTTTGTATTTTTGTTGTTTTTTTTGTTGTGTTTTGTTAATAAAATTTATAGAGAACAAATTTGGACAATATGCGCGCATTATTCTCGCGTGTTTCGTACATTTATTTGGTGTTGATAGCAACAGCCACACGCACACACAAACCGTTGCGCACACATGTGTGTACAGTTCATAAAGCACATCGCGTTTTTCGGTTTGTTCAAGATTGGGTGGAAGACTGGAAGGGTCGGCAGGGTCTGCGCTGCCTTTTCCCACTTCAAGATGAAGCATCGTTGTTGCCATCTTCCATAATTAAGTAGTAACTGCTTCTGGCGGGAAGCTATCGACCCAATGTCCATAAAAGCTTAATATTTAATTATGTATTAGCCTTTAACAAACATTTAGATGTGATATACTTATAACTAACATTGCTTGGCGAAACAAGTTCGAATACAATGCAAATACTTAATTTCTTTTCATTAGATTATAATCACCGAGTCGAAAATTAGTTAGCGTGCATTAAAAGAAAGTCAGACATTCAGTAGAATATTTTCCAGAAAATCACCAGGCAATCACATTGATATTTAAATGAAATTTTCAATATTTATATCGCCATATTTTGGTTCTGTTAATTTCTTTACTTTTCAACTGGACGCAGTGGTAGACAAAGATTCATTTAAATCTAAATTCAGCACATGTATTGATATTGATTTATCTGTGTAGAGCACATACATCTTCTGATCTTACGTATGCCACACATTCCTGCCCGCCCACAATGAATAAACTTTTGCAATTTCAAATAATCGCAGGCGCCATAATGAGGCCTTCGGGCACACGCACACAGGGTGAGCGAAAAACCACCCTGGTCCAAAACCCAGGGCAAAACCCAGTCCCCGTGGAGGGGCGCGGGCCCTAAACAAAGCCAATGCAGACCCGGGCATACCAAAGAAAAGAAAAACTTTCTTATTGCCAAAACTGCCAAACTCAGACCCGAAACTGAAACCAAAACCGAACCCAGGCCCCAATCCCCAATCCCCCACACCCGCATTCGCATCCGCTCCCCTCGCTGGTCTGTGGCGGCGGTGGCAAAGTCGACAGCGGCAGCCAAGACGACGCGGCGATAGCATGAGGGATTACAGCGCGTGATTTATATGGGATTCCGAAGAAATATGGGCGAAATGTGTCGGCAATTTTTATTGGACATTTTAAAAAGCGAGTAAGATGTTCTACGCGCGCTCTCCACACACATACCCCAACCTGCCCCCTACCTAGTGCCTGTCACTGCCACCCTGCTTCTAATGTTGCTCTGTTTGCTGTTGTTGCTCTTTTTGTTGTTGTTGGTGGCATGGACGCTGCTGCGGCTCCTGGGAATAAGAAATAAGGAACTGCGGCAAGAAAGTTGCTGCCTGGCCCTGGCCCAGGCTCAGGCCACATATTTTCCGCTGGTGCTCGAGCAGCTGCTGCCACAGCATTTTCCCACTTGATTTTCCGTGCGTAGTTAGTAAGGAAGTCGCGTTCGCGTCCATTCGTTCGCAGCCTCTAACGAGCGCCGGCGAATATTTATGATCGCCCTCTTACCGCCCTCCCTCCCTGACTCCATTCGGTGCTGGCGAGGCAGCAGGCAGTAGCCAACAGGCGGCAGGCAGCGGTCGCTAGTAAAAGTTTTGCCCAACTTTGCCATTTTCAGCGGTTTTGCATTAATTTAAATTTCGAATGCAAATGAGCCAATTTCACTGAGTGCCACGTTTTGGTCTAAAGATGCTGCTGCCACGGTTGCACCCCCATCAACCCCATCAAAATGCGGCCAATTCCCGGCTTGACAAATTGCCCCAAAGTCCGCGATCCATGCTGCCAACTTCTCACTCATCTTCTACTCTTCTCTCTGTGCTACACGAATTTTTGTGTGAATTGTGACGCGCAGCAAGTGGCGTCAAAATGATTTAGTTTGGCCCTGGCAGTGCAATTGTTAATGCGCCACTTAATTTAATCGCCTCCAGTCTGCAGCACCCTCCTCCCCAAGCACGCACACCCACACACGCCCACACACACTCACATGGGCGGGATTACATGTACTTTTTGAATTTTGTCGCGCGTTTTTTTTTGTCCGTTGCAAATTTGCAACTCGTGGCACGTTGTAATGGAAATTAATTAGGCAACTTCAACCGTCATCAGAGGCGGCCGACGTCGACGGCGGCGGCAGCGGCACTTTTATTTACCACTCGCGGCAGCTTTTTATCATTTTTAATTTAGTAGGTGTCCCACCTTGGGCATATTTTGTAATTTATATCGTCAACGCGTTAATTAACGAGCTCAATTGAAGTTAGCTTGGCATGATTTCAGATTACTTTCAATTTTATTTCCTTACAGGGTATAAAATCTTTTTTTTTTCCATCTTAATTTGGATTCACTTTCATTTTGTAGATTCGCATTGAGCTTATTAAACGAACAAATGTGGAAGCTTATAAGAATTAAATACTAGGGAGTATTAAGCAGCTTTCTCCAGTACAGTTCTTTCTTTTGGTTTTACAAATTTATAATAATATAATTTACATAGATTTCTTAAAACGGCATTTGAGTCAATTGCATGAAACTCAAAGACGAAGATCGAAACTTTGCCACGAATGGTGGATTTTGCGAAAAGTGTGAAACATCTGTCACAAGGCCCCCGAGTAAGATAGAGATATACAATCGTTTTAAAAAAAAAACTGCCCACACATAAAGTAAATGTCCAGGCTACCTTGGGCTGTGGGCTGATCATCAATCATCAATAAAAAGGATCAATTATTGGTGGATTTATTAGCTTAAAGCTTAGATACTAAAGCATTTACGCTCATGAACTACACTAATATTATGGTTGTTGATATTTATCTTGTATGCTTTGACCAAAATTTTCTCCCACTTGCAGGTGTAATTAGCTTTAGTAATAGTTTCAAGGCTCTCGCTGTTGGCTGTGCGTTAATCACCAATCAGCCAGTCAGTGAGCCAAATAAGCAAATGTAAATTCCTTAAATTTGTTTGATCTTTACCTATGGGCAATTATGGGCACGAAGTCTTCAAATATTTTTCCCATCGATGGATACAGCAGGCAAAATTATCGAGTAGTGTAAAAAAAGACAAGCTAAACATGTTGTGTCCTTCAATTTAAGAAACAGCTTGCCGAAGGACAGTCTTACAAATACTTATACCATTAAATTGGACAGGTGAAACATTGGGAAAGCAATGACAACAATCAATGACCTTGACCTTTATTGCAAATAGCGAGGCCCATTGTCAGTCGCCTTCCATTCTGCAATAGAAATTATAGACATTACGCGTTATTAGGTCACAGACAACGCACTTTTACTTTCGGCCAGTTCGCACAGGTAGCTACATTAATTCGGCCATAAAACAATGTACACCTACCAAACCGGAAAGGACGGAATGTGTCATACGAGATTTTGAAAGTTCGATTTGTTGCGGGGCAATAAAACAGATTTTCGTCAAGCCATGGCCGACAGTACGGTGAGGTCATGCCAAAGATATTCATTACAAGAGCAAATGAGTCGAGGACGGGCAACAAGAAGGGAGAGGGCTGCGATGCGGGAGAGTGCGATGCCAACAATTCGATAAGATAAGTGGACGTTGCCAACTAAAATGTGATAAATCTCGGCGCTAAGGATGCCTGTTAAAAAGCAAAGGAAATCAGAAGAAAGCAGAAGACGACAAGTGAAAGAGTTGTCGCTGGCTAGCAACGGGTAGGTGCGACCGGGGTCAGCGAAGAGGTCCAAAAATACACTTGACATACGAGTATCGAGGACCAGTACGAGTGCGCGTGTGTGCCACACAGCACTTGCCCCAAACACTCGCCTCAGTGCGCTGATTTATTTGCCCGTTTTGCAGCAGATTTCTTGACGCAGTATTCGTATAAGCAGACGGCAGGCGGCAAACAAGATGAATGGCACGAATGGCGACCGGGCGGCTCTTGGCCGTCGTTGGCGTCTCTTATTTGTACAAAAAAAAATTTTAAATAAAAACCAGCTATCCAAGTTTGCTGCTTCAATTTCTAATAGTCGTGCATAAGCTTACGTGCATATTCAGTTCATAATTATGTTGATGATGGACTTTGCAATACCCATTATAAGACTTTTTAATAACCTACTGACTGCCCGCAAGTACTAAGAATTACCATACAGCTTTAATAAAATCTTGAATCCACTTAATTAACAAATTTTTGGATTACCGTACTCAAATTCCTTCGAGTTAAGATAAATATTTTTTTTTTGTACTGGTTTTGTTATGGCTTTTTGTATTGTCCTCCTGTCAGTCTGTTTGTATGAAAATAATTCTTTCACCAGTATTGAGGCTAGAAGCTTTGAATATAAGTACACCCGTATATTCCATTTTATTTATATATAGTTTGCTATTTTGTTTATTATGAATAACGTTTTAGTTAAGCGATTACAAAATAGTATAAGAAAAAGGTTATGGTATCCAGACTGAGGTACCGATGCGGGCAATTATTAGCCACAGAGCCTCGTTCTGGATTATTTGGATACGTATCCGGTTCGGCATATGCCGCTCAGGTGATGTATTAGGGTTGTTTGCGGTCACTTGGTTCCTAATTTAAGAAGCGTAATAAGCTGGGCTTTATCATATGGCTTAATCAATTTGAGAAAGTACAGACTGAACGCTTTTTGAAATTGTGTACAGGGTATTCAAACAGCCTCACATTAACGGAAAGGTGTGTGTGCTTATTATAAGTATTATGTGCGCATTTCCACCCCCATTGGACTACAATCGAGTGGCGGCAAGAACAAGGAACCGAGGAGCGACGCCATGGAAACCCTTAATACCCACCATAGATCAACCATTTTGGTCGTAAATTACATTTGAAATCTCTAATTTGTTTTGCTCCAAAGGTGAAATCCTTTCTCGAAATCCCTTTAACTGACTTTTTACTTGTCGCTTTTGTTGTTGATTTTCGAAGCGAAGCGAAGCGAAGCGAATGAAAGATTAAATATAAATAGAGTGTGTTTTGATCTGAAATAGAATCGATGCATGATAATGTTTTGGAAAGATTTTTTACTGCTGTTTTCTTATTCGGATTTAATTTGCAATTCAGTGTCAAATGATGAAAAACATCTTCATTTTTCTGTGAATGCGCCACCGAATTCAATTGGTATTCGGGGCACGTTGAATGCAACGAATTAAAAGACAATATTATCAATTACTTTATTAGCATGAAAAAAGGAATTGCCATGGCCCCAACCGACCAACGTGGCTGATGACGCGGATTCTTGTGCATGCAGAAATGAAAAATTCCAAACTAAAAGCAAAACCCGCCGACTTGGCATAATTCACGGTGCTACTGCGACGCTTCGTGTCTGGCATTTTACATACGGGTACCACGCACCCGGTACCTCCCCGCCAGCTGTGGGGCCAGGCCTTGCATAACTAAAGAAGCGGACATGCTAAGGATCGGTGGACATATATATCAGTATCAGTACGAGTGGTGAGACGAACAATGCGATCGTGAGTTATGAGTTGTCACCTGTCTGTCGGGGCTGTCAAATTGAAAGTGGATTGAACTGCACCGCAGAGCATGCGCGCTGACTAATCGCAATCGTAATCACATCGATTGCCGATAAGCATATCAATTAGCGTCAATCGATGCAGCTTTTAGCCCATGGCCCAGCACCCGTGTAAGTGCGAGTGAGTAACTCGTGTTCCAATCGGCCATATCGCGATCGGTTGGATCGTTGGCAATGCGAGTGTGTTGTAGTTTCTCGAGTTCTTGCTTTTAATGAAAATTAATTGCGCCACCAAAGTCGTGTGTTTTGGTCGCATTTAATTGCATTTTACAGTCGTCGCGCTGGCCAACGACTAAAAAGTCGGGCTAAGACGATGCCAGACAGCAGCGGCTCGCACCTTCCTACGGGTCGACGGCCAATTTATCAAAATGCGAAGAATGTTGCTGCTCTGCCCCCATGCACAAAGCCACACATACACATGCACACACAAATATATACAGATGTGTGTAAAAACAAGCGCATGATTAATTTCTGACAAATGTGCGACACAAAAGAGATGTGACACACCTCGGTCCCCAACACTGGACCACAAGATGGCCGCACTGGCCGGCCTTCCACTTGCTGGTCTTGCCGCTCTTGCCGGTCTTCCCGGCATTTTGATCGCTTCTACGAACATCCACACTCTGTGTGACAAACTGGTAACCGTTGCGTCTCCATCGTGCGCGTCCGCTTGGACCTTGCCGTGTGG
The DNA here is from genome assembly GCF_030788295.1 of Drosophila virilis. Taxonomy (NCBI): domain Eukaryota; kingdom Metazoa; phylum Arthropoda; class Insecta; order Diptera; family Drosophilidae; genus Drosophila; species Drosophila virilis. The sequence continues at coordinate 17,669,804 of NC_091544.1, read as the reverse complement.
CATCAGGTTCCAGAGACTGCACACGCGCTCAAAATGATCGATTGCAGCTGGTCGCCAGAGACCGTGTGGCTTTTTGGCCCCGTGGCGAAGGTTCAAGCTCCATATGAACACAACATATATCATTGGGTTATCAACTAGAGAACTTCTGCGTTAATTCGTACGCATTTTTTATTTCATGCAAAGCAAACAGCTGAAAAATGGCACTCACATATGTATATACTTATATATATATATATACATGCTAACTAAAATAAGTGATAAGCTTGGAAATATGTTGAATTACAATAACTAAACAAGTAAGAGGTTCTAGTCGGGAGCTCCCGACTAGGGGATACCCTGAACCCTCCTCTTCCAACATCAAATGCATAAATATATTCAATTTTAGAAGCTATATGTCTTGGACAGGGATCGACATCGATTTTTATCGATTGCTTGGAAACGGTGTAAGTTGTCGATTATCGGAAAAACTCGATCTGCGCAAGCACTAGGAGCACCTACATCTAAAATTTCAAGTCTATAGCTCTTATATGTTCTGAGATCCTTGGTTCAGGGTATAAAAAATAAATCGATTTAAGATACTGACATAGCGCTTATTTAAAGTTCTGACCAACTACTTGCACTCAATGTTAAGCCCTTAACGAAATTTAAAATATTATTTGCTAATTCAGAGCCAAAAAGAGGAGGTCTGCAAATGCACCATCTTTCATTCGTTGTCCACTAAACGAGACAATAAAGATAAGCCGAAAATGGACCATATTAAAAAACATTTTCGAGGTGGGAGCGCAACAAGCGGTCACAAGTGCCTCAGCAATTGTCCTGCTTTAAAAAAAACACACATGCAAGAAAAAAAAAATTCAAAAATAAAATTTGCGCTGCTAAAAAAAGGAGGAAAGACAATCATGTTCAGCTGAGTGTGTGGGTGTGCGAATGTGTGGGTATGTGTTGGTGTGTGTGGGTGAATGTGTGTGTGTAAGTGTGTGTTGTAACAAGGGCTAGTGGCCGGTTGTGCGGTCAAACCCCGGTGGACGCTGGCCCTAACCTTTTACCGCTTAATTGTGCAACATTTGCTGGCCGGCAATTATTTGATAAGCGCCTCACATTTGAACAGCAGCAAATAAATTGTCTTGCCGCAAAATAAATTAAAAGAATACTGGCAAATGTTTAACTTTGGACTCGTACCGCAGCTTAAACTTGAGTTGCCAGCGATATTGTGGACTGCACTTTCGGGTCTCCCACAAGGCCAGACTTAGCTCTAAGAAAATTCAGCTGCCCGAGTACATAAATTCAACTGTGCTCGCATTAAACTACAAAACAATTCAAAAAATGTTTTATGTACTAAATTAATGAATGTGCGTCTGCAACGGCAACCCAGTTTTGGCCTGGGCTGGGAATTGCCTAGAGGTCCTGTTGTTTGTCTCTGCCTAAACCATGGTTAGACCACATCTTCCTTCAGTGTCTACGTGTGTTTATAACAAATGTGTATAATGGCTAAAATGTTTTTCTTTTTATTTCCGGGAAAATTCGCTTATAAAATAGCTAACTAAAATATTGATTTAAGTCAGGTACAAAGTAAATCAGCCCAAAACGGGATAAATCGGAGATAAAAATACTTTCAAAAAGGGTCAATATTTAGGTTAAACCCTGCTCTATTAAAATTTACTTCTATAAATAATTATATGTTTCTATTTAAGCATAAGTGCATGTTAATGTTGAAAAAATCAAAATACACAAGAAAATATATATACAAAAACGACTATCAAATAAAATATTTATTAGAAATATAATAAAATACAACGCAAAAGTTTTGAATAGAAACCAAGGACCTCCGATACAATTGGTCACAGCTTAAATAAAATAGCACACAAATGAAGCTATATAGTTAGCTAAACTAGTCTTTTCTGCAGTATCAAGGGCATACAAGGAAATGAGTTTAGGGAAAAAATATACAAAGAAAGCCATCATTTTGCAAAGCCATTTCAAATTCAACCTGCTAAGACATCCACCAACCCCACTGACATTGTTCGTGGACCAACGCGATTTCTAATTTTAGCAAAATAAAAAAAGAAATAACAACAATCTCTCTAACAAGATCGTTAAAATGCAAGCTTCAGATTTAAGATTCTCAAAACAGCCTCATAAAATGTAAACATACAATATTGCGAAATACATTATTCGTTTTGTACTTGCAAACTTAAATCCAACTTAAGCCCGATACGAAGCAGAATAAATCGGAGCTGAAAATATTTCCAGAAAGGGTCCAGATTATCACCAAGTACAATCTCAAGGTACGCTCAAAGAGATGAAATTCAAAAAAAGGGGCTCGTTTGTCACTTGCTGAAAACGTTAAATAGCAAAAAAAAAAAAGTGAAGAGAAGCAGCAGCCAGCTAAATAAGTTCCTGCGAATCGATCAGCTAAGATTCAATAAAGTCTAACAGAATCAAATTTCAAAAATTTCAGTTAAATGTTCCCCAAAAAATGTGAATAATTTAATATATTTCGTTATCTAGCTGAGTGTTTTGCTCGAAATAGTATCAATTAAAAATTAATAATTAAATAAAAACAAAAAGACATTTCGTTATAAGTATATAAGAGAAAAAAGACACTTTGATCCGATTGCAGCGCCATTTTGTATGGCAATGAGAATCTGCCGAGCCGGGAGACTTTGCCTTGTGAGGGCCATCAATTAAATGCGGGCAGCATCCAACACCTTGGCGAAGGCTCAGTTTACGGGACGCTCGCCTTCCTGTGGAGACCGCGTGCACTGTTGGCCAATTAATCAAAATCGTCGCCGTGTGCAGTCGGAGTCAGTCAAACGAGAGCGGGCAAAGAAATGTCGTTAACTTAAGTGTCCAATTAATTAAATTCGCATTTAAGAGCCGCCAAGCTGCGAAAAGCCATTAAGATAGTTTGTCACACACTGGGAGAACGCAACACACGGCCGCCAGTGCCACTTCCCACCTCCCTTCCCCACAGCCCGTCCTGCTGCAGGAGCAACCGCACGTTCACCCTCCACTCGCCCGCAACATTTGCCTGGGCCAAAACTGAAAACTTTGCTCCTTGCGGTTCCTTTGGCTTTGGGTTCTCTCAGCCTCAGCCTCAGCTTGGAAACTTGCAGCTAGTGTGTGTTTTCTTATTTTTTATGGTGGGTTTTCTTTATATACTCTTACGATATCCCTCAGCTGCTGCTGCTGTTGCAGTTGCAGTTGTTCTCCTGGCCTGTTCCTTTTTGGCAATGTTCAAGTTTTATGGGCAAGTTTATAAATTTGAGCTGCTTGCTCATGCGGTTGTCTGCTTGTCGGTCTGTTTCGGTGCTCCATCGTCCTGACAGGGCGATTTCACACTCAACTTCTTCGTAATAAGATTAATTTCTCTTAATTTCGTATAGTGTGGATACTACTGCTAAAGCCCAAAGCCGTCATTTCAATTAGGCTTCAATTTAGGGATTGTTCCTCATACATTTTCTGTCTCTCTGCATCACGCATAAATTATATTGATTAGTAAACAAAGAAAATAAGACACCGAAACTAAAACGATAATAATCTTTGCCTTAAAGATGACTGACGCAAAAGCAGTAAAAAGGTACTAGAGCTTAAAATATTTTAGCATCGTTTCTACCATTTCATCAGCACTATCAACGAACAGTTGGAATCGATTAGTTAAGAACACAAACTACTTAGAGATGGCATGCGTTTGCATCCTTCTAAGAATGAGAGAATATTTACTTTATCTAGATTTTGGTCAAAATAGCATTACAGACATCATTCCTCCCCGTCTGCCTCTACGCAATCATCCCAGTTAGTCAAATTTACATCTTGATCAAATCCCACATCAAAAAGCTAGCCTCTTTCATATTCTCTAATTCCATTCGAATAGAAACTCATCTCTAAATGATATTGAATGGAAGCATTGAAAGGTGAATCAATTTATCGGCAGCAGTCATCCGCAATCCCAAAACTATTTGAAAAAGTAAATTGCAATCTGTTCAGTTTCAGGACGGGACAGCACCATTCAACACCGACTGAATTCACATTCAGAGTTGTGATTGTACATCGCGTTTATAAGTTATTATTCAAGCTTCGTATATCACACAAGTGATCCCCTCTATCAAATTCTCAAATTCTTTGCTGATCGTGTGGTGGTAAGTGCAGACCAAGCTGCCACTCTGTTTATACAAATAGCCACGCCTTAATGAAAAAATATGTTGTCGATACTGATATTTTGCTCAGAGCCGTCAATGTCATCTTCAAGAGGTTCTGCATCGTTTTGCCAAATGCACCAAAAATTGGATAATTCATTAATTTATTAATGGTACTTCACTTTACATAATCCTTATGGCTACTCCGGCATCACTCAGCCATGAGCCCGATCAATTATATGACCTTGTATTTGGACAGTCCGTTGAAAATATAATTGATCCCACTTGACATAGTGTGACGGAGTTTTACGACTGCAAGGTATACAATACAGTAAGCAATTATAAGACCACTTTCTTTAGCAGTTTCTAAGTGGATGTCCTGTAAAAGATTCAAGCTCCTCCAGCGATGTAATAGAACAGTATATAACACTGTTATCGTGCCCACCTGGAGGTATGGAATCCAGATTTGGGGAAAGGCCGTTAACCAAAAACGAACCTAAGCTCCCCAGAATAAGGGCCTTGTCCCATCACCTGGCTGAAAAGACGACAATATATTACTTTGCTGCAGTAGCAAAAACTAGCACATCCCTAACTTTTATTTAAACCTTGTATTATTGACAAGGAGTGGCTTCTAAATCTTGCCTACCTACTCTGTTATAGCCGATACTGAAGGGCGAATATTGGCATAACTAATAAATTATAAATGATAAGACAAAAACTTCAGAACTGAAATGCACTAAATATGCGCAAAAAGCGCGAGAGTTGTTGCGTATTACAAAAAAATAAACAGAATTTAAAACCAGGGTCAGGACGATAATTATATTGAGTTTTAATTAATTAATATTGTATGAAAAACAGAACCAATCAAAAGAAAATCATTAGTGTAAAGCATTGAAATATATAAAATCAATAAACAACAAGTAAGAGGTTCTAGTCGGGATAACTATAAACTCACATCACAATCAATTTTTTATTTGATAATATTTTGTATATAAACGTAGTAATAGATGACAGATAAACGTAGTAATAGATGAGAGATAAACTGTTGATTGCAACCTGCTGCTTTTGTTCTCGAATACCAAACACAGACCAAAAGTTCACTGTTCACTGCTTTGATACCTGCGCTACAAGTGAAGGAACACCTATTAAAAGTATTGCACGATTTTTAATGAAGGTCCCCAGCTCATTCTCTGAAACCTAATTTCCGTAATGAAGGTCGGGCTACACTTCAATTCTTCCTTAATTTTCCTAAAGATCAAATTGTATACATATGAACTTTCGCACGCTATTACAATAACATATTTAAAATCTGTATTAACTACATTTACTTTACAGTTTAGAAATGTCACAAATTAATCTAGGTTTGGCCCAAGTGCCAAAATGATAAATGACTTCTAATAGACGCGCTTATTCCTTAATGATTAATAAAGCAACTTTCAAGTTCAAATCCAACATAAAGCGCATATAGAGCTCGGGGAAGGACGCTAACTGCGAAAATGAAAACACAAAACACTCAAAAAACGACAGCGATGCGCTCAAAATACCACTCGAGTGAAAACTCAAGAGCTCGTAAATTTCGTCTGCGCTGCAAAAGTAAACGCCCATAAACAAAGCAATTTGCCCAGTGCCGCAGAATCAGTTCCTCAATGAAAGCCACGTGTAGCCATAAATTTGGTTGTGCTATGAACCAGTTCTCTGCGCGCTCCTCTAACAGGTTTCTCATTAGTCCAGTGCTGGAAAACGCCGGCTGCAACTTGGCTGCTAAATGTAGCGACATCTGCGCAAAATTATGCCAAAGTTGCAGAAAAACGCAAAATATTTTGCTTGTATTTTGGCAGTTTTTGAATTGCTAGCGGTTTTGTGTCGCTTCCCAACACGAAAAATGGGCGGAGACTGATTGGCCACCTCGCTCACACCACTGCTGTTACCCAGTTGAATTGCTTCCCTTTCTGTCTACCACAACAACGCAAGCATATGTTTGACAAAGAAACAGCTGCTCTCTTTCTCTCTCACGCTCTCAAAGAGAGTGCGCAGTGCTCATGCTGCCAGTGTATGTGTGTGTGCAGCAAGCAGAAGATGAAGATGCCAGCAATAAACCATTCCCGGCAGCTATAAAGCATTGCGAGTGAGAGAGCGCCATGCCGGCGAAACGTGTGCAAGCAGGATGCAGCTCGCAAGCTGAGAGAGGCAGCGACATCGTAAATTTGTGCGCGTGTGCGTGATTTATATCACACTACTGCTGCTCTGTCGCTCTGCCGCTGCGCCGCAGCGTCGCAGCCATCATGGCCGGGCAGAGCGCGGACTGCGACTGCGCTCGTAATTCTCCCGCTTAATGGTTTGTTTACATCATAAATAAATATGGCTGAGTTGCGAGAGCCGAGTCTGCGTGGTAGAGCAACGCAAAGTTTTGGCGCGCGTTCTTCGCTCAGACACGTTGTTCCTAAATTCGCAACAGTGACGTCAGAGGCCAGAAATTGAGCCAATACACACGAGATCATAAACCAGCATGAGAAGCGACAATTACAACTAATATTGACAGCAAGTCTTGCCTTATGGCTAATATGGATGAAAAACTATTTAAGAATGTCTTTTCCCAAAAAGGTAAATACTAATTGTGTTGCTGCTGTGATTTGTTAGAATAAACTCTAATTATTTGAATGGATCACTTAAAGGTGCGCAAATGACAACAATAAAATGTAAACACAATTTTCAGTTTTGAAAGTTAGATAAATTGAAAAGTGAATTCTTTAAGTTAAAATTCTTGTTTCACCAAGTTTTCGTCTGTTGCTCATTGACTGAGATTATTGCATTTGAAAAAATTGTCTGTTAAAATATATTTATACATTAAAATAATCGTTTCTACGAATTTCTGTACTTTTCTTCAATACATTAGTTTCTTGAATTAAAAAATATATTAGATTTTACATACTTATTAACATGTCACTAATTTTTGATCTAAGACCAAATTTAAGCTTCTAGAAATAATCATTTATTTATTTTTTTTCATCATTCAATAATTATATTTCAGTATTCGGCTAAACTGGTTTCCCTCCCCATCTACGGTTAGAGAAGTCAAAAATAATATAAATTTAATTGCAAAATAATAGAAAATGTTCAATTTACAGCTGGAGAATATTTCCTTTTCGTCTAAGATACAAACACGAATAATCGGTAAATTTTAAAAATGTTCTCTACTGTGTTCAGAAAAGTATTGTGTGTATCATCCAAAAATTAGTTTATTTTTATAAATAAGCGTTATAGCTCTTAAAATTTATACACATCTATGCGTTCAATTCAGCTGAAATGTAAAGAAACTTGGAGAAAATTCATTGAGAATGTTCAAGCTTTCCACAACTTTCAATTGTGGCTTTGTCCGATTTACGTATATGCAAACAAATCTGTGAGCCTGTGACACCTTTGTATTACTCCTGTGCAGCTTCATTATGTACCCAACATGCTTGTCATTTGCCGACGGGCCTGTAGCCGGCGGCGTCTGTGCGTGCAACATGATGAGACGCTATATATTAACCAATTGAGTGAACGGTGGATGGTGGGATGGGGGGATACGGGAGTTGGGTCATGGCCGTAGATGTTTGCCCATCTGAGGTGGCACAACCACTTGTGGCGCCTTACTAATTTCACTGCCCGAAAAATGGCACGCTCGATGGTCACACAATTACGGATGTAATAAAGTAATTTGCCGTAATTGCAATTGAGCCAAGGGGCGGCAGTTGCGACGCCCGCCCGCCAAGAATCTGCCACAGCGCAAAAGTTTGTCTCTGAATAAGGCCCCCACTCGCGTGCCGAGTCCTTCGCAGTCGCAGCAACCGCCACAAACACACCCCTTTCAGAAGTAGACGGCTTCGGTCTTTGTTTCAAAGTTCGAGCAGAGTTCGAGCTGCTACTGGCTCTCCTTTGGTCGTTTGATAATGTGTGACAATGTCTTGGGCACTTGCCGTGCACAGAGGGAGATTTTAATTTAGCCAGGAGATACCTGAGCAACCGGCAAGCGGGAAGTGAGAACAAGAACTCTGTTTGCCGACTTTGTTCTAATTTTGCATAGAAAACTACTTAATTATTACGCCCAGCCCGCCAGCTTGGGCCTGTGAGTGCTGTGTGTGTCCGTGTCCGTTTTATCCTTTCAACAGGCTTTGAGTTATGATGCCTTTATGACGCTTTTGTCTGTCTAGGCACAGGCAGTCGTCCCATCCCTTGTCCAATTCCAATCCTTTTGTGTGGTGTTCCCGGGTAATGAGCAAGTTAATTCTTATTATTATGGTTATTATGTGTGTAGCCAGAGTGCGGACTATCCGGCCAAGCGTTATTTGCCACTACTCACTCTTATGCGTATGCGTGGGCGAAGTACTCATAAACATGGCCCATCCTCAACAAGTGTTGAGCAATCGAAGCAAATAAACACAGAGCACATAAAATGAGCCTATAAAAACAAATGGTGGGGCATGTGGCTGCCAAGTGTCGACCCCCTTAGGATAAACAAACACCGCCTTCGAGCGCCCCTCAACACATATCGTGTGGCACCTCACAGGCTTCGCCAGAACTGGCCCATGGAAGCTGCCCCCGGGAGCCACTAGGTCTCCGGGCACCATGTTATGGCTATGTACTGTGGTGGAAGCTGGTAGCTTGGGCATGCTGCGAATATTTCCACATTTGTTTTTGTTTTTTTTTTTTCATGATTTTCAAACTCAGAACAAATAAACAAACTCTCCGAAGAACAATATTTGATGCTTTTCACGCTTTTCACTTTCAAACGGCACTAAAATCGTGTTTGGTTATTTGTTTTGAAAATAGCTGCTACATTTTTTAAATACATGAACTCTAGAAGCATTTAGGGGATAGTCAAACCATGCAGTCGTGATCTTATTTAAGTTAAGTTCGTGGAAATTGGATTGGACTCTATCAAAATGTGTTGTTTAGACCGAGTCAATCAATGTGTTTACCTAAGAGAGAGCATGATTGATTTTGTTGTAGTTAACGTTATTTATTTAAGTGCGCAGCTATCTATAAAAATAACATCGATTTCTTTTTCAAGAAAGTTTTTGAGCCGATGCCTCAGACTAAACGGGATATATCAATATAAAGGAGAAAAGGCTTGTGAGCTTTGAAAAATAAGGTTGATGCTTTCCTTAACACCGATTCTATCTTGAATACCTATTAATGGATTACTTTGCTTTTACCCCATATCATCAGCAATTTGTAATGGTTACTTTCCCTAATTCTAAGCGGAGGGTGGCCCTTGAGCCAATGTAATAATTATAAATCAATATGCATTCAATAATGGGCTCTTACAATTATTATCTGTAAATGTAAGCGAAACACACTTCAAGCAACAACAACAATTGAATTGATAGCTCACTCCGAAATAAAAATTCAAATAATTTTCAAGTGTTGCCAACTTAATTAAGTCACAAAATTTATGAGCTCCTTTTGGCTGGCATTGGTGTTGCCAACGACGTAGCATGCCCCAGTGGCATGTTGTTTATGGGCGGGCGCACGCACACACACACACGCTTGGATACTTTCAATATCAAATACAAATAAGCGCGGGAGCAAAGCAACTCAATTGACACGCGTCGACCCGCGCCACTTACGAAACGAAACATCTATGTGGATATCGACAGCCGTGGGCGCCCCAAACGCTACTCCAAACTCCGCAAATGAAGCCGTTCACATTCTTGGGCCCCGACTCGAGAATCTGAATCTGAATGTGAGTTCGAATCGAGGAAGCAGCGCCAAATGACGACAACGTCACGACGATCGATTTTAACGATTTGTTTTGATATTTTTACGATTATGGGGCATCGTTTGCACAACATAAATAGAACATAAAACTCCCATCACATTGGCGGGTCACAATTTCGGCTCGAGCTCCAGTTTCAATGCCCGCCAGCAATACCGACGGGGCTTTGATGCTGGGCAAGCTGCGAGTGTTGCGCTGGAGGGGCTCTGTTCAATTCAATTAATAATAAATTAGCTGCAAGTGGCAGAGCGAAGAAATCTCAATGAATATTTACATTTAACGATGTATGAATTGCACTTTGGTGGCTTTATTGGATTGACTTTTAATTGCCCACCGCGGCGCCGGATGCATGTTGCACTTCAAAGAGCATTAAGCAACTGTCTGGCTGCATTTCGTCCTGCTGTTTCGAGTTCCTTTTGCATCATCGTAAATCACAGGCGCCGCATGCATATGAGTCGAAAAAGAAATATGCCAAAAATTGCATTTAAGCGTATTTTTTTTTGTAAATATTTTTGGTGCTCTGTCCTTGTTGTTTTATGACGCGTTCGTCCTGCGTCCGCCTGCATATATGCAAGCTACGCACTCTACGGGAATTTTTCAAGTCCTCTGCTTTTGCCTGCCTCGTACTCAGCCCGGCGACATATCTGGAGCAAAAACATAATTTCGGTTCATTTTTTGTTGTTTGCCTGGCGAATATTTTGTCTGCTTTTATGATTTATGGCATATGGAACAGGATGCTTAGACAGCGGCAAGTGTGGCATGGAACACAGCACATGAGACACACTCGCAATGTGGCAAGGAAATGAATATTTGAATCAATACGTCAGGACATATGTTGCCAGTACCTGTTTCATCCATTGAGTATTCACTGAGGTTGTTAAAATAAACATTTTATTGTTGTTTAGATTTGTGAAAAAATGTTTTCAAAGACTACAGAATAACTTACATGAAAAAAAAAAACAAGGCCTACTATGCGTTGAATTTATGCTCATATCAAAAATATTAAACATATCTTATGAAACATTTCGCTATAAAGATATGGTTAAAATAATCTGTGCATATAGATGAAAATTATTAAACTGTTCAAGTATTGCTCTTTTCAGATATTTTCATAATATATTCTATTGGGCCAAGATGTCGGCACTTAAATTCCTTTATGCTGTTCAAGAATTCGAGCCGTTTTCATCAGATCCATGAAAATGCGTGCGGGTTTTTACAAATAAGACAAAAGTCACGTGCGGGGTGCCGAGTTTTGTGCATTTGTCATATTAAAATAGAACATGGATGCTCTAGCTTCGCTTGGCAGCATCTCCTGGCTCCCCTCGTCAGCAGACGGCCATATGCCAGAAGCCAAAACAAAATGGCGTCTGTCAGCTGCTTGGCATCCACATGTGGATGCAGCCGCCACTCTCACGTCTGTGAATCCGACTACGAATTCAAGTTCTGAGTGCTGCTGTTGATAGATACGCAGGCAACCCAATTTTCTCACAGGCCGTCGCTGTGGCGTGTCCTTTAGCAGAAGGAAATGTTTGCCTAAGCCTCAGATGTTGTTGCTGCCATTTTGAGCTGCCTTTTCGGCTGGCGTAGCAGCGTTCAATTGTGCACGCCTCTGCCCCCTCGCATCGGTAGTGCCACATACGGCTGCAGTTGCTGATAAGCCTGAATCGAGCACAAATCGATTGCCCCAGCGCTGCGTGTGCAACATGATAAATGTGCGTGTTATCCTCCTTTATAGCAGTTGTCAGTTGCAAATGAATTCCAGCAACAACAACAATTGCCGATACACATGCGCCACGTCTCGTTAGTGCCAGTCCCAATGCCAGACCCAAATCCCACTCAAATGGAACGTACGCTTGTTTCTGTGCCGTAAGCGACTCGTGCGGGGGTTTCAAGATAACACTCCATGTCAAACGAATCTAGCTTTAGAGAATTGATAAGATGTTTCCCAACGTATGATGTATTTAAATTATCTTCAATTGACAGAAAAGGAATTGCATAAAAGCGGGAATTTTTTCAAGTACTAATTGGTTGATATACAATTTCAAGTAACCAATTGCAGAAGAAACTCTTGTAAAGAGAGTTTTCACATAAGTTCATAGTTTTATTCTTTTAAGTATTGCATGCTTAGGCATGCTCGAGCATGATAATGCTCTTTTCATATAATATACATACCCTTCTTTGGTTTTTAACTTAAATCAAAGTTTTTAATTTGTTAATTTATTATTTTATTTAATGATTAACTGCGTTAGATGAAACCTATATTTTGTTGTGTCATGTTGTTGATTGGGTTCTCCTAAACGCAAGAGGATTGTTAAAAGCTTTTCGAAAATAATTTTTTTTTTTATAAATTTTCATATTTTGAATTTTAATGTTTCTTTTTGGGTGGCCCCCAATTGGTAGTTTTCGATAATCACACCCGATGTCAAAAAGCTTTTCAACAATGGAAAGCCAATAGATAACATTAATTTCCGTAAACATTAAATACATTAGTTTAGAAAATATTCATTTTGTTATAAGAACAATTATTTATATTTGCATCAAATAATTATTTCATTAAAATTTAGTTAAAGAAATTGCAAATCCATTTAAATAAATATAAATAAATAAATGGAAAAATATAAAGTTAGAGTTGGAAAAATAAACAAAAATTTTATTATATAAGAAAACCCAGTCTTCGAAATGTGACGAACGCATGTTGAGGAAATAAAGAACGCGTTGTAGAATTGACAGAAATGTCTCTATTATCGTAAATACGTTAAAATTTTCCCCACAATGGAACCTAAAATAAAATGCTGTGGATACAGTATACCATGTTGACAATTCAATTAAATATCAACTGGCAAGTGGGATGCTATGAATACAAGTGCTCCGATTTCCCCAAAAGCTGGGCCTACATATCCTCAACGGGCTCATAGATGATATAGCTGATGTGGCCCTCTTTCTCATCTGGGGCAATACGCTCCAGCGTGGCGACCAGCAGTTCGTTGACATTAAGCTCACGGAGCAGATCCATCATCATGACATAGGAGATGCGCAGCATGGGTGTGCCCTCCCTGCGCCACTTTTCGATCATCTCGTGATTGGCAGCCAGCTCCTCGTCACTGCTGAATATATGATAGTTAATCCGGCAACCCCTATAGCCGCGAACCTTCACCTCGTGCACGGGCTTGGTTTCAGCCCTCCGCTGGCGTTTAGCCTTCGGCTCACCTTCATCATCATCGCTAGTTTCGACGGCGTCCAGGTCGCTGTCGCTGGTGCAGTCGCTGCTGCTTTCGCTGCTGCTGTCACTGTCCTCGTTGGTGTCGTCATCGGTATATTTCAAGCTGCTGCTGACATTGAGATCCTCAATTAGCGAAAGCTTGGAGCGCAACAGATGTAGTTGACTGGTGTCCACAAGGAGCAACATGTAGTGCAGTTGTCCGTCCGGTCGCACTGTCTTTAAAAAAAGCCTGGTTTTCTCCTCACTGATGGGCACTGCATCTTGCAAAAGGTGCAGCATTAGCTGAGAGGCGGTTAGCTGGCCAAAGAGCTGTTCCAGGCGTCCCTCTGGCAGTTGAACTTCACTCTGACCCCGCGGCGCCACCCATAGTGTATCTACATAAAGCTGTGTGGCCACTTTCTCGCCTAGCGACTCGCCCACCAACTGCAAACAGCGACCGCAATGAATGTGCTGTCCACACTGAATGACGCGTTTCCCCAGAATCTTCGGACTTATCACAATATAGTTGAGAGCATAGAGTAATTCGCCCTCAGCTAGAGATGTGGGCTTTTTGTCGCTGGGACAGAAGTACTTTATTGGCTCCATGGTGTAGACAGGCATCGGACGGATGCAGTCGTACCGGCGCACGGGCACCAATTCGTTGTAGCAATTGCTGCAGTGTAGACCACAAGCCATGGATTCGTTTAGGAGCAGATGCAGGTCCTCAATGGAAACGTCAACGGTTTGCTGGTCCAGTGCCGCATCGTTAATATGGACTAAACTGAGCTTCAGGGCTGTTGCATTGTTCGTCTCCTTGTCAACAGTTATGCCCGCCTCTGGGTTTGTGTTGATCTCAAAGAACTTCCCCAGAGGCGTGAACTGCTCAAAGTCGCGCTCGATCCAGCGAATGCCATTCGCGCTCACATCAATGCGTCTAGTCTGTTGCCTAGCCTTATCCTCGTCCGGTGAATTAAGCATCAGCACATTTATCCACTTACTGGTGCGCATCAGCGATATGACAATCAGTTCCAGTGGCATGATAATATCACAATGAGATTGCCAAATGTTCTGTCAGGTAATACACTTCTAACACTGAGTTTGACAGCTGGATTTACCAAAAGGCTGCTGGGATTGTTAGTTGTCTTGCAATCAGTTCAAGTTGGTCACTAGGTCACGTAAGAACTTGTACAACGAAAGATGTGGCTTATTTTATATTCAATTTAATATTAAAGTAGCATAGAACGCTAAACAATATTAAACACTTTTCATAAGCTAACTGTCAGCAAGTGATAAAGAATTGAAACAAAGATCTGATTTTAACATTCTGCAAAGGTTCCTTAGTGATATATTCAAAAAATACTTTAAATACATGACGCTTTTAGTAAGGATTCGATTTACGTTGTAAAGTCTGTAAAAATCGAAGTGATATATGCAATGCTACATCAGTTATTTAAAATACATTTAAATTACATATTTAAAAAAGAATATATTTTTTCTGTGACTTTTAGTTTATATTTATATTAAATTTGTAAAGTGTATAAGGCTAAAGGACTCATTAATAAAAAAAAATATATATGTACGCATGCATGATTTGCTGCAAATATTAAGAGCTAGAACATTTGTTGAAGAGTACGCAATAATCGGCCATGTCCCAGCTTGTAGGCGATCTGCAGTGATGAATCCCACGAAGCGCTTTTTACCGTCATATAGAAGCACACACGGAAACGAAATAAATCGAGAGTGAAATGAATGGTCTCAAAAGGATGAATGGCCAGTTTGAAGGCAAGGAAAAAACAAGAAAACAATAACAACAACAACAACATCAGCAAGCTGGCAAGTTACGAAAAGCAAAAATATTGAAACGAAAAATACAACTGACAAAATTTTACTTCGTTTTATTTGCAAAGCGGAGCACTCCATAAATTTTCGGGCGCTCAATATTGTTTCAGATCATAAATCATGGTTGCATTTGCGTACGGACGTACATTTCAAACACGCATACACACACACAATCAGACACACACACACGCGCACAAACACTTGAACATACAGCTGCATTCGTATGGGAGAGGGTCTGGGCTGTGGAAACTCGGGGACTCAGTCTGTATTTGCAATGGCACAGACACCGACAAAATGTACCTTGTATCTGACATTGGGCTGCAGATGCACTGCAAAAAAAAAAAAAATAAAATAAACGGCAAAAGGCCAACAGCAACAACTACAACAATAGCAACATGCACTCATAGTGCATTTGTATAAAGTCAATGCCGCTGCACTTGTGCCCCGGCACATTCGTATTCGCATCCGCATCCCATCGAGCGCCACGAGCCGCACCCCTCTTATCCACTGAAAAAGCGCATCCACTCGGCTTTGCGTTGGCGGGCTAATAGCATGCAAATGCAAAATGAAGGCAGCTCACCATCAAGGGGGTTGATATGGGTAGGGTCACGGGAGGGGGGCATTCAGGCTGAAGAGGTCTGCAAATTCACATTAACGCAAATTCCGTAAGTGAAGTATGTTGCATTTGCTGTACGTAAATTTTAAAAAGCGCGGCACAATAACAAAACATTTACTCAGCGCTTCTCGCTTATTTACAGTTAGAAATACAGAACAATGTACAGATACATAAACATATATAGATACAGATACAGATACAGATACAGATACAGATACAGATACAGATACAGATACAGATACAGATACAGATACAGATACAGATACAGATACAGATACAGATACAGATACAGATACAGATACAGATACAGATACAGATACAGATACAGATACAGATACAGATACAGATACAGATACAGATACAGATACAGATACAGATACAGATACAGATACAGATACAGATACAGATACAGATACAGATACAGATACAGATACAGATACAGATACAGATACAGATACAGATACAGATACAGATACAGATACAGATACAGATACAGATACAGATACAGATACAGATACAGATACAGATACAGATACAGATACAGATACAGATACAGATACAGATACAGATACAGATACAGATACAGATACAGATACAGATACAGATACAGATACAGATACAGATACAGATACAGATACAGATACAGATACAGATACAGATACAGATACAGATACAGATACAGATACAGATACAGATACAGATACAGATACAGATACAGATACAGATACAGATACAGATACAGATACAGATACAGATACAGATACAGATACAGATACAGATACAGATACAGATACAGATACAGATACAGATACAGATACAGATACAGATACAGATACAAAGATACAGATACAGATACA
This sequence comes from Drosophila virilis, assembly GCF_030788295.1. Classification (NCBI taxonomy): domain Eukaryota; kingdom Metazoa; phylum Arthropoda; class Insecta; order Diptera; family Drosophilidae; genus Drosophila; species Drosophila virilis. Next base: position 17,653,399 of record NC_091544.1, on the reverse strand, counting down.
GATACAGATACAGATACAGATACAGATACAGATACAGATACAGATACAGATACAGATACAGATACAGATACAGATACAGATACAGATACAGATACAGATACAGATACAGATACAGATACAGATACAGATACAGATACAGATACAGATACAGATACAGATACAGATACAAATACAGATACAGATACAGATACACGATTTGGAGCTGGAGTCATTAAAGGAGTCAAGAGTGCAGCTGTCTAGACGCAGCTAAAGTTAGCATCTGTATAGGCATTCGAATTTGCACTCGCACTCACATATTTGAAATACATAAATCTTGCGGATGAGCGTGCGTAGCAGCCGGCGGGTTACTGGCTTCTCAAGTGGGCGTCACGAAGTAGGGTCAGGCGTCGACTTTATTGGCGATTGGGTGTCAGCAGGCGTAGCAGCAACAGCTGTGGGAAAAAATATTTGTAATTTTTGGCTACTGAATAAAACTGGTCTTATTTTATGAACCGAACTGAATTGGAACACCAGATTCCATGCAGGACCTTAAGAGTTGTATGATTCGTTACACTGAAAAAATTTAACTGTAGATATATATAGCCGGAAATCTTAGCAGATGCTAAGCAAAGCATTAGCATCATATTTGATACCAGTAGATGAACCGATCTAGCCAAATCTGTCGATATGCCTCTCTGTCCGAAGTACAAGGTAAACAAGTAAGAGTCTCTAGTCGGGAGCTCCTGATTAGGGGATAACCAGAATCCTCTTCTTCGACCACATAAAGTATATATATTCTTGATCACATCAATAGCCGAGTCGAACAAGCCTTTTCGTCTGTCTGTCCGTCCGTCCGTCCATCCGTCCGTCCGTATGTATGAACGCAAGGATCTCAGAACCTATAAGAGTAGAGACTTGAAATTTTAGATGTAGATGCTCCTAGTTCCCGCGCAGATCGAGTTTGTTTCCGATAATCGATAACTTACTCCGTTTCCAAGCACTCGATAATCGATATAGATATCCTGTTTTTTTTGACAATTTTGGTAAATAATAAAAGGTAGAGTCACCAAATTTAACATATAGCTTCTAAAATAGAATATAGCTTCTAAAATGCATTTGATGTTGGAAGAATAGGGTTCAGGGTATCCCCTAGTCGGGAGCTCCCGACTAGAACCTCTTACTTGTTGTTTATCATTATTTCAGACACATTTCCCAGCATCTGTGTTTAAATTTATTTGAGAGGTCTTTCACACTTTTCAGAAGATCAAACAAAGCATGGACCAAAGATCAATATGAAAATTCCGTTGAGACGTGTTTCACCCAACTCATCTGGGTGGAAAGTAAAGGTTGTGTGAGAAAAGTTAAATGATTCCTCCGATCAAAGAATTCGTATATTAGCTATTTTTATATTTCCATCGCTACTTTACGCTACTTTTTAGAAACCCATCCGATCGGAGCCAGAATGGATATGAAACCTTGATTATATATTTCAATCCTTAATTGAAAGGATTTCAATCATTTTCCATTATCTTTGCAAAATGTAACTTGGACCATGGAGTATATATGATAAAGACACATATTATATATGTATACGTTATCTCCAGTATAACTTATAATCAATTAGATTATTATTATTTTAATTTATTGTTCGAAATATTTTATATGTTTTCAAATGCGTAATTATAATTTTTATTATTTCTAAAGTCAACTTAATTTATCATTTTTAATAAATTTATTATATATTACCTTCTATCCACTATCAATTTAATAACCCACTGTAATAACCCAAAATAATCAATCTTTGAATTTGTTTGCCAAACCTCGGAGCCCATCCGATGTGGGATCGCCCAAAGCAATCCTTTACCTTTAACTGACTACAGATGGCGCTTTAACACGATGGCAATCCATCTGCGGTACTCATAAAAGATTTCGCTAAATTGATACTGTCGATGGAGTAATTAAACTGCAATTTTTATGAGACATGTCGGACAGAGGCTGCTGCTATCACAGATCGAATAAATTATATTCGCCGGCTATTGGAGGACACACTCTTTCTCTATCTCTATCTCTCTCTCTCTCTCTCACTCTCTCTCTCTCTCTCTTATTCCCTGCTTGCGCTCAGACGCACATACACACACACACATGCAGGGCGAGAGTCTGTCTCCTGGTAGCTGTGCATTGTTGCGGGCCGTATACGGTTGCTCGTTCGCTTCCACGGTAAATTTTCCGACGCAATTTTGCCACAATCCGGCTCTGGGTTCCGGGGGAGGTTGTAGCTCTGACTCCCGCATAGAACTGCAGTTTGTTTTTGGCACGCAAATAAATTTGGGTCCAATACTGTGCAAAGTTTTGAGCCCGTGTGATTGCATTTTAATTTCCCGCCTTTGCTTTTATATTGAATTCGCCCGTACACTTGGCCCGACTGTCGGGTTCGACCTACGTGATTGTCAACTAATGACTGTCGCCTCCGTTTTGGATGTTCCTCGATTCCCCTTGGCAAATCAACCAGTCGACTTGAGTTGAAAGTATGTCTGGCACACATTCAAATGATTTCAATGTAAATGGCAAACAGCACAAAATTGCAATAAAATAAAAAAAAATTCGTGCGGCATGAAGTTGTTAATTTTTATGACGTCATTACTCGCCTCGTAAAATCCGCTCAACAGTTGGTCGCCAGCTCCGGAGAGCAACAGGCGCTGAATGAAGCTTCAGTTTTATGAACATGTTGGGGCAGGAACTGGAACTGTAAATCGGACTGCTACTGGTACTGGGATTGGGTTTGGAAATCTCGGCAAGTCAACTTGAAAGTTGTGAGCTTTATTTGCAACCGGAATTTTTATTGTTATTGCTCCGTTTATGACTTTTACGAGATTCGCTTTTCAGCTCACTTCTAATTTGTTGCCCATTGTTTTCGTTGCTCTCTGCTACCTCACTTCTCACGATGGGCACATAAAACAAATGCGTCCTTGCATTGGTGACATTTCCACACTTGACAAGAAAGGTTACAGCCAAAAAGTGGTTGTGAACTTTTGTCATATTGAAGAGGTGTGAAAATACTTAGGCTTGACATTGTTCGATTGTTATTATTGAGAAGAATCACCTTGGTAGGAATAACCCTAGACCTATTGTAAAACAACTTTTGAGTACAGATTTAAAATTCATCAGATTGATATCTTCTTTCTATTATGATATCGAAGCATGTGCTAAGAAATTTTGCCCAGACTTAACGACTTTAGTTTTATGTTATATAATTGATAGGGATTTATATAGTGTTTAATACGCAAATCAAGGAGCAAAATAAATGCCCCAAAACGGAAGCGCATGCGCTCAATTATAATGTTAATCATGACCGGACCGCAATCCAGCTAAACAAAAATATGTTGTCAAGAAATATTTTGTAAATCTTACATTAAAACCAAGAGATTTTATCAAGTCATATTTCACACAATTTTATAAGTACCCATAAATGTATTTTATTTATTTACAACATGAAAAACAAATGTTAAAATGTATTGAAAGTTTAAAACTTAATAACAGGCTTGATTTTTATTCAACTCACGAGCGCCTATTAATATGTATAGGTATTATATGGCTCACATATATGGCTTAACTCTGTCAAAATATTGAATTTCCGGTAATTTAAGGCCCTCTTCTTCGATGATTGTAAAAGAGTTGAAATTAAGGTAGTGCTGTCATTCAATCTTCCGTTCCCGTCGTGGTAGAACATTTATGCGCCATGTTCTACTTATATTTTTATGGCTGCTCCTTGCAACTCAAAACCACAAATACACACACCCTCGACTAGAATGGCTTCCGTAGACTCTGGCATTCACCTCGGCACATACTCGGAAACTGAACGGGGAGCATATTTTAAACATGGATTCTTAATTAGTAGCAAATGTATCCCATTTGTTTTTTTACACGTTGCCGACGCGATTCACGTACACATGTACACACTGAGGTATAGCCGAACTACGGTCTATGCGCTAGTTAACACCCCCTGGATACCAGGCCCACCCACTTTCTGCACGGGCACCAAATTAGTCGAGAGCCCGAAGCTGAGCTGCTCCTTTTCGACTCGAGCGCCTGTCTCCGTTCGCTGTTGTTGCCTCTGTCGTCGTCGTCAGTGCGTCTCATAATGCGCGCTAATTAATCCTGCAAGGATCGGATTTTCCCTACGTAATTATATTTACAGCCGCCATGCGAGCTAAGCAGCAACAAGCACAACAGCAACGGCTGGAGCACAGGATACTCGTCCTAGGCAGAGCTTAACAATCGCCGACTGAGGTGTTGAGGGGGAATGTGGGGATTTTATGATGTACAGCAGCGTTTTGTACTTGGTAGGTTGTTGAAGGGTGGATGGGTTGCCACCCCTCATGGCAACAGCCTGGCAGCACCGGTTGCTGTCATGACTCTGAAACATGCGAGCTGGTGGCGCTTCGTGAAAGCGCGAAAAGGATACACAAGAATATTAAATTAATTTTTAAGTGCGTGCAGAAGACGCAGGCAGCACTGGCAAAAGAAGACGCAAAGACGAACAAAACAGCAAAAAATTAATGCGCTTTTCTTGCTTGCGTCTATTGTTTGGTGGCAGAAAAAGTTTAAGCATAATTCAGTACTCGATTACAGGGTGATTCAATTTAACAACATACAAATTAAGTGAATACAAACATATAAAGGAATGTATAATTTTACGAGCCGTATGCTTAAAAGGATAATTACTAATATAACTAATATAATAATATAATACACGAATCATTTCTAGGTATCTTAGATATAAGCTTTTACTCTCCTTTTCACGAATTTTTATTTAAAGCTTAATCTTCCGGTGGATTAAATATGAGCCTAATATTTTCTGCTTATATTGATCACTTAATCTAACTAATAGATTTCATGTGCTTTTTATATTGTCACTGTATTATACTATGAACTAAATTATTCTAAATTGGTAGCTTTCAACCTATTGCACAACTCTTTCCTATAAAAGTTTGTGTGCTTAAAGTTTAAGTTTTTCTTTACACCTCATGCTAGATTTGGCTTATCAAGCCCATCTTTACATAATAACCCTGTATATTATGAAGTTTTTGTCTCGCAGATTGTTGCCATGATTTTTATTTCTTTTAGTCGCGAATATAAATAATGAGTACATTTTGTTTATTTAAGTTTGTTTTTTTCTCTTTTTGCTACTGCTGCTGTTGGTGTTGCTGCTGCTTTATTGCTTTCCACGCGGGTGGCTAACTGGCAACTGCCAACTGGCAGACTTGAGTTTCGTGCTGTTCGTGATGTTGTTCCTTGGCAGATCCGCCGATACGTTAGCAAATTAATTTCAGCAGTTTGGTGAGCTCCCTATTCGCTGAATTAGTTGCCGTTTTCATTGCAAAGCTTTGAGTGTGGTGGGCAACAGCAAAATGAATGCTTTCTTCTCTTGTCTAGATATCAGCGTGCGATGATTAAGTCTGCGACTACCCGACTTTCGGACTATGCCGAGTAGCCGCCCCGAATCCAAGTATCCGAGTATACAATGCAAATTTAAGTGATTACTTTTTGCTGGGCAGAAGATTCAAAGTCCTGGCGTAAAGTTGTGCTCGTAAATTTATTAAGCAAAAACTTGGAAAACTTTCGACGAACAGCGCATACGCAAGTTTTGTAATTGTATTCATTCAATGAAGTCGACTCGACTCGCCTAGACTCGGTAAGCCACTATTTTATACATTATTCATGAGTCCATTCAGCTGAGCTCGACCAAATTGGAAACGCTCTGTATGTATAGTGTGTTCTATGGCCTGTTAACTCGGTAAATTTGATTATTATTCTTGATAATTAAGATTATTTGCGAATAAATTAAACCAAAAATTAATAGATTTAGATTACATTGACCAGCCGCAGAACAATAGTTGATGAGACAAAAAAAGAGTCATGTGGAATCCCTATGCCTATTTTATATAGGTGGAAATGGCCAATGGCATACAAAAACAATTTGAAGAGAATTTTATTTTTACTCGGATTTTTCCGCGTGAAGAAACTGAACTCGAATTTTAAAAGAATTTTTAAAGCGATCATGAAATATAATTCAGTGAAGAAGATTGCCTTTCTTATACTTCTTCCTATCCAAATTTTTATATTCCAGATCCTAATACATCATTATTTTTAAGCATAAAACTTTCTAACGGAAAACTTTTAAAATCTGGATTTACAAGATTATTATTTAATTCATTCGTTTTCTTATATATATTCGCTGATTAGTTCTCACAATAAAATTAACATGCTCTACGTTCATTCACTGCATGACTGTCTAAACGGAATGGCCCAGAGGCCATGGTTACTACGAAAACTAAGCCTGTATTGGCCATCGAAGTGTTGAATAAGTTGTTTGGCATTTAACGAGCTATAAATGGCGCAATAATTCGAGCCCGCCGCCGCATGCAACTGGCAGAATTACACGGAACGTGCAAGGTTTTAGGCAGCTTTGCGTTTGGCTGGCAGATGGCAAATGCATCCATGAGATACGCACACGTCGCAGTCGCAGTCAAAGTCAAAGAAATGCAATGGCATAAAACACACCTCGCCATAATGCCGCGATGAATGGATTTATAACTAAGTGCGAACAGGGGCCAAAGCCTTAGGGGCGGTTAGGTTGTGTCGGTGTGAGTGCCGCTGATAATGATAATGTGCTCGTCTTCAGTGTCAGCATCATCGGCGATGCACTGAATGCATCGATAGGATAAGCTGTCCGTGTCGCTGGTTTCAGTGAGCTCAAAGTGCCGCCATTATGAGGCAATGACGCTGCAGTGGGAAACAACTCAGTCGCAGCCAGAGTCCAGTGGACTGCACTCTACTTCAAGAGCTCCACGAACAACAGCTGCACTGGCAATGGCGAAGACTTTTTGGCTGCGATTCAAGCATTTGGATGCATAAATCAAACATTTATATGCGGCACAGCTTTGGCGTCGCCTCGACTCACATGTGGAGCGCATGGAGGGGCAGGCACTCGAATGTGATTACGCAGCGAGAGATTGCAGGCACGCTGGTTCGTTCTGCAAATGTAGATGGAGACGAGAATCGGATGGTCGGTACACACATAAGCAGGCAGCGCGCGCTAGCAATCCCTGCAGCCTTCCGCTGCCTTCGATCTCTGAGTCATTGCTTGGGTCTGGGCCTGGTCTCTGGGTTCTGAGTCTGGGCTTGGGTCTGGGGCATCAAAGGCGTCTCCGACGCGGCATGCCCGCTGGAAATGAAGACGATTACTGCGACTGCAATGATGGATATTATTCCTAAGGCGAAAAGTCTTTGCCCAGCGGTGCTTTGCGACACCAAAGCGATTTGCGCTGTGATTGATTGCAACGTTGCGGCACAACACGCTGGCCAGGATTTGGCAAGGATTCTTACAAAGAGCTGAGTTGGAAGAACGCGACATAAATATTACTTATTTAGAGCTAAAACACATAGAGCAAGTCCGTAAAGGGACTCGTATATATCGAGGAATAAAAAAACTTATTTCCCTTTTAAAAACATTATATATTATTTGGTTGAATAATACAGTTCATATCTGTAATTAATTTTGTTTTAATATCTAATAATTAATTAGATATTACATATTTATAGCTCCATCTTTGCAGTAAGTTTGCTTGGAAGTCCTAAGAGATTGGGTAGAGGGTATTACAATTTTGTCATATAATATGTAACGCATAGAAGAATCCTTCTTCTAAATCAGCCGAGTTAATATGGCCATGCCCGCCTGTCTCTCTGTATGTTTCCATGCGAATTAGTCGCTCAGCCCTTATACCCTTCTCCGACCCCACTAAGTTGAATGAAGTTTTGTTTTTTTATTCTTATGATATTTTAACCAAACTCGGCGTTTATTATGCAAATTTATTTGTTTTTTTAAGATATCTTGACCGTCAATAACTATTTTGCCTGTGTTTCTTAGGCAAAACACTATGAGCATTATCTGCAAGGGTATTAAGTCTTCAGCGTGCCGAAAACATCCCTTTTTCCTCGTTAGCTATCGTCTTGAAACTTTGCATAATTCCCTCTTTCTGTTGCAGGTAGTTTTAAGTCCCAGCCGGTTGGATTGGACATTTATATCAAGAAGCTGTCATAGAAAAATAGGAAAATATTTTCAAATATCTGCCGTAAATGCATATGTCTACAGGTGTATTTCTAGTTTTTCGTTTTAACTGATTTGAATTTAGACTAAAAAGAATTTAAACGAAATAAATGGATTTTAACTCAATTATTAAATTAGAAATTCACTTTTTTAAATGTTCATAGGTCAGCAAAAGTCAGTCAATAACTCTAACTTGCTTTATATACTACTTTGCTTACTAAATCAGGCAAGAATGTGCTCTTAGCAGACATTTAGTTTCTTAAAAAACAATATTCATAAACAAGCTTTCATTAACTGCGAGTCCAAAAAGAGGGCGGTCGAATAGCGAACCAAAGGCAACGTTTTTGCTATGTGACCTGAAATATTGTATCCATTAAAATAGTTGCCCGTTTATTGGAGCTGGAGAGCAGCCCAATAGAGTGGAAATTCCATGATGAAAGTTGAGAGGCAGCTTCTACTCATAGCCAAGTTCAGATCCCAACGCTAGCCATGGTGTCTATGTAGCTGCATTGAAATGAGGGCAAAACTTATAATTTGGATGCGTTCCAATGGATTCTCGAAAAGTTTCAGTTTGGCCGCGGCGCACGACGCAGTCAGCTCTGTCTGAAGTACCAAATAATCTGGGCATGACTGTGTATCTAAGTGACTCGTCTGGGAGTCTGTCTGTCTGTGTGCTACACCCTTTTGGCCCAGCCCACAGTCAGAGCTGTGACTGTCCGCAAGTAGCTGAGCGCGGAAATGGTAGAAAAATCAAGGCGCAAAATATATGCGCAAAAATTACATAGAAAAACACAGAATTTTTATATTACTCTCGCTGTTTTTTTTTTTTTTTGCCAACTGTGCGAATTTGTGCTATTTTTTTTTCGGCTAGCTGAAATTTATTTTTTACTTAAAACTTTCTGTTGTAAGCAATGAAAAATGGCAAAACAAACTTTGCAGCTTTCAGCAGCACAAAACGGCAACCGAACTAAGCAGCGAACTGAATTTGTTTTTGTTGAAAAGTATCGAATTGATTTCAGTTGAGGAAGTTTCGAGTTTTCAAATGCAAACGGCTAATTTATGCGAAAGTTCCGCCTTTCCTGCTTATGTACCCCCAGTTTGAGGTTTAATTTATTTACTTTCCTTTATTGAAGGCACAAAAAAAAAAAAAACAAATAAGAAAACAATATATATATATGGAAAAAATGGTCTAATTTCTAAACTAAGCCATAAATCTTCTCTGTGATAATTCAAATTAATGTATATTAAAAAATACAAAATTAAAATTTAAAATATGAAATCCAATCTCTCTCGTCTCGTGAAAGATATACATATGCACATAAGTTATTAAAACTAATTTTCATTTTTCTATAAATATTATTAGGTATAAATGAAGCGAGCTTTGAGATTATTTAAACAAGTTCAAATCTATTTTAATTTTTTTATGAAATTTGTAAACTTATAAATATTTTGTTTTTGCAACAAACAGAAATAACTTTATATGCTGTTTGCTTATTAAATAGAAACAAGCGGGATCTAGTCGGGAGTGCCTGACTGGGAGATATTCTTACTCTACCAATGCCAAGGGGAGCTTGCGCTAAAACTATAAAATAAAATAAACTTGATTTTAACATACTATTCCAAAAGCTTTATGTCAAATTTTGAAATATAACTACAAATAGGTTCTCAGATCCTTGCTTTCATACATATAAACAGAAGAAGAGATGCATGGACTGATAGACGGGCATGGCCATGTCGACTCGACTATTGATGCTGATCAAGAATATATATAGTTTATGGGGTCGGTGATGTTTCCTTCTGCTTGTTATGGAATAACAATATACCCTTTTTATCCGTTGACAATGTGTTTGTGCTTGTCCTTTTGTTTAATCCCTTAAAAATGTTGTATTAAGCTGAAATAAGTATAATTTATTTATTTGCAATATTTATTGTTTTGCAAATCAAATTATTTGCCAAACTTGAGTCAACAGCAGTAGAACGAGGCCACAAATATTATTCATTTGGCCGAACAGAAGCCGGAAAAAAGGCCAGAGCAAGGGATCAGGCGAGCTGAACTGCAAAAAACATACGACAATATTTTAATAGTTTAACGCAAAACAATAAATAAAATAAAATCAATTGTTGTACGGGCAGAAGAAATGGGGAGTTGGCCGTAAGCGCACAGTCCAACGGGGGCTGCTGAAACAAGAGCCAAATAACCAAAATCGCAAATAATACGGCATGTTATACGAGAACAACAAAAGCAAAAGCAACAACAATTACAACAACAATTGTTGTAGCTGTACTACCAATAAAATCGTTTGTTTCCGGCTTCTGGCTATCAAAGCTACTGGAATTTATTTTTGTTCGAACAACAAACACAGAAACAGCAACTGCAAATCGCAAAACCAAAGTGCAAACATTGTTGTTTTTCTTCTTGTTGTTGCTGTTGTTTGTGTTTGTGTTGTCTCTCGATGCTGCTTGACTATTTGCTAGAGTCATTGCGGTGTTTTGCCCACCGAGCATGCCCCGCTCAAATTGCGCCCCGAGTCAACACGGGTCCCCACGGCCATGCGGCATGCGACTTTGCACAATGCCAACGACAGCAACAACTGCAACAACAACAACAATTTTAGTAATAATATTCACATTTATGGATTGTAAGTGGTTCCGCATGACTAACCCCGTATCCTCTGGCTCTCGCTCACCAGCTGTCCCTTCCTCAACGACTCCTTGGAGCTGCCGCACGTTGCACATTGCAAGCAAAGCTCTTTGTTTGTGTAGAGCATTCAATTTTCAATAAGTTTGGCTCTAATTTGGCTCTGCATATTTGAGTAATTGTTGTTGTTGTTACTGTTGATGCTGCTGCGGGCACGCTCCAGAAAGTCCTGTGGGTCAGTCTGAGCTTACAATTCATAATTTACTTACGGCTCAATGCACTACTCCCATTGCAGATTTCTTGTTGGAGAATTTCGAGTCATTACAGCTCATGTGTTATGTCCAGTGTTGCATTAATTGTCTAATTTTAATATGTTTAGACCTGAAAACTATGTAAAGCTAGTTACTGAGATGTGAGTTGATCTATGAAAAAGAAAAGCTTGCATGTGTATCACAACTTTTCGAATTTATTTGCAAGCTCCCAGATAATCAATAATAAAAATAAAATATTTTTTTGTGATCCGATTTACTCTTTATATGTGAGTAAATATATGTTTTTATGTATTCTTATATCTGCGTTAAATGCAAAATAATTGTGTGATAAAATTGTCCATAGTTTGATTGCACGGCGCCCATTTTCAGCACAAAGTTGTCAGCATCTCGGCTTGAATTTATGTGGCGAAATAATTAATTCTGTCAGCGGCATTCGCTGCAACAGAAATTGACAGAGTATAAATAAATGCGCGGCGAGTGAAAAATGCGGGAAACGAAATGGAATCGCTTTTCGATTATGTTAATTTAATTTCCATTGCTTGGGCGACATGAGTGGAACACATGCCGGCAATATGTCCAATGGAGCGTCGGGAATAAATCCAAATCATGCGATCCAATGATCACATTGTGCCACAACTTGACTTATGGCGCTGGGCAAGCACACACACAGCTTGACAGAGTGTGTGGAGAAAACACAACATCGATGGCGGATAGCAAATAAACTGCAGATGTGAACAGGACAAGTGAACTCAGTAAACGAAAACAAATAAGCGCACATCCCTTTGATTAAGGCTGAACTTAAATTAATACAATGCTAAAGCTTTAGTTATCTTTATTCAATTTATTTTAAAAAACAACAAAAAATAATTTTTTAAAATGTGTATACATTTTGTATGCCCTAAACCCATTGAAAATAAGTATAGAGGGAATAAGTTATTGTTGCAAATGTATGTAACAGGCAGAAGAAAACATCTCTGAACATCTAAAGTATATATATTCTTGATGAGCATCAATAGTCGAGTCGATGTAGACATGTCCGTCTGTCTGTCCATATATATGAACGCACTACAAAGGTGAGCTTGAAATTTTAACGTAGGTCTCCCTTGTGCATGCGTTGTTCGTCTATTCGGTTTTCTGAGCTAAGGTCACAAACTGTGTTATGTAGATTCTAAAAAATGTTTCAAGAAAAAGTCCCCTTACGGCGAACTGCATTAGTTGTTGGTAGAAGAAGGTTCAGGGTATACCGTAGTCGGGCAATCCCGACTAGAGCACTCTTGCTTGTTTTTTCTATGTACATTAAGCATATATGTATCAATTTTGTCTGGCATCGTCTCTGGCTACTGAAATAAACATCGAGCACTTGTCGGTTGTTGGTTTGGCTGGCGACGAGACTCATGATTTCTTTATTTTTGTCTCCGATTTGAATTACGTACGACGCATGCGATTTCTTTCGTGTGCGTCTTAGAATTTTGAATGCTATTTGTTTTATTTGCCGCAGATTTTTTTCTTCCAAGTGAAATACTTTTTAATTTATGGGCCTTCTGCGTACATTATAAACTCATGTATTTTACAAGCACTTGGCAGACGCAACCAGGATATGTTTCATTACAAAGAGAATTCAGAATGTTCTTAAGTTGAATCAAGTACGAACGGGAGAAAGTGGAGCGACCCGGCCAAAAGACACCTTCTGGCTGGATCCACTAAATCTGTGTATATTGCAATTCAAGCGTCTTATGCCTATTTGAGTTTGCGTTTTTGTATTTAAAAAAAAATGAATACCCTCTTTTTTTCTAGTACTGGGTATGTAATAAAGCTAAAATGATTTTCATCTAAAAGTTTATTTAATTGGCCGCTAAATCACATGATATGAATATATTTTTTTCTTATATTTAAAACAATGCTATATTAATTTGAATTTAAGAATGGGTGCCAGCTAAAGCTTACAATTCAATAAATATACATAGTTTAAGGTAAATAACTTAGAGCAACAAACACCTTTGGTATCTATGGAATAATAAATTGTTTCTTTTATATTTATGTTGGAAAATGTATTGTTAATAACCGAAAATACAGGAAAATCTTCAAAGGAGGATTAACTATTTACAAGTATAACGACAGCATACAGGAGCTGTAATATTTTCCTTGCAAATGGTTAATGCGTCCACAAGGTTAAAGCTGTTTGGTATCCTCGAGTTAAGAGCCAAGTTTGCATCTTATAGAACCGAGAATTTCTTCAAATATGTTGAGCCGACCCGTTAAATGCTGAAAAGTTTCTGGTTGTCTGTATGTATGAGCCCGATGAATGCTAGAGGTTGCAAAATTTGTATATAAGCCCACGACAAATCAAGTGTTAACACTTATAAGGCAGGCCCACCAGAGAGCGGGTATATTGAGAAAATCACTATTTGTTGTTGTTTAGAGTTAAGGGACAGTCAACATTACCTGTTAGGCTTTATGTTATGCAACAGTTTAAGCTCACTTTGTAGCTGCTGAATCACTTTATAAATGCATTATACCATGCATTATACTCTAAATCAATCTAATCGCTGACATTCTCTGATTAATACAAAGCAAACCTTTGACCAATATAACGCCACTTGAGCTGGAGATCAATCCGAAAGCGAAGGCAACGCTACCTAGCCGAGAATTGCCTTTCATCATAAATTGCCAATGAAATCGAAAGGAAACCGAGAACATCGTCAACAACATTTATAGTTTTTGTTGGTATTTGTGTATTTTTCTTCCTGTGTTGTTGTATGCCCCTCTTGCTGTGCCTTGCTAAAGCAATTTGTAATTTTCCGTATTTCATTCGCATACACTTCATTAACATCCCCCCAAAATGAGCTTGCGCGAGGGAAGAGTTTGTTGCGGTGCGCTTCAATGGCTGCTAACCAGGCGGCTGCCTTGGGTGAGAGGGGGTGGGATGCATCATTAGACTCGTTGAGTCTAAAATATCTCCGCGCGGAGTTATGTTGTTTTGGAACGCCATATCTCCGCGCGGAGTTATGTCGATTTAGAACGTCATATCTCCACGCGGAGTTAAGTCGTTTTGAAACGTCATATCTCCGCCCGGAGTTATGTCGTTTTGGAACGTCATATCTCCGCCCGGAGTTATGTCGTTTTGGAACGTCATATCTCCACGCGGAGTTATGTCGTTTTGGAACGTCATATCTCCACGCGGAGTTATGTCGTTTGGAACGTCATATCTCCGCCCGGAGTTATGTCATTCCAAAACGACATTTCGATTTTTGCACCGACCTCGATCGCGCGGAGTTATGTCGTTTTGGAACGTCATATCTCCGCGCGGAGCTATGTCGTTTTAGAACGTCATATCACCGCGCGGAGTTATGTCGTTTTGGAACGTCATATCTCCACGCGGAGTTATGTCGTTTTGGAACGTCATATCTCCGCCCGGAGTTATGTCTTTTTGGAACGTCATATCTCCACGCGGAGTTATGTCGTTTTGGAACGTCATATCTCCGCCCTGAGTTATGTTGTTTTGAAACGTCATATCTCCACGCGGACTTATGTCGTTTTGGAACGTCATATCTCCAAGCGGAGTTATGTCGTTTTGGAACGTCATATCTCCGCCCGGAGTTATGTCGTTCCAAAACGACATTTCGATTTTCGCACCGACCTCGATCGCGCGGAGTTATGTCGTTTTGGAACGTCATATCTCCGCGCGGAGTTATGTCGTTTTAGAACGTCATATCACCGCGCGGAGTTATGTCGTTTTGGAACGTCATATCTCCACGCGGAGCTATGTCGTTTTGGAACGTCATATCTCGGCCCGAAGTTATGTCGTTTTGGAACGTCATATCTCCACGCGGAGTTATGTCGTTTTGGAACGTCATATCTCCACGCGGAGTTATGTCGTTTTGGAACGTCATATCTCCGCCCTGAGTTATGTTGTTTTGGAACGTCATATCTCCACGCGGACTTATGTCGTTTTGGAATGTCATATCTCCACGCGGAGTTATGTCGTTTTGGAACGTCATATTTCCACGCGGAGTTATGTCGTTTTGGAACGTCATATCTCCACGCGGAGTTATGTCGTTTTGGAACGTCATATCTCCGCTCGGAGTTATGTCGTTCCAAAACGACATTTCGATTTTCGCACCGACCTCGATCGCGCGGAGTTATGTCGTTTTTGAACGTCATATCTCCACGCGGAGTTATGTCGCTTGGAACGTCATATCTCCGCCCGGAGTTATGTCGTTCCAAAACGACATTTCGATTTTCGCACCGACCTCGATCGCGCGGAGTTATGTCGTTTTGGAACGTCATATCTCCACGCGGAGTTATGTCGTTTTGGAACGTCATATCTCCACGCGGAGTTATGTCGTTTTGGAACGTCATATCTCCGCCCTGAGTTATGTTGTTTTGGAACGTCATATCTCCGCGCGGACTTATGTCGTTTTGGAATGTCATAACTCCACGCGGAGGTATGTCGTTTTGGAACGTCATATTTCCACGCGGAGTTATGTCGTTTTGGAACGTCATATCTCCGCCCGGAGTTATGTCGTTTTGGAACGTCATATCTCCGCTCGGAGTTAAGTCGTTCCAAAACGACATTTCGATTTTCGCACCGACCTCGATCGCGCGGAGCTATGTCGTTTTGGAACGTCATATCTCCACGCGGAGTTATGTCGTTTTGGAACGTCATATCTCCGCCCTGAGTTATGTTGTTTTGGAACGTCATATCTCCACGCGGACTTATGTCGTTTTGGAATGTCATATCTCCACGCGGAGTTATGTCGTTTTGGAACGTCATATTTCCACGCGGAGTTATGTCGTTTTGGAACGTCATATTTCCACGCGGAGTTATGTCGTTTTGGAACGTCATATCTCCACGCGGAGTTATGTCGTTTTGGAACGTCATATCTCCGCTCGGAGTTATGTCGTTCCTAAACGACATTTCGATTTTCGCACCGACCTCGATCGCGCGGAGCTATGTCGTTTTGGAACGTCATATCTCCACGCGGAGTTATGTCGTTTTGGAACGTCATATCTCCACGCGGAGTTATGTCGTTTTGGAACGTCATATCTCCGCCCTGAGTTATGTTGTTTTGGAACGTCATATCTCCACGCGGACTTATGTCGTTTTGGAATGTCATATCTCCACGCGGAGTTATGTCGTTTTGGAACGTCATATTTCCACGCGGAGTTATGTCGTTTTGGAACGTCATATCTCCGCCCGGAGTTATGTCGTTTTGGAACGTCATATCTCCGCGCGGAGTTATGTCGTTTTGGAACGTCATATCACCGCGCGGAGTTATGTCGTTTTGGAACGTCATATCTCCACGCGGAGCTATGTCGTTTTGGAACGTCATATCTCCGCCCCGAGTTATGTCGTTTTGGAACGTCATATCTCCACGCGAAGTTATGTCGTTTTGGAACGTCATATTTCCACGCGGAGTTATGTCGTTTTGGAACGTCATATCTCCACGCGGACTTATGTCGTTTTGGAACGTCATATCTCCACGCGGAGTTATGTCGTTTTGGAACGTCATATTTCCACGCGGAGTTATGTCGTTTTGGAACGTTATATCTCCACGCGGAGTTATGTCGTTCCAAAACGACATTTCGATTTTCGCACCGACCTCGATCGCGCGGAGTTATGTCGTTTTGGAACGTCATATCTCCGCGCGGAGTTATGTCGTTTTGGAACGTCATATCTCCGCGCGGAGTTATGTCGTTTTGGAACGACATTTCGATTTTCGCACCGACCTCGATCGCGCGGAGCTATGTCGTTTTGGAACGTCATATCTCCACGCGGAGTTATGTCGTTTTGGAACGTCATATTTCCACGCGGAGTTATGTCGTTTTGGAACGTTATATCTCCACGCGGAGTTATGTCGTTCCAAAACGACATTTCGATTTTCGCACCGACCTCGATCGCGCGGAGTTATGTCGTTTTGGAACGTCATATCTCCGCGCGGAGTTATGTCGTTTTGGAACGTCATATCTCCGCGCGGAGTTATGTCGTTTTGGAACGACATTTCGATTTTCGCACCGACCTCGATCGCGCGGAGCTATGTCGTTTTGGAACGTCATATCTCCGCCCGGAGCTATGTCGTTTTGGAACGTCATATCTCCACGCGGACTTATGTCGTTTTGGAACGTCATATCTCCACGCGGAGTTATGTCGTTTTGGAACGTCATATGTCCGCCCGGAGTTATGTCGTTCCAAAACGACATTTCGATTTTCGCACCGACCCCGATCGTGCGGAGTTATGTCGTTTTGGAACGTCATATCTCCGCGCGGAGTTATGTCGTTTTAGAACGTCATATCACCGCCCGGAGTTATGTCGTTTTGGAACGTCATATCTCCACGCGGAGTTATGTCGTTTTGGAACGTCATATCTCCGCCCCGAGTTATGTCGTTTTGGAACGACATTTCGATTTTCGCACCGACCCCGATCGCGCGGAGTTATGTCGTTTTGGAACGTCATATCTCCGCGCGGAGTTATGTCGTTTTAGAACGTCATATCACCGCCCGGAGCTATGTCGTTTTGGAACGTCATATCTCCACGCGGACTTATGTCGTTTTGGAACGTCATATCTCCACGCGGAGTTATGTTGTTTGGAACGTCATATCTCCGCCCGGAGTTATGTCGTTCCAAAACGACATTTCGATTTTCGCACCGACCTCGAACGCGCGGAGTTATGTCGTTTTGGAACGACATATCTCCGCGCGGAGTTATGTCGTTTTAGAACGTCATATCACCGCGCGGAGCTATGTCGTTTTGGAACGTCATATCTCCACGCGGAGTTATGTCGTTTTGGAACGTCATATCTCCACGCGGAGTTATGTCGTTTTGGAACGTCATATCTCCGCCCCGAGTTATGTCGTTTTGGAACGTCATATCTCCACGCGGAGTTATGTCGTTTTGGAACGTCATATCTCCACGCGGAGTTATGTCGTTTTGGAACGTCATATCTCCGCCCGGAGCTAGGTCGTTTTGGAACGTCATATCTCCGCCCGGAGTTATGTCGTTCCAAAACGACATTTCGATTTTCGCACCGACCTCGATCGCGCGGAGTTATGTCGTTTTGGAACGTCATATCTCCGCGCGGAGTTATGTCGTTTTGAAACGTCATATCTCCGCGCGGAGTTATGTCGTTTTGAAACGTCATATCTCCATGCGGAGTTATGTCGTTTTGGAAGTCATATCTCCACGCGGAGTTATGTCGTTTTGGAACCATATCTCTGCCCGGAGTTATGTCGTTTCAAAACGACATTTCGATTTTCGCACCCCCCCTCGATCGCGCGGAGTTATGTCGTTTTGGAACGTCATATCTCCACGCGAAGTTATGTCGTTTGGAATGTCATATCTCCGCCCGGAGTTATGTCGCTCCAAAACGACATTTCGATTTTCGCACCGACCTCGATCGCGCGGAGTTATGTCGTTTTAGAACGTCATATCACCGCGCGGAGTTATGTCGTTTTGGAACGTCATATCTCCACGCGAAGTTATGTCGTTTTGGAACGTCATATCTCCGCCCGGAGTTATGTCGTTTTGGAACGTCATATCTCCACGCGGAGCTATGTCGTTTTGGAACGTCATATCTCCGCCCGAAGCTATGTCGTTTTGGAACGTCATATCTCCACGCGGACTTATGTCGTTTTGGAACGTCATATCTCCACGCGGAGCTATGTCGTTTTGGAACGTCATATCTCCGCGCGGAGTTATGTCGTTTTGGAACGACATTTCGATTTTCGCACCGACCTCGATCGCGCGGAGCTATGTCGTTTTGGAACGTCATATCTCCGCGCGGAGTTATGTCGTTTTAGAACGTCATATCACCGCGCGGAGTTATGTCGTTTTGGAACGTCATATCTACACGCGAAGTTATGTCGTTTTGGAACGTCATATCTCCGCCCGGAGATATGTCGTTTTGGAACGTCATATCTCCACGCGGAGTTATGTCGTTTTGGAACGTCATATCTCCGCCCGGAGCTATGTCGTTTTGGAACGTCATATCTCCACGCGGACTTATGTCGTTTTGGAACGTCATATCTCCACGCGGAGTTATGTCGTTTTGGAACGTCATATGTCCGCCCGGAGTTATGTCGTTCCAAAACGACATTTCGATTTTCGCACCGACCTCGATCGCGCGGAGTTATGTCGTTTTGGAACGTCATATCTCCGCGCGGAGTTATGTCGTTTTAGAACGTCATATCACCGCCAGGAGTTATGTCGTTTTGGAACGTCATATCTCCACGCGGAGTTATGTCGTTTTAGAACGTCATATCACCGCGCGGAGTTATGTCGTTTTGGAACGTCATATCTCCACGCGAAGTTATGTCGTTTTGGAACGTCATATCTCCGCCCGGAGCTATGTCGTTTTGGAACGTCATATCTCCACGCGGAGCTATGTCGTTTTGGAACGTCATATCTCCGCCCGAAGCTATGTCGTTTTGGAACGTCATATCTCCACGCGGACTTATGTCGTTTTGGAACGTCATATCTCCACGCGGAGCTATGTCGTTTTGGAACGTCATATCTCCGCGCGGAGTTATGTCGTTTTGGAACGACATTTCGATTTTCGCACCGACCTCGATCGTGCGGAGCTATGTCGTTTTGGAACGTCATATCTCCGCGCGGAGTTATGTCGTTTTAGAACGTCATATCACCGCGCGGAGTTATGTCGTTTTGGAACGTCATATCTCCACGCGAAGTTATGTCGTTTTGGAACGTCATATCTCCGCCCGGAGTTATGTCGTTTTGGAACGTCATATCTCCACGCGGAGTTATGTCGTTTTGGAACGTCATATCTCCGCCCGGAGCTATGTCGTTTTGGAACGTCATATCTCCACGCGGACTTATGTCGTTTTGGAACGTCATATCTCCACGCGGAGTTATGTCGTTTTGGAACGTCATATTTCCACGCGGAGTTATGTCGTTCCAAAACGACATTTCGATTTTCGCACCGACCTCGATCGCGCGGAGTTATGTCGTTTTGGAACGTCATATCTCCGCGCGGAGTTATGTCGTTTTAGAACGTCATATCACCGCCCGGAGTTATGTCGTTTTGGAACGTCATATCTCCACGCGGAGTTATGTCGTTTTGGAACGTCATATCTCCGCCCCGAGTTATGTCGTTCCAAAACGACATTTCGATTTTCGCACCGACTTCGATCGCGCGGAGCTATGTCGTTTTGGAACGTCATATCTCCACGCGGAGTTATGTTGTTTGGAACGTCATATCTCCGCCCGGAGTTATGTCGTTTTGGAAGTCATATCTCCACGCGGAGTTATGTCGTTTGGAACGTCATATCTCCGCCCGGGGTTATGTCGTTCCAAAACGACATTTCGATTTTCGCACCGACCTGGAACGCGCGGAGTTATGTCGTTTTGGAACGTCATATCACCGCGCGGAGTTATGTCGTTTTGGAACGTCATATCACCGAGCGGAGTTATGTCGTTTTGGAACGTCATATCTCCACGCGGAGCTATGTCGTTTTGGAACGTCATATCTCCGCCCCGAGTTATGTCGTTTTGGAACGTCATATCTCCACGCGGAGTTATGTCGTTTTGGAACGTCATATCTCCACGCGAACTTATGTCGTTTTGGAACGTCATATCTCCACGCGGAGTTATGTCGTTTTAGAACGTCATATCACCGCGCGGAGTTATGTCGTTTTGGAACGTCATATCTCCACGCGAAGTTATGTCGTTTTGGAACGTCATATCTCCGCCCGGAGTTATGTCGTTTTGGAACGTCATATCTCCACGCGGAGCTATGTCGTTTTGGAACGTCATATCTCCGCCCGAAGCTATGTCGTTTTGGAACGTCATATCTCCACGCGGACTTATGTCGTTTTGGAACGTCATATCTCCACGCGGAGCTATGTCGATTTGGAACGTCATATCTCCGCCCGGAGTTATGTCGTTTTGGAACGACATTTCGATTTTCGCACCGACCTCGATCGCGCGGAGCTATGTCGTTTTGGAACGTCATATCTCCGCGCGGAGTTATGTCGTTTTAGAACGTCATATCTCCACGCGGAGTTATGTCGTTTTGGAACGTCATATCTCCGCCCGGAGCTATGTCGTTTTGAAACGTCATATCTCCACGCGGACTTATGTCGTTTTGGCACGTCATATCTCCACGCGGAGCTATGTCGTTTTGGAACGTCATATCTCCACGCGAAGTTATGTCGTTTTGGAACGTCATATCTCCGACCGGAGTTATGTCGTTTTGGAACGTCATATCTCCACGCGGAGTTATGTCGTTTTGGAACGTCATATCTCCGCCCGGAGCTATGTCGTTTTGGAACGTCATATCTCCACGCGGACTTATGTCGTTTTGGCACGTCATATCTCCACGCGGAGCTATGTCGTTTTGGAACGTCATATTTCCACGCGGAGTTATGTCGTTTTGGAACGTCATATCTCCACGCGGAGTTATGTCGTACGGAATGTCATATCTCCGCCCGGAGTTATGTCGCTCCAAAACGACATTTCGATTTTCGCACCGACCTCGAACGCGCGGAGTTATGTCGTTTTGGAACGTCATATCACCGCTCGGAGTTATGTCGTTTTGGAACGTCATATCTCCACGCGAAGTTATGTCGTTTTGGAACGTTATATCTCCGCCCGGAGTTATGTCGTTTTGGAACGTCATATCTCCACGCGGAGTTATGTCGCTTTGGAACGTCATATCTCCACGCGGAGTTATGTCGTTTTGGAACGTCATATCTCCACGCGGAGTTATGTCGTTTGGTACGTCATATCTCCACGCGGAGTTATGTCGTTTGGAACGTCATATCTCCGCCCGGAGTTATGTCGTTTGGAACGTCATATCTCCGCCCGGAGTTATGTCGCTCCAAAACGACATTTCGATTTTCGCACCGACCTCGATCGCGCGGAGTTATGTCGTTTTGGAACGTCATATCTCCGCGCGGAGTTATGTCGTTTTAGAACGTCATATCACCGCGCGGAGTTATGTCGTTTTGGAACGTCATATCTCCACGCGAAGTTATGTCGTTTTGGAACGTCATATCTCCACGCGGAGTTATGTCGTTTGGAACGTCATATCTCCACGCTGAGTTATGTCGTTTGGAACGTCATATCTACGCCCGGAGTTATGTCGCTCCAAAACGTCATTTCGATCTTCGCACCGACCTCGATCGCGCGGAGTTATGTCGTTGGAACGTCATATCTCCACGCGGAGTTATGTCGTTTTGGAACGTCATATCTCCGCCCGGAGTTATGTCGTTTGGGAACGTCATATCTCCACGCGGAGTTATGTCGTTTTGGAACGTCATATCTCCACGCGGAGTTATGTCGTTTTGGAACGTCATATCTCCACGCGGAGTTATGTCGTTTGGAACGTCATATCTCCACGCTGAGTTATGTCGTTTGGAACGTCATATCTACGCCCGGAGTTATGTCGCTCCAAAACGTCATTTCGATCTTCGCACCGACCTCGATCGCGCGGAGTTATGTCGTTTTGGAACGTCATATCTCCACGCGGAGTTATGTCGTTTTAGAACGTCATATCACCGGGCGGAGTTATGTCGTTTTGGAACTTCATATCTCCACGCGAAGTTATGTCGTTTTGGAACGTCATATCTCCGCCCGGAGTTATGTCGTTTTGGAACGTCATATCTCCACGCGGAGTTATGTCGTTTTGGAACGTCATATCTCCGCCCGGAGTGATGTCGTTTTGGAACGTCATATCTCCACGCGGAGCTATGTCGTTTTGGAACGTCATATCTCCGCGCGGAGTTATGTCGTTTTGGAACGTCATATCTCCACGCGGAGTTATGTCGTTTTGGAACGTCATATCTCCACGCGGAGTTATGTCGTTTTGGAACGTCATATCTCCACGCGGAGTTATGTCGTTTTGGAACGTCATATCTCCACGCGGAGTTATGTCGATTTGGAACGTCATATCTTCACGCGGAGTTATGTCGTTTTGGAACGTCATATCTCCGCCCGGAGTTATGTCGTTTTGGAACGTCATATCTCCGCCCGGAGTTATGTCGTTTTGGAACGTCATATCTCCGCCCGGAGTTACGTCGTTTTGGAACGTCATATCTCCACGCGGACTTATGTCGTTTTGGAACGTCATATCTCCACGCGGAGTTATGTTGTTTTGGAAAGTCATATTTCCACGCGGAGTTATGTCGTTTTGGAACGTCATATCTCCGCGCGGAGTTATGTCGTTTTAGAACGTCATATCACCGCCCGGAGTTATGTCGTTTTGGAACGTCATATCTCCACGCGGAGTTATGTCGTTTTGGAACGTCATATCTCCGCCCCGAGTTATGTCGTTTTGGAGCGTCATATCTCCACGCGGAGTTATGTTGTTTTGGAACGTCATATCTCCGCCTGGAGGTATGTCGTTTTCGAACGTCATATCTCCACGCGGAGTTATGTCGTTTTGGAACGTCATATCTCCACGCGGAGTTATGTCGTTTTGGAACGTCATATCTCCACGCGGAGTTATGTCGTTTTGGAACGTCATATCTCCACGCGGAGTTATGTCGTTTTGGAACGTCATATCTCCGCCCGGAGTTATGTCGTATGGAACGTCATATCTCCGCGCGGAGTTATGTCGTTTTGGAACGTCATATCTCCGCGCGGAGCTATGTCGTTTTGGAACGTCATATCTCCGCGCGGAGTTATGTCGTTTTGGAACGTCATATCTCCACGCGGAGTTATGTAGCTTTAGAACGTCATATTTCCACGCGGAGCTATGTCGTTTTGGAATGTCATATCTCCACGCGGAGTTATGTCGTTTTGGAACGTCATATCTCCACGCGGAGTTATGTCGTTTTGGAACGTCATATCTCCGCCCGGAGTTATGTTGCTTTGGGACGTCATATCTCCTCGCGGAGTTATGTCGTTTTGGAACGTCATATCTCCACGCGGAGTTATGTCGTTTTGGAACGTCATATCTCCACGCGGAGTTATGTCGTTTTGGAACGTCACATCTCCACGCGGAGTTATGTCGTTTTGGAACGTCATATCTCCGCCCGGAGCTATGTCGTTTTGGAACGTCATATCTCCACGCGGAGCTATGTCGTTTTGAAGCGTCATATTTCCACGCGGAGTTATGTCGTTTTGGAACGTCATATCTCCGCCCGGAGTTATGTCGTTTTGGAACGTCATATCTCCGCCCGGAGTTATGTCGTTTTGGAACGTCATATCTCCGCCCGGAGTTACGTCGTTTTGGAACGTCATATCTCCACGCGGACTTATGTCGTTTTGGAACGTCATATCTCCACGCGGAGTTATGTTGTTTTGGAAAGTCATATTTCCACGCGGAGTTATGTCGTTTTGGAACGTCATATCTCCGCGCGGAGTTATGTCGTTTTAGAACGTCATATCACCGCCCGGAGTTATGTCGTTTTGGAACGTCATATCTCCACGCGGAGTTATGTCGTTTTGGAACGTCATATCTCCGCCCCGAGTTATGTCGTTTTGGAGCGTCATATCTCCACGCGGAGTTATGTTGTTTTGGAACGTCATATCTCCGCCTGGAGGTATGTCGTTTTCGAACGTCATATCTCCACGCGGAGTTATGTCGTTTTGGAACGTCATATCTCCACGCGGAGTTATGTCGTTTTGGAACGTCATATCTCCACGCGGAGTTATGTCGTTTTGGAACGTCATATCTCCACGCGGAGTTATGTCGTTTTGGAACGTCATATATCCGCCCGGAGTTATGTCGTTTTGGAACGTCATATCTCCGCGCGGAGTTATGTCGTTTTGGAACGTCATATCTCCGCGCGGAGCTATGTCGTTTTGGAACGTCATATCTCCGCGCGGAGTTATGTCGTTTTGGAACGTCATATCTCCACGCGGAGTTATGTAGCTTTAGAACGTCATATTTCCACGCGGAGCTATGTCGTTTTGGAATGTCATATCTCCACGCGGAGTTATGTCGTTTTGGAACGTCATATCTCCACGCGGAGTTATGTCGTTTTGGAACGTCATATCTCCGCCCGGAGTTATGTTGCTTTGGGACGTCATATCTCCACGCGGAGTTATGTCGTTTTGGAACGTCATATCTCCACGCGGAGTTATGTCGTTTTGGAACGTCATATCTCCACGCGGAGTTATGTCGTTTTGGAACGTCATATCTCCACGCGGAGTTATGTCGTTTTGGAACGTCATATCTCCGCCCGGAGCTATGTCGTTTTGGAACGTCATATCTCCACGCGGAGCTATGTCGTTTTGAAACGTCATATTTCCACGCGGAGTTATGTCGTTTTGGAACGTCATATCTCCGCCCGGAGTTATGTCGTTCCAAAACGACATTTCGATTTTCGCACCGACCTCGATCGCGCGGAGTTATGTCGTTTCGGAAAGTCATATCTCCACGCGGAGTTATGTCGTTTGGAACGTCATATCTCCACGCGGAGTTGTGTCGTTTTGGAACGTCATATCTTCACGCGGAGTTATGTCGTTTTGGAACGTCATATCTCCGCGCGGAGTTATATCGTTTTGGAACGTCATATCTCCGCGCGGAGTTATGTCGTTTTGGAACGTCATATCTCCGCGCGGAGTTATGTCGTTTTGGAACGTCATATCTCCGCGCGGAGTTATGTCGTTTTGGAATGTCATATCTCCGCCCGGAGTTATGTCGTTTTAGAACGTCATATCACAGCGCGGTGTTATGTCGTTTTGGAACGTCGTATCTCCGCGCGGAGTTATGTCGTTTTAGAACGTCATATCTCCGCGCGGAGCTATGTCGTTTTAGAACGTCATATCACCACGCGGAGCTATGTCGTTTTGGAACGTCATATCTCCGCGCGGAGCTATGTCGTTTGACGTTCCAAAACGACATTTCGATTTTCGCATCGACCTCGATTTTGAAAAACGAAAATTACGTCCTCTTTGGCGAAGACCTTCTCTAATTTCTTCAAGGATTCTGCCAGCCGCATATATGGTAGGTACGCCCGCCCAAAGGACGGACGACAACGGCTTTTGCATCAGCGACAACAACACAAAAAGTCCTTGGCCAATGACAGCCACAGCAGTAGCAGCCAGAAGCCAGGACCCAGGACTTGGGCCAGGCTCAGGCGCAGGCTGAGACAGGAAAATGTTTTTTCACGATAAAAATGATGGATGACATCATAAATAACGTTGGAGTGCGCCCAAACAGAGGGTTTCCAGTGGTTGTTTATTTCGATATAAATGAAATTCTGTTTTTTTCGCTTTTTCTGCTGCTTATTTTCGGCGGCTAGTGAACAAATAAAAACTTTCTGTGGGCCCCCAAATAATTTGGCAAGAAAAGCACACACACACACCCCCACACATACAGCCCCAACCACGCAATGCAAATGCCGAACTTTCAATGCTCTAACCCAACACGCTGCTTATCCAAACCTTCTGCACATAATCAATGGCCATTAATTTGGGGGCGGCGCCCCGCTATTGGGCGGCATTTGTAATCACAGTTCCAGTTCCACATTGTATGTGGTAGATGTTTCCCGTCATAAATATCGAAAATTATTATTAATGTACCGTGCTGCTTCTGAGGCAGCCAGTCAGTAAGTCGACACATTGTTGACTGAGCTTTTGTAAATCGACCACACGATGGGATTAAAATGGAAAATGTGCAACAATTATCAGTTCATAGAAATTTTACTACCCTTAAATTATATCTTAAACTATGTAATAATCTAATTTATAAAAAAATTGCTTTCTAAATATAATCATATTAAAAGACATAAGTATTAAATTGCTTAAAATAAAAAATTGAGCCTTTTTTTTTTTTAAATTATTGTTGTTTGCCTGCAGACCTTTCTAATTCGTACTTAAAGTTTTAGCTAGTTCGAGGTCTGGATTAAATGATAAGTGCACTAACTTTGCTTTATTTTTAAGTCAGCTTGACAATACCTTGTTGCGATTCCAACTACCAAAGAAATATAACAACTTGCATTTAATTTCCAAATCCACGGATTTGTGACTTTCAGAAAGTATTTTCTACTTATATAATAGTTGTTTTTGCTCTTTCGCAAAACAAATAATACATTTTGCAACGTTATTTCTTTCCGTTTAGAAAATATTTGTAAGTTTTTAGAAAAATTACGAGATGTATTTCGAAATGTTATTCTCTAAAAGTTGATTTTTTTCTGTGTACAGACCGTGGCCTAGTCGGTCATTAACTTTAAAATTAATGAATAATATGGGATATAGGTTAAATCTATAAACGCAAATCGGCTTCAAACATATCACATTCAAATACGTATACTCAGTGGTAAGTTCCCTGAATGACTCAGTCACTTAGAATTTTGCTTTTAAAACACTACCTTTGTAAGAAAAGAGCATTTTATTTAGCCGGCTGCGTTTTTTCGATTTAATGTGGCATCAATTTTGTTGCAACTAATTGAATTTACCCCCACTGTGCAGCTCATTTTAAGGGACAAACTTGAACCGGCGCACACGGACGTAAATTGAGTGAAAGTAAAATCCTTGCCAAGACGTTGTGTGTATGTGTTCTTATGGGTGAGTGTGTGTGTGTTGGTGCGCTTTAATGATATCCTTATAGCTTGCCAAATTTATGGCAAAGCCGCATAAATTTAGCCGCTTTTTTTTCACGCTTTCACTACAAGGCGAACCTTATCGTATATTTATTTTAATGGATTTTTTATCTGCTGCCGCTGCTGCTGCCGCTGCTGCTGCCGTCTCTGCTCCTGATGACGTTGCCTTCATCTTTGGTAGCAGCGAGCACATCAACGACAGGACACTAGCTTGGACGCTGGCGAGAGACGGGACGGAAAAACTGCCACTGGCCAAATAGCTGGATACATTTCTCATTTAGTTCAACTGTAACTGGGTGCAGGGAAATGGGATTTAATAAGCCAACATTTATTTTAGACATTATTGATGGCGGTTTATTTATCGCGCCTATGCCCGCCCCCCTTCACAGTTTGCGTAGTGGCTCCATTAATGCGACACACTCTGTGTGTAGAAGTGCCCCCTTTGCCAGCCAGCGCTCCTTATGCGGCAAAACTCAAAAGGATTAAGTTGCGTACACTAATGCACACACACACACGCACACACTCACTCATACACACGCACACACACAGCGAGACAAAGGCGCAGCCAAAAAAAAAACACAACCGCCGTACAATGCAAAAGCCATGCTCTGTGCTCGCCCGCCGGTTGCGTTCCTGCCCTTGTCTTCGCCTTGCCCCATGTTGTCCGACGATTATTCAAAATGCAAGTCACAATCGTGTGTGTGAGTGTGTGTGTGTGAAAATCCTCGCAGCCATGTTGGCGTCAGAGTCACAGGCTCCTCTATTGCCCCCCTCTTCACGGCTTAGCTACATTCGGCTTGCTCTGGCTCCGGTACCTCGCCGGCCGCTGCTGCTGCTGCTCCCGCTGTTGCTTTAGGATTTGCTGCTGCCGCCGCGGCTGCTGCAATTGCCGCATGTAAATTCTTAAAGTAGTACTTAGCGCTATTATTTATTATATTCCAACAGTTTCAACACCTCTCAACAAGTAACGAGTCGAAGTTGAAGGGGTTGCGGGGCTTTGGGCGCCGAGGGTGCAGGGGTGCGACTAGCTGCTGCACTTTGCTATTGTTGCGCTCTGTTCGCATTGTTGTTAGTAAAACTTGTAGTTGTTGTTGTTTTTGTTGTTGTTATTGTTGTAGTTGCAGTTGTTGCTCCTACTGCAGCAGTCCTCGGTGATGTTGTGCAGAAATTTATGAATATTGCATGGTAATAAAGCGAAGGATTTCATTACGACTGCGTATGCAACTGGCTGTGTGTGTGTGTGTGGATGAGTGTGTGTGTGTGTGGGTAGCTATGAGTGTTTCACTTTTTCGAGTGTTTGTTTGATTTGAATGACTTTAAAATATATTAATTTAGTCAAATGAATACTCAACTAATACGCATGAGTATTAAATAAATACGATTTTTTTCATAAACTTTTGCTCTGTGATGAGGATATTCATTTAAATATTTATTTATTTATGGCTTGAAGCAAAGAATTTGATACATTTTAATACACAATTCTCTAAGCTGAAAGCATAAAAATAGTGTCACTAATATTATTAGAACCCACAGCTATAGAGGAACGCGGTAGAGGGAAAGAAACTATGTTTAAGCAAAAATTACAAATATTATTTTACTTTATTGTTAATTTATAAATATTTAATTATTTTACTTTTAATTTATATGAATATTTAATAAGCTGACTATATATCTCATTTCTGATATAGCTTTAAATATATTTGTATAATTTTATACTTATATGTTTAACGATACCATGGTACATTACATGAAAGTTATTTACACTTAGTTTTACAATTTTATTTAATTATGGATAATGTGTTTTCTTAACCTGACGCATTAGTTTCCAGTGATGTTTAGTTTAACAATTTGCCTTAAAATATAAATCTGTCGAAGTGAGAATTGAAATTGCGTAGTACAAATACTTATAATATGTAATAATAATCAGGCATTTTTTCTATCTCTTTTTGAGATTATCTTGTAATCCCAATTTTTATTACACAAACTCATTTTCATTTTTATCACAACTAAACAATTTTATTTTATTAATTCCAGTTTTTTGTTTTATGAAAATGTATTCAAATGGCTAACGCATAGGCCTCAACATAGGTCTAATTTAAAAATTGTAATTGTGGAAAATTCACAGCCCACAGTCCAATAATAACAAATCCCAAAGACAACGGGCCGCTCAGTGGCCACATCGACGACACATCGACTGTGAAAACCACGAAAAGATTTATGCGTCGCATAATTCAGAAAGGGATCGTTGATGTAGAAAGATGAGGCAGGAACTCGGAGCACGAACAAGGAGGAATGTAAGTGGGGCTGGGGCGCAACGGGCGCGACACTTACAACTGCCATAATCATTTCAACAAGAATTATTTAAATAATTATTAAAAGAGCAGCCGCGACAATTACATGGAACTGGGAGCGGGACTCGAATCCTGTTCGTCCGACAGCAGGCTGCCAATTGTGCACTGCCGCTCGTCCTCGCCGAGCGCCGCATCCTGTCAGCTGCGTCTGGCTGACTTTTGATGGCGAGCATTGCAGTCAGGGGTTTTTTGTATTTGTGTGGTCGTGTGGTTAAAAATTAATACGCGGAAGGATATGGCAGGCAATTCGTTTGCTGCGCATTTTACCAGCCAACGCCTCGCACACAAAAAATCAAACTCCAGACGAGAGTCCGGACCGCATATTCATGAAAAATTTACATTTGAATAGACGACGACAGAATGAATGTTGGCTGCCGGGTGGTTCCAATGGTGCCAGTGGTGCGGCTGGTGCAGCGTTTCTGCGGTTCGCGGCCGGCAGGAAACTGCGCCAACAATGGCCGCTGGATGTGCGGCTGCCTGAGCATTTATATGGCGTATTGTTTTAATTTTTAGCATTACGAGTGTATAAAATATATTGCGAATGCATTCAAATGCAGTTCACAAGTGCCACAACTTATATACGCCATTCAGCTTAAAGATTCAAAGTGCAGGATTCGCACAGCAGCCCAAAATCGAAATGCATCGTGGAGAGTTTGCAGTTTTCGTGTCACGTTTCGGTACGGATTCGCAGTCACAGCTTGTGGCTGGCGCGTGTTTAGGCCATGTCCCGGCTGCTTTCATCTACCCCCTACCAGCCGCCTGCTACCCCTGGTCAACGCTAATGGTGCTCGCGCGCATTTTGGCTACTTGCATTGGAGCATTTTGTCTTCCAAATTAATTTGGTGTCCAGCGCGTTCCGTGCGCTCCTTTGTGTTTGCTGACAGAGACAGTGAACGGAGGCCAGTAGTAGCAGCAGCAGCACCAGGACATGATTATGTTGGGCATTGCTGCCAGCAGGCGAGCCCTAACCAGAACCTAACCCAGACCCCTAGCCAGAGCCCGAGCTGCGTGTTCTATTCTGTTCTGGTTCAGTGTTTATGTCCGCATTGCGCTGCTTCGTTTCAATTAAACAGAGATCCAGCATCAGAATGTGAATGGGTCCTGGAATGGGGTTAGTGATGTCGCCGCTGCACTTAATGCATAAATTCTCTGCTGGACATCGGACAAGATAAATTTGATTTTAATTTTTTTTTCTTTTAGCAATATCTGCGATTTCCATGTCCGCGTGCTTAATCGATGTACACAAGCTTGTTGTTTGCAGCAGAGCTCTGTTAATTGCGGGGAAACCCATTATTATTATTTATATAATCTGTTCTATATAGTCAAAGCAGAGACGTTTCGTTCTTAAAGTTTTCTATTTTGCTTTGCGCTGCATTCTTAAACGTTTTACTGCCGTCGCTATTGAATTAAATGCTTATCAAATGTAGCATATAGCTGTAAAGGCCGTTCAAAAAAATCGTCCATGACTGATATATAAATTTTTTAAAAAATTGTGATGGAAAAACGATATTCTAATGCATCGGAATATTTAACATAGCAACATCGATTTTTCTTAAAAGTTTTGCAATGTTAGGGCAAAAATTCATATGCCTAGAAGCACAATATGTCCGCAGTACCGATATCGGGAATGAAATCGGCCAAGAGTTTAAAAATAAGGCCAACGACTCCTTATATTTTACATAGTATAATAATTTATATATATTTTTAGTAACATTTATTTGTCAAGTCCATTCGAGGATGCCTTCATTTGAGAGTTGAAAGAAGGAAGTGTGGAGTCCATTTGGCAGCTGATGCTGTCAAAACAAAAACCAACTGCTGCTGGCTTTAAATTGTTTAAACATTACGATGCATTGGGGAATTCAATGCAAGTGGCGAAAAAAGAAAATAGAAACATAAAGCAAAAGAAAGGCAGAACGTGGCTGGCAACGGCAGTGGCAACATCCAATTATTTTTCGATTAGTTTCGCTATCATTCTTCAACAACAACAAAAACAACGACAACAACAAAAGCAACAACAACAGCCATAACACAAAAAAAAACAACAATAACAACAACGTGTATTTGGCGCATCTGAAACCGAAACTGAAAACGAGCCCAAAACACAAAACTCATCCCTCAGGCCGAAAGAGTAGGTAAGGGTAGCAAATATATATATTTGTGTGTTTTCGAGTGTGCTGTGTGTGTGTGTGTGTTTGTGTGTGTAGTAGTAGTAGTAGGAGTATCAAGAGAACGGGCAAAGTCGAATATAAATAAATAAAACATACAAAATGGAAATAAATCTAACTGAAAAGCCATAAAGCATTTTCAGCATTCCCAATTTAATATGTTCGAGGGTATTTTTCTCGCACGTAGCCAAGACGAAAAACACCCACCACCAACACCACCAGCATCAGCAGCACCACTACCACCACCATCAATGGCAACCGCCAGCGACAGAGCAACGCGCAAGATGGTGCCTGCTGGAAGAGGACGAAGGACGAAACGACAGCTGGACGAGCAGACAATGGCCAAGAACGAAAGCAAGACGGTGGAGGAAAAAAGAAAAAACAAAAACAACGCATCGCATTTGGATTCGGACTCGCAGTAGCGCTTCACACTGTGCATGTAGATGAAGATGGAGAGATGCCTGCCAGAAGATGGGCAGATGCTTGAGGGACGGGGGCCCAACTAAGTGACGGTAGGGAGGGGGTGGAAGGGGAGTTTCGCGAGCGCGCTAAGTGTGATATATTTCCTAAGATTATATAAAATGTTTTATTTGTTCTTCTTGTTGCTACTTTTCCCGCCTGCTGCTGCTTTTTGGTTCTGCTTCTTACCAAGCAAATTGCGTGCGCATCACTCCAGCAGTGGTGGTGTGGGGTGGTGGAGGGAAGGAGGGCTGGGCTACAGCAAACCCATACAAAAGTGCGAAAAAAGGATATTAGGTGTATATATACATATATATATAGTAAGGGAAGAATTATCGCCCAGGCCCGTTCTCCACCCGCCTTCCCAAGCTGAGACTCTGCTTCTGAGCTGCGTCGCAACGAGCGAATGAATTATTTCTTACCCTCATCTAAATTCCAAGTCTTCTTCCAAGTCGTCTTCTTCTGACTTAAAACTTGCTGTTGTTGTTGTGTGTAGTGAAAATTGTATAAAACTCCATGACATTTAGGCATTTGCAAAACAACAACAACTAGGACAAACGCACTGACACAGTTGGCAATATGCGAATTTCTGTGAAGTAAATTTTAAGTTGATCAATTTATATATTGAAGTGTTATTATATGTATAATACTTATTTATTTGTATTGCTTATGTGCGTTATTTAATTAAAGTTATATTTCTATGTTAAATAAACTTTATTAATATATAAATTTATATTTATATTTATTCTTACCGACGTTTTTCACAAGTTGAAAAATTCTATAATAGCTAGACAGTACATAATTTTTAGCAGATTTAACAAATTATTTTTTTAAGTTTTGGTCGGGGGTATTTTTTTCAAGTTGAAATGCTGAATTCATGCCATTGTAATTTAGCTGCCAATTGTGTTGGGCTGGGAAGTAGAAAGTAGGCTGAGTTTGCCCAGCGGATTTGGGGCTTGATATGAAATTCGGCACCAGATGTGGCCAGGTTGAGTTTTTAAGTAGCCAGCACACTTTTCTGCCCACACACACTCACTCACACTCACACACACACATACGCAGTAGAAATTAGTGAGCAATTTTTTGTTAAGTTTTAGGTATTCACTTTGAGGTGGGTTCAGATGAGAAAACGATGCTGATGATGTTGCTCTTGGCTGAGAATAACAACCATTTTTCCTACTTTATGCCAACTTAAGTGGGTGAGCGCCTCCGCTCCGCGCACGCTCACACGCTCTAAGGATTGGGTGGCGGAAAGGGAGCGGCAGCGGGTGGCGAACGGTCTGAAGATGAATGTGCCGCAGCTCTATAAATATGTATGGGATGCTATATATTAAAACCGACTCGACTCGAGTCAACTCAACTCGCACAGAGCAAAAACTAATTTCGAAAAATGCCAAAAGAAAACGCAGCAAAATGAAAATAAAAGAAAACAGAAAACGGGAAAACATACACCAACGGGCTGAGCTCGAACTCGACTGAGCTGAGCTGAGCTGAGTTCTGGTGAGAAGCAGAAGAATGGCGGTGTGGCACAAGTGGGGTGGCACAAGAAAAGGACATTTGTGCTGCCTCTGCCACTTTGGCACAGACTAGGGGAGCCATGACAGGGTCCGGGTTTTTATATATTGGGGGCTCGCTGGCAGGACCACAGCCGGGACCTGGAGCCGACACAGACTGACAGCCAAGCAATGGCAGCTGCTGCTGCTGCTCCTTCTGTCTGGTGGGCACACAGGGGTAATATAACACAACAAAATGCAATAAAGCATTTTGTGGCAACTTGAAGATGTGAGCAGCAGATGCTGATTAAAGGTGTGCGGTTGGCATGGGCGTGAGCGAAAGCTACACACATTCAGACGCACACACACACACCTTCACACATGCTACCACATAGATGAGCATGGCAAAAAGCAGTCGAAAAACTCATTTGCCGCTTGAAGCTGCTTGGCAACTGTAGGCGAGTAGAGGGCAGGGCGGTTTTCCTCATTTAAATTGCGTGTTCGTTTGCCGGTACTTCACACTTGAATACGAAAGCAGATAAAGTAATGTAGGAAACGACTGGAAGTAATTGGCTGCTGCCAGTAATGAACGCACACCCAAAACTCTGCCCCATTATTTCATAATTGCCCATCAAATAAATGGCCAGAAGATGGGCCATACAGTAGAGTCCATAGTTTTCCCTACAAAACTACTTAAAATGATCCAAATGAGCAATCAGAGTACTTCACTTGTTTGAATGTACGAACAGAGCTATATTAACAAAATGAATTGGAAATCTAATAACCTTCATTTCCGCGCAAACTCTTGCTCTTAGTTGCTCTCTTGCACTCTATCTATCTGGACAATTCACTGCTTTAATTAAAACACAATCTATTATTTTCCCTTAATATAAGTATACAAGAACTATTCATATCTATAAGCGAAAAGTACTCCTATCATCAGCATACCGAACAATTAATACTCTTGTGGACATTTTCTTTTTGGCTTTGCAGATTTCTGACCCATTTATCGACCAATTTTTCTGATAGAGCTATAATATCTGGGCGTCTTGCTGGATATATATATATATATATATATATATATATTTTGATGCGATATTGATAAGAAATTTGCTCATTAATTAAAATATAGTTAAGAGACTAAACATCCAGTTTGGTTATGATCAACGAATATAATTTTCGAACGATCGTTCCTATGGCAGCTATATAATATAATAGTACGATCCGACCGGTTCCAACATATACTTACAACTAAAATACGACCACAGCTTTATCGTCTCTGCTGTTAATGCTGATTAAGAATGCCTATATTTTATGTCGGTAATGATTTCAAATTTATTAATAAATTAACTAAAAATTTAAGATACAAATTTGTACATATCTCGAAAGGACACTATTAACAACTCAGGTAGAATTCCAATCAGATTAGTTGTATATTTTACAGAGTTACTTCTACGAGTTCCAAGTCGTTCTGCAATTATAGACTCTATTGATTTGGCATAATGTAATATTCCATATCTTATAGCTTTTTCGTCCAGTTTGAAAGTCTTGTTTGTGCAAGTTGCTCTTAAATCATTAAAATATCGTAGACTGTACTTAAAGCAGTGCATTTCCGTATGAGTAAAGGGCACATATTCAAACTCAGTTTCTGTGGATTTCTTTCCTTTTATCATATATTTTTGTGGATCTATAGAAATTTCATTGGCTATCGATAGTTCTGAATCTGAATGGAATGACACCAAAATTACATAGAGTCCTGGCTGATTGGGAGGAGTTTGCCAAACCGAATATTTAGTATACTTCGGCGCCAATGAATCACGCCAACGGCACGCCAAATTGTCGGTAACCGAACTATGGCAAACCAAATTCAGCTTAAGGTCTTTTGCGTAGTCGCAATTTCCGGTACTTCGTATGTAAGGCTTCTCAGCTAATATGGGAAGTACCACTAACCAAAGCCAGGACTGTACCAAAAATGCCAAACAGCGCGTCATAACTTTAATTAAAAAATTTGAATTTTGTATTTTTAAAATGTGTACCTATTATATTGACTATAGCTTCAAGGCTGAGAATGATACTGATTGTATGTATGGGTAACAAAACATCGTTGCACTTAATTAGATAAATAAAAATATATTTACATACTTAATCTCAATTAAACTGTCCTGAAAGCACAGCGTATTGATAAAAATGCAAGATATGAAGAAGCTTTTGGGAACTCCACCGGCAAGTGTGGAAAAGTTACGAAGAACGACAGCATAAAACTTCTCGGCCTCAAACTAATTTTCATGTCTGTGTGTGTGTGTATTAATAAATGTAGTTTTGATGTTACACACAAAGAGGAATAGAGTAATATTTATCAAGTACATAGTAGTTATTTGATTTGAGTTAATTCTCAATTTGACGTAAAAATAGTGAACAAAAAATGTTCACCTGTGAAATGGGTTGACAAAGACGGTTAAAAGGGGCTTTTTCAATTTTTGTATTTTGGAATAAGGATATTAGAATAGGAAAATGATCGCTGCCACATAGGTCATTAAAAAATTTTCATTCGGCGAAGGGTGCAAATTGGAAGGAGCAAAACGTTAAGTCGATGTGAGTGTGGGTGACTTGTCGGCATATATCATATATATAATAAATTTTGCTTGCTAGATCGACTTGGCTATCGGTGCTGATCAGGAATATATATATACTTTATTGGGTCGGAGATACGGCAGTCGGCCTGCTAACATACATACATTTTAACAAATATATAATACCACTTTTACCCATTTTTAATGGTTTCAGAGTATAAAAAGATGGGGCATACAGTGGAGTCCATAGTTTTCCTTACAAAACTACTCATTGATTAGCGAGACACTCAAAATAATACAGATGATGAATTATAGAAGGTAACTTGTCTTACTTTGCCTTACTTTGCGACTATCATAATAATCGGTTTGACTAATATTGTTAAATGTTTAGGGGTGAAATTTTCAAATTATTGGTATGGGCGAATCTCCTATTTTAATTAAAACATAAACGATCCATTATTTTCCTTCAACATACTATATGTATGCAACAACACTGCGGCGTCACGATCCTCAAATTTTTTGCCGCAAAAAATTTTTTTGGAAAGCATATAGGATACAGTGGTCCGATCCGGCCGGCTCCAACATATGTACTGCCTACACCATAAATACGGCATATCGACTCTGCGGTTGACGCTGATTAAGAATATATATATTTTATATTGTGTCGGAGATGTCGCTTATTTTGTTTTTATAGAAAATGGCAATTCCATTGAATAATTTTAAATTTATTCTTAAATGAAATACAAAATTTATATACACATTAATACATATTTTGAATGGACGGGCACTATTAACAACGCGGGTAGGAAAACAATCAGATTAATTGTATTTTTTGCCGAGGCACTATGCTTTTTACTTTTTAATCGGGCATAATGCAATATTCCATTTTTTATGGCTTCTTCATCTGGATTATATTTCTTGTTTGTGCAAGTTGCTCTTAAGTCATTAAAATATCGTAGACTAATATTAAAGCAGTGCATGTCCGAATGAGTAAACTGCACGTATTCAAATTCAGTTTCTTTCAATTTTTTTCCTTTTATCTTATATCTTTTCGGCTCAACAGTAATTATATTGACTTTAGCAAGTTCTGAAGCGTGGAATGACACCAGAATTACATATGGTCCTGGCTGATTCGAAGGAGTTTGCCAAACCGAATATTCAACACCCTGCGGCGCACGTTTATCTGCCCAACGGTAGTACAATTCTTGGGTCACCGAACTCCTGCAAACAAAATAGAGTTCAAGGTCTTTTGTGTAGTCGCATTTTCCAGTATTTCTTATGGTAACCTTCTGAGCGAATATGTGCAGTACTCCCAACCATAGCCACGACTGCACCAAAAACGCCCAACACTGTGTCATAATTTTATTCGAATATCTAGGCATTGTATTTTTAGAATTCATACCAAATATATTGACTATACCTTCAAAGCCTAAAGAGATGATGATTGTATGTTACCCATAACTGTGATTGTATGTTACCCATAAACATCGTTTCACTAATTAAGATAAATACAAATACGATTATTTTTGCTGCTTTATGTAAACTGAACACTTCTTATCAGTAGAGACTTGTGAGGTGCTGGGGAGCTGATTTAACGTAGGCGGCATAAATATGTTGACAAAACTATGAGCTATGTTTTTCATTTTTATACCCTCTATTGGAAATAAACTCGATCTGCGCGGGAACTAGGAGCACCTACATCTAAAATTTCAAGTCTGTAGCTCTTGTAGGTTCTGAGATCCTTGCGTTCATACATACGGACGGACGGACGGACGAACGGACGGACGGACAGACAGAGGGACATGGCTAGATCGACTCGGCTATTGATGCTGATCAAGAATATATATACTTTATGGGGTCGGACATGCTTCCTTCTGCCTGTTACATATATTTGGATTTCGCACAAACACAATATACCCTTATACACATTTTTAATGGGTTCAGGGTATAAAAAAAAACAGGGCACATAAACATAAATTAAACTAAATTCAACTAAATTAAACAATTACACGTCTGCGCTCTTCGACGTGGAGGCTGTGGCAGACTGCGCAAGACAACAGAATTCTGTTCTCGTTTTATTCTACGGCAATTTAAGAATAATCCGTCAGAAATTCATAACTGTTGCCACGGACCTTTCTAACTATACAAACATTAATATCAGTGAAAATAAATCAAAGACATTCAACTGAAGCTGATTCTGGCACCTTTACAACCAAATCTCTTCCTCAAATTAAAATGACAAATTAGATCAAACGCCTTGAACTTGTCAAAAAATATATTGATATATATTTAGTGGATCGGTAATGTTTTGGGATGTGTTGCTGATAATGGAATAGGAAACTTAGTTTCTATCGATGGTTCACGGATAGCTGAATAGAAATAAATATTTACGTGTTTTGACTAATTACGCTTTCCCTTCTGGGATTCAATTTGATCGGAGAGAACTTAATATACCAGGGGGATAACGCGCATTGTCATAAGACAAAATTAATTACAGAGGCTCTAGTCGTCAGTAATAAAACTAAATTAAACAGAAAAAAAAGTGGCTCCTCGATAAGTCTTGAACTCGCAACAGACCACACTACTTTCTGCAGCCTCTATTCATCAGCCACACCAATCATTGAGTGTTAATATGAAGACAAACGAGATAGGA
Source organism: Drosophila virilis (assembly GCF_030788295.1). Taxonomy (NCBI): domain Eukaryota; kingdom Metazoa; phylum Arthropoda; class Insecta; order Diptera; family Drosophilidae; genus Drosophila; species Drosophila virilis. Next base: position 17,614,202 of record NC_091544.1, on the reverse strand, counting down.
GGGCTATCTTCGGCACGCCAAAGATCTAATACTCTTGTAGACCCAACCATTTCATAATGCTCATAGTATTTTCCTCGTATCTAAGAAGCGCAGTAAAATAGTTAATGCCGAGTTTGGTCAATACATAAAATTTGTACATAAAAAGTTTTTTAGTTAAATACCTAGTTTTCGACCGATCGTTTCTATGGCAGATATATGATATATTAATTCTATGGAAATATTTTGCAAAAATAAATAGTGAAATTTTTAAATGCTGGTTTGATTCAAAATATCTTGAATGACAAAAAGTTTTCCATACAACAACGATGCCAGATATATGATATCGTGGTCCGATATATATAGGATTTTGCATATATATGAGCATTGTTAATCTAATATATGCCGAGCTTGGTCAAGATATCGTAAAAACAATAAAATGTTTCATACAACTTAATTTTAGACCGATCATTCCTATGGCAACTATATTATATAGTGGTCCGATTTAAATAGGATTTTGCATATATGAGGAGCATAGTAAAACTAATAAATGCGGAGGGTGGGTAAGATGTCTTGATAAGCAAAAATGTTTTTAATACAACAGCTTAATTTTCGACCGATCGTTTCTGTGCCAGCTATTTGATATCGTAGTCAGATCCGGCAAGACACAAATTAATATATATTTCGAAGGGATACTATTAACAACTCGTATAGGATTACAATCAGATTAATTGTATATTTTACAGAAGCACTTCTACGAGTTCTAACTGGTTTTCTAGACTTTATGACCTCGGCATAATGTAATATTCCATATCTTATAGGCTCTTCGTCCAGTTTAAAAGACTTCTTTGTGCACGTTGCTCTCAAATCATTAAAATATCGTAGACTGTAATTAAAACAGTGCATATCCGAATAAGCAAAGGGCACATATTCAAACTTATTTGCTCCCTCTTTTTTTCCTTTTATCTTATAGCTTTTCGGCTCGACAGTTATAACATCGACATTCGCAAGTTCTGAAGGATGGAATGACACAAGAATCACATAGCGGCCTGGCTGATCGGGGCGAGATTGCCAAAACGAATATTCAACACCCTGACTTGCTTGTGGGTCACTCCAACGGAACATCAATTCTTCGCTGACAAAACTGTTGCAAACATGATGGAGTTCATAGCCTTTTGCGTAGTCGCATTTTCCAGTACTTCGCATGTAAGCCTTCTCAGCCAATATGAGCAGTACCACAGACCATAGCCAGAACTGTACCGAAAATGCCCAACAATGCGTCATAATTTAAAAAAACAAACCTTAAACCTTGTATTTTTAACATTTGTAACAAATGTATTGACTATATCTCCAAAGCTTAGAATGATACCGATTGTATATTACCCATAAGCATCATTCCCCTAAATTTTCTACAGTACATCTTTTGGTGCTTTTTTATATATAAGTGGGCAGAGTAAATTGGTTTCTTATCTTGACTTATAGCTTTGGGGCGCTAGCGGGGATAGTTATAAAAGCTACATGTCAAGTTTCATAACTCTAGCTCCTTTTATTTACCAAAATTGGATTTCAAAAGCAGGATTTCGATATCGATTATCGGAAACAAACTCGATATGCGCATGGACTAGGAGGACATTCAGCTCAAGCCTCGAGCTCTTATAAGATTCTCTTAGGTTCTGAGATCATTGCGTCCATACATATAGACAGACAGACGGACTGACAGACAGACAGACGGACATAGCTAGATCGACTGGGCTATTGAAGTTGGTCAAAAATATATATACTTTATGGGGTCGGAGATGCTTGCTTCTGTCTGTTACATACATTTGCACAAATACATTATTTGTAAAATTTGACAGAAACTAAGGTTTCGACAGATGCCAAGCTTGAAGACAGGGCCCACTCCGAAGGTGCAATAAAAAGAATGCGTTGCTGTTGTTGTTGTTTTTGCATTAGCTGGTGACCAATAGAGCTACCTTTTAAATATAGCGAAAGCGACGCAGATCGTGAGGAGAATTGTCAACACATATTGCATGAGTCGTATTTAAGCAAATTGTTGTTATTGTTGTTGTGGTGCACTCATAAGTACATGCGGTTCTTGGCAAGCAAAAGGCGTCCTCACATCCAAGCCCATTGACCATTTTGGCCGGAGCTGAGCAAACGCTTTCTATGGCCACATGGTTAATGACAGTTTCGACAGTTTCGGTTTTGATTGCTGTCACATCAGAAAATGGAGTCTCCACCACCCCACCACATGTACGGGGCATGGTAATGTGGTTGTTGACACTAATTATAACTGGAATTGCATGCGGCTGGGTGCCTGCCGGCCTGCCTGCCTGCCGTTTGTCTGTCCGGCTTCCCGCAGCCCCACTGGCTCTGGCTCTGGGCTTGCGACTGCCGCTGCCTGCATGCCTGCCTTGGACGTGCGTTTCCACCTGCAGCAACTCGGTCAGTTTTTCATTATTTTCATGCTGCATTTAGCTCACGTTTTAATTAAGTCGTCGCCGGAGTCGCCATCAACGTGCAATTCGTCGTGATCGTTGTTGTTGCCGCTGTTGTCGTTGCCTTGACTAAGGCTGGGGATGCCGGGTAGCGAGGCATGGTTACCGACACTGGTGCACTTGCATGTAAATCTGCTCATCACCGTTGATGGCATATTACAATTCAACACTCCTGTCACCTGACCACCCGTCCCCCTCAGCAGCCCCAAAAAACCCTCTTCGATGCAAGTGCAGCGAAATGAATGCGATTTGCAGTCGACGCGTCTTCGAGTTGCAGTTGCAGTTGCAGTTTTGCTGCAGCCTTTCGCCATGTTTTTCTCTTTATGGATTTTCACTGGACTTGCTGCTTGTCCGATGACACGTAATGTTCAGTTTTTGGAAAATGTGAACACGCTGTTGTTGTAGCTCTGCTGCTGCTGCGAGCCAAATTGCAAAAATGCTTTGGAATGTTTATTGTTTGTTGTTTGCGTCGCTTTTTACAAGTTATACACAACTATATATACACTTGCACTCGAGCTGGACCTACCGCACAGAAAATTCAGTGAGCTTTGATCTTCTGCCTGAATTATAAATAAAGATTTCATCATCTTCCTCATTTGCCCAGCCAGACAGCCTGATGGGCGGTACGGGCGTTCCGCGTTTCGCTGCCAATTACTGTGCACAAACCGCATAAAGAATATAAGATTATATACATACATTTATATATATTTATATACATATGTTTGGGAATACTTAGGAAGACATTTAAAATTCGCTTGTTGTTTTGAATACCTGACACGTTCTGCAATTCAAAAGCAAATATGCACTTGATTATGACAACCTTTATAATATTTTCAAAAGCAAGCGTTTGTTTTAGTAATTTTTTCCTTTCTACTTGTCATTGCTTACTTAAGAACAATAAAGAATAAGCATCACCTTGTGTGCGGAATATGAAAAGTGGATCAATAAGGAAATAATGAAATAACTGACAAGTTTAAAAAGAAAAAAAAACACAAACTAGTTAATTGTCAATATGAGCGTGCAATAATATTTAGTAATATATTGAAAAATGTACATTTTAATATACAAAAACTTATTTCTTAACAAATTCTTCCTTCCTTTAGAATTATAAGGCATAGTAGTCCGATATTGATGGACTGTATTTGGTCCGTTTATCTTTAAAAACATATGTGTTGCTTATAGAAAAATCTTACTTTCGACCCAACACTCCAATGACAGCTATATGATATAGTTATCCGATTCGGCTAGTTCCAACATATACACTGCCAGAAGGATGGACATATGTTAAGCTTATTAACGATAGCTTTTAAGCTAAGTGATTAGTTTGCATAGAAACAGGCGCGTGTACAGGTGGACAGGGCTACATCGTCTGCTATTGATGCTGATTAGGAATATACTTATATAATTTTGGGGTTGGAGATGTCTCGTTCTATGTGATTTTCCTCAAAAATAACTAACTATATTTTATATTAAGCAAATATTTAAAATTTAGATGGAATAATAATCAATGAATTTTCGCCTTTTTATATAATCAATATCATTTGCGGGCTATATAAAAATAAATTTCTTCAAGTTTTTTCTGGTTCATAGTGGGTTTCTCATTAAAGAATCCAGCCTTTTCTAGTACTTATTAGGTAGTATTCGACCTAGGATCAAATAATTGCTCCAACGGCTTGTTTGAGAATTTGTGCCCAGTTATGTTGGCTTGTTATTGCCAGAAATTGCCAATCAATGACAAGCTGCCATACAAGACATAACGAAGAGTTCTCACGAAGAAGATGATATTAGATGGTTGTATCAGCTGCAAATGCAAAATTCTCTTGAAAAAGCAAATTCCGGAATAATTGAGGGTTCATGTACCGCATGCCAAGCAGGGAAAGGTAAAATGCAAATGAAAACAAGCCAATTGCTGTAGTTGTGGAATACATTGGCCTACAGCTGGATTCGAATTCGGGGGGGTTTCAGCCTGGCACAAATCAAGGTGGCAATCAGACAAACTGCAGATTGACATCTGTCCGATTTGCATCTACCGACATCCGCGTTGGGGTAGCCACATGACTTGGCCCAATCAATAAGGCTAGCGACTCCCCGATGGGTCTTCACCGAGCGACCATAAGCGATTAAGTTTGTTGGTCTCCGGGGAGAAGAGGGCCAAGCAGCAGCTTTTCATGAACTAGCTGCCAAAGATGGGGGGTGTTTTGTTGCTGTTGCGAGTATATGTTGATATTTTTTGAAACAGCGAAACATTTTCGAAATTGACTAAAACCGATTTCCCACAGGATTTCCTACGAAACTGTGTGTACGGACGGTTGAGTGTGGGTATGCGGTGTGTGTGAAGGTTTTGCTGTCAGTCAAAGCTAAAGAAGTGGACTCATCGGCTACACTCCCAGGCCAAGACCAGCCCACAATCGTCCAAATGAAGAAAATGTGGTTTCGGTTACGGTTTTTCACTGTTTTGCTGTGCAAAGTCGAACCACCCACCCAAACCAGGCACCCACCCGATGGAACTTCAACTCACAGAAAGCCCAAAGCTTGTTCCTGATTTTTTTCTCTTATTTTTATGGAAATTCACGAAAACTTTTCGTAGGCATTTTGTTTATTTCAGTTTCTTCTGCTGGGACAGAAGGGGGCAGCAACAGCAACAAGGAAAATGGAAACAGGATAAAAGTTTTTCTTGACTCCCATTCGGTCGGCCTCTTTCATTGCGGTTCCTGCTGTCTGGCATTCGTTGGCTGTTGTTGTTGTTTATTTTATCATTATCATTGGCAATTTCTTTTAAGTGGTGCCAATCTTTTTTCACTTGTTATGCTCAAGTTTGAGGGGATTACCCAGCACTTTCTCTCTCCTCTCTATCTTTCTGTGTGCACGAATTTATTATAGCAATTTTATTCAATCGACAAATCGGAAGTGATTTTGAATTCATTATAGTGGGTGGACACTCACTCTTCCTTCGGCACTATGTTATTCCATTATCCCAAAGAACTGAATGGCGAGTAAAGGAATCAGAGTATGAATGAATGATATTTGGAATAAGAGTAATGTTGTTGTGACTTTTTTTCGCGTTCAGATGTCTGCATACACATTAAAAATTTAAGAATTAATTATGAATTTACTAGCAAAATTGTAATACTCCAAACGACTTTTCCAGTAATGTTTCGCCTTTAGCAACGAAATATTTTTGATTCCTGCTGTAGACCCCAATTCTTAAGCACCTTGTTAATATTGTTGTAAGCCTGGACGCTAGAGCTCCTTTGCTGTAATTAACTTTAGTATTATTTATAATATAATATGCATGTGTTATAGTTTATTTTAATAAGCTTACATTTCACTCGTTTTCTATCCAACCTCATTAGCTTTTCGAATTAATACCTAAACTTTTGACCATTTTATATGCTTAGACCTTAAATCACACAGAGCAGCTAAGATACGCGTCAGTCGGTCAGTTAGCCTGCTTTTGGGTCATAGGTAGAGCCCAATGGGCGCATTGACCCCATAAATTTCACTCACACACACACGCACACACCCAGTTCCATGCAGTTCGGCTAAGATGCAATGCAGCCGTGCCCAGCCGCTGGCATTGGCGGGCACTTCATGGCACTTTGGTGGTGGCATTTCCAGACACTTGCACTTTCTCCGCACGCTTAATGGACAATTAACCTTGATGCGACTGCGACGTCGACGGCGACTGCGTTCCGTTCCTGACCTTGCACCACAAATGCGAGCCGGCGCAGCAAGGCCGCGTGCTGCTGCCTGCTCCCGGCGCAATTGCAACAATTATTTCATTTTATAGCTGCCAAACTGCCATTTGGTCCTTATGCATTATTGCACACACACGCTTTGGGTAATTAGTGTGCACCACCACCACCTGATTAACCTAATGCCCAACATTCGGCACTGCAATAGCATTGAGCACTTTTCCACCTTGCCACATTTCCAGTTGCCGCCTTGTGACCTCATGACTTGCTTGTGACTTACAATTATTGTATGGTTATTGGCCTTCATTGTTCCTGCTGTGGTCTAAACAAATCAGTTACTTTCGCTTTTCACGGCCGGCTCGCTGCATTTCAAGGTTTGCCTCTAGCCAAAGACTCAAATATTAGACAAAAGATCTAATCGAGGTGCACAGTAAACGAACCATAGATAAATATATATGTACATGTATATGTATGTATATATGTATATATATATATATATATATACCATCTTTACCCTATACCTATACTATATATATATATATATATATATATATATATCTATATGTATAGAGGACAAGCGCTCGCAATTCTAGAGTCGATAGCAAGATCTGGTAATGACAAGCCTGGGAGGTTCTTGGAAGAACTGTACAGATAACCTGGTTACTCTTGGCCAGCTTAAATTTAGTTAACAATACACAGTTTACTGTGAATGTCGAGAGTCCTCTAATGATTGACAGAAAACCAAACACAACATAGCGTATAATGTTTTTGTGCAGATGATCCGACTTTATAGGGTATATAAATTTTCGATCATCAATAGCCGGGTCCACCTAGCCATGCCCGTCTACTTTCCGTCCTTCTGCTTGCATGTTTTAACGCGTCCTCATCCTCAAAACCTGTAACAGCTATAGACTTATAATTGGGAACTTTTTCCACAATCGACAAAAATCGATATCGAAATCATATTTATTAAGCAAATCTGTTAAGTTTTAGGAGTTAGATTCATTAAATTTGACATGCGGCTTATAGAATTATATATGTATATGTAAATATCATACAAGTTACCACATAGTAACTATAGTCTATTAATAACTATTCGCTTGGTAGAGATCAGAAGGAACCGATCGATTCCAGCGCACAAATAAAAATAAAAATAAAAATTAATTATATATGCATTTTAAAGAACTTTTACTTCTTTGTATTTGGCAACGCTTTTGCAAAATTTTAATGAATTTTTCCATTTTATTACATAACATAATGACCTTACTAATTCTCGGGAAATTGCCAGCATTGTCACGCCAATAACCAAAGCAACTGAGTAATGTCCGAATTAGATACGTTTAGGTTTTGGCCACAATGCAAAGATATATTGGGTCTCATAATGAAAAATGTAATGAGACGCATTTATCAAAAATCGTTTGTTCGTACATTCGTGCGCGAGAGAGGGCATGTATCTTGTATCTTAGCATCGTTGTATTGTTGTATCTTTGTATCTGCAGCGGCACACATAAAAAATAAATGTGTATGTGTGAGTATTTGATAATTTTGTGGTATATCTTGGCCATGAACATGAATCTTTTGGCCCGCTTGCCGAAAACAGCCGGCCAAGACAGCCAAAACAAAAGCGACAAAAATAAAATAAAAAAACGAAGCGAGCTCAAGTCGCTTGTGGCCTTTGTATGTGGCTGGAACTGTGGGGGGATCATCTTCAAGTTTTTGACCGACCGTCCGCTGGCCATAAATCTTTGGGTATATTGGACTTTTAGACGATATCAATGAAATTGTATCTCTTTATCCGCATTATTATAATATACGGATGCGAATGCTTCGCGCCCGCCTTCGACTGTGTCCCAGCTACAGTTCCAGCCGAGGAGCTGGGATATGAAGAGGCAGCATGGCCCACCTGCCCCTGCGATGTCAGCTTGCGCACATTTGCAGATACTTCACGACATTATGAAATATTATTTATATATATATCTATTTTTTGGCATTCTCTTTGCGCTTCTCTAAATACTTACTTATGTATATTTCATTATGGGTCGCCCCGGAAAAGTGACTTGGAAATTCTCATTTTGATTGCGAGCCATGCGGAGCGGACAAAAGGAATTTCACGTGCGGGTGGCACAAGATAGATTGCCACCGCCTGCATATTTATGTGCGAAATATCGTTGATACAAGCAGCAGCTCCTTATGGCACTCGCCACATGGCAGTCAACTTCGCATCCTTAAGGCCAGCCCAAGGCAGCCAAGAAAAATTCCATTAAAGGGGCCACGCTGCTGTCAGGCCCAGCTGGTTGGGTGCTGGGATGATGCAGCCACTCAACCACTCAACCAACCAACCACCCACTCATTGTCAGTGGCGGCAACAACAATTGACGACACCCAGAATCACAAATCATATAGATAAGAGCACACAAAGGAATTTATTTCTATTTTGGCATTTTTCGGTCTCTCATTTTGCTTGTAATTTTTTTTCTTCTTCGCTGCTTGATGTTGTTGTCGTTGCCGTTGCTGCTGCTGCTGTTGTTGTCCTCCTCCATCGATATTTTCGGCTATTTTCACCCCAAAGTTATTGCGTTTTAGATTTTTTTTCTGCTGAGCTTCCGCCTACAGCCTTGGGCCGCCGCGCCTGCTTCAAGTTGGCGAAACCTCGCCGCGCTCCGAGGTAGTCGGTTGGAAGCAGGGGGCTCGGGCACGCACCGGAAGCCCCGATAGCGCCATGTGTCGAGTGCGTGCGTGCGTCCGTTGCCTGCGTGCGTGTCCAGGGACAGGCAGTGGCAGAGGGAGAGTCTCTGCGAGTGTGTGGTGTGTGGGTGTGCATGCTAGTGGCGCTGTAGGGTGTTGCCACATCGTATTTCACCAACCCACCAGAAGCGCCCCCCGCCCACACAGCCCCATTCAGTCAGCCATCCAAGTTGTAGGCGTTCCGCTTCTTTCATTTTAATGGCGCACACGCATTTGCTTTCGATACAATAGATACGAACGTATAACATATACAACATATAGTACACAATCTCACACACCCGCAACTATGTGTTTCTACGGCTGGGCGTAGTCATATTTTATTTTCACTCAGTTAGTGGCTTTAATATTTTTCATAATCATATCATTAGTTGCGCCCAATGGGCTTAGTTTTAAATCACTTCGGAAATTTACTTGCCGATAAGATAATAAACAAACAGCCATTAACAGAAACACATTTATGGATATCTACAGAAAAATTATATTCAATTATGAAAAGACAATATGTAAAACATCTTAAAATTGCTCTTAAACCTTTTTTAATTTTCTCAGACATATCAATATAATAGTGGAGCTTCTTTCTGTATTTCATTGCAAATGCATAATTTGAAAATTGATTCAATCTACCTTCTTATACCCTGAAATATTGGATATGCGTGAGAGGGGAACATCTCCGACCCCATAAAATAAACATATTGTTTCTCAGTATCAATAGCCGAGTCTATCTAGACGTCTGTCCATATTTATAAATGCTTCGATCTCAGAACCAATAAGAAGAACATTGAAATTTTAATCGTAGGTATTTCTAGTGCTCGTACAGCTCCGACAATTTAGCTATCGAGCTTGTCCTGTTTCCAAGTAGTCGATATAAATCGATATCGAAATCCTGTTCTTGAGGAAATCTTTGAAAAAATAGGTTAGTCATAAATTTGAGATAAATACACAGATAGAGTACTCTTCATTTTATGACGATGTCTGTTTTGCGAACAGACGAATGTTCTATATTCGGATTTGGAAGAAGAAAGCTAAGGGTATCCCCTAGTCGGGCACTCCCGACTAGAGCAAGACTTTATTAAAGTATTTATAAAATAATACCCTATGATATTATCAAAGACCGTATAAACTCAGATCCAATTCTTATCAATTTAAGCTACATTCCAAGCACTCTATACAAAGTGTCACGTCTATATGACGGCTGATTTGATCCATTTGAATGGCTATGAATGGATATGTGAGATTCGTGTTATTGCAACACATCAGTTGGCATTACGCAAATGTTGTCGACGGCAATTTGTGCTCGCGCTGTCATTGTTTGTCACATAATGTTAGCGAACTTAATCAAAATTGTTGACGTTCGTACAGGGTAACAAATACGCCCTATGCCACGCCCACGGTGTGCAACAGAAGTAAGCAATTGATGTTAGCATTAGCTTGGCTCAAAGACAAATTATGATAAACGACCATTAAAATGTTGTCATATGTACACATATGTCTATCTTCTACTCCTGCTGTTGTTATTGTTGTAGTTGCCGGCCGGGGCTACCGTGCGCCGTGAGTTGGCGCTTTATTTATTGACTCACCTGATCAACTTGACTGATTATTCGTTTGCATGCACATTCTGTCACAAGAGCAACAATAATAACAACAATAGCACAACTTCAACTTCATTCAGAACAATTACAAAAGCAAATGTCAAAATGAACTAATCAAGCACATGAGAAACCTGAATACCCTTTGCAAAGGGTCTGCCAAAAAGACAGAGTTTGGTAAGAAAACGAAAATTTTAACATACAAAATCTCATTCTGTGACCGATTTTGCGTTGATATAGCAAATAATATTGTGTAGTTGCCCAATGCAAATAAGATTAGGTATATATATGGGAGCATAGTAAAATTAACAAATGCCGAGTTTGGTCAAGATATCTGGATAAACAAAAAAGTCTTTTATTGATGAACCTACTTTTGGATCGAACTGCCATGGGGAGGATGGCAGTTATATGATATAGTGCTCCGATTTGGAGCTGAGGTACTAGCTTGCACCGAAACAGACATGATTATTTCAAATCGGCTGTTGAAACTGATAGAAAATATGTATATTTCAGCGGCTCTGAGATGTCTGCTTGTCTACGTTACTCTCTTACCAACTCATAATAAAATTACAATATGATGACAGCCCTACATCAAAATTAAAATATATGCTATTAAATGCGATTTTCATTAAATAGAAATATAATAAATTTTTTAAAGTTTCTATTATTTTCTTATCCAACTTATATTTATTTAATTAAAATCAGATTTAAAAAATAATCCACACATGCACAGACTAAATCATGCCAAATGTAAGAATATTTTTTAGCAAAAAAAGCGTTAAGTAATATAATAAATAGGTTAATGAGCTACTTAATTTCGGATTTTTAAAAAGTAGACTCTCTAAAATTCTTACCAATTATTATTTCTATTTTAATTTTTATTATTTTAGTTCCTCTATTATAATAATATATATTTTACTTACTAATTATTTGCTAATCCGAGAGAAATTTAGGAAATTTTTGGATTTTTTTGTTGTTTTTTATTTGCATTTAAAATTCATCTGAAATTTCAGATATGTTAAGTGTAGATCACAGCTGAAACAGGTTGGTCTAGATTAGGGACGGGGAAAAACGACGGGCGGCTCCGCTCGAAAGCAAAATCGAAGCGACATGCGAAACAATTCAAAGTTTCACGTCGTAAATTTGGCGAGCGACTTCATCGATCACTTTTGGGATGTTGTTGCTGTTTGTGTTGCTGCAGGTTGACTTATTTGCCCGATTGCCGAACCCGAGCCGAGGATGAGAAAGCCTGGGTCCCAGGTCCCAGGTCCCAGGTCCCAGGTCCCAGGCTCCAGGTCCCGGCTCCAGCGGCTGAACGGCACGCGCGTCTTGTTTTTCTGAATGTCGTTGTTTTCTGATGTCGTTGTTGTTATTGTTGTTGTTGTTGTAGTTGTTGCAGCAGCTTGCTGGAGCGGAAATGGTTACCGGGGGCGCCCGATGGCGGCATGTGAAAATATTTTCCAAGGTGAATGCCACAAAAAGTACAAGCCCAGCACAGAACGAGCCACATCCGTGATTCCAGCTGAGCCCCCGCCACAGCACCTTTCCATTACCGTTGCTGTTGCCCGTGCCCGTGCCCGTGCTCGTCCCCGTGCCTGAGCACCAATTGAATGATTTAGGGACGCACAGTTGTCAAAGAGCAGCGATGCGTACGGGTCCACAGACGTGGACCTGTGGGCAAGGCTTTGGTCCTGCCAGTTGTGGTTCAGACGTCCCCATCCACATTCGCCTAGTTGCAACATTGGTGGGGCGCCAAGTACGCTTTTAAAACCGATTCATTCGCTCATTTGATATTTATTGCTGGACATAATTGAGTGTAAAATCCTACGAAAAAAAACTTAACAGCTGCCAAGTCCCGGATACCACATTTAAATGGGAAAATGTTTCAAAATCGTCATTTTAAATGACACAGAAAATCTTGTCAAACATATAATTTAATTTATATAACAGCACGTTTTACTTTTTCGTATGCTAATCAATCTATCAGATAACCAAGAAATTAAACAGCATGAATAACAAGTTTGAATAAATAAATAAAATATTTTTTTTTGAAATTTTCGTTTTGTCGTTTCTAAGGATTTATTTCGCTTGAATTAAAGTTTTCATTTTTTTTTTTGCCAAGACATTGTATTATAGGTCCAATTTTTTTTGATTAATTGATCAATCATAATCATATTGACTTGACTCCGACAATTCAAAAGAAGTGCTGTTACTTAGCTTGAACTTTGAGAAATAAATTTGCAAAATGTTTTATTCTGCTTTTAAATTCATTTTGTTAATAACTAAAAAGAATTTAATATACCATCGATTCGATGTTTTCATTGCGATCCCTATTCAATATAAACAAAAAGTAACAGCGTTTTAGCCGCTGTCTTGCTCCTCATGCACAGCAGACAGCAAAAGGCCAAATGATTCTCCACTCAAAGAGAAGCCGTCGGGCCAGGTCCACATTTGCTGCCTCTGCCTCTGTCTCTGCATCTGCCCACGTTGGCAGCAACGTCAACGTCGACGCGGCCGACTCGGTCGGTTCGGTTTGTAGGTCCGTGCGCGACTGCTGCGTAAATTTATGTGAGAAATACCATTGAAAAGAGCAACGCGGCGGCCGCTCACGACACAATAAAGCAAAATAATGGCACATTCGTCACACTTAACGCGGCCGCATGCTGCCGTCCCTGTTGCACGTGCTCGTGCGGCTCTCGTGCGCGCTCGCTCGCACACAGACATCGTCAGCGGCGTCATCCATCTTGGAGGCGAGCGCTAGTATTGCTCTCCGGCAGGCGGTCGAGCAGGCGACAGGCGAGAATGCTTTATGAGCGCGCGCTGCAGCGGCTCCTCCCTGTTTGCGACGCGTTGCCAATTGGTGACGGCGACGCTGGCCGAGGCAGAGGCAGAGGCAGCGCAACGTTGGCATGGTCTTAGGAGAGAGGGGAGTACCCTTTTTTTTTATTCCAGCAGCATGTTGCGCGTGGTGCGTGGTATTGTAGCCACACAGCAGCTACTTCTCTAGTGCTTCTTCTGCCTCTGCTGATCTCATGCTCATGCTCACGCTCTGTGCGGCCACCAACAGCTGTGGGCAACACAGGAGAGCAGCAGCAGCCACAGCAAAGATGCGAGCAGAGAGCGAGAAAGAGAGAAAGATGCTGAACCATTTCCCTTATTTAGGGTGGTTCTGCGTTGCGTACGAGTTCTTGTGCGTGTGTGTGTGTGTGTGTGAGTACGCGCGCGTGTGTGTGAGTGCGTGTTGTTTCTGTTTTTGTTAAGATTGTACGCCATGATTGTTGTGCCGTCGGCAAATAAAGATTCCATACATCCGGCAGCCATAATTCTCTACAGAAGATTGCTCAAACTTTGTTATGTTTAAGCAAAAATATTTAATATTCTATATTTGACCTAAATATTTATAAATACTTGACCTAAAGTCTCAAATTAAAATAAAATACGTACTCGTTTATAAGAATATATCCTTTACAATAAATTAACGATCTGTGCTGTTAATATAATTCTCGCAGAATAATTATTTTAAAATGAAAATAAGTAAAGCTTACAAATTGTTTTGAATTTTATATTAAGAAATATAGGTATTTTTTTTCAATATCTGAAGTCATTGCAAGAACAACATTAAATCTGAGTATTACAAATAATCCCTTAAAGTTAATCTTTATGTGATAAAGTCTTAAACATTTTACATATAATACCCAATAAAATACGTATTTCAAGTAAAGATTCCTTGAGTTTAAAACAACTAATAATGCAAATAATTGGTTTTGAAAAGTAAATATTCTTTTTGATATAAATTGAGGATATAGTAATAGCAACTAATTAAAAAGTATTTATTATAGTATTTAAATATGGAGTCTTTTCTGGTTTTTAATTTTCTAATTTTATCCTGAAATTTCCTTGAATATATTGTTATTTATAAAAAGATAATTACAAAACATTAATATTTAAGGAAATTCTGATTGTCATAAACCCAAAAATATATTAATTTTCATTAAAGAAACAAAACGTACCAAAGTAAAATTGAAAATTGATTCAGATATGCGCATTGCCAGTGTGAAAACCCCGATGGGGCCCCAGCTTAGAGGCAAGCTTGATGCACGAGGCCGCCGCATTTCAGACTAGCAAAAGCCGCAAGTGGCCGCTATGCGAATGTGAGATACAAACACAACTGGCAGCGGGCAACTGGAGTTGCCACCAGCTGTGGAAGCTCTCGCAAACGTAAATTTCGCACTCATTCACTCATTCGCTCAGACGCTCAACTCTGGAACTCTGGAGCTCTGGCAACGAGCGCCAAATGCGAGCAAAAGATACATTGGTTGTTGTTGCGCTTTTCGTTTCGTACTGACTGCAGATACTTTATGGCCGACGCTGACGTCGATGCCAGCGTAAGCGGCGACGCTGACGCTGGCGCTGGCGGTGGCGGCAACGTCGACAGCGGTTGGCATACATAAATAACGTTGGCAGCGCCTCGACTGCGGTTCTCTCTCACGAGCTCTGCCGCCGCCCGCTGTCGGCGCATGAGTTTCTTATAAGATTATTTATATACTGTTTGGGGGCAGTGCGACTCTGCCGGCGTTGGCTGCGCAGCGGCGGCGGCTGGCGCGTCGCTTCTGGATTAATAAGGAGTTCTCGCTTGGATTTTCACATGTATATGCTTTGAATTGAATGCTTTATGGGTTTAGTTTGATAGAAGTCGTAAAGAAATCAACATCACACAACACAAAACGCACCCGTGTGCAGTGTAGCCCGTGTATTCCACACGTTGCCCGTCGTCGTCGTCGTCGCTGTTGTTCTCGTTGTCATAGTTGTTATTGTTGTTGTTGTGTGTTATTATTGCTGTCGGCGTAGGGGGCACCATCAGAGCAGCAGCAGCAGCAGCAGCAGCTAAAGCAGCGGCATCTTTTGGGTCTGTTTGCCCAAACTATTCGGTCGTTTACGGTCGCCGTGGTCAGCTCGTCGCAACGCCAGCCAGCCCGTCCGCCCGCCACGCTGCGGCCAATTGACAGCTCGTAAAAATCATAAAAATAATCATAACAATAATCGTAAAAAATTAGGACTCGCACATTGGCCACAGTCGGACGCAGACATTTTCAACGCGACATAAATCGCAAGCAGAAGAAACGCGCGCGTTTATTTCCTCTCTCTATCTCGCTGTTCTTCTCGTTTTTATGATGTTGACCCACGTAGATACTTAAGAGCCCATAAACACCTACCGTTCCAACGTCTGGCAGGTGTCTAACTCGGCAATCAAATTGTGCAATAAGTGAATTAGTGTAAAGTTACACTTGCTACACTCTACAACCAAAACAAGAAGTAAAGTGTTTCACGTTAGATATTCGGCTTGATTTGGCCATAGCCAAAGCGAGTGAACGAGCAAAGTTCTTAACATTTCTAGTCCAAAAGCAAGCAATATTTACACAAACCCAGCAGACAGCCAAAAAGAGAAAAGAAACGAAACGAAAAGAAAGTTCAGATAAAAACATATAACAAAAAAAAAGAAAGCAAAGGAAAACAAAAAATTATCAAATAAAGTTTTTGGTGAAAAAGTTTCGGCGCACGTGCACAACCGCTAGTTGAATTCATAAACCACACAAGGATCAAGGATTTGCGCAGTCAAATTGGATTTAGACGGTGAGTTGCAACACGATTTGAAGTTGCCGCTTTTTGTGGCACCAAGTCAACACTTCATAACTCAAAAGTTACGTCCAGTACAAGGACATCATTCAACTGCAAACTGTTGACAGGCTTATTAGACATTTGCATACATTTTTGGGGGCTAGCAGAGAGAGCCGAGTCCAGAGTCGGGCAACGAGATAGATTCAGGAGTCTGAACCAGAGCTGCAGCTGGAGTTGGCCACGAGTAATGGCCGCTTTGAACTTGGAATCGTTTTGAATTATTGCACATATCCTGGGCAACATAGTTTCACTTCCGCATGCGGCAGCCATTGCGGAGTGTGAGTACACACACAAGCACACACACACATAGACAAACTGGCTGTGCATAGAAAATTTATGCGGCCATTGTTGCGGCGCATTGTCCTTGTTGTTGTTGTTGTTGTTGCAATTGTCCTAGTTGTCTGCCGCCTGCATATTTGTCGCATTCTCTGTCTGCTCTGTTGCTCTCTCATTTGCCCTCTATCCCTTTGTCTCCCTCCCCTTCTCTCTCTCTCTCTCTCTCTCTCTCTCTCTCTCTCTCACACTCTCACAACCATTGCACTTGCTCTCAGATTTATTGCATTTTAAAGTTCAGTTATTGTTTTTATTTTATAAATATAATAAATATTTGTTTGATTCGTTGTTGATGTGTTCAAAATGCTTTAATTAACATTGCCACACGCAACAACTCGGCCTTTTCTCTATGTGCTGTTCACGCATTTGTACAATACAAACAGACAGTCCATTTTATTTTACCAATTTTTGTCATCAGATGTTATTATATTCTCATAATTTATCGATTTAATCAGCTGGAAATGTTTCACAGCTGACAAAATCATAAACTCGGTTTCTGTCGCTCTTTCTCTCTCTGCTTTTTGTTTGCATTGCAAAAAGTTCATGATTTATGACTGAGACAGGACACTGGACAATGGGTGTCACATGGTGCATTGATGCACTACCAATTGCCAATAGTTTTATTCAAGATCAGAGATATTCTCAAATATCCTATTGAAATCTTAAATCTTAATATTTAAATGTTACTATATATATAAAACATTTAATCTATATACCCTATTTACTACTTTCAAAAACATCTATAGATCTAAACTCATGTTGTATATCTTCCAGAATCTTTTAAATTGATTTAAATGAAATATAGAAAACTTAGAAAATATTTTATAATATCTGAAACAATTGTATTCTACTTGAATCTAAATGATTTACTTGATTCTGGACTATTTCAAAATGATTGATCAATTGTTCTTAATGGTCGCATATTAAAACGCTTTGTTCACCAACAACTTCCGCTTGTATGCGTTCAAATTTTTTGTTTTTAAAATTGAAAATGTATTTGAATTATTATCGACTTTATTGCATATACTTTGAATGACTTGTTTAAATAATGATGATATCTTTATTTCACAATACCCAATTCTTGAATGAGTAAATAAGTAAGAGTCTCCCTTTCCCCTGCCGCAACCGTGGGCTCCACAATAATGTGTTCATATTTTTAATCAAATTCACACATTTAGACATGATTTATGTTTTAAATAATCCCGCATAAAAATGGCGACAACTGTTTTGTAAAAACATTAATCAGCGAACGAGAAGAAAACCAAACTAAGCTAAGCTACAACAAAAACAAAACAATCCGAAAAATGTATATCCACAAGTCGCCCGAAACAAAGAGCTCTGAGTAAACAATAAAGCAAAACTTGTTTAGTTAAAACAGATGCCGTGCATTTGAAATTGAAATTATTTCCAAAATCATTGATAAATGACGACACGAAACGGCTAATTAATCAAATGCAAATACCCAAACAAATTAAGAAAAAGAAAAAATATCAAATTTGAATACTGAAAACAAAATAAAAAATTTCACACAAATTAAAAATTAAATACAAATACAAAAGTTAAGTCTTCAAGCTCTTTTTTTTCGATAAAATCCTAAATTTATATTTTTTTTCTCTCGCGGAATACTTGTATATACATTTCGCATTATTCTACAGTCAAAGTTGCCAAGAATAAGTTCACAAAAAAAAAATGCGAATAGAATTGAGCCTTAAAAGCTCTGGCGATTTGTTTATATAGAGCTTTTCTTGTGCATTAAACTAGTAATAAACCAAAGCCTTTCGTGATATATATATAAAAAGCCTTTCTGTAATATTCTGCTGACCTGAATTTTAGATACCTACAAGGTAATAACAAGATTGTGCAAGAAAAATCTATTTAAAATAAATATATTTTAATTTTATAATGCATTCAATCAAAAATAGCATACATTGGATAAATTTACCTACGATTATCTAAGGCAGAGATATCCAGATTTTCCCACATAATTAATTTATGGAGCTCGAAATTTAAACCTTTTTTATTATTATTTTTTATTATAGCTCATGCTCTCAGGCTGCATAGTGGACATAAGAGATCAAGCGTTTTTTAAACTTAAATTCCCATATTTAATTTGACACTTCTTACAAACCCGTATCTCATTGTATACTGATTCTCGTATCCTGTTCCTTGCCACAGTTCCTTAAGCTGTTTAAGCACTCTGACAAGAACTATTTAAGCTAGCGAATTTTCAGTGTTGGATTCTATTTTGTTGTTTAACTTTTTTTGCCACTTGTTGTGGTCTTTTTGCTGTGCTATTTAATTTCTGTGCGGATATTGATGTAGCTGCAGTAAAAGAAGGACTAAACAGCCCCCAGTTGTTCAGCATTGGGTGGCAATTTGCTGTGGCTGCAGTTTGTTTGGCATTTCGCTGCAACTGTGTGCTTGTATGTGTATGTGTTTGTATTGGGTGTGCTGGGGGGTTTTGCGTTTTTGGAGCTAGCAGTCAGCTCCTTTTGCTAGTGCACTCGAACTGTGTTTTTGTGGTCTCAGCACGGACTGAGAGTTGCTGTTGGAGTCGGAGCCAGAGTCGAGGTCTGAGCCGCCCAGCGGGGCGCTCTCGCAGTGACATTGCGCCGAGCGGGTGACAATGATTTATTGCAAAGAGATACGCGACAACGAACGCAAAAAGCCAGAAATTTAAAAAAAGTATGCAGACGGAGAACCAGAGAAATATAGAGATGAAGAGAGCGAAGGAGAGAACTGAGAGTGAGAAAGAAGAGAAAGTGGGATGTGAACGCGCTCAGGCCAGGCCAAAAGTTTGGCGACTTGGAAATGCAACCTACCTGATCTAATAGTTAATTCCGGCACACCTTTTAAAACTGCAAAAATTCTCTTTTTTTTATTCGGAAAATGTCCTTGAAATAACAACAAAAATCAGCAGGAATGAAAGTGAAACCTGCTGGGTGCTTGCCATTTTTTGTCACTTGCAGTTTTTCCCGTGCACATGTCATAAAGCCATAAAGAATTTCCCAAAATATCATTAGCCATTAGGAAGTCACCTGGCCGAAGGCCGCACAGTTCGCAGTGCTCTCAGCTCTCAGATCTCTCAGGTTATGCAATAGTCATTCTCAACGGCCATAAAAATTAATATGCGTCCTACGCAGTGGCAATTTGGGTGCGAGTATCTCGGCAAATGCATCTTCGGGCCACAGTATTTGACTTTGAACCGTTGCGGTGCGGACTGCCCCTTGCCGGGCAACGGACATGACTTTTGGCTTGACTTAGTCTTCATCTCAGTCGCCGTCCTGGGTCCGTAACCATTGTGTTTGAAGGTTACCTGTTTTTACAGTTGGCCCTGCCGCTCTTCTTCTCAATTTATATACATCTTTTTTTTTAGTTTTTCATTCTCGGCGCGAGGCACAGCCTGAAATTATTATTTATGAGTTCGCATTGTTGTCGCCGTTTTGAAAGTGATCTGAATCGCCCGGTCCGGATCGTACACTTAGTTATCTTCAGGTTATCTTCGGGTATCTTCGGGTATCTGCAGTTTCCTTTGCCCAACAACAAGATCAGCCCGTGAGCGTTGCATTTGTGTTTTTACTTTCAGTTGAAAACGAAAATTTATAATAAATCAATTCATTTGTATGCAGTTCAATGTGTCATATGCACATAAATCAATTGATGCTGTTTAGAAACCCGTGCCTCTTGCATTGTACAAAGGATTAAAAAACTGGTACAAATACATCATATGTATTATTTGAGACGGACTAGAATAGCTTAAACAAATTTATTTATTTAAAGTGCATTGCGCTTTTATTTTACATGTTTTTTAATAAATATATATTAAAGTAGCTCCCGAGGAATGCATTTAGGCATCCTTTAAGCTGTTGAGAATTAATTTTTAGTAAGAAAGTGTTCCTATCTTCAATAGAGTCTTTATTTAAAACTTTAACTTTGTAGACAAATGAATGAATAGACAATGAATATAGAATAGCATAATATGAATTTTTTAAGAATACGAAAGCTTGCTGAAAATTGATTAAAATTTCAACAAATCTTCTGCTTATTTCAATTCTTTATTTACTTAGCTTGTTTTGGCTGGTTCCTTCTTTTTAACATTTAGTCGGGATTTCAATTACAGCTCCATGAGACTTGTACTGCATGTGTGTGTGTGTGAGTGTGTGCGGGCGAGTGTATGTGAACGTGTGTTGGACTCGCAGTCATGCCATAAATCACATTCACTTCTAATATTTTCACAAACACATCACAATGGAGAAAATTTGTGATTTATCTGTGTGAAGAAGTCAATAACTCATAAAAAAATCCACATAAATCTCCGTTTGCGCTCTGCAAGGCGCTGCAAGAGGCAGCAGAACAGAACCCTCCAGCAACTGCTCTGAACTGTTCTGAACGGCATCGCAATTGTCTCAATTGCAAGCGGCGGAACCCTGAGGGATTCGCAGGATGACATCGACCTGATGACGACATATGTTGCATAATATTTGCATACAGCGGGAGTTCCTAGAAGCCGCGGGCGTTCTGCCGACGGTAGCTGAAGATGTCCAAACAATGACAAATATGAATATCAATATGGAAATATTCTGGAATTTTTTGTTTTTATTTTTTTGGCAATTACCTATGCTCTACATTTGAGAGAACATTTTGGTGACATGCGGTTTGGGTTTGCCAGATTTGCATATTGCAGTAAGGCTAGTTATCTGCTAGCTGCGTTCGACGAATTTCAAACGCATACGCCGCACAACGGCAACAACAACAACTCATTGTTCAAACAGCACGAGCTGAAAGAAAAAATTGGAAAAAAGTGAGTCCACGCAAAAAGCAAGCGCAGGAACTGCGAAACATTGTCTAAAGTTGGGCGGCAAATTTGCAAAATAAAAAGGAAATACAACAACAACAACAACAACAACAAAAATAACAACAGGCAAAGGCCAAGCGGCGAGGTTTCATGTGTGTACAACAGTATATACTACATATGTAGATGCGGACATATCTGTAGCTGTATCTGTATCTGAATCCGTATCTCTATATGTATCTGTATCTAACTTACTAGCCATGGGCAAGTTGGGCAGTTGGCGCTTTTTTGTTGCTTTTGTGTGAGTTTCGCATACAAAAAACATGAAATAATTCGTTTGGTTGCCGTTGCTCTAAGCCAGAGTCGCGCCAGTCGGACAAACTACACGAAAATGTCGCTGGCAAAACTCAAGCAGAAACAGCGAAAAAAATAACAAAAAAAAACAATGTCACACATGTCAAAGTTGTCACAGAATGACACAAATGCGGCTCTCGGATTGCTCACTAACCCGCAACCGGCCCGGCACCGGCACCGACCCTGGCCCCGGGACGTGAATCGAACCCGTGCGGCAAGCGTACTTGGACCTGAACCTATAGAGCTCCGCCGGCGACGTCGTCGTCATCATCAGCTCTTCCTCTGCCCGCCTGGCGGAATCGTGTCAGCCCCAAAAACACGAACCAGGTCCAAAATTCAAAGCTCGCGATGCGCATTTCGTGGAAATTTCACAATTAAAAAGGCACAAAAATCTTAGGAAAGAGTTAACCGGAATATGAGAAATCGTGTCAACGTCAAACTCAACCACCGCAACGAGTTCAGTTTGTGAGCTGATTTTTCTTTGCCAAATCCCAAAACGAAAATGGGCAAGCGGAAAAGGCAACAAGATTTAGCCATAAAAAGTGCTTTTACTCCGTCACTCGATAAACTGATTTCTGATTTCTGGTTGAACTCTATATTCTGAATAATGATTGAAAAGGGAGTTAGAAAGAAACTCTATTAACTATAACGGACAGGTTGGGTATTTAATTTTATGACTTTGTGGCAGACTTTCCCGTAATCATCATATAATTTAATTGTTTCCAAATAAGATACTTTTTCCTATCAACAAAATATTTTATGAATCTTACAGCCCCGCTCCTTTCCAGTAGTTGGTATTTACGCACGGCTTAAATAAATCGTACGAAAGTAAAAATAAAATAATAAGAGGGTTTCTATTACAAGACAAATCGTTATTCTTATATATTTAAGTAGTTATCATGGTTTGTTATTTGATCTTAATTTCACTAGGTAACAGTCAATTCGTATCTATTAACAATAATAGTTATTTTTGTTATTCTCTTCTATAAAATGCGATATCTGATATCTGTATTTATATTGATATTTGACATGTGCATATGCGATTCATACATAAAAATTAAACTGTGTTCAAGATTTCTCTTGTCGGCAATTAATAGATTATTTGTAATTAAAATATTCGGGATAATTGCTCGCAAGCTGAATAACCATGGTCAGCGGGTTTTTTTTAATTTAAATTCATATGGGTATTATACGTTCATGTTACTTATAATAAGAGACATAGTAAATTATGCGCCAATCTAAATGAAATACAGTACAAAAATGACTAAGACTATTTAATTGATAAGTAAATTAGAATACGATTTTTGAAACGGAAAAGAGGAAAAGCGAAGTGAAAGGTAAAAGCATAGTTGGTTTCACAAATATATTTTACTCTAGCTGATCTCCTAATTAGTCTCTGAAAAATAAAGCAGATCAAGTGATAAACGCCATGTCAGGCAGCATCATCCCGCGCCCATGTTTGCGTCTAGGCCATTGCTTGAACTTGCTGGAGAGAGAGAGAGAGAGAGAGAGAGAGAGAGAGAGAGAGAGAGAGAGAGAGAGAGAGAGAGAGAGATAGATAGAGAGAGAGTGAGAGAGGGGAGGGGGAAGGATAGATGATTAGGCATAGTAAAAATGGTTGAACAAAAAAAAAACAAAATAATAAAAAAAAAGTGGACTAAACTGAAGCATTAACCTTTGGAAAGAATTTTGTTAGATCGAAACTTGCGGTTAAGACCCAGAAACCCAATACGAATACCCTGAGATTCCACACATATGACCAGTGCAGGGGCACACACACATAAACAAACACACACACACACAGCGAGAAAGAAGCGGCGGCAGCAGGGCAATGTCTACTTCGACGACGAACAAAAATTAAGGCCCATTAATCATTTTGACTTATTTCTTTCCTTTTTTCGTCTAAAATTAATCTTGATGCCAAGCGTTGCCAGGCAACGCGGCAACCCAGCCCCGACCAACACTCAGCGAGAGAGCAAGAGACAGAGCGAGTCCCCGAGAGCGACAGAGATGGCACGAGTGTTGTGTTGTTGTGCGGATTAAAAGGGCAGCGGCACTGAGAAGACAAAAAAAAAAAAAAACAAAAATATGAAAGCCAAAAAGATGCGGATGCATAAAGGCAGCCCAACGGGGAATCAACTTTGAATTCGCAACCAAAATATTCGAGTTGCGCCCCCTCCACACACACCGGCTCCCCCTTCCCCTTTGGCCCATCTAGTTAAAGCAGCGCGCGTCCAGATTAGCGAGCCGCAGCGACGTCGACATTTCTGCTTCTCTTGCCCATTGTTTGGGCTCTGCAAATTCCCAAAAATAATTTAAAACAGATTAAACCGTTACGGCTGCCATTTGCACCACATTGCGTACACACACACACACACTCACGCCCCTTTCAGCTGTGACTAGGCTGGAACCGGAAACTGGCTGGAGCGGAGTGGGCTAAGGGTCTGGCACACATGCCAGGGCAGTGACATTGCGGCCCCCGCAAATGAATTTGAATTTGACCAAATGTCTTGCGAAACTGTCGCCCTGTCCTTTCGTTTTCGTCCTGCCCGCCTCCCCGCCTGTCCGCCTGCCCTCTCTTTGTGCGCCCCCCCTCTTTTTGTGCATATGCTGCAAATTTGCCACTGTCTGGTTAGGGGTCGGGGTGCCGCTGTCGAGTGCCCTGGGCTATCGGGGGTAGTGCGCCGAGTGGCATACTTAAGGGCGCGTCCGCAGCAACGAGAGAGTGAAAACAACAGGGCGGCCATAAAACCGTTTAAATCAAACGGCTGAACAAATTGGTTTCCTTCGAGTCGAAAGCTTCATGCGCCAGACAAACGAATCCAAAGGATGGTGGATGAGGTGGAGACAGTGGCTGTTGGGGGGTGGACTTCAGTTTAGGGGTTGGCTAAGTCGTCTCGATGTGCTACTTCATGATGTGCTAAAGAGGTGTGCAGAATGCGAATTCAACTTAAGAAATATTTGTCCATGAATGGGTCTATCTCCAGTAAATAACGTATTAAAGGACCTGAAAAGATTAAAAGACGTGTACAAATGTTCCAATTCAAATGATAAATAAATAAGGCTAATATTTATTAAAACCAATATAATAGAGCAGAATACAATTGCTTGCAATTGTCTCAGTTGTTCGAGTTTTTAAAACTAACAAAAATAATACTTCTTAACTAGATAGTACATTTGAATTTGTAGACTTGCAAAATTATAAAACAAAAATTACCATCAGATATAGGCTAGATTAATATTATATTGTTAATCCGACTGAAAGCTCTCAGGTGTTTTTAAAGCTCTTTTCCCAGTTATTTAAGAGGGTGTTAAAGTGTTAATCAGTGTGGAAGTGAAATTTAAAAATGCATATACATATACTTTGATAGCTGTTTATTAAATATATAATTCCTGACGTTGTTTTTAATTCCCCTCCAAGAGAATACATTTTTTAACTAGCTGCTCACAAAACCCACTCAGTACGCACCACTCTGATTTGCATGTAAATTGTCTAAGGAAGTGATAAACGATGGTCAGCGAACTCTGCGGACGCGAAGTCTATAAGCTGGGGTCCGACATTTCTATGAAAATCTAATAAAAATTATGTTCTTATGGCTAGCGACACACTCACACACATACAAGTGCACACACACACACATAGAATACAAACTCCCATTTTGTGACATGACAGAGAAGATGACAAATTGTCGGACAGGCTGACTGACAGGCGCGACAGCAACAGCGACAACGGCAACAACAACTTCCAGACACTTCAAGCCGCAAGTGCACTGCAATTAGTCAAAGTGGCCCAAGGTACAAGTAGTACTAACAACAACAGCAACAACAACAAAAACAACAACAAACAGCAGCAAGAGTTTTTGGCTGCAAACCAATAAAAAAGTTATAAAATTATGAGGAGCCACCGCAGCAATAAAAGTGTGATAAAATTTTTTGCTTCCAAGTACAAACAAACAAAGACGCATGGTTGATCCGCCGATGTTGATGAAGGTGGCAATCGGCTGAGCAATGCTCGCCGGTGGCACGTAGCTCCACGTTCAGCGCTCCACGTGCGACGTGCGTCAACTTGCGGCAATTATGAAGTCCGTGTCCACAACGTGAGGCACTTGCAACGCCGCCGGCGCTCAACTAGACCCAGACACAAAAAGACATTGGCACCCAAACGTCAGTTCAGGCGAAGAAAACAGGCCCAGTCCCAGTCGCTGTCTCAGCCCCAGACCCAGTCCAAAACCCAGACCCCATACCCGAGCCCCTACCATTTGCGGCAGGTGTTGTGGCTGCCGCTGTCTGCGCTGGTACCGGGATCGGGTGCAGAACTGTAACCCGGCTGTCGTTTGAATCAATAAAGCCTGATTAGACGCCGACAAGGGCTCTGAATAGAATGGCCCACAGACTTATCGACCGCTGCAAATCGTCTGCCAAATGCATCCGCAATAAAAACCGTTTGCTCCTGCGCATTCCAACTAGCCAGCTAGCCAACTAGTCGGCCACAATTATGCAATCGCCAATTGCCAATTGCCAATTGCCATTGGTCAAATGTGTCGTCGTTGCGTCACGTCTCGTTGCATCGCCGATTTGAAGGCGGCCACAGTGCGTGGGGGTCAGGGAGCCGGACACTGGGCGGCACTACAAATCGCTGGCCACCGTCCAGAGATTATCAATGGTAATAAGGCAATAAAATGTGAATATACAGACGGCTCGGACTGGCTCTGGCTGAGTTCCACTCTTGGCTGCCTACTCAGAAACTCGTATCTTCAATCATCTAAATCATCTATGAAATGCAAAGATAACTAAATACTTGTTTGCTCTTATTAAGTTTGTGGCTAACCGAGCGTGAGCGAATGAAAAAAAATAGAAAATCAGGAAGGGAAATTTGCGGAAAAAAATAGTTGATTTAAAAATAGTCAATGTATAAGCTTTTCTAGCTAGGTACATACAAGTAACTTAAGAAATTATGAGCATTAAAGTAGCCAATGAAAATAATTAGTGCTTTTCATGACATATTACGAATCTTGAATTGCGTTTAAACTTCCATCAGAAATATGTTTCGTATTCAAGTATACGATAAACTATAAACAACATTGGAAAATGGATTTTTTAAAAAATTGATCTTTTTCTAAAAGTACTGTTAATTATACTTTTTCATAAAAAATTATTTTAATATTTTGATAATAATTTCTTTTATTATATTTATTTATATAATATAATATAATATAATACAATATAATAATAATAATAAAAAATAATAATAATTACAATAATAATAATAAATATAATAATTTTTTCGAATTATTCAACATTTTGACGCTTAGCGTCTTATTCAGGTATTCAGGTTTCCCAAACAAAATTACACATGAATACCTACTACGTGAGAAACTATAAATACGATATTGAAATGAGCTACAACTATTTCGTAATCAATCAAATGACAAACGGTAAATTGTGCGTGATTGGGAGATGACAATAAAAATGAGTAAAAGGGTTGGCCGGAGCGAGTTGGCAGCGGGTGGAGAGCGGATTGTAGTGTGTGTTTCAGGTTGGGCCACGCGCAAGAGACATTTCGTTCAAATGAGATATGCGATATTTTGGTTTGTCGCACTTGTCTTACCTGTCTCGCTCGGTTTCTCTCTCTCTTTCTCTTTCTCCCCCTCTCTACCGCACTCTCTCTGAGGGCTCTGCTGTTGCGATTATTCGTATGTTTCGCTAGCAAGCGGCAATAAATCTTGTAATCATAATAATTTGTTTCAATGTTAATGCCTTCAAAATATCTGAAAACTCAATAAATAACAAAACTACATGTTCGTGTGTGCTGTTAATGTCATACCATGAGATACTTCATATATCATTCCACTGCTGCCGCTGCTGCATTGGCTGGGCAAAACCTGATGCCAGCCCTCTGCCAGGTAGGTGACTTGTGCCTTGAATGTTTCTTTTTCATTTTTTTTTATTTTGTACTTTTTTTTGTGTGATGTTTTGTTTTCTGTTCTCTTTGCGAAGCACCTTTTGTGACGCAACAGCCCAGAAATGCTGGGGTCCAAAACTGCAACGCGCCGAGGCATAGGGGCTGGGGATTGCGATTGGGGATTTACTTGACTGCAGAACAAATTAATCCAAAATCAGCAAGAGACAAGCGAGAAATGAAGCAAAGGACGACGACAACATGGGGCATGGCCTGCTGCATGCATGGTGCGTCCAGTGCAGTTCGCGAAGGGGGGGGGGAGTGTCTGACTTTGTCGTCGTCGCTTTGAGGCGCGGCCTGGGGCAGATGAAGCTCAAGTGTGAGGCCGGATGACAAGACTTGAGGTTCGATATCGATATCGACTTGCCAGCAACACCCAATAACAACAGCGACGACAAGCACACACATGTATCTACACACACACACACACACACATACATACGCACACTCACACATGCATAGTATAAGCGCTGCATCCAATGCTGAATAACTCAATTAATTTCTGTCACCTGATTTATCACCTTTCGTGTATTTTTGGTGTACGCGTCGCGAACAACTTTTAATTTCAATTTTATTTATTTGCATTTTCATGATCTCACACTCAATAAGTGCACGGGGTATGCACAACTACACGAGTAGGTGGCCAACAGCCAATGCAATTGCAATTGAGACATTGCCAAGTACGTGAAAGGCCGGAACACACTTTACCCATCTCCAGTCCCATCCCGAACCCAAACCAAAACCCGTTTGCGGCCTGCGTCGCACTCGAAAATTAAAATGTTTTATCTCTCGGATATGCTGAGGAACATGTTATTAGCGCAGCCTCTTGTAATTTGCATAAAAAAGGAGAACCCCGTGTGCCTTGCGCTGGGATGGCTATTAAAACATTCCGCTTAACACTTCCTGCGACAAGAGCGCAGCAGACCTTACGAATCAATTGCACAATGGTTGGACAGGGCAAAAGTCTACACTTAAAATTCCTTACTCTGTGGCATTTGAGATAACCCAAGCTGAGGCGTAGAAACTGGAGCCTTTATCGGAGCTCTTAAGAGTTTTTCAACATGATTTATAATCCTCTGGAGAGTTTCAGCTTTTGCTTTATTTGTATATGTTTAGTTTTGAAAATTACAAAGTACTTTAATTAAGGAATGTATTTAATATTTTTTTTATTTGTTGTTTAAATGGGTATAGAAAAGTATTTAAATTAAAAGATAATTATAAGACATACTTTGGCTCATTCTGATCTCACAATATCTCTGCCATGCTCTGATAGAAGAGTGCCAGCTCCCTATTTTGATTAACAGAAAATCTTTTCTGTAAAGCCTTAATTTTTTGTCTTTCAATAAGCTGAAGTGTTTTTTTACTTAAAATAATACACATAAATGAAAATTCGTATTATTTTATATTTATTACAAAGACATACACTTAAATAATATATGCCTTACATATAAATACAAAAAAAACGTAGAAAAAATATATTGGGCTTAATATGTATTTAATTTGTTCATAGTACTTGTTAAATAGCCCACTGTGCAGCCTGTGAGGACTGCGGCCGACAAGTTCGCATCTTCAGCGAGGTGAAACTAGTTTCTCAATTAAGCAGTTGGGCACAGGCACAACAGATTGGCACACACACTCACGCAAGTCTCTAAGTGTGTGCGAGTGTGCCTGTAGTCATCAACGACGGACGCACTGCATCCGTCCAATTCGTCAAGGAACAGTTGCAGCACGCCCAGTTTGGGGCGTTGGACGTGCGATTGGCTGCGTAGCCACAGACGCAGACGCAGACGCAGATGCAGATGTCGGTTGTCTCGTAGAAAGCATATTTATGGCTGTGGCATGTTATGAATACACCCAAGAGACATTTTTCTTCTTCTCACTAGCGCGACGCCGCCGCAGTTGCAGCTTCAAGAGGACAAGTTGGAAATAAGACACACAATTTTGTAACGACTGCAATGGCCAGATATGTGGCGTGGTTGGGTGTGTGCAGGAGGGGCTTGTGCATTGCACTGGGCGCTTGAAAACGAAAAGAAAATCTAAAAATAAGCAAATACAAAAACAAAATTCAAGGCAAGCCAAGCAGCCCGAAATAAAAACTCGTGCAACGTACGGGAAATTCTTGATCAACCATAAATCTCGGCACCAGAGCCATCCATCTATCTCGCTTGGCGCGTTCCGTTCAGCGCCAAAGTTGTTTTCTATGTTGCATTACCCCACTTTTCCTTAACCCCCACCCCCTCGCTCTACTGGCACTGGCAGCATCTTGTGTTGTTTTTATACAAATTTAATTTTCAAAAATAAAACATTTCTCTTCGTCTGCTTTGGGTTTTGGCCATGCTTTTTCTATGCTGTTGACATTGTTGTTCTTGTTGTCGTTGAGGTTTTTAAATATTAAAACAGACACGTGTGTGTTTAATTTTGTACCTAATACCAAGCGGTTTTAATTAAAAGGCAATGCACTTTCCCTAAAATTCTCCGCCCAGAGCTAAGCAAACATTTAAACGAACAAAATAAATAATAGACTCTTTCTGAAAAATAGTCTTGTGTAAAACGAGACGATTATGTATCCGATTAAAATTTAAATTTGAAGAAGTTTCAACTTCATGTATTTATAAGACAATAAATTTAATTTGCCGAATTTGTCTGGTTTTGAATTTTTTTTGCCTATTTTTGTTGTCTGAGGTTTTTTTAAGTACACAAACAAACAGTATAATGTTTGAGCTAATTGCTTAAGGATTTCTTTTAAATGCTTTAATTCATTAAAGTTATTTTTATTTAAAATCTTCAAACATTAAACAAGTAAATAAGCAATTCTTTTGTTAAAAATTTTTGCTTTGCTTAAATGAAACAAAAAATATTTGTTCTGATGCATTTATGTATTATTTAGAACACGCCATACAAATAAATAAAGGCAATCAAGCTGCGATTTTAATGGAATAATACTCATTGTTGCATTTTAGACCCCTTCATTATGTATTATCGTTGAATTTTGCTAACTATGTTTTCTTCATTTTAATGAATGAAAGTATCAAACTATCTCAAGATCAAATACTTTTAACATGTTGAGTATAGGCAGCCAGAAAAATGTTGGAGTTGAGCTTTAAGGTTGAAATTAAGAACTCAAGTTCGTTTCATGTTTTGGCTCGTAATTAATAAATCATGTCAGCGTCAGGCGGTAGTGCGGGGTGGAATTAAATGTGTCAAATGCAAGCACGCAGACCTTCAGCACCAGCACCAGCTTCAGCTCCAAGCCCCAGCCCCCACAGGCGGAAAGAGCTATAGCCTGGCCAGGAAATGTCAAAACGAACACGAAAACAAAACGCAGCCAAAAAGTAGGCATTTTCATGTTTAGCGGCAACTGAAGGCATTCCAAAGAGTCACAATAGGGTTATAGCAGGACTGGGTTCGGTAGCTAGAAATGCCATTCAGTTGGGGGTGTGGCTTGTTGCCGCCTCGCACGCACCTCGCCCCACAAAAAGAAAATCGCAGCTGACGCCGAAAGTTTTAATAAATTAAATTAAAGCTGCGTGAAAATTGCCTTATATAATATACCTGAGTAAATGCTATGCAGAAAGTATATGAGATGTGTGTATATATAGATACCCACCCAACACGCACATACACACACACTTACTTGCGAAATTAAAAAGAAACGGGCATAGAGCAAGTGAGATGGCAAATATGTGCGAGTGTTTGGCAAAGGAAATGATAAATGGCGTGGTAATATAAAAAATGGGGAAAACAGCGGGCGGCAGCTAAAAAAAAATAAAAATAAAAAACAAAAGAAACAACGAAACAGCAACAAAAACAAACAAACGCGTCGCTTGCTGTGCAGAATAAAACAACAGCAACAAAACGAAAAAGAAAAAAAATGAAAACCAAAGTTGATTTTTCCAACTTTTCTGGTCAGCACAGCAAGAAAAAAGAAGAAAACACACAAAAAAATGGGCGCCGCATTCAAAACGAAAATGGTGGAAGAAGCAAAAAAAAATAACCGAAAAGCATTAAATTTTCTACATTTTCGTCTAGTAATTTTCAACGTTGTCTATTGCCACGGCCAGAAATCGCCTGTTTCTTTGCCTCTGTGTGTTAGCGGGTTTTTGTGTTACGCAATGTCGAATCACCAAGCCCTCAGCCCGACCCCGAGCCCGAGCCCGAACCCTTGAAACCCAAAAACAAACACACCCAGTGACCCTAATTTTGGTCCTCAGAGAGAAATGTCGTGGGCCCACACACTCTTCTGTTTTAATTTCATTTATGGCTTCCGCTTGCCCGTTTGTTTTCCCTGACTTATTTCGCCAGTTCTGCTGGATACTCCTGGCTCCTGTCACATGGTTCAAGTGTACTAGCCCAGTTTTCGCCTTTTGTGTGATTTTCGGCACTTATTCAAATGTGCCAAAAGTTAAGAACTCTATTAATTTCATCAAGAACATTTGCATTTTAGATTTAATAGAGGCTGATATGAAGTCGATGAATATATTACTATTTGATTTGAAATACGCTAACGTCATTGGAAAAGTCTTGATAATAGAGCCTAACTAATATGTAAAGAGCTATAATGGTTAATTAATAAGAGCTCGATCACCTTTTTGTTGACAAATTGTTAACAACTCAGAGTCGTTTCGCCTACTAAATCAGGCCTAAACAAGAGGTTCTAGTCGGAAGCTTCCGACTAGGGGATACCCTGAACCCTCTTTTTCCAACATCAAATGCATATATATTCTATTTTAGAAGCTATATGTCAAGTTTGGTGACTCTAGATCTTATTACTTACCAAAATTGCCCAAAAAACAGGAATTCGATATCGATTTTTATCGATTGCTCAGAAAAGGAGTAAGTTATCGATTATCGGAAATAAACTCGATCTGCGCGGGACCTAGGAGCACCTACATCTGAAATGTCTCCAGCTCTTATAGGTTCTGAGATCCTTGCGCATGTATGTATGCATATACAATTTTATTGTAACTCATACGAACCGCTTTTCAACTTTTTTTTAACTCATACTGAAACAATATCTCGAATTAATTTGCGAAATATTCATTACTCTCTTGCCATTTTGGGGAAAACTAAAAGAATGTCTTTGATATGTTATATAGTGGCATCTTGAATTAATTGGAAAGTATATATACATCCTATTCTAACGCTGCCAATGAAAAAAACACCCTAGTGTTTAGTTTATGCCCGGGCTTAGCTCCGACAAAGTCATCAGACAAGAGGCACGAGTCTAATAAATAAGCTGAGCGGTCGGCCGGCTTGGTTTGGCCAGCGGATTGTTTAGGGGCGCCTCTGAATCAGATATTCGACATTGGGCCACATCCTCGGGGCTAACTTATCTGTTCCGTTCTATCGGAGCGAATGCGAATGTGCAACGCATGAATGAATAAATGCCAAATGGAACTTGTGTATCGACAGGACTCAAACTTGCAAGACGGCCAGGCTGGCGCTGTTTTGGCCTTGTCCCTTGCTCCCTTGATCCTTTGCTCCTTGCGATTGTTGTTGCTGTTGACGGGCGTTCGTCTGGCACATTTAAATTGCCTGCCGCCGTCTTTGCCTTGCAGCTGATAAGACCCGGCGCATTTGCTGATAAGGCCAAGGCCTTGCCAGCGAATATACGGAGAGAGAGAGAGAGAGATACACAGAGGCACATACACATACTTCCTGCCAATGCTGAGGGGCAAGCAGCCGATGCGCAACTGCCACGCGTTTCGCATAGTTTTGCATTGAAACTAGTCGGTCGCAGAGGCAATGGCTTGGGCGACCTACACAGCGCCCTTTGGCTGTGGCCCGCTCGAGAAGGATGTCTGCGATATCTCATTTTTATAATTAAAACACTTGGCAGGACATGTGCTGCATGGCAGCATTCCACCAAACATACCAGCAGTGCGCCCAACCATTCATTCCCGTTGCCGTCTGCCGCCATTGCCCTTGCTGCTCCTCGACTCTCCATGGCCGGGGGCTGAGGGTGATGTTTATCAGCTACAATGTGCGGCTCAGAGCCCGCGCTACTGTCGCAATGCTAACCCGTATCCGTATCCTGGCCAACAATCTAACCAACTGACTTCAGGGTAGTTGAACCGTCTAACTGAGCGTAAGGGCTTCAAAGGGCGAATAACGGACGAATCCTTCGCTCTGAAATAAGTCTACAAGTTGTGTACTCGTTCACAAAACTGAAACATTGAACCAAACTTGATTTTTTTAAGCTAATTATTAGAAAATTGATCTTATATTAGGTGCAAGCTGCTTGTTTAATCCATTAAATAATATTTGTATTTGCTAGTTGAATTGAGGCTTATGCTATATCTATAAAAATCTTTCCGTATTAATTTTGAACATTCCTTCTCAATTGAATTCCTAAAACATAATTTTCCAACATATTTCCAAAACGTAAAAGCCGCTTTCAGCTCGTGTCATTTGAATTTATATAATCGCTTCTGCTGCAGATATGCCAAATAAATTAATTTACCAACTCTAACTTCACTTCAATTAGTATAATTTATTGTTTACTTTTTTTATATATTTTTTAATATATAAATATTTAATTTCTCTATCATTACAGGTAAGTGCTAGCACAACTAACTGCAATTAATGAAATATTGAGAGTCATAAAATCTGCTGAAACAATGCCGTAAAATCCATTTGGACTTTGATATCGAAAGCAGCTAAAAAGCATTTTTTAATGTTGGTGCGACAAAATATATAAAAAAGACGAACTTTGTAGACCATAAAAAAGTGCAGCACGTCAAAAAGTTTGCGCAAAATTTATGAGTGCAGTTAACGGGTAAGTTTGAGCGCACCGGGAGCGTAGCCCCGCGGCCGGTGTGGCCCAAGTCCAAGTCCAAGCCCCTACGGCGACGGGACGAGTTTATTAATTTAAAAAGGAAATTCTCATTTAGTCACCTTTTGATTTAAGTCCGTTACTAGACGCTTCACTGCTTGGATCCTAAGGGTGGCACGCCGAGGGCTAGAAAAGGGTTTGCAGAGGGCAAAGGCAAAAGACAAAGTATATTGTTAGCTTGGTTAGTAGGTTGCACAGTTGGTCAAACGTTCGTTAGGGGCAGTGAAATTAAAGTCCAAACAGGCGCTCGTTGAGAATTCACTGGCACTGGCAAATGTGTACAAAAGACATGCACAGTGGGGCAAGTAATGGAAACTTATGAAAGAAAAAATAATAAATTAATATTAAAGTCAAGTAAAATAATGTTCGAAATATACGCAATATTTAAAAAAGGGATAAGAAAAAAATTAGAAAAATATATAGAAGAAAAAGAAAGAAATAGGAAAATTCCGTAAATAAGTGACAAATGATTTGTTTTAATTTTGGTTACTACTTATAAGCTCCTAATACGAGTTCCTTTTGTACGCATTTAAGTCTTTCTAAATGAAATTGAATTTAAAAACTGAAATTCGGAATATTAAAATTCAACTCACATAAAATAATAATAAGTTGTTTGTAATTTGTAATTTAGGACTTCCTAAACAAGCCATCTCTTTGGTTTCAGAAACCTTGCGCAGTTACGACTCTGTTAAGATCTACATGTTTAGGGGAGTTCGGAGTATGCAATTCTAAATTCACAATATGGCATAATTCTAATATAATTTTTTCAAATTTAATAAACGTCTTGCTTGTGTTCATAAACTAAATTTTTTACCTACTGTGCTTGTGTTAGTATGTCTGAGTACTCACATACTCGCACAATCGTATATTGTATTTGAATTGTTCATTTGTTTCACATTTTGGTGGTTCTTTTCTTTTACTGTCGCGTTGAAATGCATTTGTTTGTCGCCGCTGAATGGCCAGCGGGGCTGTGCGGAGTGGAGGGGTGGGTGCTCAGGCAGCTTTTGAATTTTGGTCATGGTGAGTTCATTCAAACTCATTCACTCAGTCGCGCAGTTTGCAGGCAACGTTTAAATATGCAAAAGTTCGCGCTGCCGTCGCAGTGAGTGCAGCAGAATCAAAAAACTCCCGCCAGTCCGTTTCCCCAGCGCGGCCCGTTTTGGCAGGGGGTGAGCGGGGTCAGGGGCTGACAATGGCGATGGGGGCGTTGCACTGCGTCGCTGTCTGCGCAGTGCAGTCAGCGCAATGGGTTAGGGGGTGGCTTCGCCTGGAGGGTGGCGCTGCTTGCGTTAGTTGCACCCCCGCAGATTGCATGCAAATTGGTTAAAGTGTGAATTTATGTGAGAAATATTGTTTGGTCTTGTTATGCGCGTACACTCACTCGCACTCACACTCGGCCTCACACTCAGTTGAACAGTCAGAGGCTCGACAAAATGATTTAAGCTCGTATGCAAATTGTTGCCGACTTTGACTGACATTTGCCGCGTTCGCATTTGAATTGCAATTGAAGTGCTTTTCCTCAGATTTTATTTTGGGGGATAGTCCGGCGTTTTATATGGTATAATTATTTGTGGCATGCAACTTTTGCATATGCAATTTGGCTGCTGCACATAAATCTTGCACACATTTAATGTGCTTTCACATTTATTCGCATTATTTTCATATTCATATTCGCATTCGCATTCAGTTTTGGGGGCGCCGGCGTTGCGCTCCGTGAGCCCAGTCGCAATAAACACTCAATTAACGATTTCAAAATTAATTTTTCATAAATTCGTGTGCATTTCCTCATATGCTGCGTATTTTTACCCGATCCCGGTTCGCGTTTGCGCAAATTAACAGAAATAAAATTTAATATATGGACATTCGGGCCGTGTCACAGGGGCTGTGCCGGCAGCTACTGTCTCCGCGGCCCAACGCCCCATCCTAGACTGTGGCTGTGCACACGGAAAATGCGTTTAATTTATGGCCCTGGCCCGCATTTGCCTGGTCCTGGCTCTGATTCTGCATCTGCTTCTGTTTGTATTTTTTTTTTCGTTTTTGAGAGTGCGTGCCCGAAACATCGACAGTCCGAGTCCATATACCATAGCAACTGGCGCCAATGCAAATGCACTTCATTCAGCAGATGAGACACGCATGTAGAGTGGGCATAAGGGCAATGAGAGTGAGAGAGAGTGTGTAGGGGGGGTGGGAGGCGGAGAGGAAGAAGAGAAATGGTGTTACCTTTACAATTTTTACAATTAATTAGATAATTATCATAAGCATTACAATTCTGTATATGCTTTGATAACTTAAAAAAAATAGTTTTAATCTATTCAAGCGCAAAGTATTTCACTTTTTTAGTTGTTAAAAAAGATTAGGCTTATGTTCAAAATAGCTTTCCTTGCATTTTTTGTTTTTTGAATATATTCCATTGAAAATATTGTACTTTCATTACAATTTATGCTTTTTTCATCCAACACATAAATTTAATTAGCTACAACTTATTCAAGCTTAAGGGCTCCTTGACAGCTGAAAATGATTGTATTATATACAAAATATCAAATGTATTATTTATTTATTACCAAAAACTATTCAAGGCTAACCCCTTTAAATCCTTTTAGTTAAATATAATTTGTAATTACTTTCAGACTTTCTGAAAAATATCAATAGGCATTAATGTTCAATTTGATAAAGAACAAGATTTTGTGATGCTGAATAATGCAGATAAATATTTTCAATTTTTTCTACTCATCTTAAATGCATTTGCATAATTGTCAGTAATACCTCTGTGCATAGCTTTACCTTAAAAAACTTTATTTGACTGTCGGATTTTATAAATTGCCTCAGCAATTCATATTTATGTATGTTATTTTCATCCCTTAATGATATTATAGTCAACACCTCCAAAACTTCCTAAAGTAAATTAAGTCATTTGTGCAGCATCGATTTAAAGAGAAACTATATAAATTTATCCACACAGACGGAGGGTAAACGTAAACATTTCAACACTTAACGGCCAACTTGAACTTCACGAAACATATTTTCCATTCAGCAGGCCCAGACACGAGTCGAAGCCAGGTCCCTGCTCGGGCGCCACAAATTAAAAATGCAACACAAATTGTATTTGGCACCTGTGTAGTGCCCTCCCTCCGTCCCCTCCAGTTACAGCTACAGCAAACTCAGCGGAAGTTGCTACCCACACACACACACACAGTCGCACACACACACTGGCGAATGAAAAGGTGTTGATAAATGAGGCAAGACAGAAGGCAACAGCGACGGCGATTGTTTGGTTTTTTGTGTTGGTCATGTTGAGCTTGGACTATGGCTGGCGCTCACAATTGAATTGGGCAGCCAAAATATGCAAAGCTCGCTGGGATCAACAAAAGACTTGCAACAAACGGGCTGTTTGCCGCTGATTTCAATGTGCCGCAAGACATGCAACTGCCTCCAGTTGCTGCTGGCGTGTTGCCGCCTGCATTTTTAATTAGCACATGGCAACACTTTTACTCTAACAGGTGTTAAATAGTTGAGCCCACCGTTGCCAGCACGCAATTCAAGTTGTAATTGAAGTTGCTCGGATAAAGCTTTCTGTGGGGGTGGCAGCCCTTATTGACAAACTGCAGCGCAGCAGGGGCTGTCAACTGAACTGGACAAGTCCAGCTGACTATTCCGCTGGGAATTGTAGAGCATTCCAGCAACAACAACTACAAATTGAAGAACATTTATCGACAAGCACATACCCTCAAATTATAGCTAGTTTTTCTTCAATTTTTGAATATTTAATTTATTGATTAAAAAAAAAGTTTAATTTAATGCCTGATGCCATTTGATAAACATGTACATTATTCATTCTGCCCGGCTACACACTTGCACATGCATGCCCCATCTGTCAACCAAAGTACTGGGTATAACTCACAACATCCGCGCGTGTATTCAGCAATTTTCCACTTGAAGTTGCAACCGCCGCCGTCGCTGCTGTTGCTGCTGCTGTTGAAAAAAGCAAAGCAAAAGCTCAGCGGAAAAACAGAAATGCGAAATATAAAAACAACAACAATGCCAACAATACAACAACAACAATAACAGCAACGGGAGCAGCAGTAACAACAATCCAGCCACCGGCCAAGGCACAGTATTCGAATTCCCGCTGCTGGGGCAGGCAGCTGCAGAGACGACGCGTCGCTGCTCTCGTGTTGACACAGCGAATGCGGACGCTTGGCCTGGGGGTTAAGTGGCACACACAGTCACCCACACTTGGCACACACTCAGGCGCACACAGACATCCACCCACAGCAGCTGCTGTTGTTGCCCCATGCTGCATGCCCCTTGACACACCTCCACAGACACTCGCTGGCCATTGCCATGCGCATAATAAATAATTGCAACGGCGGCAAACATTTCGCGTTGCACTTTCTGCAACCAAAGCGAAAAACAGCAACAACAAGCGAGTCGGGTCCTGGTCCCATGGCAAGCAAAATGAAGAGATTTTTATCGGCGATTCTCACTGATTTCATGGCAAATAAATCGCTCATTTTCGCTTAATTGGAAAATTATGGCTTTTTGGCCACGAACACGCGCGTGAAAGACAGAGATAGCGAGAGGGATAGCGAAAGAGAGTTCCTATATATATATATGCAATGTATATACATATGGGAGTGTGTGGAATGCCTACGCACACATACACACATTCTGCCTGTATATACACAATTGCATTTGCATATGCATTTGTATCTGAATGAACTTTGTAGCTGTTGATACATTTAGATACAAATGTTGCACACATTTTAATTTTATATGGAACAATTTTACAGTGTTTCTAATTTATGAAATAACAACATTTAATTATCAGTGAGATTTTAATAGAATAAATTAATAAACATAGCAGGACTGAGAAATATTATAAAAATATGCGATTATGAAAAATATTCAGATTGAGTTGGCAAGTTGGCGAAAAAGTTCCTAAATGGCACTACAAATAATCAATTTAATAGCTTATTTTCTTTCACAAATAAGCATAATATAGATATTTATTTTTTAAAGAATTTATTTTTACTTGTATTCTTTACTTTGAGTAATAGCGTAGAGATTAGCGGCTTCCAACCTGAAATTTTACTATAGATTATATAGCCCCATTTAGGTGCACATATATATACAAATATTCTTTGAAAGCAATTTTATATAAATAATTTTTGAAATAACTATTTCATTTTGAATTATTTTTTCTTTCTTATTACTTATGGTAAAAATAAATGAATCCTATTCTGTAAATTACTGAACAAATATATTTGTCCGAAAGAATCATTAATAAGCTATATTACAATTTAATTAAGTATTGTTTATTACTGACGGTAAAAATGGTTGATTTCCAATTTGTAAACTTTTTATATGTTCTATAGCCCAGTTAGGTCTGACGTTAAGGATACGAAAGCCCAAGCAAACTTGCACATTCCATATAACAACATACAAGAGATGAGAGCTAAAACATTTTTTATTTCATTTTCTTAATTTTTGTAAATATCAAATTATAAAGTTATATATTTGGTTCATATGTGTACTATTGTACTATGCTGCATGGTGATCCACAGCCAAGTTAATTAAAAAGCTGAAAGTATTATCGAAATCTGCACTAATACCACTAGCTCTAGTTATAAAACAATACACGCATTGTCATATAACAATATATGAGATATATAAGATATACTATATACAAGAATTATTTTTTTTCTCGCTCATTCTATTTATGTATGGGAAAAGTTCCAATTTAACATGGTGTCGTCTCAGCGATGATTTATGAGCGAGCCAAAAAGCTGAAACACTCCGACACTGCCCGTTGTGCCCATCACTCCTCGTAACCCCTCTGCAACACTCGCATGTGCTCTCTCCGACCACACTCATGTGTGTGTGTGTGTGTTCTCTGCCTTGCCTTGTTGAGGGCATCGCCGTTTGCTTCTCATTTTCCACCACCGCCGTTGCCGTCGCTGCAGCCGTTGCCATTGTCTGCCCTGCTCTGCTCTGTTGTGCTCTGCTTTATCCTCCCCTTGCCGTTGCTCACCTAGCCACATCTGTTGGACGCTATCACCGAGCGGCACTAAGCGTTGGTATCATGGCCGCCAACCTTATCGCCGTCAGCAACCCCGCTGCAGGGGCAAATGGCCGCCTGGCCACGTGTTGTTGTCTCTTTGCCAAGGATTCAAATTTGGATTTGGTCTTCCTTCGGTTTTGGGCTACCAACGCTTGCTGCGGTATCGTATTTCAATATGGGACTGACTACCCATATGTGTGTGTGTATGTTCGCGTGTGTGCGTGTCTCGGAGCACTTGAGTCCTGCCGCAATCAGCAACGTGCACAAAGGACCTGCCAGCTGGATGGTCCACCAATTCATCAGCTGGAGCCTATGAGAATCTATAATATTCCCAGCTTTCAGGCCAATGCCGACATTCGTAATATCATAAAAATGAAGTTAACCTTTAAACAAGTTGACTCGCACCTTGGGCCCGGCGGTAGAGTGTGCGAGAAAGAGAGAGAGAGAGAGCTAGAGATGGGTCCTGTGTATACTTCGTCTGTGTAATGTCCGCATTGCCTGTTCATGTTGCGTATGTGTGTGTGTGTGTGTGTGTGTGTGCGTGCATGTGCGACTATGATTAATTACTTTTGCATACATTTACATACAAATTTGTTGCCACATTGTCTGCCTCGGGCGCTGTCCGAAGCCAACGCCTGCCACCATCCCTCACCCCCTACACACTCCTTTGGTCTACCCCTCTTTGGGGTTATTTTTTATACATGCTGCCACGGGGTGGGCTAAAAATCCAGCCAGCAGGGTTAATTTCATATGAAATTTTTCATTTTGTGCAACCAGAACGGAAGGAAGTTGATTTGACAAAAGTTTTTTCTGGCCTTTCGTCGTTGTTGTAGTTGTTATTGTTGGTGTCGCTTCTGTCGATTTTAATGCCTCGGCTCTGTTAATTGCATTTAAATATTTTATAAAATTTGCGTAAAACCAAAATGAGAACGAACAGCGGTGCGCCGTGATAATTGGTTATATGCAAACTTGATTCTCAATTGGGAACGGTTTTTAGATGAGCACAAATAAATTTAAACTAGTTAGAGCAGGATTTTGGACTGCAAACCCGTGCGTTCGGTTCACAGCTTAAAGTAATTTTTAATATTTCTATTCAGTTTAAAAACTTGCAAACTTGTCTTTATAAGGTTTTTATTTGAAAGTTCAAAATAAGTTGAAACTTTGTAAAGTGTTTCCTTAAAATTTAAATAAATTAAAAAATTATTCTACTTTACATTATTATTAAACTCGGCCATTGTAAAATCT
Organism: Drosophila virilis; assembly: GCF_030788295.1. Classification (NCBI taxonomy): domain Eukaryota; kingdom Metazoa; phylum Arthropoda; class Insecta; order Diptera; family Drosophilidae; genus Drosophila; species Drosophila virilis. The sequence continues at coordinate 17,572,447 of NC_091544.1, read as the reverse complement.
CATCACTTACGATATTTTCTTAAAGTTTTTACATGTTTGAATACATTCTTTATCGACTTCTTAGACATACACCCAATGCCTAAGCAGTTGTCGCTGTTGCAGCACACAACCTAAAATATGATTCATATTGCAGTCAACCCCCATATACCCCCATATATCTGATTTATACCCATAGATGTTATGTTCAGACCAAAGCAAAGGGGCAGCAAAAGAAATACAGGCAACGCAAAAGCGGAAAAACTAATTTCAGTAATTATAAACTCATATAAATGGCTACATCAAAAATCTCTGTTTTTGCTGCCTTTAAATTAACACGATTTTTCCACTTTGCTGCCCTGCGGCGCTCGAGTCCGGTGCACAGGATACACAGAACACACACGTGTCACTGGCTGAAAAGGGTTCAGGTTCAGTTCCAAGGACTACAACGGCTGTGCGCACGAGTGTGCTGGGTACGGGCATGATGCCTGCGGCTGTGGCCAGGTCCTTGCAACGACTCGTAACTCCTGTGCAGCAGTTTCCAGCTTGTCTCCAGCTCCATCGTTGTTATGCTTGTTGTTGCTGTTGTTTTATATAATAAATGAGCTTGGTGGGTTAAAGGCGTATTTCTGTCTAGTAAATTAGCAAAATACACGCAGAGGCGACACACACATACACATAGGTAAACACACACACACACCCCTGGAGCGTTGAGTCTCTAATGGGCTGCCGTGTTCTGATTGAGTACGGAAAATTGGGAGCAGAACAGCTTGAAACAAGCCTCATTCACTCATTCAACTGTGGCAACCCCTTAGCCTGTACATAACTCCAGCACACATACACACGCACATGCATATGTATGTTCGTATATTGCATGTATGTATGTGTGTATCAGGGGTTCCCAGTTGTCGGCTTGTTAAGTTTAAATAATGCTTTTTGCCATTTCCTCTATGCCAAGGTCATTCAAAATTCAAACCAAGTGCGCTCACAATTACATGCAAATTTACACATACACACACACATGCACTTGTTCGACATTGTTGTTGTTGTTGTTGCCTTTGTTGCTGCCCCCGAGTTCAACTGTGGCATATTTCGAAAGTCTGTCAGACATTGTCTGCAAATTTCTGGCGCGTCATAAGTTGAAGTTAAATGAACTAACTTCATTCAGCAGTTTGAACTGAAGTCCAATTCCAACACCTACACCATACCAAACACACACATACACACGCCCACACATACACACACACACACACACAGACACACACACGCGGGCACTCATACCAAGAGCAACACACAGACACGTCGACATTTGCACAGATGTCGCACATGCAATTTATGGCAATTCCAAGTCTCAATTGCAGCTGAGTAGAAACGGAAAATGGTCGAGATGAGCGCTGCCTATAAATAAATTTAAGATTATTTCGAATGAAAAGCTTCAAGCTTTAAATGCTTGTTACATTTTTTACTTAGATGAATTTAAGATAAGATTAGGATTGAGCTAAAGAAAAATAGAAAATGTCTGATATATCAATATCAAGATTTGGTGAGGCGGTTCTAGAGACATCAGAACAAGTTCTACGATAATACATAATGTCCTGCTTGCTTGTCCTGAACAAAGTACTACCGTTTTATTATAAGTCTATTAAAGCTATTAAAGCTCTAATTCTTAAAGAATTTAAATTTGTTGTTAGAAATTTCTATTATATTTACAGATTATTTTAAAAGACATTATTATAAGTTATAATATCTCAGATTAATAAGACATAATTTTGATTGACTTGAAGCTCTTATAACTAAATGGATTTTTTATGCAAGTTTTGATATTTTCAAAGCTTTCAAATGTATTTTGATATATATATTTTTCCATTTTGTTGGCGTGATATCTAAGAGTCCATAACTTTGGTAGTGTAATAGTGAGAACTATTTTTTACATTATTGTCAAACACTACATAATCAAGGGTAAGCTTAAGGTCAATGAAGACCCCGAACATCTTCGGCATACTGTCACACAAAATGATGCATAAATCAAGATGGTCACACTTTGATGGCTCATCCGTCAGCTGTTGCCAGTCCACGTTGTGGTCTGGGCCAGCCGCATAACGGCAATCACTCACGCAGGCATTCGCTGAATTGCCGCCATTGTCTTGTACGTCGACTTATGAATTTAGATTAGATGAGCGGCAAGATAATCCCCTCAACTTAGCTTGAAGCGGATCGGTCCGAGTCCATTGCAAGTGTCAAGTACACGGCTGGCCCTGGCACACGGCGCTTGTGAATGTCCATTGTAAACAGTGTTGACCATGTAAAGCAATCACTTACAGTTACAACCGGACTCGGTATCAGCCACAGCGTTTAGCCAATATTTCGTTGGCAACGAGCAGACAAGCAAAGCTTTTCATCTCGGCCGCTGCGTATGGAGCGCTAATTCTTATCGCGATCACACGCCGTGGCTGGACACGATGAGATTCATGGCATGGCATGGCTTTGTTCGCTTCGAGCTCATAGTCACATCATGTCCGACAAGCTAGAAAAAATTGAAGTCAAGTTTGAAGTGTGATGTGTGATGCCCGCTGCTCTAAGTTTGACTTTGGGTTTGCCCAGGGGGAGGGGTTGGGGCAACAACAAAAGCTGTGACCGCGGCGGCGACCTGCCCGACACAACGTTCATTTTAATTTGTACAATAACTCAGTTTGGCAGCCAAAGGCGAAGCTACAAATATGTATATTTTTTGGACTTTATTTTTAGTTTTTTTTTTTTTTTTTTTTTGTACGTTTTTTAATTTTTTTATTTTTGCAAAAATGACAAAAATAATTACTGCGCTGCAAAACAGAACCCGCAGGCAAGAGCTTAATTTTAAAATTCAAGTCACACAAGTCACAGCTGAAAAGTACACGAGTTGCCACACCCCCTACCCCACGCCCACAGTCATTTCAGATAGTGTCACTAAAATGACTTACAGGTAGCTCCGTGTCCGAGGCAAACATCTTTCGGCTACCCGCCTGCAATCCATCAAAATGCAAATCTCGTTGGACAACTCTTTGGACTCCGACGTCCAGCTGTAGCTATAGCTAAATCAAATGAAGCAACCGGCTCGTGATGCGTAGCACTTGGTTGCCACTCGGAGTGCCACCACCCCCCTGCCCCTTCCCACCTTCATCACCTCGGTTCCCCTAGCCCGTCCACTGCCAATGGCTGCCTCTGTTGATGATGATGATGACGATTATTGTTTATTAAGTGTCGGCGCGACCATAAAATTAAAGGGAAGTTCATTTTTATTGCCTTACATTTTGTGCTGGTTTCTGTTTTCATTGTCTCACTCCATACATTTGGCATTACTTGTGTTTATTTTTTATATTTTAGTTTATCGTTGATGTCTCTGTGTGGTCCCCGTACAACAGCAAACCCCTTGTATTTTGTTCGTTTTAGCATCTAGAAAATTATTCGCTTGCATGTTGATATGTTTAGATGATATGCTATTCAGTGAAGCGGCGATTGTTTGAGTTGCGTGATGCTGAGATTTTTGGCATTGTTTTGTCATTATTAAGTTTAAAATTCAATTTGCCTTGCCATCCTTTGGTTGGTTGAAACGAGTTATAACTTCGAAATCGGGACAAGGACATTCATACTATGAGGTTCTTGTATCAACTGTGTGGAGAACCATATTACCTCTAATGTTTATACCTACATTTTCAAAATTTACAATATATCTCTTACAAGAACTTAATTCGCAATATACATCTATTCTAAGCTCTAGATTAAAATTGTATCAGTCTTCACTATAAATTTTTGAATATTGACAAATATAATCTTAGGAAAAAAATTGAATTCATGGCAATATTCAAAATTGTACATGACACAATATTTTGAAGTGTATTACAGGGCGTTTCACTTACTTCAGTGCTCATCCTGTTCATGCCATATAGAACTTTTGAAAGACAATTTCCCAAAAGGACATTCATTGTACACATTTGTGTACCTTAAGTGCCACAGTTAAGCGATTCCATGATGTACCAACGGTCATTGTCCGAACTAAATACTAATATCCTTTTTCAACTGAGCTTTAGTGTCCCTAGAAAAATATCCTTAAAAGCTCTTAAGCCGAGACATCCTTCAGCTTCACAGGGCACCGTAAAGCTTTCACAGGATAATACGAGACTTTACTAGCTGCCGCCAGATGGCTGTGCACCAAACGCCATCTAGCGTTCAGTCGCGCCGTCACGCCAGCGACTCCCAAACTGTGCGCGCATATCGCAATTCGTCGAACCCGAATCAGAAATGAAAATAAAATAACGAATATTAACGAAAAATTAGCTTGATCGATTCGCTATTTTTATACACTGCAAAAAAAGAAAAAAATTACTTGCGAGCTGCGACTGCGCATGCAAACTGCTTCTGATTAGCGAGTTAGCCGCGTTGTGCATAAATCAAAAAGCGACTCGCTGAGGGGCCACCCAGAAGTTGGAGTGCCAATTAATTAGATATTTTGGGCACAGAGCGTGAGTTAAGCGCCCAAAAACTATTTTCGCCTTTAATTTTACGACGCTGCACCGCAAATACGCTGAAGCTTTTTACGGTTTTTTTTACGACTCAGGTGCCATAAATTCGTCAGGGGGCCAGCGAAAACGACAAAATATTTATGGATGTTTTGATGTTGGGCGTGAGCTGCTTCAAAATCTGTCAACGCCAATCCATCAGCCCCTCAGCTAGCAATCTATCCGAGACATTAGACTCCCAGAGCCCGTCGCTCAATTACGCAGCAGGGCAAATATTTTCGCGCATTCAACAAGCTGGCGAATATACATATGATTTTGGATACTATTGCGCCTAGGTGGCCAACAACACACCCACACAACGACACCCCTCCAAACCCGCCGTAACCCACCAACTCCAAGGGTATTCGTATTCGCCGAATACGTGCCCTGGAGCATGTCTGATGCTGAGCGCGCATGGATTTCTAATGGGCATCGATAAGTATTCATGATCGCGATGGATTCACTTTCTTTTTCGGATATGCTTAATGCTTGAGCAGCTTATTTGCATGTCGGTCTTTAGAGCAAGTCCTCTAACTGGTTTTGAGCCGAGATTCCAAAAATATGTTGTACACACAGAAACATTTTTCTTTTTTAAATTGTTTGATTTTTTTTTTTAAGAATGACTTCTGAGGGAGAGCTCGGCCCAGCCCCAAAGCATGCTCAGTCTGATTTTGCATGACTGCGATTTAGTGCTTGAGTATACATTAAATATGAATAAATATTAAGAAAATTTAATCGAAAGGAGTAGGGACCATTTTCTTAAATTAATTAACCTTTTTCATATGGTAAACAATACAGCATTCAGTAAAATTAAATATATCTTATCGCAACATGTTATTATAGTCTGCAAGCCCAAGAAACGTTTTCTCTGAATGACTCGCCTTAAGCTTCAGCTGGGCTCAGGCTTTGATATGTTTTCTTGTTTTCTAATTTCTGGTTCTTTTTGAACTAAATATACATTTAATTCATACATACATATTGGTGTATTATCCTTATTTAATGTCCAAAGCTTAAGTGCATCGTACAAAACAATTTTTTGTATAGACGTGGTTCAACTAATATTTGGGCTCGGCCGATCTTCATTCAAATAATACGTTTTGTGGGAATTGGTTCGATTCAAAGGTTAGTTTTGATTAGTTTACAAATGTGATACTGTGAAAGATCTGTATCAACATCTGTGGTCGCCCACATGCTATGTGGCAATGCCGCAAAGAAACAACAGCAATTCGCGGATTCGTTGTTATCTGTGCAATTATTTCGATATCCATTTAAAGACCACCTCCAAAAAAAAAAGGCAGAGAAACACGAAAAACTGTTTCCTGGGAGCTGCTGACATTTTCCCACCTTTTAATGTCAGTGCCCAGTTCGCATATGGAGCCCAGCCACACGACCCGGTGGCTCCAAAAGCTGCCCGCTGCCAATGCCAATATCCGACTGGGACATTGCCACTGCGACTGTCAGGTTGGCTGCTGTCATATCCTTTTGTGGCAGAGGCAGCCGCGCGGCTTGCCTGGCAGAAAATTTGAGCGCGCTTCTCATTCATTTGCGCCAAATGTCATTATTGTTGCTCGTTTGTTGTTGGCTCTGGCTCCAGTGGCTGCTGCTGCTGCTGCTGCCGCAGGCGGCATCTTTCGCCACTTTGCTGCATGTGGCAGGCAAAGCCACTGGCTGTGGGTCTTTTGTAAGACTCCCTCGTTAAACAGATTATTTTCACACCCGTGTCGCGTCGCCGAGCTGCTGCCAATTTGGTGAAGCCCCGAGGTCTGCAGGCGTTAATAATGCGATTTCAATGCAATCGCTGGCCAAATTCAAAGGTTTTCCTTTGCCTTGAAACTGCGAAGTGCTTGCCACAGCGTCGCGTATCGAGGAATATGAAAGCGACAGCCGCTGCCGTCGAGTGACACATGTATGCACTTGGTTTAGACACAGAACTCGAACTTATGCCCTAACAATGGCCTCCGGCTGCCAGGCACAATCATTGCCATCGCTTTTGGGGGCTGTTAATTGCAAATGATCGTGAATGCTTTAGCCCCGAATGAGGTACGCGAAATAGTTGTTAACAAAAACAATATCCAAAAGAGAAATGCCTGCATGAACTGGGCCTGTTTCTTAAACAGACCTAAATGGATTTCATTTTATTTTTACTATTTATATAAGCCTAGCTTCAGTTAAAAGCAACTAGTTTTATTCCAAGTATTTGTCACTTAAGACCAAATAACTTGCCCAAATCCTAAGATAAGGCAAATCATATATCAATTGTTGTTATTAAATTGTTACATATTAACACTAGCGGGTATAACCCTTGCCCGTGGTACGTATATAATAAAATTGCTCAAAAAGCTTTTATTTAAATCGAAAATAAGCTTATTCAACTTCATCAAAAAATAGCACTTTCCACCGAGGAAGCTATTGATTATGCGAAAAATTAAAGAATGGATTTTCCAAAAAATGTGAAACATTCTCACATGATTTGAAAATAAGTTTGAAGCCGATGGGATGGTAACGGCACCTTCATCACATAATGCAAAAATACAGTGAAAATTTCAGCTTCGTAGCTCTGACTGTATGAACTGTGCGTTGATCACCAATCAGTCATTCGGCCAGTCAGTCAGGACAAACTGTTTTATATTTATATATATATATATATATATAGATTGTATTCCAGTCCATCGAACTGATTACGCATAAGAAACAAGCAGAGCTAGCAAAAAAATGTGACTCACAAATGATAGGCAGCTGCACAGTTGCTGCCTGCTGCCGCTAGAGGGACATTTGAACTTTTTGGTGCATGCGCAAGATTATTGGTTCGGTTCTTAGTTAGGGAAATTCCAATTTACACTACAAATAGTAAGAAATCACATTTGTTTTTGGACTCGTTGCAGCTGCATTTTTGGATTATCTATCACTAGCAAATTGGATTAGCTGCTGGAACGGAATTTATGGATTACCAAGAGCATCACAAAAGGTAAGCAAATTGATCAAATTACCGTCGATAATTCGGTTCGGCAACACATGTTTAACCCATGCCCCGCCAGCACGTGAGACTGCTTAACCACTTGGCCGCACCACAGAGCGAGCAGCCACTTGCTTATTGGCAAACAGAGCGGCCTATTAATCCTAAGTGCTTCCTGTGATTTTATGCAAATTGAACATATCGCCAGCACAACAGTGCCCCCTGCTGCCCCAACCTACCCTCACTCTCCACTGCTCATGCTTGGAGCCACGCTCTGCGGCTTGCGGAACGAGCCGCGCTTTCAATGTACAAATGACAGTTGACTGTGACATAAAACAGCGGCTTAAACCGCTGGCCTGGCCGAAAGAAGACGTTAAGAGTTGTTGCAGTTGCATGTCAGCAGCAACAACAGCAGCAGCAACAACAGCACGACAATTTTCCTTCGACAAAAGACATTTTCATTTATTCATTGATAATGTTTTAGGCCCTTAAACAACAACGTTGCGAACGGAACGACGACGACGACGACGACGACAAAGCGCGGCCAAAAGGCAATGAGAAGCGAAAAACATGCGACAAAACAACATAATTTAAATTTTGCGCATGCATCAGTCGCGGCCACGTTGCAACATGTTGCTGCAACACGCCAACAGCAAGCCCAGCGCTGCCACAGCGATTGCTGCCTCGTAATCCGGTAGCCAACGTTGCGTTTGAGTCCATTCGATTTGCTTTGAATGAAAATGAAATTATCGCATTATTAACTATGAGCCCAGCGACTGAGGCTGCACCCAGGCCAACATTGCGGTTGGGGGTATGTGGCATGTGGCAGGAGGCACAGATGCAGATGCAGACAAGCCTTGTTAGCCTGCCCAAAGCGCACTTGGTACTTAGAACCGCCTGCACCAGCCTGAGCCCGGGCATATTTAACAATAAAATGAATTGTTAATTCTGTTGCACTTTTTCCTCATCTTGTTGTTGCAGTTGTTGTTGTTCTTCTTCTTATTGTTGTTGTTTTAGTTGTAGTTGTAGTTGTCTTGTCCGGCAGGTTAGCTGCTGGATGTGAACGTGGATGCGGCCGCTCTGCTCGAGCAGTTGTAATGCGCAAGTGCCTTTATCTGTGGCACAATCGCGCGCTCAGCTGCGAGGCACTGCGAAACGGTGCGGCACAGAATTCCGCACGGTGGTCAGCATTGCAATAATTGCTGTCAAATGTTTCATCTACCACCAGAAAAATGAATTGTCTTAAAAGTCTGAAAGTTGCCTAAAATGTTGGGTAATTATGTTCAAATTCAGCCTTAGGATTAATTGACATCGGTTGTAAGAGCTGTATAAACTGATGTAGATCTTAATCTTAATATGCCTAAATAAATGTAGAGCAAATGTATAGCAAAATACACTCCACCCAAAATTTGTGAAAAATTATACAAGCTCTATTGTCTATATTAGAGAGGTTTAAGTAAATTTCAATTTGAATTACTATTTTTTAATTTTTTACATCGTAGCACAAGCTGCAAAATTATCATGGGTATGTTGGGAAACTTTAAAATTGTTTGCCATTCTTTATATATATTTTTTAGCATCTAATTATCATTACGAGCCCACTGTGCACCTACAAAGATTGTCTGGGCCACTTCTGGCGGCCTTTTCAAGTAAAATGCCGAACTTGTTTTGGGCCAAAAAACGAATGGCCAGAACAATTGTTAGCGCGTCCGCTAAGTCGGCGAGTTGTCCATTCACAATGCCCGTCTGGGGCTCAGACTGGAACTGGGACTGGGACTGGGGCTAAGACTGGGACTGGGCCAGAATCTGTTGTGGTCACATTAACGCAGGCCTTTGGGCCTCTGGGCCGCGTGTTGCGCTTGTCTGGCTGGGCTGCCGGTCTGCGGAGCTGGCGGTGCACAAATGTCTTGTTCCATAGAATTTGAAACGGAAACATTGAACACTTTGTTTTGGTTCTTGTATCACATTTTGCTTTTTTTACTGCTGCTGCCGCTGTTGCTAAAGTTGTTGTTGTTGCTGTTGTTGTTGTTTTTGTTGTTTTTGTTGGTCGTTTTGCTTGAGCTTTGCGTTTGTAAGCGCGCGCATGCGTAGCACTCGCATTTGGCCAGTCACGCAACGTGGCTTGGCATTGGGCATGTAGCTGGGATTGGAAGCTAGCGGGGATTGGCGCTTATCCAGTGCACGTTAGCCAGCGGACTTTAGTCAAAATTAACAAGGCTCAAAACACAGTTTCGAGTGCATGCAAATTCGTTGTCAAAATAAAAGAAAAATAATATTAAAAAAAAGAAAGGAAAAGAACAGAACCCGAAACCAACAGCCCAAAGGCAACAGATTCGCCAGCCCGAGCCCAGAGGCTGCCTGCTCCAGCCGCAGCTAAGCGATAAATGAGTTACTGACGTCTGTGCATGTGCATGTCCAGACGCAAGATCCGATGCCCAACATTAACGCTCCAGGCAGGCAGCGCAGGCAGGTGCACGGCCAGTTAAGGTTTCAGGTCGCAGGTCTCGGTTCTCAGTTCTCAGTTCTCTCTGGTGCCTGCGCAGGTTGCACTGCAGCATTTCAACAGCCTTCAATATCATTTCAAGACATGCTCATATGTAAATTTATGCACTATCCAGCGTCTGGCGGGGGTGGGCACTTGACGGGCGGGCGGCGGGGCCTTGCCAGCGGCTGCAAAAGATGAAATATGCGTTGGGTTGCATAAATCTACTAATTGATCAGCGGCTAACATGATTTTTATCTTTTGAGAACTTAATTATTTTCTGTTCTCCATGTTCCAAAGTGCGACTGTCGACTTCCAATTGGAATCGATACGTGCTCCGACCAACTGACAGGAACAACGCAGCAGAGCCCCGGGGCCCGATGTGAAGGAATGCGAAGGTTGTTCGCTCGTTTGCCCAACAGTTTGGCTCATGAGACTTAGCTCAACTGATTGTACCACATATCCATAGAGAGTTTTTAACTAATTTATTGTGGTGTTATATCACAGAATATGTACTTAATTGCTTACGCGCGATTGAATATTATTCTAAGAAGCGCTGTTTTTAGTTATTGGTTAGTTAATAAAAGTGCGTACATGTCGCACTTCAAAACGTTTATTATGTAAGCGAACTAAAAATAATACAATACGCTACTAAATTTGTTTACAATTTAAAGTTGGCTTATTTTAATGATCCTTATATTTCAAATGCTAATTTCCAGTTCCCAATATCAAAAAGTCAAAATGTAGCTAAGCTTTAAAAATTAAAAATAATAAATATTTTTAAAAATTTTTAATTGCTAAATAATATTGTTTACGCGCACTGAAAACAAAATAAGAAAGTAGCCAATTATTAACATTACAATTTTTAATATTTTCTCTTCAATATCATCAGCTTTTAATTTGAACATTAAAGACCTTAAATCAAATTCCTAAATAATATTCACAGTACAATTTATAATAATTTCTTTAACTCAAAAGTTCTTCATTATTTGAGCTATTAACGTCAATATAAACTAATTAGCTTAAAGCTCAATTATTTCTGCAATAAATTCTATTAAAAATACTAAAAGGAAAAGAAAAATTTAATCGGAATATTTCACACAGTGTTGTAAAAGAATTGGGCCCCACGTGATCAGTTAATTCGGCACTTAAAGTGTTTGGCAAAAAGTCATTAACTCCAAAAGGGTCAGACGTGCAAATAGCCAAAGACATTTGATTCTTAGCCAAAGCTATGCTACATACATTCATATATAGATCTACGTGTTTTTGTTTAGGTAGTTAGCCGATTGCCTTTGACGATCGAAAGTTGTACTTCGCGCCGTTTTCGGAAGCGGCAGCAAATTTATGTTAATGTAATTGAACTATAAATAGCCGCAGTCCGAACTTAATATTCAAGTCAGGAACGTTCAATTTTGTTTTGCAAAAATATCCGCAAATTTGGCAATGACATAAAATATTTGAGAAAAACAAATGCAAATTAAAAAATTTGAATTTGAATTCGAATTCTTTCATTAAACAAACGCAATTCCTTGTGTTTGTCCCAAGGCACCGGCAACTTGTTTCGCTTTCCAGTGCACAGAGAGAGAGAGAGCGCGAGAGAGTGAGAGAGAGAGAGAGAGAGAGAGAGAGAGAGAAGGAGATAAAGATATGCTTCCAGTGAGAGCAGCATGGCACACCAAACAAAAATTGGCGGGAAGCCATGCAGCTGTTGCGTGGGAGCGAGATGGCTGGCGTGCAAAGAGCGCCTGGAACGGTAAAACAGGATAAGAGCATACCTGTGCGCTCTCTTTTCTGCTGCTCAAATACTCTTCGGTCTGCGCAGCTGTTGTGTGCGCGCTTTCGCTCTCACTGGTGCTCTCTTTGGGGTTGCTGAGTGCATCCGAAAGATGCCATGTGTTTTGCTCTGGCCATGGCTGCTGAAAGTATCTTCAAGATACTTATTCGTTGGTGGATGATGACGAGCATTTAGCATTCGCCACTCAAAGTCTTCGCATGGCAGCCCGTTGCCAGGCCGACGCTCTTCAATGGCTGAAATGGAACACAAATTGCCGGCGGCAAATCATGGCCGCTGTTCCTTCAATTTGCGCTCTCTTTCTACGCGTTTCTATTGTTCTTGCTGTTTTAATGTGTGAGTGTGTGTGTGTGTGTGTCAGTTTATGGGTTGATCAATGCAAATTGACGTGCTATATGGAAGTGGCCATTACTCGTTTCTCCCTTTACAAATAATAAGCAAAGCTGCCAAAGAGACGAGCTGAACTTTCAGCCCAAAATCCCCCCCAAAAAATCCTAGCGATGTCCTTGAAAATGTCTGCGATAGTGCTTGATATATTGTACTTTAAATATATTTGATTTGTTTCCACAAATCTTGTGCAAAAGTCGACGGAAAATGTATGTTGAGTTAGTTGGTTTTTTATTCACCGATGTATTATATATATTCAATGAAAATTGCATTTACTTAAAAGGTTATCAAACAACGCCCATTTTATTATATTAAAAATTATATATTTCAACTACCTTTTCCTGGTTTTAAAATTGTATATTCTATTTATCTTCTTCATATAATAATGTACTGGAGGAAATAATTGGATTTATTCCATACTTCGCAGTCTCATTCTATGAGTTTACTTTGAGAAAAGCGCATGTTTAGGATGAGATCCATTTACATAATATCTTTCAAATTGGTATACTTTAATATCTTATATTAATTCAGAAATCAGCACTTTTCAGTTATCTTCAAATTGTTTTTTGTGGCGTCTTTTAACTTGATGTCAAATCGATTTTTGTATTTATTTCCCAAACAGTTTTTTTTTGGCTTCCCCTATTAAATACAAGGTTCATGTGCTCATCTTCTGAACTTTTTTTTCGATTCTTATTCAACTTTTGTTGGTTTTTCTTGTGCTCTTAGTATTTTTTTTTTTTGTTTTTGGAGGAATTGGCACTTAAGTTACTCAAGTGGAAAAAAGTTTTTGTTTTTCGTTTACTCGATATAACTACATATATACAAATATATATATATATATATATATATATGAAGAACAACAACACGCAGTCACACACAGAAACACACACACATACAGCACGCAGATACTAACATCATGCCACATTCTGTTCAAGTTTTGTCAGGGTTGTGCGCGAAGGGGGAAACTGCTGGGATGAACGGGGCCCGGCCTGTCAGCTGGATTTCTTCATGGGGGAATTCTTGGATCTCTGTGTGTTATTTCTGTTATTTTCGTTATTTTTGTTTTTTATTTTTTATTTGTTTGTTTTTCTTGCTTTCGGCTTGACTGCTGCCCGCACCACTTTTGTCGCTGTTTTGTTTTTCCGATTCAATTGAAGGCTGACAGCCGCAAAATTTTCATTATGAAATTGGATCGTTGTCAATTTATCGAGAGACGTCGCGTTGCCCACTTTAATAGGGCCCTTTAAATGTTTATTAGATGCAGGCAGACGGCCTCTAAATTGCTGACACCTGTTGTGCATTTTTTTGCCCGCCCTTTTTTACGGCGTTTATTGTTTACCTGACTTGTGCAGGGCTGCCTTTTTAGATTTTCACTAACATTAACATTTGCCGCTACAAATCGCTGCTCACCTTGAGTCGCAGTCGCCGCTGGGCGGCATTCGCTGAACGTTAAGTGAAAACCAGCGGAGAGATTCCAATGCTATGCAGTCGAGTGCGCGCCTCAGTGGCCACCCGGCTCCAAAGAGCGCCCCGTCCCCTTTCCATCTCGCCCATTCCATCCATACTCAGTTCCACTTGCCGCAGTTCATAAATTAAAGTCAAAGCCGCCGCCTCCGTCTGCAGCTCGGACTCCAACTCCGACTCAAATCCGCCTGTCCCCGTCCCCGGCTGCGTCTCCAAGTCCAGCTCCTATTCAGTTTGCCGTTTGCGAGTGATGTGATAATTGCGGCTTGGCTTATTTTGTTCGCCATTTAATTGTTGTAATTTGTGCGTTTGCCGCTGTGGCTGTGTCTGCGGCTGCTACTGCTATTATTTTCTTGTACTAGTTGTTTTTTTTATGCTCAGTTTTCCCTTTTCTTTTTCAAGCCAATTTATTCGAGTTTTCGCCTCGAGTTTAGCGAAATTGTTCAACAAATTCTCGCTGGCACGCATTGCTGCATGCAGATACTTAGACACACACACACACACACACACACACGCATACGACTCGCTGGAGATAAAGATACCCTTTTGGCCATTGTTGTTGGCCGTTGGCTGCTGGCAATTGCAATGAATGTTGTTACTTTAGCCTCACTTGCACCTTTACGCTTCGTGGTTTGTGTCTAAGCTTTGACGTGCACTTCCTTTTCATGTTCACGGAAGCGTGACAAAAAATAAAAGCCGGCAAAAAATATACAAAAACTATATAGCTACAAAAAGCCGAATATATACAATGTGTAGCAGACAGAAAAAAATGTGTACAAATTGTGTATTAAAGGCCAAGGCAAATTATTAAATTCCAAAATTATTGCTGAAATAATTGCCATATTTGTAGATAAGAGCATTTTTATTTATTTTGATTGAAGTAAGAGAAGTCACAATAGGTTTTAAGTTGAATTGTATATACTGAAAGCTTTATCTTTAGATTAAATAAGGAGTCCCATTCATTTTAGTTATCACCTGTATTTTGTATTAATACTTATTTTTCTATATTATCATATACTCAATTTTAGGATGAACTGTGTATATTTATCACACAGAAAGCTATAGCTTTAAGTCTAACTACATATATGGGCTGAATTTTGCTCGCCTTTACTAGTTTTACCGTTGTAATTTGTATATGGACAACTGTTATTTTTGATTTTAGAGAAATCTCACTAATTTAACTTCTCATTTCCTGTAACCTATCAAAACCTCAAAAACCATCACCTGCCCTTTGCACAGGCTCTGGGAAGCCTAGACCCGAGCATAAACATCAAAGCAAAATGTTTTCATAATATGCACTGAAAAAAACGTAAAAACACAAGACGAAAGCAAAGCTCACGAATAAAGACGACATCGAAAAAATAAAACATATACGAATACAAAAAACAAATTCCACACAATTCTCGTGTGCTAAATTCCCTAGCGAAGGTTCCAAGAAAAAAAAAAACAAACAAAAACTATATATTTATATATATGTATATATATAAATGTATATTTGTTACCGAGAACATTTAAAGAACCTCGGAGACCGCAAGGGAACTTTGACATTTTCCTTTTTGTGATCAACGTCTCCACATCCGCAGCCGCTGCCCCTTCCATACCTCTCTTCTGTCATTGCGCTGAACGTTTTCATGTTTTTGAGCACAGAAGTTTTTGGGATTATTTTTGTGCGACTTTTCGGGCATGTGAAGTCAAATCTAAAGCTGAAGCTGAAACCCTGAAGTTGAAGCCAAAGTTGAGGTTGACTTTTTGACTCTTTCGTAGAATAACATGGACTTTTGTTTCATCTTTTATTCTGTTCCTGGTTGTGTTTCTGGTTCTGCGGTTGCTGTTGCTGTTGCTAGCTGCCGAGCTGTCAGCTCTGGGTTGGCATGTCACCGACTGAAGACCCCAAAAACTGGCCATTGTGTTTCTGGGGCATTTGCCCCCGCCTCCCCTCAAACAGCTGCCATAATCGCGCTAACAAAGCTGACCTTCGAAGGGTATATGCATGCGTGCTTGTGTGTGTGTGTGTGTGTTTGTGAGCCGCGCCTACTTCACTTCACAGGACATTGAGGCTCTTGACATTGGCTTCTTATGCCTGCATTTGTGTTTGATTGTGTCCCCAACGAGGCGCTCGGCAATAAATCAAAGTCGCCAAACTACAGCAAAGTGTCGGATGTCGGAGTTTTGCAAATTACTTGGAAGTGTGCCCCATGGCCATCGTCATTGCCCCGCGTCAGCCCTTGAGAATTATCCAACTCCCTCTCTCTCTCTTACTCTCTATCTCTTACTCTCTCTCTCTCTCTCTCTCTCTCTCTCTCTCTCTTTCTCTCTCTCTCGCTCTGACACACACACATAAATACACTACTACTTGCCAGTACGCTCAGCTAAGTAGATCAACATATGTGGGTGTTGCTCTCAAGTTGAGATGTGTTTGTGAAAAAAAAATAGGATTTGTTTTCTTACTCACAGTTTCACTTAAAATTATTTTTGCCTTAGTTATGTGAAATACAAGCTGTCAAATACATATTTATATTAGTTTCGCCAAGAATCATTTTGAATATTTTTTTAGAAACTTATCAATGTTTTCAACTAAAAAATCTTTGATTAGTTTCAACAGAGTCAGTCAAAGTAGTTATTATTATCTTAAATTATATATTCATAGATAGAATTTATGAGAAAATAATGTGTATGCATATATGTATGTAGAGAAATAATTTGTTACATGAAAAAATATTCAAAAAAATTAAAGTAATAGTCTTAAATTAATAGTTTTATTGTAATTGTTTCGCTCTTGAGTTCAATCGCAATAATTGCGTCTTACTGATATGTACATACATAGCATATATTTATCCATAACTATATGTGTGTATATATATATTAGTAGTGCGTAGTAAATAGCAATTATTAATTATTGATAGGAAGTTCCATTTTATCTGTACGGAATTTTTATTTATTTATTTTTTGTTTTGTTTTGCTTCACACGGACTTAAGCAATAGACGCAGCAATACAGTAAAGCGTGCGTATGGAGGAAAAAGCAAAAGAAAATAAAGTAATAAACTTTGATATTGGTATAGGCCACCATCCGGAAAATTAAGCTAATCAGTTGCTCGGCTGGCGATTATTGGGTAGGCGCCACAAGTAACACAACAAAACAAGAGTCAACAATAAATAAATAAATCAAATAAATCAACATAAGCAACAACAACATGTATCGAGAACAAAAACTTCGTCGCAAGCCAAGTGATTTGGATAAGTTAAAAGCTGAAAACGGAAGCGTGCGCTGGCCAAATTTAGAGGGTGTTTGGTCTACACTTGCCCGGCGAATATTTGACATTTCTCCAACGGCCATAAATCAGTCAGCGAGCGTGACATGATTTCTGTGCGCCTTTGTGCTCATAATTAGAAAATTAGTTGGAAACCGAAGCGGATTCAAAATTGCAAAACTCAACTTGTTTCTGGGGCTTGCCTTGAAGTGGGTTTGAGTGGAGCCGAGAAGTTGGGATCACTGCTAAGTGCTAAGTATCTCGAGCAGGCAGCTGACAGTGGGAGCTGCAGCTGGAGCTGACTGACAACGATGCCAGCAGCGGCGCTGGCGGAGCTGGCAGCCACTTTGACAGACTATTATACGGAAAAAGGTTTCTTTCACTTTCATGGGGGCTCTGTGGAGGGACGCTACCAACTGCAAAGATGTTCGGCGCTCGCTGCGGAACTGTCATTTCCGTTTTACTTGTAAAATGAACATGGAAGTATTTGAGGCAGCCGACAAAGTGGCGTACAAGCGGACAGACCAAACCAGACCAGACCAGGGCAGAGCAGAGCGTAGCAGTGCAGACCTGGCAGGAGCACGAATGAGAGCAGGAGCAGCAGCTGACGCTGACTTGTTATATACTAAACTGCTGCCTGAGACTCTGACTGAGACTGAGACTGAGACAGGCAAACGGAAGGATGAACCAAACAGGCAGACGGGCAGATAGACAGACAGACGGACAAACAGACACAGAGGGCGGGCGGACTGAATGGTGGATCTGGAACTGAAACCGAAACCGAGAATGGGACGGACAGCATTGCGTTTAACGTATTTCGCAAAAGTTTCGGTTTCGTGTGTTTTCGCAGCTCGTCGAAAGGAAATTGCCAGCAGCAGCATTGACTCTCCAGCTGAACGATGTGGTGGAATGGGAAGGGATGGGGGAAGGGAGTGGGTTTGGAAATAAGGGGCGGCAACGCAGCCAAGCATTGCACGCTACTCTCCCGGCTGAAGGTAACAACGCAAGAAAATGCCAGGCAGCAAGACAGGCAGAACTGACGTAAAAAGATTTTTGTATGCTGCTCCGGGGGCAGGCATCCCGGCAAACCAGCCAGCCGTCCGGGGAGCTGGTTTCACTCCCTCGCTGTTGGGGGTGTCTGCCCCCACCCTGGTCCCCTCGCCCTGCCTTGGTAATCATCATGAAGTGTTTGCGCATTTTCAAAATAATAAATGTATCTTTAAACGTTGCGCTGAATTCGACGCTTTGTTTATTTACTACCTGGCGCAGGTTGTGAAATCAAAACGAAATGAAAATGAAATTGAAATTGAAATGAACTGGGCATTTCATACAAAACGTGCTTCAATGCCGAAGAGAAGAAAGCAACACGAGGAATCAAGTTAATGTATTTTACTTTTTAAATAAATATTACTTGGATGCCAAAATCCGTCTATGAAATTGATGGTAATTCACTACATATCAAAATAAATATACTAAAAGATATATATTTTGCTTGTCAATTAGAAAAAGATAAGAAAAACTTAGTTTTTTTTTTTTTTTAACTACTTTTCAAAAGAAAAGTAGGGATATTTTCGTCACGCCGATGATTTAGTACCCATGCAGACATTATATTATTCCAGCGATCTTTCCTATAATAAATATATAATATAGTTATCCAATATTGAAAAGATTTTGCTAAAGAAGTAGGTGGTATAGTTGAACTTATAAATGCCGAGTTTGGTTAAGATATCTTGATAAAGAAAAAACTTGTTTATACAAGCAGCTATATAATATAGATGTCCGATTCGTACTGCCTGCAACAGAAAGAAAGAGTTATGCAAAGTTTCAAGACGACAGCTTTAAGACTGAGAGACTAGAGACGGCAGACAGACATGGCCATATCTATTCGGCTGTTGAAGCTGATATAGAATATAGATTCCTTACGTGGTCGGAGAGTATAAAGAAATCTTTAAAAATGGATTAAGTTGTTATGCAGTTATTGATGTAATTGCTTGGTCGCAAAATTACTAAGCGCTCAGGAACTTAATCAATCAGCATGATTAATGCTTCCCTCTTGCATTGTAATGCTAACAAATATCTAATAATATTTGTGCATTGCATTTGTTTTTTGTTTCATACGCATACACACAATATATAATTTAAATATGGGCATTTGAGTTGCATTCCAGCATGTTAAATAATTTGATATTAATAGGAACCCGCATATTTGAAGCAGATTTGTGAAGCAGGCACACCACCAATTCATTTCCACGAATTACTTTGGCAGCTTATCAAAAGCTTTTATATGTGAAAAGATAATATGTTCAATTATTAGGAAGCATATAAAAATGCATAAAAATTCCTATGACTTTAGTATTAAATTGTATTTCTAATTGGGCAAACGGAAATTCTTTAGTTATGTGCCGTATTTAAGGCTTTTGCATCCTGAGTTATAATTCTTGGTCTGCATTTGACACATATTCGAAAAGCTGAAGTTTTTCACTTGCGATGCACAATTTTCCATTTTACTTTTTGCTTTTCTATATGAAGCAACAACTATTAAAATTTGTAAATTTTAATGAAAAATCTAGCAGAATGCAAAAGCCACTTCAAAAGGCTGGCAGACGTTGCTTTCCCTCAGCCCGTACGCCCTGGCTCGCTGCTTGCAGCCAGCGCCGGTGACATGAATGCTGACAACGTGTCTTAGTTTGCACAAAACGAGCTCCAGAGATGTACGCACACACACAAGTACACACACACACATAGACATAGTCGGTGTCAGTAGCAGTCCAGGATATGGATACGAAGCACGGACACGGATGCTGCCATAAGCGCAAACACATTGAAGTTTTAAGGCAGCGGGTGCCAGTTGTTGACTCCTTTGCTTGTGTGTGTGCATGTGTGTGTGTGTGTGTCGACACTTTTGCCGGGCATGTCATGTAACAGGAATTTTAATTTAATTACACTTTCCAGAGGCTGCCAAGTGGCAACGAGCAGCAACACCGAGATTGAGGCACCCCCAAAGCGCCGTAGTCCGGGCAGCTGCCCTGGCAAAAGTAGGTATGCACATTAATAGATTAGCTGAGTATGCAGCCAACTGATAAGAAATCAATAAAAATCAGCCTGGCATAAATCATGCGCCCATTTGCGCCCTGTCTGGCGATTCTTATCGCGCTGTAGACCCGAAAAGCAGTCAAAATCTCGCCCTGCCCGCTCAACGCTTTACCTGTACCGTAGGCAAGTGCAAATTCAATATTCATAATTTGACTTGAAAGAATTTTGGCCAACGGCGTCGCGACGACATAAAAATCAATAAGCCAAATTCTTTGCGGAGCTCGAAAACTTTTAACAGGTAATTTCGCGGCGCCTTTTATTTGCCATTTGCTGCTTTGTCATATCAATAGACTTGCTCCTGGCTGGTCCTTGAATACATAGCCACCATCACACCCTCCTTCTCCACAGCGTGTTTTCTCCTGCTCCTCTTCTCGCTTTCTCTGAGCCTCTGGCACAAGGCCGCAATGAGTTCGTGCCAAAAAATAATTTCCGACTCGCAGACGCGCGGCGACTTTGCTGCACTTATTGTTGTTATCAACGCCTGAAATATGGCATTTTAATTTTATTAGCTGCCTTGCCAACACACACACACACACAAACACATCCAAGCAGTTCGCTGCGATGGCGTTGACAAGGTTGGGCAATTTTACACAGTGGTATGAAGTGTGTGAAAATTTGGTTAGAAATTAATATATTTTTAATTGCGACATGGTATATGAATTGGTATATGAATATAATATATAAATAAATATATATGTATGTATAATAAAATACATCATTGAATCCATCATTAAAATTTCTTTATTGATTTTTATACACTTTTTATTATGCTTTTGTTATTTTTTGCGAACAAAATTTTGAATTAATACAATTTTTTAAAATTGCATTAAAATGCAATAAAAATAAAAGCTTCAAATTAGAAATAAAAATATATACACATAATGCTTTATGAGCAATAAATATTTAAACATAAGCTTATTATATATTGCAAAATATTAATCAACAATAATAGTAATATTAATAATGAAAAAAAAACACAAATAATACTGATATTAATAATTATATTCATTATTAATTTACATCAAGGCTCATAATGTCTAAGCTAACAAGCAATCATAAAGTAATAATAAAAATATTGATCCTTATTTTATAGTAATATGTTTCTACTAAAATATGTTTAGTTTCTAAACTGAAAACATGCAACATTATGCTATGAACTATTACAAAATAATCAATTATATTAAACTAAGCCTCAGTCAACACCATCCTATTCCATTGGCACCCATTGTACGATTGTTTTCCATATTGTTGTTATTGAATTGTTCTTGCAACAGCCTGTGGCTGTGGCCGCCAGCTGAGAGTCGCTGTGGCAACTGCGCATGCTGCGCACTGTCTGCGTTGGAGTTAAGAGAATATTCTTTATGGGCGCCCATCGAAGAGCCATCAAGGAACAGTTTAGCATCTAAAATTAAGTCGTTCGCTGGGGCCAGGTCGAAACTTATTGCCACTTAAAGTTGCGTTATTATGTTGCAGCTCTCAGCTGGCCCCCCAAAATGCTCTTAAGCCAGCCGTATCAGGTCAATAATTTATGCCTTAGTCTGCTCTTTCAGTTTTGGCCTGGTTTACGCTTTGCTTCTGTTGTCATTTGGACGCGCCTTTGCCTGCCTTTTGTTAAGTATTTCTTTTGAGCGTTTTTATTCTCAACGTCGCTCGGAAGCGTTTTTTGGCCGGCTCCTCTGGCGGTTACCGACGCGGAGGCGGCTAGTTGGCAAATTGGCGGCGCTGCGTGCGGGGCAGTCAAGAGCTTCAAGCGCAATTCTCGTGCCGTTATAAAAAAAAAAAAACAAAACCAGCAAAGAAAAGGCAAATTTTCCAGTGTTTAGTGTCATGGCAATTGCCTCTATCCACAAATTGCCGCCGGAAAAATTGCGGTGAAAAAAGAATCCGCCCGGTGCTGTGCTAAGTAAATGTGTGTGTCTGAGTTGTTGTTGCTCTTGCTCCGTGGGTGTCGCTTGGCGATCGCGGTGATGAGCTGGCGCCGATGCTGAAGCTACCACAGCAAGACAGCCACCGCTCCTGCCACCGCGAGGCCATAGAAAGCGATCATGTGCCCCATAACGCAAATGGAATTGTTGTGCACAATTATACTGGAAAAACGAAAACTGCGCCTCCGAACCAAGCGAAAAAAGTTCCACACATAACAAGCGGCAGTCCTTACACAAGATTCGTCTTCTAATTTCGGTTTCAGCTCTGACACTTGAAAGACAACCACGTTCGAGGCGGCACTTTCGGGCGACCCAGGTGAATAGTAGATCCATAAATATGATAGATTTCCGTAATAATAACTGCAAGTCTCAAGAGTTGTATTTTGTTTTCAATCTTCTCGTTTTGTTTTGTTTCGACTTCATTAAAGTTGGCCAACTTTGAACTTTGCTGTGCTTTGTGCTGCTGCAGCAGCTGCTCACAATATTTTGAACTACTTTACAACTTTGTTGCACTTGGCCAACTGTGAAAGCCAATGACAAACTGTCGAAATGTTTTGTTGCCTCCTTAACAATATATAAATCGCATTTTTTGACCAGTACTCGTGCAGCTGTAGATCTAGTCAAGTGTATTGTCAAAACTTTTATGATGTCCGTGGGAAAAGAAATATTTGGGCAAAAAAGTGCTATAGTAGCTTAAAAATATATACTTTTTGTAGTTACAAAACTGTTGTTTCGACTTGTACATAAGTTTTTATTCAAAAAATAAACCTAGTTCTTAGTAAGGTAAAACAAGAGTTTCGATAAATCTTTTCACAGTTTTCTATGCGAACATATACAATAATTAAAAGGTGGAAATAATCTTTTTACGTAAATTCGCTTATGATCCAATAAACTTTTAGGGATCCCTTTTATCATCTTATTGATATCAGCGACTTTAACAGCTTGCTATAGAACATTTTGAATATTATTTCAAATATTTCCTAAGCATGTAAATTAATAGCGAAATGTTGTCATCATATACATATAACCAAAATTCCTCATATATAATTAAAATGACATAGTTATCATAATAAAAGTCATATGCGCCTTAGATTCGGCAGTCTAGAGCCTCTTCTGTCTGCTGTCAATTTATGTGAAATCCTAAATGTTCCCCCCATTTAATACTTTTCCTTTAAGATTAAATGCGCTCAACTCTCGTGGCAAGATCATGTTTGTGTGTTTAGTCAAAATGTGAGGCAATCGGCCCGCAGTTCGGCCAATGTTCAGATTCCGGTATGGCATCTGGAATCTGTTTTATGTGTCTCATTTTATTTTTACCTGCCCGTGCCCACATGAGAGATGTTCCATTGCATGGCAAATGCTCTCCTGGCGCCCCGCATGTCACAAAATTTAATGCATTTCATTGCCGCAAGAAAACAACAACAACAACAGCAATAAAATGTGTAACGCATGAGATGAAAAGCAGCGCAGGACAAAAAAAAAACACAAAAACAAGCATTGAAAATGAAAAAAAAAGGAAACAGCAGCAAGGCAAAAATTTTAAACATGGCGCGAACATAATGTCCTGTGTCCTTGCCCGGTACCGCCAACCCCGCAGTCTGCCCTTCCGCCCGTTCATCTGTCCGGGAGCTCGTTTCGTTTTGCAGCTTTTTCTTTTTTTGCAGCGTTGCTTTGCGAATTTCCCTTCTGCTGTTGTTGTGAAAATCGAACATTGATTTATGGCGTGTGTGTGGCGAGGAAAAAAGTGTGGCCCCTGGCAGCAGGAGGAGGAGGAGGTGAAGCGGAGGCAGAGGCAAGCAAAGGTTCTACACAGCCACGGGCCGAGCCCGATGACGATGATGCTGATGAGCTGGAATTGTTTTTGATATGTTGCGCACATATGCAGGTCGCAGATACTCTTCTACCCTATCCACGCACACTTTCAGTTGCGATTATCATTTGTGACACACTCGTACACACACACCGACACGTACACACATACACGCACATGCACATACGCAAAGGATGCAGCCATTCGCCTGCGTCGTCCCTCATTTTGCATTGAATGGAAATGCATTTACAACAACGGCGGGGGAAATAAAGAAAAAATTGTAAATGCAATTCGTAGGGCATAAATTTAAAAAACGCGTGTCACATGTCGATTCTCGATTGTTCGCAAATTAATATATAAAATACGCGCTGCGAACTACAAACTGCAAAAATTGCGGCTGCTGCTTGCGGTTTTTGTATTGTTCAATTTCGCTTTTGCGGTTTTTAGTTCAAATGCGAAATGTTAAGCATCGATTTGTACCTGGAATATATTCGGATTTGTGCCAAAATGAGTTCGATCGGTGTCGCTTAACAACAATTAAATGCAACGCTTCAGTTTATGATTTATGCCCGAAAAGTGCAAGAATTCAAACCATGCACAAGTAGGGAAAGAATCGAATCGTTTTGATTTGGCTTGTGAACCAATGTTGTTGTACTCGATCCAATATGAGATATACATAAAATTTTTTGACTATAATTGTAGTAAATATCAAAATCAGTTTAGATTTCTACTTTTAAAATTAATTGCGGAAACCTAATATATATTTTAGATTTTCATCACTGTCAACAGCCAGTTAGTTATAATACATATATTAAAAAATTTTTAAAACTGCTTTTTACAAATATCAAAAATGATTTTATTTCGTATAAAATTAGCTGCGCAGAACCGTAGCGTGCTTGGCATTGAGAGATATAAACCGTCAAGTCAGTTACAGAGGGGTTGTTGTAAAAATACACTGACGGAAGCATCTCCGACCGCATAAGGTATATATATTTTATTAATCAGGAGCTGAGTTATGCCACGACCTTCTGTATATCCGCTCGTCTGTCCGTCTGTCTGAACTGAAGAAGCTCAAGAAATAAGACTTATAAATATATGAAGATAAGGTTTTACTTATTAGCAATAGATAAAGGTATATTATTTCAATTTTTTGAATACCTCTCCCATTCCCCTTAAAACTATAAAATTATAACTATGGGTATATGATCCAGCTGAGCCCCGGCAGCCATTGCTATTATTTACTTATCTAGTTTTAACTATTTGATTAGTTTATATAAATAAATCAAACAGAAAATAACTATGGGTTTATATAGAGTCTTTGGTATGCCATTTTTAGGCCCTGAAATTGTGGGGTAAGTGAAGTTAAGGCGTGCAAAGAATGTTTTATACGGCAGCTTGGCGCGGAGCTCAAGGCATATCCTGATCGGGCCCTCCCGGCAACAGCGCTCTTATTAAACATGTATTTAAGCAAAAAATGGAAAATGTCCTATACTGAACTTAAATATGAAAATTTTATCTGTAAAAGCACATTCAATATTATTTAGCTTTCTAAAATATTTATCACTAACTAGCTGTTGACCATATATATTCTCATATTATATTAATTGCTAACGACAACCGTTTACAGCTGCCGCAGACCTAGGAAAACAGTTCAATTAGAAGGCTGCGCCTAGGCTCGGGTGTAGAGTTGGATTTGAAGGAGGCCCCCTGGGCCTGGGTCTCTTGAAAGGCATTTGGCAAATGAATTCATTTATTTCATATTGCGATGAATCAGCTGCGGCTTGCAATTGCCATTTTATTGTGATGGGGGCGGGTCGACGCTCAGGGGGCGTGCTGTGGCTGCGACTGCGGAGAATTGCAGAAAACGCCACAAAATCGACAAACGATGCGCTGCGCCCTCGAACTGCGAACCGGCTGCGGATTAAGTTGTGAATCGTGATGCTGACTGCGACTGCAAGTGGACGAGCTTGGAGTCTGAAGACCTGGGTCTGTGGTGCGGTTCGGTTTTGCCCTGCCCGCGGTGATTAATCCATGAACTCTGGGCTCAGCAGATTTGCAACGGCAGATACTTGGAGTGCTTGCAACAGATGCAGACGCGCCTTCCACCTGGTCCCAGTTGAAGACGCTGGCGCAGATCCAGACGCAGCCGTAGACGCAGACGCAGTCAGAGGCCTTGTGGCCCCTGCTCGGAGACGGGGAGCAGGCGATATTTAACCCATGATTACAATGTTTGTAAATTTTGGTGTGTCTTTACCCTTCAGACGGGCCGTCTCCTGCCGCCTGCCATCTTGTTTTCACCTTGCGGCCAATTTGTTCGAGAAACTGTTCGGACTCCGCGACTCGACAGCGCGCAAAATGCACCTAAATTGGCCCTGGCCACTGCAGCTGCTGCCACAGAAAGAGTGAGAGAGATAGGGAGAGAGAGGGATGCGGAAGTTGGGGCTGCGGATGTTTGGGGGCATCATTTGGGTCCTCGATTGGCTGAGCTGCCGCACGCCTGGTAGTTGAGCAATTTATTATTGCCGCAAATTGATTTTTATCTACGCTTAATCGATTGCTGCGCACGTATGTTCCTAGGCCATTCACATGTGCCAATGGATGGGAGGGAGGCCCCGCATGGGATGTGAGGAGGGTGCTGGGGAGTGCAGTGGATTAAGGAAATTATTTATGTTAGTTCACACGTTGTTTTACACGTTATTTATTAACAGCGTTTTCTAGCGCAAACGATGCGACCTTGGGGCAAATGGGCATCGATTATGCCGCCGTGTTAGAAATTGTCGGCTTCGACGTCGCAATCGCAATCGACGTCGCAGTCGCAGTCGGCGCAACAGTCGTTGGCTGTGTGTCTTTCGGGTGTGAAGGTGATTTACAGTGGGTAGGTGTACATGCATGATTCGCTCATTTTTCAGCTTGCCTTAGATATTTATGACAGAGAAATGAGCGCCAATTGCCGCAATTACCGGCGCGTGTTTAGCCAGCGGTGATTTTTAGGATCGGCCAATACTGATTCGAGCTAAAATGTGTTAGCCAGAGGATATGAATTGTATAGAGCTGGATTTATTCCATTCCTTTTTATTGCACTTGTTAGCACACGTCTCCCTATGAAGTTCCAGATCTTTAGATTGCACTCAAATTATTCTGTTTAAATTACCATTCTAACATTTTTAGAATATTGTTGAATTATTCTAATACAATCGCATGAGTTAAATACTAAAATAGTTTATAGGTATTTAATCAAATACAATTTTAAGCATTCTCTGTACATAAAACTGTGTGTCCTGACTGAGGGACTGATTGGTTGTCAAAGCACTTTATGTAGCAGCTAGGAAGCTGAAATTTTCATTGTGGTTACATTTTGTCATGAAGGTGAACGGTAAGACGGGCATGTATAAAAGAATCGAAAAAATCCAATGCATTTTTTTTTGCTCATCGATCGGCCTTTAGCTCATATGTAAATATCTTTGCTGAAATTCGATTAAACTTAACAAAAACGTGATGCAGCGATTTGAGAAAGTTGATGCATTTGCCTGTCGATCCGTATGTTCACAAGGGGCACTAATTGACTCTTAAATTTATGCTTTAATAGGAACCGTTAGATTAGGCTCACCTAAATGTCTATCCTTACATATGACACTATAAGAACTAGAGAACGGAAATGTAGAATATACCTCCTTCTATTGCTCTCGCAGATTAAGCTTAAATTAACATTTAAAACACTTTAGCATGAAATCGATCAAAATCGATATCGAAATACTGTTTTTAGGACATATCTAGATAGATAGTAGACAGGAAGCTATAATAATTGTAAAGGCAGCTCTATGCTGGCTGCTGGGTATCTGCTAGCCGGTAAAACGCGAAAGTAGCGCTCTTACTTGCTTATCGTCAATTTGAACGTACATTTCCTGATCCACACTTCAATTTCTAAATGACACGATATTGATACGATGAATTTGTCACCATGCTCTTACACAAGTAATCCCATATCCACCTTAAATTGTTAAAGCTAAAACCCGGAGAATATTCTGTAATATTACGAAAATCGACGGACAGCAACGGCGGCCGCAACAATATAAAAATAAAATAAAAAAACAAGAGGAAAAAGTCGACATGCACTTTTATCAGAGGGTAATAATTCATTACACACTTTTATGCGGCCACTCCCCCGGCTGCCATGCCCCTCGCTGATGATGCTGCTGTTGTTTTACGCCTTAAACCATCAGGAGAGCAGCAGCAGCATCGGATGTGCTGCATTTACCGCATTCGACATGAGCCTGCCCCGCTGACGGCTTTCCATAGCCCTCTTCTATATGCTCTATGTGCCGTTTACTTGGAAACAGGCAACGGGCAACGATAAAGCGAAGGGAGTGGGACGGGAAACGGGACTGGTCACTGGAATGGTCAGTTGATTGTTTCTTGTAGCTTGCGTGATGGTTACAAGCGCAGAGGGCGGGCCTGTGGGGTAGACGGCGGCAGAGGGTAAAAGATGTGTTCATCAGCGTTAACATAAGACTGGCAGCTTTTAACGGTTCCACGAGTAACTGTTTGTGATAAGGCCAAAACGCGTCAGTGCTGGCCCACGGCACGCACCTATGTGTGAGTAGGGCGGCCAAGCACCTGGGCAGGCACGGCGGCGGATAAGCCACTCGCTTGGCCAGAGCTCAATTAACTAATTGTACACAATGGACTGCAATCAAGTTTGGTGCCACAGCCCAGCGGAATTGTGTGAATAATATACATTAATTGCGTACCAGTTAACACACACGCACACACACTGACGCACACACAAAAAAAGGCGCTGCCCGAAAAGGGGGTTGGGCCAACATCATCATGTCGCTTGATGGATAAGATTTCAGGCGGCTGAAACGGGTCTCTAAAAAGGACTAGGAACAGCGCCCGGAACCAGGACCAAGCACTAGGGCAAGCTGGCAGGCTGGCAGGCAAGCCGAGCGCCATAAATCAATGTAACTGTCAACGTCATCGGCATCAGCAGAGCGTCAATATTAGCAGCAACAGCAGCAACAAGAACAACAAGAACGGCAACGACAACAACGACGAACAACCCCCGAAGTATGCAGCAGTAATCAGAGCTCTGGCCTAGCCACGCCCATTAACTCATGCGCCCATCGGCCATGACTGTGAGTGTGTTAGAAAGAAAGAGAGAGAGAGTGAGCGAGTGAGAGAGCGAGAGAGAGTACGATGGGAGCTTGTTTAGTTTGGGTTTCATTTTGCATAGGCAACACTTTTTCTAGCGATGACGTCAGCAAACATGCAATAAGTAAATTGTTTCAAACTGTCAACCCACACACACACACACACACCTACATACATGCATACGCATATACACACACACTTAGGCTGCATATGTATAAGTGATTTCCTCGTTTATAACGCACAGCAGACAGACAGGATATTACAAGCTGCCTGTGGGGGAAATTAGATCTTCCAACTGCGTCTTAACAAACAAGACAACATCTCAGAATCCGAACCAGACTCAATCTCAAACACACACGCACACACACTCCCTGGTTAGCTGAATAAGTGGGAAAAGTCAAAGTCCATGTCCCCGGAGGCGTTTGGCGCCAGCAAATACATGTTGCACTTAATTGGAACGATTCCGTCTGTGAAATATGATTTTGGTTCACATTTTTGTAGAGAGCGGGGCATGGAATGCTCCATATGACATATAGAAATACTTGAGATTTTGGGCAGGCATGATATATTAAAAATTTAATTCAATCCCCACTCAATTCACGGAGAAAGATGGCGCATTTTTTTTTTTACTAGCAGCACAATTATTTTAAATTATTTATATGTTATTTCTATACTGTCCACCTATTTTATATTCGAATAAAAACATAGAAATAAGTTTAAAAATGGTTTATTAAATTTCTTAATTTAAAAGTCTTGGAATTGGTAGAATTATTCATCTGAACTTTTATAATAGTGTTTTCCAAACTCTTAAGCAAATGATATAATATGTTTATTTTTTAGTTTCTGATCTTTTTTAATTTTAAATTAGAAGTATTATATTCACCATCTTCCCATGTAAACCCAATATTAATATTAATTTGTCAACCAAGCCTGTCTAGAAAATTAACTAATTCCCGATCCTTCTGCTCTTTTCATTGCAGGTAAGCACGCAAATAGTTCCGCACACCTGTAGTTGAGGCAGGCATTCATGCAGCTTCAGCTGAGTTGGGCAAGTTGGCCACTTGGTTCTAGATACGTTTCAAATGCCTTAAATGCGCATGCAGCATTCCTGCAGTCGCCTCTATCTGATTTCTGTCAACATTAAAATTGCAGACTTGACAATGCACAGGAACAAAAGCAGCGAAAACAACAACAGCAACAACAACAGGAACATCAGCAACAGCAGCAACTAACTAAGTAACCCACAGATACTCACAGCGACTGACAGGCAGGGTGCAGGGGGAGCGGAGGGAGCAACACTAAGACTAAGAGTAAAAGATGCTGTTGTTGTTGTTGTTGTTGTTGTTGTTATTGTTGTTTTGTTAGTGCATGTATCTCAAAGTGTATTCCTAGCGATAACACAAAAGGCTAAAACGCCTCAAACTAGCTGACAGTGGGACGGGGGCAGTGCAGCAGTTGCAAGAGCGAGAGCCAGAGCCAGTGAGTGGCAACAGAGATTATAAATTGAAATTGAGTTCATAAAACACGAATCAGCAAAACGTTTAACATCTTTATTTCTGCGAAATGGCAGAGACGGCAACATCAACCTCACAACCGGCAACCGCAAGAGTCGGCATCGGTCGTGGCATTGGTCCTCGATGCAACGGCAACGGCGACGGCAACTGCGACTGCGATTGCGACTGCGACTGCGACTGCATCTGTGGCAGCAGTTGAAGCCCAAGGTGCGAGTTCGAATGCAATCAAACAAGCGTAAGTCAATTGCACAACTATGCTGGCTGCTGGCTGTTGGCTGTTGACTGGTGGATGCTCCGTATGCTGCATGCCCGTTGCTGGTGAGGCACGCTGCCAAACAGCACAGTTCCACCAAGCCCAACCCAGCCCAATCCAACTAGCTCAACCAACGGCCCAGCAAATAGACAGACAGATGTACGCGAGTTGCAAGCTGCCAAACAGGCGATGCGTCGCTATGCCCAACGACGCGTCTGTTCGCCATACAATGGGGCACATATAAAGATTTTCTGAAAGAAAATGAATGCTTTGCCAAACAGAAATTTATCGGTTAGAAAACAAGTTATTTTATCTTATGTTCATTCAAGCAAAATTAGAACATATAAAAACATTTTCATAAATCTTCAATCTGTTAACTCTAAAACAATATTAAAATTTTTATCAGCTTTGGGTAAATAATATTGAAATCTGCCCTAATAAATCCCCCGTCTGAATGTCATAATACTCCTCTTACGCTCTCCCCCTCTCTGTCTATCTCTCACTCCAAATCGAATCACACTCTAGACAATTATAATTTTTGTCTAAAATTTAACCACTTAGTACCACTGTTCAATGCTGAGATGCTGTGTGCACACAGAATGTGGAATGTGCACGCGTTGAATTTCTTGTAGACGTGCGATAAAAATTTGCGACATTGCAACAGTTTGGCGAACGTGCGAGGTGGAGGTGCCTCTGCCTCTGCCTCTGCCTGCCACAGCACCTCCTCCTTTGTGGAGCGTTGCCAGCTGGCGTGTTGCGAGGCACTCAATGCCCGAGCTCTTAGCCATAAGCCGCAGCGCACAAAGCAGATGACATGCCGATACTGTTAATCTGCGTGAATAAAAATGTAAATGAATTGAAGATTGCGCCGCCATCGAAGTCGAAGTCGTAGTCGAAGTCAAAGTCGGAGCCAGTGTCAGGGGCATCATGAAGCGGCAACATTATGAGCTATGGCCGTGGCTGGTCACTTAGGTGCCTACAAAACTGCCCGGACATGTGACAAGCGAGATTAGACCGAGGCAATCAGCCAGGCAACCGTGGACAACGTTTAATAAACCATGACGTGCAGGTGAGCATCAGGCACTGGTTCAGCTTCATTAACACACTCTGGCTCCAGTTGATGCTCAGCCTGCGCTGACTCCAACACAAATAGTTGATCGAACCTTTTGGCCAATGGCAGCGCCTGCGAGTGTGCGTCAGTCGTAATAAAGTGTGGACACGTTTAGCACCAAATGATGGCCAGATCGAGTCCATAAGACGATGCGGACACAGACGGCAATCAAACTCGAAGTCCACTTTAGCCACGTACCGACAATATACTCACTCGTACTACATAAGCAGCCTGAGAAAGCTAACGGCCAAGTTGTTGTTAAGTGTTGTTTGCTTGCTGTTGTTACTGTGGATGTTCGCAAACATGTTTCAAGTCCGAGTCCACCACACGAAAACCAAAAACACAATCAGCAAAAGGCCAGCTGCGGTCAGTGGTGTAGTTGAGCGTGTTGCGACAGAGAAAGGGGTTAAGCTAGTTTAGATTTTAATGGGTGTTAAAAAAGGTGAATCCTATTAAAATCCATAGAAACACACAAATTAAAAGCTAAATACTAAATGATAAATAATATTTGATGATAAAAAAAATAGAGGAAAATTCAAGCTTTAAGACTTACTTGTTACATATTATATTGCTTTTATTTAATTTTAATTTCTTTATTATAACTCCCATTTCTTATTATTGCTTTCATAAATTATTTTTCAAATTTAATGATTTATTTTAATTAAGTTTTAACACAATGCGAAAATAGTTGCAAATAATCTATTCCTTTAATACTTGCCCCTACGGCACTGGCCATAAACCAATCCAGTGCCTCGATTTCCCATATAGTGATTGCTCCTTGTGAGTAAAGTGTTTGTCGATAAACCGTAGCAAATGTGAGGGATGGTTGCGGCTCTGGATGAGGATAGGGATGTGGATGTGGTTGTTTTCTGAGGGGCGGGAGTTGGGAGATGGCGAACGTGTGCGATTGACCGAAGGCGCATATAATAAAAATTAAATCGCACAAAATAAAAATGTTTAAGAGGCGAGTCAGAGGCACAAAACCGACAGCCAACCAGGAAAAATGAAGATGAAGCTAAGAAAGAGCAAGAAGATGTAGAAGAAGTAGAAGAAGAAGAGAAGCGGGAAAAATCGAGTCACGAACATTGAAATATGTGTCCACAGCTGATGAGGAGGACATGGACATGGCGCATTGGCAGACACCGACACCGACACCGGCTGATAAATGCGTGGAAAATGCAACAGCTGCCAGTGCTGGATAACAGCAGGCAGCGGCAGAGTTACTGAAAGCAGCGAGAGGAGCGTGGTGAGCGGCGAGCGGTGAGCGGAGAGCGGAGAAAGGCGCTGTTGGTAAACAAATCATTTGAAAGGATTTTCACACACAATCTATCTTCGTTGGCTTGGCTCAAGCTGACTGCCTGCCTCCGTTGCAGAGAAGCTGCCAAACGGCGACTTAAGAAATTTGTCAGTGCGCTGCGGGGTAATGGGAAATGGGAACAGAACTGGGCAGAGGAACGGGCATAGGAACCTGTTTGCATGCCAAATACAAAACAAGAAAAAGAAAAAAACGAAGAAGGACTGTCAAAGCCTTTGCAGCCTAAAGCGAAAGTGTCAGGCAGCAGGACATGCGGCAGGACAATGGGCGTGAGGATTAGTCCAGGCACCGGCTGCGATTTCGTGCTGCTGTCGAAAGAGAAAGTTGCATTGTTGTGCGGTGCAGTGGGCGAATTTGTTTTTATTATGCACACATTTGAATAGCCAAAACATTGGACCCGAGGCCTTTGTCAGGTCAGTCCAGGTCAGTTGAACTTATGTAACCGAAAGGTAGAACAATCGACATTAGTTACAGCTACACTCGAGCATCGGCAAGGACACACGCAGCCCATTTGCATGGCCTCGCCCATCGCCTAAGCAGCAGGCGGATCAGGTTCAGCATCGTTCAAGGCGAACACATAATATGATGCAATGTCTCTCTTCCTGGCCAAGTCAGGGTCAGCGGAAAGTGCAAGCGACTGTTTTAATGACCTCCAGACAGTTCCCATTAAGATTCCCTTACCGATTCCGAATCAACGCCCGCCTGTGCCTCGTGTGCGGTTGGCGAATTGTAGCAAGGTCAACGTTAATGTATTTAAAGGCCAGTTTTCGGTTTTCTAAGTACCTATCTATATGGTTATTATCCCAATAATTAGTTTTATGACTCAACGCGGCGCTGTGACAATTTTTGAATATAATCAAATTCGTGATGCAATTTGTTTTCAATTGTCTCTCGGCTCCCATTTGGTGCGCATGTGTCGCCGGTCCTAGGTTATTTTTTTCAAACAACTATGGGTTTATTCCATATTCCATATTGTAAGATGTATTTCATATGCTTCAATGTGTCTAGCTTGAGAAACTGGAAGGTGACGTATTTAATAATTCGTATTATCAATTCGTATATCATGAGTTAACATTCAACTGAAAACTTAAGAGATTAGTGAAGAAAGGTTCTTATCCATCCCTCTTTGGCGGACAGCTCCCGGCACACCATTTGCACGAAGTTGAATATCCGCCAAGAGAGATCTTACTGTAGAAAAATATATCCGGCCAAGAGAGATGTCCACCTAATATGGGTGTTCTTTGTATATGCTTGTAGAGTATTTGTAATAAATTTATTATATTTTTATTCAGTTTCTACGTAAAAATATCATTGAATACAGAAAAACAAATTCACGAAATTGTTTCAAATAATGAATATCGGAACTACCTAAAACTCGAAATATTTCGTTGTCTGCAATGTATGTTTGTCAGCCAAATTAAAATAAAACGCTGATAATTTGAATAAATTCCTTTGGCCCAAAAAAATTGAGAACTCTTCGATGACTGACGCTGGCACAGACTCAACTATTTAAAGTTGTGAGCGGGGGCATGAGGACCTTTTTTTAATGGATGTGCCAGTTCGCCTTGTAATTTACACAAAATTAAATTCAAACTGTCCTCGTTGCGTCCGCTTGTTGCGAAAGACAACAGCAAGAGTCCTTCGAGTCCTGCCAGCAAATGAAAAATTCCAATGCATCGTTTGAAGTTTATTGGCCCATAAATAAGAGATGGCCGCAAAGGAGGGCGCTCAACGGGCGACAGCGATTGACAATTTGATTAAAAAAGCGAGCCGGCCAACGAGTTGCATGCACCGTGACAGCCAAGGATGCGTTTCGCATTAAAGTGAAAGTGTGTACACAATTTAATGCCACAATGCAAATTGCCAGCCATCCGCTCTGAGTAATTGTTGCTAATGAAAACGAGCCGGCGGAGTGAAGGAGAAGGCTGCTCTGAAACCTGGTGGTGGCGCATTTAAGTGGCTAATTTCGCTGGGGCCAATTGTCAACGCAATGGCCAGGAATGCGCACTATGCCCACAGCCCGAGTGCTGGCTGTGGGTCGGTTTGGGGGTGTGGCACTAGAGCGTCGAGCGGTTGACAAATGAAATTGCAGGCGATGCACAAAATGCAAATGAAATGTGCAATCGTCCAGGGATGCAGGACAATGCGAATGTGTGAACATCCTGCAACGATCCCAGTGAATATGCATATACATATGTGTGTGTGTGTGTGTGTGTGGCTGCGTGTAGTACATGAGTGAAATGTCCTGCGTGTGTGCGTTGTCCTGCCCGATGTACAATGTCCTGTGCGGACTGCTTTACAAATTTCGCATTTATTGCCAGTGACAAAATATGATACGAAAATTAATATTATTGATTAAATAATTGAAATTGGCGTGCCAGCGACGCACAATGAATTATTATCCACCCACAAAGTTAAATTGCAACAACAACAACAACTGTCAAATGACATTTGTAATGCATTTGCATGTGTGGGTGTGTGGATATTTAGGTGGGCTTGTGCGTGGTGTGTCTGTGCGCTTTGTGTGTATTTGAATGCTTTGACACTTTGAGCTTTGTCAAATAGATTCATATTAATTTAAAGCATTCGCATTATGTTTTGTAGAATATTAAATATAGACCTAAATATTAAATATAAACTAAAAGACCTAATTTTCAACTGATCGTTTCTATGCAATCTGTATGATACTTAAAGACTTTAGTTGTTCCTACTTCGTGCTATGGGATCCAAGTGGGGAGCACTTCATCTCGAAGATTACTTGAAGGGTTTCGGGTCGTCCAGTCAACAGCAATGAGAACAATATTAAGACTCCTGGTATGGGAACAGCTTCGTTATAGAAATATATCAGCCGTCCACTCGGTACACCAATAAACTAGTTTTCTTAAAAAAAAAAGAGTTGTGGCTCTTTTCTATAAAATTGTTCTATATATCTTGCCAATTTAAGAAAGATAAAGGCAGCTCTTTATTCTTAAAAGAATATATTTATGTAAATATATATTTTTATTATTTTCCCCTTCATTCGAATAGTTGCAATCAACAGTAAACAAACTGTTTCTTTGGTGCTTAACACTTAAAGGTCCTCTCTCTGGCTTACTCCCTGCCCCCCGCTTTCCGGACAACCTGATTGTCCTGCGTCTCGTGTCATTTTCCCTCAGTTTTAATAAAATATTTCATAATTCCTGCACAGTTTTGCTATTGACACTTTCTGATGGCATCCTTCGCTGTGTCCTGCCCCCACTCACCGACGCTCTGGTCCTCCCGCTGTGCGGGCAAACGAGTAGGTGAAAGTTCGCCCCTTTGGCGATGGTTTGCATCAGGGCACAATAGCAACAACCATGCCCCATCCCATACGAAACGAAACCCATCAACAACGCCAGCAGCAGACCCTGTTGTGTTGGTGCTGCAGGTGGTGGGGGTAGGGGTGCGCTGGTTAGGGGTAGCTGGGTGGGGTAGCAGGCGTCGGTGGTTGAATTGATTTTAACGTTGATGGCGTTGACACAAAAAGCTTTTACGGCGCCCTCTGCGGTCGCGTACCGTTGACCACCTACGGCGCATCCGCATCCTGTGGCTGCTCCTGTGGCTGCTCCTGTGGCTGCTGCTGTTATTATTGTTGTTGTTGTTGTTGTTGTTGTTGTTGTTGTTGTGGTGCTGCCGGGGAAGCTGCTCGAATGATTTACATACAAAGTGAACATGCCCAAGCCTGAAGCTCTATGTCTGAGTGTGAGTCTGAGTGCGAGTATGTGTGCATTTTGCTGGTGCTTCTTTTTGCCTGTCCTGCCTCGCATGGAGGAAGTCCTGCGGCGGCCGGCTCCAAAGGGCGGAAATTAAAGTTGTGACACGTTTAACCAAACTCTTTTCGGAGTGTGAGCCTTCACATTTTTGGTAATTCCCTCAATTTTTCTGCATGCAAAGTGTTAAAGTTCCCAGTTTTGTTTTTGTTTTGTTCGCCACTCAGCGAAATTGCAACCACCAAATTGTTGTTGTTGTTGCTGCTGCTGCTGCTATTGCTGCTACCTTTCGCTCGAGCGCACAAAGGATATGGCTGGTCTTCTGGTCCTGTTTGTTGCTGCCCTCCAGCTGCGTCAGTATTTCCTTTTTAACCAGCCGCCAGTTGCCAGTTGCGAGTCGCCAGTTGCCAGTCGCTGGCTGCCATTGCCACCAGCGCCAACTGATTGCGATGATTTGGTAGCTGTATCAGCCCCCCCGCTCTACCTCTCTTCCACGTCGCCTCTTTTTTGCCGCCCTTGTCCAGTTGATTTGGCCTCGAAACCATTTACGCCTCTCTGCGCCGGCTCTGGGTAGCGCAGCATGTCTTCTCCTTCGGTAACAGCCATGTCAAAAAAAAATATCCGCCCGTGTCTGCATCCAATTCAAGCGTCGTTTTATTATTATCATTATTTTTTTAAGCTTCTTCTTATTTTTTCGTTTCTCTCAGCTCGCAGGAGTTTGCCTCATGCTTCATTTTTCCTACAGTCTCTCTGCCTAAATGTGATATTGATAATAATAAGAAGAGCGGGTAAATGTGTATTGACAACCATTTTTGATTAATTTAAAAACTATTTTGGATAAAATATATTCATAGGTTCGCTTTTTTTTGTTGCTTATCTAAATTGTACAGTTTTTTTAATCGTAATTCGAATATAATATAAAAAAAACATCGTTTTCGTCCTCACGAATTTACTTCTCACTAATAACTCAACTACCTAATAATATTTTAGAGCCAATGAAGGAACATTTCCTTGGCTTCCATTTGCTTTCCCTTTTAAGGAGTCAAACAGGCCTAACCCATATTTAATTCATTTTCAAGCACTTCATTGTCTTCAGCTGCTACCGCTGAATTAAATTCGGATTCCTCTTCAATTAAGCATGAGGATATTAAAAGGGAATTTTATGCTATTTTGTGCTGATTGCATATGCTTTGCGCGTAGCGCTGACCTAACCCAAGCTCGTAAAATGCAACCCAGCCAAACCCTAACGCACTTAATAATATTCTCATAAAATATAAAAGGCGTTAAATAATTATTTACTTAGCCACTTGGTGGCATTAAAGAATTTGGCACACTTTTTATTGGCCGTTTAGCACATGGCAACGTTGGTTAAGACGTGGTTGGGTCCCGACCATCCCATAAATATTTCCCATAAAAGTAACACTCCACATGAGCAGGAGACTGAGATAGAGAGTGAAAGAAGGCAAATCCGAGACCGAGTCGCACTCTCGGAACCGAGATACACTCAGAGAGAGAGAGATAAATGTCGACAAAGCGATTTGTATCTAATTTTATGAGGCCATAAAAAGCAATCATTTTGCCATTTGGCCCCAGACCCAAATACAAATCCAAAGCCAGAACCAGACCAGACCGCAGCTGGCAGCCATGCCCATAAAATGTGGCCCAGCCCAGCCGGAGCTGAGAGTCGGCAGTTGAAAGGTTCTAATGCGGCAGTTAAACGGATTTTATGAGCTCTGTGAGTTTGGTTAAGTGAATTACATGAATTGGCTGCTTATTGGCTTTTAATTGCTGTCTTGAGTCGCCCGGCCAGAGGGCGTGGCCCTGGAGTTCAAGCCGGAGCGGAAGCGGGCAGCTTTTCATTTCCTCAGGTCACTGGCAAACGATCAAAAAATGTGCTGCAGATAAGCGTGTCACATAATTAATTGGACACAATGAAAATTTCAACTAATTAGCACACAAAAAACAAAAACAAAACACGAGCGCGGGGGAGGAAACGCACAAAACACGATGGTTCAGCTGAGTCTGAGCTCCGAGTCTGGGCGGGTTGGGGTTGTCTTTGGGAACGTGCACGAAATAAAAATGCGCAGTAAAATATAATTTAATGAGTTCATAAAATAATAAACACAAAGCCAAAGCCAAAAAACCAAATACATTTCAAGGTTCTGTGCACAGCAAAGGGCAGACATGTGTTAAGAGCAGCAGCCCACAAACGCCGCAGACCAAGCGTTTGAATATTAAAGGAGAGAAGCAAATATTTTCAGCTGAAATCAATTTTGATAATTATTAAAAATTAGATACATATGTTGCGGCGCCAACGCTGCAGCTGTGCAGAGGCGGCAAGGGGGCAAGGTGGCAAGTTTCTTCATGAATGAAAATCTATGTAGCAGCACGGCCCAAGCAGATGCCGCTGCCTGTGCACCTTTCCATGGACAACAAAAGCAGCAACTTTTGACTGCCAGCGGTATCCGGGTTCCAATTCGGGTCCAGCACCTCAATTTGGGCCCATAAATCAATCGATGCGTTGCCCGCGTTCCAAACTTATTCAACAAAATCTCCATGAGTGTGTGTGCGTGTATTTTTGGTATTATATTTTATTTTCGGAAATGTCGAAAAAATAATCAACAACAATATAAATAAATATATATATGTGCAGCGACTCATAAAATTGTTGCGAAACACTCTAAGAATACTTATATACGTATATTGAGAGTAGGCATCACTTTTCACATTTCCCAACATTTCTTTTGAGCTCTCCCGCACTTGTGACACTTTTTGGGTGCTAAAACTGTCAAGTTTTCTGTCTTGTCATAATTAAAACGGAAATTTTTTAACAAATTTTTTGCCCATAAATAATTGTCGCCCTCTTTAGTTCAGGGGGCGGGAAATCCATTTGGCAGAAGGCGTTGACGGCTGATTTGGCAGACAACAAAAAGTACATAAATTTTAAAGCTTCTCTTCCACATGCAAAACAATAAACAATAACAAACAGCAGACTCTGACAAATAATATCTTTGGTTAATTTATGTAGCCTTTTTAAATACCTCTTAATATTATCTTAAGGTTTATTTTAACATTTTTTGAATTTGTTAAACTAAATCCAAATTGACAGCTAAATGTATTAACAAAGCGTTTTTATAATAGAATATGTGTTTAAGAACAATTCAAAATTATACTAAATTAAGAAGAATTTCAGTAAATTAAACTTAAAATCTATTCAACTGTTTATAATGTATATCTTTCAAATAGACTACATAAATGTGTTAAGAAACTTATTCCAAATAAGAGTAATATTGACGTTAGCTTCGGCAGAGACTGCCGCGTACCTCTGAGTGTGACTGCAGACATGATATCACCTCCATAATTAAAACATTTATGTATGAATATTGAGCTCCACTGAAGAAATTCTAGTTAGCCATAGCTTCAATTCTTGCATTACGATGGACCCAAGCGCTATGCAATTTAACAATTTCCCAAAAATTCCGGCACGCATTGCCATATAGTGTTATTTATACCAGGAATTACAACACACACATAAAGTTGAGTAATCCTCAAGTAATTTCCCACTCCGGAATTATGAATGGTTCGTGTAATTAGTGCAAAGCGCACTACATGATTCTTATCTCGGCCAACAATAAAACTCGATTTGAGGCTGAATAGTGAGCAGTGTGCTTCTCCGCCCCTTGTTAGGGGCGGGGGGTGTTCCTGGTGTTGTTTATTTTAATTACGAATATATTTTTAAATGCTAACATGGCATACGACGAAATGGAAATGGAAATGAGAAATGTTTGCACGCACATGTCATGTCAACTACGAACGCATAAAATTTATGCTGAACACGCAAATCCAACAAAGAAATCAACACGAGCCGAGCCAAAAATTAAACACAAGCTGTCCAAAAATATTATAAACATAACAAAATAAATATTCAAAAATGAAAAACACGAATTGAAGCGCCTTCGAGATCTATTTGAAAATTGTGCCCCATTGTGTTTCTCGGTTCGCGGACTGCAAGTGATTGCCAGTTATTATTAGATGGACGCCCCAGACGGACGGGGCGCCAATCTGTACCCCCAAATCAAAGTTCCCGAAAAGCCGAGCAGAGCGCTCGACTTGAATGAAAGGTGCAATTTTTATGATTTATCGCCGTTATTATTATGAAAGACGCAAGAGGTGGGAACGAAAGCAAACCGAGAGCCAAAAGAATTTCACAGCGCTAAATTATTCAAAAACGAAATAGGAACGTGGGTCGCCGTCTCCGTCGTCGTCGTCGTCGTCGTCGTCGTCGCCATCATAAGGTAGCACTCTGTAATTTTCTAAGTTAATGCCATCCCGCTTCAGCTGCCCTATCGTCCATCCCGTTCTGGCATGGGTATTTACCCAGGGCCTGGCGTAGGGTCTTCAGGCAGTCGTTTACAAACGGCAAAAACAAAGGAAATTAAAGCGACTGCAGACCAAGTGGAAGTGGAAGATGGCGCGCCAAACATTAACATATGCAGCAGTTCACACGATATATTCACCCACACACGCGCGAGCACACACACACACACACACACACACTCATACACTCGTGCACTGACAGGTGCCAAGGCATTGAACATTGACTGGCAGCACGAGGAGCACTTGGCCCGGGTTCAGGCATTCACCCACTTACAGCTCTCGGAGTCGCCTTCAATCAATAAGCGTTTACGCCAACTAACTGTAATTGGTGTGTGCCTATCGCAAATCTATCGATAATTTAGCCACAATTTGCGCCTTGCTGTTATCGCCGCAAATTTGAATGGCGCACAGGCACCACCTCAAGGTACCCCACTTCGTTGTCGGGTCGATAAGCCAATTTAGTTGCATGGCCAACGATCAAAACTGACCGGTCCACGTCCACGTAATCCCCTCCTGCCCCACTCACACAGCTGCAGAGAGACAGGCAACGGCAATTTCAAATTGCAACGCCGGTGGTGCTGCCAAACGAGAAAACAACTCGAAAGGCAACGTATTCACCATGGGCCAGGTGATGTGAATAGCTTGGCAAAGCATTTGAATACTTATTTGGTCATTTTATTAATTCTTTGAATTTTTAAGATAATATTTTGGAATTTAGGTTCGCATCTCTGGCTAGGGTATTAATATTGTAATTCACAATAGCCTAGGGTTTTTACCGTTGAAAGCTTTTAGCTTTATAGGTAGTTAGCTATTTAAGTTAGCTTTTTTACTTAACTATAATATAAAATTATTCCTCTTAAACTTGTAAATATATATAAAATAAAATATACATGCGTAATAAATATCTAGATATATATTTTTAATAAATACAGTGAAAACTCTCGTCGGGTAATTGATATCCGCTCTAGAGGAGTGCTCGCCTAATAGAACTTTAAGTGCTTTGAAAAGAAATGTACCCCCAAGAGGGGTGTCCGCCCCGTAAAAGAGTTTTCACTGTTCCTTAAACATTTTCAGATTAGATCTAAGGAAAATAATATTTTTACATTCTTTTTTTGATAAGATTTTGACAAGATCTGTTTGGGAAAAATGTAGATATTGGTAATTATAAATGGATTATACTAGAGAAAAGTAGAGATGTATAAATAGGAACTGTCGAGCCTGCAGAATTGAGTTTCAACGTTTGAAACACAAACACCAAGTTTAAGGTTTCGTTGCAAATTCACGCCCTTTGCCCCACTGTGCTCGCCATTAGATGGATGCATGACGCATGACGGAGACTGGCTAAAGCCTCGGCCAGACACCAACACACATATGAATAGAAGCACGCAGCGCGTTTGACTGACATCCACTGCGAATGAGTTAGTGAGCTATATGTGCTATATATACGTTTGCTGTGTATTTGTGGATATGGTAATATGTGCGAGTGTGAGTATCTAACTTGGAGCACTTCGGACAGGTTGAGACACACGCGTAAAAACTACACAAATTGACGGGGCAGCCGCCGCGACTGGAGGCTTAGCGGGGGCGCTGCGCAACAGAGAGCCGAAGCTGGAGCGGGAATCGAAGTTGGAGTTGGAGTTGGAGCTGGAGTTAGAGCTGTAGGCTGCTAATCGCTTCGACTGCAGCCCAGGGCAGCCAGTCAGACGAGCGACTGAGCAAAACTGACCAACTGCACAGATCATAGACGGCAGATAGCAGGGCAAACTGTGGCCAGGAGCTGGAGACGCCGATGCAGGGGCAAATGTACATGTCCATCCGGCAGTGCGGACTGGCTGGCCGGCCACGTTCGGCCAATTCCAGGCAATTCTGCAGTCAAAGCGTTCGTATTTTGATTGATTTTAAATGATTATGGTTGACATTGATTTATGTGCGCCTCATGCATATATTGGGCCACAAGATGGCGATGGCGCGAGCTCCAGAGACGCAGACGTGGCAGGAACAGTTGTTGTTGGTGTTGGTGTTGGGGCCAGCAGGCGACTTTCAGCGCATGTGAAAGGTGGCCGAGGCCGGCTCAACTGATTCGCACGCACTCTGGACAACCGAACCGGACCAGCCC
This sequence comes from Drosophila virilis, assembly GCF_030788295.1. Lineage (NCBI taxonomy): Eukaryota > Metazoa > Arthropoda > Insecta > Diptera > Drosophilidae > Drosophila > Drosophila virilis. The sequence goes on along the minus strand of NC_091544.1, from coordinate 17,529,219 downwards.
GGACCGGACGATTCCGATTTGGCTTAGAGCAGCCTTAGAATGGGTCTCCTCCAGTTCAAGCTGAAACGGGAGACTATTCAAAGCACGTTCCTGACCTAATATAAGTAAAAACGCCCACCAAATTACCACAAGCTGCGAACTTTTTCCTTCATGTTTGTGCCTTGATTATGGGTTTCAGATGGCACAGAAATGTGTCTGTGTGCCTGGGTATGTGTATGTGTGTGAGTGTGTGTTTCGGTCATCTTGCTGCAGACGGTCAGCTTTCTTCCCTTTCATATTATTATTTTTTTATTATTATTTTTTTTTAGCATTTTGGCAATCTTTTTGGGCCTGTGCCACCTTATTGGCATTGGCAGCTTTTCGCCCTCGTTTCAGTTTGCCTCTTGGATTTGATTTTAATGAATCGATTTGAACTGTGCGCTCATAAGTTCCGGGAAGCGGCCAAATTGGATTACCATGTTGGGTCTGGCATAGGGACTGAGATTGGAAATTGGGTCTGAGCATGCAATTCATAAAGGCTGAACCGAAACTCATTGACGAACGAAATATTCGACACATGTGGAGTTTATGCGGGCGCAGAGGCAAATATATAATCACATGTTTACAGAGAACATAGTACGGATAAAGAACTTCAGGCAGTATATGCATATATATATTTGATATTATATTGGTACGCATTCTTGTAACTTACAGAAATATCAGTTGAAGCCCGTGCCTAACTCTCTTAACCCATTTTCAAAATGACTCACGCAGCTGTTCCTGCCAAACTTCAAGTTTGGCCGTCGTCAAGTAGTCCGATCAAATATGAAAGCGAAAATTGCAAGCCTTGGACAATTGAGTCGGCGAATTGCGTCATTTCATGTCAGATTCGTGTCACAATCAAATCAAATCGCAGCGAATTCAATCGCGAAAAACTTTAACAACTTCATTCGCAACGAGAACAGCAGATAAATTTGACTTGAAGGTGCGTGGCTTACAAGAAAATGTCATAAGCAGCGTACTAAACCGGTCCGCCAGCTAACAATGAGCAGAAAAAAAATAAACAAAAGACGAGCAAAAAGCCGACAACAACGCAACAGGTTACCAAACAATCATCCCAAGACTCCGGCCAAAGACATAGCCAGAGCCAGAGCCAGAGTCCGACTCGCACTTGGACTTAGACAGGGGGTGCATCTAGCTCTGGTATATATATCATAAATACGCATAACTCGTGCGCAAAAACGTCAGACGAATAAGGCAAAAAATGCCACGCAACAATGCGCGGGCCAAAGCCGAAAGCCAAAAGCTGCATTAAATTCATTAGCCAGCCCCGGCCGCAGTCCGAGCCAGAGTCCAAGACTCTGTGGAGGAGCTGTCCCACTGTCCGCAGCGAGTACTCGACTCGCACTCACACTCGCACTCGCACTCACACTCGCAGTCGCATTCGCACTCGTCGCAACGAATGACCGACACACGCTTGCACGACAATGATGTGAGGCGCACGAACATGCATCAGCCTGAATCTTGAGGGGCGGGGAGAGGCTCTGCTAGGGGATTGTCGGGTGTGCTGCACAACAATGGGTAACTTGGGAGCAATTGCGCGGCGGTGGCGGCATGGAATTTGGATCAGCGATTGAGTTATAAGCCAGGCTTGGGCCCAGGCACACAGCCGCTGTCCAATCTTGGTTACTCGGACATGGGACATTGTTGTAAGCGCCCCAGATCGGATCACAGCCGCTGCACCAATTCCAACTCCAATTCCAACTGCAATTCCACCTGATGAAGATGTCGAGATCAATGATCGCGGCGAGTTCATAAATTTGTTTTATGAAGTGCGAGCGACATTTGTAACGAATGCGCGATGTGTGCCCGATTACAAAGGCACGTTTTCATTTTGTATTCGTGCTTGTATTCATTGTGTTCAGATCAGTTTTATGATGCCAATGAACGACATAACTTAGTGCTCTCCGATGAAGCACGACCAGACTCTTATAATTTGCATATAGAATCTGTATCTACAAATTAATTAACATATAAATTGTTTGCAGTTTTAGTTTTGGGTGGTTTTTGTACATTATGGGGTGGATGTGCACATTAAAACGGGAGCTTGGGAGTTCCACGCTAATGTGTGGAAAAATAGCGAAGAACGTGTCTATGTAACTTTTTTGTTTCCCATCCACTTAGCCCCAAACTCATTTTGAAAAGATCTGTGTTCAAATTCGTTTGAGGGGCGCTTCATACTTTTTGGGAAATTCTTTCCTCCTTAGAGGAAATCGAGATTGCGTCGAATATCGGCTCTAATATTCTCCCCACAATACTAAAATAGACGGAAAATGCTAATTCAAACTTTTGGTTGTTTAACCGATGAACTTTATTTATATTTCCAAATAAACGGGGATAGTAAGATAGTAAAGACAGATTTAAATTGTTCAGAGGCGGAAATTGGGTGGAAAAATTATATATTAAATCAAAAGTACAAAATTTGCCACAGGCAAGGCTGGAGAATACCTGCTAGATATTATATACTACTTTTATTAACCACAACAAAATTGTTTGGGAACGAAACCCCCATCTTATGTTCTTGAGCTCTCATTCTACATAGTTTCCTTCTATAAGTCGGCGGTTCTCACAATTATTTTTCAAAAACCGTCATCCATTTAATTTGTTGTGTTCTGACGTCCTCACCATATATATGTGTAAATACAACATGCATCATACGAGCGGCAACTTTGTCAGCAACAGATTTTCAATTGCTGCACACACAATTCATTAGAAATAAACAAAAATATAAGAGAATCTCGAAAAACATTGCAAATAAACTGAAAAGTCAACAAAAATGTTTCCATTAACTTTCCGCCAGAAATCGAAACTGTTTGCAAACATTTCTCTGCACTTTGCTATTGTTTGCTCGAATTTTAGGTTTTTCTTTTTTTTTTTCGGCGAGACGGCGACGTTGTCCTCGTCCCATATTCTCCTTCCTAGTTTTGGTCCTTAGTCCTGGCAACGGATGCGTCCCACGCTGCCGGCATCGCATCGCCCTCCGAGTGAAAATAATCGAATTACTTTCAACAGAATAATTTCTAATTGAAAAATATTGTTACTCATGTATGGGCGAAGGACCGAGCGGCCAAAAAGGACGAGCCACAGACAAATCCTAAGCACCGCCCCCGCAGTCCCTTACAAAAGTTGCTTGCAGACTTTCCGCTTTTTGGACTCAATTCAAAGGGGGGCAGACGCATTTGTATGCCGGCGACATTGTTGTCATCTCGCTAAATGTCTTGGTTGGACGCCTCAGGCACCGTTTCGGCTACATTTTTGGGCTGATTTCGGGCCTTCCATTCCAAATTATGTTTTTCCTTAAGTACGACGAGCAATCAGTGAACTTAGCGCTAATGATCGAGTTGGCAATGGCGGAAATTTAATTCAATTTTCCCGGGCCACGTGTGCGTGTAACGAATTTTTAAGTGCATTTCACTTGTTTACATGAATCCCCCTCAAGGGATTGCTCAATTTACCAACCATTTCTAATCAAAGTTCCTCTCTCTTTCGTTCTAGGTATGATACAATAAATAACATAGAGTAAATGTGTGCCAAGTGAGTGCTAAATTATTGTATATAAATTCTAGATTATTAATTTATTATTACTAGTTTATCTTTTTTTGTTAATTACTTTAGTAATAGATAACAGTAAATAGTAATAATTCAGCTATTTACTTTATATACAAATTACGAACATTCTTCAATTTCTTCACATTTGCTGCTGGTTTTTAAATAGTTTCTTATGACTTATCCTATGCCATCTTAGTAAGCTCCACTATTACAACGTATAGCTGTCTTCAAGCGTATTCTTAATCCAAAGAAAATAAACGTCATTAGAGAGTGTGTATACATATATATTTAACTAGTCCCAGTGGCTCTCAGGCGTAACCAATTAAACTTTTGTAATACCAACCCAAAAAAGGCCTACAAATTATTCATGAATAATTTTCGAAAATTTTCGGCATTCGCTCTCTCTCTCTCTCTCTCTCTCTCTCTCTCTCTCTCTCTCTATTTCTCTATGTCTGTCGCTCTTACCAAATTGTGTTTCAACACATTTCGCTGATCCAAACGAATAAACAAAAGAATTACCTACAAAACGGAAAAACTTTAATACACTCGTCGTATTTTCCATTTCCATTTCGATTGCCGCTGCGTGCGCTTTCGACTTGAGTGCGTCGCAAGGCAACAATTAACATTTTCCATTTTCCGGTTGCCAGGTTTTTTGTTGTGCTTGCTTTTCTCTCTCCCTCTCTCTTTCTCCCTCTCTGTTGGCACCTTTGTCTGCAGACACCGCACGCAGGATATTTATGAATATTAATCAAAGTGCATGTCGCGGAAATGAAGGTAAACTTTGCCCCATTTGCATTTGCATGACAGAATCCCCCAGCAACTACAACCCCCGTCTCACATCGAAAACCTAACCACCCACCCACTCCCCGCAGGCACAACTTCTGCGCTGTCGCCGCAGCCATTTTGTAGTTGCCCATTTTGAAAGCAATCAATCCGAGCGCCCACCCCAGCCCCGGACTGAAGGCGCGCCATTCACAAAATCTCTCGCGCTGCGAGTGACAGTTCGTCAGTTGGTTCGCCTAGCTCCGGGCATGATTCTAGACACTCGTCGCGCCGCCATAATGACAGCAGCAGCAGCAGTCCGTCATCCGTCATTGTCCGGGGTTGTTTTTTGTTTTCTGTTTCTGTTCTCGACACACGCACCGAAAGTGTCCAAAAATCTCCCAAAGACAGCTCAAAGCAACTCTGCGCCTGTAGATGTATTTGTTTTTGTATCTGTATCTGTATCTGTATCTGCATCTGCATATGTATCCGTATCTGTCCAGCGTGTGTTGTACGCTCAACAATTTTTTTTAGCTGCTCATCTTTTACCCTCCAATCGCTCGTAGAGTATATTGGAAAAAAACCAACCGGAACACGTTTCTAAAATTGAAATTCTTTTTTCGCAGCGAACAACTACAACAACTAGCAACTGGCAACTGGCAACGTGTAAGTGTAATCATGCCATGTACAGTTTTTGTATCCGTTCGCTGTGTTCGCTTAGATTGGAACATGTGCGTTGCCAACACCAAGGCACAGGACAACGCCTGTCGCCCTTTGTCTGTCGCCTGTTCTTGTCCAGATCCCCTTTGCCCAGCTCGAGCTGAGCCTAGCTGCGTGTCCTGTTTTTCCTTCTTGTTGTCGGTCCTTGGGCGCACAAAATGTCGAAATTTATATTCGTTGGAAGAAAAACATTTCAATTTTCACTTGATGTTCGACTTGTTTCACTCGTGTTTTCTTGTTTCACGCGGGGGCGTGCAGCTCGGGCCCAGCCAGGATCAGTTTGTCGGACATTTCTATTGAAAATTGTGGTGTGACAAATGAGTTTCCTAAATGTCGGCAGGTGTTATTTATAATACTCCATAATTATAACATTATAGCAAATACATGAACTGAGCTAATGAACAGAAAATAAATTAAATAAAATGGGAAAAACTGATCTGTCTACAAATATTCTTATATACACGACTTACATTTATTTAGCTTCGAACTTTAAACAAAAAAAGTTTTTAGTCAAAATTGTATACAATTTTTTAAATTAAAATAGAAGTAAAAACTACTTAGTCTTGTCTAACTAGTTATATCGATCACTGTACATATAGATAGCCTTTCGAGATTATATGTTATCTTGCTTAATAACAATATTTACATGATTTCAAAAAATGATAATTAAGCAATAAATCAACTTGCGAGAAAGTCTAATATTATTTCAAAGTAACTGAAAAGGGCTTATAAAGTAGTTAGGATATCAAATCCCTGAAATATAATATTTGATATACTACGCTTTAACCCGAAAACTTGTAAGCTGAAAAGATGGACCCAAACCAATTCATTTTAGAACATTGAATAGAAATAGATTTCAAGTATTTTTAAGCAAAATGTTGTCTAATATATTGCTTTTAAGCCCTCATTACTATATCAACTCGGCTGTTGATAATTATCTAATAGATGTCTTAGAGATGTCCCCTTTTACGTATTATTTTACAACAAAATTATAATATGTGTTCAATTTATTTTATAATTCAGTCAAGTTTATAAAATTGTTAAGATAAAATATTACCTCTTCAGCTGCTTATGATAGTTTCCAGTTTATCTATCTGTAAACTTCGCTAGAAATGCTTCAACTAACCATACATGGCTGCTGGCAAAAGAGTTCGAACCAGTGCTTTTACTCTTCCTAGGCTCTTGTCCTTCAACTGGTGCACTTTATAACATTTGAGGTTGTTTCTGAGCTGGTTGCCCGTTTAAAAATACTTTAATAATGCCCTATACAAATCAAAATGAAGAAGAGAATATCCCTAGAGTGAGTTGATGCAACGTTTACCACTCATTCCAATGGGCCGTGCGTCAATTCAGTAGGAATCTTGTTGAAAGCCATCATTCATCTCCCACTCGAATGGAGTTCAATGTTTTTGCTCACAACAATTCTATTAGCGTTAATTAATATTCAGTCACTCGCTGGCGGCGGCCACCGCAGCAACAGCAGCAGGAGCTGCCAACGATTGGTTGAGTGAACCACAAAACGGCGACCACGTTGCGCGCAGCGGCCCAGGACTCGGAACACATGACATTCCCAACTCTTTGGTAACACACACCCACACAGCGGCCGGCCCAGCCCCAAGCTGACAGGGCGCGGGGGTAAACTGATGCCTGTCTGTGGCGCGTTCTGTGCCTGCTGCGGGCTCAGGCTGCTTGCCGCCCGCAGCCCGCTGCCTGCTGCCTGCTGCCAGCCGCCTGCTGCTTTGGCCATTGCCTGTTGTCGTTGCTGGTGATGATTACAATGATGGCCGTTGGTTTCCTTTTGCCTTTGCTTATTTTCGGCTGTTGTTGTGAGCTTTTGTTTTGTGTGTTGCTGCCGCCAGAGTTTGGATCTGGATGTGGATGTGGATGCGGCTTTGCCTGACTGCTGCCAGGCGAGGCCTTTTCGCTTTTTGGTTGATAATTTTTGTTTTTGTTGTTCTTTCTTTTTTTTTTTTAGGTTTCGCTTGGGCTTTTGTTTCGTCATGTGTGCATTTCATTTCATTTGATTTCCTATGGCGACTGCGACGGTAACGGCAACAGCGACGGCGACGGCGACGGCGACGGCGACGCAGTGCGCCCATGTTTGTTCTTTTGACAGGCAGTCAACCCGTCGTCATTTCATTTGTTCAGCAGCGCGCACTCAGCCATGTTCGCCCTGCTACCCACCACCGCCGCACCCGTTAGCTGAGCTCCCTTCGCCCCGACTGAGTGAGAGGCTGAGGCTGTGGCTGCGGCTGAGGCAGCGGCTGAGGCAGCGGCAGAGGCAGAGCAAAACGCCGTTTCCTTTCCCTTTTCAGTTTCATTTCCCGTGTGCCTGCCAGCCAGCCAGCCTGTCAGTCTAACCAACAGTGCGAGCAAGCGGGCAAGGGGGTGAGTGAGAGGGCGAGAGACAGTGTGAGAGAGGAAGGGAAGGAGGCAGGCAGGGTGTAGAGCGGAGTGCGGCGTCCGCTGGCCCGCTGTCCGGCCATTTTGATTTATGTGCGTTTCATTTCGTCGTTCAATACTCATATGCGGAATGTGGAATGTGTGCGGATATGGGAGTTTGGAATATCTTTCGCCCCTTCAACCCGACCCTGCCCCGCATGCCAAGTGCTAGCTGCGAACTGTGAGCTGTGAGCTGTGAGCTGCGAGTGCGCCCATTAGCTGTGCATGGGAGGTTCTAATTTCGAGTCTAGTGGCTGCTGCCAGGACATGCGCCACGTTACGATTTCTGATTTTCGTCTTTGTCAGCTTTGTGCTCGGACAGTGGACAGGGGACAGGGGACAGGGGACAACGGACAGGGGACAACTGAGAACGGACAACGGGACCGGGCACAAGGGACTCTTGAGGGCGGTTGCACTGCCCTCGTTTCGGATTTTTCGGGTGCGTAAGTTGAAATTTCAATTCAACGGATTTGCCGGGAATTGTTTTTGATACGTTCCTCTATGTTTTCCATTGTCTTTTTCGTGATTTTCAACGATGGGGTGGAGAGCTCGCTGCCGATGACGCCCCGCGTCACTGTCAGCCAGGAGCAGCGGCAAGAGCAGGCGCTGCCGAAAAAGTGTGCTGGGCGACTGTGCCGGGGATGTGAGTGCAATCAAGAGAATTGCCTCGCCTAATGGATGTTAAATGTGCTCGAAACAGATGCCCAAATAAATTAAATTAACAGTAGCCGCAGCACATTAAATGGAAGAACTCAAAGTTGATAACAGTTTCTATTTCGCAATGGCTTAAGTGATTTTAAAGTCTGTTTTTAGCGGGGGTCAGGTCGAACTCAGTGGCTAATGATTCGATGCAGTTTAGTTTTTTTTTAACTTTTGTAAGGATTGAAAGATTTGAAAGAAAATTACTTTCCTACCTTACCAGAAGATATACGCATACCAATTACAAAGTAGTTAATAGCAGATATATATAAAAGGTACTTTGAATTAAATTAATCATACACAAAGTTGATTAATTAAATTGTGTACTTATCTTAAATATTTAATTAACAATCTATTCTATTTTCTATCTTGTTGATGTTGTGTGATAAAAATAACAATATGTTTATACTTATATACGAAAAAAATTTAATATATGTATATTTTTTATGAAATTTTTTGAAATATTAACAAAAAATGTTATTTTCACCGTTTACTCTTCGCCCGCAGCTGCTGTTAGTCTTAGGCTACAATTAAACTTGAAAATGGTCTCAATCAATTTTTGATGCCATTACGCCAACAACAACAACAACAGCAACAAAAGCACCAGCAGCTGAAATTGTTACAACAAAAACTGTTGCTCGGGCGGCGTGGCAAATGCATTAAATAAAGTTATCAACGTCTGTGCTGGGCCTTTTTTTAGGTTTCATTATTTTCTTGGTACGCATAGTCAAATAAAAAGCAGAATTTTAAATTTATGGCTTCACGCAATTAGCGCTTAAATGTATGCAAAGAGATATTGAAATCAGAAAATTTTAAAACAACAGCAACAACAACAACAACAACCACAACTGGATAAAGTCGCCCCAGGACCTGAATCAGAAGCAGGACCTTAGCATAATGAAGCCATTCACGTGGCCTGCTCGCAGTCGCCGCCGGCGACTTTGACCGACCGAGCGCAAAAAACAACAGCAACAGCAACAACAACAATAACAATAACAACAACATCGCCGACGACACTCTCGATGACTTCCACGTTTCCACGCTTTTCACTTTCAATTGTAGCTCAACTTTTTACTATTTCATGAGGCGCTATCTCTCTCCCTCTCCCTCTGTCTCTGCGTCTCTTTCCAGCTCACTGTTAACAATTGCGCCGCCAAAAGCAATAAATCTTATTGTAAAAAAAAAACAACAAAAAATTTCGTGTTTGTTGCGTGCGCTTTTGGCGACGTCAGCAGCGCCGTTGACGTTGACGTCGACGTCGGCGCTGGCGACGTCGTCGGCATATTTGTATTTCATATGCATGGCGGTAATTTTTGTGATTATGTTGCTGTTGTTGTTGTTGTTGCTGTTGTTATTGTTGTTGTTGCTGCTCACAACTGAATTTCAAGTTCAGCCAGTTTCCCACCAAAAAAAAAAAAAAAAAAAACAGTTGAAAGGGTTTTCGGCTAAACAAACAACAAGCTGGCAGCACAGCGCAGGGCCGCCTTCCCTGCCCAACCCCCCTTGGATAGGAGAAGAGTTGAATATTTGTAGAATTATTTTATATTCATGACAGCAATTATCGGCACCAAATCAAAAGGCGCCACGCATTGTCGCTGCCACAATTTTGCATTTTTCTATTATTTATTTATGATTTCCATTTCCATTTCAATTTCAATTTTGAGATTTGTAAGTGCTTATCGATTGCATTCCCAATAAGCTGGCTATCATTTGTATTTATTAGCTTTTAATTTGCCTCTATGTGCACTTAATTTATGCAGCTTTGTTTCTTTTTTTTTTAATTTTCATTTGCTGTCAGATACTTTAACTGCAATTATTTCTTCATTTGCGCTTCAGCAACATGCAGCCAACAAGTTTGCAGCGCGCGGGCAACATGCTGACAACATGTTGGCAACATGCCTGAGACTAAATGTTGCGAAGCTACATTGCTAGCCATGGCAAGTAATACAAGTCTAAAACGTATTGCATTTAAAATGCTTGTAAATAAAAATGTTGGTGAATTTTTTAATTTAATAATTAACGAAATGTATATTGACTTTTATTATATAGATACGTTTATGACTACATAATGTATGTTTAACACTTATATCAAGGCTTAAAAATTATTATTAAATTTTATTAATTTTTATTAGGCATATCTTTATTTGACATGTCACGATATCTTCACTCTTCTTTCGTATCATTTTAAATGATAAAAATTATATACCTCTTTTAAACATTCACCATCATTCCAATTTATATTTGCCTTCATTCTATATTCTTTATTTTTAAATATATTTCTTGCTTGATTAAAGCCCCCTCACAAAACTCTCTCACACACTCCTACACTTGTAGCACACACTCCATTTACTAAATATGGCCTATTCGTTTCTATGCATATGCGCGGCACTGTGCTTGGAGTTCCGTTGCCCAAAAACAATGCCGCCATTTATCATATTGTGTTGCCGGCTCGCTCATTCGCCAGCTCGATGTCGGTCGGTCGTGGGAACAGGGCAACATGCTTTGCGCGCAACATGTTGCTAAATGTTGCCGTGTATCCGTAAGTTTGTTTGTGAATCCGAAAGATACATGTTTACGAGCGTTTACGGTTAGTTGTGAATGAATGAACGTGCCAAATAGACGTGTTGCCGCCGCCGCTCGGGTACTCGTTCTCGCGAACTTCATTCCAAACTGACGTAAAAATCTCACGAATTGAAAAGAACACCAGAATAATTAATTACGTGCTTGTATTTGTGTGTTTTAAGGAAGTTTTCGAATTCGGTTTCGTACTTTGGATGCCTACAACCGAAGTGACATCTTGGAAAAACAAACATTTGTGCCACATTTTGGCGCAAAATGACAGAAGGCAACGCGTGGAGCGGCATGAGTAATAAGTGTGCGCGAAAATGACATGGAAAATACGTAGAAAATCGTATGTGGACTGACAAAGCAGCCGCCAAAAACCCATATATAATTGAATTAAATTGATTTCTCACAATACTCGCAATTGTTAATTGCGCCCAACTTTGCCTTATCAGCCAGAGCAGCAGCCTGAACTGAACACTCGTTTCTGCGGGGGCTGAGATGTCATCGGCACTTGGGCAGACACTGGGACATCGACATCAAATTCATCAGCAGCATCGAATCCAAATATCTGCCAATTTTTGGCGCTGGCTCAGCAAAGCACGCCGAACCCAAGACTCAGAGCCAGACCAATACCAAGCCCGAACCTGAGCCCTGAATGCGGCTGATAAGCGGCGTATGCTGATAAGCAGGCAGAGCCGCAGTTCCAGACCGAGACCCAGTATTCGACGACTCTCCGAATTGATTTTGACCGTGCATAATATACGAATATATTTGTTGTTTATGGGTAGAAAACGCAAGTCGACCCGTCAACATCGAAATTATTTGCGTTTGCGTCTTCTCGTCCTTTCGTTTATCGTTCTGATTGCCATCGTTGTGGCGCGGGTTTTGTTCATTTTGCTTTTGTATCGTTTGCAAAATTTCAAGAAATTCAAAAAGTTCATATCCCAATTCGGCAGTAACAATACAACAACAACAACCAATACGAGATCGAAAAACTCAATAACAAAACATTCGCTACGTTTTATTTGGTGATTTTATATGTACATATGTTGGTGTATCTGTGTGCGTGTATATACAAACATAAATTGTGCTTAGTTGTATATTTATAAGTTCACAAACAACAAGATATTGTGATTCTCAATTTTGTAAATACAACATTATATAAAGAAAACAAATTCAGAGCAACGGAATCGTTTAAATTAAGTGTAAATTTAACAAAACGTCGACGTTTTTAAAAAGAAATTGTGATATTAAATATATATATACATATATATATATATATATATATATAATAAATTAAACATACGCGAGTTTTAAGGAAACAACAACAAAAACACACGTCGATTTGTACATATAAGTCAAGCGTATACAAAAAAAACAACAATAAATATCATCAATATTTAAGCACTAAAACTAGGCTGAGAAAAGTACACAAGAATATATATATATACATATATATATACACACTTATATATTTTGGGCACCGATTTTTACACAATCAAGACAACAAGCAAACAACATAAAGACAAGAATTATATCGTAAAAGACACGAAAACAATCACCAAACTAAGGTAAATAAAATAAACTAAACATTTTTGCTAAAAAAAAATAAGTAAGGCAAATATAAAATTATGTCAAATAAGAATTTCTTACTTAAAATAATTTTCTTACGTTTTAAAGTCTAAAAACTTTCATGGATGGTTTATTATTAAACAAGTATTTACTAGAAAAGTATTTAGTGTAGAAAAATGTACATAAATAGCATTTTTCGAAATTCTAAATTTTTGTATTTACAGAATTAACACATATTCTTTGTGGTATTGAGCACAGATTTGGCATTTATTATACATGTTTCATAAGTTAAAATGTAAAAGATTTCGAATATGTTCGACAAATTATAATTCATAATAAATTACAATTAAAAAATTCTTACTGGCATAATACATATTTTGTGTAATATTGAGTAGAGAGTTCCCATTTGTTGACTCGTTTCATTAGATAGAATATAAAGGACTCAGAATACTTTGAATTTTCATATAATTGAATATATTTACGAAATTTAAATTATATTATATTCTTATAAATTATAAGAAAATGTTATTGGATTTCTGATAGGGATTCTTTATTGTTCATTCTTGGGCTACTTTTTTTATGCTCTTTCTCACAAGTAGCTCATCTAAATGTTTCCATAGCTCGTCGCTTCTCACACAAAACAAAGTTGCTTGCAAATCGAGAAATATTCTCAACATCATCAAATTGAATTTGCATAAACGCGTGTCGATAATTCAAAATAAACACCCACTGGGGGCGCACACCACCAATCTCGCCCTGGTCCCCTTGAGCAAAGAGTTTTCGCCTCATAATTGATGTGGAAACGAGAAATGACAGCGAGACGAAGTGAAGTGAACCGGCTGACGATATTCATGGCTAGTTGCAATTTAATTAGATCATTAAAACAGTTCATAAATCTTTTCGAAGTTGCCAGCAGTTGCCAGACTGGGAGATCACAAAGCGACAGACAGACAGACAGACAGAGAGACAGAGAGACAGACAGGGCAGACAGTGGGACAGACGAACACGTTTTACAAAACAAATTAGCTGTAATCGCAAATCGCAAATCGCAAATCGCAAAACGCGAATCGCAAATCGTAAGTTGCGGGTTAAACGCTTGCCCGGTTCAATAATCAAACAAGTTGTTCTAAGTAAATACCAGCAAATGACACAAATGAATAGAATGAATGAGTAGGCAATAGCATATGCGGCTAGCCGAAGGGGACGAACGGAAAGAGACAAACAGTGTGAGAGAAAGCGCAAAAGAGAGAGCGCACCACTTTACAAGCATATGAAATAATTAGCGCATGCAGATCAAAACGTTTTAAATGTTGAACAGATAAGCGAGAGAGGACCGCAAATACAAATACACAATGCCTCCCCCTTACCACCTCTACACCCCGCCATCATCTACGGCGTACCCAAACGCACTCACACAATGTTTGCTCTGTTGCTGTTGTAAATGCCATAAATCATTTCTCGCTCATATTTTGTGCATATTTTTAAGTTTCTTTCTGCTGTTGAATCTATTGAGTGCCATTGCACATCTGCGAGTGAGTGTGTGTGTGTGTGATTGTCTCTCTCGTTCTCTCTCTCTCTCTCTCTCTCTCTCTCTCGCTCACTCTGTTTGTGTGCTTGTGTTTGCATAGTAATAATGATGAGCCACGACATGGCGTCAAGTATTTATGCAACAATAACAATTACATTAAACGCAAACTGCATAGCAAATAAACTTGGAAATAATACAAATTTATTTGTTTAACATTGCAAATTAATTTTAAATATAAAATTGTCTAAAGATTTTCATATTCAGAATTATTCAGACAGCTTGTCGCTGATTATCTTTACAATCTGACATTTTAGTTTGTAATATTTAACTTATTTCATTTTTAATTGAGGTAGTACTATTGAAAATGTTGTAATATAATAATAATGATAAAAAAAATGCATTTTAACTAGATAAAACTTATTGCAAAATGAGTAAAATGCTGTGTTCCTTGTGCTGCGCTAGTAAAACTTAAATATAGCTCCTAAGTCCAGACTACTCCAGGTCCCTGGCTCAAAGGCCCGAATTCTCTTGAGGAAAAAACCCTTTTAAAATATTTGCTTATATATCTTGTTTATCTACGAATCTTTTGATCAGACATTTTATGATTTATTCAAGTTGTTCCTTCCCATTACAAATATTTGTTTTACTTAACAGCGAATTTTTGCAAATTTTCTAATACTACTCAGTTAATAGATTAATTTTAGAGATATTCAACTGTTTTCCTTTATATATGTATGTCGCATATTCTAGCTAGATCTGAATATCTTGAATCCATCCGAAATAGAAACATTACATATTAATTTTCACAGCTCTATCGTTTTACATACCTTCATTGAGAATAACATTGTGCCCACTGCCAGGGACAATCCGATATTTGTGTTTATATAGTATATATATAAAAAGCAAGCGGCAAATATTTCAGAATACAGAAGCTCACCCAAGGCTGGACGGCAACAACAAAACTGCCAACTGTTTGGCAAAACTAAACCAGGCTCACAACCTCCAGACATGTGGTCAGAGGAGGGGGAGGGGCCGAATAGCCTCTGCAGCCCCTGGGCGAACAGACCAGTGGACAGGCGACCCAGTCAGGCAGCCTCTTTTGTTGCTGTCATAGCTGTTGTTGTTGTGTTTGTTGTTTTTGTTGTTGCCAGTTGTTGTTGCTGCCGCTTGTTGTCTATCGGTTTCATAAGTTCTATGAATAAATTTCCATAAATGTGTTTATTTTTTGCCGCCACTGTTTGGCCGCACTCGCAGCTGGTACAGAGCTCTAAGCGCTGAGGTAAAACTCACGCATACACTCATGAGTACTCATATTCATACTCATACCCGTAACTGTGCACTCAGCAGTCCGACGGATGCAACTGCGCGGACCGTGCAAAATTCAATGCAGAAAACAATTTTCAATATAAGCATCAAGTGACTAAAATTGTTGTTGTTGTTGCTGTTGTTACTCTTGTTGTTGTTGCTGCTGTTGCGCGTGTGTTGGAAGCGACAGTTTGACTGACATTTTTCTAGCATATCGTTTACATATATTCGTTAGATTTTCCAGCATCGCCGGCAAGTCGCAGGTTGTTGTTGTTGTTGTTGTTGTTGTTGTTGTTGTTGTTGTTGTTATTGCTGTTGTCGCTGTTGCTGCCGTTGCTTGTTGCTTGCGTTGTTCAACATGCTGTTATATTGAATAACAGACGCACCTCGGCCCAAGCTGCGCTCCTGAACTGGAGCCAGACACAAGTGCAGCCTGTCTGGCAGTCAAGTGCACTCCTAGGCTCCAGTATCTGTGTGCGTGTGTGTCTGTGCCTGTGTGTGTTTGTGGGTGTCCTGACACCTCATGTGACTCCTGTCACTGGCAGTTTGTCGCAGTGTGCCTGTGTCTTATTAAAAATTAATTTGCCATAGTCCGTAGACGTCCATAGACAACACTGTGCCCAGCTGCATGTGCAGGCAACACTCACACACACACACACACACACACACACACACCTACGCATACACACTAATTGCTTTATAATGAAGCTGTCACTGTCACCTGTCGCCGATAATCTCTAACAAAATATGCGGCACACACAACAAACACACAAACTCATACAACAAACTGTGTGCATCACGCGCTGATGATGGCAAAGTTTCTCGTTTTGTTGTTATTGTTTTTGTCACTGCAATTGACCAAGTTTAGTTCTCAGTTCTCTGCTCGCAATCAAATTATGTGTCTTATTGCCCATTTGCTCTCTCGCATTTGCATAAGGCAGCGATCGCGACGGCAGATAAAGCCAACGGAGCAACATCCGTGAGTCCAAGAATCTATTAATATGGCTACATGCGAGCGATTCCAATTCCGATTCCGATCAATCGCATCCATTAATTTCCATATGTTTGGAACCGGCAATAGAAATGTCACAGCGCTTAATCAAAGCAGCTTGGGAAAATTTTGCTGCAGAGATTTGGCTGCTTATTTTTATTTTTATTTTTTTTTTGGACCAACTGGTTCCCATTGTGGCAATGGATTGGCCAGACTCGAACTGTGTCACTTGGTGTTTAGATTTCGCATAAAAAAAAAGTAAAAATAAATAAATACGGAAAAAAAATGTGAACAACTTTTGTGAACTCATTAATTTGAGACTGATTAACCCAATGCTGGCACAATAGATTTGTCAAACTGACTGCGAGTGTGTGTTTTTTTGTATATTATCTGGCTTGGCTTTTGCAAGATCTACAAGTGAAATAGATGTCTCAGTCGGTAAGCCTTATAAATTGATGCGAGCGAGCTGAACATAAAACTAACTATCAACAGAATCGGACATTAGACTCAATAATATGACGCTTTTAGAATATATTTTTATGGCCAATTCGTTCTATTTTATACCAAATTTGTCTGGTAAGAAATCAGAGAAGCTTTGGATGATATCATTAATAAAAGAAAATTATAGTGGGATTTTGTTAAATTTCTTTTAGTTTTCTTGCTTATAAGCCGAAACTCTTTTCCACTTGAAGCGTAAATAAAACTAAATCAGTTCCGAATTTGTGCATGCTTTATATATACTTATTGAAAATAATACAAATATTCTCTAAGAGGAATTCTTAAATTAATATTAATTTAACGATTTACTCAGCTGCGATAAATATTGTAAATTATTCCTAAGATATTGTACAACCAATATTCCCTATTTTCTGGCCCCTTTCTGGTCTCTTGCTAAGCTGTCGAAATGTAAAAACACTTGAATTATTAGTTGGCAAGTCTTTAGGACACTTGGTGAGCTGCAAGTCCAGCTGGTAAAATGGAGCCTGTTGCCTGTTGTTTGGTTTTTGGGTCAGCAGCAACTGTCGCTGTTGTCGCGGTTGTTGCTGTTGTTGCATTTGTTGTTGCCGCTGGTGTTGCCATTACCATTAATGTGGTCGCTATTGTTGGTTGCGGTCTCATAAGATGCACATGGCCACTGGCCACAGGCGGGCAAGGGTAAGCAAACGGGAATGGCCAAGGGAAAGGGTGAAGGAATAGGGATCGGGTTCGGGTTGGCGTGGAACAATGCAAAGGGCCAACAATAGCCAGGAAAGAAGCCATGTTAATGATGACACGCGCTACTGCCGCAATGCGCCCAACTAGACCAGGCCAAAACGGTGCATCAGGAAGGCTAAAGATGCCCAAGCCAACAAATTAACATACAAGCACAAGGCGAACGGCAACTTGCAACTTACAACTTGCAACTGGCAACTGGCAGCAAGCCGCCAACGCAAAGCAAGTGGCTCCACTAAATGTTGTTGTTGTCGGTACAAATAAGGCGACTGCACAATGCAAGTTGTTGTTGCACCTCAACAGATTGTTAGTGAGGGTGGGAGGTGGGTTCGGGGCAGCTGCAGGCAGCGACTTACCAGGGGATTAACTCAATTGCACTCGAATGTCAACCGTTTGCCGACGGCAACAAGTTGCCAAGCAGCAGCAAATAACTTAATTAGCCATAAGTGCTATTGTTGCAGTTGTTGTTGTGTTGTTGTTGTTTTTGTTGTTGTTTGTTATTAATGGATCATTAGCCAGTGCCAATGAGCAGCCAAGTATTAGGAGGGCAGCATTTCACTTAGCAGTAGATGCTTATATTAAGACGATGTAAGTTATTTTTCATTTTCATATTGATTTGCTTAACATGATTTCCATCAATATGGCCTAATAGAAAAGTCATCTGCCTTCTGAGTCTTTTCTAACCGCAAAACGGTTAAAAATAAAATGTATTACCTTAACCAAATCATCCATTCATTCAATATTTGGCTTGAGAGTGTTTATTTCTATTTCTATGTGAAGAACCTCCCGATTCTATCAACAGCAGTCTTTGCTACCTCTACTTTGATTTGAGATTTGCAAGCGCTTGTTTCCAGTCCGAAGCTATAACTACTTGAGGATTATAAGCAAAGAAATGACAGCAAGTTTAGCAAAACGAACGTATACTTTTCTATGCTAAACCCTCATTTTATAATTTAGTGCCTTATTCATTTCAGCTTTTCTAATTCTATTTTCAAGAACCCTTTCATTATCTGTTTATTGTCCTTTTACCATCTTCTCTTTGATTTTAGATACTGATTCCTGTCATACTTATTGCAAGTATATATATTCCTGATTTAGGTTATATTTAGATATTGGGCTAAGCTCGAATCAATGTGTGTTTCAATTATGTTTATATTATTAAACCGTGTTCCATGTTAACTTTTATTTGTGAGCAATTTCGGAAACTGCAATTTCGATGGACTTTCTTCAGTTCCTTCGCCAACTTTCTTGTAAATCAGTCCACTTTTATTCGCCATTTTTTTTTTTTTTATAAGATACATCTTAGCCTCCGCTACGCCTCGTGTGTAGGCCTGTTGTTTCAGGGCTTTTGTTTTAATTCGGTATCGGGTTTTTAGTGTCGCATAATTGTCGTTTCCTTTGAACTACAGCGCCTGCAATTTGCTTATCGCCAGCGATCGCGATTGCCAATGGGGAGCTCGACTTGGAGCCGACTTTGGCTCGTATACTTCGTGTACTTATTGTTGTAGCCGTTGTTATTGTTTATTTTGTTATTGTTGTTGCTGTTGTTGTTGTTGTTGTTGTTACTGTTGCTGGCGCTGTCTTCTTCGCCATTGCCGTCGCTCTGCCGTGAGGCTCGAGTACATTTCAATTAATTAACATTCAGCTGCACATGCGCAGCGACGCTGGCGACGCTGGCGACGCTGGCGACGAAGTCGTCGGTAGCTTCAGCCGAGTACTTGTTGCGGCTGAGACTGTGACTCAAAAGCGGATACCGAAAATTGCTGATTGCGCCAGATAAACTCATTTACAGCGGTTAAATGCCACCGGCGGCGCACATTGCCAACACTTTCGAGCGACAGAGAGAGAGAGAGAGAGAGAAAAAGAGAGACACGTCGTTGGACGTGGACGTGGACTTGGAAGAGGCGGCGTCTATTGCGCATTTCAAATGAAGCGGCAGCGGCAGTGCGACGCAACCAAGTCCAAGTGCACTCGTAAATAGTAAGAGTATTCATAGTACTCCTATTCATTGTTGCTGCTGCTGCAACATGTTGAAGCTTGTGATTGACAACAGCGACCCGTTGATGCTTATCGCTGGACACGTTTCTTGCCTGTTTGTATAAACCCCCCCCCTGGCTGACCAACTTCTTGAGTCCCATTGGCCTCCGTGTTCCATGGATTCATGTTCGTGTCGTACTCTGCAAATTGTCATGTTGCTTGGATTGAACGCGGGGACTAGGCAGATGCCTATCGTCACGTCACGTTACAAATTTATGCCAAGCGACATTAGAAAAATTATTGTAATTAGCTCGGTAAAGTATGAGCCAAACGAGCCATATAAGCCACACACATGAGCAACTGACTGCCACGAGGGGGCAGCAAAGTGCTGGCAGTGGTGGCTTTGGCGCTGCGGAGTTGCGAGTTGGACGCAGTTGGTCGTGGCTGGCGCTTAATCCTCAGCACAAACATCCAACGGCGCCAATATCCTGCACACACACACACACACACACGCACATGAGGACATATGCCAGCGGCAGATTATGAAAGGCAACCCCATGTAAAGTGTAAAATGTCTTAATGATAAACAAACAGAAAGTTTGTGGTGCCCGTGTCTGGTTAGGATTCGAGCTGAGCACGAGAGTGCGTCGGCAGAGGAAGGGAAGGAGGATTCACATTGATGGAGGGCGTTTGGCAAAAGTTGCTACACATTGTTGAAATCTCACAAAATCTATGTGCGGTAGCCAAATACAAAGAACCAAAACATAAAAACTGTTTGAATGCCAGGCGACGCTTCGATTTCGAACACGTGGCGTATACGTAATATTTACTGTTGGGCGCACAGTAGAACAATTTTAAACGTCCCTCTGGGTATAATAGGAACTAATTTAATTTAATATTTAAAAATTTAAAAGCATTTAAGACGCACGCTTTTAAAAAAGTGTTAGGCTTTCTTTTTCCTTTTCTAAGGTACTTTTAAATATGATTTCAAACTTATTTAGTTGAATTTACTTCATTATTATTATTTGTAAATTAAGCACCATTTCAATAGACCTGTTCCACTGTGCGTTGTCATCGCTTGGTTGCTATTTGGAAATTTATTCACAATTCTTTATAGACGAGTGTTTTTTTACCCCCTCGCTCTCTTTCTCTTTCTCACTCTTTTGCTGGTTACATTGAAATTGCATGTTGGCACGCAAAGGTTGTTATTATTGTTATTGTTGTTGCCGTTGCTGCTGTTGTTGCCACTGTTGTTGGTGTAATGTCTTCTTATTATGCTGCGACACTGTTGCGGTTTTCCATACGCGAACCTGGCCAACGGGCCAATCTAACGATTGTGGAGGGGGTGCTGGAAGGCGGCTGCTCGTTGGTTATTGGTAAATAAAACGTCTAAGCGCGCAAATTTTGTATAAAAATAAAATATGGTTTCACTATCAGTGGAAGGGATCGTGTATGCGGCTAATGCTAATAACATGCAATTTCCACCAGCAACAACACGCATGCATGCCACACAGCTTTTCCAAAAAGGAAGCAGGTGAAAAGTATTCCATTTGCATGAACACCAACCTCCTCTCCCCCTTGAAAATCGCCCAGCAACCAGCCAGGCAACCAACTGGCGACGTCGCCGGCAACCCGCAGAGGCACACCAGAGGCGAAGGTGTTGAAAATTAGTAACTGTCTGTGTGCTCAATTCTCTGCCCCGTGGATGATGGCGGTGGCCAGGCGGTGCCAGCTACCATCTAACAGCTGCTGCTGAGAAAGTTGATTGCGATTACTGGGATTGCTCATACTACACAGAGGGGAACTCTGAATCCTCACATAATAAGACTGCACTCGAGCTCGAGGAAGTAAAATAATTCCAACAAAATCCATAAAGCTGTTGAGCAAAATCAGATGTGGAAAATGAGTGGAAATTAGTTTCAGAATTATCATACCCCAACTTATATTGCAAAACACAAAAAGGTTTTTTTTAGATTGCGCTCCAATCAGTTCGGAAAATATATATGACATTATAGTTTGTTTATATAGCTTAATTTATGACGATCTTTTTCTTTCTATTAATCCACTATCTATCATATTTGTTTAATTCGAATATGTTAACACTCGCAAGTTTTCCTTCGGTTCAGAGACCAATCTAAAATATGCCAAAAACAATTCGTTTAATCTTCATCTTCAGTCGCAGATCAGCTAAGAACTTGGCGCTGAAATAATTCCATTTCATTTGCGTGCCATGGAGAATATTTCTGTTAAAAGATGGGGAAACGGGCGGCTTTGTGTGACGACAACTTTACAATGTGAGCAAAGCGAAACAGAAACAACAACAAAAACAACAAGAACAACAAGAACAGCAACAACAAGAAGAACGACTATGGACGGACGGAGACAGAGGCAAACATGAATAAAATTTGCTTAAAAGTGGACACAACGAGCAAATAAGCAAGAACGAGTGCAACAGCGGGGCAGGCAATGAGAGGGAACGAAATGGCACAGTACAAAACGAGTGCAGGAGAAAGAGAGAGAGAGAGAGAGAGAGAGAGAGAGAG
This sequence comes from Drosophila virilis, assembly GCF_030788295.1. Lineage (NCBI taxonomy): Eukaryota > Metazoa > Arthropoda > Insecta > Diptera > Drosophilidae > Drosophila > Drosophila virilis. The sequence continues at coordinate 17,507,315 of NC_091544.1, read as the reverse complement.
AGAGAGATATTTGAATTGGAGACAACGCTTGGACTTTGGGATGTTTGTAAATGTAGACGTGAATGTGGCTGTGAATGTGAATGTGGATGCTTAATAAAATAATGCGACAGAAGGAACGACAACGACAATGATGATGATGGCAATGATGATGATCGAGTGAGTTGTGTGACTGTGTGTGTGCATGTGTGTGGGTAAATTTGCTTGTGTGTGGCGCGAAGTGAATTAATGGCTTAATTGAAAAATTTGTTCTCACCACAAGAGTTTCTTTGTGCGCCGTCATCGCCGTGGACAAATTGAGCGACTATCTGCAGAGTTGCCACACTGACCCGATGGCAACTCTATTTAAATATCTGTGCATGTGCGATGTTCCTATCGCTGGCATCTTTGACTTTGACACCTTTTTTGAGCATTTCGAAACGAAAGAAATTAGCATTTCTTGCTGCCCAATGAATTATTGAAGCAATCGCAGACACTCAAAAAAAGCAAATCAAAGAGAGACAGGAAAAGATGAATCTCTGCCAGAAACAAGTTTCCTTGCCAACTGGCAAGGAGCTGTCTGCCCAGTCGACATCAACGGGTTCGTCGTCTTCGTTCCACTGGGGCACTAATCAATTTCATATCAATTTGTAAATTTGCAATAATTACGATAATTAGCTGCGAGTATCTGACGATTCCGATGCCGATGCTCCGTCTGCATCTGGTACCTGTTTTGTATTCGCCTCCAAATGCATTCAAAGAATGCGTCGAGGTGATAATGAGATTTTCAATTCAATAAAACATCAGCATCCACGACGATTCCACATTCGCATTCGCATTCACGTTCGCGTTCTCGTTCGCGTTCGCGCTGACCGTTGCCAATTTTGGGCTCGCACATTGTCGCGAAATCTCTGCATGAATATTTCATTCAATTTACACTTGGCTTGGGGCTTTTTTGCTCGCCTGCTCTGTGGCCAAAAGGAGCTGGCCAAGGATCTTGCAGCAGCTAATTAAGTAATTTTTTCTTCTTGCCCTGTATTTGTCTTGGCAACTGTTGTTGATTTTGCGCCTTGGCTGCGACTTGCCCCACCTACCTACCTCTCTGTCTCCCGACCGCCCTCTCGCATTGCCTTTATGGCTGCTTAATCAACACTCTGTCCAGCTGCTGCAAACTTGGAATTGGCTAGCGGGTCTGCTGTTGACTTTTTCTTAATTGCTTCTTACAGCCGATTAAGTGCCACAGCCACAGCAATTGAGCACTGGAATTGGGTGCAATCGAGCTTGAAATTGTGGAAACTCCATTTTGCAGCAGGCCATTCTGCAAATGGCAACATAAACAAGCTGGTTCTCCACTTGCTTAAATACTGATTAAATTGATCGAAGACTTGGGCACTTTCGGCAGTGTTATTCTAGACGCAGAACTTCCGATAGCTGTCAGTAAACCTTATATCAATATCTGTTTTAAGAATTTACACATTACAGTTGAGATTCGCATCTAATAGAGCATAAACCCATGCAGAATTACCGCTTACAATTTTCAAACACTTTGAGTTTTCGTTTTCATTATATTTATAAATGCAAGCTTCACAGACAAAACTGAACAAATATATAAAAGATTTAAGAACTACATCATATAAAATCTGACAATATCTACTCTACTCTAGTCTATATAATAACACATATGCAAAACAAATAATTTCCCGAAACCTAATAAAGCATTTTCCGATTTAATTGATAAGTTCAATCTTATTTAAATCAATTCGAAAAGAAAGTTCATAGCACTTTTTTGTAACCTTTTTTTCAAATTGTTTGTCTCATTGCAGGTAAAACATCTATCCCATTCGTTTCACCCAACTCAAGTGAGTTTTAGCAAGAATGTAAGAAAATAACAAATCAATTTTAATGCAATCCCGAATTGTAATATAACTTAGATTCGTGTAATTAAATGTATGCGCATTTCGCACCCTCCCGCGTCAATTTGAGCCCCGCTCGGAAAATGGAAAAACTTCAATGGCTTGAGATAGCATAACTTGCAGGACGCTTGGCGTTGCCAACGCACTTGCGAGCGAATAAAAACCACCCCACACAAAAAATAAAAGGGAAAAAGTAACACGCACACACACGGGAAAACTTACCCCGTGGACGGGGTTGTTTTTCCGTTTTGCGCCATGCGCTTGTGAAAATGAAAATGAAAATCTACCCGAGCTGTGCGTCGGTCTGCGATTACGTTGTTTTAATGCCATTTTTAGTTTTTCATCCATATGGCCGTTCCGTGCCGTGCCGTGCCGTGCCATGCCAGACTGGCTGGCCAGCTGGAGCGGCGTTTCAGCTTATCGGCCAGGCCGGGCGACTGGTCAAGCCGGGCCAGGCCAGGCCAGGGTTGCCATCAGCTTCATCTTGGCTGCTGCGGCCTGACTCGCTTGTTGCGTTGGTTATGGTACAGTGCAGATTCCTCGGTACGGACTAATCGCAGCCCGCGCGCACACATACACGCACACACACATGACGAAGACTACTCCCGTGGGCATACAACTAAATCTGTGTATCTGTATCTAATGTGGGGACAACTCGGTGGCCATGGCCATCGAGCATATTGTATCTACAAGTAGTCGCTGCCAAAAACCGATAGCCAAATTGCAGTTGAAATGTTTTTATCGATTTAACAGCTGCGTTTCGCATAGGCGGGGGTTACGTTTGGGCTTTGACTGGGTTGGGCTTGATTTTGTCTGAACTGGGTGACTGGGTGTTTGGAGTGTGTGTTGATTGCCACAGCAAGACGAAACAGCCAAAAACTGTTGGCAAACACAGCTCCAAGCTTAGCTGGGTAGAAGTAAGGCAGGCTATCAAAATTGGATATTTATTATGGAATAAATACGGATACAAAAATAGTTTGAGATCCTATACCCTTAAAGGGGCTAAGCATTTAGACAGAATCCAAAATGTTTTCTTTAAACTGCTCGCAGCACTATTCCTTTTGAATTCATAGTATTAAAAATAGATCAACTCTTAACACTAGCATTTATTTTGGAAAATGAGTTATTTATTATTTGTATATTCAATTTCAAAGCTCTACTTTTTCTAGACCTCGATTTCGAAGGGAATGTGCGAGATTTTATAAAACATTTCAATTTATTTATTATTAAATTGTGATAATAGACATTTCACTGATTTTTTCCACATTGCTGCTACATTTTCCGTTATCCGCATTTAAATGACAATTTAATTTAATTAAATTAATTAGCGAGTGCATTTCGGGTAAATATTTTTTGCATTTGGGTTTTAGTTCTCGGCCATTTGTAATAATTAAACTAAATGGCCAGCTGACTAGGGCACTGGCTAACAAGGGAGAGGTCGGGGGAGGAGGGGGTACTGAAATTTTTTTAATTAGCGTCAACGCCATTGCCAACCGTTGCCAGCCGTCGCCTGTGGCAGCAGCGTTGGCGTCGGCGTCGGCGTCGGCGTCGACGTTGGCGTCGTTGGTGCGCTGCGGTGTTGCAACACGTGCACAAAAGCTAAAGCCGAAGGCGTGTCCAGGGGAAGCGGCGCCAGGCCCAAGCCCAAGCCGAAACCGAGGTCGAGACTGAGGCTGAGGCTGAGCCGCAGGCCTGTTGGTTAAATCCCCAATGGGATCTCCACGTTTCGGTGTCGGTTTCTGTTTCGGTTTCGGCTTCAGTTGCTGTTTTGTGGCTCTGTGAATTAACCGCGCGCAGCAACAGCGAAAACTACTTTGGCAAGGTGTCAGCTGCGCATTAGGCACACCACCCACCCATCCTCCACAACGTCCCCGGTGACCTACCTATTCCCCGAATCCCGACGAGGCCTGCTAATGGGCGTGTTTGTGCCACAGGGCGGTGCCGCTGGCAGCTCGTCATGTTGCCAACTAATTTCATGAAAGTTGACATAGAAGCACATGTGAAATCAGGCAGACGCGGGCGTTGCGGAGGGGTTGTCGGTGTAGGGTGTAGGGTAGAGGGTGAAGGTTGGGGCGGGGTGAGGCAGCTCCGCAACAATGCCCAATGGAATTGTTTCATTTGTTGTTGCTTTGTTGCTTTTGCTGTTTTGTGTGGCGTTGACTAAATTAACATTGACGTGTGCGTTGTTGTTGTTGTTGCTGCTGCCACATGTTGTTGTTGTTGCTACATGTGGCATTTGGAACAGCTCGTTGCTACGTTTCTGCGTTTTTATGTTGTTGGTAAACCAAATGAAATATTCACACATTTTCCATTTTATATTTTGACTTGTAGTTGTCGCTCCATGTTATGCGCCCCTGCCCAACCAACCCCCCGGCTATCCACTGTTTGGCTTCCTGCCGTGTTGAAGTTTTACGGCCGAATATGAATTCAACATTTTGTGTGTGCTTTTTGCGGCCACCATATAATTATCATATCATAGAGCAGAGGGCACGGGTTACACGGAATACAGTCTCGGGAGTGCAATGAGCGCGTCCTTTAAAAGGGATTTGGGGCCCAGGCTCTTCTGGCACATTAGCATAGATAGGAGCGTGTAGCGCTGTAGACGAGTTACTCGGGTTCTTTCCGCAGACTTAATGTCAATTAAATGAAACTTGAAAACAATTTCGCATCAAAAATATATTGATTAGACTTAAATACGCTTTGCAAGTTTGTTTAAGCATTCTACAGAAAACATGTTTGTTTATTTCTTGCTTCCTTGGGATGAAACTGTTTTTGCAATGCAACTAAATCAGTTACGCTTTACAATATCAAAATATCTCGGCACAAAAGTCTTTTAATAAATAAAATAATTAAACTAAAAAATAAAGAAATAAATTGAACTGAAAATAGTTCAAGGTATTTTCCTCATTTCTCTGCTGTCATCATTTCGACAGAGCAGAATCGAATTATTGAAGAAATTATGGTTTCTGATGTGCACCAAATACTTGTATATGTTTTTTGTATTTGAATATATTGAAAATATATATAAATAATAAAATATTCAATTATATAGAAGTTTATTTGATGTGAAGAGCGAATTTCAAATCTACAAAGAAACAGACATTCATCAGAATCAGCTTTATTTAAGAGAAGTAAATTTACAAAATTGAGTTTCTCCGACTACTTATATTGATTATATATTATTCTTCCATTAATATAATTGTTTCGTGTACTGATAATATCTCATTTCTATATCTATAGTTATATATGAGTCAGCATTTAGCTAGTTCGATTGAAGATTTTCTTTGGCCCAAACCAATTTACAGTTCTTCTTTTGATTTTTTTAGTTAGTGCAATTAAAATCTTGTTTGCCGTAGTGACAGCTAAAAGATACAAAGATACATTTATGAAATGCTCAGCTCAATTGTAAACTAGGCTGTGCATTTGCGCTCGTTTAGTTGCAATTTTTACACACGATTCACTTAAGCGAACACTTCAAGATGCTAAAGACACAGATACAGATACAGTTGCACTTGCAGATACTGAGACAGACGCAGATACACTTTTCGCACCGAGCGGCGTTTGTGTGAAATTTTCTTTGCTGCAGCTGATTTCTCAGTCAAGTTCAGTTTGCAATTTGTTTTTGGCGCGCATTTGATTTGCATTGTTGTTGCTGGTGTTGCTGGTGTTGCTCCCGAGGCATTTCACGCTGCGCTGCATTTTCTTTTTGTCGCTGCCAGGCGGCGGCGCCGACGCCGACGCGGGCGCGCCCGAGACGGAGCCAACGAGCCATTGCCAGACGGAAAGACGAACTGACAGGCGGAAAGACGAACGTTTCAGGAGGAGCGGCGGAAAAGGAGGACGAGGGACAGACAAAAGCCAAGTCAACTCAAGTCGTGTCACGGCAGCAGCAGCAGTCGTCGGAGAGAGGAGCTGACGAGGGGGAGCGGGGGCCTGCTACTGGGGCGGTCGCGTTTTCCATTTCGTTGAAGTGGAAAATATTTTGTAAATATTTTTGTGTGTTTTTCTTTCGCTTTTCCTCGCTTATTTTCTTTGGTTTTCGTTTTGCTGCTGCTGCTGCCTCCGCAGTTGTTATTTTTGTAAAGCTGTGAGTTTATTTTTTTTTTGTTTTGTGCCCCCCCTCCGCCAACAGCCCACACCAGCGCCCCTCGGCAACCGCTTGTTGTGTTTTGTATTTTTACAAATATTTTGTGTAATCTTTAAAGCAGACAATGATGACAGCGACGACGATGGCGGCATTTTGTGTCACATCCTGAAAAGTATTCTCCCATTTTGCTCGGATGTTGTTGTTGTTGTTGTTGTTGTTGCTGGCAAAGTATTTAAGCACGTGCGCACAGTGGAGCCAAAGCTAAGAGCATTTATATGGCCCTGGGGCGGCACGGCCGCCGGCCACATCCCTTTCGCCGAGTGAAGCTAAGTTTCTGAGTGTATTGTGTATCTGTAGCTGCTGTGTATCTGTATCTTACGCTGAAATGGACTCATATTTCGCGACAGGGCTGTTAGTCAGCAATTCTGTTTGGCCGGGTCCCGAAGTCACTGAGCCTGTCATGACATTCACTGGCTCTGGGCGACTCTTTTGCGTTTTGTTTTAGCATTTCTGCCAGTTGGCTTTGCTGGCCGGGGCTTGCTCATATTCTCTGAATAATGCGACACAGAAACGGAGAACAGAAAAAGAAAAAAAAAAAAAACAATATATAGAACAAAAGTTTTGCTCATGGCCTGTCGCTGTCAGAGAAGTGTCAGGCGGCAAGTTGAATAGGACAGGGATAGAGACAGGGCGACAGCGACAGGGCGGCAGTCGACATGCGATGCGAAATGGAAATGAAATGGTTGTGGGTGGGGGGAGGGGGAGGGGGAGTGGAAATCTCAACGATTTGAATAAGTAAATAAGCATCCATATGGATCGGGGAGTGGAGGGCACATGGCTGCAGATGACGGTGACATTGTTAATAGGGCTAAAGATGAGCGAAAATTACACTGAATAATCAAATACCCTGCAATCGGTGAGCTACCCTAGCTTATTGTTGCCCGAAATAAGTTTAGCCTGGTGGCTTAATATGAACAATGCCATGTAATCGGTAAAAGAGTACTTTAATTATCTACTGGCAATTTTTTCAATTGCTCCGTTGCCATAAACAATAACATACCCTGTCATGGGCAAAGGTCTAGTTGCCTTAGTTTTAACTGCTGCCTAATAACAAATAAAACTAAATTAGCATGTTATCGGTAAAAGACAAATTTAATTGTCTGCTGACATAAGTTACAACGGCGGCTTAAATATCATCATTAAAATTCCCTTTAATCAGCAATAAGACTTGTTTATTTTCCACTGGCAATAGCTTAAATTCCTACATTATCATATGAACTATAAAATACACCGCAATCGGTAAAGGGCTCGTTTAATTATCACTGACATTAGTTTCAATAGTTGTTTGATTATGAACAATAAAATACCCTGTAATCGGTAAAAGGTTAGTTTTTTTATCTAATAAATATGTGCTTTCCATTCATTTCCTCCTATCTGTGATTCCCCCACACACATTTCCCAATTAACTAATAAGATGTTATTGCTGCAATGACATACAGATCGTTCGATAGTTAGTTAATTGCAGGTTGTTTTCAACTAGATTAAATAATATGACAATTACGTGCGGGTTCTATGGCAGCTCCAGGCGGAGTCTTACGCTTCGCTCCGATAATCGCAGGCACTTACTGACAATTAGGCAAATACTCGTTTCTAAACAGGCCGAAATGTAACTGAATGACCTAACGTGGCTGTTTGGTGAGGGCCTAAAGACGCTCGCCGTCACGTAGACAAGGTTAATTGCTCTATTTTGGGTTAGCGTCCGTCCATTTTTACGGCCTGTACGCCTCAGGTATTCTATTCGCACCTGTGGGCCGCAGAGTTTGAGGCCTTGATTGTGTCTTACGCAATTTTATCTGCTATTTGTTTTTTTTTTTGGAAAACTATGAACAATTGCATATTTCTGCTTTGGTTCTTATGCAATCCCAACTTTCACCTCGTATCCCGCTGACTTGGTGCACTCCGTGGGAGTCCAAATGTTGTTCAAGGCAGGTTTCTAACTGTGCAACCTTTTGGCTGTCCTGGTTATTTGTAGAAATATATTTTCAGCTGCCAATCATCGTTGAAATTAAATACGATTTTATTCTATCAATAGTTTTGGTTATATTCACGAAAGCGTAACAATTTGTATGTATCTAGTACATGGCAAATATTACATATATAACAATTGGAGCACAACAAATAGATAATATCAAGAATTTAATATATTAGCAGCTTTTCTATAGAGTTTCTGTTATTTTTATTTTAGTTTTCTTTAAGTTTTTAGTTGTTAAAAATAAAACTTTTGTCTGAAAAAAGTGAAAATTAAACATTTTCTGAGCTGTATTTAATTTCAAATATTCAACAATAATCACCTTTCGACCTTTTGCATAACTCGAATTTCTAATGGCAAATTAGTTGACTGGTTCGCTCGGTAATTCCAGCACAATTTCCGAGCTGCTCATTAATTTGTTTCGTCTGCCATAAAATGGGTTATTTATGGCCCGAGCCTTCAATTTAATGTTCAACATTAGCTATAAGGCAGGCGAAATAAAGCAAAACCAACAACAACAAACTAACGAAATAAATAATAAAAAATTATGTTCACTTTCGTTTGGGCAATAAAATGAAATTTAATTAACACTTAAAAGTTGAACAAGCGAAACCGAAAACCCAAGCGAAAAACTCGCTTGCAAATTGTTGACAACATTTGAAGTAAAGTCGCTTTGTCGTTGGTCAATGGTCAAGCGGTGTTTCGGTGGTTCAGTGGTTCGCTGGTTCAGTGGTGCGCACTTGAAAACTGCACACGAAATTATAATTTTCACACGCAATCGCAACTGGGAACAGGCCAACTGGACGGCTGGACAAGTGGACAACTGGACAACTGGACAACTGGAGTTGGGGCTGCTTGGAATGGTGTTTCTTGTAGCGACTGCTGTTGTTTCTGTTTCTTTTTATATGTATTTATTTTTTGTTGGGCCCGCACTTAACAATTCAATTGTGGAACAATGTTACGAGTGAGGCAAGTTGGGGAGGCACTTAAGCTTGCTCTCTCATTAAAAGACAACAAAAACTAAACAGACGACAAGCGTTCGAGCGTTCGAGCGTTCGCATTTGCACTTAACAAGAGCAGCAACAGCAACAAAACGGCCAGTGACAAAACTCGATAAAGCTGCAACAGATCTTTGCTTATATATAGTACCAGCTACCAGCTGCCCCGTTCCCTTGCCCAACCGCCCGCTACCAATCGCCATTGCGTGCGTGAGCAGGCTGGTGCGTGCGTGCGTGAGTGCGTGTGATGTCTGGCCCTGGCTCCAACTGTGGCACCGTCTCTGGTTTTGGCCATGCGCATGCGTGCGTTGCGTTTACGCATTGCTTTTGGCTTGTAATGAAGGCATTCCTCATTACAACACTGATGGAGGACAACAACACAGCGCTGGCCATGTTGTTGCCAATCAATTTCCAATAGGCAACGGCGCAGCATTTTTCCTCCTCCTGCCAATCAACGGCAACAGATGGAGTCCAGTGTGGACAGTACAGACAGCGCACAGTCACCAACGGATCACATGGAGCCCAGCCAGCCATCCAGCCATCCAGCCATACACTTGACTGGTGCCCTGGCGCGTTATCACAACGGGGGCAGCAGGGCCAGCGAAAGATTGATCGATCGCTCGATCGACGGGCCGTGCCATGTTGCGATGGATGATTCGATATGATCGCAAATTTATGTATTGTGTACATTGTCAACATTTTAGGCATAATTACGAGCAATGGCAACAATCGTTGTCTGACTGATCGATGGCCTGCCCCCCGAAGGTGCCCCCAACTGCCACCCGACTGTCCCCCCCCCTCCGACTATTATTAGTAATGCAGCTCACTTTTAATTGCACGCACTCACATATTATTGGCCGGCTTGGATGGGCTTTGGAGTCATGTCAATTGTCCTGGGACTGCAGTAGCCAACCGGCGCAAATGTGTCAATTAGATTTATTATCAGTTCTTGTTCTTGAAGTTTCTGCCACATCGTCTACATGCTCATATTCCCAACTGGGCTGCAACGGTTGGACTCGGCGCAGGTGCTGCACACTGGGCTCATGTCCATTAGTGAATGCTAAATAGCGCCAATTAAATGTAAGAAATGCGTCTCCTGCCCGCTTAATTTAGCCAAGTGCACAGCCACATACCCTTTGTCTCTTCTGCCCCAGCGTCGCCCGCGCCCTCTTCCCCTTCCTCCGCTTCCTCTGCTTCGCCCTTTTCCAATTCCCAATTTCCAATTCAAATGCAAAACTTTATTTATGAACCGGCAATCGTCAAGCGGCTGACATTTTTATTATCAGCGGGAAGCGCGCGCGCCCAAAACCCGAGCCAGCTGTTGGCCACTTTAGCCCTTGTTGGCCAACACAGCAGACGTTCCCCTAGCCTCGCCTCCATCGATAGCCGGACTAGCCAAGCGTCGCGGACGGCCGCGTTGACAAGCTCAATTTCCAATCGCAATAAAACGCAGCACTCGAAAAAAGATAAATGTGAGAAAAATGCAGAGGCCTCGCTGCGTCCAGTTCTCAACTCCCCCTTGCCCCAGCCCAGCTTGAGCCCTGCCACTTCCGTCTTGATCGCCGTTTACCTCTTACGTTCGTTCGTCTTTATGCAACTCCGTCGCTAAATCGCGTGGGCTTATCCTCGGCACCAGACGAAACCAGACCAGACCAGGCCAGGAGAGGAACCTGCCAACGCGTCTGCTGCGTCTGCGTTTGGTCCGCTTCAAGTGCTGAAATTTATAGTGGTAATAAAATTTTATTTGCTCCTTTAGCTGATGGCACAATAAACTCTTCTGGCATTCGGCCTGCGCACGTGCTTCAACTTGCCAGTTTCTGTTTTTTATGTCCTCTTATTTAACTACTTACAAGTTGTTTGTCTCTGCTAACATTTTGGGCAATATTTCAAGGACATTTGCTTAGCGTTTATTGATAGTTAAGATAAATGTTGGGTCAACCCTAAAGATGTGTTAATTTTAAAGGAAATCAGCACTGAAATTTATTACTATTTAAAGCTAAAAATATGTTTATTATGATTGTAAAATGTGTTGCGTGTAAATAGAAAGAAGGATGGCGAATAAATTGTTTCTATATCTGACTTTGAAACTATTTTTTCTGCTTGTGAGCATAGCACCTTTCTTTGCGATTCTCATATTTGTTTTCAGAAGCACATGTATGTTTATTTATCTTTTAAATACAGTTCTGTTGTTTTGTAATTGCTGATATGCCAGTAACTCTATAGTTCGCACTATTTGCCGCTTTTACTGATTTTTTATGATTTTACCTGCGTGTTTTACCAATGTCTTACTTTATGTCACAGTTTCGACTTGTCCGTTTCTTCTACATTCTCAAGAAATTTGCCTTGCCTATTTTGTAAATATCTTACATCCATATATAAATAACAAAAATGTAATTTTTCCTAATAATAAATATTGAAAGATTTTAGTAAATATACATATGCATTAATCCACTAATTATTATTAAGCAGGCTTGCTTTCAAAAAAACCCTTCCCATTCAGATAAGTTATACCCCTTCATATCTGCCAGAGCAAGTGCTCAACAAAGAGTTAACGTACTAATCCGTAATCGTGGAGGATCTTTCCCAAAGCTCTGTATTAGTTAGCCAAGCCAATTATTTATTATTTAAATAAAATGCTAAACAGCAACTTAAGCAACTAGCGCAGCCGAGCAGAACGCATTCAGTTTGGCTTAATTGAGAGACCTCCGTGTACGTCTCAAGTCCCCTCTCTCGTAACTCTCACTAACTACCTTTTGTGAGTAAACCGTTACCTTGATTCATGGCAGCCCTCTCTCTGTCTCTCTGTCTCACTCTAACTGTCTAAAGATGCCGACAACAACAACAACTATAACAGCAGCAGCAAATAACAAAGGCAAACGTTGACGGGCGACGCCTTCGCATGGCCGCTATGCAAAACTATGAAGAAGAGGCAGCGACGGCGACGGCGACACCGACACCGACACCGACGCAATCGTAAATCAAAATGGCTGCAGCTGATGGCTGAAGAATGAAATCATTCATTTTCATTCCATTCCATCATGAGAGAGCGCATGCGTGTGAGTGAATCGGTTTCGGCATCGTGTTGATGCCTGTGTCTGCACGTGCTTACATGCATGTGTGTGTGTGTGTGTGTGCTGATTAACTGCATTGCTGAGCTCTTGTTATTGTTGTTGTTTGTCGCCTTTGATGGATTGGCTGCCATATGTGTGCTGCATTAGGCTGCTGCTGTTCTTGTTGTTGTCGTTGTTGTTCGTTTGTTCAGGTCTCAAATCAGCTGTAGGGGGGCTACCGTTGTCGTTGACAACTTAAACAGGTAACGGGACTGCCCATATGCCATGCGCAATCACGTTTAGTTGTGTGAGTGGGTTTGTGTGTGCGAAAGTGGGCTGGGCTTGAAACTATGGTTGCTGTCTTGGCTAATTGCATGAGTGATTGCACAGTGGTTAGCAGCTTGTAAAAACTGCTGATAACTTTTGAAAGGATTAGTAAGATATTATTAAATAAAAATAAACCAAGCCAAAAGCCAGACATATTGGTCTACGCTGTGTGTATTTAGCATAGGTGTCATGCATGTGCACTCCGAACTCTGGAAAAGTATCTCATAAATAACTTCTGTATAAAGTCTACTATACATTTGTATATTACTTTATTGAATTTCTTTATGTAAACTAATTTCGGTATCGAAGTACACAGTAAATGTTACTTTCCATCAAAATGCACAGAGTATATTGAATTCTTTCACTCAGATTGCAGTTATCACTCAGACTCAGTTATCAGTAATTAAAATAATTGACTGATAATATTAATTCTTAAATTAATTTGATGTGTTGGCATCCTCTTCTCGCGCTATATTAACATTGCACTCAGCTGACTGTCACCCGCCACATTTCATTCATAATATGAAAGAGGGCGCCACCTGTCAGTCAACTAAAAGCGACATCTGTCAATATTGGCCTAAGCAGCTACACCGTACGACCGCTAGAGGGCAGAAACCAACATGCCTAAGAGTATGCAATAGAAAATGCGCACGCGAATCGCATTTGTGTTGCTTACGCAAATGGCTTAATATTTAATAAAGAATTTATTTTGATATGATATAAATTGGATAATGAGTCCAATTGAATTTCAATACAATCATTTCTTTCAATCCAAATTGTAGATCAAGAAATAATTACAGTTTTTCTGGGCATTTTTATTCTCTGTAGCAAATATTTTATTGCAAATCAAATTTTAACATTTGTTCGCCTGAATAAATCACATCAGACAAACATAAATCATAAAGTAAACACACACACACACACACACTCACACCCACTTACGGTATAACAATAAGTGGCATAGTACAGCAACAACAACAACAACAATCTCCACACAAAACACACATCAGACATTATTATCATCTCGCTTGTGCTTGACTGAGTTTCTTCGCCCCAAGCCCCAGGCCCGCGCTTCCATCGCGTCAAACCGTCACGGCCAAGGCTGCCGTGTCCCCTCCGCCTGCTCCCCATCCTCCCGAAGCACATGTCTGATAACCACCTATATATATATATCGTACACTCGCTTATGGGCAGCTCTATAGGCAGAGCGAGCCACCGATTTGGCCGTATCCGTTCGTAGTTGGTTGGCTGTTTGCCCTTTGCGCGCCCTGCGCAGCTTCCTTCCGCCCGGCATTGTCCTTGCGCGCCGAGCGCGTCCTCCTCGGCCACCGTCAGCGGGAAATGTGTAATTGAAAGGGAAGCTTTGGCTTTGGCGGCTGCGGCGCAAGAAATTATTTCGTTAACAAAAGCGAAACAGCGGAGAATGGGCGAATGGCAGAATGAACGGTTAGCAGAAGGAGCAACAGAAGCAGACAATACAAATACATTCGCCGGGGAATGTCGGTACTCAAGCGAGGGGGAAGGGGGGACAGAAATATGCAAGCATCGCTTGTCGCTAAAATATTTTAAAGTTTTACCGTTTTCTCTCCCGTTTTGCGTTTCGGCCATTTCGCAAAGTTGCAAAAGTTTCATTTCCGACAACAAGTTACCGTTAGTTAGTTTTTCGGCAGGGCTGTCACCACCATCAGCATAGGAGGAAGAGCGAGCGGGAAAGAGAGAGAGAGAGAGAGAGAGAGAGAGAGAGAGAGAGCAAGCTGCATGCATATATGCATGGCATGTAACGTGTGTCTCTGTCTATCTATCTGCCTGCCTGCCGTCTGTATGTGTGTGCGTGTGTGTGTGTGTGTGTGTTTGTCTGTCTCTGTCTGTCTGCATTGTTCGAGTTTTGATTTATGAGGTCAGAGACTCGTGATAATGAGCCAGGAAATTAAATCACTTTGACCGGAAGGATGTCAGGTCAAAGGGGGGATAACACAATTGATTTCATATTCATAAATTCAACGAATGTTGCCAGCTTGTCAGCCAGCCAATGAATGACATTACAGTTAGACTGCCGAAAGAATTGTCAATAGCTCTAAAAAGCTTATAAACACGAATACAAAAATCTAGTAAAATCTTACTGTTTTTTTTACTGTTTTTCTCTGGACCTTAATTTAATTTTTTTTAAAACCCTTTTTAATATATAGTAAACACTGATATGAAAGCGCTTTCCAACACTGCCAGAACTTTATCTTGAATTTAACAGTTTTCTGTCAGTAAAACTTAGTTGGTTTTAAAGATCTAAACTCAACTGTATTTTTGATTTATGTTTAGATTAAATGTATATAGGTATAGTCTATACAAATTTGTTTAATAATAAAATGTCGCATTAATTTCGATATTCAAATTACTTTCATGAGCGCATTGCATTTTGTCTCGACCATCTCTCTCTTTCCCTCTCTCCCTCTGTCCCGCCCTGGGACAGCTTTCGCTCCAACTCTATTTATCTCTTTTGATGTCCCGCTCTTACTCGATTCAGATAGCTCCGATCTTTTTCAAGAACTTGCCAAAGCGTGGCATAAACAATTTATCAGAGGGCAGAGCCCAATGAGCGCATAGCACATGTTTTTCCAAGCTCAAAGCACATGTTTCTGACAAGTTTCGAGCGGCACTTTGAATAGAAACCTTGTGCGAAGAACAACGAGTAAATCGAACACTTAAACAACAATTCTTTCATTTGTTTATTTGCAGAGTTTCAAAATCAAAATTGAAAATACCAACTAGAGGTTAAGGCTACTTAAGGATTTAGGCAACAGCAATTACAACACCAACGGATTTTCTACCAAATTAAGAGGAGGCAAGGAGCCTACACAGCAAACAGAGGAACAGAGGAACAGCAGAACGCGAATCAAGTTATACCTCACACAAAAAGCGCACCCCTTACACACACACACACACACACCCACACACATCTAGACAACTAAGTTTAAGGCGCAACTGTACATTGTACTTAAGTGTTCAAAGGATATTTAGGTGAGTCCTTGGCATAGCTCTGGTTAAAATATTCGACTTATGAATGCCCTTGCAGTTTACTTTGTATATAGGAAAGTAGCTAAAAGCACACGGAGTCGAGTCACAGTCACTAGCAACTAAGTAACCAGGCGCTATCCACAGTAAAATTAACAGTAACAGTAACAGTAACAGTAACGGAAACGGTAACGGAAACGGAATCGGTAGGAGTAACTGCGTAAGTAACAGTTAAAGGAACGGTAACAGTCAGGAGACAAGGAGAAGAACAAAAATGACGATGAGTACAAATAACTGCGAAAGCATGACGTCATATTTCACAAACTCGTATATGGGAGCGGACATGCACCATGGCCACTATCCGGGCAACGGCGTCACCGATCTCGATGCGCAGCAGATGCATCACTATAGCCAGAATCCAAATCAGCAGGGCAACATGCCCTACCCGCGCTTCCCGCCCTATGACCGTATGCCCTACTACAATGGCCAGGGCATGGACCAGCAGCAGCAGCAGCACCAGGGCTACTCGCGCCCCGACAGCCCCTCCAGCCAGGTGGGTGGCGTGATGCCGCAGGCGCAAACAAATGGCCAGCTGGTGTCCGTTGCCCAACAACAGCAGCAGACACAGCAGCAGCAACAGGCGCAAACACAGCAACAGCAGGCGCAGCAGGCGCCGCTGCAGCAGCAGCAGCATCCTCAGGTGACGCAACAGGTGACACATCCGCAGCAGCAACAGCCCGTGGTCTATGCCAGCTGCAAGCTGCAGGCGGCCGTTGGCGGCCTGGGCATGGTGCAAGAGGGAGGCTCCCCGCCGCTGGTCGACCAAATGGGCGGGCATCACATGAATGCACAGATGACACTGCCCCATCACATGGGTCATCCGCAGGCACAGGTAAGCTAATGGGCTCATTAGAGGTATAGAGGGTAATTCGTTCACACACCCAAAACATATAACATCCTAATCTTGGCGTCCGCTTATGACATACTAAACGCTTCTTCTATCTTTCCTGCCTCCGCTCTCCAGCTGGGCTACACTGACGTTGGCGTTCCCGATGTGACAGAGGTAAGAACCGGATGCGGTGTAGTTCTTTATGCTTTTGCTTAGTTATTCTTCATTTTTGGTGTTGACTTCCAAGCTTAAGTTAAGCGATACTTATCCAGTTTTTGGGCTTATCCATTCGCAGGTGCATCAGAACCATCACAACATGGGCATGTACGGGCAACAGCAGACGGGTGTGCCGCCCGTGGTCGCACCACCGCAAGCGATGATGCATCCGGGTGCTGGACAGGGACCCCCACAGATGCATCAAGGACATCCCGGACAACATACACCGCCATCCCAAAATCCGAGTTCGCAATCCTCAGGGATGCCGTCTCCACTGTATCCCTGGATGCGAAGTCAGTTTGGTAAGTGTCAAGGAAAGTGATCGACAATTCCACGAAACGTATTAAGTGGAATTTTTCTTCTTCTTATAGTAGTGGGTTGCTGTAGTTAGTCATTGAATGTAGTTTAACTAGTCGTAGTAGTTGCATACAACAAAAACAACAACATTTTAAACTATTTTTGATAATTAACAACAAACAATTGAATATATTTCAAACTTTACTTAAATGATAAAATTTCAGGAATTTATTTTGCCCCTACCAAAGGCTCTTTCATTTAATACACACCAATGACACTGGTCGAAACTGGCGTGCAATATTAAATGACAGTTGCTGTGGCGATCTTTTCGTTAAATTGCACTGTGCACACTGCTTGCTGAAGTGGTTGTGACTGCTTCAACAAGCAGTGAACAGTGTTTGACATTTCGTTAAACTGCACTGCTTTAACGTTATATGTTAGCAAAAATCATTTAAAATGCCTGGGAAATGGCTTAAAATTGTTAGAATAATATTACAAGCTTTAATTAAAATTAAAATAGACGTTATCTTAACAAAAGGCAAATTTAATTAAATGCTTGTCTAATTTAATATCGTTGCAGCATCTGTCTGTAACAGACATATTAATAATTAAATAAAACAGAAAAGGTAGCCAGAAGTTTAAGGAATGATAGCCCAAAATATTTAATTTTAAATATATAAAATATTTAAAAATTCAATTCAATTTCGTTTGCCATAAGATATATGCCATTTACAAAACTGTATATAGAAGCAACATTTGTAGGCGAAGTCCTAAGACCCAAGTATTTGCTGACCTTGACACGTCCGAGTAATTTCACTTTATTGCCTTGGCCAATCGGTCGCATTAGGCGTAATCCATCTGCAATGAGCACAAATACACCGCACCGATACCTGACATTTTGCCAAATTTTGCAAATTTCCGAAAACGAAATCGATGAATGCACTGGCAAAAACGCCAGGATATCGCAAAGGGCTGCTGACAAATGTCACGCAGTGTGAAAGAGGTCGAAAGAGGTACAAACATGGGTCAGAGTCCGACTTCGACTCATCACAGAAGGCGGTCTGTTAAATAATGCAAATTGACAATAGTTTTGAAAACGAAAGCGAAAAGGTTGCAAAATCGGAGCGTAACTAATCCACAGACAATTTCCGTAAAAGGCTCGTCCCATGTGAATCCGAGACAGAATTGAAAACAGAAATAGGGATCGGCACGGGCTGGCTAGCAGTTGCCCGCGTTGCATAAGTGGGCGAGGCACATTTCAAGCCAGCTGGGCCTGGCAATCCAAGTGAAGAAGTTCCATTTCATTTTCAAGCGGGTGAAAGTGAAGAGAGAGCTCAAGTGCTGCTCGGCTCCAAGCACTTCCCTTTATCCTGGCCACGTCGTCGGTCATTACTAAATCGCCGCCGAGTTGTTGTTTGCCCACATCGGGGCTCAGGCTCAGCTTTTTTCTTTGCTGTCGCTTGTGCTCTTTTATTTTTCTGCCTTAGCCAGATTGAGATGTAAAGCAGAATTGATGAGCGCCATTAGTTACACGTTATGTGCAATGGATGCCATCAATTTATTAATCTCCAGAACACGCCGCGGCCGCTGCGCGCCATGCTCCCCCATGAATGGGTCCGACCTGGGTCCGGCGGACGGCATTGGACCTGGCCAAACACTTCGTCGTCTTAATCCCGCCGCCTGCACCTACACATCCCCCTTGTGACACCGCCGCAACGTGCAGCGTGCAAAAAAAAAAAATATTAAAAAAAAAGACTGCAAAAAAATTGTGCGCCTACAACAAAAAGCAAAGCCAACCAGCCCGCTGCGGTGACATGAAGTTTTCTTCTTTTTCATCTTCTTAGTTTTTTTTTTTTATTTATTAAAAAATGAAGGAGCGACACAGAAACAGAGACAACGCCAACCGCCGAGTCAAAGCTGAGAACCGAGTCTTGGGCGCGCACAAGAAGCCAGAGTCAGAGCTCGAACGGCGTCTCCCGCGGAGGGTGCGGCCCGTGGTCAGAGTGAGACTTGGACCTGGGGACTCGGTGTCGGAGTTGAAGTCGGAGTCGGAGCACTCTGGCTGTGGCACAACATGATCTCGAGCTTAAGTTACGATGATTAAATGCATACGAGTTTATTTTTGCTTAGGCTTTGCATTCAGTTTTTCTTATTGTGCAAGCAATAAAAATAGTCGACACAGTGGGTTGAAAATTAAAAAATAGCTTAGCTCGATTTAAACGATTGACAACTTAATCGAAATTCAGCTAACTGCAGATGTAAAATGAGTCGAGCCTTGTTTAATATATTAGAAGACCAGTTGAAAATACACTAAATAAAAGACGGACCCAGAAAAGCGAGCAGGTCGTCTTTATAGATACTTCAAGAACCTCCCAATTTACTATTAAGAGCAGACTTTGCTACCGACTCTAGAGACTCTTGGGAGTTATAGGCAACGAAAGATGTAATGCAATAAAATAAATTATTAGTTCGGCTTGCAAGAGTGTTTGCAGGAGTAATTGCTTTAATAATAAAGCCAATATATCGACAGGAAATACTTATCAAAATAAGTCTATCAACTTTGTTCATCATATGTATAGTATCTCATACCGCAATAGATGCCTTGTCCAAGTGATCGACTCGGCTTAAGGTAATTCAAAGATAAAAGATCCGGGTTTCGAATTCCAGCCTGAATAATATTAAGGTCAAAGTTTTCAACTCTTTTTATAATACTAATAATCTGTCTCGAACTATTTCCAGTTGTAGCTAAGCCAACTCCACTGTGGCTGCTTTGTAACTACTTAACGCCTCGTCATATTTCACGCGGGCATTAGGCAAATAACTAAGGAGAGCCGATCGTGACTGGCGTCCTAGAAGATTCACAATTCAGAGCTGAGAGCTCCGATTCATGGTCGTCCCCTCAAAGCGAGGCAGTGCGAGGCATTGTCGCTGTAACAAAGCGCGGTTTCAATTAAGTTGTAACTCATGAGCACAAAAAAGGGAAAACAAGCTGACTGTCGGAAAGGGCTCAGTCA
Organism: Drosophila virilis; assembly: GCF_030788295.1. NCBI lineage: Eukaryota > Metazoa > Arthropoda > Insecta > Diptera > Drosophilidae > Drosophila > Drosophila virilis. Next base: position 17,487,513 of record NC_091544.1, on the reverse strand, counting down.
GCAACAGTCCTCCATGCCCCAGACCAGAGAGTCCAAGTTCAAGTCCAAGAGCAGCGCTTCCCAGGCTTTTGGCTGGGTAGCTCTCGTGTTGGCTGCGTTTATGTTGTTTTGATGCTGCTTATTGGAGAGTTGGCAGTTTTAAGTTAGTTTTTGATAATTTGCTCATAAGCAGCACTAACTTGCGGCCTGTGCCTGCCACTTGCCACATGCCCAGCCACATCCAGCCACATCCCTTATCCGCTGCTGCCTGCTGCTGCCTTTGTCGCTCGCCGTTGGGTCATAAATTTAAGCGACAGTCAACAAATATGTGCAACAAGTGGCTATTGGCTAGAACCTGAACCAAGCATCCAAACGGCAAAAGCTGCCAGCGCATCCTCTGCTCCGACTGTCCGTTTATTTATTTGTGAAACGAAAGAATTTCATATTTGACCTTGTTGCGCCACGTTGCTTATCTAAATGTGTGTAAATATCCACAGACTCGGGCACTTTGGCGTTGTTTAGTTTTTGGTGCTAACAGATTGCACTGCAGCTGGCCAAGTGATTGGCTACAATATTGAGGGAGGATGAAATGAAAGCAAAAGAGTTTTTCAATTTTGGGCTAAGGGCTTCATCTAAGCATTAAATTTCTGCAAAGTACGTATAATTAAGAAAGGCTTCCTTCGGCACGCCGAAGAATAATTTATAATATATTTGTGCGATATTAATGGGATTTGCATAATATTTAAGCAGCATAGTTCATGTCGATATATTGGGTGGACATATTCTGTCAAGTTAATATAAATTCGGTACACCCATTCGCCCTCTCATGTTTATCTGACGGTCGCTGTCCACCCGAGAGGGATTTTACTGTACATTTTTATATACTACATTTAAGCTCTCCATTATACATCATGCATATCAAATTTAACTCTAGAGAAAATCTCCTTGGTACAATCGCCCATCTATTTATCGTGTATTTATTTAAGAGAACCAATTGGTATACGAAGAATTTCTGTGGCTCATCTGTATGCCAGCTCGTTTGGCTCGTTTGAGGCGTTCGTGTGGCAAACAACTTTTCAATTCTTTCGAGTATGAAAAGTGCACTTCATTGTGCGCATTATGTGCGACAGCTCCCAATCCCCCATTACCAGCCCCGACACCGCGGCCTTGGAGCCCCGTCAGTGTCAGAGGGCGCAGGCACGATGAAAAGAACTTCTCGCCAAAAAGTTGCACATTGGATGTCGACCCCGCCCCGTGCGCATTGTCTGTAGTCTGTTGCAAAAGTTTTTTACGGTTCTCCACGGCTGCTACGTAAAACGTTGATCCCCGGCCATCATCCGCTGGCAGCGAGTGGCCCCCATCCGCCCGCACTTGGCGCTGGCTTTGCAAAGTTTTGCCGCGCTGCTTCCCGGCGACTTTGTTGTCTGTTGGCGCTGCACTTAATGTGCCCGGGCAAAGTCGCGTCGCGTCGAGTCGAGTCGAGTCCTGGCCGGAGCCGGAGCCGGAGTTTTGCTAAGTTGAGGATTTGCGCGCAAACTACTTTTCGATGGCAGCGCGAGACATTTGAGACAACAACTACTTAGGCAGGCGATTGCCCTGGCTTATGGCGCTGTCCACTGGCTGGGTGGCATGCGGCATGTGGCATGTGGCATTGTGTTGACGCATTTGCTGCCAATCCACGAATAGCTGCCACCTTCCGGCGCGCAATTGAAGCGTGCGGATCAAAAGATAATTTGCCAAATGCGTGAAGATTTTTTTAAAAATATAAACCGAAACCACAGCCACGGCTGTCCGGCTGTCCCGGCTGCCCCGGCAGCCCAGCTGCCACCACCGGCAGCTGACACGGACTGTCAAAATGTAAGCGACAACGACAACTGAGCTCCGAGCGAAGCAAAAAAAAAAAATGACACAGGAACTTTTGGGATTTCCATGTGCGGCAAAAAGTTTAATAAAGCGCAGCGAATGCGAAAAGGAAATTTCGCTTTTATACGCCGCTCCCTGCCGCCCCGCCCCTATGTGTTTCTTGGTCAGCATAGAAGAGCAGTCCAAAAATAATGGCAACAGCTCGCCAAAGGTCCTCAGGGTATTGCCCCGAGGCATCCACTTGCCCCAACTGTGGGTGTTTTGTTGTTGTTCTTGTTGTTTCTGTTCGCATTCATTCATTTCGCTCAATCGCAGCGCAGTTTTTGGATGCCGCTTCACGTCTCTTTTATTTATTTTTTTTTATTTTGGGATTTGGCCAACCTTTTTGACAAATTACGAATATTATTCATGCAGCAATGAAGTGAGGTAGCTCGCTGTGGTCTGTCCAACAACTTGCCCAGAAACTGCGCCAGCATCCGAGTCGCAGCTGTATTCCCTATTCCTTAAGCCACAAGCTTTTCAAACCACTCAGAAATGGCAATACCTTTCATAAGAAATGTCTATCTTAGCCCGAAATAATTTATGTAACTATATAAATATATCTACGCAAATTTTTTGTCTATGTGGTCAAGAATTTGGAAGAATCTAAAAAAATTTCTATTTGAAATAGACCCTAAATTACATTTTGTTAAATTTGGAAAAAAGCGGGTCATTTGTTCATTAATTTTGATCTATTACTTGCTAACAAATTGCCCAACAGAAATTTAATCAATTGCAATTTAGAAAATATAACTAACTTTTCTCAAACACAAAATAAATATAAAAAATATTATTCAACAAATTAGAACTGTTAGTAAAAACGTGTATACCAGAAACTTTTTTTGTTTCTCAAATTCACACAAATAACAAATTGAAAATTATCCAATTTGTTTAAATAAAAACTCGTTTTTATTAGTTTTAATTAATAAACGACTCAAATTAATAACTTTTTTTTGGCTAATATACGCATTAAACTGTTTTCAAATATTTAGTTTCTATTTTTTAACACATTATCTAATTACCTGTCTCGAAATTAGAGTATTATTTACATTTTACATAAATAACAGCACAGACCAGATGCAGTCTCTCAGTACTCAGTACAGCTTTCAGATAGTTTTGCCCAACTTCAGCTGCTAATTCAATCTGAGCTAAAGCCGCGAGTTGTTGGTTGATCCGCGGCGTCGTCGTCGTCGTCGTCGTCAATGTCAGGCCACATGTTTCATGGTTCCATTGGTTTCAATGGCCGCCAGTCGCGCCTGCCATGATGGGACAGGCGCGCAGCTCGCTTGACCGACAGCCGCAGAGGGTGGCAGAGTAAAAGAGAGAGAGAAAGGCAGAAAAAGAGAGGTCGCTTGTTTGAATTTTTGGTCTGCCTAGGGATATATGATGTGCTCGTCGCTCGCTTGCCTGGCTGCCTGGCTGCCTTGCCGCCCCGGCTCTCCTGAGCTGGTGTTCGTTCCCGTCTCGCATAGCATGTTTTAGTCAGCTGTCAAATATTTTGACATGGGTAGCCATGGCCAGCCATGCAGCCAGCGAGTGAGTGAATCCGAATTCGAATACATTCAAAATGGGGAACATAGAAAAAGACTGAGAGCCAAACAAGTATGAATAGCTAAAATGGGTCTGGATCACTTGGAAATACCCTGTAAAACATCAGCAGCTGAAACTAACCAAATGAATGTATACCAAATTTAAACTTAAGGAAACAACTCTTAAAATCTTTATAAGAAATATATATAATATGCAAACGGCAAAGGTTGCAGCTAATCAATGTATATCCCCCGTGTGTATAGGGTATCTTCTTAGAGTGAGTTGAGCCGCCTATTTGACCTGTTTTGCCTTTGTTTAAGCGCTGACTAAAGTCAAAAGCAGCAGTACCCGCCTCCAACCCTCTCCCCCGCTCCGTTGCACATGTGCTAGCTGCTCTAATGAATGCATTCATAAGGCAGACTCCTGACCATATCCCAAGGTTTCTTCCTTTTGCGGTCCTTTATGCATCCACTGTGTGTGTGTGTGTGTGTTGTTTTTGTGTTTCTGTCAACTTTTGTCGATTTTTTAACCCTCTTAAGTGCTTAACAAGTCCCAAATTAAAAAGTCGCAGCGTCTCCCGAGATTATGGCCAGCGAAAAGGGAAAATGAAATTAAAAATGTTTATAAATGCGGTGCTGGTCATTGGTAATTTTTAATTGTTGACGTTTACCTCTGCCAAAAGCGCTCTGTATCTTTTGCCTCTTTTTCTTATTTTGAGTTTAATTAAAATAAAGAAACGGTAGCGTGGAAATAAATTAAAAACGGAGAAAAAACCTGCCTGTCCAGTCGTCAAATCGCGCGTTCGGCAAACCTCGAACTTCCACTCGGATATTGCCAGGGATTTTCCCAGGTGCCAATGGCGAGTGGCCAGTGGCTCGCAGAAAGTTTGTTCCGCAGCAGAAACAGCAGCTGGAAAATGCCAGAATGGCAGAAATGTAATGAAAAAGTTTTCAACTTGGGCTTCTATGCAGATATCTACGGGGTCCACGGCAAGGTTGCGCTAATTGGCAACTATGTCAGTGACTGTTGCTCCCACCGCCAGGGGGCGCTGTTTATTTAGCACAAGCTCATCGCCTGACTCGGCAAGTTTGGGTGTGCTGGTGACATCACAAGCTCCTCCTCGAATGCCACACACGAACATTCTTGACTCTCCGCAAAAATTTATCAACTCGCGGGCATAAACAATAATAATTTGCCAGCATTTGTTGTAGCGGCTCGCGCGTTTCTCTGTAATTTCCGCAATTAAAAAAACATTTACTCGCATTTGATGTGTGCTTTTTACTTTTTTTGTAAGTCTCGGTGTTTGTTTTTTTTTTTCGGACTTGCTTTTTACTTTTTGCCAAGTGCATTCGCATTTTTTATCAACTACCGCCGCATGACATGCAAGTTTGTCAAGCAACAACAAACGACCACCGACGACGACAACTTTGAAGGTTTAACCGGGGCGTACAGTTAAAGGTTATTTTATTTTTTTTTTCTTAACTCTTATAGATATGCAAGCGGCATATGCAATAAATTAGCTCTTTAGTGGCTATTTGCCATAAGCATTCGGTGATTCGTGTGGGGCATCAGGGAATGAGGGCATGTAGGATCGGAGGGAATAATCTGTCGGCCCAAATATGCCGAAAACTGATTAAACTAAAAAAAACAGTTTGGCATATATCTTACTAGTAAGATTATTAAGTTGGTTAGATACCAAGTTTTAAATCTTGCTTAAATAAAAAATACTCCAAAACACCAAAAGTTAATTTAGAGGGGTTCTTTTTTAATTATCGGTTTCAATTGCTAGTAATCCAACAAATTCGCACTGTTTAAGCCTATTTAATATTTTTTTTATTTAAATGCAAACAATAGCTTTCGATTAAACAATTTACACCCCTTTCTACACAAAGTAGATTCTAACTTTTATATTTTAGTTGAGTATTTTTTTTTTTTTGCTTTTAGATAATAATAATTTGTTTGCGACTTCAACGAATTTCATAAAATGTTGTAGTAATTATTTTAATGATTTCCTTTAAACGCTGTGCCGCGCAATCGCTCACACACACACACACACGCACACACTGCACACACAATAATAGTAATGTAATTGTGTGCACATGAGGGATCGGAGAGAGCGAGGGAGAAAAAAATGGAATAAAATCCATTATGGAGCAAGAAGTAAAATGGTTAAAATGGTGGCCTAATCGCAATTTAATTACAATACGCTTTCATATCAAAAAGCATTAATGCCAGCCAGCCATCCGACCAACTGGCTGCCCGGTAGTTCGACTGGCCAGCGACTGGTTAGGTGTGCGGGGCGTGGCACGTGAGTTGCGCCACATTCGGCGCCTTGGACGCAGTCGGAGCTGTAGCCAGAGTCGGAGTCGGAGTCGAGTGCGTATCGCTACTCCTTTTCATATTAATTGTTTCACCTTTATTATACTTCTCGTAGCTGATACGCAGACCGCCCCTCATGCCCCTTTATTGCCCGTTCTCCCCATCAAGTGCTGCTTCAAAGCGCCATTAATGCGTTTATAATAATTTTTCAGTACTCAATTTTCGGCTCAGTGTAAAGTGAGCGCCGCACACTATCAAACAAAAACAAGACGAAAATGAAATGAAAAAAAAAAAAATAAAAAATGTTGCTTTCTTGGCTTTTGAGTGATGGCCGCATGAAATGTGCAAAGGCATCATTAAAAACTAATTTCAGGCAGCCAAAAGGTGAGCGCGCCCGCTCTTAAATTGCCAGCGACCAAACGATATGCCCCCAGCTACCCCCTAGCCCCGCTCACCACTCCTCTCCTACCCTCCCTCTCCCTCTCCCTCTGCTCTAACTGTTGCCAGTCGTCATCGAGCTGTGAGCCATGAAGGTGTTTTTATCAATTAAAATAATCATTTATTTGCGTTTCATGAGATGGGGGTAGGCTGGGTCCTTGGAACCGGGTCTGGGTCTGAGACTGGGTCTGCCGTGGGGTCTGCTACGGGTTCTGGGCCGTGTGCTGCTAATTAGCGCAGGTTTTTGCATTGCTTCCGTTGGGAGAATTAGTCTTGGGAATGAGAACCTAACATCAAGAGAACTCCATAGCTCTTATACAATATGTATTATTTCTACCTCATTGTGATGATGGGAATATATGGAAAATCGATATGGGCTTTGATATCTTTGTTAATAATATTGTTTTCCTAAATATGTTCCTACGGATTTTCATTTAAAGAAACCACAGATAACTATTTTATGCTAGTTGTATAAAATTAGCTGCGGCCGAAACAAAGGTCTTGATAGAGGAAAGAATATCTGTCAGTTTCCCTTCTTGACCGCAATCTTTAAAACTCTTTAAATCCTCATCTAATACGTAGCTCAACTCATTCTCTAAGCATGAACTTCATACTGAGGCTTACGAGCAGGCAGAGTCTGGCTGAGAGAAGGGTAAAAAACACGCACGCTTTTTACCACAAATCTCTCAAGTTTTTTCCTTTTTGTGTTTTTTTTTTTTGCCGCTGCGGCGACTCGTCTAACTGATGATGATTAAATGCGAACGCCTTGGGTTATAGACATGGCATCAGTCGTGTCATTTAAAAGAAGGTAGCTACATGGACCCTCCGCCCTCCGCAGCAGCTCGGGCTGCCCGCGGCCGCCATGGATCTACCCCCCTCGTGCTATGAATCGGATTCGCGCGCATTAATGGCCGCCGCACAAAAAGAGCTTATGATGTAATGACCTCCAGCAAGAGAGATCTAAAACAAAAACAAAAAAAAGAAGCATTGAACGAGGGAGTTGAGCAAGACAAATGCTGAAGAGGTTATTAAAAAATAGTTAAGCATGTTGAAAAGAGTCCGGCCGAGACGCCCCCGTTTGTGTGTGTAATGTGCTGCGAGTGTTCTTCAGGTGATTTTCAACTTCCCAGCCATTTTCATTTCCATTGCCATTTCCGCTGACCCCGTCGAGGGTGTAGCTGGCGACATTTCCAAGCGCCAGCTCGGACAACGGACCCACCCAAAGCTCTCACGCTAGCTGACCATTTGCGGGAGGAGTGCGGGCTCAAAGGAGGGCAATTGACAATCATATTAGTTGGTATTATATTTGACATATTTTGTGGTGGCATTTTCATGCTTTGCTTTCGTTTTCGGTTTTTTTGTGTTTTGTTTTTCTGCTGGTTTTTTGTCATTACCAAAATTATAATTATAGTAAGTGTCATTAGGCGCTGAACTCATTTTTGGGGCGCAGTAATTATTCCAAATTATTTTACAGTTTCTCGACTAAGCAGCTCCACGCAGTGGCAGTGGCGGCTACCGTCGAGTGCTTTGCACTGACTCCGCCTCATGATACCCACAGACCTCTTGGTAATTAGTTAAGCTCCCCCCAGGTATAGGACTGCCCCTGGCCCTCTTTCCAGCCCCATAACTGAAACTGTGCTGTCCGTTTGTCCATGAAATCTCTCCAGACTTAATCCAAAAGAGATGCCGCAGCGCAGCCCGTACCCCTTCGCTGTCCCCTATCGGTGCCTCATGCGGCCCGGCCTGGGTCTGTTGGGTTTTTGACAAGTACAAATATCTGAATTCGGTAAGGTCGTCTTTTAATCAGCCTCGGTCTACGCTGCGTGCGTCTCGCTTCATGTGGTATTCAGACACTGCGCAGGGGCCTGAGATTGCGTTTGGGTCTAGAACAAAGCCCGCAGATATGGCCGCAGCTACAGATACATTTACAGATACAGATGCAGATACAAATGTTGATATGTGGCTGCGTTTCAGATCACTTTTGAAGATGTTGTTGTTGTTGCTTGCATTCTAGTTGTTGTTGTTGTGGTTGTTGTTGTTGGCATTTGTATTATTGTGCACTATGCGTTGATTTTAATTGTGAACTTTTCTCGTTTCTTTTTCTATTTCTTTTGATCATCTTGGAACCAACAGAGCGCAAACGTGGCCGCCAGACCTATACACGCTACCAGACGCTGGAGCTGGAGAAAGAGTTCCATTTCAATCGCTACTTGACACGCCGGCGACGCATCGAAATCGCGCACGCGCTCTGCCTGACCGAGCGTCAGATCAAGATCTGGTTCCAGAATCGACGCATGAAGTGGAAGAAGGAGAACAAGACGAAGGGCGAGCCCGGCTCCGGCGGCGAGGGCGACGAGATAACACCACCCAACAGTCCCCAGTAGGAGGAGCAGAGGCCAATGCAGGAGGGTTATGATTATTGTTATGGGGGAGTAGTCCAAGTCCAAGTCGAAGTCCAACTCGGAGTCCAAGTCCAAGGCCAAGTAGCGAAGCCAGCGCAAAACTAAATGAAATTTCAAGCTAAATACAATTTACAATTTATGAAAAATTTTGTTTTGAACTATCCAAGAGGACTAACTGTCTACTGCGTTGCAAAAGTACATAAAAAGAAAGTACACTACACAACACTAAACACTAAAACTTAGTTAATTGTTATTATTTTCTTATTATTATTTAATTTTTACAAAATGCAAATGGAGAAAGCGTAATAAGTTAAATAAAAATACAATTAAAGCGTAAAACTCAACAAAACCAACTCATGTGACCTCAGAATTAAATAAGCTATATATATATAGTATATATATATACATAAATATATTATATAAATATATTAAACTAATGCATAACAACTATAATTGTAATAATAACAATAACATAATAATAACTAAAAACTATATATGAAACATATATACGAGTAAATACTACATACACAATAACATTAGTTCTACGTGTCCTAACTGTAAAGCATACTTTATAAATAATATATACGATTAATTTATATAGTTTAATACTGTATACACCACATAAACCTATACATACTATAACAACTAAACTAAATTGAATGTTTGTAGGAATTTTAGCGCAAAATAAACTCACAACAGAAACCACAACAACAAAACCAATTGCTAAACTGCAATGCAATATGCCGAATAGTGTGTTTTATGTCGATAGAGCCAAAAGATACGACCACTATATAGAATACAAACAGAGAATAGAGAACAAAGAGAACATATGAGCAGTTAAGAGCAGACTTGAAACCTAAACCTAAACTAACAATAAGTGCTAAATGTCGCAGGATTAGACAAAGAGATACCAAAATACCGTGGAGCGTGCTGCTAAATCTAAACAAATAATACAAATATAAGATTAACCAAGAGCAAAATGAACAACATTGGCAAAGTTAAAAATTAGATAACTAACTGTCGAGAAATGTTTCGGCTAGCCGAATTTACATGGTCTTTCCTGGCTAAATAAAAATATTTTGATACACGTGGAAATATTGTGAAAATAAATTCTCGATGTTTTTTTCAAATTCGTGTATAATTTCGTGTGCAATTTTTATTTGTTTATATATACATTACTTTTCAATTGAAATTTTGTAATTTTAAAAACGAAAATTTAAATTACGAAAATTGCAAGCACTCGAATTAGGTCGTAAAGGATATAAAGTATACCGACAAACCAATTGGCAACATTTTATGAAAGAAAAAACAAAACAAAACAAACTTATATATTGTTAAAGAAATGTACACGTTGTTTTCAAAATACTTAAATGTAAACAAAACAATTGAAATAATCCATGTAAAGTAGAAAAATATAAAAAAAAGAAAGTAAAAATAAATTCACTATGCATATATTCAAAATGCATTTCTGAATGCAGGCGGCGCTGCGGCCGCCTACTATTATACCTATAACAACTATATTGAATGCATGTACGTAACTCAACTCAATTTCTACGTTTTTTCAAACACAAACACACACGAGCATGCTGAAAAACGAGAAATGTAGAAATCCATATACCAAAGTTATAAAGAAAATGTAAAAGTAAATGATAAAAAAAAAATACAAATAAAAGAGCATCATACTATGTTTATATGTAGATATATATATGTATTTAAACCAACGTAATATTATGCGTGTAACTTGTAGACGACGTTTCGTTTTGTAAATTCCCCCCTCCCCCCTGAATTCAACTGTAGCAAGGCAATAGCAACAGATACGTAAGATCCCAAATACTACGAAATACTACCCAATAGAGACAACATTTGTGATTCCATTAGAAAGCGAAAAGAGAAATGTAGGGCAGACCAACAGCCAAGTGTGGTATTCATAAAGATTGCACCATAGATTGGCGAGCGAAAATATAACACAATCCAGATACGTAACTTTCGGCCTCATTCTGTAAGAAACTAAGCAATTAAGTTTCACGAAATAAAAAAAAAAACACAACAAAAAAAATATGAAACAAAATTTATTGTAGAAATTCACAAAAAACAAAATTCATATACGTATACATATATATTCAAATAAAAAAAATATATGTGTATGTACTTAGAAGAGAAAAACGCACACACGTACATTTCATGGCGAAATTTTTGAATGCAAAATTAAATGAAATGAAATGTGGAAAATGCTAAATAATTTGTTGTAAATAAACCCTAAAATTAGTGTAAACAAGATGAGAGAAGAGCTGCAAAATGCAAATGCTAAAAACAAAAACTAAAAAAAAAAGAAACAGAAACCAGCAGAAAATGCATAAAATTATAATTAAATTACAAATGAGATTTTGTTTTTATTTGTAATATTTATAATAAAATATAGTATTTAAAAATTTAAGCAACGCTTGTATTTTTTAATATGTTGGGGAGCCCATACGATTTTCTGCTGATATTCATAAATTTTAGATGGAACGAACTCTGGTGCTTATCACTTTTCGAAAGAGGTGCGTATTTTAAGAAATATTATTGTAAGTCTAAAGTTAACCTGACTTAATATTGCAGATTTCCATTCGAACTGACTGCTTAGACTGTGACCACTCCATTTTCTTTAATCTGGTGCGTATTTATATAGATATTTGATAAAAGCAATTATTTAATTTGAATCTATTTTGCAGCTGTCTATTCCAGTAGTTTTTTTTGAGGCCGTTTGTGCTGAAGAGAATTCCGTGTCAGAGGTAAGCAAAAGTTGTTGCTTGTCGGATTCATGTGAATAACATGCTTGTCTTTTTTGGACGCTTTGCAGAGACCACAAAACGCGCCATTTGGAAAACGATCTTATTAATCTGACATCATAATAAGCCATTAATCAAGTGGCATTAACAAAACACTGACCAATGGCCACCTGAAACTGAGGCCAGACCCAGACACGACTCTCGGATCAACATTCGCCAGCAGCGATTGCGAATGCCACTGCGACTGCGACTGCGACTGCGTCTGGAACACATGAGACCATTGCCAACACACTTGGAGTTTGAGCTGAAGTTGGACCTGGAGGCGGAGGCGTACTCGATCTCTGGCAGCAGCTTAAACAAATTGAATTCGCATTGTTCACATAATCGCTGGCCATTTGTAAGCCGTGTACAGAATGTGCTCACGTTTATGTCACAAAATCAAATTAATAATTTGTGCGGCATTTTTCTCTGAATTGAGACGGCAAACAAACAGTTCTCAACAAAACTGAACGTCTGGCACTTGCAGCAGGCGCGAGAAAAGGCCTCGAGCACATAAATCGTTTTTCCGCAAATGCTTGGAAATGTCAACATTTGATTGCACCACTTGCCCCACTTGCCCCACTCCCTCTCCCCGCACACCAGCCTGCTGACTGGTTGCGCCTCAATGGCTGCTTGAAGTACATTTCACAAGTATCCCAACATTATGGCGCTGCACGTATTCCGTACTATTTAGAGATCCACTCGAAATAGTTCTTGAGCAGTTGCCAATTTCTATCCGACCTCCACCAGTTCGACAGCCAACGCGGATGCGTTCCCTACATCCATTCCCTTTCCTGGGGCGGGTGCTAGATTTTCTGCAAGAGCGCATCAAGTTTGAGTTCTTATTTGTTTTTCGGTCTGTTGAAATTAATTAAAAACTTTCTTGTTTGCCCAAATGAAGCACCTCAAATAGAATTTTAATTGAATTCGTTACCTAGGCCAAGCAGATTTCATCTTTTGGGTGTGATGTTCAGTTTTTATGCTATATTACTCAGATATATATAAGCATCTAAGAGATAATATTTATCTAATTTCACTAATTGACTGCAAATCGTCCAAAATATGAATACGATGTGACCTCACCTCAAGTAATCAAGACTTCAAAAGCAACACTAAACGTAATAATAACTTAAGAGTTTAGACATATAATTTGTTTTTGTATACATTTCTTACTGAAATTCGTTAATCGTAAATATATTTTCAATATAACATATCTAAGTACATTAAATAAAAATTGACTCAGGCATTTTTCAACTCAGTTCAAAATTATTTTGTATCCTAGTTTTATCATATTATATTCCAACCCAGAATCATCAGAAGCCTATATCATACTGTAACAATATCTCTTAACGTATATTTAAATATTTAATATCAACTAAATTACAATTGTATACATTGAAACTATAAAGTCTAAATACCTATATATATGTACATTAATAGAATGTATGGTTCAGCTTGACATCAACTATCAAATAATTTTCTAACTCAAAAATAAGAAATCCATTCCATAATTTTATAATGAACAAATATTATTCTCATTTGTTTATTTACATACATATTTAAAACTCTGAAACGTCTTCAACCAAATTTTTGCAAGCTTTAAATTATCAAACATTGAGCTAAGTATTATTATAAAGATAATATATAGATTGACTAAGTGTTTAATTGTGGCTTTTGTTGAAAAATCCCTTAAAAGATTTATTGTGAGAATATGTGTTATATAATTATTTAATTGATTTCAATTATTTTTATTTTCTTACTGAAATTATGGTTATACATACAACGTAAAAATATTGAAAATAATATAAAATGTAACAGGAATGAACCTGAGAGGCTCCACAAAACCATATACAATCATATCAATAACCGTAAACGATAAATAATGAATATTCGAAAGACCGTCGCGATATGAAATTAAACAATTGGAGAAAAGTCGGGCGAGTTATACGTCTATTGCTGCTCCGTAAAATGACTTATCATGAACTAATTCTCGAAGGAAGGATATAAGCATATGTATAAATGTAATACACGAAAGTTTGCCGCCATTATCGATGGACCAGACCCTCTTCTTCGGATCGCACATATTGGAGTTGTACGCCAGTTGGAGACTGACACACGGAAAGAATCATTAATAATGAGTTCTATGGAATTGAGACAACACTCGGCGAAACTTGAATAGATCATTAATTATGTACAAATTGAAATAGGCAGAAACATGAACGCCATAACGAAAAACAAAACAAGATGTCAGAAATCCACTCGAGGTACTCGTAATGATGAGGCCTAGACAAGTGCACGCTCATCTCGATGGCTCACTTCCCTCTGTCGCTGCCGGTTCACACAATCCATCAATCGATCGGCGATCCATCAAGGTGATATTGAGGCTGGTTACCCGCTGGCCCCCTGGCGCAGCAAAGGCAAATGATAAATTTAAAATGGCCAAGACATAAATCATTGAATCCGATAATTAGCAGATGCAGACGAAAAACAAAAAAAAAAAAAAAAAAACAAAAATAAATACATAAAAACACCGAAAAGTAACTTAAATTGAGTTGTACAATCTATTAGAGAGAGCGCTAGAATTCATAGGGTATTTGCCAATGCCAATGCCAATCGCCGCTCAACCGGCCCGGCAGAATGTGAAACGGCAATCGCTGGAAAATTGCACTAGTCATTGCGAGTATCCATATCCTTGATGGCAATCACACAAATGAGCCTCTAATAGAATATTAACTCCTGAAAAGCATCGATGGCAGCCGCAGCCACGACGGCAGCAGGTAAGCCTCAGCTTGAGTTGGACCAGAACCAGTTCTGGGACGGCGGCAGCCTCTTCGAATGCCCGCACTGAAGATGTGAGAGCATGCTCGAAATCCGGTTTGAGCCGCACTTCGAAAACCCACACACACCTAAGCCAATCGATATCGAAATTCGAAGATCTCGCCGGCACCAATACCAATGCATTTCCCACCAATACACTCTCAACTTGCGAAAGAGCGAGCGCTCGCAGCCCTCGACCAGCAACCATCGTAAGTTTCGAAATTCAGTTAGTTTTCGAACACAGACCGCTGCAGACCATGGCCAGAAATTCCGTAGCACAGCGCACGCGCAATGCGTCCACTCACAAGGGAGATGAAACATTTAACGCATTCGCTTTTACTGTCTTCTCGCTCGCACCCGCATGCGCTCTTGATGGCGCCGCTGACTCCGCCCACTATTTTCGAAATACTTGAATGATTTTCAATATGGCCGCCGTGGTTGTTGTTGCTGTTGCTGCTGCTGCTGTTCGCTTGACTGTCAGATGCGCCATGCGGAGCCACCGGCTACGGGAGCCTACACATGTTTCGTTTATGATATCATGCCGGCGGAGGTTCTAATAAATATTTGTGCTTAATTTTAAATTATGGGAAAAATAGGAAAATGCTTTAAGTTTTTATTTGAATTTATATTTTATTTCATTTTATCAAGCGGGCTTTTTGAATATATTAAAAAAAATAATTGCATTAAATTTATTTAAAGAACTACTAAGTACATAAATATGTTTAAATTCAGTTTTATCTATCAGTTAATTGGTTGGTGACCTTTTTAATTCCTCGGTGCTAATTAACTTTGGAAAATCGCAAGATTGTTGTTGATTAGGAAAATAAAATAAAATATTAATCCAAAATATAAGCATCGTGCATGTAGCGTGCTTCAGTGGTATAAATGAGATATATTATACAAGAAACTTTGAATTTGCAATATGCTCTTATAGTAAGGGATTTCTTAAAATATCTATACTTTCTAAGAGCAATATGGTTAATGGTTATAATATTAAGTTTTGCTTAGTATAGAGTGAATGCTTTATAATTCCAACTTACAACATTCCCTATCTTCAATTACTTTATTTCGGATGCTATAATAATGGTAATAGATATCCAAATCATTTATTTATACATGTATCAAACTAATTTAATTACCGTTTCAAAGTCAAAGAGTTGTCAAAAATCATTTAGTTACTAAACATCTTAAGCTTATGGGGTGTTATTGCCAGCCATCGAAATTAAGTAATTTGAAGACAAGCGGAAAAATATTGTCACAACATTTCAGTAATTACCCGTAATGCCTAGAGAACACGACGACAACTGCTCGGGGCCGCTAATGATCGAATCATTTCGGATAATGTGCCCAAGCAGCGAGAGGAGCAAGAGTAGCAGTAGCAGTAGCTGTAACTGTAGCAGTAAGTGTGACCATAAGCAGACCCAAAGAAAACCAAAAGACCAAAACTCGAGGCAAAAGTCAAACTGAAAATTGAGCTGCAGATGTAAGTAAATCAAATAAAATCACGTGTCATTTGTCTCGGCGGTTCATTGAAAGATAAGATTCCGGCAGCAGCAGCGGCAACTGCAACCGCTCTGATATGAGTGCGACGAGTGTTGGCCATGACTTTGGGGCAGGTTAGTTAGCTTGGGACATATGAGTCTGAGACTGGACTAAAAATGGGCTGCGTGGCAATCAATCACCAACGCTTTACTAAATTTAATATGCGGTTAAAAGTGCTAATGACGCTGGTCTGGCAATCGTTTAAGCCTGCCCCTCGCTCTCGTCCGCGTGCTCGTCCTGGTCAGGACCAGCTCTCGACGCCCACACAGCGACCGACAGTAACCAACAAGCCGGCAGACGAAGCAGTACATAAAGTTTAATGAGAAACCACTTAACACTTTCAGAGCTTTTTACGTTTTGCTGTCATTAGAATGATTTTTGCCACTAACTACGATGCTCGACTGTCGCTCGTCCCAGCCCTCGACGGGCATCAGCCTCTACTCGCTGCCCCTGCGGCCTTTAGCCAGTGCACACATTTCCTTCCGAGTCGTCGTTGTCGTTCAGGCCGCTGCCGTTGTCGTCATTATCCGGCCATGTTCGCAATATTGCACTCTCTGCCCCGCCCACAAGCCAGAAACCTGGCACTGCCACCGCCCGCATGGGGCATGCGGCATGCGGCATGCGGCACGAGAGCCTCGCTTTCAGCTCGAGGGCAGCGCAGCGCAGAGCAGTGTTCCGCATTGGCGAAGGCGTCAAACTCAAAGGAGAACGAGCGCGTGTATTTCCAAAACAAATCGGCAACAATTTCATTAAATGAGTATCATATTAAATTTAATGATGCAGCCGTATTTCAGTTTTCGTTTCGGTTTTTTGTGCACACCGAAGAGTTTTTGTTCTAGCTCCGACAAGACTGGCAGCGGGTGGGGGTTGTGGGATCGGTCCGGGAGCAGTCAACGGTAGCTGGCAGCAAATCTTCAACTCAACTGGGCAGGAGCCAGAACTTGAGCCTGTGCCCGTGTCCGTGTCCGAGTCCATGCCTGTGCCCGTGCCCTAAGCACTAAAATTGAAGTGTGATGCACACTTGTCAGTTTGGAATTTCTATTCGAAAAGTTATCCATATTCCACTTTTCCTACTCCCAGTCCCTGGGCTGGCTCGTGTTGTGGAGTGTGCATGATGAAGAGGTCGTTGCAGAAGCAACGTTGAGTGACTGATTGACAGCGAAGCGTTCAGCGATTATGGATTGTAATACATCTTAAAAGTTGTATCCCTAACTGATGTTTATCTTTCGAGCGAGTGTTTCCCTATATTGACTTTTAATTATCCCCTGCCAGGCTATACATCAATTTACTGCTAAAAATAAACACATTAGCAATTGAGATTAGCAATTGGAAAGCGAAATATAGGGCATATATTTCCTGAAGAGACATTTCTAAGCATAAATGAAACTGTAGCTCCAGACTTACTGATTCGTGATCGGTGCACAATCATACCGTTCGATCTGAAGCTTACCTTTGATTAAAATTGTTACAATTTAAAAAAATTACAATACGCATTGTAATTTAAGCCGACGGGGTCTCAAAACATTTTTGGAATATTCATATATGTTCTTGGTGAAGAATATCACCGATATATCATCCTAATCTGTTAGATGGGATGACAATCAATTTTGTTATATCCGTTGAGGAATAATATACAAATTTGCACTCTTTATATGCTGAAGATGAGAAAATAATATAAACAATGACTGTAAGCAGCTGTCCGGATCAGTAGCTATGAAATGCAGAGCATTAACGGAGTGGGACTGATTTTTGTTGATCTTTGTCTAATGGACTATAACAAGGTCATGCAACCATGTAAATGTCAAATAGCATCTTAAAGTAGAAACATATAATTGCTTGAAAGTATAAGTCAGGCTTCCTTCAAATAGGTTCGTGACAAATAATATATATACAAGTATCAACAATATGAAGTCTAGTTAACCCAAGTCGTCGCTAATAGAATCAGCAATTGTTGTTCTAATTTGTGTTTGTTTAATTTAATGGGCACTTTCAGCTGAAGACCGAAACAATTTTCTTAAAAAACCATAATGGAGCGGAAGCCAAGAGCGAAAACAGTGTGAGAATTGAGAGGACAAGGAAACAGGAGTAATGCATAAGCTCAGCCAAGTCCATTACCAGAGCCAGGCATCGATTGATGGCTGCACAACAATGGCTGGGGGAAATTAACCAATTTATCTTTGTTTTCTGCACAGAACACAGAACAACACACAGCCAAGAAAGAGCAGAAAAAAACGACAACAAAGAATCTCTCTCCCGAAAGGAAAAAGTTTATAATAAAAAGCAACGCTGAGGCGAACCAAACAACAATCCGAACGACAAAAGCAGCTCCAACGCGTAGGAGACATCAAGCAACGGCGACAATGAAGGAGCCGAAAGGAACCCAAAACAGGAAAAAAAAAACTAAAAGAAACACCCAGTAAAACAACAGGCGGGGCAGGAGCTGCACTGAAAGGATTCAGCCATTATATTTGAAAGCATCAGAGTGGATCAGGGGTGCAGGGGTTGGGGACGGGGTTGGAATGGAGTGCGGATGCGGGTGTGGGAGCTTGTCGCCAACGTGTGACACATTTCTGCTTTTAAGGAGGATTGCATTTGTTACGCGTGCGTTGCTCCGTTACGGTTCAGCGGCAATCGATCAAGGGTAAACATTTCGGTTGGAGCTCTCCCCTGCCAGCGAAAGGTCTTCGAATTTAGTCAGTCTGAGTGAGTGCAGCCATATATTACACAAGTGTCTCAAAGCCGTACACTATTCGCTTTTTGCATTTGCCTCTTGCCAAATGCGTGTGTGTGGCAACTTTTTGGTAATGGGAGGAACACGCATGCAAAATGCAAATGGAGCGATCTCCTGCAGTCTAACGGCACACTTCCCATTCTCCTATATACAATGGATTCCCCTCCTGCTGTTGTGCCACGCAATGTTGCATGAAATTTGCTCGGGTCAGGCTAGGCGCACTTTCACTTTTTCCCAGCAGCTATCCTGTTTAGGTAGCTTCTGCCTCTGCTGGCATTAGGATAATGCTATTAGGTCGCTCGGGGGTCGGAGGGCCATTCTTCATTTTGTTGCAGATGTGCCGACAGGCTGCCTCGGCCGCAGTTGCTGCCATAACGAGAATGCAACCGGAATATTACGTGTCGCACTTCAAATTTCTCTCGCATCCTTTTAGCATGGCTGCATTTGGTATATCCCTGTCTCCTTAGCATATCCCTGTAGCGAGAGCTGCTGTTGACACACTACACATATGCTAAACAGCGCCACCCACACACGGATATTCAGCAATATGGGCTACTCTAGTCGGATGCACAAATGGCTTCGGCACGGCTCGACGCCTTGCATGGAACAGGCAACAGCTCAGGAAATTAAAAGCCATAAATCTTTCGTCGCTCATAAGTTCATGTCCTGAGGGCGCGCCCAGCCGCGAGCTTTACATTCTGGTTGAATTGTATCTCAGCTGGCAAAAGACAAGCATAGCTAAACCTGGGCTGTGTGTGCTTTTTAATATCATAAGTGAGGCTGCCAAGCAACAGGTGGTGGAATTTCATATGAGATCGGAAATGCGTGCAAGTAACAGGAAATAGACTTTATTAACATGTTGAATGGTGAATTCGAACAGTAACAGGTCAAATTATAAACAAATATCATATCCATCTCTCAGTTATGTGAAGCTAAATATAAATATTTTTCTCATATATCACATCTTAAGTTATTTTATCCTTTATCATTGAAAACTACATACAATTAAATACACTTATATTAAATCTTTTTAGCATATCTCTCCTTCTGACATTCTTATTATATTATATCAAAAATGAAGAAAGACAATATCTAAGCCACAGCTCAGGTATAATCAGATTCATATAAGATATACACTACTGAATGGTATTTATCGGCCTGACGCGATTCACGTTTTTTCTTGAAATTGAATACAAACATTTTCTGTCTGTACTATATTTGGCTTTTATGTAGGCCTTTAAAGATAAGGAAGCCAATCGTACGAAACTTAACATATTACTCATAAAACCGTTGAGTCTTACTTTCTATTAAAGAGGGTTAGATTCGAAAAGTGTAAAACAAGACTCAAATGAGTTTTCATAAAAAAACTAGGACGTAAACTTCGTCAGATTTTTAAATATATTTAGTTGTATCTCTCGGTCCTTAAGGCTAAATCTCTCAAATATATTTCCCCTGTCATTATTTATATTAATGCATAAACATATTTAAGCTAAAGTACATCAAGTTTTTTTATTGTGTTTTTAAGATTGTTGTTAATAACACTATCGTTTGATACGCGTTTGAACTCCACATCGACACAGACCAAGACTCCAAGGCGGCAGCTGCGTCGAAGACGGAGGCCTGATGGAGTCGGCAATGGTGCCAGCAATTTGGTGCCGCTGCCAGCGGCCATCATCATCATTAGAAACTGCGAAAAATCCTCCAAATACCTAACCGGTGGTGGCCTTAAGTCGTTTTTGATGTACGTCGCTAACAGCGCCAGCAAACGCCAAGGCGACCACTCGGACGGAGGCAGAGGCCATCAGCGAGGCAATTGCGATCCACCATATAAGTGTAGTAGAGGGAAACGGGGGCACAACTGCGGCTATAGCGAAATCAACAATAACAATAACAACAACGGATCTGGTGAATGCATGGAATGGTACTAGGCATTTATTATCCACGCACTTTTGCGGCATCGTTCGATGATCTGCAGGTGCCGATTAAGGCACCGACTGCAACTCCGAACCGCACTCGAATTGGGCCTCGTCTCGGGCCTCGTCTCCGCTTGAGTCTGTGTCTCTGGCAGGTAATGCAACTTTAATTGCTGATCAGTCGTTAATTGTGGCAAATTATAAAAGAAATTGCACAACAGACACCAGAGCGACGAAAATGGCAGCTCTCTCAGCTCTTAATTGGTCTAATTAATGGCAACGCTTTTGCGGGCCAAATATGGACTGCATACACATCTCGACTAATCATCTTGTACTAAATAATTAAGGAACAAAAATTTAAGTCGTGTTCAAAGTGGTTGATATGGAATTTGTATGTAGCACATTCTTAAAAATATAATATTATTTTATATTGACTGACCTGACGTTACCTTAAGCTCATCTTCATAAAATGTTTGTTTATCATTAAGCTGCTAAATCCAATAGCATATAGTATATATAAATTTACAAAAATTTAGACAAACATATTCGTTAAATACAGAAGTAAATTTGCAAACATTTGTATAAGCTAGATGCGAGAATATATATTAGAAATCAAATTATTCGTGAGATATAATAGCACATATAATTGTAAATAAGCTATGATATACAAAAGTAACCTACCCGCAGGATATCTGTGAAATAGATTCGAGTTCCTTAAAAAACTTTTTTTTGACATATGAAAGTATCTATACATAATAATTATAAATGTGTGGGACCAAGTAACTGTAATCCTTAAAAAATGTACAAAATACAATACGAATAGATATGGACCGGTATTTACAAGTAACTGAGGGTTTCACTTGTATCTCTGGCATACAATCTCAAATTTATAGAGATACAGAAGGCACGGTTAGTTGTCAAAGAATTATAAATATATAGATAAAAAATCTTAATCAAAATTTCTGTTAGATAGGAAAAAATTAGTAGAGAGATCCACTTGTATTTGTGA
The DNA here is from genome assembly GCF_030788295.1 of Drosophila virilis. Lineage (NCBI taxonomy): Eukaryota > Metazoa > Arthropoda > Insecta > Diptera > Drosophilidae > Drosophila > Drosophila virilis. The sequence continues at coordinate 17,466,124 of NC_091544.1, read as the reverse complement.
ATACAATCAAATTGAGTTTGTGTGTGACCAAATATCTTTAACATTTCATAAATTTAGTGGTTTAAGAATATAGATACTAAAGAAGTAGGTTTGAGTACCACTTGTATCTTGGAGATACAATCGCTGTGGAGCACTGTAACTCTCTTGAATGATAAAAAAATGACCGTATTGAGATTTATAAAAATCAGATTGCTCTACCAGAATCCCCATAATGAAACAAAATATTCAGCAATCGGTTTTGTTTGATGTTTGGTTATCAAATTAATTCGCTCTTAACATTAAGTTTATGGAGTGAAATTTTGATTGAACTGCAATTTAATGCTCCTCGTATCATAACTGTTTCGCATATCCCATGACCATGGCACACCTGTGCCTGGAAAGAGAGAGCTGCAAAGCCATATGCGGACTCCAGCTCAGACTGGGCGTTTGTCCGGCACGCTGAATTTTAAAAGTCCATTAATATTTCAACGCGTACTTAGATGAGTACAAAATTGCAACTGTCTTGAGTGTGTGAGTGTGTGGATGGGTATGATTAACAAGAATGGTGGCAATTATAGGAAATTGTTTCCTTGCACCTTCCTTCCGCTAATGCGCGCATGTGTGTGTGTGTGTTTTATTATGGCATGAAAAATGCGGCTGCACTTTTTACTTAATCACAAATTTGATGCATACAAAATGAAGACATTGCCGCAATCAACTAGCCCTCCCCGCTGCCTCTGCCGCTGCCGCTGCTCTGCCATACTGACCATAGGTGGAGAGTACCGCTCATTTTGCAATCACTTTAAAAGCCATAATAAGGGTGAAACTTTAATGACTTCATTATGGGGTTTTTGCGAGTGTCCGAGTCAGTGCTAGGGACGAGACGTACTGAGAAGGCGAGGAGGTTGCAGCCGTTGCGGCTGCCCTTTGCTGTTGACATTGCCATTAGCCATTGCCCGTTGCCTGGGCCGCTCCCGAAGCCCGTTTAGTGCGTGTTGGGCTTAATTCGCACGGACCGTCTATGTTTTACAATATAATTATAAGAATTTTCTTTTAAGTGGTTCACAATTTTCGTGCTGCAGTCGCGTTGGCTGTGGCAAGTGGCAAGTGCATTAACCTATTTCCAGCCATGTGTCCAGTGCGCAGCGCCATTTTGGAACGCATCCGCAGTCGGGATTGGAACGGGAATAGTCGCATAATCAAAGAAAAATGCCTGTTTATCTTGGGTGCCATTAAGGTAGCCTCATCAATTGACAGGTAGAAAATTTATCGACTGCATTCTGGTGTGGGTAAATGCGGTGCAAGGCGCAGGGGATCAGAGGTCAAAACTGGTTCTCAGCTGCTCGCCCACTGTGAGGTCAATGGCTGATTTGGGTTTTTTGTTTTTGGTCGAGTTTAATTACAGCGCTTAACTTGAATCTGCATGATTTGAATAAAAGGTGTGCTTAATTTGTGTAACCTTCCATAGAAAATATTCAAATTTCAGTTTGTAGTAGGTACAAAAGTGTTGACCCAATGTTGAATATGAAAATAATGTCGATAATTTAACAGAGACAAGACTTTTTTGTTTATAAGATATCCGCCATATATATATATTCTTAGAATATACCAAACTCCTTATAAATTCTATTACATATAAAACATCATCAGTTCCTTGCATATATGATGAATTGTTAGTTCTCTGACGGTATATTTCCTGGAAGACACCTTTACACATTTACATATAATAAATAAACATTAAATGATTTAAATGGGGCATGTTATTATGGGTTATTATTAGATAATACAATTAATTCAATATATATATATTTATAAAACTTAAAACCCGATTTTTATATACTGTTATAATTGTTTTTGAAACACCAAATGAAATATGCGATTAAAAGTCCAATAACTTAAATATTCATTATAAGTATTTTGTCTCTAGAGAGTGTCAGGTGAATTGTAAAATTTAAATATAATTCGTTTTAAAGCATTCTACAAAGCAAAAATATAAACTAAAAAACATGCAATAAACTTTTCGCTAATACTGTACATACGGTTATTAAAATGTTCCCGAACTAATTGAGAGTAATTATTACGCTCATAATTAAAAGCAAATTAAATTTAAGCACAAGACTCACACTAATGAATATTTATTGATAATTACAATCATTATGCAAATGTGCAACATTTTCACGCAACGCGTCGCGATTCAACTCACAGCCCCCCATCCCCCTCGCTCACATTAGTAATAATTGGCCTTTGGTTTTGGGGTGCCGTCTCGAAGCGAAAAACAAAGTGAATGCACTTGATTGACTGAATGACTGACTAAATGACTTCCCATCGGAGCTTCTACTGGCAAACTGTAAGACTTAACAATCTGAAAGGGCAAACAAATTTAATTGCGAAACTGCTCAGACCTTGAGGCGATTTGCATACAAGTATATAATATTCTGCATATACTTATATATTGCTTAATATACCTACCTTAACCAACTGGCTCTTCAGGTAGTTAATTTCCTGCATATAAGTCCCTTCTTAAATCAGCTGAAACACAAACATTTAACGTTTGCTTAATACTTTAAGGTCCACTCTTACATTTGCTTTCCATTCTATTTGCTTTACTTGCTGCGTCCTTGACATTTTCCGGATGCGTAACGCTCTCGCATATGCAAATATTTGCACTACAATTGTTCGGCAATCCTTTGTAATCCTTGCCGTAGGTAGTCCGAGTCCGGGCAAGTCAATCGTCATCGATGACCGTCATAAAACTTCGCCTCTCGCTGCGTGGGTGTCTGTTTGTTTTGTGTTTTGACTTCTGACTTTTGACCATTTATCCTTTGTCTCGCTGCTCAGTTAACGTCTCTTGATTTATGACATCCGACTTTGGCGGCCAGTTAAGTCCATGTGCCATGTGTATTGGATTTGCTCTGCATCAGTTTCAGTTTCGATTTCCATCTTGACACAATCAGTTCATCATCTTCTACACACAGACTGCACCAAATTTGCTGTGGCTTGAAATTCGAAAAATATTGCTGGAGCATAGACGGAAAAGTGTGAGTAGAGTTGGAAACATTCTGAATACTCTAGAATTTAATTGAGTATAGTCAAAGTATGTAAAAGTATTACAAGAACAGAGATCTAGATTACATTATTTATTACAACTTCATTGTACATGAAAATTTCTCTTAAAATATTTAAAAAATTGTAACATTTCTTTTAGCAAATTGAAAAAAGCACTTTCTTTTAATTTCTTTAAAGTGCTTAGTATTTGTATCAGTTCCAATTATAATTCAACAAATAATACTTTTCGTGGATGATTTACTTATTTAATATTTTCATTTAAGTAATATTTTCCTTTTGAGCTTAAATTATACACAACAGCTTAGCCCCAGTCTGGATCGGGTTACGGCTGAAGCTAGCTTCCTGTCCTGAGGTACGGTTGGTACTTATTTTGGAAATACTAAATACATTATATGAATCCTAACAGATGATAGCCCTTGCAGAGAGACTTTTCTGCGATAATCATGAGCTTGAGATGCTCCCTTTTAATGATAAAAAACATATTGAATTCCGTATTTCGAAAGAAATTCAATTAATTGAATATTATTAATTGAATTTGGCGTTGCGTGAGGCCATAGCTGAAAGCGATTCCATTTCAATATAATACGCCTCAAATTGAACACAAGCGCCCAAAAACAATCAACTACGACACCACATTGAGCCGCATACTGCATTATATTTAATTATTTTTTCATATCCATAAACGAATTCTGTTAATGGAAGTTTTGCTCAGTTTAATTGACTTTGGGCCGCGCGTGACGATGATCGATTTGTGGCAAAATGCTGGCCAGGAGCAGCAGCAGCCACTGACTGGATGATCGTGTTGCGAATGGATCGAGCTTAGGCCAGAGTAGAACCAATGCAACCACCGGCACCACACCTGTTTGCTACACAAATTGTGGTGACTGCCCCTCGTTCCAATGGATTATTAATGGCTGGCGATCGATCGTAAGGCGATCGAGCGAATGCGCTTACAAAAATAGCCACAGATATTTTGTCTGGTAGCCGGCACAAGGCGAGGCGAGGCGTTTAGCGTTAACGTTAACTCAATCGACCTGTCATTTGCGTTTCAGTTGGCTCCTCGCATAATTGCCACCGTCACTTGAAGCTGTTCCCTGGCACATCATTTGTCAAGCGGTGCCCAGCAGCCACAGCGACGCGGCTTCGACTACTATTTATACGCCTGCTTTTTTTTTAGTGGAATAGAAGTCTTAAACTCCAGTGCATAAGTTCGTGCTCGTGTTAGAGATGGTTGAGTGTTTGAGATATTTTATCATGCCACGATACGAGCACGATGCGGGTGTCGAAAATAATTTGGTGTCTTTGGTACAAAAGAAACTAACAACTAGCTGTTGTCTTAGGCATGCGCGCGTGTTTGATTTGTAATATGCAATGGACTGACACGATCACAAATAGAAATTTACAGTTCTAAACGTTTGCTTCAATTAATGTCTGGGATATAATTAGATATTGCCGATATTATTTATATATATGTATATATATTTAAAAGTGTTTAATTTCGAATAAAAGATTAAATGCTTACTAACACGAATGTAAGTCGTAAAATTTGCCAACATACACGACATGACTCATGTATATTATATACACACTATATGTATCATTATGTCATACATTTGTTATGCTGTAAGGGTTTTGTGAGCTTGTCAAGTGTTGAGTGCCATTGGATTTAAGGTGCGTCGTGTTGGCTCGTGTGTGCTCGTGTCTAAATTTAACACGAGTCCAATTCGAATGCTAAAAAGTATAGACAGAAAACTAAATTTGCATTGACTGCCGTTGTAGCAGCGCATTGAAAATCATTTATCAACATTTAGTAGAAATTAATTACCACTCGGTCGGGTCTGTCTTTAATTCGATTTGTATGCGATATCTTTGGGTGTGAAACCACGTTTGGAATCGATTAATCATGCGCGCAGCTCCAACGAAAATGGATCAAACAATCGCAACGTGTATCCACAGCCACTCGTAGTGTCGACACGAAGTCTACTAGTCCCGATGCAGGATACACTGTGTCTCTGCCAGTGCAGACAGTGTGGTTCCAGATCCAATAACAAAAACTGCCTTTGGAAATGGGTGGCCCCGCCCTACGCCTGCCCCCGCTACTGGGCCAATTCGCTGCTCTGTCATCGGCACACTTTTCAATTGTTTATGCGTTTTGCCTTTGTTTTGGTTTACGGCTTTTTGTTTTCGGTTCTTGGGTTTGTTTTTAATTTCGGCATGCGTTTCAACAAAACTTCATTAATTTTCCCTATAACATGCAGGACAGCAGCACAAACGTCCAATGCCCGTTGCCCTGTGTCCATTCCCAGAGCCTGTTTCTGGGCTGGACGCGCGTTTAGCACATCTTCGAAGGCGTCATGCCTGCTCCCGCTTCTCTCTCTCTCTCTTTCTCTCTTCTTTTCTCTGGGCCAAAAAGAGGCATTCATTAATTCAGTTCCCGCAATTCCGTCTCCTCGTATTTTGTTATTAATGATGTTCAACAAAACGGCGGCATGTTGCTGGGTTCATGTTGGGTTTCGTTTGTGGCCATCGATGACACTCGGCCCACTGTTGATTTGCGGGTGGTTCCTGTTTATTTTGCCTTGTAGCTCATGATCATTGTAAGACTGAACTGTTAGCTGTTACTTGGAACCCCTTACACGTTCCGCTCCTCATATTTTATAACAGTTCCCATTCGCAAGGGCTCGGAACTTGGCTCAGTGCTTATCATTACCGAATGTTGAATGATGTCGAGTGTTTGTTTTGACAACGAATGTTCTTAGGTGCTCGTTATTAAACATTTAAACGTTTGATTAATGGCTTTTCAATATGCGATGTTTATGCTCTTAACCTGTGGTTTGACAGAGGGCAGTTGTTGATGAGGATTAAGGATAATAGTTGTGCGCGTTTTGTGTATGTTGAATTTGCTGTGATTATCTTAAAAGAGTCATTAAGAAGTACAAATTGTTAGCTGGAAAATTTTTCTAGGCCCTATTTCATTTCAAAATAATGAGAAAATGTAATAAATGATTAAAGAAATATAGAAGCGGACTGTCGGCGGCAATCGAAACATATTGGTAGAAGTAAAACCGACTTGGAGCGAGCTAAAACCCAGCTACATAATAAAAAACAATCAACAATTAAAATTTTCTTTAATTATTTTCTAAATATTATTGATGAAATATTTTCACTTAACTTTTTGTAACAATTTCTGCACTTTCTGAATTTCATTTTTCTTGCCCAACTGTTTATATAGACTGGCTGCACTTATTTTTGCCAACTTTAATGAAAGAATGCCTAATCTAATCAAAATAGCCATGCCATTTCCAGATCAGGGTATCCACATAACTCAGTTAGTTAATATAGAAAAGCCAAGCCAATAAACGCCGCCCCTTTAGACAACACTCAGCTAATGGAGGGCGCTTGACATGAATGCAAATATTTGTGAATCGAAAATACTTAACGCAAACACATTTAGTGATTCCCTCCAAACCTATTCGCATACAATACTCAAATGTGGGCCGAGGGTGGTGCGGGTAATTTTGGTGGTAGCCACCCTAGCAGCGAACAAGTGCCCCAAGGGGAACGGGGACGGACGCGCCCAGAAGCCAATTCTAATTCCGAGAAAATGCTTTTCATAAAAAAATGAGGAAAACAACGAAAATATTTGACATCAAATTCGTCAAACTCATGCGTTGGCCCGTGTCTTGTGGCACAGCCTGGAGCTGGCGACTGTGTGTGCAGGGGGCAGTGGGCTGGTCGGCGCTAGAATTGTGGGCGTTTGCGGGCGAGTGCTGACTTTTTGGGCAAGTGACTTTAAGGGCAGCGCCAGGACTCGCTGTTCCTTTGCCCGGCACAGACAGGCGGCGCGCTCTCGCGCACTCGCTCCTGCCCTTTGAGGCTGAAATGGAAAACGAAAATGTCTGACATTGACAAATGTCATCCGTCATTGCGAACACAAGATTGATATAGATTGGAATGTGACACAAAAATACGCACAACTTCCACCACCACCACCACCATAACCATCAGCACCACCACCACCGGCAGCCCCTGTAGCAACCACTGCTGGGGCAGGCAGCGGCGGCTCAAGCCAAAGACACAATGGCGGCAAGGGCCGTTCTTGTTTCCCGTACCCGTACGCGTCTGTAATCCCCCCTCCACTCCTCTGTCACAACGTTCCCATACGACGCACAATTGTGCGTAGCTGACGATGGCACAAGATGACGAGCGTTGATGAAAAACGTCGTCAGCGTCAGTTTCGTCGACGTCTGTCCGTCAAGTCACCCTCGTTTCGCTTGCTTCGCAAAAAAAAAAGAAAAAAAGGAGCACAAAAACCAACAATGGATTCCTTTTCGGGGATGAAAAGCTGCATTTTTTCACGCTTGTCTTTTGGGGCTGCTCAAAGCGTTTCCACTATTTTGAAGTTCTTGAGGTTTCTAAAATAATTTTTTAAAATATATAAGGCTGTGATATTTAGAGGGTAACTAATTTATTTTCTTCTAAAAAACATAAACATAAATATGTATTATAAATATTATAATTAACGTATCAACATAATATGTATTTGGTTGAATAAAGATATTTTTGAAATGAATTGGTAAGATAAGTAGATCCAACTTAAAGTCAGTATATTTTTGAGCACGTTTGCTACTATTGAAAATATTAAAAACATTATCCTATATCATATTCAAATATTTAAAATATTATTATGGGATCGCATTTAACTCATTTTATCAAATCTTATTCAATTTTTTTTCTTTCTTTCTCATATATTATAAATATATCTGAAAAATATTTAACTTGCCGCAATCGAAACCGAAATATAACTCTTACGTAAATCATACAGACTATACGTAAATAGAATATGTAAAATATTAAATATTTGTATCTAGTTTTTATCTTTTTCGGCTTGTTTCAGTCGAATTTCTAAAAAAGTTAGTATACCTGAAAAAATTAACCAAGCTTTAAAGCCTTAAAACTGTTGATCAATTTTCGTATAATATCGTATGAACTTTTTAAACTTCCCCATGGCAGGGCAATATTTGTGTGTATATACATATGCATGAGTGTGTGTACGTGTGTTTTCTTTTGTAGCCCAAAGTTTTATGTGCGTGGCACATAATAATGGTGGATTTTCTTTGTTTGACGTTAATTTTTTATTCTTGTTGCTTTTGTCTCAGCTTCTGGCGCTGCGCCCTCCATTGCCCTCCACTGCCCGGCAATGCCAACAGCGCTCGGCAAGCTGCACTTAAGTTTATTAGAAGGAACAATGACGAAAAGGGACCGTGCGGAACGGGCTAGGCATCCCGCTTAGAACGTTAAAATTTGATTAATATATGTTTGCATTAATCTTGCGCTGCAACTATGTTAACAATTTGCATCCAGAACGTTCGTTATGCGGCTCCCTGTGAGAGCAAGAGCTCTCCCTCTGCTGCCCTCTGGCTGCTGCTGAAAACGAAAAGGACCAAATCTGTTTTTAGATTGCAACGGAATAGTTGGGAAATTAAACCAATGTCTCCCCGGTTGCAGCTTAAGCGAGTCAAGAAAGTTTCGGCCAAAGTTTTCGTCCGTACTGAGCGCTCCCCGAATAATAATCAAGTGTTAATTATTTTATGGTTTTCAAAAGTTAAAGTTTCGTCAAGCTCGCACCGCAAATCATCATTCGAGATACGCATCGATTTCAAGCTGCCTGGCAAGTGGGGGAGACTGTGTAAACTCTGAAGCGTGGGCAACTTCTCATTTCCTTCTGGCAACTGTAATGAAACTTCCGCTCCCAGTCTTCTCCGTACCCGTGTGCCCGTCCAGCAGCTGGCTAACTAATGCGCTGCCATCAGTTGACGATGGCATTCAGATTAAGCTGCTGGCAATGAATGAACTCGATGCGGTGATAAAAACATTTATCAAACAAAAAGACGAATAATCATTCGTGCCAAGCCACGCGGCACGAGCTGCTGCTGCTGCTGACTGCTGCTGGCGAAAACCCTTCCTAAGATGGAGCTCAGCTCTGCGCTAAGCCAGGAGGCAGAAGGCAGGAAGCGGGGCACATCCTGTAAGTAGAGGCTCGACTGTGCCTGGGTCTAGCATAGCTACGTTCACAAGATTATGTAATTTGTACGGCACTTAAAAATCAATTAAAATATCTTCGAAAGGCTCCCATTACGAATAGTCAAATAAATATTAACAACAATATGGAAATTGAATTTGTAAATCTAATCTACTTGGCATGTGTTTCTAATTCAAAAAAATATCTTGCCTTAATTTCAAAATTAATGTTATATCCACTACGAACATTTATTTTCCAAATATTGCATTAAGCCCGGTTGCTACTTTCTCTCTAATATCAGGGAGGACATAAATAGAATTGTTGCTTGGGGATTGTATTTTTTGACACTAATAATAAGGCTGCAAACACTGTTAGGTATGTTAGAAAGCACATAAATTTAAGAGTGAGTATTGAGGAGCATGTATAACAGGCCACATAATTAAAATAAATTTAAAAATTTTAATGTGTTCATTAAAAAAGACATTATAATATATTCTCTTTTAGCCATGTGTACAGTTTATTTTTATTTAAAATTTTGTATTAATATTCATTTCCATCCTATACCAAAAACAAACAAACTTTACTTAAAGCAAACAAAAAATCTTCCAAAATAAAAGAAAGACAAAGCATAAAATTGTATATTATAAATGCTTTGTCTAGAGGATTATAAGTTTAAAAGTTTACAAATCGTGTTGTCTCCAAACATGGACCGCTCATGGGCTCATATAGCGATGAGCAACAACAAAAAGATCAGACGCAGCCAAAACTAAAACCGAAACCGAAACTGAAACCTTTTGAAGAAAAAGACAAAATACATAATTCGGAACAAGATCTTCGCTTTAGCTTGTCATCGGAGACGGGGGTTAGCTGGGAAGCGGCTGTGATGGGCATTCGGTACCCGGTGCCCGGGAATTCTCGAGTCGAATGCCGCGTCCCACTGACAACGGTTATTAATCAGTTTCCGATAATGCAGCTGAACGAGACAAGAGTTTTGAATAAAAACACTCGCGGACACCTTGCCGCGCCCCCGCAACGCCATCTCGCAGACGTCTCGCCGTTGTCGATGATCTCAGAGAGGTGTACGAAACATAAGTGTATATGGGTATAAGTGCGAGCATGAGTACGACTACCATCTGAGTGTTTGTTTCGCCGGGTATGTGTCATAGTCACACTTTTGTTGTTAATTAAACGTGGCGACTGCACGCCTGTGCATCTGGCCCAGGTCCATGTCGCGGTGGTTGGATCCCGCTAATGCCGGAATCTCATGATAAGTGGATTCATGTGTGAGTCTGAGAGCGCTCGTCGAACTATTCATAGCGACGCTGCCATTGGACCTTGCCATCGTTGCCAGCTCTTCCGGCAATTGATTAATTGCTGCGAGCGACGCACTTTTGACGCCTAAGTGGCAGGAACTTGAACTATCTGGTTGCATACTGCAACCAGAGCCAGCAGAGGTGAGACAAGTCCCAAATCCAATTCCAAACGCGGCCCAGTGGCTGTGGCTGAGGCTGTGGTAACAGTAATCGCTCTTGGCCATGCTCAGGAACAAATAAGCCAGAAGCCGGAAAGCAAAAACCCAGAACAACGAGGGAAACAATGTAAAGAGAGATTCACAAAAATGTTAGCTGGCTGCTTCTGCTGAATTTTCGGTTGGTCGTCATGTCCATCGAGTGATTTGATGAATTGCTGTCATTAATCTATGACGTACGCAACTACCAAAGGAAATGCCATCATCATCAAAAGCAGCCCAGGCAGCAGCCGGGTTGAGGGCTTACGGCTGAGGGCTCAGTTCACAGTACTCGGGGCTCGGGGCTCTGGCTCAGATCCGGGCACAGGCAGCAGTGGCCCGCAGGGAGCCGGAGTCAGATACTGGGCATAGGGGGCTGCACCCGGGTATTGGGAAAACAATGCGTAGCTACCCAATCCGAGTCAGGGGCTTTCACTGGCGCTGCTCGAATGGTGAGCAAAATGTAACATTTGGGAATTTCAGATGGTTTCGCTTTCATTTTGCAATTTAAAGCTTTGCCCTCTGCCGGATACTTTAATTAAAAACTCGGTGCAATAAGTTTCAGCCTTGCTTTAAATAACGATAATATGTGGAAGGCAGAAGATTCATATTTAATGTATATCAAGATATTTCCATTTTTAGATTGTGATTCTAACAAATATTGCCAAATCGTATTTGTTGAAACAATAATTAAATAATAAATGTTTTTTTATCAAGCTAACTTTTATGTATTGTAAATAAATTTACTATATTGTAGCTATTATATTAATAACTATTAAATCGTTACCTCTGACTAATCGTTGTGCAATTTTAATCTATTCAGTCGTGACATTTTTTCATGCAATTCAAATGATTCCTACAACTGAATCACGCCCAGCCAATAATATTCTAGTGCATTTTTCCACGGCGGTAGACCGGGTGCGGGGTTGGTTGCGCATATATTTTTACATTTCAACATAAATGCATTTCATGTTTACATTTTTCCAGTGACAAGTGTCTGAGTCACACTGCAACGGGATGACATATTGAGGCAGGGGAAGCCAGCGACACTCAGCCGACAATCGATTAATCAGCGAAAAATAATAAGAAACATCTCCCAGGCAACTGGCACTGCTTCGGGGGAAATGCTTGGAGGATGGAGAACTGGGATGCTGAACCGAGCCAACTCGAATGCGGAACTGACTTTGGAAAAATGAGCGACTTCAGCGTTTTGGCAGCCAAATAAATACGAAACATCAGACGACAGACAGAATTTCATATGTTTAGACGTTCAACTAAAATTCAAAAATGAATAAAATATATATGTATATATATTGTATTCGCTCTGCTTCCCACTGTATCTTTTATTTTCATTTATATTTCAAAAACCAATTCGAGTACGGTAATTAACACAATCCCAGATACGAGTTTGGAAAGTGGTTTGCGCTCGGAGAGAAAAAAGGCAACAATGAAATGTCAAAGCCAAATGACTGACCAAAACTCATTACAACAAAACTTCAAATTGCCCAAATTAATCTAATTTTCAGTTTATTGTTGTTATTGCTGTTGTTCTTGTCTTTATTCAATGTCAATGAGTTGCGCGCGTTGTCAGTTGTTTCATTCAAATCATTTCTTTTCGTTTATGTTTTTTTTCGGCGTTGTTTCTCGTTGTTGTTTCTCACACAATTCTCACATAATAGAAAATTGTGTATGCCATTTGTTAGCCAGTTCCTTTCATTCAAAGAACTCGAAATGAAAGCGTAAGAAATGCCGAAACTGAAGGTCATCAGTCAAAACCAACTTGATTTTTAGCGGCATATATGTTAATTGTGCAGCTGATTCTAGTGGACTTATAGATTAATTAGAGTGGAGTGTCACATTGGGGGAAACAAACAATTTTTATAACTAGATGGTTAAACAGTAAGATGAACTTTTGTTTAATATATATTTAACAATCTGCAAAGAACAACGTTATTTAGTTATAGATTAAACTGAATGGCTTTATAAAATAATTCGTATTTTCTATCAAATAAATAGTTGCATTCATTTAATTTTCTCTAATTTAACTTATATAAGATTATGCATATATTTATTATTAAATATTAATATTAATTAGACCCCAACAGTTTCTCATTTAAAGTCCTTTTTCTTAACGCTTTCCAGATACTAAATACCTTATTATTTCTGATTTGATTGAGGTTAACATAATTTGATTTCGCCGATTTCTTTTTGAAATCTTAAGTCGAATCAAAATGGTCGAGCCCTGCAAATGTCGCGCCTTGGGTCGCAAAGTCAGTCAAATGAGGAGAGCGCAGTCAGTGCATTTTTTTTTTTTTTTGCTTGCCTCCCTTTGATCTGTGCAGCTGGAAATACGCGTGCATATATGTATCTGTGTATCTCTGAGCTTGTATCTGCTGCAGCACTATGGCTGCGTCGCGTCGTCGACATTATTAATTTGCGCCTGCTTGCATTGCATTTCACATGGTGAATTTTTATACGCCTTTTGGTTTGAGCATATGGCGCGGTTTCATGGCGCTGCCACGGAGACACGTCCCCCCTGTTGCGATCCCTACCCCATGACGTTTCATTTTTATTTTTATTTTGGCATCACGTGCGCCTGCTGCTGCCACTGCTGCTGCTCCTGCTGCTGCTGCTGTTATATTTGACATATTGCCGACATTGATAGTATGAGACGTTGCAATGAAATTTGTTGTGCTCGTCAACGAGACTCGCGGCCATCACTCAAAAGACTCAACAACGTTGCGTATTCGTTTACGCAGGGCCCTTTCTTAGGTGCTTTAAAAGTATTGCAAGCCCAAAATAAGTAATTAAAGGTCCACTCTTAATATGCTGAAATTGCATATTGTAAGTGATTAAGAGAACAATATTTTCTTATCAAAGCTAAAAAAATGTGTAAAGCCCCCATCTTAGCATTTGGCTAGTACAGCAAAAGGCAATTACGCTCTAGCACAGTTGGTAAAGTAAGTTTTAAAAAACTATTTTTTTTATTGAAACAAAATAAAAGCTTCAACATAGCAAAGATAGTAACACACATATTCGATCAAATCTCTGTCAGTTTTCATTTAAGCAAATAATTTATAATATTTGTTGATATGTTTAAAAGTGCTTTTAGTGAGCTGTTTAGTGTAAGCGAATTTGATGCTGACCGGTTCGAAGGCAGAATGGTCATAAACACCCGGTTCTGTCATCGACTGACTTTTCTACCGACTCCAGATTTGCAGGCCTTTGTCCCCAGTCCAAAGCTATAAAAGACTTGGGTATTATAAACAACGAAAATACGACAGAGCAAACAAGATCAAACTGTGCTCACATTACTTATTAGTTCAGTTGCTATATATTTATACATATACATATATAGAAATTATATTTTATATTACCATGCCAAGTATTAACATTCACTTTGTAACATGTGCCCAATGAGCACAGTTGTTTGGGCGGACTTAGGTCGCATTTTCACTTTTCGATATACAAATAAGTGCGTAATTTCCTTATTGAAGCAGCCGGGCATAAAATGCAATTTTTCACTTTCCCTTTTTCACAGCGGCAACTTCACACACGCACACACAGAGAAAGATGGCAAGGGGGTGTTGGCTCATCGAACACTAATTACAAAGCAACATCAAAATAATTATGGCCACTTCGGGCATAATAACTAAAGAATTTATACCTGCCAGTGGCGGGCAGTTTGACTAGAGATTTGCCCAAATTGCTTTCACATTAAAAACACTCACACATTTCACCCACCAGCAGTAGCTGGCCACCACTGACACCACTGCCACCCTTGGCACCACCAACTTGTGCTGTTCTCTGTGTGGCTATTCCATTTCTCTAAGGCTGAACGGCCTACCTGGCTGCCGGCATTGGCAATTAATACCTTTCACTCTGTCGTTCCGTTTGATGTGCCCTGTCCAGACTAGTCCAGCTCCTGGCTCGACTTTGACTCTGCTCCTGGTCTGCCATTGACCGGCGGTCATTTGTTTATGTCAACGCTTGTGCGCTTGATGCTGCACGGATTAGAAAGTAATCAGTGCCGATAAGAAGCGTCGAGAGTCTCTAGAGACTGTGTGGGTGGCTCTGGTTCTGGAGGGAGCTGTCAGGGACATGCTCAAAACTGCGTGGACGCTCGCAATTTAAATTACAGTGGTGCGGCGGCTGTGACTGACCACCGCCCAGTCCCAGCGCCATTGCAAGCCACTCCTGGATCCCGGGCCTGGCATTGGGCATTTTGCAGTTCGGTTACAAATGTCCATTGGGACTTTGCTAATCTGTCATTCGCCATGATGTGTTCCCGAAGGCGGCCTTTCGTTTGGGGTTGTATAGTGCCGTTATCCCGTCATACACATGTGCACACACACACACACACATACAGCCCGCACACCCACACACTCACTAAGCAAGAGAGACACCAACTGGCAATGAAAAAGGACGAGTGTTCATATAAATGACCAGAATGCCACGCATTGACCCACGCAGAGCCCGAAAACCTCACCCGACCATGCCCCGTTCCCCACATCCTTGCCCGTGGCATCGACGACATGGCAGATAAAATGTTTCAATGTCCAATCGAGCTATTTGTCAAAATACTCGCACCGGATGGACATGGACATCCGCCTGGGCAGGGACACGAGCATTTTGATTTTGCCGCCAGAATGAAATGTTTTTAGCTTTTTGTTTTTGTTGCTGTCATTGCATATACTATCTGTATGTGCTCTGATCAGATTCAATCATATTCGGCACAACGTACTATATAGATTTTTAGTTTTAAAATTAAGTTATTTTTCATTATTATTTACTTGTTATTAATTTATCCTAGTTATACTCAAATATTTACATCAAAATTTACTCGAAAATGCTATTTTATAAACACAACGATTTTGATTATTTATTGTTGAATTTCTAGATTTTTCTATTTGTTTAATGGCACTTAAGTATTTCCATATTGAAATCGAATATGTACAAAGAAAAATTCATAAAATATAAAAAATAAATATAAAATATACGAAATAATAGCTATGTTTTCTACAATTTATGTTATTTAATTTTGGTGATAATTAAATGAGAAATCACTTAATTAAGCGCTTATTTCGTCATAGTGAGAGGTTCTAGTCGGGACTAGAAGCTCCCGACTAGGGGATACCCTGAACCCTCTTCTTTCAACATCAAATGCATATATACATATATTCTATTTTAGAAGCTATATGTCAAGCTTGGGGACTCTAGCTCTTGTTATTTACCAAAGTTGCCCAAAAATCAGGATATCGATATTGATTTTATCGATTTTCGCACCGACGTCTATTTTGAAATAAATCATGATGATTTGGGAGGTCATATCTTCGCGCGGAGTTCTGTCGTTTTGGAACGTCATATCTCCGCGCACATATAACTTTTGTTTTTTTAACCGATCTTTATGAAATTTTCTACAGTATCATAGAATATTTGTGTATACTGAAAAAGTCAATTGCATTTAAATTTTGGCTTAAATTGGTTGGCAATAAAAGTTGGGTTATTAACTTGATTTATAGCTCTGGAGTGGTAGCGGAGAGGTGGCGATAGGTATAAAATCAAAGTTACTTGACAAATATATAATATTTCAGAAGCAACATATGTTTCGTGACTCTAGCTCTTATTATTTACCAAAATTGCCCAAAAAACAGGATATCGAAATCGATTTTTATCGATTGCTTGGAAACGGGGTAAGTTATCGATTATCGAAAACAAAGTCGATCTGCGCAGGCACTAGGAGCACCTACATCTAAAATATCAGTCTATAGCTCTTATATGTTCTGAGATCCTTGCGACTCGGCTACTGATGCTGATCAAGAATATATATACTTTATGGGGTCGGAGATGCTTCCTTCTGCATGTTACATACATTTGGATTTTGCACAAATACAATATACCTTTATACCTATTTTTTATAAGTTCAGGGTATAAAAAGTAATTCTTCTATAACTTATAGCTTAACTATAATATGTATAAATAAATATATAATATATAAGAAAGTAGGTAAATTACTTATATATATTTCATATGTTTGTTTCATATGCCTAAATGTTGAATAATTTTATCACGATTCGAATGAAAAACATGAAATTTGAATTATAACCTTCTAGTGTTGAAAATGTTTTGCTATTTCATATATTAATACATTTTAATTACACGCTTCGGTTGATGGGCTAGGCAAATTGCGGGGATATTTTAGATTTGTTCCACGCATCGCTACGTGTATAAAATATAATGAAAATTTCAACGCCAATGATGACTAACGTCGGTCTGACAGCACTGACGGAATGCTGTCAGACGGTCAGACAGTACGACAGTCGGATAGATAGAAAGATGGCTGTGAAGGGAGCAGGGCAACAGGCACAGCTTGGCTGGCGGTCTGTCGGGCCGTCAGCCTGTTGGCCAGGCTGCCTGCAGCGTGCACACTCTGAGTATCCTTTTCGCTTGTTCCAGAGCCTCCCTTATGGGCGTACATGATAAATGGCGACGAATTCGTCAATGTCAAAATCAGACTGTTACAAACAGCGACGGCGATGGCGATGGCGATGGCAGCGCCAGTGCGCAATGTTGCGTAGAGGTAGAGCCCTGGAACTGACTCTCAATGGGTCTGGGACCAGGACGCGCATCCAGGAATGTATTCAGAAACAGCACAATAACAACAGTTAGATTCATATATGAATACAAACAAACCGTCAGCTCTGTTCTTTTCCTCACGCTTCCAATGACAATATTTCCTTCGATGCCAATGTCCTGAAGCTGCACAGCGTTTTAATATTAATGCAAATTTCTTGTTCTAGTTTTAGCACATTTAGCAGTTTTCACTTATGCAAATTTACATATTTGGCGTACAAATTTATTTCGCACCCATTTGGCATTATGGAATATTATTGAGTGGAAATCACGTTGACTAATTGTTCGACATTTGTCAGCAGATCCAGGACGACATATATTAAGCATGCTAAAAATTGATTGATGATTTGCTTGGAACAATAAATGTTGAATTATAATAGTTATGCCAGATCGTTGATCTGATTGATCTTTAGGGGAAGACTAGAGATGCTGTTTAATAATATTTAAAATCATTTTTTGAGTCTCCTGGTAGTCGTATATCAATATCACAAAATGTTGACAAGAATCCGGAAGATAAAGAAGATTTACATTTTATTGTAGGCGCTTAAATTAATTTTGAAATAATTTCAAAACAGTAGATCCCCTATTAACTGAAATATTATTGTTTATAAAATAATTGCATTGGAATCTGACTCTTGTCAGTGCATTCCTGAATGACAAAACTTTTAGTTTTTCCTCGAAATGAGGAACCAGTAAAACCTGTTAGCTCTTAGGGACTTTCTTGCAACTTAGGACAGGCAAACAAGCCAAATATTAATTAGCTTGTCAACTTTAATTTTTCCCTTTCATTTCGTGGAGACTTACATTTAACAGCTCAATTAATTTGGAGCCGCCGTCGCACATGTGAGCGGGACCCAAAGACTGGGCCCAGACTCTGATTTGAGTTATGCGATCCATTGACATTATCTGCGCCGCGCTCGTATGTGACAAGCGGCAACTGATTCATTCTGCGATCGAAGCTGGAGCTGAAGCTGCGACTGGGCCAAGGAGGAGACTATCGGTTTTCGGAGCCGATAAAGATCTCAAAAGGATCTTGCTGACTGTTTTGTTTTGTCGGCAACAAATGGGCGCCATTACAGCGCGACAACTTTTAGTTGTGGTGAAAACGACTTTAAGTCAGTTTTAAACTGAATAATATTAATTTGCCAGATACAGCGGGTGATCGCAGCCATTAATCAATTAATTAGTTTACCTCTTGTACAAAAGGCGACTATCTCTTTGTCGCCATTGCAATAAAGTGAGACAGTACTACAGAGAAGGAGAAAGAGATAGAGAAGCCGAGTAACTGAAATATAATTGTCTTAGGAAGGGCGTAAACGTAAAATGCAAGCACAAACAAAAAAAAACACAGCAAAACAAATGTAATTAACGATATAAAAAAAGGTAGGAAACGTTGCTTTGCGGCACTTTTATTACATTTTTTTTTGTTTTGTTTTTTTAATGGCCAGAGAACAAATAAAAGAAAAATGTCGTTCTGATTGACGAATTGCGTGCGTATAATTGTATCTTCCAGATACTTTGTTTACTTGCGCCATATTCGTACAGCGTTCAGTGTGTGGCTTTCGTTTGGTCTCCTCCGCTGGCTCACACTTTAATTGAGCCACAACTGTAGATACGCTCGCACACGAGTGCCACAAACTTTGCGGCTCACGCGACCCACAACAAAATGTCGGATATCTTTGAAGCTATATACAATGGTAAATATAAGCTAACTATATATATATATGGATGTATAGATACATTTATATTCATATCTATGAGTGTGATTATGCTTTGTATTGCGTGTAGCTGCGAAAATCCATTCATGTGTTGTAATTGAGAGTAAGACGAAAATGAATGAAGCGTGTAGAGATGACTTGTACTTGATTTGGAAGAATCTGCCTGAATCATTAAATTAATGTGTTTCTTGCTACAAAAAAAAAATATATATATAACCACATCAAACAAACTTTAAGATTAAATTATTTTAAATTTTTGAGCAACATTCAAGTCCCTTCTCTGGCTCTTTTATTACAGAACATCATTTATTCTAAAGGTAAAGTTATCAAACTCCCCTATTTCGAATAAAACATCTTTTGAAACACGGATGATTTCAATTTATAATAAAATTAAAGCTTTAATTAATTTCAACTATTTATAAATCGAATTATAAATTTAAGCACAATTTAATACATATAAAACTAACATGTTCGGATAATGTTTACTTAACAAATACAAATACACCTACAACAACAGCAATATATAATTCCCATTTATTTATTAAATTTTTTAAAGACATATATCGTTTTAAACATTCATCCACAAAATAGTTTACTTTTAAAACAACATTTTTTTTGCAACGCATTCCTTTTCTGCCTTAAGCAGTGCACAGGGAAATAAAGCAGTGTTCCCAAAAGGTTGAACTGCTTGCTGCCCAGGAAAGTTCTTTGTCCGCTGTGGTTGTTGTCTCGGCTGAATTGGCACATAACTGCAAAATGGAATCAAGTAAAAGCCGGAAAACGCGAGTTCCAATGGGAATATCTACCCAATTTGCAAAATATATGCATTGAATGATTTTTATGCTTACAAAATTGTACGCCAGCTGGCGTTTAGTGTGCCGATTTGCATGCATATATAAATTTCAGATTTGTATATCCCAAATATTATGCCAAACCGAAATAACATCATGCAACGTAACGCTCAGTGCCCGGCATATGTTTTTGGCGGCCTCTTTGACGAGCTCTGTTGCCGCGTTGTGGCCTGTGGAAAATGGTCCGCTCTTGGTTTTGGCTGTGCCCTTAAATCATTTTATGCTGCGCTGATTTTATGTACATATGTTTGATTAAAAATTAAAATTATCATTTACGGCCCATTTAAACTAAACCGACCAGAGTTTTTTTGCATGTCGTTCTCATTTTTAAAATAACCAAATATTCTGTGGCCACAGCATGAAACCAAAGCTAGAGGATGCCACATTGTTGTTGTTGCTGCGTGGACTACCTATTGTAAGAATTATTTTAAATGTGTGCTACTTGATGTTTTATTAATAAACATAAACATATGTTTAAGCATATGTATATTTAATAAGTATAACCTTTAAATTGGCCATGTGAATATGAATGAACGCTCTGTGCTTTAAGATAATATGTACATATTCTAAGTATTTTCTCGTTCAAATGATATAAGGCTTACTTCTAGTTTATTAAAAATTTTAATAAGTTTGTTTTGTTTTATATTCATAGATTTCACTTAGCTTACAATTATCGTAGATCGTTCATATCTTCGTGTTTTTCTAATCGCATTCCAAAACACTCCAGGATTTCTTTCTGCCTTTGTTTCTTAATTTTTCCAAATGTTGTCAAGTTATCTACGCCGCTGGACTTCCTATCCTCCTCCTCTTCGGGGAAACAGCGTAATGGCATGAAAAAATACAAAATAATAAAACAAAAACAAATATTGTGACAGTTTTCGAATACTAGGTCTAGACCTTGACTATCATAAAGTCAGTTTCTACAAAATCCCTGTAAAAATACTGCATCAGCCCAGATCTGGAACAAACAAAAAATAAAGCACACAAAAAATGTTTCAGTTCTAGTTTAATTTTGAGAAAACCCTTGTGACCGGAAGAACAAAAAAATGGTAACAGTAATATGCGCATAGTATAATAAAAAAGATATGCAATAAAAATGTTTTAGAGCGAATTCGCTTTGTGTCGCGCATTTTTGCCATTGTTAAAAAATTGAGCATTTTTTTTGCCGGCGACCTCATTTTTTTCCACTCATTTTCCATTTAAAATGCAGGGCAGACAAATGTTTTTACGGATTTATGAGTTTATCGCTTTACGACCACGTCTTAGGCCCAATAAAAGTTTATTGAGCTGCCTGACGGTCGCGGCTCGAGTGCTCGAGTTTCCGACCGTAGACCTTATTTGGTAGCCGTGAAAACTGTAGCAGGGCCATGGTCCACATTCCAGCCATAGTGTGTGCACACAGGACTTGATTCTGATCCTTGGCCGTGCAGAACGCAGTGCGAATCTGTGAGTAGTCCGACTCAAGGACGTGCCCGGTTATGCAAGTCTATGCAACGGATGGGCTTGCATAATAAATGCAAATATTGGTTTTAAGCCGCGCGCCGAACCCAAATTGCTCTACTTCACATTGTTCAATTGTTTACATAGTTTACAATCAGCAACGCCCACGAGCCGAGTCAGTAGATTGCAGGTCCTTGCACTTCTCTTACACAATATTTCACAATATGCGCCTAAATCCGGGGATTAGTTGGCTGTCTTCCGCCAACAATGATGCCTGTCTGACGACAGTCGATGCTCTAATTTAAATTACCAGGTCACACTCCCTCTCATCGTCTCTCTATCTCTTTTCCTCTGTAGCTACGAGTGTGCCCGTTCTATGGCTGCTTAAACATTTCCTAAAAACTTGCCCAGTTTTTGCCGCAGACTTTTGTTTCGCTAGTTTCGTGCTCGAGTTTAGATGTTTATGACACAGCTGAAAGTTCTGCGAATTTTTATTATCATTTAGTTTGCTGTGAATACTTATAGTTATTTTTGTTAAAGATTTGCCAAACCTACCCATGCAAAATAAATAAAAATGAACACCGCAGAGTTCTGGAAATCATCAAAAAGCGTGGCCTACTTCCAACAAAGGCTTTTTGATTCTGGGAAAGATAATGTTAACAGGATTATTTTGTAAATCGCGTTGGTTTAATGGAAAATAACTGCAATAATACCTAACAAGAAAGACAAATTCTTAGTGATGAAAACATAAAATTTTTCATGCAAATACCAATTTTTCGACCTATTCTTTCTATATAATATGCTTCATATGTATACTTCATGAAGTTATCTTAAAATACGAAGGAATTATTTATACAAGAACTTCACTTTCAACTGATCGTTTTTATGACAGCTATATAATGTAGTAGTCTGATCTGGACCATCAGTAGACTACGAGAAGTTTGCAGAAGGACAGAAGGACGAATATATATTCTTGATCATGAAGAAAAGACGATCTAGTCATGTTCATCTTTCCCTCTGTCTGTCAGTCTGTTCGTCTTCGTGAACACGTCGATCGCACAGACTTGAAAGTAAAATATATATATAATCCCTAAACTGAACGGATAACGAACTTATTATTTATTTCCGTTCGGGGTTTTAAGCATAATTCTAATGTTTCAAGAGCTAGACGCGCCAAACTATAGGCTCTCGTGTAGTACATAGTATAGACATAAAATATTTATCTTTATGCATATGTCTCCCATTCACTCCTAAATTGTAAAATGTCAACTTCACTTTGGTGTATGCACGCTTTATAATATATTTCATTTAAAGCCTTCAAATTGCATATCACGAACGTATTTATGTATCTGTATTTTTTCAAAATTATATTCGTAATTATAATAGTCATAACAACGCAAAGAAACAGTCAGGCAAATTCATACATAATTTTCAATATTTCATATTGAGTACTATATTTAAGGTGTATTTACTTTTTTTAGAAAGGATTTACCGGTAATATTAAAAGTATATTCTTTTTTAAGGTTGAACGACTAAAAATATGTATTGTATGTATTTCCTAAGCATTCAACAGGGGCGGGAGCGGGCGTTAAATGTGTACAGAGTATAAACAGAATCCCTTCGTCTTCGCCTGGCCGACTGGTCAATCAAGGACTACCTGAGAGACGCGTGTGTCTCGTATTAAAATGATGTCTTGTTGACGGACTTCGAAGGACGCGGTTCGCGCGACTCGACTCGTCTGTTTATGGAATGTAAATGTACCGTGTCATGGGTCCTTAAACATCTTAATTGCGCACGTATCCTTCGCCAGCGACGCGCAATTGGTTTCCAAGGCGGAAATATTATTGCCACGTCGTAAAACTATAAAACTGTCCGCAGGGGGCGAGACGCAGTCCAAACTCAGATGCCCAGTAGAGCCTTCTAGGACACCGAGCCAGCTCTTCTGCAAATGAATCTTGCGATCGCCATCAACGAATTCGCTGAATTCAGTCAACGCGCGCGACTCTTATTCCCGGGCGTACGACTCGTCAACGAAATTGCATTGATAACTTACAACGAACTCGTAGGTGGCCCATAGTATTCCATTTTTAATAGAAGCAATCCTTATTAGCTGTCGCTAGGTGCTGCGATACAAAACACTATGTATTACCCATTCTAGACACATTTTAACTAAAGGAAATATTGCAACATTACAACCAGATATCAAATTTCTGCAATCCGGTAAAAATATCTGTAATCCTTTATAATTAAAAAAGAATTTTCAGTTAATTTAATTTTTATTTTCATTAGTCCTAAATCGGTTTATGTGTATTTGGCTTAAGTTTCCATTCCTTTTGACTAACTGATAAATATGAAAGCAAATAATATTAGGTTAGAGTGTAATCCTTTTAATTGACGACCGATTGTTCTTTTGGGAGCTAAGTGTGTTACGAATTATGTTTTAAACAGAACCCGTTCGATCATGGATTTCTAATATATTCTAGAAAAGTGTATATGTTTCAAATTCTAGATTATCTATGGAAAACAACCAAAAACAAGGTAAATTTATCCAATAAATTACACAATTACAACATAAAGGGACAATAAAAACTCCTCATTAGTTTTATTTGCTCAAAAATACATTTCTATACATACAAGAAATATAATAACTAGATTGAAAATATACATATAATGGTAAACGCATATCTAGCTGAAGGCTATAGCTACTGGTTTAATTTTTCCTTATCTTAAAGTTTTTACTGTTTATTATTTTTGATTTTTTAATTTTAAGGCTTGCCAAATTTTAAGTTTAATTTTAATTTTTTTATATTAATTTATAATCTATGACAAGCCAAGGTTCGAACTAAAACCTTGGTTCATGGATGTGGAAAACTTGAATCACTAACCAAACTCAAAGGTGAGCTTAACCACTGATTTCTTTTCTGATTGCAGTGCTGAATATGATAGTCTAGTATGAGTTAATGTTGTGCGTTTGAAAAAGAAAATATAATAATAAATTAATTAAATTGTTTAGTATAGTATGTTACTATATGACAACATTATCCAGTTCTGCGAGAGCATATGCATCTAGAAACGAAAAAATGCTATCTCTGGCACGCCGTAGATTTAGTACCCTTGCAGAGCGAACCATTGCATTATGCTCATAATGCATAATTCCATACAATAAAGTTTCTTAAAATATGAATACTCTTTCTATTTAAAGATTCTTCGTGATACAACAGACGGTTGATTCTAATCATGAAACTAGTCTTGTTTTTATAAGCTTTAAGCATTTCATAAATAATTTATAATTCCTGGCAGGCAGTAGAGTAAGGTCCTACGAATTACATCTGTACTAACAATATTTAAGTATGCTTCAGAAAAGTATGCCAATAATAATAAATATTAAATTTTATAAAGTAATTTAAAACAATAAATCTGTAATTTTTGCGCATATCAATATATTGCTAATATAAGCCCATTGCCACACAGAAGGTGTTAACACTGTCGATTGATTGTCACACAATTTATTTAGGGTCATAAAAAAGTACAAAGCGAGAGCTCACTGTAAATGCATAATTCATTCCATTGCAGCTACTTTACGAAGACCTCATTACGCTGAGAGCGAAACAATGCGAATAAGTGTGACAGAAGCAATTAATGCGCTAAGGAAATGTCAACACGGAGGATGACAATGCAGGCAGGATGACATTGAGCGCAAATATCCTAACGACAGCCAAATAAAGAGAACAGAAGCCGACGACGACGACGACAGCAACGATGAGCCAATGACGAAGGCGACGCGTGACGCATTGAGAGAATGTTTGTACACACAGCATAATAAGGAGCACAGCCGAGAGGTCCTTGGCAGTTGCCTTGACTTTGATTGGTGCCGTGCTCCGATCGTGATTATCCAAGGCCAGCACACCCACGCTGGCTTTTCCTATTCGCTCATTCAGCATCGAAGCGAGTGACCTCGACAGGACTTTGGATCAAGGCCAGTGAAATTGTCCTGAAGCCGAATGAGGCATGCCAAATGTGGCAGCAGCCCAGGCAAACGAGTAGCCAAAGCTGAAAATTACTTCATCTGGCAGGGAGCGTTGCTGGCTAACACCTGCAGCGCCTGGGCCTGAATATAAATGAATATTCACAGCCCAAATCGAGACGTGTGCATCTTAATTGCTAAATCAAACAAATTTTAAGAAAAAAATAATTTTCCCTCTCTTTTCACAAATTAGCCGTCGATTGAGGCAATCAAATTGATGGCATTTCAACGGGTTGCGATTGGTCCAAGTTTTTCGATTGGGATTCGATTCGTTATACGGCGAAAAGCTCACGCTGTGCTCAGATTAGACGCTCTGACGCTTATACTATATATAAATCTGACTCCTTAAATGTACAACACCTAAATAAGCATATATTTTAATGCCCTTACATAGGGTATTCCCATGATTTCACAAACTAACGCTTTGAAGATAACATCGGAGCAGCAGCAGTCTATACATAAATTCTTTATATTAAAAATATTAAATTAAATTAAACTTTACACAGATGCTTCGTTTTGCTGTAGGCAGTATCTAGTCGTATCTCAGGAGTCAGGTCTGTATAAAACATTTTTAATTATAGTGTATGTTGTTGATGAAATCTTAATAAAACTTTGCAATAATAAATCGTGCTATTCCCAACTTAACATCTGTCTAAAAACTATGAATGTATCATAATGTTTGCATATCTGTTGAATACAAAGTCGTATGAAGAATGGCACTTCAGTGAGGGTATTACATTTTCGGTAGCACGAAGATAGCTTTTTCTTCGTGTTGTTTGTTTTGTTGTTGCTGCTGATAATTTTTCTATTTCTATTTCTATTTTCGTTTTATACGCAGCTTGACGCCGCATGTTTCGGTCTGATAATGAGTGGCGATGTTGTCGATTGTTGTAGTTATTGTTGTTGTTGTTGTTGTTGCCGCACAATTAGCATTTGGGGACGGCGTAATGAGCACTGAACTATCTACGACTCCCAGAGGAGGGCCAAGCAGCAAAATTCAACTTCAAAGCCACAGCATGTGACCCTCGGCCGAGTAAACGAAGCCAGACAAATAAACAAACAAACAATCGCACGATTTGGAGTATCTTAAGCGATACTTATGTAATGCTCCAACAGAGAGGGGCGCAAACAGATTTCCAATGCCAATTTGTAATATTATGTGAAATCCTTTGAAGTGTTTTTTTTTTTAAGAATTCATGTGAACTCTTTATCGGAATTGTACACCTAAGAGCTCGATATTTCTTCATTATCTGTAGTATTATATGATAATTATTACAATATCCCTGGGCGCAGCTGATGATATTAACGGCACATCGCTGGGTATTAACACATTCGCCTACTTCAGGCGCGTGCCTGTCTTACCTTTCCTTTACGTGTATATATATATATATGTACCCAATGTCCAGATTATATGCCGGATCTCGACTGTGCTAACCCTCATGAAAGTGCAGGGAAAGGGGATGTGCCGTCGGACTGCAGCGGGCAGCGGGCAGGATGGGGTACATACACACACACACACACACAATGGGATGGTCCCGATTCCACTGTCAAGGTAATTTATTAATTCGGCAATAAAAACGCACGAAACGCTCGTCCCCTGGCTACGGGGTGTGTTGTGGTTGGAACACTCGCATGTGGGCCTTACAACTCAATTATTGTTGCCAAAAGTTGACTACGGCTCGCAATCGGATTTAGCAGCATTTCGTTGCGTTTTTCCAAGTATTTCATTGCGATTATCTAATCAGTTGAGTGATAAAAGTCAATCGCCCAGAAACAAAACGTTGAGTGTCTGCGGTGGCTACAAATTTAAACTGCACCTGATACGAAAATAAAATAAAATATGGGAAACGAACGAAGATTTGGTCAAGTCATTTGACAAACTGACGAATTGCTCAAAGAGATTTACTAAACCCACATGAAAAGCTAGCAGATGGGCAGATTTAACTGTGCAAAATCTTTTAAATTTTACACACAGTTAATTTTAAATGAATTTTGATGATGCGAGCCTTCAAATTTATGTTTTTATGTAGACTAAGTATATTATTTATTTAGGTGATATGAAGTATTTATAAATCAGAAAACGGTTAATAATCTGTCATCTTTCTGTCACAGAAATATTTCTTGAGATAATTTTCACACTGTTTATATTAATATTTAAAAAGTGTATTATTTTTAAAATTAAATAGGTTGTTTTAATTTTTACATTGTTTTTAAAAAATCTCTTTTAAAAAATTAATAATATATTTTATTAATTTACTTCCCCAAGACATGCTTAGGGATTCAAAGCAGTCTTGTCAAGTTATTTTAAAAAGGTAATAAGAAGCTTTATTTTTGACTATGTGAAGTAGAAATCTGTTCCACACGACACCGACATTTCAGTATACTGCCTGCACCAAAATATAGACCTACGTCAAGTTTTATTAGATATAGCTCAAATCTCTTAATTATCTTTCCGAAACAATATCTAAAAAATATAGTTGAATTTAATTGTAAGAAAATCAACATGGCCGATATATTCTTTACCAATTTCCTTTCGCAACTCACATGAATACCGCACAACTTATTCGAGTATTGTTGCAAACATCGATGCCCTATCTATAGAGTCGAAAGTGTTTATAGCAGGGTCCTGAGCGCTAGAAAGTGGGTTGTCGTGGGTCGTGGGTCGCGCTCGCCCGAGCAGCGGCCTGTCAAACTGAAAAACGCCATAAATTTTGGCCCGGCTGTCACCGAACGTGCGCTCTGCAGCAACAATAACAATGGGAGAGGTAAAGCAAATGCCGAAGGCGAGCGGAGCTGAGCGTAGCTTGGGCAGGGGCATGGGCAGGGGCCGGGGGTAGCCGCACAATTCGCACATGCACAAACTGCACACATATGCCAGTCAATTTATAGATATCGGTTGATAAGGGTGCGGAGGGTGGGCCTTAGATCAGAGTCGGGGGTGGCTGTAGCTGCCCCGGCCACTGCCTGTGCTGGTTGCACTGTTGCTGGCTAAGCGGATAACAAAGTCGTGTAAACTCGCCTTTTGGCCAGTCAATTTAGCAGAGCGGCTTACGGGTCAGCTATGCAAATATGCGCAAGAGTCCTCGAGGGCACTTGCCCAGGCCGCAAGGAAACCCTCGCGAGCAAACAAAAAGCGCAACACGCGACGCAACAAAGGATCACTGAAGATGGCAACGGGCTGCCAGAATGGGATTGGAAATGGGTAAGGAGCACGCGCAATATTATCCTTTCACAGCCTTCCCGCCCTTGCCTTGATACACGTAACCAGTTCCAACTCTACTCTAAGGCTTCTATCAAGCTAAGCTACCCGCGCTGAAGCGAATACCTTGACGATTCCTAGAACGAATGGCAGCAGCTTCGCTACGTTGCAGGCCGGAGAAATTTTTACGAATTTGCTGCTGCCGCGCGGCGACAATAAACGGGCCAAAAGGAAAAGCCTTTTGTGCCAACCGTTTTAGCAAACGTTTACAGTTTACAGTTCTGTTTATGTCTTTATGATTATTGCAATTAGAAGAAAGCAGCAAAACATCAGCCATCCCGCTCACCCACCTACCCGAGGCTCGACTTAATTACGCGCCCGTGGGACGTCCTGCGCACGTCTCAAGGCAACTCAAGGACACGGCCCGCGCAGGGGAAATGCTCGAGCACGGATAACTTGCTGCAACTCGCGATGATAATGGGCGCGATGGGTAGGTAATAAGCTGCGCAGCAGGTAGGCCGGCCATGAGAATTCGCCACTCGGTCGGATAAAACGTTGCCCGGCCGGATAAGCGCTGCCCTACCCCTGCCAGCAATAAATCTGGCTAGGTCCTGGCCGGAGGGGTAGTACGCGCAGCATGTGTCAAAGTGTCATGCGCAGGGATATTTATGCGCTATGACGAGGAGCGCGTGTGCCGTTCGCAGTCCGCAGTCCGCAGTTCCACGACTCTGCCTATATTAAGGCAGGATCAGAGAGCATAGCAGCTCATTCGCAAACGCAGCAGCGCCGCGCAAACATCGTTCATTCCGCTCAGAGGACATAAGACACAGACACAATGGCAGCCACCAATACGCACAGCCACAGCTACTATGCTGACAGCATGTACAACATGTACCATCACGCCCTGCCACCCACATACTACGATAACACCAGCAGCGGCAGCAGCAGCTATTACCAGAGCAACTCCATGGCTTCCACAGCCAGCTGGCAGCCGGCGAACTACCAGGCCGGCAGCTACGTGCAGTACGGCCCGGAGAGCTACAGCGAGAGCTGCTACTACGCCAACTACCAGCAGACTACCCTGCCACAGCCCGAACCCGCTGCAGTGCCTCAGTACCATCCGACAGCAGTCGCTGAGCCCTTCACCAAAGCCAACTCGCCCGCGCCCGTCAAGAGCCGCAAGCGCAAGGCGGAGGAATCTGCTGCCGAGATCATTGCTGCCGTGGAGGAGCGACCCAGCACACTGCGCGCCCTGCTCACCAATCCCGTGAAGAAACTAAAATACACGCCCGATTATTTTTACACGACAATAGAGCCCGTGAAGAAGCCCAGCAAGAGCAGCTCCGCCGGCGAGCTGTCGCCCTGCTATGAGCAGGACTATGCCGTGCCCACGCCCTCCACACAGCAGACGCACATGTCGCCGCAGCGCAGCACCAGCGAGGATGTAGACTATCTGGACGTCTACTCGCCGCACAAGCAGGCCAAGCATGGCGACTTTATTACCCCGCCGCCGGCTGCCACCACGCCCGCGACGCCCGCCTCCCTGGTCGATGGGATTGGCATCAGCACGCCACCCCAGTCGCCGGCCGAGAAGTCGCATGAAATCAATCATCGCATTGTGACAGCTGCCACGGGCAACAACGAATTTAATTGGTCGCACATTGAGGAGACTCTCGCATCAGGTAGGCATCGCACTCCCACCAACCTCTCACTCTCACTCACTCTCACACTCTCTCAGTCACACACTCTCCCTCATTTTGCAACTCTCGTACTTACTTTCTGCTTCTTATCTCTGACTTTTTGCAGATTGCAAAGACTCCAAACGCACTAGGCAAACCTACTCCCGCTACCAGACGCTCGAGCTGGAGAAGGAATTCCACTTCAATCGATATATCACACGCCGCCGCCGCATGGACATTGCCCATGCGCTCAACCTGAGTGAGCGGCAGATCAAGATCTGGTTCCAGAATCGACGCATGAAATCCAAAAAGGATCGCACTCTGGAAGCCTCGCCCGAGCATTGCACCAACACCGGCTACGGTTCGCTGTTGCCGCCACTGGATGCCACCACTGTGCCGCCACAGCCACAGCCACAGTCGCATCCACAGGCTGCTGCCATGCCCTATGCCGCCTATCCCGCTTACTTGCCCGCCACACAGCAGAGCTATGATTACCCGCAGCAGTCGCCGCCGCTGCCACTGCCGCCGCACTTTGGCCAACAGTACGAAGCGCAGTACACACCGCAATATCATCAACAGACGCAGCAGCAGTGCACCTACCAACAACAACAGCAACAGCAACAGCAGGAGCTGAGCACCTCCAACCAGGCGCTGTATCATCTGCCGCTGCCCTAAGTCAGCCCGCACGCACACACACAGAAGCACACACACTGAGACACACACACACACACACAACCGAAACAAATGCGCCACCAATTCTCGACCATTTGCCGGTGACACGCAAATGTATAACGAGATGCTGCGCAGTCGCAGTCGCCGCACCGCGCACTCCCTACGGTGCCCAGGACACAAGCATAGGACGAGTGCGCATGTGCATAGGCCGAGGCCGAGACCGAGACCGAGGCCGAAACGACTCCTCGACAACCTCTGATACCTCAAAACCCAGTGGCTGGCCATGGGTTACCCGTTGTCTGTTGCCTGGAGCGCTCGATTATCATCGAGCCCAGGGACTGTGGCCGGGCATCGATAATGCAACACAAGCTCAACTTGGAGACTGATTAACTTTTTGTTTCTATTGTACAGTTTATATATATACATCGATTACATTAGTCATATTTATTTAAATATATATATTCAAAATACTTGTACTTGATCGAATTTATCAAAAAGACTGCGCGTTTTTCTTACAAGTTCTCTGTTTCTAAATACTCAAATAATTAAATATTTGTTTGTCTTAAGAAAATATATAGAGATCACTTTGAAATTGATCAATTATTAATTTCTAAATAATTTAATTATACCATTGTGAAGCGAAAGGAAAAAGATAAATTTTGATTAAATAAATAATAGTTGATTTATTTAATTTTTATTTGTGTCTAATGTGTGTACGATTTCTTCAAGTCCAAATTATATAGCAAATTAATAAAGATCAATCATTTTTATCCTACACTGTCCTTTATATTTAATATATTTTAGTAAATTTCTATTATTTTAATTTAAATTTTCTCAATTTCCGAAAATTCTTAAATACACAATTTATAATTAAAAAAAACATTGTATACATACAATCCATTTTTAGCTATTTTGATGCTTAATCAATTTTTGTCGATTTTTGTCGTTGGCTCCATTAATTGTTAGACAAATTTCTTTGTTGGAATTTTGGATCATTAGGAACCCTTCGAAACAACCCGAAATTGTCACGCTTAAGCCAGTAGACAAACGTTTCTGATATCAACTCTAAATTTGAGCAGCTGCAATTTGGTGCTCCCCTCGCTCTGTCGTTGACTACTTTTCTATAAAATGCACTATTTTCGCAATGGAAAAATGTCACATTTTGGTCGGTTTGGGTGTTTTTCAGTCAGGAATTGGCTGCCAACCACCACCACCGCCAGCAAGAGGAAGCGCCTTTCGCTGTTTGCTCATCTATTGAAGTGAGACATTGACTGGTCATTTTTCATTGCTCTCCTTGACAGTTATCGGTAACGCAACCGAGGAACCATGTGCCGTCGCAGTTGCCGGGCGGCATTTATACGACTCATTAGATCAAAGTGGACAGTGGGTAGCAGCAACTATGGGTAGCTGGCAAGTTAGCCAGGGATAACCTTACACGAGCGTTCAGATGTAGAATCGATCTACCAAAAACTGACCAAAAACGTATTCCTCATTTACATTGGTACAGCTCTGACAAAGAAGTTTAGAGTAGAAGCAAAATATTCCCTATGAATGAAAATGGTCTACAAATCCAGGTTTTTACCGATTCGACATCACCGTTTATTTCATTAAAAATGTAACTTAATTTTTTTCAAAATAAGTCGATATATACGAAATGAGAAGAAACGTTGCCATATTACACTAACTTTAGGCAGATAATTTCCATGGCAGTTGAATGATATGATGTAACATAGTAATCGAATTACAAAAGGTTCGCAAGAGTGGTATTAGAATAATGAAGATTGTGATTAGTGAGTTTACGTTGATCATAATTGAATTGAAATTTTTGTTTTTTAGAATGTTAGAAGCAATAAAACAATATTCAATAAAATAAGTTTTTGGCAATCTAATGTCGATTAGTTTTTGCCTTTAAGGTTCATAAGAAAAATAAAATATAAAATGGTATTTTTTCTAAAGGTAAAATAAATTAAAATCAATTTTGTTTTATAAGACTTTGTAGTGATCATAATACTTTCTTTAGGCATTTGAATAGTAATTAAAAATTAAATTCCCTAGGCATTACAAATCCACCCATCTTCCTAATTTCCATTTATGTTTTGCACCAAAACACTTCTACGAGTTACTGAAAAAATAAATATTTATCTTAATTCCTGTCTAAAATAAAAAATTTAATATTTACCTAGATTCTTGTCTAACATTAAGTCTGAAGCTATTGTCTTAAACTTTTTTTTAGAAATTTGCCAAGAGTCAGTTTTGTGGATTGTTCAGACTTTTACAACTTCTTCGTGAGTGGTAAAAGGTTTACGTGCAAGTTGCGAAAGAGTTACGTTAACTCTTCGACGTCCTTCGGGGAAGTAAAGCCTTTTCATTTGCTTTCCGTTTTATTGAAAACCCAAAGGTCGCTTTTAACTCATTCGCGAACCATAAAACCCGCAGTCGGACGATTTGGCAAGGCGACCTAAGCAAGTATCTAAAGATTCGCGGAAAACTTCATTGTGGGCGTTAGCGTCTGACGATGCAGACGAGGCTGCAGTCAAGGTTGCAAAGTCAATCCTTTAGCGTAATCCTTTAAATAGTCAAAATAAAGCCCGCCTTTGTCAAAACAATTGTGCAGAACTGGTCATTCGTTTGGCCATCGTCGGATTTGCAGTGCGAATAGGCGTTCTATTGTGTCCACTTAGCCGGGCACGGTACCTGCCTCTGCGCGAATAACGATCGTAAAATTATCCTTTCGCAAGCACGAGCAAACACAGCCGCCTTAGGACGACCGTCTACCGGGCAAAGGAGTTACAAAGTCATAAAAACAAAACACCTTTGTCGCAGCATTGTCGGTTGGCGAATTATCCCTTCTGCGCCGCTGCCGTATCCTTAATCCGCATCCACCGTACGCTTGCAGCCAATCCGCAGACAGATTCGCAAATGACTGAAGTACGGAGTAGAAGAGGTGCTGGCCTCTTAGCTGGAAGGGATTAAATTACATTATCCTTATGTTTAAGATAAACACAAACAGCAGAACTCTCTGATCTCGGATGTGGCATGGCTTTAAATTAACGTTCGCCATGACGATAAATTGGCCTGTTATAAAGTCAATGTTAATGGTCCCAAATCTGTGTCTGTCTACTAGACTTCCTAATCGTATGTTATCATTCAATTTTATGATTTACCTCAGAATTTAGTTAGATACGAGATTATAAGTTACTTGTAAGGCAAAGCAAACCTTCATTGGGCTTTCGAGGATTGGGCCCGCTAATTTATCTAAGGAGCTTAAAAAGTGCTGAAGCTTGAACGCTGAATATATTTCCCTTTTGCTGATATGTGAGAATAGTAAAAAATGATGAGGTACATGAAAATATTGCTATGACTACGGACCCAAGAAAAGTTTCAATACAGATCGAAGATGTCTTCTCCTAAACGTAACAAATTTCATGACAATTATATAACAGCCTCTACAAGGGTATGAAAACATGAAAATAAATAAAATATTGTTGATATTAAGTACAAAAGACTCTAGCCTGGGACTCGAAGTGTTTGCTCGTTAGGTTGTTAAAGATAATGTCCGCTCAAGAGATTTGTCCCCAATAGGTGTATCTTATGGTAGTGTTTCACTGTATTCTGTATTTCAATAGTCCAAAAATAAAGTTCCTTAGCAGTTATGCTTAGTTCCTGTTGTACATGCGTAATGTATTTTACATTCCCACCGTCCATGCCAGTATTGGCTGGAGCAACAGGTTTCTTTAAGCCAAATACCGGGGCGATATGATAATTATCCGCACACCCGCTTGAATTAAGCGTGTGCCCGTGGGGAGGTCACAGCTGCGGCTGTGCCCTTTGTTGTGATTACCACGTTCGAGGCTATATTTATGGCGCTCGAGAGCCAATTAATTGTGACCCAAATCAACAGTTTTTCGAATGGTTGGCAACACCAGTGCGCCAGCTCCCGACCAGCTCAAATGGCGCGGCAAATGTGGCCGATCGCCACCAGGGCAAAGCGCAGAGCGTGTGAGCTGGTCAGGCACACAGGCGATGGCGCTGACTACTCGAGCTACACATGAGTTATGGCCACAGCGGACAAATGTCGCTTTAAATGCTCCATTGGCTCCAAATCAGCGCCAAAAGCCGCCGATCTACGAGTCAGCGATTCGGCGATTCAGCGTTGGCGGCTAGATCAGTGCCCCAAAGCCGCCAACTACCGAGTCGATCCACCAGCTAGCCAAAACATTAATATGTTAATGCGCGGATCAGGCCTCGGCCGGACGGCGGCGGGACGGTGGCTAACAACGACAACGACAACCGCCACCGCCACCGCCACCGCCACCGTCCGTGGGGATTTATGGGTTCAACAAATGCTTTATGGCGTGTCGCTTTGACTAATTTATCTGAGGACTGTGGAGCGGGCGACTGTGTTGGCCACAAATTTATTCTTAATTTATGATTAAGCTGATTGTGCTCGAAATGGTTTCTGGACTCGTTTTCTGTTTTATTTTTTATATTATTCTTTGCTATCCTTTCATAGACAGTGCAATAAAAGTCGGCAACATCATTTGGCCATCTTCTTGTTTTGTGTTGCAATAATCTCAATTCTTAGTTCCAACAACTTTTCAAAGTTATTAATAAATAATTTACCAAAACCAGTCGTTAAGATTAAAGATGCTTTTTTAAAAGATTAGCTTTGAAATATATTTTTTACAAAAACAAATTAATTCTAATTAATGCGATACAAAACGACAATGCTTGAGAATATTAACATAAATGAATAGCTTTGTCAAAGTACAGTTTGTATTAAAAATATGATTTGGTAAATTTGATACAAGGAACAAAAATTAACAGTTAATAATTTCAAATATTAACATTAGAGGAATTTCAATTTTAGAATATTTTGAATTCTATTTTATTTTCTTAGTAATAGTTACGTATTTTTTACAATTTACATAATATTTGCGCTTGGTAACATTCGTTAATAGATTTTTTGTCGAGTCTTTAAAGGTTATTTACAAAGATTATATCAGGTTGGATTTTCCCACTAAACATATCCAATCTCATAAAGTATTCACATACATATATGTATATAGTCATTATCAGCACTAAGAGACAATCTAAAAAAATCTAACCATTGATCTCATGTAGTCTAAGAGCTGGAGGTAAATAATAGGGTAAGTTGCTTATTGAACTATTATTATTATCCAAATAAATATGCTTCAGCTTCATAAGCCGTGCAAATAACTTAACATACATCAACAACCGTTACAAAGGGCAGCTGCAACGACTTGTTGTTGCTGATTAGAAAACCATTTTAATGCTCTAATGGAGCTTCAAATGTTACATGAAGCCTGGTTACTTAAGCATACCTCTCCATTTAGTTTGTTAGCAAATACAGCGAAGACTAGGATAATCTCATCTTCAGTGATCAGATAACTTAGATGACCTGAAAGCTGCAAACTTTTGACAGATATGCGCCTGGATCGACGATTCTATTTTAAGCGATGTTTTGGTTGTGCAACTAATATGATATGGACTGCGATATAAATGCTTTCTATATGCTTCAACTCAGCCAAAATGCAACAAAATGAATGTCGAAATGTATTTGATCTTATCCAAATTGAGTTGGCAGTTTTTTTTGGCATTGTGTATGCCAATGACACATTATGAAATCCGCTTTATAGGCACTAATATAATTGTATTGAACTAGCCCGCATCAAGTCCGTACCTGAATACCATTGACAACCACCGGGGTATCCTTTCAGCTAAAGCTGTTAACAATGGCAGACACTTTGAGATAGATAGGCAACTTAAAGCGAGAATGGGCGACTAATTTATGCTCCCCTAGAACGTCTTTATTAAGTTGGCCACTTTAGCTATCACAGAATAAACATTAATGCTTACTATGAAAACATCTTTTAAATTAAGTTTCTAATAACATTTAAGCGAAATGGTTCAACATTTGTTAGTTTACAGAACTGGGCTGGACATAAACCCGCATATCTGATCCTATTCTATCTATCCGTATCTCTAGCCACCCGCTCGGCTGTTGCTCTATTTGATATAACGTTTTGGTATATATGCTGTCGTATACCCTGAGCAAGTCCAATTCATTTAAGATTAACTGGTCTTGAAGTCGTGATATACCATTCAATCAAGAATATATAACTACTTCATACAATAGATTCTCCTGGCAACTATTTATTCCATAGCTTTGCATATTAGGTAAGCTTTTTGTTTCTAGAATTTCAACAGCCGCATTCCAAATGCGTTTTGCTTGGTGCTACAAAATTTTGAGCCACGGTGTCGTTTATTAAAAGGCATAATTGAATTTCTTGCAAACAGTTGTTTGTTTGTGAACGATGTGGCCTGAACATGCAAAAAAGCCGACTCCAGCTCCGCAGTAGGGGTATCCGGCTGGCGCTGAAATTTCGAAAGTATGAAAAAAGCAATTAAAACTGAAATAATGAATTCTTTCTTTGCAGTTTGCCATGTTGCTGTCTGTTGCTAAAGGCCTGGGCCTGCGGCTTTCATTTGGAGCGTGCGCTGCTTGGCTGCCATTGGGTGAAGGGATCGGTAATGGTATCGACCTCGGAGCTGGCGCTGGTAGCTGGTAGCTGCTTGGGCTGATTAGCATGAGGCATAACAGTTTTTAATTGCAGCCACATTTGACGGCGCGTCGCAATATGCCAAAAACGAGCACTTATCTTGCCATCAGAAAGTTGAAAAACTTTTACCCCCCTATACAAACAAATTTTTTTTAATAACAATCATAAAAGTTGTTGCACAAATGTTATCCATTTTGTTTGTCGCTCGGTGATTAGCTGAAAAAAGAGAAAAAAGAGAGATACAAAATTTGTGGTTTTGACAAGTTTGAGTTTGGGCTCGTAAGGCTTTTTACTAAATACTTTCATAGAAGTAAGTAAAAGTAATGCAAAAAAAGGTATTTGAAGGCACGCAGAGAATTAAGTACTTTTGTATATAGAACATACATTCTTACACTTTTATTTAAGTTTAAGTTATTTTGCTTTCGTTTATTTATTTATTTAATTTATTTTTTGATTTGCTCTTGGTATAGATCCACATTGTTCTTCACATATCTTTTTATAAATAATAAGTATGTAAACAAAATACATTTTCATTTATGCTGCGTATAGCATATAGGATATAACACGCCTATTTGTTATAGCTTGCATTTGACCTATTTTCTGGCAGAATGCTTAGTAAATTATGCACACATATATATATATATTTTTGTGCATATGGCTTTGGGCCTCGACATAGGTGTGTGTAAGCGCCGGGTCATTAATTTTGATCATGCCCAAATATGTGTCAGTCAGCAGTCAGCCAGTCAGTCAGTTCGTCGGGCCAGTTGCCACCCAGCCATTCCGCCGCCAGTCCAC
Source organism: Drosophila virilis (assembly GCF_030788295.1). Classification (NCBI taxonomy): domain Eukaryota; kingdom Metazoa; phylum Arthropoda; class Insecta; order Diptera; family Drosophilidae; genus Drosophila; species Drosophila virilis. Next base: position 17,427,955 of record NC_091544.1, on the reverse strand, counting down.
GTCAAAATTTCCATTTACATTCAACCCGGCCTACACACACACACACACACACTCACACACATAGAATCTCGCACGCTTTTCTGGGTGCATACTATATTCAAATTAGGCAAGCCGCCAACCCCAACCCTAAACAGTCGTCTCCAACCCCATAGCCCTTGCCTCTTGCTCACCCGGAAACAGAACTCGCTTGCCGCAGCTGCTACGCTTGGGGCTGCACATGTGCCGAAGTGTGTGGCGGAATTTTCTAATTTATTTTTTAGCAAATGGTTCAAGGCCCTTCATGTTCTGGGGGCGACGTTTCAAGTTCGAGTTTGCCGGCGCCAAACAAATTGTTAATGGAAATTCACGCATTTCGAATTATTGATTTTTGGCTGCTGCGAAAAACTTTCACTCCTCTCGACACACAATTGACATTTGAATTGTACAAATTTGACGTGAATGAGACGATGACGATTAATGGCCAAGGTCGCTGTTAGCTTTGACAGCTCATTGTGGGAACGGGCGGAAATGTTGCTTAAATTTAGTTATTTTTGGGTCTGCATTTAAATTCATTTAAATTGACTTGAAGTACTTCAGTGTTTTCTTCCTTAAGGTGTACAGCAGCGACATCTGGAAGGATTCGTTAGCGAACAAAATCCGATTTCTATTAGGTTTCCAGTTGGAGTTTCCTTGCAGAATTTTGCAACTTTTCCGATTAGCTGCACATGCAACTGGAAAGTGCAATTTTCTCTGGACACAAACCAGAACGAATGCATTTTGCCCAGCTGGTTGGTAATGCAGTGCAACATCCACTGCTTGTTTATTTGGGCAGAATGCACTGCTTGTCAAATTTGTATTCCAGCTGTACTGACAAAATCTAAAATGAATATTAAGAATATATTTGAAAGAATTAAAAGAAATTAAATAATTTATATTTGTATGTCAATATCAAAATTTGAATAATCAGGCTAATTTTAATATTATTTTGTATATGAAAATGATCACTTATCCCAGTACTATAAAGTTTAATACTATAATTAAAACTAAGTAGTATACACTAATTAAAATATAAGCAATAAACTCATTTTACAAAATGCGTTCCTCGTTTTTTAAAAATAAAAATATTAACTAAAAGTACACAACAAAACTTTATAGTTCTGGTAATGAGGCGTCGCAAAATAATTATCTATGAGATCTAAAGATCCTCAAAATGTATTTAAAGAAATTAAATTTAATAAAAATTCATTCCCACTAATAGACTTATATCGATTAACGATGTTTTGTACGAACGGCAAATATATTTTTAATTTACTTTCTAGTTCAGAAGTATCTTCAAGAATTCATAAATAAACATTTGCAATTCTGATTTATTAAACTTTAACTTTGGCTATCAATTGCAATTGAAATATGTTCAAATATTTTACTTAATGACATCGTCTTTGAAAGGAAAAAGAAAAATATGTATGTACTTAGGTTGCATACAAATAAATATCAACAAAAATTGACAAATTGACAATAGAAAATTTCTCAAACTTAAAGAGCTGCAAAGCCTGCGTACATCTATTTTGTTTATAAACTTACTTTCACAAAAATTGATCGAAGGCATTTCAGTAGACATAATTGAAGTGAACCTGTTACACAGTATTTTAGCGACCGTGACTAAAGCATTTCGTGGCAAATGTGTCCACATTGAAATTCCGTTTTTAATCCCAGTTACAATCACAGTCGTTTAATGTGGCCTTGATGAGGTGAACTAATTAAAGCGGCGCAACCAGTGGGAACCAGCCCAACTAGGAAATGCCCGCAGAGGCACATGCAGAGCTAACCCATATACAAGTGAATGCCACATTGTTCGCACGCATAATGTGGGCTAAAGGATTTGGCGGCGCGCCGCAGGACGATAATGAACACAAATGAGCCGAGCGAAAGGAGTTTTTGCAAGCGCTCACGAAATGGCAAACATTTGCCAAAAACTAAACATATAGAACAATGGGCAAAGCCGGCGGACCTGTTGGTCCTCTTGCTGCAGAAGGACACGACCTTGGCGCAGTCTTTCAAGAGCAAAGCCAGTCGACAGTACATCAGCCAGCCTGCCAGACAGCCAGTCAACCATTTATAGAATTTGGCTGAGTATCTTTTGTTGCAATCTGATTGATTGCTGTCATGCGGATGGGAAAATATATAAAAAGAAACCCCTATATGTGAGAGTTACGGCAGCAGCTGGCAAATGGCTTCCTTAGACTGCACTCGCCGACGCCATTTTAGATCTGCCTATTATAGTCCTGGTTTTTACTGCAGAATTTAAAACCTTAAAGTGTTATTTTTGCTGCAGCTTGTAGGTGGAGCCACTTTCCATTTTGCCGCCCTCCCCACCACCCCACCCACTGGCAAATTAATCATACGGATAAGTACGCAGCTTGTGGCCCAGGACATGCGCAACAGTCGTCGTCCTCTGGCCAGCAGCCAAAGCGAGAGGCAAATAGCAGTAGAGCTTTCCGCGACGAAAGCTTCGTTATCTGGCTGGCCACACGCTGTCTATATAGTGTGTACATAATGGTATAGGGATATGTGTGGAAAGCAAATCAAAATGGCGTCACAGCCGGAATAATTTTTGAATGCCTCTAATGATGAATTCAGTAGCTCGCGTGTCGCTTTAGCTCAGCTGTTGCCCCTGCCGAAGCAGCAGCAACAACAACAACAACGACGAGCACGCCTAATGGCCTCCCAATTTTAGCTACAACTCCAGCTCGTGGAGCGCCATCTTGGCAGCTAAGTAGCTCATCGCCTGACAGCTGAGACGCGTTTATCATAATCAAATGTGGATGGACTCTGTGGCGCAGGCAGTGACACTGACACTGACTGCGACTCCGACTCCGACTCTGAATGCGTCGTCTACTGCGACAAAAAGGTTGGAAATTAATTTAAATTGCCTTTTGATGTAAATGCATTCCTCAATGCAGCGACAGCAGCAGCAGCAGCGGCGGAGGCAGCTCATCCTTGGAGTATGTGCTCCAGATTTGTCTTTTTGCAGTTATCATCGTTGGCTCTCTAAGTAGCTGCAACTTTTGCGCTGTGCGTGTGTTTGTCCTAAATGGCGCTTATTTATCAACTGCCAGGAGCAGATACAACTGAACCCCCCCTCCAATCCCTCCCTCCCTTCAGCTCCATACCCTCTGCAGCCGGCTGACCATTCACTAAGCTGGTTTTAGCTGCACTGCGTGAAGAACTCAAATGGCAGGGTATTAACGAATTGTCGTGAGTTGGTCCCCCGCCCTGCCACGCCCCGCTTGCAGCAGTCTTGTGGCATACGTATTGAACATTTTTCTTGGGTCGATGGCACTGTATTTAATTGAAAACTGCTGCAGTTCCGTTGAAGCGTGTTGCACAGTTGCATGTTGCATGTAGCACAGTTGCACAAGTTCTATGCCCACATTTAATTTGAAAATTCCTCTAGTTTTTTGTTGCTATGCAGCAGGCAAAAACAAAACTACAAACGCTGCTGATTGTTTCATATTAAAAGCGTGTGTGTAACAGCAGCAGCGACAACAACAACAGCAACAACAACAACAACAGCAACAACAACAGCAACAAAAACAACAACAATATTAACAACATGCGAGCGATGATGAAAAATCGCCAGCAACATGTTGGATGCTGCTGGGCAGAGCTGCCATCCCGTAAGGCTGGGGCTGGGGCTGATGCAGAGGCTAATGCAGAGGCTATGCGGCTCCCATCTCCGGCTGAACATTTTTACTGCCCGCTGGCAGATCCGACATCAACTCCAATTACAGAAGTACACGCAGGCGTCTCTCTTATGATTCCTAGTTTTCTTCTCCTTGTTTTTTACAATTTTAATATGGTTTCCCTCATGTCGTGCGGGCTAAAAAAGAAGAGTAGAAACCCAACGAAACGGTTGCATGTCGTTATGGAATTGTTAACCATCTGGAAACCAAGTGCAAGCATTGACAACGCTGCCAATGAATGCAGATACATGTACAAATTGTTTACCAAAATTATTTAAGAAATTGATAAATTGCAATACAAGAGGAATTGAATTTGAATATTATGCATTACATTTTAGTATTAATCAAATAATTTATACAAGTGCGCTTTTTCTTTTAAGTTTTTAATTTTATGCGCCTACTAATACATTTTTTAATACATTTATTTTTTTTTCATAAATAATTTTGCCAAACAATGTTTCTTTCAGCATGTTTTAAATTGTGTCTAAATAATAGCATGTCTTTAGCGGCCATATACAATATTTTGGGTATATAGACATAGCTTACAATATTACACAATAATTTTTGAGAACCATAAAATCATAAAAGTACACGTATTTATTTGTTAATGATCGACAAAAACGAGCGTTTTCCCTATTATTTAAAACATTAAATTATAATAAAATGTTAAATGATAAAGGGCTGAATTATACAATCTAAACTGCGAAGCGTGTATGTTTCAAGAGTTGCTTGAATTTATTCTCGAACACAATCGAAATTCAATAAAAAGAAATTTAATCATAATTTCGACAAAATATTGCTTAAACTTTGTTAAATTCACCTACACAAACAATAGTTGCATATTTATTGGAATTTTTTAACGAAAACATTGAATATACCCATTTTGAAAACATGTTAATTAATAACGAATCGAATATGGTCATTATTAGAGTTATGTCAGAAAGTTTCTTGGATAAACTTGCATATGGAAGTATTAAGTTTTTCACTTGACATAAACAATTTGTCTTAACGAATTCAAATGCAAATCTCACACAAAGAAATGAATATATACTCGTTTGTGTATTTCTTGTTTTGCTCGCTTGGAATTTGGTAGCAGGTCCGAAATTGATTTTTAATTAAGGCATTTAACCAAACTTGATGCCAGAGCCAGACCCAGCCCAAAAGCTCGTAACCCGAAACCGAATGAATCATAAGAACCCCAAGACGTCGCCAGACAATGTGGCCAATAAATTTAAATTCCGATTCCAAATCAGATTCAAAACTCGAGTGCAAACGAGCTCATTTTAAAGAGATGCAAACAAACCAAAACTTGGAGCAAGGTAAAAAATAAAAAACTCATTTGTAGCTTGTTTTATTTTTATTTTTTTTTTGTTTTCTGGAACTTTTTTGTTGGTAGAGGAGCGATGTAAAATTTTGAACGCAGCCAATAAAAATGGAAATGATGGCGCACAGAACGAAACGTTTATAAAATAATAATGCGAAATAATAATGTGACGGTGATTTAGCGGAACAGCGCCACGATTGAATACAAATAAAGTGCCTGGACGCGCAGGCGGAGCTGGGGGCTAATGGTGGGCATAGGGATGGCAACTTTTGGGGTAGCGGGACGCACTAATCTAGGATGATTTCAGCCTAATCTGGAGCAAAAAACAACAAAGCTGCTGCCGAGCTGAAGAGACGCGCGGGGTATAGCTGACGTTAACGTTGACGTTGACGTTGAGTGGCAGGCAATCATCTGCGTCGTCCAGCGTCCAACTACCTGTTTCTGTGCCGTTTCTGTTTGCCAGCTGTGGCTGGCGTGGAGCCGCCGCCGTCGCTGCTCCGCCATAGGCCGTTGGTCCAGGCCATGCGGCACCCCTGAAGCATAAATCAAAGCGAGAGGCGTGGCTTAGCTGCGTGCGAGCGAGCGCGACTGATTTTCGAACATGCGCACACTGTGTGCAGCTCACTCGCACTCGTTGTGTGCAAGCTAAATGATTTACAGTTTTCGAATACTCATACAGTCGCATGCTCACTGGGACTCGGACTCCACTCCGGCATACACCGAAAGGCTCTGTCAAACGTGAATCGAACGTGGCGCACTCAAGTACGCCAGCTGCGCGCTCGGTACCCGGTTAAATTTAATCAAACTTTTATTTAAACACTGGGAATAGTCGTATTATTAGTCGCGAAGCACTACACGTCCAGCTGGGTTGGTGATTGACTGTCAGCCCCACGCAGCTTTCAGGCGTCGGCAAAATTTTGATCAAAACTTATGCTATCAATGGAATATTTCGCTTAAATCAGAGTGAATCTAAGGGATAAATAAAAGGAACTCAGGCCTGAGGATATATGCAATATCAGAAATCCTTAAATTGGAATTTCCATAGTTTGTATACAAGTGAAAAATTGTAAAATCCTTAAAAATGCCAATAAAATTGGAGAATGTCACGACAATTGCGTAGACTAAACAAGTCAAGTGTTTTAATGTATTCAATACATACATATTTTTGAGTGTGCTACAAAAAAGCAAATACAATACATACTTTAAGTGAGGTGCTTAATAAAATTAAGTTCTCGAAGCAACAACACTCCCGATTGGATTTCAAAACTATTAACTAATAGGTAAGCAACAGTCCCAATATATAACAACTTGTATGGGGAAAACAATAGCAAGTGGATCAATAGATTGGCTATGTAGAATATGAATTCTAAAATTCATTAAATATAAGTTACAAGACTGCGGGGGCGTTAGTCAATAAACTTCTTAAGAAAAAATATAATAATAAAAACAAAAACAATTCAAGGTAAACACGCAAAAAAATATTTATAAACAAACAACTTATTCTGCGAATCTTATCGAGCTAAACTGTTTATGTTTGGTTCTTAAAAAAATGACTGAAAAATATTCAAATTGTCCTTTTGTGCCTTAAAAATACATTGTTTTGTTTGGCTACTTAAAGCTGAAATTAACTTTAACTTTCTCGGCTGTTATCAAACTTTTTCGGCTACACACACACACACACACACTAGCCAGGTTGCCGAATTCGAAGTTCGAATTTCAAGCGATCCCTTCGCGTACGTGAGGCACACTTACAGTGTACGTGAGATCAATAAGAATGTTCGTGAGCAAGTCGAAATAGAATGCTTTCGCACTCGAAGAGCGTAAATAAATTCGAATCGGCTCTCTTTCGAACTCACACACACACGCTCTCACTATTGTTTGCGGCTACACATTTCTGCGTCCGCAAAGGTAACAACAGCAGACCAGCAGCAATGAGTGCGAATGAGACAGCAGCAACCGCATTTAATGCTGTCTGACTGCTCTAGCACGCATGACCCGTTCGTATTTAGTTTTTTTATACGCGACTGTTTAATGAATGCACTCGAATGAATGTGTGTTTGCCACTGTCATGGCATAGCAGAAACTGTGTGTGTGTGTGTGTGTGTGTGTGTGTGTGTGTGTGTGTGTGTATGTGATTGTGTGCGCCTCTACTTGCTCGTACTCGCAGCTACAATTGGCGGCGCTGGCGCTGCGCGTTGCATGAGTTTTTTATTGATGCTCAGATATTTGAATTATGCCCGAGCAGTCAAAGTGAGACATTGGCGCTTCGAGCACGTATTCGCGGATACATTCATCGAAATAGAAACAGAAACAGAAACCGAAAACTTTTGGCCGTGGCTAAACAATCCGTCAATCCGTCAAAGCGTTCGCTCGCTCCGCGAATCGTGCGGCTCTCTGCCCAGCAAATACAATAACAAAGACGCGCATCCGTTGGATCCAACAACAGTCGCAGATACAGATACATTGCACGACGCGCAGCGCTGACTTTGAGCGATAATAACGGAAGATGGATGGGCAGCTAAGTGTTTTCAGTGCCAGTGTTTTCATCGATGACGTTTAAAATACATTCGCGCTGATGGATACCATAAATTCGGCGTGAACTACTCGCAGATACACTGCGAATCGGCACATCCTAATGAGATTCAACTACGCTCTTCAACCAGCCGCAGCCCAACTAGAACTGTGACAAATTACGTGCCTGCCCGCTGCGGCTAATTACGGTTATAAAATCCGCCAAACGTCAAGTGCAAAAATAAACTGTCAAAACTAACAGCAGGTAAAAGTAAAACCTCGCTAAACCTCGGTATGCAAACGGATTAACCTGAAACGATGCGGGCTTAATCGGTATTTGGCAATTAGCTAAAGGCCAAAAGTGATCGAACACGGAACTGTTTCCGCCCTTAATTGCAGTCATCACAAATACTGTTAAAAATTTTTGTCAATTTGTGAGGTGAATAACAAACAAATAAAAATTGCCTACACTCACATCACACTAAAAGTTAAACGCCGTCGGCCAAAAATTGTTGAAGTGAATGAATTTATGAGACTAAAATTGATTCTAAAATTTTAAGAAAGCAAAGGTAAAAATCACTTCCAAGTGTTAAAAAATTAATACCTTAACATTTTTTTATCTGAAAGTTTAATTATCGTTGAAACGAAGTGCAAAAAAAATGTATATAGCAATATTTCTGCCCAGAATTTTCACTAAACCGTAAACATAAAATATTTAAATTGATAGCTGATGCAGAACTCAAAACAGTTATTTATTTTTCACGCAAAAATATGATAAAACTCTAACAATTCTTTGAATTGTAGAGGCCTATTTTTCAAAAAATTGAACACTTAAAATAAAATGAGAACTAAAAAAAATTATATAAAATAATTTTATATGTATATATTTTATATAAAGAATTAAAAGAAGACTTGCAAATTTTGTTTTGCCTTATAGCTTTTCAACTATTTTTAATGCCTGTCTAATCAAATTGGTTAGTTGAATGTCAGAAGAAAAATATTATTTATTCCAATAAAGTAAGGTGCAAATGCAAATCTATCTATTTCTTATTTTAAGTTTTGTGGTTAACAACAAATAAATGTTTTATAAGAATCAACGTTTTCCTCTTTAGAAGAAAACAAATCACATAATTTACAAATATCTTTATTGTGTGCGACAATCGTTGCATCTGTTAATCTTAATTTATATTTTGCTGATTATTCTTGTGAATTAGAAATTTTACAGTCTACAGCTTTCTTTGGCAGTCATATTTACTTGATATATTAGATACAAGAAAATAATCAAATAAATATCGAATCGAGTCGCATTTTGTAATAAATTCTTTAATTTTTGAACAATTAGAACTATTGAAAATATTTGTTAATATCCCATTCTTGTATGAATCTTCAAATCGAATTGATGTATTAAATGGCATACAGTCGCAACCTTCAATTAAATTATGCTGGAAGCCCAGGCAGAACTCCTCAGTGCTTGGGCTAATCCAATTTGCTGTTGTTCTGTTCCATTTTTGTTTTGGGTTGCGTGCGCGATATCAACAGAAGGAATTTTCACTTCATTAAAACGAATGCAGCCGTTTTTGAAATAATTAAGAGCCACAAAGGCGAAATGTCACAGCGAATGAAAAATGCCTAACAAGCAGCCACAAACTACCTACTATACCTATAACATATATATATAAATATTTAGCTATATAAAACATGATGTATATAGATGTATGTATCTAAAATGTAAATAGTTTTTGGGAAACCACAGCCGTTGTACATAGGAATTGCGTGCCCAGTCATCACATGGCCGGGAAGTCATGCTGACCAGACCGAAACTAGAATTATGTTAAAATGTGACTCTGAGCTGCGCCCAAGAACACGTCTTCCTCTTACTAGACGCATTGATATGGAACGCTAACAGAGACCCATTGAGGGTGCCCACCGGGCGCCCATGGTGCGCCTAGGCCAATTTCGCTGCATGTGCACTTCTTTTAATCGCTCCGATCCCTGCCCTGATCCCTCACACATGGTAGCGGGCCAGTGAGAGTGGGTGAATCGTATTGCCACTTGATGTAGGTCACTTTCATTTGCATGCGCTCTCCCAGAGGGTGGTCGAGCAGATCTAAGTGCCCTCATTGGGCTGTTGCATAATGTGGACACAACACAAAGCCTGCTGCTGCTTGTGCTGCCCGGCGAGTTAATTGGCTGCCTAGTTGTGCACACACACTCATACCCGCGCACACACACACACACTGGGTCCAGGTCCAAGTCTGAATTTGTCTGCAGTTTTTGTTTAGCTTGTCAGCGCTTGAATTTATGCCATCATCATTCGCGTTTGGCCTGCGCCTGGAGCTCACATTCATCATGGTACTGGTCTGCGACTGGGACCGGGACTGGGACTGGGCCATGACCCAACAGCGGGCTAAAATGTCATGATGATATTTCAGCTTTGCCTATTTATATTTATAAATCAAAATACCGACAAAAAATAAATGTATGAAACACGCAAACTTTGCCGCGACAACAGCCATAACAACAACAACAACAACAACAACGACAATGCCTGCAAGTTGTTGATGTTGTTGGGGAGTCGTTGATCTATTGGGGCGACGGCAGCCATTTGCTCAACTTTGTATTTGGATGTGTAGGTACAATAAGTGCCGGGACACATTTATTTTCGAGGACTCCGGCAAACGGCAGAAGGAGACGCCAACTTTTCATCCTGGCTGATTTCTATGCCGTGCACCTTGATAACAAATTTGTGATTTACTACTTCTTCTTCTTTTTATGCATTCTCAAAGCGATGAAATTAGTTTATCTCATATGAAATGTTGAAGGTTTGAAAGCCATAGTTCAATATAAAGCAACACTTGAAAAGGAAACCTAAGCCTTACCTAGATTAGATTAGCTGGCTTACGAATCTAGATTTATATAATGCTTTGTAACATATACCGATTATATTGAGCTCAAAAATAAAACAAGAATGAATAAAACGCGATTAAAATAGCCTTGTATACATGGTTTTGCAGATAAGTGTAGATTTTGTTGAAAATTTCCTAAAAACAGTCAAGGATTCCATTTAAAATAGTGGTCCGATGTTGAAAAGCTATTGCACGGATGCAAGAAGTGTAGAAAAACTACAAAATGAAACTACATATATATTATTCATAAATATAAGCTTTAGAATATTGCTGCAGTTTCAGTAATCATCTCTCTAAGGTTGCATTGAGATTAAATGAAAGCGAGCAATATAATTAGAAGCTTTAATGAGCTTTCAAAGCTCAAAGTTTTAAAAATAAAACTTTTTACATAAAGTACGAGATTAATTTGTTATTTCGTTATTTAATTTTTTATTCTCTTCTTACAACTCTCACAAGTATTGTACAATCCTGAACACCTAATTTAGATTAGTAATAAGCAGTAGCCAAACCACATTGCACATTTGGGTTGTCCTTGGCTCTCGGATAGAGGTCAATGTTTTGTTTAACATACAACAATTACATAACCGATCGTAAATGATGTGTAAAACATTGAGTGCAAGGACACAAAAGGCAAACCGCAAACATGGGAGACGACAAGCACTTTTGAGTACGTGTCAAAAGGTCAACAATGGCCGCTTGCAGCGAGGATCGAGACAGCTCGAAAAACAAATCAAAAACAGCTCATAAAAATTATGAGAGACGCAACCGCAAAACAAAACACAGTCGAGGGTTGAGGCGAGAAACTGTAACAATAACAACAACAACAGCAGACTGAGAAAAAAAGAGATGGATAGAAGTGAGCGAGAAAAAACAAATAATAATATTTATGACTACTTTTATGAGGTGCTTACAAATTTTTATGAGTTTTTAATGGGCCCACTTGCATTCGTGTGCGTTTGTCGTTCCTTTTTGGCTCATTGTTATTGCTGAGCCATAGAGAATGAATGAAAGAGAGACAGAAAGAGAGAGGCAGAGTGAGAGAGTGAGAGAGAGAGATAGCAGACCGAGTTCGAGGCATGCCAATGAGTGTGACTGCGCGTGCGCAAATACCTTTTAGAATTGTGCGACTGCGACTGCGGCCTCGTCCCGTCTCGCCTCGCCTCATCTCGTCTCTTGGGTCTCTGCTCGAGCGCTGGCCTGTGGCAGTTTTTAGAAGCGGCATGTTTACATATACACGAGCTACGCCCATGTTGACAACAAATATTAAAAATTATGATTTATGACCAGGCCCGGCCGGGTACCAGAGTACCCCGGCCTACAAACAACAACCAAACAAGGCGCGCTCGAAATCTGTAATGGTGACGACGTTGGGCGACGACAACGGGCGACATTTGTAAAAGAAATAACTGCTTAGGGTTTTGTTCGTTTCATAATTAAGAGATGGCTGGGATATGGCCTGGCCGGGATGATGATGATGATGATGTACTTGCCAACGCCTGCAAAGTGCCTAAAAATGGATGACAATCTAATAATTCATATAGAGTGGCGTGTAAGAAATGTTAGATTCAAAAGAAAGATGAAGTACGCAATACTTTGGTTTTGACAGCTCATAAAAGATTACTTTCTTACAATATATAATAAAACAAATGCAAGAAATACTTTATATATTTGAAGTAGTATATTTTAGATGGTACGAATTATTTCATAAATTCCTTTACCAAACGTGAAATATGCTATGTTAGACTGGTTTCTACTTTCACACTTTTTCCAATAGAAAAAAAAGTTCAAATATAAAATGAAATTATTTTTTTTTAATTTGAGTACGGAAAGGGCCATTACGCAAACGTCAATCAAGTTTAATAAAACCCAAGACGAAAAAAGAAAATGCTTTATTCACCAAAAAAAAAAAACAAAAAAAATATGCGTATCTACACAATTTGAACAGTATATTTTTATATCTCTCTTTTCTATATTAAACATCGATTATGCAAAAGTTAATCATCTTAATTACAATGGACGACCCCGATCATAAGATCGACACCTCGAAACGTCTGCCATTGTCCTGGAGTTTTCACGATATGTTCCCAATACAAGAAACCCTTTTCAGCTGTCGCATTGGGCACAAATTGATTTATGGTGACATATAGTCGATCTGGGGGAAACTCTAGAGCTGCGCATGTGCAACTCAATTGCTGTTTATTTACTCGTACCTTCCGCTCCTTCTTCTTCTTCTTCATCTTCTAGTTCTTCATGTATGCAGCAGCATTTACCTGTGCCGCTGTCGGGCCAACATTTGGAAAGGGAAATTCGTTCTGCGGTTTAAGTATCCGTACAAGAATTTCACTCCCGTTTCGTAGGCATATTAAAAATGTTTATACAAAGGTGGCCCCGGGGCAGGGCATGGGCATAAAGGAAAATGCCCAACCGCGACGCAGACGCCGAGACAAAGGAAAGTCGCTCAGTTTTGCCGGCTTGTTCGCTCCCTCGTCTCAAAAATGTCGCTGCCCGAAAGAATTGCCATAATTTATGGCTTTCTTATGAGGCGACAATCAGCCCAGCGACCGACGAATGAGCCAGACCAGCGCCAATCTATGTATCCACTCTCTATATACATATCCATATGTGATATTTTTTTTTTTGTTTTTGGAAAGCGCGGAGAGAGCCCGCAAATTCGGTTTGCGTTTTCATTATTCATGGATTTAATTAACACCAATTGAACCGCTTGTCGCCCGACTCTTTGGAAAATAATTTCCAAACTCGTATAATTTATGGCCTTTATTTATTCGGAATTTTTAATTTGCCGTTAAGTGATCGAAAAAATAAACAACCGGCGCCGCAAGTTGGGTCAACACGCATTCAATTAATTGTAGATTAAAGATGGAACTTCCATTATCCATTATATTGCAGAAAGAAGATGTTCGATTATTTGTAGGCTAATCAACGGTAATTTAAGATTGATTATAAGATAAGATTTTCATAAGAAGACCAAACTTTCTCACTCACCATATATCCATTTAATTTTTGTTTAAAGATTATTCATGTAATTCCGATTTGAATGCCATCGATTTCATAACATTTAATCTTGCCTTCCAGTTCTTGGTTCGATTTGATCTCTAATCCCATTCCTTGGAGCAATGTCTACAAGTCGTAGGGTCAAAGTAGTTGCCTATCTTACCGTATAATTTGGATAATCAAATTGTTTGTATGTCGTTGGGCTAAACAGCTTGTGCTGTTGCCCGTGGGCTAGTCGAAAATCGAAATTTAAGCGAAATGCCGTTACAATTGCTTTAAACTCCATAATCGTCAAATACCCAGGGCCGAATGCGAATTTACAACGTTTTCGGGAACGCTGCTCATCAAATAAATCTCTGTCGAGCATTGGCCCAGGCCACCGGTTGCCCAGTTGTAGCCAGTTTTATCTGAGAACCCGCCAGGCCAAGCCGGGCCAGGCCAGGCCTGGGACAGGTATAGGGCCGGGGCCAGAGCTCAAGTCGAGGCCCGTACGGCGATTTAATTTAAAGCTTCAACTCCTTTCATTTGGACAACATGCTAAAGGGTTAAATTGCCCACTGAATCAAAATTATTGGTTTCATACGAAGCGCCCAACATGAAGGAGAAGCAGAAGCAGAAGAAGAAGCAGTGTAGAGAATAACAAGAAGACGACACTGAAGAGAGCAAAATATTTGCTTGCAGAGGTCGTTGCATTGTTTTTGGGCAATGGTTTCTTCTTCCTCTTCATTTTTTTTTCGGCCATGTTCATGTGCTCCGTGCATTGGCATTGGCTTCCTCGTTGTCTGCTGCTGGCCTGGTCTCTGCCATTGCGTTTTGTACTTTTCGGCTTTGGGGCTATTTTGGGCCAAGCTGTTGTTTCGATTTTTGGCCCAAACAAAACGTTGCAATCGTGGCCGCTTTTGTGGCTATCTCCGCTGCAGCGGGCCGAAATACAAGTTTTTCTTCATTCAAACAAACACTCTGCCAGCCAGCCATACAGCCTGGCCAGTCCACTGTATCAGCGATGGTGTCCAACTCCGAGCGGGCCTTTGTTTGCGCTCAGGCCCGGGCACAAGTGCAGCCGCAAGTTCGCGCAAGTGTCCAAGCAACGAGAGTGGGCGGGTCAGGCATTCCTGGCCTGGGCCGAGCTGTGCCACACCAAAATTGCATGCACGTAATGCCAATGCTTAGGCATATCCGCGCCTGCCCATCGGCTCAAGTGAAATTCAAACAGTTTCGCTCCCCGACTCCCCCACTCCGGAAGCAGGCAGTACCCAGTTGTTTTAGCCAAGGGAAATTGGGTTCTTAGCCGCTTCGAAAATAATTGTAATAATGATGCTCAGTAGGAAATAGCAGCTCCATTGAAATTACAAGCCCAAAGCTGTATACTTATTACAATCTACAATATAGGTAATAATTTTCGAATTTTATTTCAAATAAAATTCCAAGTAATTTAATATGTTTTTTGAATACTTTCTTATTTTAAATAAAAAGTTAAATTAATTCAACTTATGAGTTAACTTAAATTAAAAAAAAGACTGTTAAGAAAACAAAGCTCAATATTATATATTTGTGGTAACCTTTTCTTTTTCCAAAAATACACATTTAACCACGGTGCGTGCAAAAAATACACACTTTTTTATAAAATGCGAAACAAGATAATTTTAAGTTTATGCTAGGTCTTAATACTACTCTTATCTGCAACTAATGCAAATATTGAGAAGGCACAGAAGCTCTTTGAGCAGCAGAGCTAATCGGGAAGTGGGATCTGGATTGGGCGGGAACTCGTAGACTACACCTAAAGCCATTTGCAATCTGTAGTGTGCATCTTGCCGCCCCTGAGCTCGAACTGACACTGGAACTGTTGCTCTAACCACTGCATTTCATTTCAGATAGAAATCTTAGTGTAGCGGCTACAAAATGGATCCCGACTGCTTTGCCATGTCCTCGTACCAGTTTGTCAACTCATTGGCCTCCTGCTATCCGCAGCAGATGAATCCGCAGCAGAGTCATCCGGGCGCCAATGGCAGCACTGGCAACAGCGGAGGCGCGGGCGGTGCGAACGGCGGACAGGGCAACTCGGGTTCGGCGACGCCGGGCGGCAACGACTACTTCCCAGCAGCGGCCGCCTACACGCCCAACTTGTATCCGAACACACCGCAGGCCCACTATGCGAACCAGGCGGCCTATGGTCTGGGGGGCGGAGGCGGGGCGCCGGGCGGTGGACAGGCCAATCCTGATATGGTGGACTATACGCAACTGCAACCGCAACGGCTGCTGTTGCAGCAGCAGCAACAGCAGCAGCAGCACGCTCATGCGACGGCCGCCGTTGTCGCCCAGCAACAACAACAGCAGCAGCAGCAGCAACAGTTGCCGCAACAGCAGCAACAACTCCCGCAACAACAACAGCAACAACAGGCGAGCATTAGCTGTAAATACGCCAACGATCCGTCGACGCCTGTTGGCAACAACAACAACAATAACAACAGCGCCAACAGCAACAACAACAACCAGTCGCTGGCCAGTCCGCAGGATCTCTCCACGCGCGACATCTCCCCCAAGCTATCGCCCAGCTCCGTGGTGGAGAGCGTAGCCCGTTCCCTCAACAAAGGCGTGCTCGGCGGCAGCTTGGCCGCCGCCGCCGCCGCCGTGAGTCTTAATAACAACCATAGCAGTGGTAGCGGCGGTGGTGGCGGAGGCGGCGGTGGCGGTGGCCCCGGACCCGTCAATGTGAATGTGAACGTGCCCATGCACAGTCCGGGCGGCGGCGACTCCGACTCGGAGAGCGACAGCGGCAACGAGGCGGGCAGCAGTCAGAACAGCGGCAACGGCAAGAAAAATCCTCCACAGATCTATCCATGGATGAAGCGAGTACATCTCGGACAGAGTAAGTCGAAGAAATTGAATTATTTATTTTTAAGTTTGTTTTTAAAGAAAGTCTTGTGTTTTAATAGATTTTTTGCAAAACATTGTTCAAACATATAAGGTCACACTGATTTTAGGGATAAAATATGTAAATGGAAATTCTCTATGTATTTGTAACCAAAAGTTACTTAAATTATTTATTTATTAATTATATTTATATATACATATGCTATATATACACATGTACATAAATATAATTAATATATATATATATATATATATATATATATATATATAGTCACATTAAAAAAAATTTAATTTATGATTTGGTTTATGACAATACAATATTTAAAGTCCGATTTTTTTATATATTTATATATATATTTGTTTTTTAGATTTTCTTAACACATTTTTTCTCAATTCCAATGCGTACTTCCTTTTTCTGTTCAAAACATATTTGTGCATAGATTAACCAAATAGGACTACAAATTGTAATCTTATAAGCACGAACGCTTAACTTGGATTTTACTGAATATTATAATTAAACATCCGCTGCCTGATTGTTGACAGATCGAAGAGCAAAACTTAAATAATTGCTTAGTTACTTGACTTAATAACTGATTCAAATGAGTGTGTTTGAACAATTACGAGTACCTGTGCAGGCGCTTGGCCGCACTCATTCGCATGCGTTTTGTAAGCGAGTCACATGACTGGAAGCGGAGGCAGGGGCTACTCGGAGTATCTCCAGCACCAAATTGTCTGGCAAACTGAGCGCTCGGGGCAGCTTGTCAAAATACATAAACAATAACAAAAGATTTCCCTCACACTAACACTTGCCCATTTTTCTTGCGGCGCTGCGTGAAAACTCGACCGCGAAAATCGCAGCGCGTGAAATTGTAAACAAACGTATGCCGTCTGTCCCACCCCGAGCAGACCGAGCTCCCCGGACACGGACAGCCGGCACCCGCGGCTAATGCCGACAGACTCCCACAATAACTCATAATACCGAATACCTAATGCAGATACAGATACAGATACGGCTGGAGCACAGATACAGGCCGAGATACTGTTGATATGAATCTCGCACCTCTCGCTCCGTTTATATTTAAATTCTCCAAATTTCATGAAAAATTGTTACGCCTAATGCTGCCTAGTGCTAGAGACTGTGCATTCTATAGATACACTGTGCTCTCTGCACAACAAAATTGTGAGACGAAAAATTGTTCAGCGATTTTTCATCATGTCAATGGCGCGCACACAGATTTTTCTTTAACACTCCAAACACTCCCCCAGCCTGCCCCCGCCACCAGCCAGCTTTGCTGACCCCTTGGCGGGGAAACTCACGACGAAATTATTGCTGGGCTCAGGCATTATCGAATTTATTGACGCAGCCACAAACTGCTGCCAGAGTATCAGGTGCATGGGGTCCAGTAGGTCGCGGTGTTTGAATCAATCTCAGTCAGCTGTCAGCGTCGTGCGGCTCTTTTGCTTTGGCCAAAATCAATTAACAATTTCTATAATTTCATAAAACTTTTTTAAATACCCATCGAAGACCTGTCATCGCCGACCGACTCGGTTCATAGCTGATTGCAGCCAGTTGGCAGGCCTGGCTAATTGCAACTAGTTGGCAAGCCCAGACACACCTCTCTTTTGCTTTTGTTTTAAATCTGGCATTAATAAACAATTAACTGAAATATTAAACACAGTTTATTTTTAAAGGCTGCAAGCCAGTTTTGAATCGAACCGGTTTCATGCATGGAATTCCAATTTTACACTAACCATAAACCGAGCCTTGAACCGGATTACTTGGTAAAAGAACAGTCAAATTTGAACTTTAACCGAACCATGTATTAAAAGAGGTTTGAAACAGCGTTCAACGTTGGTAAGGCGTGGATTTGAACCCGCAACAAAACCAGCGAAAACCTTTTTCGGGCTTGTAACCTTGATATTCTTAGTATATTCCACTTGATCGGTATTTATTTAGCTTTAACTCTCTAATGACTATATATAACCAGCGAAGCGTTCGTAACACAAATTGGCATCGATAATTGCCAGTTGCCGGCTGAAAATTGCATTTGCGGAGGCAAAACTTGACAACCCAAAATCACAACATGTCAGCCAATTAAAGAGTCGTTGAAAAGCGCCAAGAAATGCATTTGCATGCATAAATACACAAGCCAACAAGAGCAACAAAACCAACAACCACATTAGTAAATACATATTGATTAAGCAGCAGAAAAAACGTTTTGCGATTTTCCATTTGTACAAAAACTCGTTTCATGCCGTCCAAGTCCAATCAATGGGGCATATTGTTATTATTATTTATGTATCTGTAACTCATGGCAGCCAACAGCTACAACAGCAACAACAATGAGGGGAACCTGGAGAACAAGTGCACAAAATAATTATAGCGCAGAAAAGTAAAGCGAATTGCCAAGATGCGTATTACTCGTATCTGGTAATTGAAGAACATGAATGAAGCCAACTAAATGCACACGCAGTCTGCCATTTTTAGCATCGGCAAACACTCAAATACATTTGCATACGATCTTGGGCATGAATGTGAATTATATATACAAGCATGCCTCTATTTTATGTATCTGTTTTTATGCATCGATGAGGTTTAATTACATTCTATCATCTGCTGTTGAGGGCAATGTGAAGCTCACTCAGCTATGAGCATGTGTATGCGTGAGTACTCGTACGAGTGTATTCATGAATAGCCACGTTGCCACTGGTAATTAGCTGCCAACCCTTTGCAGCAGGTATAACCCATGTTTACTCTTGAAATCGAGTGTGCTTATGTGAATGGGTATGACCAGTGTTATGTTAAATATGAAGCAAACATTAATTAAGTTATAAATAAAACAAGTAGGAGTGCTTTAGTCGGGTGTGCCCGACTAGGAGATTCCCTGAACCCAGCGCTGAGTTGCCGCTGTAATCAATGTAGCCTCCTTCTATATATATATGTATATATAAACGGCCACGGCAATCTTTTCATACTATTCGAGCACACACAACCCCGAATTTTGTATGTCTAACTATTATAAAACTCGAGTTGTTTTGTCTCGTGTTTCAAAATAGATTTCTATCGATTTTTTGAAAGTAAGACGAGATATCGGGATTAGTTGGGCTTATAAAATGGTTGGAGGTTTCATAAACAAAACATGCTTTAGCAACATATTTATGATTGCCTTGAGGTCAACATTATAAAAGATATCTCAGCATTTACAGCACTCGATAGGGAGAATCAAGCATATAGTTATTTTGTGAGTTAAACTGGCCTCCACTTAGGTCCATCAAAGAGTGTTTTATATATTCATGTGTGTATGTGCCTATATCATTGTTAAAACGCGCAAAGTCAATAACCTTTTGCGCTTAAACAACCTGGTGGCCAATTAAAATCAGTTTCTCGAATGTTTCTTATCGCTTGGCGCTGTTTCACTCTCGTGTACAACTTAATTTTCGATGGCAAATGTCTTCATTAAATGCCAATGCGCCGGGCTCTGGCATATTACCATTTGAGTGGTCACATTAAAACAACAAACCCACCCAATTCAGCCCACTAAAAAAACAGAACTGGTATTAGCGAAATATTATTAAAATGGTCCCAGGTGGCAGGTAGTCCAAATACTATAGAGTGGCGGCAGCGGGGTACTAGCTGCAACTGCATGTTCCGGCGGCCAGAACAGGCCCTGATTAAAATCCAGCAGCAACAACAACAAGAGGCATCACGACAATTACAACAACAGCATGTTAACAATTATGCAAATTTGTGTGCATGTTGCGGCGAGTGGCAACAACAACAACACCAACAGCCACAGCTACAACACGTTGATGGCATATAATCACGTCAAGTTTTTTTCTCTATGGCCACCATATTAAAATAAAGTTAAACGCCATCTTCGAGACGCGCCTCAATTAGGCGCAGCACGAGAGAGATCGTCAGGCGAGAACGAGAGAATTCTGCAAAACACCTTTTGCAGCGAACACCCCTGCTGCACACTCCTTTCTCTGCCTGCAACGGAGATTGAGACTCAGTCTGAGCCAGAAACTGAGCCTGAACCTGAGTTTGGGCATTTGCATTTTGCATCTAGTTAAAAAATGTTTTGGCTTAAATGAGCTCATAACGGCGCCGCACGCCAACAGTAGCTGCAGCTACAGATACATCTACAAAGCGAATAAAGATACAGATACATCTGCAAATGCAGATACGTTTAAATATCGCATGCAATCTTGTGAAGTTGTTGTCTGCATTTCTCTAATTGACAAGACCAAAGCTGGCGACTTTCCAAGCAATTTCGTAGCAGATCATCAAAGGTCTTTGCGCTTCATCGTCCGCCCACAAATTGAAAGCCGAACGCATCTATGAGATACACAAAACTGCATACCTGCCTGCCGTCTGCAAGCCAACGAAATATCAAATGCTTATTAGATGCAACAGGCCGCACCCCACTGCCCCCGGCCCTCCACCCACAAGACTCAATTGCTACAAATTGTCAATTTAATAAATTTGTGAAACGCGCCGCAAATGCAGGCGGTCGAGGGACAATCGCAGTCGCCCGACTGCACCCTAATTAGCGGGGCTTTATTTATAAAATTTAAGAAATCAAAAATTAAAGCAATGCTATGCACATTTGAATTAACAAAGCCAGGGTATACAGGGCGAAAAATAAAATGAAATAAAATTTCAATTATATTAATTTCGGGGATGCATTTTTTTGTTTTAATATATCTAATACGAAAGATTGTTCATTTTGCGTTCAGAAATTTATCGAAATTCTATAAAATTGTACAATTATTTCTAGTCGCAAAAAGTAACCAATCGCATATAATCAAACTCAGGAATTGCCTTTTGATATTTTTAAGTAAATAGATTAATAGATTTACATTCATAAATTCATAAAAAACTATGTCCAGTTAATTATAGGAAGTCAAATTCGAGGAACTAAATACATAAATATAGATTTCTGATTTGCTCGCTTGAATACTCATATTGATTTATAAGAGATACATTTCTTAATTTCAAATAATTGAATAAATTCTGCAGATTCTCATTGATATATACAACTGTTCTACGCATAAAATATTTATAAGCAAATGCAATAGATTTTTGGCTTTAAAGAAATTTAATGTCTTAGAGAGATCAACAAAAGCTCTTAACTAACCAGAACTTTGTTAAACGGATCAGCCCTTCAGTTGGTCTTATTATAGAAGCACTTCAACTAGCTAACGGAATTTCAGTTGTTATATTCAAAATGTTAAGCAAAATTGCAATTGCCAACTCAAAAAGCCATTTAAAGTTTCGTTTAACTTGTTTGTGCCGTTCAACCCGAAGGCCACATTGAGATGCAGGATGTTATACAAAATTAATAGTTCGCAAACGAGTTGAATGCCAGATATGCACAAGATATGGCAACGATGGCTGCAAGGCAACAAAAGCAACAACAACAATGTTTGGTCTCTTGCCGTGAGTCTGTTCTGGGCCGGGCCATGGATCTGAGTGTCTGCTGCCGTATCTACTCCTGCTTCTGTCCCTTTACCCTGCCTGAACGGCCCAACGCTACTCGTCTATGTGGGGCTGCTCCTGCTCGCGATCGTCTCCACGCGAGCCCCATGCAGCAACACCAGATACTAGATACCAGAGACCAGAGACCAGAGACCAGAGAGTAGACCCCAAAGACCGGGCCCCTAGAGACAACCGAGTGCCAAGTGCCGGAGCAGACCCAGTTGCATTCGCTGGTCAATTACATTTTCATTAACTTGGGACACGACTTTTCAAATAGCTGCGTTTAATCATAATGATTGTTATTATTTTGGTGCCCGATCCAACTACTTTCTAAGCCGCCCCCCTATCCGCATTGTGCCCCTGCATTCCACTCGCCTTCAATTTTAAAAAATACACCTCAGCGAGGGGTAATGCATAAACTCAGCGCAAGGTGCTGAAAACGTGGTGGAATATAAATTAATTTTCCGGCACAAGGTATTGGCTGCATGGCCAGTTACCAGTTATTGGAGTACATTAAATGTAGCTATACGTATATGTATACGAAGTATCTCTTATGCAAGGGATCGCAGCTGAAGCATCCCAAGTATTTCTAACAAAGCGTACAACTTTTGGCAGCAGACAATGAGATATATGTATGTAAGAATATATTTAAACATATATATGCCAAATAGTATATGCATATATATGTGCCTATAGAGACTTTGTGAGCTGCTTTCTTGTCACATCTGATTGTTCTTAATGAATTCTGGTCTCATTCATTCCTGCGGCTCGCAGAGCATGAAGTAAATTGTGTCGGATGTGAAACTCATCACTTTGCTTGAATTAAAATTCATTTGCTGCGAATGCAGCACATTAGGGGTATGCATGAATTGGGAAAAATTAAAGCTTTTCTTATTAATTTTCTTTTTTTTCATTTATTTATTATATCATTAAGTAATTATGTAATTATCTTAGCTGCATTTTAAAAATTTCTTTTTTTATTTAATTTAAATGTTCGATCATTATTCCCCATTTTTTTTTTTTGGACTCCAGTTGGCGGTAATACCCATTTAAACTCGAGTGCACTTTGAAAAATATCACTCATCATATTGCCCAAATCAACAACACACTATTACAGTTCGATTCTTTAACCCATTCTGTAAACTTTCCGCTACCAAATGCCAAAAGCTATTGTACAAAAAGATGAATGATTACCCGTAGCGCAGTCGAATTGTTTATGCTTATAAAGCAGCCCAAAACTTTGATGCCGCTGATGATGATGTCTTCAAGTGGCTGCAGCCGCATTTTGGCCAAAGTTAATAAAAGCGCATAAAAAGCGGGAGACACTAACAATGGCCAGCCAAAAGAAAGCCAACAAGAAATATAAAGAGGAAGCAAAGACAACAACAACAATGGCGCCACTAATGACTGATGATGTGCCAGCGCTGATAGATGCAAATGCAGCGCATATAGCACACATAACCAGCCACAGATAGCTATAGATACATTTGTAAGTTCTAGCTGCGTGCAGTTCTACAAATACGCAAAACTGTGTACATCAGTTCATTAGTTCACCATGTCGATGAGGTTCTAATGGGACGCCTCCTGAGCATCGGCTTTGTTTATTTCGCTATTGTTTAGAGAGCAAACAGCTCAAGCGGCGCAGTGATTCCTTTTTGTATCTTACAGATACGGCGATTGCAATCTGCGCGCGTATGGTGGGGGGAAATTAAATTGCGAATAAAGCAAAGTAATTGCGATTTGAATGGTGAAAAAGTGCGAGCCATAAATTCAACTGAATGTCACGCAGCCACTGCATGGGAATTTATCAAATTCAGGCGCAAATTGGCGCACATCTGCAAATTGGCACTGCCCGGTTGCCCAGTCGCCGCTCAGCTCCCGATCTCCCCTCTGGTTGCTCCCCGGCACCCATCTGATATCGCCGAGATACGCATAGAATATTAATCTCGTGGCGCATTAACTAAAACGAAATGACGCAATGGAGATAAACGCAAAGCGCACAGTGGGCTAAAAACCAAGGTGAAAGCTGTTGCTTTATATAATAAATACGAATACGTGTGAAATACACAGTAAAATAAAAAATTAAAGTGGTAAAATTATTCTGTTTTAAATGTATTAAAAAAATTTATATATATATTTTTTATGTCGTTATATTTTATTTACACAAAATATCTAACCTTATATTGTTCCAAATTTATTCGATTAATATAAAAAGAATTTGCTTAGAATTAAATAAAAGCGAAATCTCATGGGCAATCATTTTATCTAATTGCTTCTTTGCGCGTGGTTAAAAGAAATCTGAAGCAGATTAACAGTTTAGTCGTTGACTAATCGAAATACTTCCGAAAAGCTTTTAATTCTAGTTTATCAGGCAGCTAAGCCTTACTTGCTCAAATGTATATATTTTGTGTACAATTTATGTTTGCAGACTCCACTGTACACAAAGTTGATTTCTATAAAAAAAGGTGCAAAAAAATAAAGACTAAAAAGAAAAACCGAAAACAGCAACAGGCGGTAACGCAATGGAGCGCTCGGGGAATCGTCTTAGCTCGGCCAAAGCCAAAGTGAAGTTACCTAAGCGAAAACCATCACAAATCGCATACAATTCCAGATGAAATTGTGAATTATTAATGCAGGCGGCAAACTATTTGACTGAGTAGACAAACCCACGACCCGTTCCCATTTCGCCCAGTACGTGAGCTGCTTGCGCCACCCCTTCCCCCTTGCACTTTGTCGAGCTGCTTGTCCACCATTGAAAATTGAGTTACACGCGTGGCCTCCAGTCGTCTATGTGTATGTGTGTGAGTGTTTGTGTGTCTGTGTGTGAGTGTGTGTACTGCCCCCGCTTAAGTGTGGCACCATGTATCTGGCAGATACTTTGGCAAGTATTTGTATCTGACTGCTGTACGTGCAGCACGGGCTTACATTTTGCAGATTAAAACTACACACACACACACACACTGAGAGAGGCGCTGCCACCTCAAGCCAATTCGATTTAAATGTCTGGCATTTCCACTTTGCTTTTCCTGGCCATAATTTTTCGCAGTCTTTGCTTGTTTTCTCTGTGCAGGGAATTAGCAATGGCTTGCATATGAAATGAAAGGATTGTTGTGGCTGTTGTTGTCGTTGTTGTTTCTGTTTATGGTGTGTTAAACGAGCCAGAGTTCAGGGGGTCAAAAACTAAAAACTGCAATGAAGACATGCAGCCACGAGGCCACACCGCATATAAAAACTAAGCCGCCAAACCGAAAGAGAAACACCAAGCATGTGTGTTGAGGTTGGGTGCGTTGTTGTATGTGTGTGTATGTATATGTGTGTATGTATATGTGTGTGTGTGTGTGTGTGTGTGTGTGTGTGTGTGTGTGTGTGTGTGTGTGTGCCTGGGTCTGGCCACAAAATGACAGCGCCAATGCAATGGCAACAATTGCAATTTGTTCGCAGCCTGCCCTTGGGCCAGAGCAGGGCTGCAGTGGAGCAACTGGAACTGGTGCCGTGGAGTACAGTGGGATGCATTTGGCTTACTTTACTTTCAATTTTGCCCTCTTTCACATTCGCTGCACTTCGCGCTTCATTAAAAGGCGGGCGGATGCAACCAACAGCAGCAGCAGCGGCCCCCTGCGACTCCAGCCGCCCCCCCTCCAGACACCACTTGCTGACGATAGCAAATTTGCAGCTCGGCAACAAAACGATGCGATGCGAGCAAAAAGTTGAAATTAAAAGATTTTTTAAGACACCTTTGTAGCAAGTTTAAAACTTGTTCCGCGCCTGACTTCACCATCTTCATCTTCATCAGCGCCGCAGCCTCAGCCTCAGCCTTAGCTCTTCAGCTCCTCTGCCTCTCAGTTTTCGTTGTTGTTATTTTTGCCAGTTTGGGTTTTTTTTGTGCATGTAGATGTTTGGCTGGCAGCCATGTTGAATACTTTTGTTTTTAAAAAGACGCTGCATACGTTTTTAAGTTAAATTTCAAGTTAATTTTGATAGCGCTGTTGTTGTTGTTGTTGTTGTTGTTGTTCTTGTTGCTGTCGAAAACAATTCTCCACATGTACTGTAGTTGTATCTATAGTATCTGTATATTTATTTGTATTTGTTTCTATTTAAATGTCTTTATTTAAATGCGAGTGGGTTAAACAGAAAAAACCGGTAAAACTTCGGTAGACTCAAGCTAAAATCAAAATTAACATATTAAGTGATAAACAAATCGTTCATTTTTAAATTTTCTAATCAATCTCTAAGTAAAAGTAACAAATATTTTTATCGAAAACAAAGTAACAAATCAATCTGTGTTATCATTGCCTTAGTGGAACTTCCCTGCGTCCACCGAATTTCTATATAGTTTCAGTCACAACGGCAAACGTAAGCAGAGTGGCGCAGTGGAAGCGTGCTGGGCCCATAACCCAGAGGTCCGAGGATCGAAACCTTGCTCTGCTATGTGCGTGTAATGCGAGATATGGGAAATTTCTCTTTTTTTCCTATACTTTAAATAGAAAAGTATTTTTTATTCATTTATGAATAAAATATCTGCAGCTAAAATTCGGATTATAATTTCCTACTAAACTATTTTTGAAACTTTCACAATTTTTAAATACAAAAAAATCCAATTTTAATACTCCTAAACATCTTTTATTGTATTTCATTATTTTAATCAACATTTATGTTGCACTATTTAATTGATTTCCGTTTTATCATTTCATTCGCAATTATTCAATACACTCAAGAATGGTTCTTTGCAGATTTCAAACAGGTGCCAGTAGATTACCATTAATATTCCTAATTGTCAACATAATTTACTATTAAACGTAACATAGAACGGAGATTGATTGTAGTTATTGTACGGCTACATCGCGCCCAAGAGCCAGCCTTTGTTGGCAGACTAGGCTAATATACTAATTATGCAATATGTTTTCATTGGCCTTAAAGATAATTTCATTTAAATGCATCATCAAAATCGTATAAGCTGGCAAATTAAAGACCATCGGTCAAGCGCCAATTGAGCAGACTCCGAGCCAAGACTGTGTTTGATGGATCGCAAATGGATTGTGAGTGTGTGGGGAGCGTGGCGAGGGGAGCTCCAATGTGGATATCTGCAAGATACATAATTGAAGCTAACGCCATTGACGCTGACGTTGAGTGGACAGTAGCTGGCAAATGCCGGCAAAGACCGGCAGTTATCTGCGAGCGTGTGTGTGAGTCTGTGTGTGCGTGTGCATTAATAAAGAATTCATCACAATTACAACAATTGCCACAGGATGCAATTTACAAAGGAAATTATTAATGGAAAGTCAATGAATTCTTTTTAAAATTCTGTTTCGTGCTTTTGATTGATTACACGCTGCTTGCTGCCTGCTGCCTGCTGGCTGCTGCCGGCTTCTGGGCGCTGTCTGCTCAGCCCTGGGTTCCTGCTTCTTTTCGTTTTTTTTTTTGCTTGCTGTTCAGCGCCAGTCAAAGACCTCGCACTTAATCATGGACATGGCGATAATAAGTCCAGAAGCCCAGACGACGGCGGCGTTCATTCAACTGCAGACGACAGGACACTCATTAAAAATGGGTGCACAGGTACTCGACTCGGTGGGCCAGACGACTCTTTAACCGCTCTTTACATGGCCCAGCTAGCGGGGCAAGGGCGGGCTTTTGTAGCAGCGGAGAGGGGATATCTGTAGAACTGGTTTTACTGGCGCGTCAGCTAATTTATGTGCGCATGCGCGACGCTCGCTCCCTACTCGGGAGCCCCATAATTAACTGAGGTAGTCATTTTGAATTCGAACATGCACAAACACACACACGCACACACAGAGGGACACAGAGTGAGACAGCATCTGCCGAAACAATCAGCGAACGCGCTTCTGAGAGGTCCTCTCCTTAAATCAAAGATAAACGATAATTATCTGCGCGAAAATGCGCGCATAAATAATTTGCAAGAAGCCACATTAAAATTGTATCTAAAAGATACGCATCGCTTGATAACAACCACACACCACATCAAGCTCGGGCCATGTCCAACACACAGGTTGTCTGTTGGGTCCGCACTCGGCCAGAGAACAACGAGTACAAGAGTTAAACAAACTTTCTGTGGCATTCGTCTGTTTGCAGTTGGCGGTGCCAGCGACGCGCCATTAAAAATTAAAAGCTCATTAATTAAGCAGATAATTCATTTATTATAATTTCAACACAATGCCAGACAGTGCCACAATTTGTTACCCAGCTCATTATGCCTGGCCTGGGATTGGGCCAGGACCAAGAAGAGCTGCCAACTGTTTCGAATCGAAAACAATTATTGCTGCTTCCAAGTTCAGCTCTTTAAGGGTGGTTCCTATGCGGCGCGACAACCAGCTGGGGTGTGAGCCAGCCCAGACACGTGTCTCTTGGGGAGCTGTCGGCTGTGTAAGCCGCCCAAAAAAAAAAACAAAGCACTTAAGTTTCAAGTGCCAAGTCCACCTGTTGAGCTCGACTTGGGGAATTCAATTTGAATTGTGACAACGGGGGTATATAAATAGTTAAAATAAATTTTAACAAAAAGCTTAAATAATTTTTCAAATGAACAGCAAATGAAATGTAGGGCGTTTAAAAATGTCGAATGTTGATATTGAATTATATTTATTAAACCGTTTCAAATATTTAGCTTAGTTTTTAGCTTAAAATATGTGAAACCGTTTAAAGTTTAATTTTATTTAAATAATTAATGCTACTAATACATATAATTTCAACCTCAATAGCAGCTGAAAGCTCTTTAATTTTCCATGATTATTTGCCCATTTATGACCACAGTCCACCCCAGGCGTGAGCTTTAAAATAACCACAATTGATTTAGCTGCTTTCTCACACACTTTATGCCCGAAAACTGAAACCTGCTGAAGCCAGCAACTGACTTCATGCTCCTGCAGGCATTTGGACCAAGTGCTTGGCACCGGAAACCATATGCTGCCAATTGACTGCGACTCTGAGGGTTCAGATCGTTTAATTTGCTTGGGCATCAGCTGTTTGCTCTGGGCGAGAAGTTCGGAGCACATGATGTCATTTCAGTTGAGTGGCTTTTGAAAAAACGCAAAAACAAAAAGAGAAAGAAAACAAAAACAAAACAAAAAAATGGAAACGACCGCCATGCAAAAGGCAAGCAACTATTGTTAATGTTGTAGAAGCTGTTGTTGTAGCTGACGAAACTGAATGTGTTCGTGTTGACAACGAACACGGAATATAAATTGAGAAATGCTTTAAAGCGAAATAATCAATTTACTTCTTGACATAATTTCCATTTTTCACGAAACCAAAGGCAGCCACGCGAGCGAGAGAAAATGCGAAAAGACGCCGATGAACAGCCACAACAACAAAGCCAATGACGGCACGCACAATTCACACATAAAAACGTGGCCCAAACGACATGCGGCTCAAACAATTTTTTGAGGGCAAATAGGCAAATGCACAGCATGGCTGGCGGGGTGAGGCTACAGCAATTGCTACCGTTTCAGAAAAGTGTTTCTCTCTTTTTTAATATATTGACCATTTTTTATGCTGCTGACCACCGTCTGACGGCAGCGTCTCGCTTTATTTGGGCTGTGATTAATGATGGGCCAGATACAAGATACTCTCACACGGCAACAGATACAGCTACAGCCATAGCAAGAGCAATAGATACAAATACAGATGCTTCGGGCTGTCGCCTGACAATTGTAACTACGATTTAATAGCATTTTAATGGTGTGTGCGAACAACGAATTATCCTCCAGCAGCGATAAGAGCGAAACACCTGTTGTATTAAAACACACGCGCTCTCTCTCGTCCTCTCTCGCTCCGTCTCTCTTTTTCTCGCTCCATCTATCACTCAGTCGTATCTATTTGTAGCTCGTGCTGCTGCAACACTTTCATTATCACAAATGTCACATCATTTGTCGCATTGCACAAAACTGCCCGCTCATCATTTATCACCAAAGGAATGCGACACGCACACACACACACACACACACACACAAAAACACATACGTTCCATAATAGCGGGCATATTTGATTAATTTTCCTTTTCCGAAAGAAATTAACCCGCTGCACATGTCGACCCCAAGCGGCCCCTTTGACGCGCCCCTCGATCGCTGCCGACCGCCGGCCTCAAGATTTATCTCTTCCAGCACAGCTCGAGCATGGCCAACATGCCCCCTGTTGCCGCTCACTACTCATCTTCCAAGCCAATCCCTCCCGCTCTCCGTTGTCCATTCGTTGGCTCTGTCTCGCAGTTATTATCCGTCGCCTTGTCGCCGTCTCGCACGTCGCTTCTTGATTTATTTATAGATTTCTTGAAGTCAAATATTTTTTAAAAGTTTAATTCCACTTGAGATTGACTGAAAAGCATATCTAACATTTAAATATAAGTTTAGTTCAGGCTTCCCCCTATGGGAAATACTAGAATGCCATTTGCCATTGCATAATAAAAACAATCCAAAATTGTTTAAAGACTAATGGCGAACTCTTCTTGTAGATTTGAAAAGCTTTTTTTAATAATTATCACATATTATGTTTCATTTTAAAGTTTTAAGTAGTTTATTTATTTTATTTGTCATGCTCTCAACTCGGTCTCGTATCTAAAAATAAATAAATATTTAAAATAATGTTCATAACATCGCAATAGCTTAAAAAGTATTTTAAAAAAATGTTCACAGAAATTTCAAGATAATTCTTTCTTATCCATGTTTCAGCGATTTTATAAAAAAATAAATATTTATAAAAATGTAATATTTCAACTGATGTACAACATTTTACCAAAATGCTATTTCGACCAAGTTTTTATACCCTAAACCCATTAACAATGGGTATAAGGGTATATTGTATTTGTGCAAAATCCAAATGTATGTCACAGGCAGAAAGAAGCATCTCCGACCCCATAAAGTATATATATTCTTGATCAGATGTATGTATGAACGCAAGGATCTCAGAACCAACAAAAGCTAGAGACTCGAAATTTTAGATGTAGATGCTCCTAGTGCCTGCGCAGCTCGAGTTTGTTTCCGACAATCGATAAGTTACTAGAGTCACGAAACATGATATGTTGCTTCTAAAATGTTGGAAGAAGAGGGTTCAGGGTATCCCCGGGAGCTCCCGACTAGAACCTCTTAATTGTTTGTCTATGATTTTACTGAGAGCTTTTCTGTGCTTTGTTTTAAATTAGTTTCATTCACATTGACATCTTCTAGCTAGTTACCATTGACTAACAAGCTGTTATGAATTATAAAGATAATTGATTTTGTTATTATATATATTTATAATATTCTAATAGTCAGATAATTAGTCAGATAATTATTGATCGTTTTTATTTTTATGTAATAAGATCCTAATAAATACAAAGTAAAATCCAACAATACCTATTCCAGATATTTTCTATCTGTTAAAAGAATTCTTAAATAATTAGAAAAATATATGTTGTTATATTTAAATAAAAAAAGGGTTTTATTATGTGTGATCCTTATCTAAATATTATATAAAAATATAGTTAGGCAATTATTTTATGAATAATTTTCGTTGGCAAGTGTTTTTTTTTTTTTGGTTTCAGTAGATCCTATCATAGCTAAGTAGTTTCTATCAGCCAACAAATTGCTATAAATGAAAAAGATAAATGTTTTTATTATGAGAGCATTTCTAACACTTTGAAGAGCATTTCTGTTGCCCCTCAGCGACCACACTTGATACCCTTTCCAGCGCTCGCTTATGACAAATGATCATTTGGCTGCATTTTGACACTGATAATGGTTTTTGGTAAACGACTCATTAGCTGCCCGCTAAGTAGCCAACGCAGCAAGTCGCAGTTATGGCAACACCAACCACTGCACCACTGAGCCACTGAGCCACTAATCACTGGTCGCTGGCCGTTGGCCACTTGTGATCTTGCGTAATCGGAAGTGCGTTGATTTATGAAGTTTTAGTTGCGATCTCGAGCGCAAATTGCTGATGCTTTGTTGTTGTTCTTCTTCTTCTTCTTCTTGTTGTCGCATTTCGCCGTAACAGCAACAAGTCAGCTTACAATGCTGCTGCTGTTGTTGTTGTTATTGTTGTTTTATTTGGCCGATAAGATCGAATCCGAGCCGCCAGATGCAAGATGGAACGTCTTCTGTACGGCTGACGGTGACTGGGCACCGGTGAGTTTCGTGCCGCACACGTTGCGCGGCTGATTACGATGACGATGTTCACTTTTTTTCTCGTTTTTTGTATTTTTTTACTTAAACCGCCGGCCAGTGCGGCACATACGCCGGCCGTTGACAAATGACCAGTACAAGTGTTTGTGACAAGCCGCAAGCGTTTTTTTATTTATTTCTATTTGCGCCTCAAGCCGAAGATGTTGCAGCCGAAGCAGAAGACGCGGCGAAAAACAATTAAACTTTGAACCGGATTGCAATGCCAACTCGAAGCTGAGCACCAGCTGCGCCTCCTGTCTGCTGACCTAGGCCAAGGGTTTTGAGCTTAACTTTGAACCTGAACCTGAACCTGAACGTATGCTAATCTCGCGTCAATCACAACATGATCAGCTGCCCCACAAAGCCCCTGGCTGGGGTATGCAAAACGTGGCCGCAGACAATGGCAATTTGAATTGCAGAATTGCCGCGAATCGAATGTGGATGCGTTCCGCAGGAGCCGCAGCCAGTTTCTGTTGTGTCACTTAATAAATTCTGTTGCACATTTTTGCATGCACCAAATTTCAAATTTTCAACTGATATGTTAAGCGGCTGTCAGCTTTTGACTTTGACGTCATCTTACATGAAAATGAAATGCAAAAGATCAAAACAAAAGACCAAACAAAAACTCAACACACACACGCAGACACGGACACACGCTAAATTCCTCATTCACAGCGCGTCGCTTTTCAAATATAAGCACTAGTAAATATATATATATAGGAATATGTATGCAGAATCCAATATGTCTATATAGTATTTCACGATCTGGCCAGACAGAGCGCGAAATGGGCACAAAGTTGTAAAACGCCTCGGATGTTCGCTCATTGGCGCTGTCAAGAGTCGACATGCCCATGCCCCATGTCCCATGCCCATGCCCCGACGATAAGTGATATGACATGCCAGGTGCCAGTGAAGCTGCCAGTGCCAGTGGCAGTGGCAGTGCCTCAGCCAAACTGCTGTCAACTCATGGGGCTTTGCGCCTGGCCATGACGACAAGCGACAACGATGCGCCACTTATGTAGCTATGTAGTTAGTCCCAGTCACACGCCCGTTCCCCATTCTCCTATCCACGCCAAACACCCCACACCCCACACCTCAACCCCATACCCATACCGATACCCAGTGTTGACATTTAGCATAGCCCTCAACGGGTTGCCGGGCAATCGGATCAGTTCGGTTCGTATTTGTGTGATCTTTAGCTGGAAATTATGCCAGAAAGGGTGCAGCAACAAATGTTGTCCACTCTCGGCTGATTGAGACATAAATAATACTATTTGTTCGTTAAATGGAACACACTCGACTCCAAAATGGGATTGCGAAATGTGGCTTAGATCAAAGAGAAGAAGAGACGGTATTATCCAATTCAATCAAAGGATATTAAAATATTTGAAAGTATGCAGTCACATCTTTCTCTTGTCTTCCGTTTTCACGGGTGTTTGAATAGTTTTTTTTAATAAAAGTTAAAAAATGAAGAAAAAAGTAGTACAACCATGTTCCTGGGAATAATCGACAATCGATGTGAACCAGCAATAATATCAATTGTTCAACATAATTTGTTAACTTATTAATTCAAAAAGGAATTTAAAACTTAATTTGTAGTAGTTATACTAACAAAGCATTGTACTTTTATTTTCCCGCTTTCAAATTAAATATTTACATATTCTCTAATATTATAATTATGAAACATTTCTCAGCAAGTCCCTTGTGCTGCTCAGCGCAATCGCCAATTCCCCAGATACTCTAGCTACATGAACGCATTCTCACAGATACTTTTCACAGATACTTTTAATACCCGCTGCCGTTGTGACTGCGACTGCGGCTGCGGCTGCGGCTGCGGCTGCGACTGCAGCTGTGAGCGTGTTGCATGTGTAAACAAATTGCAACGCCAAATGACAGCAGCCTTTGACAATTGTAAATGGTCGGCGGCGGCGCAAGTGCTGTTCGCCCTGCCCCAGAACTTTCAGAAACACAAAGTGCAGCAGCTAAGAAAATGTCCGCCAACTGCACCGCAACAGTTCATATTGATTTTCCATGCACAGTGCTAGATGCTGGCAGCAAGGTCAGAAAAAATATGACGAACAATAAGTGCAACCTGAAGCTGCGTCTGCACTTCATGCATCAAATGCCACTGAATGTTGCATGAAGCCGTCTGCAAACTTTGACCCGACAGCTTGCACCTTTCCGGCATGCTCTAATGGCTTGCGAGAGATATTAGTTTTCGAATTCAATTTGATAGTTGATAAGCTGACTGACAGCGCTGCTAACTGACCGAAATGGGTCAGGACTCGCGCGCTTAAGGATTTGCCCAATTCCATTTGCCACCAAACTGTCGCAGTCGCTCTCTCTCGCCCTCTCTCTCTCTCTCTCTCTCTCTCTCTCTCTTTCTCTCACTCTCTCTGTCTGATGACGGATGAAGCTGGTGTCTTCGTCTGGTTACTGTCTGCTCTGTTGTTTACGTGGTCATTAGTTTTAACCCGTTTCAGAATGGCCAAAAGACAACCAGCTACAGCAAGCGGTGCCCACTAAGCGCACAGGGACGTAGACTTTTCAACGTGAGTGTGCACAGGGCAAAAGTGCTTTTGAGTTCTAACATATGTGTGTGTGTGTGTGTGTGCCTCTGTGTGTGTCTGTGTGTGGGGGTTTTTGGCGAACGGCGCTTCGGCATTTGCCACACTCAAATTCACTTTAATTAAATGAGTGGTAATTAATTTCAAGTTTAATCAGAAATTCCATTTAGATTTCCTACTGATTGATGTGACCCGACATCTTCCGACTACGTCACGTCGACCACTAAACCAACTAAATCCGACTACAAAACCAAACAAACTTTCGTGTCGCGCATCCTCTAGGCAGACAGAGACAGAAACGAGAAAGAGAGAAAGAAATACGTGCGAAACTTTTTGTTTGTTATCGAATTTCTCGAGCTGAATTTTGCTAGCAACGCTTTTTTAAATTGTAATTTTATTTTATTTAATCCTTAATTAACATGTAAAGGCAGATTTTTATTTATAATTCGACTATACGAATTTCTCTATCCAACAGAATATCAGACCTGGCACTTAAAATGAATGCAGGGCTACAAAAGAATATTTAAATTTGAATATTTAGTTAAATGCACATTATACACAAGTTAAGTAAATTTTCAATGAGAAAATTTGCCACAACTGTTCCTTAAAGAATTCTTATTTATAGAATTCGGAATTTAAACCTCATATTTCTTGCAACAATAAAGTTTGGTTGTCAACATTTAGAATTAAATAAACTTAAACTCAAAGCCAATAATTTAAATAATAAGCAACATTTGCGCATCTCGCACAATATTTGTATATTTGTAAAAACATTTGCATCCGAGCAATGCAATTAGAAGAAAAGCGACAGCAACTTTGTAGTTCCAATTGCCGTTTAGCAATGGGCCATGACCCATATAAGCGCAGTGGTGCGCTGCAGAACGTGGCGACCAAGGGGTCCAAGATGGAACATTTGTCGGCTTTCCCAAAGTGCTGACAGAAGCGCTCCTCACTTGGCCTGTCTATCACATTGACTGACTGCCACACATTTCACGGGCCGACTACGTGAATGTGTGTGTGTTTGAGAGACATTGTCTGATTCTCTTTTTTTATTTTGTTGAAAAGCGGGCGAGCCAATTGACTTGGCCATAATAACACGCCACGGTAAATGGCTTTTAAAAGTCTACTTTGCCACATTCCGCCCCCTCATTATGAACGACGCGTTATGAACGCCCTCGCGCCAGTCCAAAAGATGACAATAGTTTTGCGGGGGGTGGTTGGGGCATCGGTTGGGGAATGAGCAAATTGTCATTATCTTTGGCCATCGGCAGTGGGAGGAGGACAGTGAAATCGAGCAGCGACAGCTGTCTAGGGTCTAGAGTCTAAAGATTGAGACTTCACGTACAGCGCCGACAAGCCCGCAACCCCTTGGCCTTTGTTGATTTTTTTTTGTTTTGTTTTTTGGCTAACAACAATAACAAATATAAAATCTTTTCGACGGTGAACAGCAAAATTGCAGCTTGACACGTCATATTTATGAAATGCGCAAAGTTGCAGAAAATCAAAAAATAAACAAGAAAATTAACTTTTTCTGCGCAGAAAAAATTCAACGATCCACTTCAACGTTTGTCGATTGCCTAGAAACGCCTCCAACGAAAGTGTTAAAATTTGAATTAAAAAGCCAGACTATTAGACAAACTATTAGATGCCAAAGAAAATCAGAAGCACTCAAATAGAGCTTGCTGCCATTTGACAGTGCAAATGTTATTTAAATATATTGAAAAAATTAAATATATATTTGTGGGTGACATTCGGATTTCGTTGCACTTAATACAAGGAATAGCTATGGATTAAAAAAAAATATTTCCTATAAACATTATTTTAGCTTTTCAAGTCCGGGAGCAGATGGATCGTACGGATAAATCTTTCTTTTGTAAAGTACTTAGTTTAATGATATCTTCCCCAACTTAGCAACATATAAGTAAAATATTATATCTGTTAAAATATTGAAAATTCTTCTGCTGTATGACCAAATTCAGCAATAACGAGTTTCACTGTTCGCCCATCATTAAATGGGTGTGTATCAGAGCTTTGGTTGTCTGCAAGGGTATTTAATGTTCGGAGTACCGAATATAGCCTTCTAAGCACATTCAATGCATTCATAGCTCACTAATGAAATCCTGTTCTTTCGACTTTTGCAGGCACTGTGAATGCCAATGGCGAGACGAAACGACAACGGACCTCATATACCCGCTATCAGACACTGGAACTGGAGAAGGAATTCCATTTTAATCGCTACCTGACGCGCCGGCGACGCATTGAGATCGCGCACGCGCTCTGCCTGACGGAGCGACAGATCAAGATCTGGTTCCAGAACCGGCGCATGAAGTGGAAGAAGGAGCACAAGATGGCGTCAATGAACATTGTGCCCTATCACATGGGCCCCTATGGCCATCCCTATCACCAGTTCGATATCCATCCGTCACAGTTCGCGCATCTGAGCGCATAGGACGCGTGGCACTTTTCGGGTACTGGTTAGAGACTCAATCAGTTGTATCAGGAACCATATCAGGCGGCGGCAGCGGCCAGCGTGGCCGGCGGCTATCAGTCACAGGGCTCTCAGGATGCTACCGCGGCGGCGTCGGTGCTAGGCAGCGCCAGCGTCGGCGGCGGAGCTGGCAGCAACATTGGCGCCGGAAACGGACCCAATTCGCTGTTCAGCTCCGCCGCGGCGGTGGCCAATGCCAGCAATACCAATGCCGACTGCATCAAATATCCTCAAGAGTTCTGATCTCAGGTTATCATCAGGCAGCAGCAGGAGCAGCAGCAGCAGTCGCAGCAACAACAGCAGCCACTCGACCAGCTGCTGACTGACTCGGACTGTGAGCCCGACTCGGAGCTGGGCCTGGAGCTCGAGCTGGAGTACAAAGCGGATATTGTGGGCTGCAATTTGTTCTGCTGCTGAGCCAATGCCGGTGCCGGTGCCGGTGCCTGCGCCATTGCCACTGCCTTGCCTTGCCTTGCTCCGCATACGCATACGCATACGCATCCGCAACCACATCCGTAACCGCAATCGCAACCGCCGCCGCCGCTGTCGATCAACCAACATCAAAGACGATGCTTCTTGTTTGCAACTGATTCGTGTTAAGCTGAGAAATGAGCCGTTGCTGGAGCGCGGCTCGTTTGGGTTTATGATACTGGAGGTGGAACTGTGCGCGTTCGTCTAGTTCTTCCAGAGCCTTCCCGCAGACGCCACCACCCGCACAGACACACACACACACGAGCACACACACAAGTACACACACACACACACGCACACACATGAACACAGTTCGAGCATTGGGCTCGGACTTGGGCAGGGCATCTGGAGTTCGCTTATGATAACTTCTTTTGAAGCCGTTGCCATTGGACGTCCAGTATGATAAACCTCTTTCTCTAAGCAGTATTCGAAAAGCTATTAGTTTTAAGTGTAGCATAAATTTTAGGCCTAAGTCCGCACAGACGAACAAATTTGAAAAACAAAAATAAAAACAAAAAACAATTCAAATTGAACGTAATATTTGCAATAATTTCAAAGTGATTTCTATTAAAATTAGTTTTCGTATTATGATTAATTCTAAGTCGAGTGTCCCCGGGGATAATTCGCATTCTCAAATCTGTACTTAAAACCTAACAGTCATACATACTATGTACATATGTATGTGTATGTATATGTATGCATAGCTACCCATATAAGGTTTTGTTTAGTTTGTATATAGCAGAGCGCCCCACTCTCATATGGCGCCTTATTATGTTTGTGTTTCATTTTAAATATAAATTGTTTTGCTCGAGAGCTACTTAACAAACTGTGAGCCGAAATGTTCAGTTTTATTTTAATATAGATTTGTGTTGTTGAAAGTGCTTTAGCAGCTTGGCAAATGCTTTACTAATTTTATTCAAAATTAATACATACTAAATACAAACTCGTTTTATTTGCACCCCCCAATCCCCACAATAATGAACAAATTCGGAGGATAAACAGGAAACTTGTGGCCCAATTGCAACTATTTAGCACAATTTCTATAGCAAAGCCACTGAGAATTATTTATGGCTGGTGCCCGACACCAGATGCTCTCTCAATGTTATTATTTCGAGTCGAATCAAGAACTTTTGTGTCTGTAAATCAAAATCCTATTACAAATACAAATACATATTGTCTCTTAGCGTAAGTGTGCATTAAAATTCAAAATATTGAGCAATGCGCAAATTGTTAAAATCTAAAATTAACACAAAATTTAAGAAAATTAAAATAATAAAAACACACAACAACAAAAACATTAAAACAAAACCTATACGTAAATTTAATGTAATTATTTATGCTGTACTTTTTGCTAAGCTAAGGTTAGTGCATTCTAGAACCTATCGGTAGTCTATGTGAACCTAGCTCCTAAGCCTAAATTATATGTATCGAATTAGCAAGACAAATTTTAGTAAAAAGTAAAATTACAAAAAAAACCAGCGCATTAAGAAACAAAAACAAAAAAAAAAAAACAACAAAACGAAATATGAAAACAAAATAATAGCAAGCAAACGCAAATAAGAAAAAAAAAATACTTAGCACAAATTAATTAATGAATTGTTTTTGTTTAACCTATAAAATAGTTTTGCAATTTGTCCAAACGATATGATTTTTCAATCAAAATGCAATAAAACGTTTGTAGTTTTCAAGATAGGGGCGTACGATGTGCGCCAGCGCAAAGAGTTTAACTGCATTCCATGTAAAGATAAATAACATAACTAATTTTAAATGAAATCCGTACTTATATAATGATATGGGTTCAACTGCGTAAAACCACAGAACCATACAAATATAAATAAATCAAAACAAATGAAAACATATGTAAACATGTATGACTATGACATAAAAATAAAACTATTTTAAAATGTACAATTTATGATTTTCTCTTTTTTTTTTCTTGGACGGTCACATTCGTGATCCTGTTCTTTCGACTTTATCAGGATGGTTCCTTGACTTTCGATAAATGTATGCCCGGGTAGCTCAGTCGGTAGAGCATTGGACTTTTAATCCAAGGGTCCAGGGTTCAAGTCCCTGCTCGGGCGAGCTCATTTTTTTTTTTTTATATTTTTAATTCACTTAGTGGGTAGAAAAAAGTTTTTTATGTTACCTTTGAAAAATCAATAAACCAACTAATGGCTAAGTATTGTTTATTTATTATATTTTTAATGAGTGCAAATTTGCTGTCTTCTAGGCAAGCTATATTCCGGTATATTAAGAAAGCTGTTTAAGCAAAGCAGTGCTTACGTTAAAGCAGTACGCGTTAACGACCTCAGATCTAAACTAAGCAGGGTACAAAAAAATTATTTACAACTGCTTTGTTGGCAATGCACAGCAGTTTAGCTAAAGTGGTTCAACATTCGTTTAAGCAGTTCATCGATAAAGCAGTAAGCCAAGCCAAACAACTTTGCTAAAAATAAAATGCTCGTTTAGAAATGTAAAATTCGACTGGAAGGTTGGCAGCTTCTGTAATCACGCTTCTGTGAGGTCTGATTGTGGGATGGCCTGAGGCTGGGGATCACTGTGTAGTGGACCAGCCATGTTGACGGAACGTCCGCACTAAGCTTGCCATCAATATGGGTGCCGCGGAGGAGTCCACGGCATTCAGGTTGGCTAAGGAGGGATGAACCGGGCCAGGGGTGAAAACCAGCAGCCAAGAGTTCCCGTGGTAAGCAGTAGTGGGATAGCGTACCGGAGTGGACTGCCACTATCAGCCTTGCCAATTGTTGGACCACAATCTTTTGCTACATTTTTAAATATATTATTTGTTTTTATTCCTTTCGATATTCTGTTTGGCAATATTTGGATTTGATATTTATCGTGTTCTCACTCTCTCAATCTTTTGCTACTCAAAATATTTTTTAAAGTCTATTTTATTTATATAAGAGATAACAATCAGTTTTTATTATGTAATTTCGTACTTCAACCATTTGTATACTTTGTTTGAAATGTCCGAACCAAATCATATACCTCTAAAACCCCGTGAATCATTCCACTCGGAATGATTCATTCCACTGATTAGCCAAAGTCTTACATGAGTATATTCTCTGTATATTTTGTATATTAATATTAAATGAATAGTGTGAGAGCTAGAGAAGCCTCTTAGCAACTATGTATTTTTAAAATACGACAACTTTGAAATACAATTTATACACATTTGATTACCAATATACATATGCTATTTTATTTATTTATTTTAACATTATTTATTAATTACTTCTTATGCCATTAATATATTCCAATGACTGTAAGACACTTGAACTTAATAAGAATTTGAAAGGTTTTGTTACCCATTTCATTTGTACACATTCGCCCGAGTTTTTCGTACATTTGGGACGGCCGCAGACGATGCTAGCTATTTCGATCGGCATCGCATATAAGAAACACTTGTCTATTGTAGGTATGGCAAATGTCCACAAAAAGAGTATAAGAAGTCCGACAGCGACAGGTCCAATCATCTTGAGAATTCACTTAGCGCGAGTGTTGCTATAACATATTGAGCCCAGACAGAAACTGAAACCACAGTTTGATTCCCCGCCTGGCTTATTCTCATTTATATACTATGTGTATAGATTACTTGATAATCCTACAGATAAGTCGGACCTGTGTTTAATCGAACTTGGTATACACTATAAAATATGTACATCTCTCTGTGTATCGCTATAATCAATATGTCAGTCTGACTCTGGAATCAGCGCAACAAATATAGGGCTGACAGCTGGATATTTCTATTGAGCCCGAACATTTATAAGAATCAAACTATTTATTTACCAATTGCAGGACCCTATATCATAAATTAAGTTATTGTGTGGAGTACTTGTTGTTTATCAAGATATCTAAACCAAACTCGGCACTAACTTTTTTCGTTGTGCTTTTTAAATACGAGCAAAAGAGTTTGATCTGCAAGGGCTTTTAAAAAATTCCACCTGCTATATACTATTTTTTGTACCATCTTATTGACTTCTAACACGTTCTCACAGATCTTTGTTCAAATTCAATTGAGAGGTGCATCATGCAATAATACCCACTCTAGTGATAATAATAATGGCTTAAATGAGCTGACAACATTTAGCTAGACTTTCATTTAATTTTCAAATACCTGTGTAAAATATAAGTTGAGATGTGGAGTTCAAGATAGTAAACTTAAATTATCTGACTGTCTCAAAATATAAAGCACAAGGCTTGTATCTGGCAAGATCGATCGAGAAGTACCAGCTACTAGTGTAATAAGCTTCATTTATTTCTGAAAATACGCTTGCATAGCCCCTATATGGTTTGATTTTTCACTATTTATATTTTATCCACTTATATTTATGACAAATGAATGAATAATACTACTTCAGTTTACATTGAAAGCCCGATGAAAGCACATCACGGAACAGAAGAAAGTGGCAAAACTGAATTATATAGTTGAATTTAAAATAATTTCATTTCATTTCCACGCAATGGGGAGCTCAAGCTGGGCTCTCCTCGTACTCGGCGTTTTCTTAGTCCAGAGCACAGCAGATATTCCCGGCTGCAACTATTTTGATACCGTCAAACTGACACAAGAGCAACAGCTTGAGAATGGATCATATCGATATAGAAACGTTATAATTCCGAAAGAAAAAACCGGAATATACGACTACCGAATATCGCTCGACGGCAAAATGCAAATGGCCTCCAATTATACGAGGGGTTGTGTCTGCCATGTTAAATCGTGCATACCATTTTGCTGCGACCCACACGAGTTCCTTGTGGACGCCCTCTTGAACGTAACCCTGTTCAATGGCACAGAGACGGAAATAAATCTGCGCAAGGACTTTCTCGTTCAGCCAGTCTATGAGGAATTTTGCGACTTTATTGGTCTGAATAGCAGCTTGGATCATCAGTGGACTTTGTTCGAGGTTTGATAGGGGCATGATTAACATTTCATCGGAATATTCATTTTTCGCTTTGTTTATAGAATGGGATTCTGTTCAAGCATACCAATAACCACAACAAAAATAAAGGGCGCTATTGCCTGGTGCCGCTTGCGGTCAACGATGATGTCTACAAACTTGGTGCCCACTATTTAGCCGAGAGTTCGAGCACAAAAAGCACGAGTTAGTTGTTGATAGAATCAAAGTCGAGTCGGGTCAATTTGATGTATGAAAAACTTTCTTTCAGTTACTCTACCTGATGCATTGCGAGTTATTTCAATATTCTGTATGATTATTACCATTGCGACGTATCTGTACTTCCCCAAATTCCGTTCAGTGTACGACAAATGCTGCATATGCTACTTTTTTTGCCTAGCCGTTAGCTTCACGTTGCTGTGGTGCGAGTCGCTCTATCGAGAAAGTATTCCTTTTAAATGGGTGTGCAATTTTGTTGGTATGAATGTATAACACAAAATAATGTTATCAATTTTAATAATAATAATAGATTATTTTTTATATTTATCTCAGGTTACATTGGGTATTACACTGTTATGGCCACATTCCTTTGGCTCTTGATGATCAACTTTACGCTGTGGAAGAAATTTAAAAACCTTGGCATTGCGTGTAATTCCAACTTTAAGAAATATAATATCATCGTTTGGAGCGTTTCTGCTGGGCTACTTGGAATCACACTTTTGGTTGCGTATCTATTTGAAATGGACGAAAACTTTGACGTGGATAATAAAAGCCAATGGCAGCCCAGAATTGGATATTTTTCCTGTTGGATCGAAAGTGAGAAGATCCTTAGTGAATTTTATGTTAAATATACATTTAATGTGATCAAATTTCACACTCACAGCTGAGGATTATTCGGCAATGATCTACTATTATGGTCCCATATTGTTGGCCATACTTATCAACATATGGCTTTCTATTGCATCGGCAATGATAATATATAGAGAGGACCAGAATAATTGCCGCGTGTGGAGTAACGCCGAGAGTAGCAACAAACTTGCACATCAAGCCAAGCAAGTGATTTTTATTGATTTGCATGTTTACAGATTTTTAAGTTATTTTCATTTAGTTTCAAATTATTCTTCCGTCTATTCGCCATAACAGGCGTATCATGGCTTCTGGAGATAATTGCTTTTCTCTGTTCAATCAACAATTTTGGAGTAACCCAGCTAATTGACATAATAACCTCTGCCCAAGGCATACTTTTGTTTTTTGTATCAGTCTTGAAAAAGGAAGTGATAAAGGCTTTTAATGAGAGGTATGGTACCTAATACTTTATACCAATGCACACTTGTTCTAATTAATGCGACATTTTTCGTTTAGGGTGGAAAAACGAAAAAGCGGAAACTCAAATGACTATATCAATGCGACCGACTCCTAAGCCTATTCGTTTATGTATACAAATAGATTTGATATATATACATATATACAGTTGGATATACTACTGGATGTTACAGCATTATACATTAATATGCGAAAGACTTATTCAGGCACTACATACTTATATATCCGAACAGGCTAGTCAAGGTAAACGCAAATTGTAACATTTTTACTGTCACAAATTATTTAAGAAAATTATATTTACTTTGCCGTGTTTTTAATGAGTCCACAAAAACATTAATCAATGTTATCCTGCTGTTAGCAACATTGGACATTGGAAACACAAACTGAGGGTTTTAAATAAACTA
Source organism: Drosophila virilis (assembly GCF_030788295.1). NCBI lineage: Eukaryota > Metazoa > Arthropoda > Insecta > Diptera > Drosophilidae > Drosophila > Drosophila virilis. Next base: position 17,383,816 of record NC_091544.1, on the reverse strand, counting down.
GTTGTTTTCCACAAAATTCAGCATATTCATTTTTCGAAATCTAAATAAAAGTTTTACTTCACTTTTCTCTAAGATGGATTGTATTTCAATAATTTAACATTAACATTATTTTTTGTAGAAGAAAAATATGCTTTTGCTTGGGTTTGGGCAAGGTCTAATCATATGCCCGGGTAGCTCAGTCGGTAGAGCATTGGACTTTTAATCCAAGGGTCCAGGGTTCAAGTCCCTGCTCGGGCGAGCTCATTTTTATTTTATTTTTATATTTTTTAATTCATTGGTGGGTGAAACAAATTTTTTTATGTAACCTTTGAATTATCATGAAATCAACTAATGGCTAAATATTGTTTATTTATTATTTTTTTAATGTGCAAATTTGCTAGGCAAGCTATATTCCAGTATGTTAAGAAAGCTGTTTAAGCAAAGCAGTGCTTACGTTAAAGCAGTACGCGTTAACGACCTCAGATCTAAGCTAAGCAGGGAACAAAATAATTATTTGCAACTGCTTTGTTGGCAATGCACAGCAGTTGAGCTAAAGTGGTTCAACATGCGTTTAAGCAGTTCATCGATAAAGCAGTAAAACAAGCCAAACAACTTTGCTAAACATAAAATGCTCGTTTAGAAATGTGATGTTCGACTGGAAGGTTGGCAGCTTCTGTAATCACGCTTCTGTGAGGTCTGATTGTGGGATGGCCTGAGGCTGGGGATCACTGTGTAGTGGACCAGCCATGTTGACGGAACGTCCGCACTAAGCTTGCCATCAATATGGGTGCCGCGGAGGAGTCCACGGCATTCAGGTTGGCTAAGGAGGGATGAACCGGGCCAGGGGTGAAAACCAGCAGCCAAGAGTTCCCGTGGTAAGCAGTAGTGGGATAGCGTACCGGAGTGGACTGCCACTATCAGCCTTGCCAATTGTTGGACCACAATCTTTTTGATACAAAATTTTTTATTTAAGTATATTATTTCTAATAAAAATATATCCCGTCTTGTTTTAATTCCTTTCGGTATTCTGATTGGCAGTTTTTGGAATTCATATTTATCGTATTCTTATTCTCGAATAATAAGTCAATATACATTGAGCATTTGAGCTTTTTGCCTTAATAATGATAAAAGCTTTTCCTGCCAACTTTGTAGCACAAAGCTTTATCTTTCAGTTGCAATTTAAAGGGATTTTGGCAAAATTGAATCAACTGCCCGGGTAGCTCAGTCGGTAGAGCATTGGACTTTTAATCCAAGGGTCCAGGGTTCAAGTCCCTGCTCGGGCGAACGTTATATTTTGTTTTTTTTTTTTTTTATATTTTTTATGCTTTTACATGTTCTTTTTTGATCATAATATAAGTGCCGACGTAGTCGCGTAGAAAGAATGAAAGAAGTTTAGTGGCTAGGAAAACGTCTTGAACTATATGAGTTTTTCTTTTAACTAGACCCGCGACCGACAATAAAAACTTGAATTCAAATAGAAATCGTACAGCAGCCTAACGTCTAATTAAACCCTCATGAAATTAGCACCTTTTATTTGCTTTTCCACTTACGCTCACGTCGTGGATATACCCAAATTGTGTGAAACATACTTGAACTGCTATCTGTGTCTGTAGCGGAGGCCTGCATATCGCTATCTGTATCTATGTTTTCTATATACTCAGCTATTTGTATGCATGTATGTATCTGTGTGTCTATTTGCTAAACTACGGCACATAGCCAGTCACAGCCACACACCTCGGCTGGGCATGTGAGCAAGGTTTTGTTCATGGATACGCCTAAGAATTTTGACACACTTTGTTGCCCTGGCCATGCGGCATACGAGAACACATTCAAGTTGAACGAATACATAGAAACCAGCTAGCGTTAGAGTAGAAGAATAAGATGCTCTGGCCCAATATAGATGCTGGCTTGCTGTTGGGTGCCAACTGAACTAGAAAACGAATGCGTTTAATTAGCATTCATTACGACAAATCATCAAATTGACTCAGCTGAAGCGTTGCAACAATAAACCCAACGACGGCCGCAGCCGAGAAACCGAACTAGTTACTGTACAATACGTTCGCGTTAATCTAAAAAATAAACGCTAATATTTGTATGATAAACCAGAGCCAAAGGTTTTCCAAAACTGTTCCATGACGTTGCCACTAGACGAGAAAAGAGAAATCGACCAGTTGCATTTCTCTGACTGTACACACAGTATATCAAGGCTACGTCTAAATTTTCCAAAAATAAAAGATGTAATGAAGAAAGGCCATTTTCACTGCATGCCTTTGGCAATTGCAGCAATGCTTCAGGTAGAATTACCAAAAAAGAACATTGCAGGAAATATGGGCCATAAATTAAAAAATTACTAAACAATGGCTCAAATATTTCTTGTGTTTTTCTTGTTCTTGAATTTTAGCGAGAATCGCAATGGTTTCCAGCATGCTCTCAGGGCTGCGAAAAATTGCCAGTTAGTCGGTTTATAAAACTTTTTTAAACCTAGGCAAAATATTTAATTTTATTTGTAATGCCTAATATCGAAAATAAGTATATGTACATGTGTATGAAACAAAAGTATTTAGAGGGGCTGGGTCCGCGCATTAGAAGCCAGTAATTATTGCTTACATATGCCTTTGCTTTTGGGATATGTAAATATATGTTATCTTACAGTGTTCCATCGTTATTAGCATCATGTAATTATCAATGAAACAAATTCGAACTTAATGAGCGCATTAACGCTCTCAAGTTGAGAGCCTCGAGTTGTGGGCCACTCGACACCTCGTCTGGTAGCGCTGCCGAGCTGGGGTTTACTTGTGGATAGCAGCAGCCTGATTAATGAGGCTTTAAATATCCCACTTTGATTTCATTTTGAAAGACGCGGAGCGTGCAGCAAAGAAGTTTCATTGACTCCAGTTTTGGTGAGCATGCACCGAAGGTTACAGCGATTCGCAGCCCCGTAAATTCTACCGCTCCCATTGCCTTTCTGCTCGGCGAGAGTCCTTGCAGCGCACGCACACGCAAATGTATTGGACAATTCAATTTGGAAACAAAATCCACAAAGTCTACACTCATCCATTGCTGCTCTGGGTGCTCTCCTCTCCCAGGCAGACACGCTCAAACACACACAAATATGAGCACACGCATACATATGAACATGTACATGTACAAGGAGGCATGTCCTGGAAATTGAATGAATTTTAATACACCTTGAGAAAATTAATTGATTTAAATCGTTAAAGTATTAATATTATTGTTGGTTGTATCTGATGTTAAGTCTAGTGCTAAACTTTTCACATTTTGTATTTATTTAAAAACGAACCAAACAACGAGGCGATTCATTTAAATACCTTTCTGTATTAAGCTAAACCCTGAATCCCCGTCATTGTAAAAATCCTATCATTGCAACTACCTCTCCAATCTAAATACTATGTAAGCTGCAAAGAATTGTAAAAAATACTCTATTTCACCTATATTAGTGAATTCGTAGCGCAGAATAAAACAAATTGAAATTACAAAGTCACCCAGCAGACCTTCTGCTGCATTAAGTTCTTACAGATAAATCCATTGCGCGTATATTCTATATAACTAAGCTACTGAAGCATATAAATCGTGGATGATTCGGGCCTTACAAAAGCTCTTGACAATTTTATCAATAATAAAACTGATATTAGTATTTTTTGATCTGCAAATTAATAGCTTCACAATGTTTCCACATGCTGAAGTACGGTAATCTGCTTACATTCATTTTTTCTAAGTGTATTCATTCTCGCGCTCTCCCACTCGCACTCGCTCTTTAACGCTAGGTGCTAGGTTGTTGTGTTACTCACACACAGACCCACACACACAAACACACGCCAGCTCACATGCACGCACGCACACAAAGGCAGCAACATGGCTGTTATCAACTTTAGCAAAAGCACCGTTTGCCTGCTGTTGTTGTTGTCGTTGTTGTTGTCGAATCTCGCGCGCACCCAGAAAGAAATTCAAGCATGATAAAATACAGTGAAAGGCACACAGTTTGTAACATGCTAGATATTTTGATTATATATCACATGTTTTTTTGTATGCATATAATGTGAAAATCACGGAATAGAGTTCGGAAATAACGAGAGAAGTTAAATTATATGAAAATAAGTTAAACGCAACTGAGGCACATTTTACACAATACTGAAATTTAAATCTAAAATCTGCTGAAAACTCATGTACTTTATATTTGTATACAGCTAAAAACACATGCACTTGCTTTTTCTTCATAATTTCCACAGTTTTTTCTTTAGAGAAGTGCCCCTCCAGAGGCGCAAAGCGCGCACTCGTTTCACACCACATGCCCGAAATTTCCAGCAGGGTAACTAAGGCTTGGAGGGTCGCATTCTCACTGGGTTTTAGCTGCGGCCATGCCGGGCCAACTGACTTTAGTTTGAAATTTGACGCCGAGCGCAGCAGTTCGCTAAAAACGAGAGCGCGGCCATTGTCGCTGCCTCTGTCGCTGTCGCCGTCGCTGTCACCGTCAGCGCCGCCGTCGCCGCTGCCGTCGCTACAAGCATATCCTGCAGCCAGCGGCTGCCCAGGATGCTGGCAGCGCGTTTGAGACTCAAACTTCAACAAAGCGCAAACTGTTAACGTTAAATCGAATTGACGAGCTTCTCGTGGACTTAGCCAGCATGCCAAAAAGCGGCCGAAACATTGGCTCGGATGGTCAGCTGACGATTTTGTATTTGCATCGCGACCAGGTAAACGGCTCTAATGGCCGCAGGTGAGTGCCTTATTAAATTGCTCGAGTGCAACTAAAATACGAAAAAAAAGAGAACATATAAGAACAGGAGCCCAAATTTTAGTTTGGGCCAATGCGAAGCTGGCCATTTGTTTGTACGCATGTGCCAGAATTGGGGCTCAGTCGTGGTGCTGCTGGCGCCACCGCCCCCTGACCCAAACTTAGGACAGAGCGCGTCTGTCCTGATTTTGACTCGTCGCCACTGGGTATGTGTGTGTGTGTGTGTGTATGCGTGTTTGTGTGTGTTGCGCGCGCCCGGAAATGTGCAAAGCAGCCAACGCCAGCGCCTTTCATCCACTTTTCATTTGCGCAGAAAGAGCACCACCCGCACCCCCAGGCCCAGGTCCGCACCACGCCGCAGTTTCAGCTTCGTTGTCGCGCTATTATCAGCAGCAGCAGCAACAAAAACAGCCACCCCAAGCCTGTTTCTATTCGCGCTATAAAACACTTGTCCCGCCATTTAAAGCATGGGTTAAGTAGTATACCGAAATATTAGTGGCAATCGGCAATTGCCAAACGTCGACAGCTGCCAACACCCCGCACCCCACACGCACGCCCGCACACCCACACGGCGGCCCGCTCGAAGAAGGCAGCAGGGCAAGTGTTAAGCTTGGACGCAGTCAAAGTAGAGTTGCAGAGATGACGATGACCCAACCCGAAATTGCAACCCTGCGCTGGCAACGGCTGCATTTAATGTGTGTGTGTATGTGTATGTGTGTGTGTGCGTAAGGTGTGTGTGCGTGTGTGTATATGTGCGCACAATATGGCGCAAAGCCTGAAACCCACATTTGACTAAGGTCACAGGACTCGGGGCAACGGCTAAAGAGTCGCATTTGCTGCAGCTGCCAGCACTTTGACTCCTTCTCCGAGTGTGTGTGTGTGTGTGTGTGTGTGCGTGGCAATCTGGACGCCTTGTCCGCGTGTGCATCTACACCAATTACGAGGCACTTGGCTAAACGGCGCCTTTTGTGCTCCCAGCTTTCCAAGCCATCAGCTTAATGTGTGGAAAATTATCCCGTTTCTGGCAACGCTCAAACATTGCTGTCAACTGAATTGTGGCGCTTTTTTGCGTTATGCAAATTGACCAACAACAACAACAACAACAAAATAAAAAAAGAAGAAGAAAAACCCCGGCACCTAAACAATTAAGTTTGTCACTGGGCCAATCGCTTTTATGGTTATTTTATGCATTCGCTCATCTAATTATTGAACTCTTTGGCTTTACGCGTATTTTATGACAAGTTTAGTCTTGACGCCAACTCGTTGCCGGCTAAAGATTCGAGGCCCTCTTCCTCCTTCTTCGCCTCCTACACACCCTCTGCCATAACTGACTCTGTTTGTTGACCTGAATCCGCTGTGTGTGAGTGTGTGTGTGTGTGTGTGTGTGTGTGTGCGTGTGTGTGTATTCACACACAAAGTTATGAGTATGTTTTTATCGTTGTTGGTTATTCAAATATTAACATAGACCACGAAATGCATGCAATTCCTATGGATATGGCCTGAATTCTGTGTACCTATTAAAAACACAAAAACATATCGTACAGCATGTGCATTTTTTTATTGGACCTGCTCATGCAAGGGCATACTAAATGGGAAATTTCTGAAATTTTTGAAATTCTTCCACTGTATCCCCTGCTCATGAGTCACATAATAAAGGGGAAATGATTTAAGAGAACAGCTTGTTTATTTTAATAAATGAAAGGCTAAAATGATTTTATATTAAATTTATGACTTATATAATCGCTTTTTATTTTTTTTTTTGGTTGACTTAAAAAGTAATCAAATTATTTATGATAATTAACACATTATAATGCGTATAAATGCCAAGCGAAATCATTCCAAAGGCAAAACAACTCATTAACATGTGGTCAGGTGTTCCTGAAAACACTTTCCATACGTATTTTGTATGAGGAGGATTTTTTAATTCCTTTAGCTGTTGACCGCAGCTAAAATTCTACACAATTCTATGAGGGCTCTGTTGTAAACAAATTTATTTATCTTTCCTTATCACTCTTTAAATAAATGTTGTAGATAGTGCAGACAGTTGTGTTGATACTGGATATGTCAGGCTTCGCAGGTTTGTTAGATTTTTCTTAGTAAAAGTTATCAGCACTACAAATATTTAAAAAAGAAAAGTTGCTTTAAAAATTGCAAAATAAAGTACAAAATGAATGTCAAAGACAAAAATCATCTTATTTAAGGATTACCTCCTCTACAATGCACATTAAAGAGGTACAGAGTTTAGTATGTGAGAAAACTGAAAACGTTAAGAAGCTATTAGAGGAACTGGTAAGAATGCACGACTAGAAGATACCCTTCAAAATTTAAACAAATATGATACAAGGTTTTTTAATGGTACAGTCAATATCGACTATGCTAGTCAAGAATATACTTACATTTAGAGGGTAGCAGATGTCTGCATCTTTTTGTTGCAGTGTATGAAAAACACAAGGAAACATCTAAAAATTATTTGAAAATATATCGACTGCCATGCAGTGAGAATCGCATCCCTAATCAGAGGGGTAAATGAACCACTGAATTTTTTAGCCCCTTCAGAACCGAACAGTGGGAACTGCCTTTCGGTTGCACTTTTGGTTGAATTCCTGGCAGACTGCACTGACATATTTATTTGAATTTCATGCAAATTTCGTGGGTCGGAACTGCAGCTGCTCGGGAGAGCTTGTTCAGAGCGGCGACATGGGTTTTTCTGGCCTCCCAGTGCGCGGGCTCAAGCGTTGCGCGCGCTCATTTTCATTAAAAGCCCAAAGATAATATAAAAAGGCAGGCGCGTATTTTGTAAACAACAAACAGGAACTTTGGCAAAGGCACCGCCACGCCAGCGACATCATCAGCAGCGGCAACCGGTATAAGGCTACACGGCGTACAAATACAGATACAGATACGCTGCACAGATACAGATACAGATACAGATACAAAATGCCGCAACTTGCAGGTTGAAAAAAAAACAATACAAATACATATAGAAATTCAACTACAAATACGGCTCGCGGCTTCCCGGCTAAAGGTGAGGTGAACCGTTTTGAAATTCTTTTATTTCTCTTTAACTTCTACCTGCAACCATTTTTGTCCATTTCTCGGGAACAACAACAGCAAAAACAGCAATAACGAGAACAACATCAGTGAAATATTTCGCGCTCTGAAACAGAAACCGAAAATCGAAACGGTAACAACAACAACAACAACAACAACAAGACAAGACAACAAAAGCAACAACCTTGGCCCTAAGCTCTCTCTCTCTCTCTCCTCTCGCTGGCTTTCAGATCCAATCGTCGAGATGCAAACAAATAAATGTGGTGAGAAGCCTGCAATTCGCAGCTAAGCACAGTGAAGCAAACCATTTGAAAATGTGCATTAGCTGACACTTTCCCAGTGATTCTTTAGCTCAGGGACACTGTCGCCTGTCGGCCGTTGTATAAATGATTCCCGTTCCCCGTTTTTGATTTATGTGCGAAGTTGTCTTCTCTCTGTGTGTCGTTTAAATCGCCAGTCATTGCCCCGTTTTTATTTTATTTTATTTTTTTTTTTTTGCGGGGGGAAGCGCACATTTTTGACTTACCTTTTGTGCACTTCCGTTCGGCTTTACTGTAAATGCATTCAACGAGAAAAATGTGAGATTTGCACAATGAGAAGCACACATTCCCATATCACACAGCTATTTACTTAGTCTGTACTGTGTAAATTCGTATACTCATGTATGCATGTGTGTATGTATTTATGCATGATAAATGCTTGTGCATTTGTGAGTCACTGATAAAAATAATAATTATCAACGCAACATTGCCAAGTAAATTCCACCTTCGATTTAATCGGTCTTTCTCCAAATTTAATTCGCTTTCATCATGTACATATATCGAAGATAAGAATATACAATAATATTGGGTATATTCAGAAATTTCATGGTTTATACGAAGTAATCGCTGTTGGATTGGTTGTGTGTATTTATTAAACTTAAAATTTAAATATATCATTTTGAAGTTGGAAAAAGTGCAGCTAAGATATAAATAGATAATATACCTATAGCAGGTATCTTTTTTTTTTAATTTTTGCATATAATAGTGTATATTTGTTTTTTTTTTTAACACCACATTGCGTTAATAAATAATGTTAAATGAAAACCAATTTGGTAGAGGTTTGACAGAGATACGCAGTTTAAAAATTAGGAAATATCGAGATATTTCATATAAATATTAAATATTACCCCATAGTTTCTTTGAACTAGAATAGGAAATATAACAAATTTAATACACAACTTAAACTCGTTTATCCCTAAGTGCGCTACGTTTTACGTTTTCTATTTAATTTTTTTGGTTTTAACAAAACGTGACTGTTTAATTTTGACCTTCAGATTACGCAAAACATAAATTAACAGCTTCATAAGAAACAGAAACGCAATATTTTTGGTGACGTAAAAAGTACATAAGGTCTTGAATTTTACTGGGAATAATTAGTTGAAAGAGCTTAAAAGTGATGAAAGCACAATCATATTCAGATTTTCAGCAATTATATTCATATTTGCCTGAAAGTGGTTATTGAATTAAATATTACATTTCAGAAATGAATCATTTCTGAATTCTATTTGCAATTTTACTGTTTGATTAGTCGATTATAATTTGCACAAAAAAGACGTCGACAACATTTCCATTGACCGTCAGAAATGGGAAGCGCAATTGCCAGTATTAGCCAGATCCGAAGAGTGTTAACAACGCGTTCCACGTGAAATCAATTAGCATATTAAACGGCAATGGGTCTGCGGTCGGTCGGTCGGTCGGTCGGTCGGTCTGCGGTCTATGGATCGGTTCGGGCGGTTCGGGTTCCGTGAGGTTGGGGATGATGTAATGCATTTTCGCAAACTTCAATTTGGCGAAGATGCGTTAATTTCCCAAGGTTAGTTAATTATTAGTATTTAGAGCACTGCGCCAGTAGCCAGTGGCCAGCGATACGAATCGTTCTCGTTTATCTTAATGTGCGGCTCGGAACCAACCACCGGGAGCAGTGCAGAGGACGAAAGGCAATGGCAGCAGCCCCTGCTCATACAACCAGCTGCTACACACCCTGTTCCCTATCACACTCTCTCTCACCCTCTCTCTCTATATATATATATCTCTCTCTCTCTCTCTCTTTCTCACCCTCTCTCTTTCTTTGGCCTGCTTTTGTGGATTGTGTGTATACAGTTTGGAGAGGCAATGAGAGAGAGAGAGGATTAAAAGGAAGAGCGTGTGAGAGAGGGAGGGAGGGACAGAGAGAACGCAGCCATTGAGGCTGCAAAAAAGGACAAAGGCAACCACCAGAAACAGACAAAGAAGCAGCGCAGTCAATGAATATGTGTGCGTGTGTGTGTGTGTGAGCAAGACAGCGAAATAGAGAGAGAGAAACAGAGAGAGAGAGAGCGTGTGTGCGAGGGGTGTTAGAAGTCGTTTCGCCTGCCTTTGTTTACGCAAGATTTGTTGCCATTACAGGACCTAATCCGGGGTCTCAGTTGCTGCCTACAGCCTAGCAAAGGTTTTTGACTTTGCTGGCTTGACTTTGGGCCCAGGGGCGCGCCCCTTGCTGCAGCTTAGGGGCGGCTTATTTAAGTTTAGTCCTAGACGATTAGGGCTAATGAATAACGTTAAAAACTCATTAATTAATTGACTGGAAATCGCTTTGCTTCACAGGACACACACACGCACACACAGGATTAGCATCCATATATTACAATACCCAACGACCTTGCACAATGGCACAATGATTTGTTCCATATTTCAGTCGCTCGTCCTGCAGCTGCCCTCCTCCTCCTCCTCCTTCATTATTCAGCAGTATTGCGAATGCTTATGCTGAATCATCACTGACAGACGTGGCCAGCGGGTGTGGGGGCAGCAGCATGAACAGCAGTGGCGGTGGCAAGTGGCGCTGTGGGGCTTACCAAAGGCTTAGCCACATGGCGCCAACATCGTCGCCGACTGGCCTAATCGACGCTGGCGTCTTTAGAATGCAAACAAATTTGGCTGTAACTGGAATTGGCAGAGTTCCCCCTAAGCTGGACGCATGGCAGCTCAGAAATTACCTGATTGATTCGTGGTCCCAATACAAATAATACGGACACGCTTACACACACGCACACACACACAGATACACCTAATATCTATCTATCATTCATTTAATGTGTTTGTTTCTTATCACAGACGCTGACAACGACTAAAAGGCAAAGTCTCCGATATGCCCGGACTCGATATCGATATGTAGAAAGTGCCTCTAATCCGCGTCCAATCAATTAGATACATGAAGCGCTAAGAACATGCACAAGACATTGGAAGACAGCGTTATCTTATCGAGCATTGGGAAATAGATTTTTGGGGCCGGGCCACCTAATCTTGCGCCTCCACCTGGCCGGCACTGGCAACGGAACGCCTTCAGTTGCTGCCTCGCTACGCAGCTGAAGACAACACGCCGCCAGCCAGGACACACAGTGCATGTGGCTGCTCCAAGGACTCACTCGCTGCTCTGGCTGCTGCTGCCGTTGGGGTTCGTGACTGCGCCCCACTGCGGCGACTCGGAGCTTGCAACGTGCTTCAATATAATTAGCGACAAGCACACACACACACACACACACACACACACACACAAACTTTGTGAGCATTGTAATCATTTTTATGGGTCATTTCATAATTTGGCATCACGTGTGGCACGACACACAAATTATAGACGCAGCTCTGTTCAAATTGTTTCTGCAAATTACAACTCACTTTTTACAGGTTACACCTGTGTGTATTGCCACGCGTCTAGGTTTCACTTTGTTCCACGTCCACCCTGTAGATCCGAATTTGTTGTACACTAGTTTTAAGGACAAATTCGGTTCTAGAGAGGTTTCTGTGGCTCATTGTCCAGCGAATATGTGAATAAGTGAACATGTGAATAGTGAATATGTGAATAGTGAATATGTGAATAGTGCATTGAATTAAGTGTCTCAATCAGTGTTCTCTATTCGTAAGACTTCAACTTTAACAATTTCAAGGCCCCACTGATTGATTGGCTATATTGTATATATCTCTTTGCACGATCTTTAGATAACTGTTCTGATTTGCTGACGTTTTTACCTATAATAAATTGTGCTGTGTCGGTTCCAGGTCTAAATCTATAGATAAGAAGTTAAACTAAGCAACTATACACTGGCATGCTCTATGATTATATTACTATATTACTATATTACTATATTATTTAAATAAAAATTAAAAAAAAAATTATAATTATTTGTGTGTATTGCTAAGGTCTATATTTTTATTTAAATCTTATTTCTACACAAGAATAAGCTAAATATCTTATCGCAGTTCAAATGTTTGATTTAAGTTTTATTTATTTATTTTTATTATTATTTATTAACATTTCTAGTGTAAATAATGTATTAACTATTGTGTATTACCTTTTTAGCTGTGTTCTCTTCTTAAAGAAATGAATAAAACGTATATTTTATTAAAGAATATTGTATATTAAAAATGCTCCAGATAAGACATAGTTACTTACTTATAAGGTATTTGAGCTTTATTGAAATTATAATATATATATATATATAACAATGCTGATTCCCACAAAAAGTGTTGCATCGAACACACAAATATCAAATTTTTGTCGAGTGTCTTGCAGTCAGTTTTTTTTCAGCTCTTTTGCTGACTGCAATTTATTCGCTGTGCCGCTTGAATTTACATACGAAATTTTGCATACAAATTGTCATTACGAATCGTTTGGCAGGAGCTGGCGAGGAGTGAGTACCCGATTGAGTACCCGTGCTCGGCATTTGGGTCAATCGTCTGCCGATGGCTCGTTTCGTGGCTCGTTTTGGATTTTTGCTGAGCTTGTGCAAATGGCCGTGCACTTATTGCCATTTGCATATGCCGCCCGAAACCACATCCTGCGAGGGACTGGTACCATCTGCCCTGTCAACGACGACTGTCGACTGCGGAGGGTCAGCTCAAAATTTGTCGAGTCGCAGCCATAAGACGCTTATCTAGGGAATCCACGCGTTTCAACCAATTACAGATTTTCACATTTTAATAGACTTGTTTCTCGGTTCGCTTCGGTGACTGTACACATGCTACCTGGGCGCGGAACAAAGGCGTTAGTCAAGTAATTTAGATATCGAAGGAACTCTCGTATTATTAATTGTAGATAGCAAACTTAAATGATGGGCCTCTGTTCCCATGACACACAAATAGTTCATAATTATTTGATACCAGCTGATATATATAATCTTTTGTCCACTTTTGATAATGACCAAAATGATAGAAGCATTGTGTAAGAGTTTTTTATAATACAAAAACGAAAACCTTGCACATGGCAACACATGCAACAAGGCACCTGAAATTGCGTGTTGAAGAATATTCAAAGCAAAGCAATAAGCCTTTGAATTGAAGTTGATTCTATCCTCAAAATGCTAATTAAAGCATATTTATTTGATATACATCTATATCACATAGATGTGAATGAAGATTCTAAGTGCCATTTGTCACCTCGATTATGACGCAAATAATATAAGAGATTACACTTTATTATACTATATGCTTTGGCTCTAATTACAAAAACAAACAGTTCGTTAAATTTAAATGCTGATATGATAATTTCAATTTTGAAATTTTCGCTTCACATGCTGCCATATAATTTAAATTAGGCTAATTCGATTAACATTCACCCGTTAATTGGCTGTTTCCCGCAAGCGACTCCCCTAAACTGGGGTCCCAGAGGGAGGGACACACCAATATAAAATTATTAAAGTATTACTAAAACTTGTATAGTCTTGATTTTTTCTTTAAATTTTAATTCCCACTTTCTTTTATTTTAAGAACAACTTATGAGCATAAACTGAATAAATGCTGGGAGAGGTATTAACTCTCTATGTTAATTACAAATTACAAATATTTCCCTTTTAATTTTTATATTATAAACAATATTTATAACAAATAAATATGATATTGTACATTCCTTTCTGCTTAATTTTTCATACAATTTATTAAGTGGAGCAAACATTCCCGACGAGCTAGAATATAAATACATAGAAGTATAAGCTGGAAGTGAATTGCCTGATACTTTAAGCTTCGCAGCAAACTTTCTCTTGCAAGTAAACGGCTAGTTTACTTACAATCTGTGGCACGCACCTGATGCCATACAGATCTGCGATCTAACCGAAACAGAGTTCAATCTCTTCAAAGCAAGACTCTTCGCCGGATGGCAGGAGTTCCATAGTACGTGCGCAAAGGCATCTTCTACAGAGATCTGCAGATCCCCTGGCTCGATGAGCAGATTAGGATTATATAACATTCGGCTAGCCACACACGCCAATAATCTTGCCCGCATCCTTCAAGGTGTCCGTTCCATCAGGAGACTAAGGAGGCGAACTCTTGCCCAGATGCTCCATCCCCTGTTCCGACCACCCATCCCCGGGGCGACGCGGCCACCTCGCCTCAGCAAGCTTATCAACTATTTAGAGCCTTAAATCTAAAAGCCTTCTACATAATTTATAAAAATAATAATAATAATAATGGATTGCTTGGATTATCCAACACAAATAAATTTCTTATAACTTGTCGCTGTTAATTTCAACAGAAGTTCGCACTTATCGATAAACACGTAGACTTGGTAGCCGATAAGCAAGAAAGAGACAAATATAGTACATAGAGCAGTGCAGCTATACTCGTACACAGGGTTGTTGTCCATGCTGTGTACTGTGGATAATATGTACCCCGTTACTATTGGCCAACAGATGGCGCTAAATATGGTACATTTTTATAGTCAACTTATATAAAATATATACCTTAAGCTAAAAAAAAAAATCGAGATCTTACCAATGCAGTTACAAATGTTCTTAAAAGAAAAAAGTCACAAATGTATGGCCAACACATTTGCATTAAATATTTGTAATATGTATTTCTCTATTGAAAATCCTTCAAGGAATCGCAATATCAGATGTGCAACGATAAGCATGAAGATCTCTTCAATATAGTTTTCCGAGTCGTATATAATGAAAATATGTTTCAATCTATGCCATAATATTGTAAAGACAACAAATAAATGTAATATTATATTCTTATTTTTGGATGTATATTGGCTTAGAATCGAATATGGATTCATTATAAACATTATACTTATATTATGCATGGATATTGGTAAAACGCTTTTTTTAAAATGTAGCTATAGCTCATATCTTTCATATAAGGCCAACCCAGCTGACAAAATGCGTTGTCTTGGAAGGCTTTTCGAGTGACGTTGGCCATTTTGGCTGGCAGCATCCAAAAGAAATGGAGTTGAGTTGGGATGAGAAGGGAAGAGGAGAGAGAAACAGTTGGTTGCTAGTGCGAACATCTTGAAAACCTGTCAGTCAAATTTGATGAAGGTTTCGAACGCAGCTCGCCTTTTAAATGTTTTCGGCTCATTTCGTTATGTTGTTGTTGTTGTTGTTACCCGGGTTGTTCGTGTTGCTGTTGCCCATGCTGGCCGTTTTGGGCCAACCTACGTTTCACGGGCTTAAACGCATTTTAAAACAGGCAACGGACGCGGCAGTAGGTAAAGCTGATAACGGAATCATTTTTCTAGTTTTAAGACGCACAACTCGACACTTTAAACACCCAGTATCCAAGCGCCCACCTCCGAATCTCTGCACCATGAATTGGTCGGCAGGCTTCCCTTTTTTGTGTAGCCCAAAGTGGTCACTGTTGGCTTCTGGAATGCGAATGTGAATGTGATTTGCGCGTCCAGTCTAGTGTCGACATATGTCACGTCGTTCAGTCCTGCCCCCTTACACTAAGGCAACCCTCATCTGAGGCCCTGCTCCAAATCCAACTCCAACTTCAACCCACATGGCCAGCCCCTCGCCGGGTTTGGCTGCTGTCCGGCGGACTTGCGTGCTCTCAGCAACTGCTTAAGCGTTAATAACGAATGGACATTGGTCAAAACTCAACTCGTGCTGAAATTAGTCAGCTTTGTATCCCGTTTAATTACTTCGGTACATATCAACACTTTGTCAAAGTGCCTGCCTGTCCCAACAAGGTGTGGGTGTGAGTCCCAATGCGTGTCGCACCCACAAGTTCTCGTCCTGCTTTTAATTGTCATTGCCTTTGGAAGGAGTCAGCGCGAATGCCACGTGTGAAATGGCCAATGATAATTACTTTCCTACTGTTCTTTTATTCATGAGTCGTGCTTGCCAGTAAGCATTTGTTTTCGTTTAATGGATTCCATTTGATAAGTCAAAGTGCACTTGACGGAGGGTTGGGTTCTGTTAACTACAACTTCCCCTAATTACTTCAAATGCCCGACTCAAGGGGCTATAAAAAGAAAGCTAACTACATTAGCTCGATACATAACGGATCTGTCAGTAATCTTTAATAGAATTAATTGGCATCTCATGAAAATCTTAGTTTACCTTCTTTTTATGCTGTTTAAAATTATATTTATGTTGGTTAACCTTAAATAAGTGCAAATCTTCTTAATTTCATTCTTTTTCTTAAAATAATTTCAGAGAATTGCATTAAAATGAAATTTGTTTCCTCACTGCAATCATTTTTCTTTTTTTTTATATAAAATTATTTATTATGTTTTAAGAAAAAAGAACTTTTCTTTTTCTTTAATTAAAAATATGTTAGAAAATTCAGCAGTTATTAAAAAAAAATACTTAAGCAATATTCTTTAACGTAGATTTTTCGCAGCTTGAATTAATTAAGAAACAGTTCGAAGATAAATTATCAGCTTTGTAAAAGTACTTTAATACACAATTATGATTTATAAACCAAAAGCTTTTGAACAAATTTTTATTATATAGTTATTTCTAGAGTCCGCGAAAGCCTGCGTAACGATCCAGACTTGTTCGAATAAGCCGCTAGGCTTGGCGCAGCATCATCTAAGCTAACTTGTTGTCAGATGATTTCATACAATAAACTTTATGTAACAAGAACGTTTCCAATTTGTTTTTCAGCTTATGTAAATATTCTCCAGCTCATTTTTAAATTATTTCTATATACTTACCTATACTTTATCGATCTGACAATGCGTGGCTTCTATGTATGTACCCCCAGATTCTTGATTAAATAAATTAAAAAACAAAAATGTTTTCTATATAGACCTGTTACGCTAACTTCTTGGATTTATAAAGCACGAGGGATTTAGGAAAACTAAGAAATTAGCTAATGGAATGCGCATCTAAAATGGAAACATATTTGGTCAACCTGGCTGCTGACAGTGGATTGGAAACTCAGTGAGGCATTGTTTTCACTTGAAAACTTACTTTACGCAAAATTCGACTGAATCGGGTGTGTGTGGTTGTTGCGTTGTGTTGTGCTGTGCTGTGCTGTGTGTGTGTGTGTGGTGTGCCTGCTGGCGCAGAAATGGAATCGAAACGCTGGAGACGAGGCGGATTATGTGCCCAAGTGTAACTAAAGAGAATAAGGGCGAAAATCAACGAATCATTAATCAATCCTTTCATGATGTGACGCGGTGCGTGTCCTTTTATGTGTCAAAAAAAAAAGAAAACGAAAAACCGTCGAGGAAAAATGTGGGGAAAATGAAAACACGCTCGCACTCACACTTTCAGTTGCACAGCGGAGAAAGCGAAAAGCAGCATAAAAATAAAAATAAAAAGAACAAAATAGCAAAAGAAAAAGAAAAAAGAAAAGTATCTTTTTGCATGAGTTTGACAGACAGAGCGACAGATACGCAGGCTGGTGCGAGCGGCGGGTGGCGAGAGAGAGAGTGGAGTGGAGCGGAGCGGAGAGAGAGGAAAGTGGTTGAACTGGCACAGGGATGAGCCGCGTGGCAAGTAGAAAATGGCGACAATATTTGCCGAAGGATGCGCCTATTTACATTTTGAGGTCGTGTTGATTAGCTGAGTGCGCATGGAGTACCCCCTCCAACCAGAGCCAAGCCCCAAAGCCTGCCTCCAGCACGGCCAACCGACAGCATCTCAGCGGACAACGCCACACGCAACTGACAGCACGGGCGGTCGATAAGAAATGGAATTATGCTAGAGCGGGCGAGGGATGGGTGACAAAACGTGGGCTGTCAACTTGCTGTCCGTCAACTTGGTGGCTTAAGGTGGCCCAGCGAGCGCGGGTGAGGATGAGTTATGGTGCTTGGCTGCTCGCCTGTACGCCGGCTAAGCAGATGCAGCTCCTCTCGCTCGCTGGCAGATGCAAGCGTCTCGCAGCTCTCACATGTGCCAAGCAACGCTTATCGCAGTGCTCAGCGTCTGTCCAGGAAAGTCTTTCTTTCACGTCTCGTACGCACATCACGTGGCCGAGAGATAGAAAAGTGACAGTTGCCGGAACAGAAGACATGGTGAAATCTCAAATCTGAAACCCAGGCAACAGCCCACGGATATGCAGAGATGCAGGCGTAGAAACATTGCAACCGCCGGACAGACCGAAAAGTAAGAGACGCAGACGGAGACGGCGATGGCGATGGCGATGGCGACAGAGACGGAGACGGAGACCTACATCAATGCGTGAATATGGAGCAGATCATTAATTATGCGCAAGACGAGAAGACAACGGGCCGGTTCAGACCAGGCCCGACAAAAACAGAAAAACAAACGTGCATTTTTAAGACCGAGGGCGAGCCGATTTATCTGACAGTTTCGTATTGAAAAGTTTTTGCTCTTCCTGTGGATTTCTTGAAAAGTGAAAGAAGTGCCCGCTAGTAATTCTTTTTCCTTCTTTTTTTTTTTTTTGATTCCCTCGAACTGATCATTTGTTTTCTTCGAGTCGAGAGTAGAATATACTTATATGTACATATATATATATATAATACAGGCATGTAAGCCAAGAGCACACCTCCCAATGTGCACTCAATGGACACAAACAATAACAATTCGATTTGGTATTATTTCAGCTCTTTTTTGAATTTGTAACGATTATTGATAATTGAGCTGTTGCGTTCAACAGTTTTTTTTAACAGATGCATTCATTTTGATAATTTTTATATAGCGCTGGATATTTTTACTAACGGTACGAAACTTGATTATGTCAATTAAAATGAATGATTAAAATTTTTAAAAATGATAAAAACAATAATAATTCTAAAAATTAAAAATTAATAGCCAATTATTTATTTGTAATAATACTAATAAAAATATTAATTCCAATAATAAAGCTAGTATTAAACATACAAACTAAAAACAATGATAGTTATAATAGCTATAGCAATAATAATTAAAAATAATGTTAATATTAATATTTCAATAAAGAGCGTCAATTTAAATTAAAAACTAATTTTGGAATTTTCCAAATTCCATGTTTTAAATTTGCAGTAAAGATAAGGGTTTATAACAATGAAAAATATACATAAATAAATATAATATGGAACATGCGCCAATCGAATTCAAATTTTTTGCTGAATTAAGATTAAAAATTTAATATTTGATATTTAACAACTTCTCTTATTTATATAAATACATCTTGGAATCAAATAATAAATAAATCAAAAATAAAGACTATAATATCCTGTCCCAATATTAATTTGCTTAAATAGAAACAATGATAGAAATGTTTTGGCTCGAGTCGAATATTTATAATGCTATGCGAGCATCAGGGCTGTGTATATCTAATGAGCAGTGCACAAATGTAAAAATGTTAAAGTCCGTCAAATTGTGAGCTGTCATTAGTTGATAGTTTTGGACGGATTATATAAGGTTTGAAAGCCTGTTTAACTTAAGGGGTGTTAGTTAAGAGGTGTAAAAATAAATATGAAATAAAAACTCCCCGAGTTAATGTTAGTGGCTGTCTAGTCTTGAATCGATTAAATCGACTCAAATACTGAATCATCAGGTGCAAATGAATCAGGCGGAAAAGTAAAAATCATGGAAAATGCTCAAGTTCGTGACTTGTGCAAGTGCAAAAAGTGCAACTTGGCCAGAGAGCGATTAGGCATGCGAAAGGCAAATTTCTGTTCATTAATTAAGTGGCAAGTTGCGGGTTCTACAATCTAAACACCAGCTCGCATCATCATTATGACAACAGACGAACGCCAAATTAATTGCTCAATTGTGCAGCTTAATGATAATTACGGGGAAGTGCTAAACTAACTAAACGGCTTATGCAACTGCAGCAGGGAGTCGCAAGTCGAGTGGCCTTTCGGAAAGCCTGGAAAGCAAGCGCAACTGAAGCTGAACTTCGGAACCTCGGCTGAGGGGCCCTTGCACACTTGCCAGTCAATTAAAAAAACATTTATTAGCCGAGCCACTGCACAAAGCTGTTAACAAAGCCATTTTGGCCATTCAGGCCGAAAATGAAAACCATTCCGTTCTCAAAGGTGTCTAGGCCCCAGATGTGAGAGTCCAGCTAGAGGCTCAGCTTGTTGTCGAAACAGAAAAGCTATAATTGATGATTGAGGCAGGACACACACACATACACACGTACACACACACACACACACACACATGTGAGAGTGCAGCTAGTCGCTGCTGGACAGCATGGAGCCCACATGCAACTCCGGTCTCGATCTGGGCTCTGTTGTTGATTTCACGCATGGAACTCAGTCGGCGGCCGGTCTGGCATTGGCCCAGTCGCAGTCGCAGTCGCAGTTTCCCAGTTCCACATGCTGTCCCATGTTTCGAGTCCCTCCCGGGCAATACATAGTAAATTCGAATTGAATTTTGGCGCTGGATTCATTAATCATTATTTCAATCATGATCACGAAACAAATGTGCTCTTGGTGCTGATGTTGTTCTCGTTGCCAGTGTTGGGCTTTGTTTTGCGTCTTGTGAATTGTTGTGTCGAAGCGTATCGATACTTTTGCCCCGCCCCGCGAGCAGCGTCCCTCGCCCGACGACTCTGCTCGAGCTGGACTCTGCTGGCGATGGCGATGGCGATGCGCTTCAAAGATTGATAATCTCTTGGATATCTTTAAATTTAATTAGTCACATTCATAACAGACCGCCAGCAAGCTATGCTGGATGCTGGGTGCTGGGTGCTGTTGTTTCGGGAACACCGGGCCGCACCGCATCCGATGCCATCCCAAATTACATGTTACAACAAACCGTGCGTCGCTCTCCATGGCCTCCATGCTCCTCTTTCGCCATCTCCTTCGCCTATATGTGCCATCTCCCTCTTGCGCCGCATGGGTTGGCTGTGGCTTTGGCTTCGGATGTGGCTCGTTACAAGACCGCGCCAAATACCCTTCTTGAGGCGTTAAGGTATTGTGTGCTTCTCTTGAGACTGGGAACACATATAAATTTCTTTTAATAGAATCTTAAAATAGTTAAAATTAAGTTTCGATAGGCTTTAAAGGGCTTTTCTTATTCTTTGTTGTTGCTCAACAGCGAAATTTATTTTTTATTTATATACAGCCCAGAAAATCCCCACACCTAATTTATTGAATTAATTCGGAGAGTAAGCTCCCCAAAAATTTCAAACTGGGTAAAATTTGTATTCATTTTTCTCTGTGTTGTCTAAATATTACTAAGAGCTAAAAATAGTAGTACTTCTAAGCAAGTGAAAGCTCTTTTGATCGAGAGATTTATAATGTTTCGAGAGAACATGTCCACCGAAGAGAGGTGTACGGCTAATTGTAGTGTCCATAAGGAGAGTTTTAACTGTATATATATATATATTTCTGTACCAATCTTTCTTTTTATTTTTATTATTATTATGTATATGAAGGGTAAGGGTAAGGGTATTTGAGTATCGACTTGATGTGAACATTTTATATTTATAGTTGCGTTGTAAAACTGGTAAGAAAACTTGTTGTTTTTTGAATACCAACTAGAGCTCCCGAGCCACGCACATGTGTGAGAAAGTCGGTTCTGTGGGCATTCCAATGCCGTTGTTGTTGTTGTTATTGTTGTTGTCGTTTAGGTTCAATTTTTGAGGGTCTTCAATGAAAAATCGACGTTGTTACTAATTATGATTGACATAGACGTAATTGGAAATTTGAGCAGAGCTTTGGGCCGATTGGCATCAACATCGGCATAGGCAACGGCATCGGCGGTCTTCAAAAGTTTCACTAAATTAAAGGGTTTGCTTAAATACCTTACCTAACTTTCTTTGATGGATAAGCGCAAGAGGCGTGAGGCCCTCAAGTTCTCTACAAGCGTAGCTTCAGGAGTTCCATTTTGGTGTGAAAATATTTACGAAAGTTTTGTAAATCAATAGGTTTTTAGACTCCATGGAGCCATGCAGAGTTTGGCAGAGAGATTTAAAATTTTCACTGCGGTTGCCTCAAAGAACCCTAGATAATACATACAAATTGAGTTGAGTTTCACATGTCGATTCATAAATAATCCATACTAAATTCTGATAACTAAAGCATATATTTAACATGTTTTTTTTTTAGTAAATATTTAATCCATGTATGTTAGCTATATCTATATATATTTTCAATCATGGAGTAAAATGTATTTTTAAACCCTGTGAAATTTTGTTTAGCTCGCGTTGGCAGGCAGCCAGAAAGGTAAGCTGCGGCCATCATTAAACATAATTTTAACAGTTTTCTTAAATTTCGGCTAATGTGAGGCAATTACGGAACCATCTTTCAAAACGTGCGCGCATTTAACATTTAACCAATTGGCGGCAAAAGGCGACCCAAGTCGGAGTCAAAGCCAAAAAAAAATCGAAGCATTTTGGCCCCAAGCCAAGTTGTTTGGTCCATATGTGCTGCAGCCGCAGTCGCAGGCTTCATTATGACCTGTGCATGGGCCAAAAACGAAATCAATCAGAGATAATCTGTCTTGGATAATGGGTACCTGTGCCATGTCCCCGTCCAGTCCAGCTCAGTCCAGACGGAGCTGCGCCGAGAACCGCGACGTCTTCGCTCCCCCCGAGCGCTGGCCTCAGCTCATTTAAGCTGTTCGTGTAATTATTTTAAATAGCCGCAGTGTAAATTTTGGTTAAACACTCGTCCCGCACTTAAGTGTATCTATATCTGTATATTTATCTGCGTGTATGCTTGTATCCGTGTCTGTAACCGAGTCTGGGTCGCCGATTTGAGCATAATATGACAGCAGTTGAGACAGTTGATAAATGGAAAAGCGTTTCTTCTGCTATTGACAGCCAAATGAAATACATTTAATTGGCCCTCAGACTTGGCCATAATGCACATATATGTGGCTTAACTCCTAAGCCCGAGCTGTTAGTCAAGCCCTTGCCCAATTCGGCAACTTTCATTCAAATCATGTTCGAAGTTTCAATTTAAAGTCAATAAAAGTCACACGATGGCTGCCTCAAGCTTTAATTGCGTCGCCAGTGATTGGCGCAAACGGCGCAGTCAATCATTAATCACTCAATCAAACATTTCAGTGCGCCGAGGCCTCCTTAATAGTCCTGTGACGCACTCCTGGCCCAATACATAAGCTCATCTCTTCAAAATTGGCCCGATCCACAGGCTAATCAGCATTCGGTTCCCACACTTGTCGCCACGCTCAATCTCACTTGTCAACATGTCGTTAAACCAATTTACATGCTAAACAGATCGTTGGGAGTTTGCCATTTCAGCTGAAAGCTGACGGGTCTAAATAATCAATATTGAATGCCTTTAAAAATTCCTTTTTATGAAGATGACAAAAATTTAGCATAGGCATTTGCTAGCACGATTTCATGTTGATTGTTGATTTTTTTTAAAACATTCGAGTCTTTGAAGTAGATATGAGCAAAATAATTTGCAATCACAGTCAGTTGCTAAGAGAAATCAGTCAGAACAATTATTTATGATTTTTTGAACCAGTTTTCGAAGTTCAGTTTTTGACTTTACTAAAGCTGCGCACATATTTGAATATCTACACAAAACCACATATAAAACTATACTAATATGTCTCCACTGATTTACACACAAAGTGATAATGTTCGGCATATAAATGCTGAGTGAATATATCTGGGAAAAGGAAATATTTTTGAATATTAGTTGAATATTATTTATAAGTAGTCTACTCCGGTCGGTTTTGACATATGTACTGCCTAACAAAAAATACGGACCTATGTAAAGTTTCAAGTCGGTGGTTATATTTACTCGGCTGTTGATGCAAATCTACAATATTTGTACTTTACGGGGTTCGATATGTCTCATTCTATGTGTTACGCATTTCAAGCCAAATTGAAAATACCTCTAAATATTTATGAAGCATTATTCTGAACGAACCAATAAAGCTAGTTGAAATAAAACAAAACTAATATTGAAATTCAATTCTTTAACAATTCCAAACTATATTTAATCGAGGGCTGCATTAACGCAGATTCTTTAAAAGGGAGCCTTGAATCGAGTATTCATTTATTCATTAGGCCAGTCATCTAAATTTAAGCTTACATAACTTTAAGCACCTGCCCGTTTGCTCTTATATGACAGATTAATTCTTATTGTTTATCAAGCTTAGAAAATCAAATCATGTAAATTAAATAGGTAATTAGATATGTTTGGGCAGCGCCCATCTGCATAATTTACGCCTAAAACCCAATAAAAAAGTATTTATGAACGGGTTATCAGGTTGCTTTATTTTATATACAAAAATCTATTTGAAGGGTAGCTTAAAGACGAATGGAGCAAAATGAATATAAAAAAAAAAAAAAAAACTAAATAAAAATGGAAAAAGAGACAACAAAGAACGGCAATACGACTACGAATACGAATGCGAACCCAAGACAAACAGCGCCTCACGACAGGGCACACATAATGTGCCCCGCATGGAACCATTAATCACATTTGCCTTGTGCAGCAAGTGAACTTCCTTTGCCGCCTGACAGTCGCAACTGATTGCTGGCTCTGAATTGGGATTTGGAACTCAAACGCTGCGCCAAGCAGCAGACCGAGCAGCCACCCACTGCCCATTCCCGCGACATAACAGAGACAAAGCACTCAGCGAACCACCCGCCTGCCTTTCAACGCATTCTGGATCCGGGTAGTCGGTCAGCCTCATATCAAGGAGCTTGGCATAAAGTAAATTCAGTGGAGCAGCCACTAATGCGGTTGCTCCTTCCAAACTTCAAAAACATCCCAAGCAGCTCCACAAACATTCTTAAGTGCTTGTCAAACAAAGAGTTTTTATTTTGTAGTCTTGCATAAGTCTTTCTTTTTATTTTATTGTGCGATGTTTTGCCACGATCAGTGTTTTTCAGGAGCCAAAAGAAAAAGAACGTGGGATTTATTTGATTCTGGATAAATTCGTGTAGTTTTGTAATACTTACAATGCAGGTCCTTTCAGAAGTTTGTAAGCTATTGGGGTTTAAATAATCTACAAATTATTATTATCCTCTGTTAATAGACAATCTTATGTTAGTTATCTATATACGATATTTATAAATGTTTGGTCTGTTTGGGCTTTTGGAAATTTCACATGCAAGTGTGAAAAATACGCGGAAAGCGGTTGCATGAAACTTTGTTGCTTATCGTCCAATCAACCGCAAACTCATTTATAAAGATCTTTGCTAAAACTTATTTGAGAGGCGTTTCACAGTTTTCGCAAAAGCTACCCTTCCTCGATGGATAATGCCGGTCAAGGGTTGCATGAGTCAAAGTTGAATCTTCGGCATTATGTTCATTGTTGCCCCCCTCACGGAAATAAAATGGGCGTAAATCTTTCGTAATTCCATTTACCTATCAATGAACTAAGTAAGTATATTACATTTCTTACGTACTAATAAAATCGAAATTGTGAATCATCAAATTTTGGCCCGAGCAAAGCTGGATAATACTTGGATAATACTCGAATTTAAATAGAGTAAATTAAATAACTTCGTGTTCACGTCTAATAATTATTTGCACAAATCTCAACATACCTTAACTAAGTTCTCTTGCTAACATTAATAATTCAAAGAAGTTAACAATTAACAAATGGACAAAAGCTATTGTCGGACATTTCCGTGAGCCTATAAATTTAAGTTTTATGCACTTAATAGACCTAATGAACTTTTGATAGTCACCATCAAATTCGAATCAGTTGGAAGTCGATTAATTAGTAGTCTCACACACACACACACACACAGAGGCAACATAGACTCGTCTGGCTGTGTGGTATAGCACGTGTGCTACTCTGGAATGGGTTCAATTATTCGGTAATTAGACGGTCGCAGGGCTCACCCACACGGCCCACAGATAGGTGTGTATATGAAGGGCACATGGCAGAAGTGTGGCTCACATAATAAACCTACAAAGAAGCATAAGCCTCATTAGATAAAATATAGTGAGGCTGCGTTTGTTGTTGTTAGAGTGTAAAGAAAGAGTCTAAATATTTAGGTGTAAAAATATTAAAGCGTTTAATGTTCGACCTTCTTTATGTGCATTATACAACAATCATTCTATCGATTTTCCATGTGTGCCCGGCTCATTTGAATAAATGCCAGTCATGCTCATCATTTCATCAACATTTTCAGCAACAATACAAATCACGGTAGTAATGATAACAACTACAACAACAACAACAACAACAACGAAAACAACAATAACAACAACAGCAGCCACAGCATCCCCCTCCTTTCCGCTAACCACAATATAAAAATGAAACATTGCGCCAAGTGCGGTGATATTCATTCAACATTCAATGGCAATGGGCAAATATTGCAAGTCAGCCGCTGCCTTTCGAGCTATATGTGTGTGTATAGTTGAATTGTGTGTAGTACTCGTATATATGTATTTATGTAGAGCCTCTCAACTCGGTAGCCAAAGACGAGCAATTCATATCAACACTTCACACAGACCTGGCCCTACGATCGATACGACTGTAGTTTGCAGTTCCAGAGACTGTGTTGCATCGGTTTTTGGATTCTGGAAAATAAATGGTCTCTGGCCTGCCATATTCGCACGCGGGATCGATGAAAGGCATAGTGAAAAGTGGGCGGTGCTTGTTGGCCACGCACGATGCGAGACGGCAAAGGGCAGTTTTCGAGTTTGAGCGTGCGCCATGGCCGAATGCCACAAAAGCAACACACACTCGCACTCACACTCACGCTCGCTCAGACAATCGTCAACAGTAAACAGTCACCTCCATTAAAGTGTATACGCTTACGTTTAAATGTGGTTCCCCTGATATTAATGTAAGTACTTACACTGAAAAAATACATACGCTTGCATTAAAAAAAAAAAAAAATCAACTCATCGTTAAACTAAGTAAGTTTATTAACATTCTGCAAATACGAAGAAATAACATTTTAAAATATATCTGATAATTATTATAATTGTTAACCTCGAATAGTTAATTAATTATTGCTTTCGTAGCTCAAAATAAAGAAATTCGTAGAAAGTTGGTTAATATTACTTCCATACTCAATATATCAGCCGCACCTGTAGCAAACGCAAAGCAACCGGCGCGGCATCGAATGGGTGTGACTAAATATCGTGTCATCTCGCTTGCACAATAGCCCTCTGCACTCTACCAACACATTCGCTGCTCGGTGGTTGAAAATGGCGTGCAGCCATGGCTACGGAGCTCTCACTGCGTGTGGGCTGTCCTTTTTACACTGTTGTTGCTCTCAGTGAAGCCAAAAACAAAACCAGTAAATCGAGTTTTGAAACTCGTAGACGTCATCGCTAGCTGTCAATGGCAATGGCGATTTGTACGCTGCGTTTCGGAGCGAACAGTGAGAGAAGGAGAGAAAGAGAGAGAGAGAGAACGAATGAGGGAGAGCGCGAAAAGCAGTAGAAACAACTGTGGACAAGGAAAACAGAAAACAGGTTCGCTCGCGCTCAGAGCGTTCGTTCGTGTTCATAACAAAAGAACGGCTCGAATTGAACGGTTCGCATTCGCACTCGTGAATCGGACGCGTCGTCTTTTTTGGTATTTTTGAATGTTTTCTGAACGCCGCTGTCAAATTGTCTGGATTTTTTGTTGTTCACGGCGCCGCTTAATTTCAACGTTTTTTACGCGCCGGTTGCGCGACACTCGCGCTGTGTTTAATAAACAGAGCCCCCGCATCAAAAATAATGCTGGCCACAGTCCCAATAAAGTGATCATACAAAGGCAAAAAGTGCAACAAAAAGTGAGTGCCAATAAGTGAAGATTGAAATGAAATATGCGCTCAGCGAGCAGCAGTCGTAGAGCCAGAGCCTAGCAAGAGTTTTAGTAAACCACGATAGAAACACAGAAACTACGATGAGCTCATTCCTCATGGGTTATCCACATGCGCCACATCATGTCCAGAGCCCCATGTCCATGGGTAATGGCCTAGATCCCAAGTTCCCGCCGGTTGCCGATGACTATCATCACTACAATGGTCACTATTCCATGACCGCATCGACGGGGCACATGGGCGGCGGTGTTGGTGTTGGTGTTGGTGTTGGTGTTGGTGCTGGTGGTGGGGGTGCTGGGCTTGGTGGCGGCGGCCCTGGCATGTCTGGTCACCCGCACGCCACGCATCCGGCGGAAATGGTCAATGATTACATGGCCGCCGCCGCGCACCACCACAACCATAACCCGCTCACGCACTCGCACCACCACAGCAACAGCCCGCTCTCTGGCCACCATCACCAGAACGCGGGCTACGCGACAAACTATGCCACAACGCCGCCCACGCATCATCCGCATCCGCACCAGAGTCTGGGCTATTATGGGCACCATGCCGCGGCGGCAGCCGCTGCGGCTGTGCACCATGCGCCCGAGTACATTTCCGCCGGTGTGGTGCACTCGGAGGCGGGTTACGGACCGCCGCCGTCGGTGAACGTGCCAAACAACAGTAGCGCAAATGGCTCCAATGGATACTACGGCGGCTACTATGGCACCACCAACGGCAGCGTCGGCAGCACCCACTCCCAAGGCCACTCGCCGCTCTCCTCACAGATGATGGACCTGCCACTGCAATGCTCCTCAACGGAGCCGCCAACAAACACCTCATTGGGTCTGCAGGAGTTAGGTGAGTCGTCTGAGACTTCAAATTGGTCATCTTCAACAACACAACCTTTCTATGATAAACAAATTTGGCTTAAGTTTAAAATATTTTAGTAAGAGTTTAATATATAAATTTTAAAAATATGGTATTGTTTGATTATCAAAATTGATGTGTCTTAGCAATTTATTTATATTTTACATAGGATTTTCGTAATTTTAATCGAAACTTACTTATTTATTTATTTTTGTTAAAATATATTTAAAAATGTGTAGGTTAGCTTTTCTATTCGCTATTATATAGTTGAAATTCCAAACCTTTTACCTTTTTCAGAAATATATTTTTTAAATCTGTTATAACATATCCTTTTTCAAGTTCTTCATTTAGTGAGTTTTTTATATAAACGGCAAAATGGGAAAGTTGGTACCGTCTAAATCGCAATTTCACTTTTGATTAATCGATCAATAAATCCAATTGATAGCAACTGAAATTGTCGAATATCGTTTTTCGAATTTTGTGTTTAACTTAATAAATATTTTTTGAAGAAGTTCACCAAGAAATATTAATGAAAGAAACGGACTGAGGGGCTTGGCATTTTATTGTACTATAATTAGTAATCACTTTTTTAAATTTACATTACGCCCACTTTGCAAAGTTATAACCACATACTTGGATAAGTTTTGAACTAAATTGAAATTTGTGCATATAGAGCCAATCAAACTTTTATAATGTCAGCGAATGATTCGATTATGGGAAAAGGATAGTCATATACATTGGGAATATATAAAGAAATCTTTCCAGAAGTTTTCTTTTTTCTTGATTTCATTAGTTATACTTCTTTTTTTTTTTTAACTTTTAAATTATGTTTGAATGTGAATTCTTAAAAATGTTTGAAACGGTCTTTGAATGCCAAAGTTTATAATTCAAGTTAAACTTCCAATTAATCATGTATGTAATCATGTATGTGGCATATTAAAATATTTAAGTTTTGAATATGACAATCTAATTTAATTTATATCAATATGAATAAAAAATGCATATTTAGTAAACTTTAAAATCTCCACTACAGGCCTAAAGCTAGAGAAACGCCTTGAAGAAGCCGCACCCACCGGTCAACAGCTGCAAGAGGTGCTACACTGTGATGATATGGGATCGGAAAATGTAAATAAAAACAAACAAAGAAATGTGATAAATGCCAGCGAATAGACTAATGCAAAATACCTGTTTCCCATTCAGGATATGTCTGAAGAGGATCGTCTGATGCTCGATCGATCCCCAGACGAGTTGGCGTCCAACGACAACGATGATGATCTGGGTGATTCAGACAGCGATGATGATCTGATGGCCGAGACAACCGACGGGGAGCGCATCATTTACCCATGGATGAAGAAGATTCATGTAGCGGGCGTTGGTAAGTACAGCTCCACACACAAAAATACCTACACGAAGATGCACCCATAAAGCACACAGTGTGCCGTATGCTAATTAAATTACTTGGCTGCCAACACCCACGTGATCCACTGACAGACTTTGTAATGCTCGACTTTGGCAAATAACAAAAACTAAAAGACCCCAAAAAAAAAATAACTCTGCTCGCTGCTCATTAATCAAAATCAAGAATGGCGCGCCTTCTGCTGAGGGCAAAAATGTATATGGCGAGTGACATATTCATACCATATGACTATATACAATGTACATATTCATATGGATGTATCTGTATGCAACTGCCACTCGACTAAAGTAAAGCCTATTCAGTTCTCTTTCAACACTCGCTGTGTCTTTAAGTGGATTTGTCAAATCTTATGCTCTGTGGGGAAACAATTGTGTTACTTGAAATATGTATGCCGCAAATGAACATAGATTTATAATTTAATTGCTGCAAGCCAAATCTAACGAAGTGAAATTCTTCATTTAAGTTCATTAAATATTATTAATGAATCGCAGATTTAATTTAAATTTGCAAACAGTTGACAATTTTGGGATTGTGCCTTACGAACTCAGAAGCTTCTTTAATGTGATCATTAAAGTATATTAGACTATTTTCCCACCGGAAACCACTTGTTGTTTTTTGATTCTTATAAACAGAATTTAGGGTAGTATTCAAAGTAAGATTATAGATATTAATAGCATATATATACTTCAATAATTTTAATAATATATATACACATCATTATATTTATTAGTACGTATCAGATGCAGATGCTTTTGGGTTTCTATTTCAAAATAACTTTCGTAAGGATTCCCCTTTGTTTCTTTTTATGCCGTTGTAGAGGGTATAATAATTTTGTCATGAAATTTGAAATCAAACTCGGAATTTATTAGTTCCCTTATAATCGTCATATATATGCAAAATCTTATCAACATGGGACCAGTATATTACATAGCTGCTATAGGAAAGATTACTGAATTAGTAGGATATGACAAAGTATTCTGTTTTCAAAAATATTTAAAAACTCAGCATTTACGATCTTCACTATTTTCACATATCCGCAAGAGGGTATTAAAGGGTATTAAATCTTCGGCGTGACGGATTTTTATTTTGTTTTCTCTTTTTTTTTTGGTTTTTATATAAATCAATTAGATGTCCACATTTGGTTAGAATGGCATCTTTGAATAAAAATCGACTATGATGTATTTTTAAAACTAGTTTATATTATATTTAACAGTTTATCTCTTGACTGATATTATCTAAGGGGTTTTTATCTTCATGCCTCAGAAACTTATGGAAATACCAAATTAAATTTAGAAAACTTTGATTTGAGGGAACTCAAAAACGTCAAATTTATTAGGTATCATAGACGTATAGATAAGACTATCAATTTGATGTTTGCCTTTGAGAAACTCTCTTTAAATATACCCTAGATTAGGCAGGGAACATAAAACATAAAAACATCTGAAACATAAGTACTCAGTGAAGACAGCCCCTAACATATGTAGCTTTTCTTAGCAGCATAGCTCACACTTCTTCTTTTTTTTTTATTGCGCACCCTATTTTCCTAACGACTTTTATTCCAATTGCAAGTTTCATGTTTTTTTCTATGTTTTTAATATTTTCCCACCACACACCGACTCGAATGTGGGCTGCGGAAACAGGTTTCCATTCACTCTTCGATGAGCGAATGAACTTGGCCACCAATACCCAGGTGGTTGAATATATATATATATATATATATTAGTATATGTACCTATGCGTGCGATCGAATCCGAATGTCAGCTTCGATAGATAATTACCATTAATTGTCGCGCCGGAACATTAACGCGCCTAAAACCATATTCATTGAGCCATGTGTTGAGTTCGATTATCAAAACGCGTCGCGACGTTTGTCAGCGCTTATTGTTTTAATTCTACCAAAATTGGCTACCGCATCTGGTTGGGACTGGAACTGGACATGGACATGGTGCCCCGCGGGCAATACCAGCTGGCCGGCTGACAATAAATAGGGCTGACAGGTTCAGGTGGCGAGTGCATAACAAACGTGTGCGGGATGGCTTTGACTCGGTCGGCAACTGGGTTAGCTGATAAATTGCTTTTTAATTAGCATACATACTTGCTTAGTCTCAGCGACTATGCAGCGCGCTGATGCACTCCAATTAAACATAACCTTGACCCTAATGGGCAATTATATCATTTGGTTGCGACACGCGCTCTCTTCAAAACCCACTCCAGAGACAATCTCGACGTGCGACACCGACTCAACTCTATTCGACTCGACTCGAGGGGATTAACTATGCTGATGAGCATCAAATCGAAGTAGTTCGGCAGGCAAGCAAGCAGGCAGGCAGGCAGACAGATGGACAGACAGACGTTTGAGATCGCTCAGGGGCAACAGACAAAACTCCGACTGAGTGACGGATGGTCCGTGTCATTTGATGTTAATGTTGTGACATTTATCATGAGCGTACGACTACGAAAACAAGACGAAACTTGATTATCGCCAGTGCATCATCTCTCGTTAGGCGGAATGTGGCTGTCCCCAGTCGCAGCCACAGCCACAGCCACAGCCACAGCCCCAGTCCCAAGTTCTCAGGCTCAGTTCCAATCTTGTTGCCTGTTGAGCCGGTGCCTCGTTCTTGTTTGTGTTGTTGTTCTCAGGTCTTTTACAAATGACTTACACTCGGTTAGCGCTTGCCTAGGCACAAAATATTACTACATGAGTTGGCGTGCGTATCAGGTGGCGTGTGGTCCAAAAACGGGCCCATTCAATTTGTATAATAAGCCCCTAGCCAAAAACAACAGCAACAACAACAACAACAACAACAATCAATATAAATAACAGCTAAAAGCAGCGCTATAATTGGTCAAAGTTTATGTATTTAGAAAACAATTTATTTGATAGTTGCAAAGTGTTGACAATATTTGAATTATTGAATTATGGTATGGAACTATACAAAATTTTCTTGGGTTGATACAAATTTCATATTTTTATTATTCTTGCTATTTAAACTAATTTTAATTACTAAGGAGTCCACGTGCTCATTTCTTATTACTCTCTTAAATTGTTTGTTCTCTTTTGCTTTGCAATTCCTGACAGGGGTTCATGAACTTTTTGCAATCAAGTACGAACAGATTTGTCATTTGCCCGCCGTTTTTCTTTATGTATATTCATGAATAAATTATGAAATTTAATATCGATTAACTTTGATATTACTTAGCTGTCTTTAGCTATTTAATCTTTTCGATTTATGCATTAATCTCAATGATTTTAACAGATATAGAAATTATAGAAAGAACAGAAATAGGTCGGAGATGGGCGCCTCTCTCTCTCTCTCTCTCTCTCTTTTTCTCTAACTTAAGCAGTTATTAAATATTAAGAACAAAAATGTTCTTTAAACGATGAATAGTTATATATATATATATAAATATATATATATATAGGTATTTTAAACATTTCTATAAGACATGTCAAAGTTATATGTTTAAGTCTCAAACACATTTTAAGAAACCTAAGAATTTTGTACATAAAGTAAATATTTGTTTCTTTTAAATATGTCTTAGCCGTTTTAATAATCTCTTGATTATGCTAACTATTCGAAAATGTTATTTCAAACTTGAATGCTGATGTAATTATTAATTTTTAATTATTCGTTTTATTTTTTTATAAATTGGATGTCTAATTTTGAAGAATAATTAAAAGTAGGTATTTCTCACGCCACACTTCAGAAAAATACTTGAGCTCTAAAGTGAATTTCGTGTATGCTAATCAAATGAATGCACTTGTGTACTCACAGAAGCACGCACATATTTAAGAATACAGGTAGCATGAATGTACGCGAAACATTGATTTTATGCACGAGAGCTTAAAAGCTTAACTAAGCTGTACTTTATGCTATTACCAGAACATGCAGATGATCGGCGAGTTTACGTTCCATATAACATTCAATAACAACAGCAATGCATGCTAGTATTCATATTCATATTCACACTGGCACTTACACACTGACACTCGTATTCACATTTATGGTCATAGTAAAGCAAGCACACTGAAAACGTGCCCAGCCTTGTAACTGAATTTCAATGGCAAGTCCACGATTAAGTTTCCAATGTGCCGCAGAGGCCAGGCCAGGCCGGGCCGGGCCAGACCAGACCAGGCCAGGCTCACGGCTGGCAGTCACAGTTACCCGATGACTTGCGAAAAACCTCATCAGCATCTCACCTCTGTTGAGGCGGCAAAAAAAAAGTGCAAGCCCAGACCCAGACTCAGACCGAGATGCTGTAAACCCAACACTGAAACTGAGCAGCCTTTGCAAAATGCGCAGAGACGGAGGCACCCAGAGACTCGTCTCGTCGCCCCCCAACCCCCAGCAGAGGCCCAAGCCCAGGGCATGACAATGATGAAAATGACGCAGTAAAAATTAAGAAGTTCGCCTTTTATGACAGATGGAGCAGCCGCACCAGCTGGATCTCTAAACGTATCTGTATCTGTATGTCCACTCCGTTTGTATCTGTTGGCGAACAAAGCGTAATTAGCGTCCCAATGGACAACAACAATCACAGAAATGTGAATGGAGCCGAGAATTGACAGAGTATTTACAGTTTCGCACACTCCCTACGGCTTGCGCTCAATTTGCGCCAATAAAACTCTGAAGCTCTCAACTTGTGCGGAATTATTGAAATTGGCATTAATTAGCGACGCTTTTATTGGTCCAAGTCGGCAACAAGAATCATGCCCAACTGCAGCAGTCAAAACTGGCAGTCACAGTCGTTTCGTGTCGTTTCTTATTTTCCATATTATTTATTTTTGAACAAAACGTAGCTTCAAGGTCGCGTCTATTGTTAAAGACTTTAAAGTCGTGAGCTTCTTAACTTGTTACTGTTTGTCTTTCGGCTTTTGGTCAGAGTCTCATTTTTGTTTCTCGTATTATTTGCAACTTATTCAACTTAAAAAAAATATCTTAAAATGGTTTCAAGACAAGTCTAGATTCCGTTTCGGCGAGCTGCCAGTTCTTGGTCATTAGGTTCGCTTCTGGTTGTGGGGCTATGGAAAGTGAAAATCTATTGTGAATGTGCTGCGATTGTTATTACTCAGCGCGGAAGAATAAATAGGTGCATAGTACAATAGAAAAGCGACAGTTAGCTGACTACACTATAGACTTCATTTAAGACAAGTTATTCACCATTCATTCTACACAGAAACTAAAAGTTTTTCCTGTATAGTTCAATTCAAATTCTGGCCATATATACATTTATTTTTCTTAAAGTAAACAAGAATAGAAATAGATGGACTTTCAAGACGGTAGCCATAAAACTGAGAGTCTAGTTTGCATAGAAACAGAAAGGCCGACAGACAGACGGACGGACATATCTACGGGCTTTATCAACTCATAACAAAATTATAATAACAATATTATTTTCATGATTAAGAAGAGTTTTATGATTTGCGAGAGAAATTTACTTAATAATAATATTTACAATATTATACGTTTTTTAAACAAAATTAAAATTTGAGAATAATTTGAAAAACTCTGGATTCAATTTGTTGCACGCTTTAATTTTACATAGAACTTTCATATTGAAGCAAGCTTTTGATTTTGAATGAAGACAATTTATATTAAATATTTAAAAATTAATTATACATATGCTATCTTAATTCATTTATTATTCAAGCTTTTTTAAAGAGCCAAGCGCCTAGGACCGATCAATTAATTTTATTATTTTCTCAATATATGGACAGTTTATGATTTTTGAAATATAACAACAATTATAAACTTTCTATTCTTAAAAAGAATTCGTTTATTCTTTAAGTATTTATTTATTTATTTTTTTTTTAATTTTAATTTAAAGTACGTACGCCTCCAGTTATAAACATTGCAAAACCTGGTACCATGTTGTAGTTTTATTAATGAACAAATTCTGTTTGGGTTGACATCAATCATTTTGACGTCTTCCCAGATACATTTTTATCGAGCGCCTTCTAGCTTTTAAATAGAATTTAATTTGTTTTGGTTTTATTTATTCGCAATTCGTGCGCTGGAATTAACATATTGTTTTAAGTCTGTTTTTTTTAGTGCAGCAAAAAATTTAACAAATTGCTGCGAGCAAATTAACAATTCGAGTTGTGATGCAGTCTCCCAGCTACAAGTTCAATTGCTGCGGGTGCTTCAGTTTGTAACTTTATAGGATGTGTATGTATGTGTGTGTGTGTATGTGTAAAGAATTGTTTTGTAAGTACATGAGATTTGTGGTACGCATGCTAGGGGTTTGCTGTGAGTGTGTGTGTGTAAGTAGCATGAGCTCATGTTTATTTTTATTTGCCTGCCACAAATTGCAAGTCACTTGACAAGCTGCTGATGCAGCTCCCGCTGTTGTTGAAATGCTGATGTTGACTTGCCTTTTTCCATGAGCTCATGGCACACACAAAAAAATATAAATAAGTAAATTTACCCACACACAAGCTGCCGGCAATTCACAGTTGTTGGTAACATCAATAAACTAAACTTTATAAAAAAAAATAAATAAAATGAAAACCTGAAACAGAACTCAGCTTAGAATTCAATTGACGCTGGCCAACGCGACGTATGCTTAATGTGCGCCTTGCACTCACTTTTAGCCAACCATTCATTAGGGCCAAGAAAATATGAATTTATTGTCATTTGATAATGTTTTACCCACAATGTTGCTAAAGAAATTTAACGCCGGTTGAGGAGAGATTTTTGTGTTTTTTTTTTTTTTTTTTGGAACGGGTTTCGCGTTGCGTTTGATGAATGAGCAGCTAAATCAAAGTTGACAGACGTAAAAATTATTTTCTGCTTGGCACGAGTCAAATTTCTCGATCACAGGTCGTGCCCCGGCCACATATCCAAAATATTTACACACTCTCGCAGTATCGCAGCAATTAATCAAGTGGAAGCAGTTGGCCCAGTTACTCGAAGATTGCGAATGAATGAAAGTGTAGTTAAAGCCCGGAAGTTGCCCAGATGACCGCACCTCAAAGGCAGCGATCAGTTTTTGTGGATTAAAGCGATATGGAGCATATCGCCGGGCCGGGCCTCTGACTGGGCCTGGCATTGAATATAGGGTTTTGCTCTGAAATGTAGCCGCCACCGACACAAAAGATTATGATTATTAAGTAACGTCTGACATAGTTTTTTTTTTTTTTTTTTTTTTTGGAACTAACGTCCCTCGTCTATGAATGAAATTGTGGAGTCACAAATGCATGATAAATCATGCGATGGGACAAACATGCCGACAGCCGTGCATGAGGCAGGGCCAATTATAACCTACCCATGATATGGGGTAAAAGCAGGAGACTGTGCCAGAGAGAGGGAGGGAGATAGAGGGCAGCTACCTACGCACTAATATGTTTAAACATTGCCGCCAATTCCCCAGAGAGCGCCAATTTTCCCAAAAAAAAAACAAGCAGCTCGCTCTTTAGCAGTTTCACGCTACGTTCCTGCAACATTGTCTGCCCCGCGCCCCTCGCCCCTCGCCCCCTCCTTCACCAACATTATTTGTTGTTTGTGCAATCTTGATTTCCTTGGCCTTGTATGATTTGGCATTTTCATAAATTGGCTGCCAGGCAATTGCAATTGGCACTCTTTTGGGCAAGCGCTCCGCAGCATGACGCAGCGCTATTTGGGCGGCGAGACGACTTTGACTTGGACTTGGAAACCCCCGGCCGCAGCTTGAAGGCCTCTTCCTGGACATGGACATGGACATGGCAACCCGCTCAACCCGGCACACTGGACATTTCGTTGAAATGTTGAAATGAAATGATACGCACTTATTAAAAACGAATTAACGCAGCATGCTGCCAACGCCGGCTGCAACGTCAGCTGCGATGCCGACGTCAAAGTCAACGTCAACGCCTACGCAGCAGCTGACGTCGCGTTGTTTGCGGCCATTGCCTTCATTGGTTTCGTTTTCATTGTTCTTGTTCCTTCGTTCCGCGTGCCGCCTGTTCCTTTGGGGCTTTGTAATTGATATTGTTTAATTTTTATGTTTGTTGTTGTTGCTTCTTTTATTCACAACTTTATCAAATCAATAACTCATTAAAGAATTTGTGCAGACATTTTCTAAAGATTGTAAAGAAGTCTTGACGAATCGACATGATGATTTATACATGAAGGAATTTTATAAGAATTTCTGTCAATGCTTGAAGGAAAAGTGAAAACTTGGCATTTTTATTTTGTTAAAAGAAAAAGGAACACTTTTTATATAAAATAAGAATATGTTAAACTTGTTAAAGTTGGTAGGAAAGAGAGAGAGAGAGAGAGAGAGAGAGAGAGAGGGAGAGGGAGAGGGAGAGGGAATGAGAGGCTGAGAGCCTGAGAGCACAAACTAAACATTTGGTCTTTGATAATGGGTATTCTATTCTCATGTGATATTTTTCTCGGTTCTAAAATTGAGTTTCAGAATGTTAAAAAAATCGAATTATTTTGTATTTGGCTAAATATGTAAATATCATTTGTTAAAGTAGTCTACTGTACTGTAAAGATATTCGAGAATAAGATTATCGGTCAAGACGCTGCCAAAAAACATAGTAATAAACTTGCATTAGCTTAAACAACTTGCAAGAGGTTAAAAGCGATTAACTAAAATAGAAATGAATTAGAGCTGACACACAATTCAATTGAAGCGCTTGGATATAAAGTTTTTGGTTCTTTGGCTGATTCAATGTTAATCCTATCAATACAAAAACTTTCTTTATATCATTATTTATTAAAAGTAAAACTGATTAAGTACATTAAAATAAAAAGTAAGTTTACTTAAATAAAAAGTACAACTAGGAAACAGAATGTAAAACTTGTGAACAGCTCTTTTAGGCCTACGAACATTGCGACTCAAAGATGGTAAACTAAATCCCAAGAGAGAGTAATAGAAGAGGGCGGGCGGAGGTGAAACCCTTGCCCGCTCGACCCCTTTCTTTTACCCCTGCGGCTGTCAGCGACCAGTGGACAACATCATTAATCTAGCAGCTGAGAAACGGCAGCACAGCAGTTGGGATTGAAATATTTATATCAAATCGAAAGCTGTCTGTCACAGTGCAATGAAATTTTTATAAATTACAACTTGATGTGCGCTCCGGATATGATTGGTCAAGTTGCGGAGCCAGCGCCAGGACCCTGCAACAGCCATACAGATAGAGACATCAGCCCTGAGCCCGAACCCAAAACTCGATGGCATTGCGAACTGGCCAAATTGAAATTGATGGTGCGAATATAAATTTGATGGGCTGTCGGTTGTCCGTTGGCTCTATTTGTTGCAGTCGTAGGCCCGATTCGAATCGTGAACGTGGACAGCAGGTGTGGCGCGTAAAAAACGGAACAGGAAAAGGATAAAACGGCTGCGGGGTGAGCGGTGGCTGCGGCGGGAAATGTTTAATTAAAGCGTTCGAGGAAAAACTAAATGCGAGCGCGCAATGTTGTCCTTTTTTCGATAGGCAGACGGACAGGCAGTTGTTTTACTTGATTTTGATTAATTATCCTGGACGGGCGCTGTGTAAGTGCAGCTCTTTCATCTGCCCGCTGTCGGTGGCTTCTTCTTCTTTTTCGTGTATATCTACCCTTCGGGCGGTGGCCCGGGGGTTCAAGGTGTTGTCAAAAGTTTTTGGCGCGCTTTTTGGGGTTGTCAACTTATCTGGCGAGATTTATTGAGCCTTCTTCTTGCTGCTTATTATGAAACTAAATTTGAAGTGTATTAATTGTGACTCGTTGCGACTTAATCGGCCTGCCACTGCCCCCAGTCCATGCCCCTTTCCCTGTTCTCAATCATTAATTATGCATCTTCTCATGCTCCCACTCTGCCTCTCTCTATCTTTTGTTTTTTATTTTTGCAGCGAACGGCTCGTATCAGCCGGGCATGGAGCCGAAACGCCAACGCACCGCCTACACACGCCACCAGATACTCGAGCTGGAAAAGGAGTTCCATTACAATCGCTACCTGACCCGACGGCGGCGCATCGAAATTGCCCACACGCTGGTGCTGTCGGAGCGCCAGATCAAGATCTGGTTCCAGAACCGGCGCATGAAGTGGAAGAAGGACAACAAGCTGCCCAACACGAAGAATGTGCGCAAGAAAACGGTCGATGCCAATGGCAATCCAACACCGGTAGCCAAGAAGCCCACAAAGCGCGCCAGTGCCAAGAAGCAGGCCCAGCAGCAACAGCAGCAACAGCAACAACAACAGCAACAGCAGCAGCAACAACAAACGCCGGTGATGAATGAGGTGAGTTCCATTCGCTGCACAGCAATCAACAGGGAAGCGACTGAAGCTACCAATGACACAGGCTGAAAGCAACAGATGCGAGGAATATATGAATAATTCAAAGAGAGCGAGGAGGAGAAACAGAGAGAGAGAGAGAGGGGAAGAGAGAAAGATGGAGGGAAAGAGAATATAGAGAGAGTGAGAGAAGGGGAGAAGGGGAGAGAGAGAGAGGATTATGAGAAATATACAAATAATACTGATCAATATTGGAGAGACGGGGAGAAAAAGAGGGAGAGAACGAGAGAGAGAGAGAGAGGATGGAAGACGGAGAGGGAAAGAGAGTGAGAGTGAGAGAAGGATAATGAGAGAGAGAGAGAGAGAGAGAGAGAGTGATAGATAGGGAAAGGGCCAGTTATGAGGAATATATGAATAATACAGTTCTATATAGGAAAAGATAGAAAACGATAGAGAGTGAGAGAGAGACAGAGTACTAAAACTGATCGGATGGTAAGCAAAACAGTTTCAAACAAATATTTTTCGCGATTTTTCAACACTTGCGGGTGGAATTTCTACAGTGAAAATATCAGCTTCCTAGCTTTGGTTTGGGCTGCGCTTTGATCACCAATCAGTCAGACAATAACTCAGTCAGCCAGTCAGGACAAGCACTATAACATATTGAATGGAAAATATAATATTTATTTGTTGGCTGGCTCGAGGTCCGTGTTTGTTAAAACAAACAATGAAAAACAATTTTATTCAATTCTCTTCCGATATATTTCGGTTGCACATCGGCAAACCGTCTTCAGGGCACTAACACCAAGATACAAAAAACAATTAACAATTATAATACAATAAATTAAACATTATTTCGAACATTTTACATACATTATTTTACACGTCTGCGCTTTTTGACGTGGAGATTGTTACTGAGGTTGTTTGACTGTTTAAGAGGTGTCTGTACAAGTGAGCGCAATTTTCTGTGTCTGTCTTGTAGTTTAGTCGTTTGTAGGTTGGTGTGTTAATTATGTGTAGCATTTCCAATGTGTGTCGCTTGTTATAGTGTTGTTCTTGTTGTAAGATTGTTGTTTCATCAAAATTTGGTGTGTGGTTGCTTCTTATACAATGGGTCATAAGTGCTGTTTTCTGTATATTATTTTGATGTCTTAGTTTGAAGTCCGATTTATGTTGACTAATCCTTGTTTTTAGCTTCGATTTTGTTGTACCTATGTAGACACTATTGCACTTGTTGTTGTTATCCCCGCCACATGGTATTTGGTAAACGACGTTGCTTTTTTCGATCATCGGGATTTTCGACTTTATCTTGTTGAAGAATTTTTGTAATGTATTCGTCGGTTTGTGTGCTACTTTTATATCTTGTTTGTTATAACAGTCTGAGTTTGTGAGGCGTTCTGATAGTCGTGGTACATATATTAGTGATTTGTATATTTTAGCAGGTTCTGTTGGCTTTTTTCTTTCGATTTGTCGTCTTTTTAATAATGTTTTGATTATATTTGGGGGGAAGTCATTTTTGGTCAAAAGTTCTTTGATTTCATGTTCAATTTCTTTGTGGTATATTGTGTCCGATATTTTCATCATTCTATTCATACAGCCTAGTGCTGTATTGATTATCATACTCTTTGGGTGGTTTGAATTGAAGTTGAGTATTCGTCCGGAGGCTATGGGTTTCCTATACCACTTTATTTTGAGTGTGTTGTCCATTCTGCTTACAATAGAGTCTAAAAATGGTAATTTCCCGTCCTTTTCTAATTCCATTGTAAATTTTATCTGTTTGTGGAAGGAATTCAATTCTTTTAGAATATTTTCCACGTCTATTTTGTTCGTTATGGCAAAAAGGTCATCTACATATTTGGTCAAGAGTCTTGGTTTTATTTTTAATTTATCTGTAATCTTGTCCAACAGTTCCTCCATTAATATATCTGCGATTACTGGGGAAGCCGGTGATCCCATTGGCATTCCCTTAAGTTGTGTGTATA
Organism: Drosophila virilis; assembly: GCF_030788295.1. Classification (NCBI taxonomy): domain Eukaryota; kingdom Metazoa; phylum Arthropoda; class Insecta; order Diptera; family Drosophilidae; genus Drosophila; species Drosophila virilis. Next base: position 17,341,675 of record NC_091544.1, on the reverse strand, counting down.
TTTTGTCTTCGTATTTGAAATATCTGTTTTCCTGTATGCAAAATCTAACTATGTCCATAAATAGTTGTTTCGGTATATTCGTGTGCTCTTCTAATTTGGTCCATTTTTGTCTTATTGTGTCAAGTGCTAATTCTATTGGTATGCTGGGAAATAAGGATACTACGTCAAAAGATACTAATGTTTCCTCTTCTCTAATCTGGGAGTTGTTGACTCTGTCTTTAAAATCTACCGCGTTCTTGATGTTGTACCTAGAGTCCATTGTCAGATTTTTTAATATTTGTATTATATATTTGCACAGCCCGTAAGATGGAGATCCTATGGAAGAACATATTGGTCTCAGTGGAGTTCCTTCCTTGTGTATTTTTGGTAGTCCATATATCCTCGGAGGTACCGCTGTTGTTGTAGTCATCTTATTTCTTTCGTCCTTTGAAATAAGACCCATCTTGAATAATTGTGCTACGAAGGTGTTATTCTTTGTCTGTAGTCTTGATGTCGGATCTAGTCTCAATGTTCTATACGCGCATAAGTCGTCTAAAATATTTGTCATTTTATTTTTATATTCATCCTCATCCATTGCTACGGTTTTGTTGCCCTTATCCGACGATAGAATTTTAATATTTATATTTTCTTTCAGTAATTTTCGTGTCTGTTCCACTGTGTCCAGTATTGCTCGATCCCTACTGTTTTGGTTGTTCTTGGTTTTATGCTCTTTGACTAACAAAGAGAATTTTGTGCGCGCCGACTCTTGTGTTTCCTTTTCTTTTATTGTTTGCACTAGCTCCTCACCGTCTGCGATGTATTTCAAGAGAGGAAAATCTCTCTTGCTGATTGGGAGAGCGAACTTCGGCCCTTTTGCGAGTAACGCTACGACGTTTGGCGGGAATTCTATTTTTGTTTTGTTTACAAACCACTCTCTTTGCGTGTTGTTATCCGCTAAGGCTAGGTTCCGTTGATCTCGTAACTTATCGTGTTTCGTTTCTTGTCTTTTCTTGAGTGTTGTTGTTATTTTGTTTTCTATATTTCTCTCGCTCTCAAAAAACGCTTTTGCGTCATCTGTGGTCATCAGTTGTTCTATGTTTGTTTTTGCTTTTTCCATATGTTTTGTTTGTTCTTGTAATAGGTTGTGTTTGTGTTTTATAAGTAAGTTTAATATTTTGGTATGGTAAAAATGTGTGTGTCTAGTCAATGTTCTTGTTATGTCAGGGTGGGTTTTATTGTCAGTGGTCAGTATGGTCAAATGCTGTGTCAAGTTTTTGATGAAGTTAGGTATTAAATTTGATTTTCTACATTTTAACAAAAATTTTAAACTAGATTTAAGTTTAGTTAATTTTACCAGTGTTAGTTGGAATTTATTAATTGTTCTTTTCGAATCCTTGTATTTAGTTTTTATTTTTGCGTAGCTCATGTTGGTTGCTGTGCATACGGCGTGCCTTCCGTTGATATTTATTGATGGCTCTGGCGACCTTTCCATATTTCAATATTTATTTGTTGGCTGGCTCGAGGTCCGTGTTTGTTAAAACAAACAATGAAAAACAATTTTATTCAATTCTCTTCCGATATATTTCGGTTGCACATCGGCAAACCGTCTTCAGGGCACTAACACCAAGATACAAAAAACAATTAACAATTATAATACAATAAATTAAACATTATTTCGAACATTTTACATACATTATTTTACACGTCTGCGCTTTTTGACGTGGAGATTGTTACTGAGGTTGTTTGACTGTTTAAGAGGTGTCTGTACAAGTGAGCGCAATTTTCTGTGTCTGTCTTGTAGTTTAGTCGTTTGTAGGTTGGTGTGTTAATTATGTGTAGCATTTCCAATGTGTGTCGCTTGTTATAGTGTTGTTCTTGTTGTAAGATTGTTGTTTCATCAAAATTTGGTGTGTGGTTGCTTCTTATACAATGGGTCATAAGTGCTGTTTTCTGTATATTATTTTGATGTCTTAGTTTGAAGTCCGATTTATGTTGACTAATCCTTGTTTTTAGCTTCGATTTTGTTGTACCTATGTAGACACTATTGCACTTGTTGTTGTTATCCCCGCCACATGGTATTTGGTAAACGACGTTGCTTTTTTCGATCATCGGGATTTTCGACTTTATCTTGTTGAAGAATTTTTGTAATGTATTCGTCGGTTTGTGTGCTACTTTTATATCTTGTTTGTTATAACAGTCTGAGTTTGTGAGGCGTTCTGATAGTCGTGGTACATATATTAGTGATTTGTATATTTTAGCAGGTTCTGTTGGCTTTTTTCTTTCGATTTGTCGTCTTTTTAATAATGTTTTGATTATATTTGGGGGGAAGTCATTTTTGGTCAAAAGTTCTTTGATTTCATGTTCAATTTCTTTGTGGTATATTGTGTCCGATATTTTCATCATTCTATTCATACAGCCTAGTGCTGTATTGATTATCATACTCTTTGGGTGGTTTGAATTGAAGTTGAGTATTCGTCCGGAGGCTATGGGTTTCCTATACCACTTTATTTTGAGTGTGTTGTCCATTCTGCTTACAATAGAGTCTAAAAATGGTAATTTCCCGTCCTTTTCTAATTCCATTGTAAATTTTATCTGTTTGTGGAAGGAATTCAATTCTTTTAGAATATTTTCCACGTCTATTTTGTTCGTTATGGCAAAAAGGTCATCTACATATTTGGTCAAGAGTCTTGGTTTTATTTTTAATTTATCTGTAATCTTGTCCAACAGTTCCTCCATTAATATATCTGCGATTACTGGGGAAGCCGGTGATCCCATTGGCATTCCCTTAAGTTGTGTGTATATTTTGTCTTCGTATTTGAAATATCTGTTTTCCTGTATGCAAAATCTAACTATGTCCATAAATAGTTGTTTCGGTATATTCGTGTGCTCTTCTAATTTGGTCCATTTTTGTCTTATTGTGTCAAGTGCTAATTCTATTGGTATGCTGGGAAATAAGGATACTACGTCAAAAGATACTAATGTTTCCTCTTCTCTAATCTGGGAGTTGTTGACTCTGTCTTTAAAATCTACCGCGTTCTTGATGTTGTACCTAGAGTCCATTGTCAGATTTTTTAATATTTGTATTATATATTTGCACAGCCCGTAAGATGGAGATCCTATGGAAGAACATATTGGTCTCAGTGGAGTTCCTTCCTTGTGTATTTTTGGTAGTCCATATATCCTCGGAGGTACCGCTGTTGTTGTAGTCATCTTATTTCTTTCGTCCTTTGAAATAAGACCCATCTTGAATAATTGTGCTACGAAGGTGTTATTCTTTGTCTGTAGTCTTGATGTCGGATCTAGTCTCAATGTTCTATACGCGCATAAGTCGTCTAAAATATTTGTCATTTTATTTTTATATTCATCCTCATCCATTGCTACGGTTTTGTTGCCCTTATCCGACGATAGAATTTTAATATTTATATTTTCTTTCAGTAATTTTCGTGTCTGTTCCACTGTGTCCAGTATTGCTCGATCCCTACTGTTTTGGTTGTTCTTGGTTTTATGCTCTTTGACTAACAAAGAGAATTTTGTGCGCGCCGACTCTTGTGTTTCCTTTTCTTTTATTGTTTGCACTAGCTCCTCACCGTCTGCGATGTATTTCAAGAGAGGAAAATCTCTCTTGCTGATTGGGAGAGCGAACTTCGGCCCTTTTGCGAGTAACGCTACGACGTTTGGCGGGAATTCTATTTTTGTTTTGTTTACAAACCACTCTCTTTGCGTGTTGTTATCCGCTAAGGCTAGGTTCCGTTGATCTCGTAACTTATCGTGTTTCGTTTCTTGTCTTTTCTTGAGTGTTGTTGTTATTTTGTTTTCTATATTTCTCTCGCTCTCAAAAAACGCTTTTGCGTCATCTGTGGTCATCAGTTGTTCTATGTTTGTTTTTGCTTTTTCCATATGTTTTGTTTGTTCTTGTAATAGGTTGTGTTTGTGTTTTATAAGTAAGTTTAATATTTTGGTATGGTAAAAATGTGTGTGTCTAGTCAATGTTCTTGTTATGTCAGGGTGGGTTTTATTGTCAGTGGTCAGTATGGTCAAATGCTGTGTCAAGTTTTTGATGAAGTTAGGTATTAAATTTGATTTTCTACATTTTAACAAAAATTTTAAACTAGATTTAAGTTTAGTTAATTTTACCAGTGTTAGTTGGAATTTATTAATTGTTCTTTTCGAATCCTTGTATTTAGTTTTTATTTTTGCGTAGCTCATGTTGGTTGCTGTGCATACGGCGTGCCTTCCGTTGATATTTAATGTCAAGAAGAGACAAGAAACGAAACACGATAAGTTACGAGATCAACGGAACCTAGCCTTAGCGGATAACAACACGCAAAGAGAGTGGTTTGTAAACAAAACAAAAATAGAATTCCCGCCAAACGTCGTAGCGTTACTCGCAAAAGGGCCGAAGTTCGCTCTCCCAATCAGCAAGAGAGATTTTCCTCTCTTGAAATACATCGCAGACGGTGAGGAGCTAGTGCAAACAATAAAAGAAAAGGAAACACAAGAGTCGGCGCGCACAAAATTCTCTTTGTTAGTCAAAGAGCATAAAACCAAGAACAACCAAAACAGTAGGGATCGAGCAATACTGGACACAGTGGAACAGACACGAAAATTACTGAAAGAAAATATAAATATTAAAATTCTATCGTCGGATAAGGGCAACAAAACCGTAGCAATGGATGAGGATGAATATAAAAATAAAATGACAAATATTTTAGACGACTTATGCGCGTATAGAACATTGAGACTAGATCCGACATCAAGACTACAGACAAAGAATAACACCTTCGTAGCACAATTATTCAAGATGGGTCTTATTTCAAAGGACGAAAGAAATAAGATGACTACAACAACAGCGGTACCTCCGAGGATATATGGACTACCAAAAATACACAAGGAAGGAACTCCACTGAGACCAATATGTTCTTCCATAGGATCTCCATCTTACGGGCTGTGCAAATATATAATACAAATATTAAAAAATCTGACAATGGACTCTAGGTACAACATCAAGAACGCGGTAGATTTTAAAGACAGAGTCAACAACTCCCAGATTAGAGAAGAGGAAACATTAGTATCTTTTGACGTAGTATCCTTATTTCCCAGCATACCAATAGAATTAGCACTTGACACAATAAGACAAAAATGGACCAAATTAGAAGAGCACACGAATATACCGAAACAACTATTTATGGACATAGTTAGATTTTGCATACAGGAAAACAGATATTTCAAATACGAAGACAAAATATACACACAACTTAAGGGAATGCCAATGGGATCACCGGCTTCCCCAGTAATCGCAGATATATTAATGGAGGAACTGTTGGACAAGATTACAGATAAATTAAAAATAAAACCAAGACTCTTGACCAAATATGTAGATGACCTTTTTGCCATAACGAACAAAATAGACGTGGAAAATATTCTAAAAGAATTGAATTCCTTCCACAAACAGATAAAATTTACAATGGAATTAGAAAAGGACGGGAAATTACCATTTTTAGACTCTATTGTAAGCAGAATGGACAACACACTCAAAATAAAGTGGTATAGGAAACCCATAGCCTCCGGACGAATACTCAACTTCAATTCAAACCACCCAAAGAGTATGATAATCAATACAGCACTAGGCTGTATGAATAGAATGATGAAAATATCGGACACAATATACCACAAAGAAATTGAACATGAAATCAAAGAACTTTTGACCAAAAATGACTTCCCCCCAAATATAATCAAAACATTATTAAAAAGACGACAAATCGAAAGAAAAAAGCCAACAGAACCTGCTAAAATATACAAATCACTAATATATGTACCACGACTATCAGAACGCCTCACAAACTCAGACTGTTATAACAAACAAGATATAAAAGTAGCACACAAACCGACGAATACATTACAAAAATTCTTCAACAAGATAAAGTCGAAAATCCCGATGATCGAAAAAAGCAACGTCGTTTACCAAATACCATGTGGCGGGGATAACAACAACAAGTGCAATAGTGTCTACATAGGTACAACAAAATCGAAGCTAAAAACAAGGATTAGTCAACATAAATCGGACTTCAAACTAAGACATCAAAATAATATACAGAAAACAGCACTTATGACCCATTGTATAAGAAGCAACCACACACCAAATTTTGATGAAACAACAATCTTACAACAAGAACAACACTATAACAAGCGACACACATTGGAAATGCTACACATAATTAACACACCAACCTACAAACGACTAAACTACAAGACAGACACAGAAAATTGCGCTCACTTGTACAGACACCTCTTAAACAGTCAAACAACCTCAGTAACAATCTCCACGTCAAAAAGCGCAGACGTGTAAAATAATGTATGTAAAATGTTCGAAATAATGTTTAATTTATTGTATTATAATTGTTAATTGTTTTTTGTATCTTGGTGTTAGTGCCCTGAAGACGGTTTGCCGATGTGCAACCGAAATATATCGGAAGAGAATTGAATAAAATTGTTTTTCATTGTTTGTTTTAACAAACACGGACCTCGAGCCAGCCAACAAATAAATATTGAAATATGGAAAGGTCGCCAGAGCCATCAATAAATATCAACGGAAGGCACGCCGTATGCACAGCAACCAACATGAGCTACGCAAAAATAAAAACTAAATACAAGGATTCGAAAAGAACAATTAATAAATTCCAACTAACACTGGTAAAATTAACTAAACTTAAATCTAGTTTAAAATTTTTGTTAAAATGTAGAAAATCAAATTTAATACCTAACTTCATCAAAAACTTGACACAGCATTTGACCATACTGACCACTGACAATAAAACCCACCCTGACATAACAAGAACATTGACTAGACACACACATTTTTACCATACCAAAATATTAAACTTACTTATAAAACACAAACACAACCTATTACAAGAACAAACAAAACATATGGAAAAAGCAAAAACAAACATAGAACAACTGATGACCACAGATGACGCAAAAGCGTTTTTTGAGAGCGAGAGAAATATAGAAAACAAAATAACAACAACACTCAAGAAAAGACAAGAAACGAAACACGATAAGTTACGAGATCAACGGAACCTAGCCTTAGCGGATAACAACACGCAAAGAGAGTGGTTTGTAAACAAAACAAAAATAGAATTCCCGCCAAACGTCGTAGCGTTACTCGCAAAAGGGCCGAAGTTCGCTCTCCCAATCAGCAAGAGAGATTTTCCTCTCTTGAAATACATCGCAGACGGTGAGGAGCTAGTGCAAACAATAAAAGAAAAGGAAACACAAGAGTCGGCGCGCACAAAATTCTCTTTGTTAGTCAAAGAGCATAAAACCAAGAACAACCAAAACAGTAGGGATCGAGCAATACTGGACACAGTGGAACAGACACGAAAATTACTGAAAGAAAATATAAATATTAAAATTCTATCGTCGGATAAGGGCAACAAAACCGTAGCAATGGATGAGGATGAATATAAAAATAAAATGACAAATATTTTAGACGACTTATGCGCGTATAGAACATTGAGACTAGATCCGACATCAAGACTACAGACAAAGAATAACACCTTCGTAGCACAATTATTCAAGATGGGTCTTATTTCAAAGGACGAAAGAAATAAGATGACTACAACAACAGCGGTACCTCCGAGGATATATGGACTACCAAAAATACACAAGGAAGGAACTCCACTGAGACCAATATGTTCTTCCATAGGATCTCCATCTTACGGGCTGTGCAAATATATAATACAAATATTAAAAAATCTGACAATGGACTCTAGGTACAACATCAAGAACGCGGTAGATTTTAAAGACAGAGTCAACAACTCCCAGATTAGAGAAGAGGAAACATTAGTATCTTTTGACGTAGTATCCTTATTTCCCAGCATACCAATAGAATTAGCACTTGACACAATAAGACAAAAATGGACCAAATTAGAAGAGCACACGAATATACCGAAACAACTATTTATGGACATAGTTAGATTTTGCATACAGGAAAACAGATATTTCAAATACGAAGACAAAATATACACACAACTTAAGGGAATGCCAATGGGATCACCGGCTTCCCCAGTAATCGCAGATATATTAATGGAGGAACTGTTGGACAAGATTACAGATAAATTAAAAATAAAACCAAGACTCTTGACCAAATATGTAGATGACCTTTTTGCCATAACGAACAAAATAGACGTGGAAAATATTCTAAAAGAATTGAATTCCTTCCACAAACAGATAAAATTTACAATGGAATTAGAAAAGGACGGGAAATTACCATTTTTAGACTCTATTGTAAGCAGAATGGACAACACACTCAAAATAAAGTGGTATAGGAAACCCATAGCCTCCGGACGAATACTCAACTTCAATTCAAACCACCCAAAGAGTATGATAATCAATACAGCACTAGGCTGTATGAATAGAATGATGAAAATATCGGACACAATATACCACAAAGAAATTGAACATGAAATCAAAGAACTTTTGACCAAAAATGACTTCCCCCCAAATATAATCAAAACATTATTAAAAAGACGACAAATCGAAAGAAAAAAGCCAACAGAACCTGCTAAAATATACAAATCACTAATATATGTACCACGACTATCAGAACGCCTCACAAACTCAGACTGTTATAACAAACAAGATATAAAAGTAGCACACAAACCGACGAATACATTACAAAAATTCTTCAACAAGATAAAGTCGAAAATCCCGATGATCGAAAAAAGCAACGTCGTTTACCAAATACCATGTGGCGGGGATAACAACAACAAGTGCAATAGTGTCTACATAGGTACAACAAAATCGAAGCTAAAAACAAGGATTAGTCAACATAAATCGGACTTCAAACTAAGACATCAAAATAATATACAGAAAACAGCACTTATGACCCATTGTATAAGAAGCAACCACACACCAAATTTTGATGAAACAACAATCTTACAACAAGAACAACACTATAACAAGCGACACACATTGGAAATGCTACACATAATTAACACACCAACCTACAAACGACTAAACTACAAGACAGACACAGAAAATTGCGCTCACTTGTACAGACACCTCTTAAACAGTCAAACAACCTCAGTAACAATCTCCACGTCAAAAAGCGCAGACGTGTAAAATAATGTATGTAAAATGTTCGAAATAATGTTTAATTTATTGTATTATAATTGTTAATTGTTTTTTGTATCTTGGTGTTAGTGCCCTGAAGACGGTTTGCCGATGTGCAACCGAAATATATCGGAAGAGAATTGAATAAAATTGTTTTTCATTGTTTGTTTTAACAAACACGGACCTCGAGCCAGCCAACAAATAAATATTGAAATATGGAAAGGTCGCCAGAGCCATCAATAAATATCAACGGAAGGCACGCCGTATGCACAGCAACCAACATGAGCTACGCAAAAATAAAAACTAAATACAAGGATTCGAAAAGAACAATTAATAAATTCCAACTAACACTGGTAAAATTAACTAAACTTAAATCTAGTTTAAAATTTTTGTTAAAATGTAGAAAATCAAATTTAATACCTAACTTCATCAAAAACTTGACACAGCATTTGACCATACTGACCACTGACAATAAAACCCACCCTGACATAACAAGAACATTGACTAGACACACACATTTTTACCATACCAAAATATTAAACTTACTTATAAAACACAAACACAACCTATTACAAGAACAAACAAAACATATGGAAAAAGCAAAAACAAACATAGAACAACTGATGACCACAGATGACGCAAAAGCGTTTTTTGAGAGCGAGAGAAATATAGAAAACAAAATAACAACAACACTCAAGAAAAGACAAGAAACGAAACACGATAAGTTACGAGATCAACGGAACCTAGCCTTAGCGGATAACAACACGCAAAGAGAGTGGTTTGTAAACAAAACAAAAATAGAATTCCCGCCAAACGTCGTAGCGTTACTCGCAAAAGGGCCGAAGTTCGCTCTCCCAATCAGCAAGAGAGATTTTCCTCTCTTGAAATACATCGCAGACGGTGAGGAGCTAGTGCAAACAATAAAAGAAAAGGAAACACAAGAGTCGGCGCGCACAAAATTCTCTTTGTTAGTCAAAGAGCATAAAACCAAGAACAACCAAAACAGTAGGGATCGAGCAATACTGGACACAGTGGAACAGACACGAAAATTACTGAAAGAAAATATAAATATTAAAATTCTATCGTCGGATAAGGGCAACAAAACCGTAGCAATGGATGAGGATGAATATAAAAATAAAATGACAAATATTTTAGACGACTTATGCGCGTATAGAACATTGAGACTAGATCCGACATCAAGACTACAGACAAAGAATAACACCTTCGTAGCACAATTATTCAAGATGGGTCTTATTTCAAAGGACGAAAGAAATAAGATGACTACAACAACAGCGGTACCTCCGAGGATATATGGACTACCAAAAATACACAAGGAAGGAACTCCACTGAGACCAATATGTTCTTCCATAGGATCTCCATCTTACGGGCTGTGCAAATATATAATACAAATATTAAAAAATCTGACAATGGACTCTAGGTACAACATCAAGAACGCGGTAGATTTTAAAGACAGAGTCAACAACTCCCAGATTAGAGAAGAGGAAACATTAGTATCTTTTGACGTAGTATCCTTATTTCCCAGCATACCAATAGAATTAGCACTTGACACAATAAGACAAAAATGGACCAAATTAGAAGAGCACACGAATATACCGAAACAACTATTTATGGACATAGTTAGATTTTGCATACAGGAAAACAGATATTTCAAATACGAAGACAAAATATACACACAACTTAAGGGAATGCCAATGGGATCACCGGCTTCCCCAGTAATCGCAGATATATTAATGGAGGAACTGTTGGACAAGATTACAGATAAATTAAAAATAAAACCAAGACTCTTGACCAAATATGTAGATGACCTTTTTGCCATAACGAACAAAATAGACGTGGAAAATATTCTAAAAGAATTGAATTCCTTCCACAAACAGATAAAATTTACAATGGAATTAGAAAAGGACGGGAAATTACCATTTTTAGACTCTATTGTAAGCAGAATGGACAACACACTCAAAATAAAGTGGTATAGGAAACCCATAGCCTCCGGACGAATACTCAACTTCAATTCAAACCACCCAAAGAGTATGATAATCAATACAGCACTAGGCTGTATGAATAGAATGATGAAAATATCGGACACAATATACCACAAAGAAATTGAACATGAAATCAAAGAACTTTTGACCAAAAATGACTTCCCCCCAAATATAATCAAAACATTATTAAAAAGACGACAAATCGAAAGAAAAAAGCCAACAGAACCTGCTAAAATATACAAATCACTAATATATGTACCACGACTATCAGAACGCCTCACAAACTCAGACTGTTATAACAAACAAGATATAAAAGTAGCACACAAACCGACGAATACATTACAAAAATTCTTCAACAAGATAAAGTCGAAAATCCCGATGATCGAAAAAAGCAACGTCGTTTACCAAATACCATGTGGCGGGGATAACAACAACAAGTGCAATAGTGTCTACATAGGTACAACAAAATCGAAGCTAAAAACAAGGATTAGTCAACATAAATCGGACTTCAAACTAAGACATCAAAATAATATACAGAAAACAGCACTTATGACCCATTGTATAAGAAGCAACCACACACCAAATTTTGATGAAACAACAATCTTACAACAAGAACAACACTATAACAAGCGACACACATTGGAAATGCTACACATAATTAACACACCAACCTACAAACGACTAAACTACAAGACAGACACAGAAAATTGCGCTCACTTGTACAGACACCTCTTAAACAGTCAAACAACCTCAGTAACAATCTCCACGTCAAAAAGCGCAGACGTGTAAAATAATGTATGTAAAATGTTCGAAATAATGTTTAATTTATTGTATTATAATTGTTAATTGTTTTTTGTATCTTGGTGTTAGTGCCCTGAAGACGGTTTGCCGATGTGCAACCGAAATATATCGGAAGAGAATTGAATAAAATTGTTTTTCATTGTTTGTTTTAACAAACACGGACCTCGAGCCAGCCAACAAATAAATATTGAAATATGGAAAGGTCGCCAGAGCCATCAGGAAAATATAATATTTAAATAATAGTAATATAACCAAGATACTGAATATGACTTTTAACAAGATTTCTCTTTACATCTTTACACGGAAAGGGGTTATAGAATGAACCAGGCAATTAAAAAAAAAAAACCATAGTAAACTTACAATAACAAAATATAAAAAAATAATTGGATATTATACAAACTAAATAGATTTAAATAAGCTTGCGACAGGCGTGAAGTGTAACCAAATTCGTTTAGACATCGACATCCGTATATTGAAATTTCGTATTAAAAGCGATTCTCTTAAGTCATATGCCTTCTAACAATCCACAAGATGAAACTCTTCATACCGCTCATCGCACTTCATGTAATTGCAGGCCCTCCACTAATTATAGGCAAAAATCAAATCCATTAAAGGAAAATGTAAATAAAGTTTTGTCACGTTTTGCAAAAGACTTTAATTTTATTCAATTAGGTTTATATCGGGTCGAAGTTCAAGTGATTTAAAGTGCTCCGAACGGGAGGGCTCTACTAAGAAGTACCCTGCAGTGACAAGCATTCGAATTTCCGTCTTCCTTTCTTGAATATGAAATTTTCATGAAATATTTATGGCATCCAAATGTGTGTAAATCTACCCTAAAGGGTATAAAATATTTCGTATCTACAAACTAAACTAATTGCGAGGCCTAATTGAGGAATTAAAAAAAAAAGTGTTACTAAATGACCGATTGCTTAATTTATTTAAGTTTTGGTTTATTTTTTAATATATATCTATTATCTAACACTGACCCTTAGCTTTTAACGACCTCTTTGTCATTGGATATTATTGATCAATTTCTAATTTCTCTTTTCGATTGTAGTGCATACGCTCCGATAGCCTAGAGAGCATTGGCGATGTCAGCTCCTCATTGGGCAATCCGCCGTATATTCCCGCCGCCACGGAGGCGGCGAATCTAACGTCATGTGGTAATGCGAGCAATGGCAATGCCTACGCTGGATCTCAGCAGCATCAGGTGCATCTCAGCAACAACAACAATAATAATAACAATAACAACAACAGCAGCAACCTCAACAACAATCAAATGCACTCGGGTCTGCACCATCATCAACAACAACAACAACAGCAATCCGATCTCATGACCAATCTGCAGCAGCACATCAAACAGGATTATGATCTGACGGCGCTTTAGGAGAACCCACACACGCCCCCAGCTCAACCATGTACAATGAGTCCTTCAGTTAGCCCCGCAATACTTTCCGGCACCCACTTCCTAAGTCTTAAGTCTCAATCGTAGCGAAATCCCCCTTTTTTATACACCCGGCGATACCACAAGGTCACCGGGCAAATTCGGAGTATACAGTGAAAAATATTACTTAGTTAAGCCCAAAACCAACGACCACTGGGCAACAACTTAGGCTTATGTAACGTCCTCCTCCCCATTCTACCTTAATATAAAAGGAGAACATTGTAAATTAGTGCTACTTAATTAGAGGTACGTTTTGTATAAAGCATAGCAAATTATTTGTAAGCAGAAGCCCAATTTGTCATAGTTGTAAGTGGAATAATAGTTTAAAGAAATGTATGATTAAATGTATAATTATTATTATTATTATTATCATTATTATTATTGTATCTAACTAGTTGCATCTGTTGTGCGTAGATATATGTAAGTTCGTGCGTATATTTTATGGATACAACAACAAACAAACATTTATAAGTACATAAATATACCTAGACAATATAAAAACCAAATAAACCGAACAAATTTTACTTGGAGTTTACAAATGGGTTGTACAATTGTATGTTTGTTTTTTTTTCAATGTAACTTAAAGTAGCCCGTAAAAAATAATAAAAAGTGAAAAGAATACAATTTCATATAAATTGTAGTCATTTTTAGTTAAAGCCAGATGAGACCCCTTACACATAGGGATCTTGCATCAATAAAAAGTTTACTAAGTACTAAGTACTTTTTTTTAATGAAATTAAATAAATTATTATATAATACAATAATAAGTTTTGGTTTACACTGGCGTGAAGTGTGACCAAATTCATTTAGACATCGACATCCGGATATTGAAATTTCGTAAACACGAGATCACAATTTAGCTAAAACAGAGTTATATGATCAGACGTGCTCGACTAATAAGTAGCCCATAAGCATTCGAATTTTCTTCTACACTGTGCCTCTTTCTGCTTCGGCCCCACTCTATGGGAAATGTGATCTTGAATAACTCGGGTAATTTTTGTCCAATCTGTATACAAATTTCAGGGCACAGATATGGCATTCGAATGTGTTTAAATGTTAATGCTTAAAGCTATACATTGAAAAAAGTCTATTAAACAGAGTATTTATTTCATTCATATGTTGACAACTTAATGCTTTATCTTACCGACTCGAGGTTCCTCCAATTAACCATATATTAGTTCTCAAATAGATAGAAATAAAAAGGTTTTTCTTTGAGAATATTCTAAAAAGTTTCAGCCAAAATAGCTTTAAGAAATATTCAACACAGGATGCGAGCTGCAGACTCGTATTTAACGCTGATTCATCGTTCATTGTCATCTAATTAGGACAAATTTAAACATCATGGCCCCGCGCTGCTGGGCATGTGGGGCTGCCAGACGGGACCATCCTGCGGGCGGCCTTTGTTGCGCTGCCCCGAAGAATTCAACAAGCCTTTGTTGGCAATCAGCGTCGCTCACGTGGAATGGCAGGGGGACGCGGACGACGCGGCGACGAGCTGGGGCTCAGGCTCAATGAGGCGCGAGATGCGCTGGCAGCGATAGTTGGCAAATGCTAACAAGAGTTCTTAATTAAACATCGATTCGCAATGATTGATCACAGCCCATTGGCACCTGTTGGCTTCTGGAAATATGTTAAACAAGGCATCATCTTTCAAAGTGGCAGCCCAGCCAGCCACCAACTCGATCCCCGAGAGAGCGCGAGCGAAAGAGTGTCATAAACTGGTCTTAGCCAGCTTCACGTCTGCGTCATGCGCAACTTCCCTGAAACGGAGCTGGGCTCCTATTGCAAATTGTCGCTGCTCAGTCAGGCAGACATCGCGTTGACAGTGTGTCCAAAAAGCCCAAAAGGTAAGCAGCACATGTGCGACAAGCTCGAGCTGGAGCTGGCCCAGGCACAGGCACGGGCAGAAGCTCGCCACAATCAATCTCCTTTGCCTGACAGTCAGATTGTCTTGCAGGAACATGAAAATACTCTTAGCGCTTAATTTATCATTGCGAAATGATCTACGCGCATTCGGCTCTTAGCCAACAGTTCCAATCGAGTCCAGTCCTGCGCCGCATTCGCCCCTGCTCGAGCAACTGGAAATTGTGCGCACTCGCCCAACGCGATAAAAAAAGGATTAAGACCTACTTACGGCTCCGACTGCGCACCGGAACGTGCTGTTGAGGAACGCGGACCGACCACAAGGGTCGAAATTAGCAGCTCGAAATGCTTACGAGTGCAGCAGCACGTGTTAAGGAAATAACTTAGCAGTCAGGGAGAGAAAGAGAGAGAGAGAAAGGGTGAGACGGGGCACACCTCACCCCAATTAGTGGCAACGGTAGCTCCGCTTGTCACTACCTTTCGACTGTTTGTGTCAGGATCCATCCAGAACCAGTTAACAACATTGACAGCCTTTCCAAATTGTGTAAAACATTGTTTGCAAGATTGTGCTTAAAATTCCCACTCTGCGGGTGAATATGTAAATTATATAACAAAAAAGGATAACCATTAATTATTATATATTTTGAACATTTTGTTTTATTTTTTATTTTAATATATTAGGATATTCATTTGACATTCAGATACTAGGCCTTTAATAAACCTCAAATGTTTACAGCAATGGAAGGTGTTTGATGGCCTCAGGTGTTGGGTAGGGAACTGAAGGTGATTCAAGGTAGGCAGTTTCGAAGATGTGTCCTAGAGTCTTGGCTAGAAAGCGCTCTAATATGTTGATGTTAAAGTTGCTTGCAGTTTCCCAAAGTGGGATGCCGTGAGTTCAGCCCTTTACAATTTAACTTTCATTTGTACCTGGGTTGCAAGTGGACTACAATAATATCATTATACGTGTTACTGTTTTTATCATCTGTTATTTTAAGTGCTCTAAATCTCCTTTTTATACCCTGTGACCATTGAAAATGGGTAAAATTGGTATAATGATTTAGTGCAAATATATGTAAAGCAATCTATAAAATCAGTTTAATAAAGAGCAATAAAGATAGATTATGGTTGTTTTATAAACAATCCATCAAATGAATTTCACGGTGTTCTGCCCCCTTGACAAACACGCATAAATTTGCTTACACTCTTTCTAGAAAACTTAAGATCTTTGCAAGTCCTTCTGATTGACCGTTCGTATAGATGAAGTTTTTTGGAGCTAGAGGCCCCAGTCTGAAATATTCCCGATATGCCCTAACAGGCCCTTACAAACGTAAGTCTAAATATTCTTAAGTCAAGACATCGAGGGAATCTGACTTTCTTCTACAAGAATAATTTTTTTTTCAAAATCTTTAGAAATATTGGGAATTTTTTATACAACAATATTATTTGTTGCGCACATAACTGTAGGGAAGTCGGCCGTATGAAATAGTTAGGAAACTAAACGCAAAAACAGTTTCATTAATAAATAATTTAAAAATGGTAGTAATTTTAAAGTTTGTATTGTTCATAAAAATTGAAATTATAATTTGGTATTTTCGCTGGGTTTATTTCTAAAAGCTATATACCTTTCATTGAACCATACTGAAAAATACAAGTTGATTTTATTTTATTTATTTTTTTTTTTTTGGGAATTCCTTACAAAATGTACCTCTTGCAATGTGCTTCTAAATTTCTTCTATTCAAAATCTTTGAATTGACTTTTGACTGTGTGAAGTATTTTAGCCGACTGAGACGCAGTCGGTAACCGCCTTGTTCGATGTCGGCGTTCGGCATGCATAAAGGCAGTGCTTTAATCCCGTCTCATCCTCTTTCATCCCGGCTAATCCCCACAGAAGTCACCGGACATGGCTCAGCCCACAGAGTCAGGATTGCAGTCAACCCTTTTGTACGCTCGACAGAAAACAATTAACCACGTCTTCTGTTGCTAATTTCATAGGTTTCATAGGTTCCTCCGGTTGCAAGCGCTACTTTGCATACATTCGGCATAGACACAGCGACACGCCCACCTCGCACACCCACGCGTCTGACTGAAACGACGGCGGCGGCGGCACCAGCAAAGGATGAAGCTGAGGGGATTAAGCTGAAGTCAAAGTCGAAGTCGAAAGATTGGCTCCTGCTGAGCGCCGCACGCCGCACACCGCCCGCCGACTTTTCTTTTAATCCTTTCTCCAGGCCACGTTTAATTCCGTTTGACTTTTCTGATGCACTTCTGGCACCGTTTGGCTACCGTTTTGCCGGCCCAGTTTTTCCGGGAAGTGCATTGAGCTGCGCTTACCTGCTAATTAGCTGGCGATATTTATGGCAAACATAAGAGTCTGCTGTTTGTCAAAATACATGTAGGCAATTAATTCTCATTAGGCCTGAATTGGAAACAAATTTACTCAAGCCACGGCACAAATCAAAGTGCAGCCAAGGCCAATGGCATTCTGCGATCCCTGTCCAGCTCCGAGCTGCATTTGCCCACCAACAATTGTGGCAACAATGCGCACTCTCAAGTGTGGCCTCAGAAATCAATCAAGGCTCATCACTCACAGCCACTCGAAGAGCAGCGACAAGCCCTTCCCAGTCCCAAGTTCACCAGTATGTGCGTGTGTGTGTTAGTTTAATTAATGTGCGGCCATTTATTAAATTGGCAGTTTAGTCTTGGCGTCACTTTTGGCCAGTGTTGAGCCTGAAGAGCAAGTGAGACGCGGCTGCGGTTGGCCATTTATTTACTCGGTTTCCTCCTGTCCTGCTCCTGCCTCACCTCCCTATACATATGTGTGTGTGTGTGCGTGTGTGTGCGTGCGTGCGGCCGATCAGCCTAATTTGTAACCATTAACCGATGTATTATATGTTTGGTCAGGCGAATGCATGCTGTTACCCCATGTTATAGAAGGGAATGAGGCATGGATGCTTTGAAGGATGGCTTCATGGTTGGCTGAGCCGACTGACGGATGGATGGCAGCGGTGATTTTTGTCTATTAAATAGCATTTAAACAAATGGCTGTTAAATTTTTTTATGCGCCTACCTCCATTTGTGCTTCTCAAGTGTCTGAAAATCCAAGTGAAGTGTGAAAAGTCAGAAATCTTTTGGCCCAGCCGCAGGTGATTCTCTTGTTAAGATTAATTTGAATAATTGATTTCGAAACATGTTTGAAAAACAATTAAATATTATTGCCAACATACTTCTTAGATTTTAAGTTACTAGAAGATAACTCGCGCCCAGGTCTGAATTTATTTGGCGTATATTTATATAAATAGCCAAAAGAACGATCGATTCTTTTATTGCCATCAACTTCTAGGAGGGAGACAGAAATTTATATATAGACGAGCACAATAATTACTTAGAAAGAAAGTGGATAAAATAAGAGTTATATTTATACATATGTATTTCCAGAATCTACATTTAAAAGAGAGACACAGTGTAAATTTAAATAAAACTTAACACGGCTTGTTAATGTGAACCTTATAATCATAGCTTGAAACCCAGTATATGCTACGCGATTATATGAGAATCGCGTAGGAGGACGATATTTATATGATTATATGATTTCTTAGTGCAGCGCAGCGGATTTAAAAGCGTGAAGCACAGAAAGTATTGAGTAAATGTGAATTGAGATATCTTGACCAAATTAGAAAACAGTTTGCTATTTTACGGATTTTTAAATCGTGTGTGCAATTATCTATAATAGCTCAAGAATATCTTATATTAAGGATGTTCTCTTCAAATTGCTTTTTATTTAAAATTGTTTCTGTTTCTGTTTCGAGTTGTTGGTAAATTTAAAGATTTCTTTTAAAAGGTTTTTCAGAGCCACTTTTCAGTTGCCCACTATCGAATGAAAGGAATTTTTCATTGCTAGCTTTCTTGCTTTTCATTGATAACTAACGCACAAAGAAGAATTGCATTTTCTTTCAATATTGTCGCAATTTCAGCTCGATGCCAGTTCGCGAGCTGCAATGGAATCGCCATTAACAGTGCCGACTGCAGCTTCGCATTTGCTGCGAGTTCGCCACGGGAATAGCGTGTGTGTGTGTGTGTGTGTGTGTGTGTGTGTGTGTGTGTGTGTGTGTGTGTGTGTGTGTGTGTGTGTGTGTGTGTGTGTGTGTGTGTGTGTGTGTGAGTAAGGAGCAGTATATGCGGTAATTGACATTCGACCATTAATCAAAGTGCACAATGCAGACATTTCGTTTCGAATTTTATTTAGTTTTGTATTCGTGTTGGCTGCGTTTTTTTCTGTTTTTTTTTTCTGCGATTTTGGCACAGCCGCCGAGCTGCCCGCTGCCCGCTGCGCCAGAGAGCAGTCCGAGACGCCGCTTCCCAGTGCCGCATACAGGCGGGCTGGCGGTGCGGGACAGATCAAGCCAAGGGCTGGCTATTTACACAATTTTTACAATTGCGAGCAAGTGGAACGGCCTTCAACACCTACGCGGCAGAGGGTCGATAGCTGCGGCAAGGTGAACTCATGAGTTTCAAGCTGCCACCGCTAGCCGCGCCCCTCCTACGCCAGCTACGCATCATGGCCGCCTGCTCGCCTGCCCGCCTGGCGCTACTGAGTGCTTTGTTCTTTGGCTGACAGCTCTTGACATGCCCGGGCTGAAGAGCCCGCAAATCCCCATATATGATGTGAGTGTGTGCCTTGTGCCGGGCTTCAGTTTCTCATGCTTAAGCTCACCCTCTCTCTGCGTGTTTCTCTCCCCCTCTCGCTCACCCTCTCTTGCGTTCTGAGCCACCCCATCCAGTCGCAAACCCGCACCACCAGCAGTGAAAGTTCTCCATGCGTGCAAAGGACCAAGATGAAAGTAGCAATTTCGTCCATTTGCAATATTCCCCCATTTCAACCGCTTCAAGGCAGTGTGTGTGTGTGTGTGTGTGTGTGTGTGTGTGTGTGTGTGTGCGTGTGTCTCTGTATCTGACAGTCGCATTTTGATGAAATTTTATTCTGTTCACATAGCCGTCAATGTCATTTCTGCCGCTCGCTTAGTCCTTAGTCCTCCGTTTTTTATGCCATGTCCTTTTGTTGATTATTTCGTTGACGTGCCTCAAAATAACAAGACACAAAAAAAAAAAAAAAAAAAATAGTACAGAGAAAATAGAAAACCAACAAGAGAAGCAAAAGATGCTTATTTTCTTGCTTTCCTTTTCTTTTATCTTGTTGGACAAATGCCTCGCCTTGAATGAATTGTGGTGAATGCGTGTCTGAGTAACGTTCTTCTTGAATATATTTGTAGCACAATATCATTCGATACTGCAATAAATTGTTATTTGTAAACTCTTTTCTCTGGGATATTTGAAATCTGTGTAATAAGCTAGGGACTATAATTTCCGGTCTAAAGCAACCCGTGCTTATATGATTTACCGAATTCATTTAGTATATATGTCTGTTAAATTAAACGACCGGGCACCATTTTCTCCTTCTTATATTTTACTTACACAGAAGAAAGAAACCGTATTTGCTCGGGTCGAATGAATAATATTGAAATGCAGGTGCTACACAAATAGTTTGCCTAATTATTTTGCATTTCGCTTTGTAATATAAAAATTGAGAATCGCTGCTAAACTTGAACCGGCGACCTCTCGCTCGATAGTCCGACACCAAAAAAAAAAAGCTACATAGACCCATGGATTCGTATTGACAAAGCACAATTATAAAACTGCGCTGATTTTGATGCTTTTCGTACTCTACGCAACTTTTTACCCCAGTTCCGAGTTTTATTTTCCAAAAGCCCACTTTCGATCCAAAAGAAAGATTCAGTAGCAATTTCAGCCCTTACGGTTGTCAGTAAGGGCAGACATTTTCTTATACATATAAAGAGAAAGGAATCATTAAGCAATCTTTCAAATGTTATAAGACCTTGTATGTTAAGTATATTAAAACCCATTACCAAATGACACTTGATTGTTATATAAATAGTAAGTAATGGATTTGAAAAAGAATTCGGAATGCATGAAGTGTGACAATGTTAAACTGGACATTTAGAAGCGCCTATTCGGATTTTGCTATAAATATTTATATGTTGCCGCGCAAGCTCTACAACCTGAAGAATCGCACAATATGAATCTATACGTTTGCTTTTTGCTGCTGGCAACTCCAAGTCCATCGTACAACTTTGAATTGGGCCGCAAGTAAGGAATTAAAATAAATGAGAATTTATGAAATTTAAAGAATCTGCATTTCTTGTTGCGTCTTGTGTACCTTGTGTACCATGTTTCTCGGTTATTCGAACGTTATGCAACTTTTTGGGGATAAAAATAACATAATTGCATTTAAGGCTTAAGGCTTCCACACTTGCCATATACCTTTATTTATACATATCTATCAGTACAGGGTATGCAGGAAATATTGCCCTAACTTCCTTTGTCTGTATAGGGTATACAGAGATTACTAAATTAACTTTCTTCGCTTATTCAAGTATCCAAAAACCTTCAAGTTCCAGAGAGGTGCGCCATCTGCCGGCAAGCGGCAAGCTGTTCAAGTTCCACAAATGGTTTGAGTCTGAAAATCAAGTGCAGCAGCTGTTGTCCCTCTCTGAAGTAGGGATGGCAATAGTGTGCTTAGTTGAAAATCTCACCTCGTGGTTGGTGTCATTGCTAAGTTAACAGAAATGTTTTACTGAGATGAAAATTAACTACCTTTATTTAAATTAATTAAACGGCGCTATACGTTATGTGGCCCTGTGCTGCCAACAATAACAGAAATGCTTTTCCTTGGATAAAGATTAAGTGCAAAAGAAGTGAGAATTAGGTTCAGTCTGTTCTCTCCTTTTCCATAGTGAGCATATAGTATTTAATGGATGACATTATTATATAGGACATGGCTTAGGCAATCGATTGACCCTAAGTTACCTATTCAAGAACACAAAACAATTTTATCAACAGCAAGAGCCAACAGTATTTGATATTTGAATGTTATGCCAATGCCATATTTTATATATGTCAGAAAAAAAAGTGATTGCTTTATAGATGATGACTTATGTTAATACAAAAGATTGAATTTATTTAAATTCATTTAAATACTTTTATACTTATTTAAAATCTGTCATGCATTGACAATTATTAAATGTTTTGAAGAACTTTGTGTGTAGATGCAATATTTAACAAAAAATTGTAGTTAAAAAATCAACTGAAAAAGAGAGCTCAGGATCTTACCTACGATGCTCACTCAAGTAAAGCTGAGAGGTTATTGAAAAGAAAAAGCTGTAACGAAGATAATTAATATACTTAATAATAATAATTCTTAATAATAATAGTAATACTTAATAATAATAAAACAATTCCCTGTGCCCTTGCGGCACAATTATAATATCAATAATTCATTGCGAATTCAATTTGTTGGAAATGATTTACCTATTTTCGCGCTGATTTTGGTTTAAGGACATGTGACATATTCAGCCACCGGAACTGACCCCAGCAATTAAGAGGCGACGGGTCGCAGAGGGGGCGCTTCTGCTGCGGGTATAGAGACACAAATAGATGCGGCATTCAGTTTATGTAAATCCAATAAATATTATTCGACTGATGTGCTGCACAGTGGGCAATCAATTTTGTTTGGAAAACAATTTGTATTTGCTGCTGTTTGCCTGTTATCGTTATCGTCCTGTTGGTCCTGCGGCCGTTGGTGCTGCTGCTGTAGTTGCTCCTGGAGCCGCTACGACAGCGTGCAACAAATTTAAAAGCTCAATTTGTCCATTTATGTCAACTTGTCACGCGAAGTAAAATAAAACGAATTAATAAAATGTGCCAGGGGACAAGGACTTGGCACGAGAGAGAGAGAACGAGAGAGAAAGAGAGAGAAAGGCAGTGAGAGAGGGAGGGAAGATAAAAGGATATGGAGCAGCGCAACTAAACGCGTAAAATATATTCAGCAATTGTTGCCGCTGTTGCCATTGCCGTTGCCGTTGCAGATACAAAGATACTTTAGTGGCAAGATACGGATACACCATCATTCATCGCTTATGTTTCGCCACATCCGCTCGTCCCGCCGCCGGCTTGTGTCCTCCAGCTACTATTGCTCCACTTGGCCCCACCTCCTTGCTGTTGTCCCTGTTGTTGGCGGCGTCGTTGCAAACGAATGGCAAAAACTGTCGCTCATTCGCATAAATCCTGACGAATGATTTCAACGCGCGGACAGCAGGAGGCAGGCGGTTCCTAAGGAATGTGGCGTATGGGCGCATGGGCGTATGGGCGTGCCAGTGTGGGGGAACGCACAACAAAAGCAATTATGTGTGCGAATCATTTTACGAGCGAGCGGAAAAAGAAAACAGAAAACAGACAACAGGAACTGTGCTGCTGCTGCTGCTGCTGGCATCCTCGCCAGAGCCGGTTGTCCCTTTGCCAAATAAAAATAGAAAACAGTGAAGCTGCGAATGGAAGTAAAACAAAGGCCACGGCCACTGCAGCAGTCAACACACAAGCGACGACAAGCAACAGCAATTCAAATGGCAAAGAAATTGCCAGCTCAATGAAAGCGACAAGCACGAAAAAACCCAACCCTCCCCACGCTGCCCACCCTTCCATATATGTTGCAAACCCCGCCCCACAGTCCCACTGTGCCATTGAGCCGCAGCCTGCTTGCCCCACCATCAAATCAGCAGTGGAAAAACGCGCACGACCAAAATCAAACGATTGTCAATGCGAAAATAAATCGCATTCCTTCATTTTAGGTCCGTGGCCGGAGAAATGCTAGCCCCCCCAACCAACGAGCCCCTACTCCTTGCCTCCCCACCCGCAACGTTCCTACTCAATCTCGAGCTCCCCAATGACGACAGCTGCCATAAAAAGTTTAGTTCGGCATCGTTTGATAAAACGTGCGCCAATTTTTTATCCCTGCATTCAGACTGCGAAGAAGTTCACGTAACTTGAATCGAGCCAAGCCAAAATCAAACTCAATTTGCACTTTGCCTCGCCATCAAATTGATCAAGAAATATTGGAGGATATTATTAAAAATCGAATCAAATACTTTATGCTACCAATTCAGCTTATGGAGTTCGAGACGAGCATGTGCTGAGCAGCTATTTTCCAGATGAAGAAAAGGATCTATGTTAAAAATACTCGGTTACATTACAATTTCTTATATATATTTTTTCATATGGTTACAGCAATTTTTATTTAATCCAATAACTAAATTAAGATGCATACAATTACTTAACTCACAATAAAAGATTCTAGTTCTTGGCTATTATTTATTTTTATTTATATCAGCTCTAATTTGTATAACATATTTTTAGAATTTTTCCTATTTCAGATTTATACCCTTGTTTTTCATGACATGTGTTATGCATAAAGTATATATATTCTAGATCAGCATCAACAGCCAGGTGGTAAATAGTTGTCTGTCTGTCCGGCTGTCCAACTGTGCGGCTGTCTGCCCGTCTGCCTGTCTGTTTCCATGCAAACTAGTCTCTCAGTCTTAAAGCTATCGGCTTGAAACTTTCTACTTTCTTTCTATTGCACCAAGTACATGTGTCGGAACCGGCTGTGTCGGACCACTACAGCATATAGCTGCCATAGGAAAAATCGGTACAAAAGTTTCTTTGTTTATCCAACTCTTTGTAACCAAATTCGGCATTATTAGTTTCGTGTTGCTCCCACTTTGCGTAATCGTATCAACAATGGACTACTATATCATATAGCTGCTCTAGGAAAATCGTTGCTATAGTAGTATCTATTATGGCAAAATATTCAGTCTTCAAATTTATTTTCAACAAACTCGGCATTTTCAGACGGCACTATTCTCACATATCTGCGAAGGGGAATTGTCTACAAGGGTATTACATCTTCGATGTAGCGAAGTTATATTTACATTCTCTCTATTTATTTATATATATATAAATTTATTAAGATTATTATTATTGTTATGAATATTATTATAATTATAATTATTATTCCCATTATTTTTATTTTTATAACTTAATAAAATAGTATTATTAATTTCATTTTTATTATTAATGTTATAAGCTTAAGTATCAAATTTTAATTTCAGTTACAAACTTATTTATATATATCATAAACAAAATATTTGTAATCTGTATTAGGTTTTTGGTTTGAATAGAAATAAATAAATAAATCTGTGTCCAATAAAAAATGAATATGTATTATGCAGACTATGCAGTTAATTTTTATTTTAATCCATAATATTACTGATTTTAATATTAAATTTTGAATCTAGTTACAAATTAGTTATTAAATATGCATCTTACTGCAGCGATTCGCACCCGAATGCACGTTGTAAACTTAGTGTAATGGCAAATATTTCAAATATATTGTGAGCAATAATCAATACTAGGCCATAAATTTCACGTTTTAGGCATTTTATGATAAATTTACATATTATTTAGAGCGCGCCACAAATCAGATCAACATCGTAAATTCCCAAACGTGTTGCCATAATAAACTGTTTGGCCAGCAACAAATGTGGAATACTAACTCGTAAATGCCAACGGAAGATGCCAATATTGGTTTGATTTGTATTTTAACTTATTTTACTTATTTTTCTAGAATCCTATTTGCCATTTGAGTTACATGTTTTTTTATCAGGGCGCAGATAAGTGGAGGCAAAGCAAACAGCTCTGCTGCATGCGGCGTATACTTAATGTCAGGCACACACAAACCGAAACACTCACACACACACGCACACACAAACACACATATATATATATATATATATATATATTTTGTAAACGTCATCATAACAGGCCTCTGGCAGCAACAGCCAACGGCCTTCCAAATCGTTATTTATGTATGGGAACGTGCCAAGCGAGTTTTTGTTTCGCATACCTTACAATCCGCTCCAGCCCCATCTAGAATGTGCCCCTCCTTCTGCCGACTCTGGCAGCCGATTCGCGCCGGCAGACAACGGCAGACCAGGATTCGCACTCGGCCTGAGCTCAGTTTATGTGAGTTGGCTGCTGTTGCTGTTGCCTGTTGTGATTTTCTCCAGATTTCCTCTAAGCTATTGTTGTTTGTTTTCCAACGCGTTGTTGTTGTTGTTTTCTTGCACTTCACTTCGCCTGGCGCCAAGTACCACAGCCATCGCCACCCTCCCCACCGCCCCCTCTCGCTCTGGCCCTCGCTGGGAGCTGTTCGTTAAGTGACGCCAACTTCTACGTGAGCCTGAATTATTAATACACGTTAAAAGGCACCGCCAATTGTTGGCGCCTGGACAGCATTGCCATGGCCTGGCTTCTGCTCCAGCTTCTGTGCGTGCTCCCGCCGCCTCTCTGCATCCCTTCGTGCCGTCTGCATCATAGTTGAGTTGATGTTTTATGTGCTAAGTAGTTGGTAAGTCACCTGCGACAAGTTGGATGAAAACATATTTTGTTCTGAAACTCTTTCTTTTTCTTTGCTCTTTTGTCTGAAAAGTGAAGTACCGTAAAAGCATAAAATGCAAGTAAATTGCATAAATATTTATGTGCTTCTTTTTGGGAAACTTTAAATTAATTCTCAAAGATATACGGCCATTGCAGAAGCTGTAATTAAAACTGGATTAATTTCGTTTAACTCACTCTGAATGTTAAGGCGCTAGCAGAATAATGTTAAGTTGTGACTCGGGGACTGTTAACAGTTCATCCAACTATGTTATGGAGCTTTAATGCATATTAAGTAAAGTAATAAAAATATGTTATTGCGAAATTAAGGTGTTCTAATATTGTCTCTTGTGTTATTTATTGAATATTTCTTACACTCATGGAAAATATTTTAATATATTTTAGTTTATCTATTTCTCTTTCCATTCTTACCAATCTATAAAATAAACATTCATCTTCCAGAAGAACCTTAAGATGATTGCTAAGTAAGGAAAGTAGACATAAGGGAATCGGTAGGGATGCTCAAGAGAAGTCTTAACATTTTTAACTACAATTATTTCTTCCGTAGACCATCGAATAAAACTAGCTTCGAATGAAATTATTAATTAAACTCAAAATGCTTTAATAAGCATTTGAGAATTTACAAATTTTAAAGATTACGATGCTTTGTGGTTCATTAATTCATATTTTATTTTGAGCACTTGTTTAAAATTCAACAAATTCGCTTTTTGAGTTGTTTCTTTCTACCCTGTGAGATACCTGTAGAGACGAGCTTCTGATAATTGAGAATGGCATTTGAATGCACTATAAACAAAAGCCCGGAACTACAGGGTAGGTCACGGGAGCGTTTCTGTTATTCACTGACCCCCACTTCACCCAGTACGAGACCACTTATTGTGGGCTAGTTTAAAGACATAAAACAAAATAATCTGGCCAATGTCGAAAATTGCAATATCGCTGCCACACAAATCATGTGGTCGGCATGAAAAACTGTTTTAGGTTTTGGGTTTTTGGATACGCTTGCGGTGCCTGTTCGTGGTTTCTGGTATAAGTATATAAATGCCACGCACCTTGCGGTGGCTGAGCACAGTTAAAAGAGAAGCAGCAACTGTCATAAATAGAAGGCAAAGTTTTTGCAGGCAGTATCTGCCTGGAGCACTGAAAATTTCGAAAGTAAAATAACAATTTGAAAAACAAGGCGAACTTTGTTTGGCCAAAACAAAAACGCATCGAATACTTGACGCAGAACTTTGTCCATTGCCAAACGAAATTGCGACAAGCGAGCAGATGTCCTGCTGAGCGCGCAGACCAACCCTCTCACACACAATCCCTTTTCCTGTGTCAGCCCTACCCTTCCTTTGCGTGGCATCCGGCTTTGTCCGTTCGTATCGCATTTAATATTAAAATTGTGTGCATCCTTAACGCAGCTCAGGAAATGGCTGCCAGCTTTCTGAAATGTCTACAATGTTTCTAAGCACAAATCATAATTTTAAAGCATATAATCCACAATATAATAATTAATATAATACTTATTTGCACTCGGGCCAACAAATTGCATTCACAAATGTGCAATTAAATTAGAATGAACTCGTTATTTATGTGCTCAACACCCAACTATTGGCATTCTGTTAAACCGTGCAGCTAGTATGCCATCCAGTCGCATCAGCATCAGCATCGTCATCGGCATCCGCATCCGCATCCACATCCGTTTCCACATGTGTCCATATACGTGTCCTTGCCACATGCTGCGCCCAGCTGCATTTTAGTTTTCATTATAATCTGTAATTTACAGCAGAGTTCTGTTTATTTATGACACTCGCAAATGTGCGTAATGAGATTTTCTCCACACCAAGTTGAGCCAGATAAATACTCAAACTACCTAAAAACCTCATCACAAATTAATAATTCTGTTAAATTTTGTATATGCGGTAGAAATTAGAGCTTATGTGCCATATGTCTATAGAATTAACAGTTGAAAATTCATATGCTTTTTAATTTATTTCAGAGGGTTTCCTAATCCTATTCTCTGTAAAATAGTTTCGAATGTGGAATTCACGCACGTGTATCATTTTTTATATAATTATACCTTTTATTATTTCTTACGTCTATAGATAGTCTTACAATTTTGACTTGAAATTGTTAGAGCATAGAAGGAGACATCTCTAACCCTTAATGGTCTATAAACTTATATATAAGCATTCATAGGAATGCTCGATCGAAAAGTAGGAATGCAATTTCTTTTTTAACAATATATATTAATTGATATACATATATGTCAAGAATATGTCTGTCTGCCCGTACATCAGCACATACGAGTCCCTATTCTCACAATTCTGTTTCCAAGGATATCAAAGATATCTTTACTTTTTCGATTTTTTATGAAAATAAAACAAAATGCCTTGGTCAATGAGCCACATTTATTTATAAAGCATTAATCTTATATTGAATTAAAAAAATTGATTAAAAATGGGTACGACTGTCATGACTGTCATGTGTGAGGCAAAGCTTATTGCGGTTTTCAAAAGTAAAAGGTTCTCATGATAAGGTATTAATGGCATCGAATTTAGAAAGTGTGCTCCAATCGGAGGTACCGTAAGATGAAGGGCATTTGAAATTTGGTACTTAACAAAGATATTAGGTTTTCTGCTTGCCGAGAATATTCGTACTCTCTATTATAATCACTGTTATTAAAACTCGAACCATCGTTTTTCTGCTGTTTTACAAGTTACAAATACAGACCCGCTCACAAAAACATAGCTCAGATTAACAAGGCTTAGCATTAATTTCCTTGAGAATTTCCTTTGGGAATTCACATTCGACAACGCGAACTTTAATCTCAAATAAAATTCGTTTATTTAGCTTTTCAACTTTAAACTTTGTCCGTCCATTCTGCTCTATCCATGTACAAAGCTCCTTCTTGCTCACCTTAATGCCGCTTTTTTAACTTCCACAAAGGACCTATAAAGGACCTTTGCTAAGGTACCTTCGTCAGGCAATCAACTCGTTTCTGTATGAGCATTTAACTCAACCTCTTGCTAAACTCGAAACTATTTGGAAGACTTTTTCGACTTGCTTTAAATGATGAGGTGAAGATTCCTAGATAACTACACTTAATTTTTATTTTTAATCCAATCTTTACAGCTTCCCATATTTATATGCACCTGGGCTTGCACCTGGTAAGCCCAATGCAAGTATCATAATAATTTGTATGAACTTAATTGGATCCTTTATCTGTGCAGGTTTGTGTCTGTCATTCTGCTGCAAGGCTGTGCATTTCGCTTCCGGCTCACGACTTTCAAGACTCTTTCGACCAACTGCAGTGCGAGCACATAAATTGGGCAAGTCATGTGGACAAGGATAAGAAAATGGCACAGAACAGAGCAGAAGTCGAGAAGGAATTCGCATTTGGTGTGCTGCCGTAAAGTTTAATTAAATTAGTCCAACGATTTATCATGGCTTGGCAATCGCTTAAAAAGCCCAGTCGCAAAACGAGAAAATGCTTAAAACTCAGCCCGTTGCCCGTTGTCCATGTCCTGGCCCGTGTCCTGGCCGCCCTGTGCGGCGTTGTCGACGAATTAAAAGGTCTGCCAGCACCACAGTTTTTTCCCTCTCTATCTCTCTCTCTCTCTCTCTCTTTATTTGGACTACGCCAGAAGGTCATTCGCTGTGAGTTATGGGCCAGAGGCACGGCCGCTGCCGTTGGTCTTGGCCACGTACTCTAATGGGCTGCATAAAACGCCAGGCAGGACGTGAAGGGGGGCCACTGGGCACTGGGCAGTCGAACCAGCGCCAAAATTCTAAATGAAACGAGCGAAATTGTAAAAATTATTTTAGCCTCGTTTTTGTGTGCGCTTTCTTTTAGGTCAAAAATGTCTGCGCGTCATTTGTTTTCAATTTGCGCGCAGCGCTGAGCATTTCATTTGATGTTCGCCTCTGCCACGCCCACAACTCACTATGCTGCAAGTGAGGTTAGGGGAAAACTAGTTGGCTCCCGGACGCTCATATTTTCACTTAGCCAACGCTGGCGAAATGGCTTCATCGGGAGCGGAAGACGACTGTAAAAGACGCCATGAAACTAACGCCTCGAGCTCTGCTAAGAGGACCACGCGGAGCGATTCGCACGGAGCGAGATGCACCGGATGCACAAGTAATTTTCAGCTGCCACAGCCGCTCGCTGTGCCATGTCCTGGCTGAGAGTTTTTGAAGCATTTTTATGTTGCCTGCTAAACGAAGTGTGGGTTGTTGTGCGTTGTTGTTGAGTGGTTGTGTGTGTTTGTGTGTATGTGTGTACGTTAAATTTCACATAAATTCAGAGCGGCCATGGCCAACTTAACTTTATCCGCGGATGTTGTTGCTGTCGCTGTTTGTTGTTGCTTTTGGGCTGTGCACATAAATTTGGTTTAAATTAAACAAGCATAATTGCATGCCAGCTTGACTGCTGCACTCTGTATATGCATTTCAGTTTCAGATGCAGGCACAGATACAGATACACAGATATACAGATACAGATACAAATGCAGTTGCAGTTACAGATACAGATACAGCTACAACAATTCCAGCTGCGCTCGTTACGCGCACATACTCAATTATGAATTAGCATTCATTCAAAGTGTAATTAAAATCCCAAAACCCCATCTAACTACCGACCAAGTGCCCAGATAAGCCAAGCGCCACAATACAACCATTAGACCTATCTATAAGTGTATCTGGGGGGACACTTCTGCTGCGTTCCTCGCTGAATTTATGTAAATGGTCATTTCGAATATCCACTGCGAGCGGCGAACAGTGCGGAACATTAATGCAAACGACACATGCGAAGTGCATTAAAGAATTAATTAGTTCGCGTGCTATATACGAGTGCATAAAAATATTTGATGGCATCTGCGTCACAGATACAGGATAATTGCCGCATTGAATGAATCTGTAGATCAACCCTTTTCCAAATTAAACAATTTAAAGTAGATCCATGAAAGACGCGGGAATCAAAGTGGCATCTCTTTGGAAGTTCTCAGTGCCCTTCTTATGCTTCTAGTCCAAATGCTTCTTCATTATTATTCTTATTATTCTTGATAAGTTAGAAAAACTTCCAGTTTATATGTATATGCATAAATCTATTATACTAGGTGCCACCACCCTAGGCGGGGATTCGAATCTCGGTCTTCAGTTGCCCAGGCCACTTGGAGAACGCATCTACACATAAATGTTATAAAATAATTGTAAAACTGTCTACGTAGAAAACATCTATGTTACTTAATTGAGGGGCGTCAATGCGAGAACGAGTTGTCCAGGCTTAAATAACTTTTGCAAGTCGAGATGAATATTGAGCTATCAATAAAGTTGCGCGGAAAATGGAGAATAGGCGCTGCCACGCCCAGCGCGAATGCCACAAGCGATGCTCGGCGGGTGAAATAAAATAAAATGAACGCAAATTATATGCAAATTGTATGCAGCAGCCTGGGAGGCGGGTTAGCAGAACGACTAGGACGACAAGAAGCAAAAGTGGAAAGTCCAGACACACCTCTAACCCCATGTCCAGGCAGCCAGCCACATCGGCATTAGCATCAGACAGAAACATAAATACGCAAACATAAAAACAGACGCAGACAGCTCCACCTTCTGCTGCTAGCACCCCCAATTTACCCGCACCCGCTGCCTATCCCAAGCCCAACTGCCGACTCCTAACTCCCGCTTTCCGCCTCCTTCCTCCTGCTTAAAGGACTAGCGCAAAAATACGCAATTGCAGATGCGACGATGATGCTGGCGATTGCGCCAGTTTATTTATATACGGCTGCACAGTCGTGCGGGTGTGGATATATGTGTATATGTGTCTGTGTGTGTGTGTGCAAGGATTGGGATTGAGATTGGGATTGGCTTCCCTCCCATCGCTGCACACTCGTACAGTGATGGCAACATTTTAATGTAGCCCAGCACACGGCCATGAATCTCGTGGCATGATGCGGGCTAGCCAAGTGGCAGTACGCAGCACGCAGTACGCAGGACACAAGAACGTGGCGCATTTTGATGTTGATAGATACAGCAGCAGTTCCAGGGCCAGCTCCTGCTTCAAGTTTAGCTGAACCTTGTGATGTGCGCAGCGATAAAGAGAAGCGTGCGATGCATGCTAAGTATAATGAAACTCTTAAAGCAAATAATCTTCTTGCTACCTAGTCATATCCCAGTTACCCCGAGCGCTCCATTTAGGTCCTGCGCGGGCTTATACCCGCGCGTTTAGTTATCACAGGGACATTCATTACACAGCAGATTTTGCTAGATTTTCGCTAGATAAATTGCATATCATTTGGCATCGGATTTTGGCTTTTGGCTTCAAGCTGAAAGCAGCAGCAGAGTTGGCGCCACAGCCGAATCCACGCTTGGTTCAGCTATCCAGCAAATTTTGATCATTATGGACATTTATTTGATTTATGTTTGCCACAAAATTGTTGGACAGCAACGAAAAAATACAACCCAACATTTAATTTAGCAAAGTGCAAACCCAAATTTTGGCTGCCTTAAGCTGTAGATGGGAATATTTAAGCCGTAGACAGCCATTGCTGAAGTTTAAGAAATGCTTATAGATAAGTCATATCAAATATTAATAGAATTTTAGAGACATAAACATTATTTTAATAGAAATACGTAAATATGTACTTACCCAAAATGCATATATATTAGTAGCAAGGGAGTCTGTCTCTTATATACACATCACTAGAAAGAAAAAAGAACAAAATAGTAGAGAGCGGGTTATATTAAGGGCAGCAAAAATAAAGAAAAAACAGTTTTTTTTGTAATGTAGTGGAAGGTCAACTTGGTTAACATAACGAGAACACATACAAAAAGACAAATGTACACTCACATTCATTCATATATATATAATTATATACATACAAATAGATACAAACACAAAATCGACAGAAATCTGCCAGGTGCCCTGAACTTCTTTTATCTTCAAGCTTGAAGCTTAATTTAAACCCAGCTATCACTTATTTAGTAAGCAAAGGGATATATTATAGAAAACTGCTCTGATCTTTTTACCTATTTCAATGGGTTCCGGATATAAAAATGTTTATTAGATCAGAAAACAAGTTATAACAAAAGTTTGAGAGTATGTTAATCTTTCAAACGTGAGAATCGCATAGAAGGGTGAAAAGCCTTTTGATAGCTTTTACTTTTTCCAATACATTAAATAGGCACACTAAATATTCTTTATTGGTCTTTGACGATTTATTTCTTATTTTAAAATAAATTTAAGCTAGTTTTTAATATTCCAGTCTAAACAGCCCAACTAACTAAATGGGAAACTATGCAATGATAAAAACTTAGTTCACATTTATCAATTTCACTCCCACGCATTTCTAACAAATTCGAAGCTCATTAGTAGCCCATTTCAGGAGCTCTCAAATGTCAAGTGAGTGGTAAATTGTACTTAACACAAATGGTGCATGGAGCTCATTCATATTTGTGTTTATTTGTTAAATGTTTCGTGCGATATGTTTCTTCGCCTTGTCACTTCCTTTGGCTGCCACTTGCTAGTCCTGCGGTGGGT
The DNA here is from genome assembly GCF_030788295.1 of Drosophila virilis. Classification (NCBI taxonomy): domain Eukaryota; kingdom Metazoa; phylum Arthropoda; class Insecta; order Diptera; family Drosophilidae; genus Drosophila; species Drosophila virilis. Next base: position 17,307,584 of record NC_091544.1, on the reverse strand, counting down.
TCTTCGGCCCTGGTGAACGCAATGTGCAGTACACAAAAATGGCGGTTGCACAAAACTTCCGACGTTGCCATGAAAAAGAAAAATAGGAAGGCAAAAATAAAGAAATGGGAGAAATGGCAACCAAATGCGAACCCCTGCAACCGAAACCAAAACCGAAACCACTTCCGCGGAACGTCAACAAAAGGCGTGGCAGGCGAAAGGGGGCGGTGAAAATAAAATGCGCACAGTGCGAAACTCTTAACATGCAAATGTTAAAATTCCAAAAATTTTATTTCACAAAAAGAAATAAAAAGGACAAAGAAGCAGAGCAGCGCGAACGTGATATCGAGGCATGCAATGCAGATAAATGCGCCCAGTTGCGCTGATAGCCACGCCCACTGGCCGTCAAGGAAAAGTTTTAATTTCAGTTGCGGCAGCTGGAAAATTTTAACGGCCCCAAACACACACACACACACACAGCCACAGAAACAGACAGACCCGCACAGCGAATGCATCTGCATTTTAATTGCAAATGGAAACAGTTATCTAAATTGGTTAAAATATTAAAACGATACATGCCCGTTTTTATACATTGCAATCTGTAATGGCCAAATTGCAGCTGCCACAATTCCGAGTTGGGGCTTGCGCAAGGCTAACGCCAAATCGTTGGCGCCAGATGCGATCCAGCAAAAAAGGAAAAAAATTAAAAAGAGCACGGCCGTGTTGCGCTTGGCTAGTAGATACGCTCTGCCAATCCAAAGATTTAGCGAACCATAAATCTATAGTATTTACATAGATACACAATAGTTTCGCTTGTATTTATTATTGCATTGAGCCCAGTTATTTCTATTTGGGAGGGCCTATGCAAGGCTTAGAATCAAATCTTGCTTTATATGCCTTACCTTCTACACTTTACAGACCCGGCTGAAATTGTCGCAGAGTTCAATGGGATCGACGCTATAATCGTACTGGTCCCTTGTGCGATAATATTAGTTTATATACTGCCCGCTCATTATGCCTGCACAGGGACAGTTTTTTGTTTGAAATAAACCCGCATTAACCAGTTATTAATATTTCATGAAGAAGAACCCACCTTAACCAGATATTAATATTTCAAGAAGATTATTTATTCTTCCATCCATTATTTACTTTTTAAAATCCATTGAATTATTAATAGGAATAAAAACAAATTGAGGTTTGTTATGATCTATGCTATCCGACTAGCTGACTTTGCTACATTGAAATCGTTTGTATAGATGGGATGGTAAAAGAAGCTGCTTTTAATATCTATATTATAATTCTTTGAATAGATAGCTGACTTTTCTGTATTAGAATGCATAGTAAATAATATGACCAATTGAAGTCCAAAAGAATTCTATTCTATTCGAGATTTAAGCTGCTTTCAGTAGCTGACTTTTCTGCACACATTAGCATGAACTATACCCTTTTGGGCTCTATTCTGCACACATTAGCATGAACTATACCCTTTTGGGCTCTATTCTGTTTATAGGGTAAAATAGAAAAGTGCGTTGCAAAAATTTGGTGCTTTGCCAAAAATGTTCCATTCGCGCACTCATTCACATTCCTGGCCCAAGGACTTTTCGTTCTTGACTTGTTCCGGTTCTGCGAGTGGCATCGCAACGCCCCTTTAAGATTTAGACGCAGATGCAAATGCCTGGCCAAGGACTGGATAAAGTTTTCATTTGAAAGGATGAGACAAGTTCTGAATGCAAATCAGAATTTGCTGTTGATGTTCTGTGAACGCTGCGGAAGCCAAGCAAGCTGCTGCTGTCGTTGTTTGCCAATCGCCAAGGCAATTAGTTAAATTTATTATTTGAGCACGCACCGCAACCGCAGCAGCAGCAAAAGCAGCAGCAACAGCAAAAGCAGCAGCAGCAGCAGCATGCGACCAATTCCAAAATTCAAAGCCAAACCCAAACCCAACCAAAAGCCCCGACCAGAAGCCATGCGTCAGCGGCAAAGCAGCTTCCATTTGTCTCCACGCGCTGGGATTAATGACAAGAAGCGAGCCGAGCGACCCACGAGACAGCCTCAGCTTGCCAGGACATGCATGAAAATTGTCATTCAGTGTATTCCCCGACCCGCCTTGCCCCAATCACAATTTTTCACTGCCTAGCAAATGTTTGGCTTTAAGCATACGGCCCACAGACTAATTCGTTTTTATGCTTGACGCATTTAATAAAATAAAATATTTAAATTATTATTTATTGATGCGTTTTTCACGCAACGCAATTTGTTGGTAACTTTTTTTTTCAGCTTTCCCTGGAACTTTTCCCTGGCCTCGTGTGTGTGTCGAATATTGGCGAATGCATTCATCTATAAATTGCGCATCATAAATCAAAGGCGAGCGCTGAATTAATGCTCCACTAGACCCATCGATAATTCATTACTAATTTATCTTCTCAAACACAAACAGATATCTGCATTAATTACAATGCAATTACTTATACACACGTCGCGTTATATATGACCATAATTAGCTGGTCGGCATGTGTGTGAGTGGGTGATGGGCGTGGCAATTAACATTTACATGTGCTACTTATCAAAAGCAAAACAAAAGGCCACAAACATTACGACTTTTGATAATCAACTAAATACCAGACGGCTTTATAATAGCAGACAGTCAATATGGGTTTAGGAGATGAATTCTGATTAAAGAACTGGGTTTGCGTATTGCTTGGGCGACTTACAAAGGCCCCAATTCGCATAATAATCATTCGCTGTGTATATTAGCTCTACCTTGGATAGATAATTTATAATCATGCCCATATATAACCACACGCAAAGTGATCCTCGCATGCAGGCAACTGAACAACGAGAATGCGAGGATGCTTGCTCGAATCGATCATAATATAAATATAAAAATAATACATAATTTTAATAAATTATATTATAAAATTATAAAAATAATAAACTTATTTTCTGGACTAAAGCCCATCCTCATTAGTCGTATTTCATACAAAAATAACAATAGCAATAATAAAATTAAAATAATAATAATAATTAAAAATAAGATAAAATACTGCATTATGATCCTTAAGCCTGTCTCTGCAGCGAGGCAGAAAGAGTTTCGAGCATTTGCGGGATTAAAGAGCTCGTTGCTAAGCACTGCAACATGTGTTTCGCGCTCTGTTTAGATTTATGAAAAACTACGCACAAAGCAAATAAGAGAAGAAAACAACTCAAAAAACATCTCGAGCATAGAAGCATAACCAAAAATCGAGCATAGAATTTTCAATTGTGTTTCAACTTTGTTCTCAAAGCTTAATCCAGTTATTTGATTCAACTGCAATCATTTCAATTAAAATGAATGTTTGATTTCAAATATTTTTCATGAATAATATTGATAACTACGCCAAATTATTTAAATATGCCATAATTAATAAATGTGATGAAGGTCATATCTCCGCGGGGAGTTATGTCGTTTTGGAACGTCATATCTCCACGCGGAGTTATGTCGTTTTGAAACGTCATATCTCCGCGCGGAGTTTTGTCGTTTTAGAACGTCATATCTCCACGCGGAGCTATGTCGTTTTGGAACGTCATATCTCCACGCGGAGTTATGTCGTTTTGGAACGTTATATCTCCGCCCGGAGTTATGTCGTTCCAAAACGACATTTCGACGTTCGCACCGACCTCGATCGCGCGGAGTTATGTCGTTTTGGAACGTCATATCTCCGCGCGGAGTTATGTCGTTTTAGACCGTCATATCACCGCGCAGTGTTATATCGTTTTGGAATGTCATATCTCCGCGCGGAGCTATGTCGCTTTGGAACGTCATATCTCCGCGCGGAGTTATGTCGCTTTGGAACGTCATATCTTCGCGCGGAGTTATGTCGTTTTGGAACGTCATATCTCCGCGCGGAGTTATGTCGTTTTAGAACGTCATATCTCCGCGGGGAGTTCTGTCGTTTTGAAACGTCATATCTCCGCGCGGAGCTATTACCCGAGATATAAAAGAAAAAATCATCGAAAAAGTTTCAATTTTCGCACCGACCTCGATTTTGAAAAAAAATCGTGATTAAGGTCACATCTCCGCGGGGAGTTCTGTCGTTTTGGAACGTCATATCTCCAGGAAAAAGTTTCGATTTTCGCACCGACCTCTATTTTGAAAAAAAGCGTGATGAAGGTCATATCTCCACGGGGAGTTATGTCGTTTTGGAACGTCATATCTCCACGCGGAGTTATGTCGTTTTGGAACGTCATATCTCCGCGCGGAGTTATGTCTCTTTGGAACGTCATATCTCCGCGCGGAGTTATGTCGTTTTGAAACGTCACATCTCCGCGGGGAGTTCTGTCGTTTTGGAACGTCATATCTCCAGGAAAAAGTTTCAATTTTCGTACCGACCTCTATTTTGAAAAAAATCGTGATGAACTCCCCGCGGAGATATGACGTTTCAAAACGACATTGCTCCGCGCGGAGATATGACGTTCCAAAGAGACATAACTCCGCGCGGAGTTCCAAAACGACATAACTCCGCGCGGAGATATGACATTCCAAAACGACATAACTCCGCGCGGTGATATGACGTTCTAAAACGACATAACTCCGCGCGGAGATATGACGTTCCAAAACGACATAACTCCGCGCGATCGTAGTCGGTGCGAAAGTCGAAATGTCGTTTTGGAACGACATAACTCCGGGCGGAGATATAACGTTCCAAAACGACATAACTCCGCGTGGAGATATGACGTTCCAAAACGACAGAGATATGACGTTCCAAAACGACCTTCATCACGCTTTTTTTCAAAATAGAGGTCGGTGCGAAAATCGAAACTTTTTCCTGGAGATATGACGTTCCAAAACGACATAACTCCCCGCGGAGATATGACGTTTCAAAACGACATAACTCCGCGCGGAGATATGACGTTTCAAAACGACATAACTCCGCGCGGAGATATGACGTTTCAAAACGACATAACTCCGCGTGGAGATATGACGTTCCAAAGAGACATAACGCCGCGCGGAGATATGACGTTCCAAAACGACATAACTCCGCGTGGAGATATGACGTTCCAAAACGACATAACTCCCCGCGGAGATATGACCTTCATCGCGCTTTTTTTCAAAATAGAGGTCGGTGCGAAAATCGAAACTTTTTTCTGGAGATATGACGTTCCAAAACGACAGAACTCCCCGTGGAAATGTGACCTTCATCACGATTTTTTTCAAAATCGAGGTCGGTGCGAAAATCGAAACTTTTTCCTGGAGATATGACGCTCCAAGACGACAGAACTCCCCGCGGAGATGTGACCTTAATCACGATTTTTTTCAAAATCAAGGTCGGTGTGAAAATCGAAACTTTTTCCTGGAGATATGACGTTCCAAAACGACATAACTCCCCGCGGAGATATGACCTTCATCACGCTTTTTTCAAAATAGAGGTCGGTGCGAAAATCGAAGCTTTTTCCTGGAGATATGACGTTCCAAACCGACAGAACTCCCCTCGGTGATGTGACCTTAATCACGATTTTTTTCAAAATCAAGGTCGGTGTGAAAATCGAAACTTTTTTCTGGAGATATGACGTTCCAAAACGACAGAACTCCCCGTGGAAATGTGACCTTCATCACGATTTTTTTCAAAATCGAGGTCGGTGCGAAAATCGAAACTTTTTCCTGGAGATATGACGCTCCAAGACGACAGAACTCCCCGCGGAGATGTGACCTTAATCACGATTTTTTTCAAAATCAAGGTCGGTGTGAAAATCGAAACTTTTTCCTGGAGATATGACGTTCCAAAACGACATAACTCCCCGCGGAGATATGACCTTCATCACGCTTTTTTTCAAAATAGAGGTCGGTGCGAAAATCGAAACTTTTTCCTGGAGATATGACGTTCCAAAACTACATAACTCCGCGCGGAGATATGGCGTTCCAAAGCGACATAACTCCGCGCGGAGATATGACGTTCCAAGGCGACATAACTCCGCGCTGAGATATGACATTCCAAAACGACATAACTCAGCGCGGTGATATAACGTTCCAAAACGACATAACTCCGCGCGTCGTTTTGGAACGTCATATCTCCGCGCGGAGTTATGTCGTTTTAGAACGTCATATCTCCAGGAAAACGTTTCGATTTTCGCACCGACCTCGATTTTGAAAAAAAAACGTGATGAAGGTCATATCTCCGCGGGGAGTTATGTCGTTTTGGAACGTCATATCTCCACGCGGAGTTATGTCGTTTTGGAACGTCATATCTCCGCCCGGAGTTATGTCGTTCCAAAACGACATTTCGACTTTCGCACCGACCTCGATCGCGCGGAGTTATGTCGTTTTGGAACGTCACATCTCCGCGCGGAGTTATGCCGTTTTAGAACGTCATATCACCGCGCGGAGTTATGTCGTTTTGGAATGTCATATCTCCGCGCGGAGTTATGTCGCTTTGGAACGTTATATCTCCGCGCGGAGTTATGTCGCTTTGGAACGTCATATCTCCGCGCGGAGTTATGTCGTTTTGGAACTCCGCGCGGAGTTATGTCTCTTTGGAACGTCATATCTCCGCGCGGAGTTATGTCGTTTTGAAACGTCATATCTCCGCGCGGAGTTATGTCGTTTTGAAACGTCATATCTCCGCGGGGAGTTCTGTCGTTTTGAAACGTCATATCTCCAGGAAAACGTTTCGATTTTAGCACCGACCTCTATTTTGAAAAAAAGCGTGATGAAGGTCATATCTCCGCGGGGAGTTATGTCGTTTTGGAACGTCATATCTCCAGGAAAAAGTTTCGATTTTCGCACCGACCTCTATTTTGAAAAAAAGCGTGATGAAGGTCATATCTCCGCGGGGAGTTATGTCGTTTTGGAACGTCATATCTCCAGGAAAAAGTTTCAATTTTCGCACCGACCTCTATTTCGAAAAAAAGCGTGATGAAGGTCATATCTCCACGGGGAGTTATGTCGTTTTGGAACGTCATATCTCCAGGAAAAAGTTTCGATTTTCCCACCGACCTCGATTTTGAAAAAAATCGTGATTAAGGTCACATCTCCGCGGGGAGTTCTGTCGTTTTGGAACTTCATATCTCCAGGAAAAAGTTTCGATTTTCGCACCGACCTCTATTTTGAAAAAAAGCGTGATGAAGGTCATATCTCCGCGGGGAGTTATGAAGTTTTGGAACGTCATATCTCCGCGCGGAGTTATGTCGTTTTGGAACTCCGCGCGGAGTTATGTCTCTTTGGAACGTCATATCTCCGCGCGGAGTTATGTCGTTTTGAAACCGCGGGGAGTTCTGTCGTTTTGGAACGTCATATCTCCAGGAAAAAGTTTCGATTTTCGTACCGACCTCTATTTTAAAAAAAAGCGTGATGAAGGTCATATCTCCGCGGGGAGTTATGTCGTTTTGGAACGTCATATCTCCACGCGGAGTTATGTCGTTTTGGAACGTCATATCTCCGCCCGGAGTTATGTCGTTCCAAAACGACATTTCGACTTTCGCACCGACCTCGATCGCGCGGAGTTATGTCGTTTTGGAATGTCATATCTCCACGCGGAGTTATGTCTCTTTGGAACGTCATATCTCCGCGCGGAGTTATGTCGTTTTGAAACGTCATATCTCCGCGCGGAGTTATGTCGTTTTGAAACGTCATATCTCCGAGCTATTACCCGAGATATAAAAGAAAAAATCATCGAAAAATTTTCAATTTTCGCACCGACCTCGATTTTGAAAAAAAGCGTGATGAAGGTCATATCTCCGCGGGGAGTTCTGTCGTTTTGGAACGTCATATCTCCAGGAAAAAGTTTCGATTTTCGCACCGACCTCTATTTTGAAAAAAAGCGTGATGAAGGTCATATCTCCACGGGGAGTTATGTCGTTTTGGAACGTCATATCTCCAGGAAAAAGTTTCGATTTTCGCACCGACCTCGATTTTGAAAAAAATCGTGATTAAGGTCACATCTCCGCGGGGAGTTCTGTCGTTTTGGAAAAAGTTTCGATTTTCGCACCGACCTCTATTTTGAAAAAAAGCGTGATGAAGGTCATATCTCCGCGGGGAGTTATGTCGTTTTGGAACGTCATATCTCCGCCCGGAGTTATGTCGTTCCAAAACGACATTTCCACTTTCGCACCGACCTCGATCGCGCGGAGTTATGTCGTTTTGGAACGTCATATCTCCGCGCGGAGTTATGTCGTTTTAGAACCTCATATCACCGCGCGGAGTTATGTCGTTTTGGAACGTCATATCTCCGCGCGGAGCTATGTCGCTTTGGAACGTCATATCTCCGCGCGGAGTTATGTCGTTTTGGAACTCCGCGCGGAGTTATGTCTCTTTGGAACGTCATATCTCCGCGGGGAGTTATGTCGTTTTGAAACGTCATATCTCCGCGCGGAGTTATGTCGTTTTGAAACGTTATATCTCCACGGGGAGTTATGTCGTTTTGGAACGTCATATCTCCAGGAAAAAGTTTCGATTTTCGCACCGACCTCTATTTTGAAAAAAAGCGTGATGAAGGTCATATCTCCGCGGGGAGTTCTGTCGTTTTGGAACGTCATATCTCCAGGAAAAAGTTTCGATTTTCGCACCGACCTTGATTTTGAAAAAAATCGTGATTAAGGTCACATCTCCGCGGGGAGTTCTGTCGTTTTGGAACGTCATATCTCCAGGAAAAAGTTTCGATTTTCGCACCGACCTCTATTTAAAAAAAAAGCGTGATGAAGGTCATATCTCCACGCGGAGTTATGTCGTTTTGGAACGTCATATCTCCGCCCGGAGTTATGTCGTTCCAAAACGACATTTCGACTTTCGCACCGAACTCGATCGCGCGGAGTTATGTCGTTTTGGAACGTCATATCTCCGCGCGGAGTTATGTCGTTTTAGAACGTCATATCACCGCGCGGAGTTATGTCGTCTTGGAACGTCATATCACCGCGCGGAGTTATGTCGTCTTGGAACGTCATATCACCGCGCAGAGTTATGTCGTTTTGGAATGTCATATCTCCGCGCGGAGTTATGTCGCTTTGGAACGTCATATCTCCGCGCGGAGTTATGTCGCTTTGGAACGTCATTTCTCCGCGCGGAGTTATGTCGTTTTGGAACGTCATATCTCCGCGCGGAGTTATGTCGTTTTGGAACGTCATATCTCCGCGCCGAGTTATGTCTCTTTGGAACGTCATATCTCCGCGCGGAGGTATGTTGTTTTAGAACGTCATATCTCTGCGGCGAGCTCTGTCGTTTTGAAACGTCATATCTCCGCGCAGAGCTATTACCCGAGATATTAAAAAAAAATCATCGAAAAAGTTTCGATTTTCGCACCGACCTCGATTTTGAAGAAAATCGTCATGAAGGTCATATCTCCGCGGGGAGTTCTGTCGTTTTGGAACGTCATATCTCCAGGAAAAAGTTTCGATTTTCGCACCGACCTCTATTTTGAAAAGAAGCATATAAACGTCTGTGGTTTGATCACCAATCTGTCAGGACAAACAGTTTTATCTAAAAAGATACCCTTAATAAATCTAGGCTAGAAAACTAGAACATTAGAGTATGAACTCTCTGAGCTGGGACTTGAACCTCGCATCCACCTTGAAAGCAAACTATGCAAGCTATTCCGTACAGTTGCCTTCATATTTAGGGCATTGCATGAGAATGGATACCTGGTTGCTCAATTACAATTACCTTAACTTTTATCATATTAATAGCTAGTTTAATTTTATTATCCCATAAACTCACTGTTTGAAGTCTAGTTTTTAGTTATCTTAATAGTTTATTACCCCATAAACTAACTTCGTTTTATGAGAAATCATCTTATGTGTCAATCATGGAGCTTATGGAACATTAAACGAAGTAAGCTGTAGAGATCTAACCTAAAGATTAAGCTACAAGAATTATATATTTTTAATTTTAAGTTATATTAAGACCCTAATAAAAAAATAAACTATTGCTTTGATACATAAATAATGAAAACTTGTTAGAAATATACTCATAATTATTTGAAAAAAACTTTGAGGTATTAAAATATTGAGAATCAATCACTTAAAATACATTTTGTATTAGAGCTCACGGATCATTTAAAAAAACATAAAATAAAAGTTTATAAACATAAATTATTCAAGATCTTTTTCTTGGATCACTCAACTATTTTTATTGACACTCAACATTTAGCAACTTTTTTTTGAAACGAGCCACTCACCCATTGAAATGCACACATTTGGGTGCAAGACGTTGTCGGTTTTTATTGTGATGACATCTCACGGGCACTGGCAGCTGCCAACAGGAATTGGACATCAGGACTTCGGTGCTCGTAAAAGCCAAAAACACGCCTTTTGTTTACAACTCGAAATGGGCGTCCATAGATGCTGGGTGGACGCTGCGCTGGCTACTGGCCATTATCCAAGGCGCTGGCACATCGTAAATGACGAGAGCACAATAAAAACAAAACCCGGAGTCGTGTGGACACACAACACCAAAAGCTGACACGGCACGGCAGCTGCATCTGCCGCGCCAGGTCCAAGTCGAATGAGTGCCAGCGAGGCGCGCGTCTGCATGTGGAGGCGTTCAGGCCGACACCAGAGCAGAATACGCACGTTCTGCTAGCCACTGGAATCTATTTGGATTGCGTTTCCACGTTCCCCAAATGGAAGCCGAAGAGAGAGAGCGAGAGAGAGAGAGAGCATCCCAGCATCCCAAGTGCAAGCCAAAAAGGTAAACAACAGGACGTGATGCGCATGCGCCTGTATTCAATGGATGCTGGACAGGATGCTGGCTAGCGTTGCGGGCAATTGAGCTACACCAAAGCCGCGAAACATTGCCATAAGGACTTGGGCTCTGGCTGGCTGTGGAGCGGCTGCAGCGCATACGGGTTTCACTTTTGCCATTTTCAATGGCGGGGTTGAAGACGCGCGCAAAAAGCAACCCCTAAACCGGAGAACTGAGCGCACCAAATGATGCTCAGCTCTGGTTATTCCAATCGACTTTTTATGGGTGGTTGTTGTGCTGGCCCAAAAAATCAATAACGCCGACGTCCATGTTGGTCTCCGTCCCCGGCACCCAGACCTAGGTAGACAATGAAATGATGAAGCCGCCGCCGTCAACGCTTGTAACAGCGCACGTGTTGTCTCTGTTCCTGTGCCCAGACACGGACCCCCAACTCCCAGCTCCCAATTCGCAACTGCTGGTCCCTGGCCAACTGGGGAGTGCGTGTGTGTGTGTGTGTGTGCGCGCGCTTAGCGGCAACAACACCAATTACAATATAGACAGACATTTAGTGTAGGATTGCATTTAGGAATTGCGGCTGCTCCTCTGGATCTGCTGGCTCCGGGGCATAATACACATGTGCAAAAAATGACTATGAAAAATTGTCCAAATGTATTTAGCAACGAGTTTCTAATGGAAACAATTAAGTCATTAGCAAGTGTTGATTTTGATGAGGAAAGGGTCAGTGCGCCGGGGAAGGGAGTGCCAGCGGAAGCGGATAAACTAATGTGGCAGCTCATAATGGAGCTGGCATCCACAGAGGACATCGCTCATGTGGCTAACTGCTCGCCACATGGCACCCACATGAGCCACGTGCTTGGTGCGCAACACTCTATATTATATATACTTATATATATATAGACATATGGATATATTCCTGCTCCTCTGTGGCTATGGCAAGTTTTGTCCCAAATAGCCACAAAAGTGCCAGCAACAGAGCGACGGCTCTTTGGGGCTCGCTTTACAAATGCCTCGCATTTTTACAATGAACAACTTACTTGCCTCTGTAAGCGTGTGTGTGTGGGGGATGTCAAGAGGTGAACTGGAGTCCATTTTTAACCATGATTGAAGAGTTATATGCTGTGGCAGTTTGAACAGCAACGTTTAGCTTAACATAAATGCCAACTCTCCCACATGTTGTTACCTTTTCAGTTGGGAAACTTTGATTAAAGCAAATGGCTTAAGTTTTCACCCTTATGGAAATTAATTTGTACCATATGAGCAAGTACTTTCAAATGACCAGCCATTCGGAAAGTATCAGTTCGATACTTGAACTAAACCTTGTTTATATTTCTGAAGGCACATCCTGAACTTTTTAAATGTATATAAGTTGTTTTTGAGATTGTGGGACACAATAGACTAGATTGGAATTATCTCGTAAGTAGACTTGGAAAACAAATAATCCGAAAATTGAAATAATGCAGATTGAGAAATAAACATTTTAAGCTCTTCAAATGATTAAGAACCAATGTGAATTATTAGGAGAAACATATATGGACAGGTTTGTCAGATATAACTTTTTATGATTCTGACAGTTTTGAAAGGGCTAAAAGGAAAACAACATGGCGATAGCTGCATATATACATAAGATTGTAGTCTTTAGAAAGAATAGCCGCATAATTGTGCACATATTACCTGATAAGAACTTTTATTTCACCTTTTTTCCACATAGATAAAAGATTCCGCTTATCTTTAAGACGACTGTACAAACATTTCTCAATGGTGGTATATTAAAAAAAACCTATAGCAGTACAAATTATCTTGAATCGTGTAGGAAACATCGTCCCCTAAGTAGTACATATATGTGTGTGTGTGTGTGTATTTGTGATGTATGTATTTGTTTATTTATATAGAAAACGCGACCCACGCATGGGAAGCGAGTTCGTAAGGCACAAACATTCAAACGTTTCAAGTGAATCGGAATCAGAGTTAATTGAATGAATCATTAATAATAAGAACTACAGACCGCATCCGACTGCAAGCCGCGGCCAGACATATACGTATATATAAAGAGCATAATACCAAACAATTGCCGAAAATATTAAATTAGGAATTCAAGTCTTTTTTCAAGCGTGGGAAACTCTGTACGCGGCGCGCACTGCCCGACTACGATGCGGAGGGCACGGGTATGACCGGCTGGAACAGATGCAGCCGAGCATCGGCATGGCCCAACTTGTTGGTGGCATTGCAGTAGTAATCACCCAAGTCCTGCTCCGATACGCTGTCAATGCGCAGCACCGAGGTGGTCGTCTCCGAGGAGGAGGCCGTGTTGGAGATCTCGTAGTGGCGGCTGGACTGTAGCTGCACGCCGTTCCTGAACCATACAACAGTTGGCGCCGGATAGCCCTGAACGCTGCACTCCAGATCCGCCGAATGGGACAACATCTGTGCCACCTTGGGTCGCTGCACGGCTATCTGTGGCCGGAACTCGACTTCCACACGGATCAAACGCTTATCCGGCTGTCCCTCGCCGTTCTGGGCAATGCAGTAGTAGCCGCCGCGATCCAGACGATGCACCGTCTTAATTCTCAGCGTGGGCTCGTTCAGCACGTGGCCACCAGCGGGCATGATGGCGTTCTGTTCACGTGCCCAGGATATGGTGGGCGTGGGAAAGCCATTGGCGTGGCATGAGACTTCCAGATTCTGCCCCTCTGTCACCAGGGTGCTCTTTGGCGTCGACTCAGAGATTACAGGCGGCGTCTTGATCAGCAAATTTAGCTTCTTGGTCACCTTGCCGGAAGCAGAGACGATCACCTGGCACTCGTACGGGCCCATATCGCTGGCCTCGATCTGGCGTATGCGAAAGCTATAGACGGCACTATCCTGGCTGGTATTCTCCTGCACGCTGATATTGTAGCGTTGATCCGGCAGGCTGAGCATATTGCGCATGCTGAGCACCACGGCCGAGTTGGGTTCCGTTTTGGCCCAGCTGACGGTCAGTTGACCCACATGCTCCACGGTGCAGTTGAACTCAACGCTGTCGCCCACACTGGCCACCACGTCCTTGCTAATATGGCTGATAACAGGCGCACTAGCGGCAGCCAGCGAGATGCACAGCAGCCACAAATATAGCTGAAGGGGGCGCGGGCAGCGGCTCTTCATTCCGGCTGCTGATAATTTGCCAAATGATTCGATTAGCTCGGGTTCAATGCGCTGCTTGTTGCGTGCTGTTTACTGCTTGCTGATTATTGATGGCCGAATGCTGCTTGTGTAACAGTTGTTTGCTTCACGTTGTTCGCCGCGCGACTGAAACGTCTTCGACTCTGAGCTCTGAGCGGCGCTCAAATGTGAAGACGCTGAGCGCAGCGACGTCGGCGTCACCGTTGGCGTTGACGTCAAAGTCAGCGCTGACGTTGACCGATCGCTTGTTATTGTTATCTCTGCTCAAAGAACACACCAAAACGCTGCGAGAGTTCACGATCATATCTCTGCTTTGCTTTTACATATTTACTTTTACTCTGTACTTTGTTCGTATTTGTATTTGTGTGCGTACTCGCGTTTGTTTGTGTGTAGTTAAGTTGTTGTTGCCTGGCAGCTCACTTATCAATGACTTTAACTTTGTCTGCACTCTTCGCCATAAATTGAATTGTTTTGCTCGACTGCTGCCCACAAGTGACTGCGACGGCGACGGCGACAGAGACTGAGGCGGCAGCAGCGATAGGCGAATGTCCGTTACAAATATGAAAACGCGCTGAAAACGCCTCGAAGAGTCGCGACGCGCGAGCAACTGGCCAAAACTGACGCCAAATTTAAATTTGTGACGCCATTTGCCCCTGAAAAACGTTTAGAAGTTCGTGGAAAGGTGGTGCACGCACACACACACACACACACACGCACGTACACGTATATATGATGATTTATGACATGGCGCAAGGAACAAAGGACGCGACATGCCGGCAGCGACAGCGGCAGCGGCAGCAACAACAACAACAACGCCGTCTGCTGGAAAGACCTTTCGCCTGTGGAAATGCCAATGCCAGGTCGCGATCCTGCATGGCCACCAAATGCAGGCCATCTCTTTCGCACTGGCAATGAGCAGCCCTATGAGCAGGGGCGCGTGCGTGAAAACAGCAAAAAGGGGGTGAAATATTGAAACGCGCGGAAACTGTTGAAAATGTTATCCATGATTCCAATGATTTAAGGCGAAACCTTAGCGGAATCATTATGAAGTTATATTCTGGGTCATGCACACATGCTTAGTATCTGCTAAAAGGCAACTAGCTAATAGTTAGTTTTAGACATATAATTTAAGCACTATCTACTCTATCAGTAACATGCTCAACTGTCCAGGTTTCCGTGAGAGATAAAATGCCGATTATATAATGAACATAATAATGTTGTAACTGGAAGTTTGTCTGATTTCAGTTCACTCTAACAAAATGTTGCTAGGGTCTTGGAAAAGTTGAGACACACACTATGCAGGATAATATCCAGCAAAATAAAATCAGACCTTAAAACTTGACTGTGACTTCTTCTGTCGAACTGCGGCGGATGTGGCAAGGGCGAGGACAAAGGCGGAATCGGACTCTGAATCCGATTTAGAGTCAGAGTCAGAGTCAGAGTCAGAGTCGGAGTCAGCAGTCGGGAGTCGCTGTTGGCATCGGAGCCTGTGGCAGAGAGCAGATGAAACTGCATCCTATGCTGGGCGCACAGTGCAGAGTGCACATTTGAATCAGATAATTGTAAATTGTGTAAAATAATAAATTTCAAGTTAACTATCTGTGGACCGCATGGGGCGCTTCTATTCATTTCCACAGATCGCTGCGTGTGTGCCCCGCTGTTTCCCGCTCGGCACCGACAGCACCGACAGCACCGACAGCCGCCCCGGGGAAGTGGTCGCATTCGTGGCTTGTCCTAGAACTGTTGCAGTTGCACTCCAGCAGTTGGCTCATCAGCGATGCCCCTTTTGGATGCTGGTTCAGGTCCTTTGTGCACTGCACTCAACTTGCATCGCCTGGACATGATTTTCACACATATACACATACTTACACACATACATACATATACATATATACATGCATATGTATATGTATGTACATAGAGTGTACATATGGAGCTGGGAATGCGACTGGAACGGCTGGCTGTGTTCACGTTCACGAGCTCAAGCGGATCCGAAACAGAAAATGTCAAAATTTGTAATTTATTACCCGAATCCTGTTTCTGTCAGTGACTCTTTCGGGTGTCTCGCTTCGGCAGGAGGGGGTTTTGCCATAGTCCTTTGTCACACACTGCGTGTGAATTTGTGGCCCAGTCTGTTTATGTGTGTGTCCGGGTCCCTGTGTGTGTGTGTGTGTCGTCCCTTGGTATGCGGCCCGTTTTGTTTGCTTTTGGCTGGCTGCCTGGCTGAACTGTGAATTGACTTTGGCTGCCAGTTGGCACAACTACAACAACAAACAGCTTTCCCATCTAAAGTCAACACAAGAATGATCGGTTACATATTCGGCAAACGGCATTAGTAAATTTCACACTTCTCCATAAATTCAAATTGACAATTTTATCGCTTAGAACTACCTTAGAAACTTAATAAATATGCAAAAAGAATTTTCATATCAAATATAATTCGAAATGCTAACACATATATTCAAAATGTATAACACCGGCAGGATTTCATATCTGTTTGCTAAACAGAACCGAAATGAAATGAAATAACTATTCAGATTACAAGCACATTTGTGCTTAATAAATGTAAGCTTGTTCAATGATTTGCAGTGTTATGTTATATTATATTTAAATATTTGCGCCATTTTCTTGTATAAGCAAGCGCCACCTGCCAACAGTCACTGGCAGCACTAAAAGTTTCGAAGCGCCATCTGGTGGCGGTATACAAACGAACTGCGTGAATGATGCTGCCAGATCGTCACATTTCACACAGTTTTCAAACGATGTGGCATCATTTCGCGTATTCTGTTTTGAATTGTTGTTCTTTATCAGCGAATAACGGCGCTTAGCGGATGCGATGTAAATGAAAGAAAAATGTGGAAATAATAAATTAGCGACTTTTAAATGTAACCGGTTACAATTCTTATACAAATTAAAAGTTAATTTCTTATCCAAAGTGAAAAGCGCCGAACAAACACAACCTTTCGAGTGCTGGGTGGAGCTACTTGTGGAAAATGGCGCAACAGCCGCCGGATCAAAACTTTTACCATCACCCGCTGCCGCATCCCCATCCGCACTCACACCCGCACTCACACACGCACTCGCAGCATCCACAGCTGCAGTTGCCGCCACAGTTTCGCAATCCCTTCGATTTAGTAAGTTCATAAAGCAACAAAACCAAACCAACAACAACAACAACGACATTTCTTTTTGCCCATCATCCAAGCTGTTTGATGAACGCACGGGCGCCATAAACTACAACTACATACGTCCCTATCTGCCGAACCAAATGCCCAAACCAGGCAAGTATTCCAATGCATATGTACACCTGTACAGAACACGTGTGCATAGTATGTAAATATAAACAGTGCTTAGGGCAGCTCCAACTATTCGAGAACTAGTTGAATATTGTACTATATAATACAGTGAAAGCTCCTTTGGGCGAACAACTACGTTTACACCTCCGCTGTAGATGTCAGCTTAATGAATATGTCGGATATGTAATTGAATAATATAAATGAGGTAATTGATGCGGTTTCATTGAAATTCCACGCCTAAAAGTGTAACATAAGTGGATTACTCTTACATGAAATTTGTTGTATTTATGAGATCAATTTAATTTAGTTTTTTGCTAGATTCATTTACGGGCGGAAAATGAGTGAAAATTCGATAGTTAGAAATATAATTTTCATAGGAAATGTTTTAATTTTCCTACATAGGTATATATATATACATATATGCATGCGCACTTTATAACATATGTACACAGATATTTAACAGCCACATTTAACTGTAAATTCAACTCATTCCGAAAACAGATGAGCTGTCTGACTCGCTGGTTATGCGACGACCACGTCGCACTCGCACCACATTCACCAGCTCCCAAATAGCCGAGCTGGAGCAGCATTTTCTGCAGGGACGGTACCTGACCGCGCCACGCCTGGCTGATCTGTCGGCTAAGTTGGCGCTGGGCACGGCGCAGGTGAAGATCTGGTTCAAGAATCGCCGGCGCCGTCATAAAATCCAATCAGACCAGCACAAGGATCAGTCGTATGATGGCATGCCGCTTTCGCCGTCCATGCCCAATGCACCAATGAAGACACTGGAGGCGGATCCACCGAGTCTTCAAGCGCTGAGCTTAAGCGGTGGCGCAGCCACGCCCAACGCTCTGACGCCCTCGCCCACGCCATCGACGCCCACAGCGCATCTAGTGGAGCACTACAGCGAGTCGTTTAGCGCGTATTACAATTACAACAACCATCACCAACAGGGCCAGCAGCGGCATGTGCCGCAAGTGCATGGCCAGTATGGTCGCTCTTCGGCGTCGAATGCTGCTGCCCAGTTCTTTCAGCATGGCAATCCACATGCCCAGCAGCAGCTCCACCAGCAGGGGGCGCCACCGCCGTCGCATCATCAGCAGTCGCAGCAACTGCACCATCACCATGTTATGGCACAACAACAACACCAGCAGCAGCAACAGCAGCAGCAGCAGCACCAACAGCAGCAACAGCAACAGCAGCAGCAGCAGCAACAACAGCAGCAGCAGCAATATCATCATTTTGATTTTCAGCAGAAGAGTGGAAACGCCTGCCGGGTGCCGACAATCAAATGCGAGAACGGGGACGAGTACAATTTCAATGGATCGTATTATATGCGAACGACGGCGCTGGCACTGTCCGGCGTCGCTGCCAGCAGCATGTCGGGCGTCGAGGCCGTAACGTCTGCGCTCTCGCCTGGCTCCGAGGTCTACGAGCCATTAACACCAAAGAATGACGAAAGTCCCAGTCTGTGTGGCGGTGGTCCTGCTGGCGGCGGCGTCGGCGTCGGCGTTGGCGGCCCATGTGCCACAGCTGTCGGCGCCGCCGATGTCACCGACGACATGGACAATGGATCGAATAAGAAGACGACGACGCTACAGGTGAGTAAATTACCTTGCAAAGGTATTTGGAATCTCGATGGTTATAATATTTTCAATTCTAACATATTGTTCCCATCTAAACAGAACTTGGAGCCACTGAAGAGCAACAACAACGTGGTTACAGACAAATCCTGTGACAATGGCAGCGATGTATTGGGCACCGGACTACTCACTGTGGCACGCGGCAACCTAATCGGCTGTGGCAGCAATAGCAGCAGCAGCGCCTTTGGCAAGTTCGGCAAACTCTCGGTACCGTCCACGCAGACGCCACCACCTCCGGGCGGTTCACTGGAGGCCATGCACGAGACAAATCAATATCAATGTACGATGGATACGATAATGCAAGCGTATAATCCGCATCGTAATGCCGGTGGCAACACGCAGTTCGCCTACTGTTTTAATTAGATCGGGACACCAGGCGCCCCATATAATATAATAATTATTTTAAGTACACAAATTTTAATGTTTGTGGTGTTTCTTTAGCTTTAAGTGACACGTTAGTTCCTGATTGTACAAAGATTTAGTGATTGTAGATATCTATGCGTAGTATTTTAAGCAAATTATCAATATTTTAAATGAATTTTGTAAAGCTTAATTAAGTCATAGCTGTAATTTTCCAAGCATTTTCAATGTATTTCCATAAGAAACTTCCTTTGTAAAACCTTCATTGGTCTCAACTCTGTCTGGCTGGGCATTTGCCAAAGCCCATGAGTGCCCATCCAGACATACTTGAGACAATAATGGGCTTAGCTGAAGGTTTTACCGAAGAAGTTTTCGTATGAAAATCTCATGTAAGATTCATTTCTATAATTTTGGCACTTGGCATAGCTTACAAAAAACTGCACTGATCTAAATGGAAAATGTTTCTCTTCCTGATAATCGCACGCCTCTCTTTTTGGCCTGCCATTATCAGCCGAAGATCGAACATTTAAACAATAATACTCGTCAGAATATTTTTAATTATTGCTATGCCCCGGTTTTCATGTTACAATTGAACATTCTTCACGTGAGAATTGTTCAAATATTGTACCACAATACATGAATACCACACGCCTAAGTTATCGAAACGAATACTATATATTACTGGAGGATTTTCGGTTTTTTCTTATAATTGAAAATGCGTTGAAAATTTACCAGTTACCTTACGAATCGTGCACCTTTCAACTAATGTTTTAAAGCTAAGTTATCTTTAAATATTGTGCATTTGGGAATATATATTAAATGTTCAATACAATATTTCCGAAAATTTAAATATTAATAAATCTTACAAGCCAACCAATTTTTGGAAGTGTTTTGCTTTTAACGTTTTGCGATAGACAAAGTAAACGCTTTCGAATTCTTTTAGCATTAATACTAAATGGATATTAATCTTTATAAATATTGTATTAAGTTGTGATATTCCAAAAATGATCACTTCTATAATTGCAAATGCTACAAAAGAGTCAGTCAACGATTGTATGTATATCATTTTAATAAGGAAGAAATTCCCCAGAAAGAATATAAAACTTTCTTATAATAAATAGATACATATGTAATATTTATTATTATTTGGGAAAGCCCGAAAGTAGTTCAGTCGGAAATGTACACAAAATTCTTTGGCAAAAGAACTAAAGGAAAATAATTAAGTGTATCTACAAAATTATACATTTGTATAATTTGAAAGATTAAATTGAAAATGATTAATTTAAAAAAATATCATCCCAAAATTGATATACTATTAATTTAGATAGCTTAAAAAGAATTACTAAATATGTTAAAGAAATCTGCATGTGCAGCTAAAATATGGACAGATAGACACCTTAATGTAAGTGTGTAGAACTTAAAGCTATGCACATGTGTAGGCAAATTTGACACGTTACAAAACGTGCAATGAACGAAAACTGTAGCTGGTTTTCCCGAAAATCTTATGAATTTAAAAAAGAAACCTTTTATGATGATGCGCAGGCACATGTGTGCAATAAAATCCGATCCGCGAATATTCTACGAAATGCGCATAATAAAATTCGCGCTTAATTTAAGTCCTAAACGACCAGGTGCCTATGTCTATGCCTATGCCTAGATGTGCATCTACCTGATCTGAACCATTTAGGTAGGCTGACATGCCACAACTGGCGGCCGGGTGTGCTCATCTCTGCTGGCACCGAGGCGCCGCCGCCGGACCAAGCAGGCAACTTGTTGCAGCACATTTCTTTGATATAAAACTTGGAAAATCCAACATTTGCATGAAAGAATGAAATGTGGGTTTCTCCCATATGCAATTTTATTGACTCGTTCGCACATATTTGTATAATTGGAGGAACTAAACGGGGGCGCGCCAAATGCCAGATAGAATTGCGCATGTGATTATTGTGAAATAAGAAAGTTTATTTATTATTGACAAAAGATTTAATTGCCAATAATTATAGTTTAACATTTCAACAGGCACAGAAATAATGGGTATGCAATTTATTTATAAGTTTTTTAATTATTAAAAGATAAAGAATGATATTAAATGACATTAGCATTCATTTATAAAACTTCGTAATAAAAAGCTCACTTACATTCGTTTTGTTCCCTTAAGTCCATTGTTATTAGACTCTAATGCAGTTTCAAAACGTGTTTTATATCTTAAAATCGTATATATTAATATATTTAGTAAAATTGATGGATTGCCCTATACAAATTTTAAATTACTTTTTATAATTCTTACCGACTTCTGTTATGGAATTTTTTAGGCAATGTAATTTAAAAAGAATTTTATTTTATTCTAAATATATAGATTTGCGAAATTTGGCTGGTTTCTTTCTTCAGACAATTATTTTTAATTTTACAATAACAGACAGCTTCTTGTATTTTGGGTATTCTAAGGAATTTAATTGCAAGTGGATATATACATACGTATAATACCACGTGTCGCGTCTATGCAAACTGTACAGAAATTATGTGTTATGACTTTGCCTTTGTTCTGACGGATTTTTAGTAAATTCTCAGAAGCAGCAAATCCCATAGCGCCAGCAATAAAGTTTTGCGAACTCGCCGAATTCGCATGTGAGTGCCGCGGTGTCGGAGACAGGGGCAGGGACTGAGACGAGACAGAGACAGGGACAGGGACAGGGATAAGGACATCGGCAAAGGCAGTCTGTATTGTGAGTGAGACACAAATAAAGTCATAAACTGTTAAATCAAGCATAAAACCCTCGAAATATCCTTTTTCGCAGCGTTGCTTTCATTGCATTATGCGGGATAATTGTGCACGGAGCGAGCGACCAAAAGCCGCGACGCACTGAATGTCGAATGTCGCCGCATGTCCTTGGGATTCACTTTCGTCGACGTCTCGTCCAAACAGGTGCTACAAGTTGGACAACACACAACACAGATCATCATCAGTTATGGACAGTCGCCAGTCTAACGCTAGCTAGCACTACCTGGGCAGCGAGATTCTGGTCCAGATCTGAACCCGGACGAACTCACGTAACGTCAAATCCTAGGCTAGCCGGATTTCGATCAAACAAGCCTCTAGATTGCCCCTGGCCCTGGACTTGGCTAGTCTGGCCGGTGCCAGACGCACATTCTATACAGCCAAAGACAGAGACAGAGACAGAGACTGTGATTGCCACAGATGAGGCAGACGACGTCGTCGGCAGCGTCAACGATATACAAAAGGATTTATTGCCCGTGCGCGAGTTTTAGGCAAATTTTTGGCAAGCCCTCCGACTACCTAGCAGGCTATATATTGAGCGATTGCGACCTGCCAAGACATCACTATTGATTTGGACAGTCCAACAGTAACACGAGCACGAGCACGAGCACGAGCACACGCGATGTCATCCGTCATGCATTACTATCCAGTGCATCAGCCAAAGATGAACGCCTACCCAGCGCCGGTGGCCAAGTACAGCAATGTAAGTTAACAGCAGATCGACTCTCCTGACCACGCCTGTAATTCTTGTTGTTCTCATTAGCTTCTGTACGGCCATCATCAAAGCACGCCACAAGTGATGCATCAAGCACAGCCAAACCCATCAGTGGTGATGCCCACTTACCAGCCACCAGCAACACTGCCACAGTCCGTGGGCGAGCAGCCAGGGCAGCAGCTGTCCTCCGATGAGAACATGCCTTTGCAGCCGGCACAGGGGCAGCGCGTCAAGCTGAAGCGTTCCCGCACCGCATTCACCAGCGTGCAGCTGGTGGAGCTGGAGAACGAGTTCAAGAGCAACATGTATCTGTACAGGACACGGCGCATTGAGATTGCGCAACGTCTGTCGCTGTGCGAGCGTCAGGTGAAGATCTGGTTCCAGAACCGACGCATGAAGTTCAAGAAGGACATTCAGGGTCATCGCCAGCGCGACTCCAAGCCGAATGCCAAGCTGACGCAGCCTCAAACGGAGCAGAGTGCCCATCGCGGCATTGTGCAGCGGCTCATGTCCTACTCCCAGGATCCCAGTGCTGAGAAACGGACAGCTCTTCCGACTACAACCGCAATCCCAGCTACTTTGCCACATCCCGTACAAAACTACTATGCACAGATGAAGCCCAAGCCGAAGCCCCAAGCGATGCCAAGTGGCACGTCGGATCTTAATGAAATTCTGGAACATCTGGCGCAATCGACCACGGCGCCCGCTCCTAATGTTTTGCCCACGACCTCAGCTTCCAGCGGACACTATTCCTACAATGTGGATCTAGTATTGCAGAGCATCAAACAGGATCTGGAGGCAGCGGCTCAGGCCTGGTCCAAGTCGAACCCAATTCAGACGAGCAGGCAACACGCCGCTGAGACCCATGCCATACATCCCACCTCTTCGATATCCATGAATTTGTCGTGGGGAGAACCCGTCGCCAAATCAAGAAAATTGAGCATCTCCCACATGAATCCCTGCACAACCACATTTGACTACCACAATTGATGCCAACATCTTTATAAATATCCCATGTAACTTAGATATATATAAATATTCTCTTTTTTTTTTGTGAGCTTTATCTGTCTGTTAAGGTAGTCTAATAAGTAATCGTCCCTGGTAAAGAAAATGCCGACGCCGACGCAAAAGGCTCAACTCAGTGAAACAATTAAGAAAAGTCAGAAATTTAGATGCTTCTACTACTTAGTAACTTGAACTTTAAAATAAGCCAAGCATTAATAATAATATATATTTAAAATAATATTAATTCTAACAATAATAATAAAGTAATTATAATAACAATAATAATAACGATAACAATAATATAATAATATTGATATAAATAATCATTATATAACTAACAATAATAATATTGAAAGTCATATTTATAATTAGTTACAAACAGAAGGTATTGCAACTAAGATTACTCTTATTTACTCCAAAGAGTTTCATTTACAAACAGTTTTAAGTATTATTAGTTGTAATAATATAATAATTAAAATATTAAGTAATATTGCAAACATGCATCTGATTTTTATAGCTTTATCAATGTATTCGCTTATAAAACTCAGAAAATGTCTGCAAGGAATGAAAACATTCTTTTATATATCAAAATATTATAAATTTTCTAAAAACTCTAATTATAAAAAAAAAAAATTAATGAAAATGTAATACCTTTAAAACAAATTATTATTTTTATTTATTATCTGCCTGCTTTTTGGGCAATAATTACATTTTTTCTGTAAAATTTGGCAGTTAAGTAATGTTTGTATCTTTGTGTCTGATTTGAAGGTTTGGATTTAGAAAATAAAAATAGTCAATAAAATATATGAATATATAGATAAAAATAGCATTTATCACTTAAAGTGCTTCCTTAACCCCATATCAACCCCTCTTTCTTAACCCTTATGCATGCAAACGTTTCCAGAAGTGTTTTGGTTTTAAATGGAACATTCTAAACGTGACCAAATCCATCATTCCTAATGTCAAAGCGTTTAAATGAGCAAAGAGTTCATTTTTGTGGCATACTTAAATAGAAGAAACTCTTGCCCCACTTGCCGCACTTGCCACACACTGGGCAGAGTTTTCACTTTTGCATTTAATGTCCTCTTGTGGCTTGAGGGTCAAGTCGAGGAATTCCACGGCAAAGTCAAATGTTTGCTTGTGTGACCATCTATTAATACAAGTGAAAAGTGTCAACCGCATTTGCCTCGGACGCAGCATGGTCACAAGCCCAGGCTCCGGCCCGGCACCGGCTCCGGCTCAGGTCCAGTGGTCATCTTGGAAATGCCGCAGAGACTACGAGTGCAAGTAGAAGAGAAGTGTTACGATTTGATTTATGGATATTTAACCGCACGCATTACTAGTACTCGTGTCGGGCAGTTGGGACACTTGTTTTGGGCCGGACAGCTGGACGACATCTTTGCCGGAGCGGCGTGGAAATACGACTCGACTCGATTGCTGCTCCAAGGAATGTGTTCGAGACACACACACACATGCCGCAAAACACGCTTAGTTACTCCGGCTTGAAGTGACTTTTGGGGTTTACCCAGGGGTGTGGGTTAGCCCATGTACCCTGGTGTGGCAAATTGCTTCCCCTGGGAGGAAATTGTCGGTGCGGAAATAGTGCTAAGCAGCTCTGCTGTGGAGAAAAAGGGGTGGGACCTTGGAATTTTCATGCGCATTGTTGACATTTCCGAGCATGTGTCAGACGCGTTTGCGGTAGCCGTAGGCAATGGCAAGTCCTTGACATCACATGTCCTTCGCCTTACCACAAACAACGCTCACACACACACACACACACACACACACACACACACACACATACACACCCACACATTGCCATAATGAATATAGATGTGATTTTGGTTAGCAGGCGATGGTGGGCGTGGCTAATCGTCTGGCTATAAGCACAGCTAATCAAAGCCGCATAAAAAGCGAGCGATGAGCCAGCTGCAATTACGCGAAATGCCATTGTAATAAACATGTCCAACAGATTGTTTCAATTGTTGTTGCCTTATGCCGGCCCAGCCCGCGCAACTCAATCATTTCCAGCCGAGCTCCATTTGCTCCGCTTTGGCTGCACGCGAAATATTGCCATTTTATTGGACGGCGAGCGCGCCTCTGCGTTCCGTTGATGACAGGCTTGAGATGGCAATGGAGCTTCCTTCTTGGCCTGGTCATAACAATAAATTCAAAACCTCAACAGCCCCGGCCCGTCCCATCCCTTTCTGCTCGAACAACTGTAAACAGAGACAGACCAAATGGTTTCTTGTTAATTAAATTAAATATTCACTTGGGTTCTGCATTACGCGCTGAAGGTAATGCAAGGCCCGAAACGGCAACCGCGACATTTTCTAATTAGATTGAATCTATAATTTTTATGGCTAATCGCAGTGGGCGTTTTCAGCTCTGAATTTTGAATTTGCGGCTTTCATGGCTCTTGCCAATTATTTCTTAAGCGCTTCTCCAAATAGCCCAAGAAGTTGCAAATGTGTTTTGTGTGCTAATGAATCGGGCTCTTCAGTTGCCAAGATTCGCCTTTCTTCAAACATGAATTGACGCTGAGTAGGCAATAGTGGAAAGTTTGCATGCCTTATGGAAATTCCTGGTATCTATGTACAACATCAAAACTTAATAGTTTACCTAATGTGTTAAAAGGAATTAGCAGAAATTATATATTTATAACAAGTTAAGCTCAGTTTTATATCTCGTCAAGAGCCTTGATAAAAACAATATGTTTTATATTTTATACCTTTGTAAAGGATATTATAATGCTGTCTTGAAATGCTTAACACACAAATAGAGACATCTCCGACCCCATTAAGTATAAACATGTAATCTTGATTATCATCAACAGCCGATTCAAATTTAGTTCTTGTAAGAATGATTTGTTTATGAAAATATCTGAACAAAACTAGGCATTTATAAGTTTAGTTATGCTGCCTATACATGTATAAACAAAAACTTATCAACATCTAACTTCTATATCATATGTAGATATAAATTTCGAGTTTTTTTAGGGGAATAATTTGTTTTTGAAGAACCCTGATCATGCTTATTCAAACTGCCTAAGCGAATGGCTCCTTTAGTACTTGCACATGCTTTAATTCTTGATATTTGTTGACAAACATTTCATTCTTTAAATCCGACATATACTTAAAATTTTAACTAAGCGCCGGTACAGTGCTCGATGTATGTATGTTTGTAAAGCTTTTTAGGATTTTCAGTATGTTTGGCACGTTTAAACGTTATGACATTTCACAGACGTGTTAGTCCCTCAACGCTACCAATATGGCAACACCTGTCGTATAAACAGGCCAAATGTATGCCCGTGCAAGCCCCCTTCCCCCTCGACTAAGGCACAAAAAAGTTTTTTCAGCTCACAAAAAATTGCACATGGCCAATGTATGTGAATACGGATACGAATATGTATGGAATGGTTAGGCTTGGTCTGCCGTGTTCCTTGGGGCTGTTTGCCTTAAAAAATAGTGCGCACGGTGTGTTCCATGTGTCTCTGTCAAGCAGAGTCGGGCACAGGTTAAGTCGGAGCTGGGGTCAAGTTCTGTTCTTTTGTATTCCGCAGCAGGTTTTTGCGCAAAATGAGTGTGTGAAAAAATCACTTTAACATTTGAATGCCAATTGAAAGCGGGTTGAGGGGGCAACCTACCTTTAGTCCTTACGCACAGGCTTGTTCCTGCCACAGACATACGCCAGCCTGGCAATGTTATTGTTGTGCTTTTCATAGCTTGAATCATGGGCCGAAGTCGTGAGGTTGTTGCTAGCATCTGTTGCTGCTGGCGTTTTTACCCCACTCTACTCCAGCTCCAAAAGTTCGGATTTTCTGCAATTGGGGTTAAAACAATGTGCGACAAAGTTTGAATATTTGATTATATCCTCAATATGCGCACACGTTTCTATACAAAATATCAACTGATTGTAGTTTTGCATTACATTGCCAAGATATTAATATTTAATGTAAAATTAAACGATTTTGTACTTATGCTTTGCAAATTTCGAGTATTAGCATATCATTTATTAAAATAGTTCTCTTGCTAACTATCTATATGTATACAAGAGTATGTCCTGACTACGCAAAGTCCTTAGTCTGGGTTTTGGAAAATACAATACGTAAGTGGGGAAAACGGTGGTCAACGTTTGTGTGAAAAACATCAACAACTTGTACGTGAGTTTTGCAAACGCGATGTCATGGCCCTGTGTGGCTTAGCTGCCCGAGTCGAACCAACAAACGGCAAGTCGCCGGCTCAAATTCAGAGGCTACTTTCAATATTCATATTATTCAATTTGTTAATATTCACATAATACTAATTTAATTGTTTCTTTTGCATCGTTTGATTGTTTTCGATTGAATTAATAAAATCAAAGCAAAAAACATAGTGGGGACTCGAGCGGCTTTGTATCTGTTTGAAGTTGAACAAAAAATTGGTATACCACCTGCGCTTTTAACAGTATTTAACCAGGCGACGCCGGTCAATTTCTTGTAGTCTTTAATATTTTCAACATTTTAAGGCGCTACTCCAAAATACTATTAATAATATTTACATGTCATCAGTTCAACTCTTAAAGAAGAAATTGCAGTTGACTCCATAAAAAGGCGTTTAATCCAATTAATCATTCGAGTCAAGTCACATTCAGCAGCTACCTCTTGTGGCATGCAACATACGCATGCACACTGCTGTTGACCTCCCAATAGGGATACGTATCTGTATATATAAATAGGTACGTGCCGGCTCAGTTTGTGTATTTATGAGCCAATGGCCGGTATATTTTTCATGATGTAAAACCCACAATTAAATTACATGAAATCCATTTGTAACAATTACGCCGAATGGCAATCTATGCTGATGACGCCGGAACGCTCGTCATATGGACGACAACAACAGCAGCAGAAGGCTAAAATAAAAAAGGAAAAACAACTCTGGAGCGCTTTGCCTAAGCGCAATTTCTATAAAAATGCGATGCGTCATGTGAGCAATTTGGTGTCGTTGGCAGCGTGAAAGGGTAAGGGTAGGGATGAAAGGAGGGATGTGCCACAATGGTGCCACAACCAGTTCACCGGCTCGCTTTGAGCTGCAATTATTTATTCCTGCATGTTGCCACTTGCGTGAACGGAACGAGCAAACGGTCGCTGCCTCAGCCACAGCCAAAGTTGCAACGAGCTTCGCTGGCGCTTAAGCATGTCCATGTCCGGCCTGGCATCTCCAGCTCCAACCCATCTCCATAGCCATCGCCATCGCCATAGCCATCGCCATCGCCATTGCCGCAATGCTCCTAAATGCAATGTGCACACGAGACACATATCCGCCGCCAGTGCCAGCTCGCAAAGTGTGTGACTGAGTTGGGCACACACACACACATACACACAGGAGCTGGTAATGTCGAGCGACATGCACAACCTTAGCTGGAGCCGGAGCCAGTTCCAGTTTCGGTGCCATGAAAATGCATGGCTGCAACTTTAGTCGGGTCTTTGGCTTAGCGCTCAGATTGCGGCTCTATTATTAGATGCCATTATGTTTTATAGTCTATAATTGATCCTCTGAGCTTAGCATGCATGCATTTTTTTTATCTTACAAATTATATGAGATTAAATGAAAAGTAATGTACAATCCATTTAAACGATATGCACCATTGGCTAAAAACCTTTCGCATATAAACGTAATGTCTGTTAATATAGCGAAAATATCAAACTCAAGCAGTCAGCATTATTATAACCATAGTAAATCGAGTGAGCTTTAAGAAATTGCCTTGGATTCAACTTAGACTGAGGTCCTTAGACCTCACAAGCACTTACAGTTCTTCTCAAGCTCCTCAAGGAATTGCTGAAAGTTAAGTCAGGTATTATCCGCACAATTACAGTGCTGGCTTAAGACCTTACTAGCTTAAAACTTTACTGGTACAAATTTAAACAAGCTGAAACCTTATGACCATAAACACACGCTTATATATGTTTTCAGTATTTATACACTTTTCATGTTGCCAAGCATTTAATGAGTATCTATGGAGCCCTCGTACTCTGGTTGCCATGCGATACCTTTGGTGGGACTGTGAATGTTGCGTAAACAAGCTGATCGAATGCAAACATAAATGTTTACGGAAATCCCTAGCGAAATCAACGTTTTACTTAAACATTTAAATAGTTATAACACATAAAACAATCGCAATATGTACTCACTGCAACATCCGCAAATGGATGAGTGTTTCTTGCAGCTTGATTCAAAGGTTGACGAAGTTATGAATTTGTTGCGAGGCATTAAAAAACCAAATGCGTAAATAGCTCAGCTCTTTTAAAAGCTAAATAAATACACATTATTGTTATAGAGAGGAGGCTGAAACGGAACCCGAAGAGACGGCAGAAAGTGTCACAGACGACAACTTTATGGTCACCGCGAGGAAAAATCAAATTGATGGAAAAGGAAATACCCTAAATAGTGCCAAGGACCGCTTTACATTCATGAGACAGGTGGAAGTGGACCAGGCTGAGCGGTCCAAAGCACGCCTAGAACGCGAGCGCGTGGCTCAGAAATTTAGAAAGTATGTTACCCATGAGTATGATTATATAAAGTCTAATCCGTACTCCCTTTTCGAGGCTTGGTAACTCTGATTATCGCAAGGGAGACTACGAGAGTGCTGTGCATATGTACAGTCAAGCTCTGGAAAATATTAAAGACAGTCCCATATTGTACATAAACCGATCTCTGTGCTTTATCAAGCAAGTATTTTTATACATCTAACAATATAAGGCAGTATGTAATGAAATTTCTTATAGGTTGGGTCGTTTCAAACGTGCTATCATCGATTGTGACTTTGTGTTAAACAAGTTGGACGAGAAGAACATGAGAGCCTGGCTGTATCGCGCCATGGCCTACAAAAGCTTAAACGACGAGGCCAGCTTTGAGAACTGTATTAAATATGTGCGTAAATATCATTCCAAGCAACTGGAATTTATAGACGCTTTTATTGAAAAAATTAAAAGTAAACAGTACTAAAAGAACATTCGCTTTTAGCGATAGGCAAAGGAAGATACTATGGCCTACATTCGTAGTTCTTTAAAGCGACCTTTAAAATACATAATTTATAAAGCATTGTCGCTGATTAATGTGTTAATAGTTGTAAAGCTCATTAGGTGTTTATTTTAAGTTTGAGCCGCAAATAGAAACCGTATACGCCGAAGAGAAAAACGCAAAACTGAAGTGTTGTTTACATATGACAGCAGGAATTTTCATGTTGGTGTCAGCGTTGTCAGTGTCAGGCAGAGCAGCAGAGCTGCGGAAGCGTGAACCGGCGAATAACTCTTTCGATTCTAATGCCATTCAATCGAAACTCGCAGCCCCGTCCACAGCATAGCCCATCCCCAACCCTGCAGCCACCCCGTCAAGGCAAACAATTCGATGGCGGTAATCAATCTTCCTCCACTCTGTGCGAGTTGACAGCTCCGTGGTGTAGAGTCAAATTGCGATCTTTGTTTGTCCCGGACTGGGTCCCGTTCCCGGCCAGAATCGAGTGCACAGGCCCCCGTTGTACCCATGTATGGCACACACTGACAGGGCACGGCGGCGAATGTGCGGGGGAGGGGAGGGCGGGGGTCGCCTGTTCCTGTTCCATTTATGTGTGTCAAAGGTTGCGCCAGAGGGCGACAGATTGAAGCGAGGCAAAGGCAGGCGACACAAATGTTGTACTTGTCACGGTTGTTGCGGTAGTTGCATCTTTAGCTCGAAGTTCCGCTTGAGTTTGTGCGTGTGTGTGTGTGTGTGTGTCTATGTGTGAGGGAGAGGGAGACGGCATATATGGCAGTTCGGGAGGAAAGTACTCGTAAGCATTTTGAGGCTAGCTAAAATCGCACATGATAAATAGTCAATAAATACTTTTATATCTATATAAGCAGAAACATGTGTGCGTATCTCTTACTGCAAATGAGTCGTAAAATTTTTTGTTCCTAATTGATTTTTCTTGTCATTAATCCTTTTGATTAAATCAACACTATTATTATTAGTTCTAGCTAGTTAAACAAAAAAACAGTTAATTTATCAAAAGAAAAGCTAAAAATAAATGATTTCTTTTGACATTAATTTGTATCGAATCATGCTCAAATGTCATATATCTTGGTGTTAAATGTAGGTTTTTATAGAAGCACATTATTTTTTTTTTAAATGTCATCAGCAGTAATTTTCTGCTTTCATTGAAATCTTTTTAGATGTTATATTTTATTATTAATATTATTATAAAATAACTAATACGAATCGGGCGTATTTCAACTATCATTGAGTAGATCTTTTTTCTTGGAATTAAACATATAAATTCCTGTTTGAGTATATTTTCTTTATCTATTATCTATCTACTTACTATGCCGATTTCCTGCGAACTTTTCTAATCAATATGGTAGCATAGTCAAAGTTTATCAATAATGAAATGAAATGCATTAATGTTATTGAAATAATAAAACTAATATCGGGCACAACAGCTGCTGATGAAATATTGTCCACAAAGCAAGCTGCCTCAAAGAGGAAGTAATATTCAAACTGGATACATACTCATATTCAAGTGTGTGTATGTACGCGTGTGTGCAAGTATCCGTTTCCTTTGTTGGATGAGCAAAATTTCAATATGTGGAAATTACTTTATGATGTGATGACACCAATTTATCTAAGTTAACAGCCGGCAAAAGGCGGAGCTGTGTAAAAACAGCAGAACATGAGAAACATTTGGCTTCAATTTCGGCAAAATTTGGATTTTTATCTCAGCAAAATATTAACTATGTAATTTATTAAAATTATAAAATATTCATAAAAACTTGCACATCACTTTTGTATAATGAAATTATTCTTTAATACTTTAGTAATTATAAAATAAAATTATCACAAATGCTTATTATTTATAAAAATAAGTTTTTTCTTAATTTTGAAAATTGTGAATGTAAAGCATGGGTTAAAGAACTTTCTTAATAATTTAGTAGGAATGAAAAGAAAATAGATCTTTGACATTTTTCGGCTTGGCTTATTTTAGTTATTTGCATTTATTTTACAATCACGAAAAAGGTTTGTTAAGTTAAATTAAATTATGATCTCTTTTGTGTTTAATAAATGCTGCAAAAAATCGAAGTCCACATCAAAGGAATCATAAGATGCTGTGGAGGTGGATGCCATCGAG
Organism: Drosophila virilis; assembly: GCF_030788295.1. Classification (NCBI taxonomy): domain Eukaryota; kingdom Metazoa; phylum Arthropoda; class Insecta; order Diptera; family Drosophilidae; genus Drosophila; species Drosophila virilis. Next base: position 17,274,844 of record NC_091544.1, on the reverse strand, counting down.
CCTCTCGAATCCCAACTTAATTGTTGTTCGGCAATCGGAACAGTATTGAACTGATCGATAGTTTGGAATTCCTGCAGATCAATATCGAATGGTTCAAAGGAATCATAGGAGGCGGTGGACGAGGATGCAGATGTGGCCATTGAGCTGCTCGAATTCCAGCCAAGCTGCTGATCTATCGATGGTTCAGCAATTAACTGATCGATGTGTGGAAATTCCTGCACGTCTTTCGTCTCTGTACTTCCGTCCAATAGCTCAGTGCTGAACCAACTGTTTTGCCACATGTCAACACAAGTAATCTCGGAATTTGTACTTGGTAGACGATCATTATATGGCTCAGAGAACTTATCGGCATTTAAATCGAACTGATCCTGCTCCAATATTCCATAGTTATATTGCTGGCCACACTGCTCCAATGGCTCTAGTTGTTGGCCTTCGCCAACGTATTGTAAGAGACGTTCAACGATCAGCTCATGATCGCTAAGTTGTGGCTCCGAATGATCCACGGCTTGAGCTGGAGCACAAATTAACAATCCTTTACGGATCAGCTGCCTGTTAGCCTGTTTCTTGCTTTTCATGCGTCGATTCTGGAACCAAATCTTCACTTGTCTCTCGGTTAGCTGCAGACGCTGGGCGATACCTATGCGACGTGGCCTGCCCAGATATTTATTCTCATTGAACTCTCGCTCCAGTTCCAGCAGCTGATGACTCGTGAATGCGGTGCGTGAACGCTTGCACTTGTTGGCGACTGGAGCGCAGAGGGATTCGCAAGATTGAGACTGAGTAGAGTAGACTGTAGCAGAGTTCTTCTAGAAATAACAAATATCAGAAATACATTGTAGCAGTTGTTTAGTTCATATGCAAATATGTCAAACCTACCACATAGTCGTTGTGGTCCGCAGAGGTCATCATATACGATTCACTTGTATTCATATTGTTGTACATATTGCCGAGAGTTATTTGAACTTCTGTTCTGTGACACATTTGTTTTTTAACTAGATGCAATTCCATGCCGCTGGTTTACTTTTATACCCAGCAGGTAAATATAGTCGCGAATCGGCAAACTCTTCCCGCCTGTTACCTGTACGCGGCGCCAGGTCAGCAACCAGCCGGCTGCTGCAGTTGCTGCTGCTGCGGCTGCTACGTGTCGCGTCTATTGGCGTGTCCAGTTTTTGGCTCCGGCGAGTCCTCGACACATTTGAAAGGTGGCGTGAGTCTTGATTGCGAAACGGCTGTCGTCTTTGGCGTGTGTATCTAATTATAATGCAAAATTTAATTGACTTTGGCAGACATTATAGACTCAACAGTCCGCCAAATGAAAATATATTTCAGTGGCAGACAAAATTAATCTTAGATAAAGTTAACATATATTATTATTGCTCAAAAATGTTCAATTTATATTTTATATTTTTCCAAAAAAAAAGCTAAACGAAATCTAAAAAGTTGTATTTTGATACCTGTGTTTTTGGCCAAAACTGTTTCACCAGGTACATCTTCACCCATTACCAAGATATGAAAGAGAAACAAATCGGGTTTTCCGCGGGTTTTCCAAAAGTGCTATGAATACGTCATCCTGAGCTACCTGCTAAGTTAAACTAAGACTGGCCTGAGCCCGGGCTCTTGATCTCCGCCAATAAATTTCGAGCTGTTGCCCGTTGCATGTGTTTCCTATGAGAGGAGTTTTATGGCAAGGGGCTAAGAGAAAGGGAATCGCACAGGATTATGCAAACTGACGCCAAATCTGGGCTGCAAAAATATAAGTATGTGTATAAGTATACTTATGCATACATATTGCTTATTCAAGCAAATGCAACACCTTCCGTCTCTTTTCTTTAAGATCAAACTAAGAAACTTATGAACAACATAAATGATAATTATCAATAACATAATATAATATTATGTCAAAATTACCAATAACAATGAGATGCATTTGGACATACAGAGATGATAGTAAGGATGTTCCAAATAAAATCGTGGCAACTAAAGTGATCTTAAATTTCATCAGATATTCTCATCTTTATTGATTATCTATGTATCAATTTATAAAATGAAAACAAAACCCATTTTCTTTAAAAAAAAAATAATAAAAAATAAATATCGACATTTTTTTGGATGCTAAAAGGTTACTCTAGGTTAGACGCAGAAACTTATCAGGTTATCTTAAATACCCAAATGAACCTTAAAAGTTATCATTTTATTTATTGTGTAAAATGCTCGGAGTTTATTTATTTTCCGTAATTTTCATATACACACATCGTTAACAAAGCCAATATAGACACTATTGTATGTTGGTTCATAAACTTTTGACGTCGACTGTGCAGCATAAATGAAACAAACAGCGACGCAGCGATTGCCAATAAAAACAGAATGTGAAAAAGTGTGGCAGCAGAAAAACAATGCCACCAAGATTGACAACATGATGGTTAGACAAGAAGAGGCGCTCAAAACAAAAAGAAAGACGCGCAGCGCGCAAAGCGAAATGTCAAAAATACGCAACGCTAGCGACGGAGCCAACAAAAAAAAAAAAAAGAGAAAAAGATATGGAAACTCGTCGTTGGTGCTTTCGCTGCGGCGTTGCGGCAACGGAATGTGTAAATAACAAAAAGCAAATAAATTCCGTCACAAGCAACACGTTTATAGCTGAGCGCAGTAAAAACAGCGCACCAGCTGAACTGACAGCGCAGGCGACAAAGCCACAAGGCGACAGAGCGACAAAATCCCACAAATGCCCTAGCGACCAATCAGCGTTGCGGAGACTCTGCAGCCGCTAACTGAGTTCATGTGTGTGAGTGAGTGCGGAGAGTGTGAGTGTGCCGGCGCGGCTCTTGTGCCTACCTGTGTGCGACTGGCCGAACTCCACCCCCGGCAATCGCTTTGGCCATCTCCATTGCGCATGTATACACTTACATTCAGCTCGCTCTCCGCTTATCTATAGTCGAACTGTAGAGATCTAGTGATAACAGCAACAACAAAGTTAATATATGATAAGAACGAATATGATGGAATCACAAGATATTAAGATAGTATCATATGATTAGATATTAACATATTTACAAGAGTTCTGTTCACAATGCATATTTAAAAAAAAAGTTATATATAAAGAACAGGTTTCGTTTCGTTCAGCTCAGAACTGTTTTGGCCTATTTTAATATTTTTAAGTATGTTTAATTTTAACATATAAGCCTTACATTCTTATTGCTGCATATTTTCAACTAGAGATGCACCCTGGCATGAATTAAATTAATAATAATATTTCTATTATATAGCTTGTTTTCCACTAGCCGCCTGCATACATTTTCCAATTAGAGATCACGAAAATACACAACATTTCAAACACAACACGACTTTTGCGCTCACGAGCATGCATGAGGCACATCTCTCTGGCTCAATTCAAACCACCCCAAACATTGCGCTGCGCTCTGCGACACCAACACAACACAAAGAAACGAACCACAACACACACACACACACATGCTACATGCCGATTTGGACACGCCCCCCCGATTGGTGGTTGTGGCGCTCATCTTTGAATATAGTCGTACAAAATGCTCGTTCTTGGCCACTCCTTGCGACAAGTGCGGACAAGTTTCAGTGCGTTCGGTGCTATTGGATGAAATGGTTGGTTAAGAATCGTGCCCGCACGAAGCAGCGTCGTATTGCCCAAGCCGGAGGGAGAGTTGCGAGTCTGAGTCTTTACGTGAATAACTGTTTAAAATCGAGGCGAAACACTTAGAAAATATAACTGAATTGTCTCTTGGAAATGTGCAATAAAAAATGTAGTGAATAATATTCAGTAAGAAATAAATAGGCAACAAATATTCACGGCAAAAGCCACAATTGAGGCAACAGCAACAACTGAAACCGGTTCTGCGCACCGATACGCGGCAGCAGAGCCTACGCCACAGGCCAGAAAGAGACAGCTACAGGCAGCACAGACACATAGTATGGCGCGAGTGTGTAGAAAAGTGTAACTTGTAACTACAAATTGCAGTGCAACTGTATACTGTATACTGTATACTGTATATGTCGACTGCGTGTGTATTTGCGTGTAGTGTGGCCATTGCAAGATCAGCTTCGGTTTCTTGTCGCTTTGCCAGGCCCTTTGCTCAGCGCGCAAGTAAAAACTTCAATTCGAATTGTCGTTACGCATACGCACCACTGTACCGGGTCGTCCGTCGTGCTGTGCTCCCATTGTTTTGGCACTCGCGTCGCCATGGGTGCCAAGGTGTGTAAAACTGTAGCTGGCAGCTCGACATGATGGAACTGGAACTGTCCCGCTTGGTTAAACAACAACGCTCGACACCGCCATCGGCATCGCCATCGCCAGCGCCATAGTCGCAACATCGCGTCGCGCTTGCCGCTTGCCGTTTGCCCGTGTCGCTGACAACTTTGTGCCTGCTTTGCGGGCTTATCTGACCCTGTTCGTAAAAACATCTCGAAAATACATAATAATAAACAGTACTAACAGAGATAGTACTCAATTCGCATAGTTTAAGTGTGGTGCTATTACGCGCAGCAATATATAAAAACCCGCATTGTGCACAAGTGCTAAAAATGTGAAAAACCCAAAATGGAAGCCTATTTAAACTAACCCTGCACATGGAACTGTCACAGCGAACTTCAGAAATGGTGCGTGAAAGCTCTATAATTAACAATGTATATAAACTTCTTATATTAATATTAATGCTATCAAAAAGACACATAATATTGTACTGCATCCAACATAAACCAGATGTAAGCCTGTCTTTGGCATTTACTGTATACTTCAGCAAGCATTTTGAGGTTTATTTTTTTTATTTGAATTCTTGTATACATTTATATTTAATGCAGACCTCAAATTTTTGATTTTAAATCAGCGCTAGAACTGCTCAAGCAACATTAGGAAATGTGTAAAAAACTTTGAAGTGTACTTTTCTAAATTAAAAAAATTGTTTTTATGTAAAATACACCGAAGCAAATGTTTATTTCTTAATGTATTCAGTGTATAAAAAATAATAAAAAGTTAAAAAATAAAAACAAGCAAACAATTTTCGTATTGAGTTTAACAGATCGATTTTAAAACACTAAGCGTTTATTAATATATTAGATTGTTGTCCACTTGTGTGATTAAAATGTTCTTTTAAGTGTTATTTTTTGGTCATTTTTTTACAATAAAACAAATTTTAATTAGAAGAACAAATTTCAGTTTCGCATTAAAAAACTTGCATCATTTTTATAATCAACTTTCTGTCCAAGTTTGACTGCCTACAGCAGAAATAATTTACATTAACGTACAAATAAACAGATATTAATTCTTGATAAGTTCTCATTTGTTTTTCCCGACGGTCATTTTCTTTTCCCTTTCCTTGCGGAAAGTGATTTCTCTTATTGTTTTAATAACTTAATTTGCGGTAATATTTGAAATTATTTAGAATTCTTGATTTAGTTCTACCTTCAATGTACAATTTATTTTATTATAAATATAATTTGAGGACTTTCTGCTCCATATCGATAAGCCTTCTTTATATTTGCATTTACAAATTTACAATTTATTATGCATGGAAAACACGTAAATGTGAATAAGGGCATATTACAACAATAAGAAAAAGTACATTATTTAACAATATTAATACTACAATTATTACAATAATAATACAATTATTAGGATTTTATTGCACTTTAAATATGAATTACTTTCGTATTATAACTATTGTCGGAATTTTGTGTTCGTTTCAGGTGCATAAGTAAAACGTAAACTCAAAAACTACAAGAAATAGACAAAAGAACCTTAAGAAAATTATAGTTTACAATGCAAGAGGTGTGCAGCACGTTGGACACCACCCAAATGGGCGCCCAGATCAAATCCGAGTCGCCGCTTAATCCCCTCCAGGTGCAAACCGGCCAGACGACGGTGGTGCCGGTTGTGGCCGGAGCAGGGCCACAGGGGCCGCAGGGACCGCCGCCAGCGGTGATGCTTGTCAACAAAATGGCACCGAACTGTGATAAACGAGCGGCCGACACCGCCTACTGGATGGCTTCCGAGGGGGGCTTCATCAACTCGCAGCCATCGATGGCCGAGTTCCTCAATCATTTGAGCCCCGAAAGTCCGAAAATTGGCACACCTGTTGGCGTAGGTGGTGGTGGTGTCGGTGTCGGTGGCGGATATCCGGTTGTTGGTGTCGCTGGTGTGCCACAGACACCGGATGGGATGGACTCGGTGCCCGAGTATCCCTGGATGAAAGAGAAGAAGACATCACGCAAGAGCAGCAACAACAACAATCAGGGTAAGTACCTCCAGCCACTAGCCACAAGCAACACTCCACTTACCACTTGCCAGTTGCCACTTGCCACTTGTGTACTAGCACCGGCGAGATGAAAAGCCGCAATCAGCCGCGGCCGTAACTGGAAAATGCAAAACTCTCATTAATCAAGAAATCAGTGCAATTTAGTTAGCATCGAATGGCGCCGCAGTCGCAGTTCAGTCCCCGGCACAGTCCCATTCTCAGTTCCAGTTACATATGTTATATACCAGATTCCAATAAGGCAATCCCAGCTGGCCAATCTCATTTGAAGCCCACTCGATCACACGAGCACACGCAACGCGTCTCCGTCTGCGTTTCTGCTTCTCGCTCTCTGTTTCTGGGTTCGGCTCCTTTGATGGACAGCGCGCCCTGAACCGGGCCCAGAGCCGGGCGAGCATACAGCGCAACGGTGCGGCAAAGATCTGTTATTTGCGATCATTTGTAACAATTTTCGAGAGTGGCCCGACGTCGATTCGTCAGTGCGACTGATGAATTCAGCTCGAAGACGACGTCGAAGTTGGGCGCGTTTCTTTTTATTTAAGTTTTTTTTATTTTCTTACCCAATGTGTCGATTTCATTTGTGCAGCAAAAACTAAAGCCAGCCTGCGACTGTGGCAGCTACATTTTAAAATAAATGAGGTATCAAGGTTGTCTGGCCATACGTTTTCCTGTCCAGGCACAGGTACAGATGCACGGTCTAGAGTACAGAGTACAGGGTCCAGCCTGGCCAGGGCCACGCATATGTTGTCTCCCTGCTCTGCTGCTTGGTTGCTCGACTGTTCTCTCTCCCCTCTGAGCGATTGCAACCTGTTATTTAGGTTCATTTGTCAAAATATTTTTCCTGTCCCCTTCTTCGATACCGGGGGCAGAGACGGCAATTGCAGGAAAACAGACGAAAGCTGGGAATGGGAACGAACAGCCAGCGAACACAACAACAGTTGCAACTTGCAGTTGCACTGCTGCGCATATATCCTCGGGAAATTTGCACCGCATTTCGCAATTGTGCAACATTTTGGGCATTATCAACAGTTGCCATTCCATTTCCATTCACTTGCCACAAAATTTCAATTAATCACAAACGGACACAAGTGGAACGTTTTTAATGGGGGTTACGTATTTAAGCGCTGCCCAGGACAGTTGCTGTAGTTCCACCTGTAAAGCACGCTGCACCTATCCAAAGAAATTAATGTATTATTCTGTTTTTAAGGTTCATGTGGGTAAATCGTTTGAATTGACACTAAGTTTATTATGCAGTCAGTTAATTTTATAATACTTTGTCAAATACAACACCTTATAGTATAATTGACCAGCTTTTATTTGCCATCAGAAGAGCCTTATCAATTTGATCCTCCAGTCAAATATTTGTCAGCCATATTAACATTCTGCTAAGGTTACTTAGTTTTGGAATTAGACACAAAATTGTATGAACAATTTGTGTATCAAACTTGAATAGTTTATTTGGAAGTTTAAAAACAAATTGCCACAAGATTTCAAGTTTTTGTTTTTCAACTTTTATTATTTACATACATCAAAAGTTGAATAAATCAATTTGTGAACAATTACAAGCCATTAACTAGCAAAAGCAAAATGCAATTACATTAAATTATCAAGCAAGCCATATGCTAAAAGCTGAGCTTAAGATGTTTAGAAACAACTCTATTAAAATAAGTGATACATGGCTCTTAAAGTGCACTTGCTTCAGCCCAAGGTTACATAGATGCAATGAGTATCTACTTTGGTACTTTACACACTTCCAACTTTAGATATATAGTTGTGTGTGTGTGTGTGTGTGTGTGCCTGACCACGACAGACTTAAACTAATACTATGCCAATTAATATCAACCACATCATCATGTTGACAAATGGGAACCACTAATCCGACAAACGTTTCAAGTGTAACCTGAAATCCAAGCACGTGCCCAGCGACACTTGCCGGGGAAACCGAATTCTCAAATTCCCCAGCGAACACCACCAGCTTATTCTTGGTGGGCGAATCCAGGAACTGCCGCCCAGTCACAATTGCTGGCCCGGACTACGAATGGATGCAGGTCCTGGCTGGGTGGCTGGGTGGCTATCCTTCTCTATGTCCGAGTGAAAGTGAGCCAATAAATAGCGTGAAGCATTCCAAGCGCCGACACTCGTACAAAATCTGTTGAAGGGTCAATACATCTTTCTCCCGCACACACACACATACACACAGAGGGCGGCAATCGACTGGGACTGTGGGACTACATGCTGTGCGATATGGATTACAAATGATGTTGTAAATGTCTGTCCGTTTGCCAAGCGGGCGGCCCATTGGACAGATGGACTGCAGGACAGACAACTGGGAACGTTGTTACGGCTCTCAGTTGAGTCGACAAATGTTCAAGTGTGTGTCTCTGTGTGTGCGTGTGTGTGTGTGTGTTTGGTTTAACAGTTTAATTTGTTAATGTTGTCAAATTAATTCCATGTCAGGTTGTAGACGTATTGAAGTGTTGGCAGTATCCCACAGCGCCAAAGATCGTTACCAGAAACAAACAAAAACAGCATAAACGCAGGCAATCTTAACTTATCATTCAGCTTGTAGAACTCATTAAATTACTTTGTCAACAGTTGTTCAACTGATCTCGAAACTAAAATTAAAATTTAAAAATAAATTTAAAAATAAAACTAAATCTTCATAATAATCCAAGATCTCGACACTTTTAATGTGAAATTTAAAACATATGTTAAGTATATTGAATACATACATACTTTAAGTTTATATCCAAAAAACATTTTTTAAATATGAAACTTCTGATTATTAATATTAAAACCTATTCATGCGGATCTTTTGGGTGTGCAATTCTTGCTTAAAGGACATTAAAACATATCTCTGCATATATTCAATTTTTTGAGCTTCTACTTTAGCTTTGCAGGCTAATTGTGAGCTTATATACATATGTGCTTATCTTAAGTTAGACGAACGTTTTAAGCGTATTTATTTTCCAAAAGGTTTAAATGGTATTTGAAAAATCATCTCATACATATCTCCCTCCCTCTCTGCCTCCTCTCGACATCTTCTTTTCGTACCAGACGGGCTTGTTGCGCTTACCGCAAATTGTTTGTTTCACATCCTGAATTTTAATGTGCCCGCAAGAAGTGTGTGTATGTGTGTGTGTGTGTGTGTGTGTGAGAGAGAGAGAGTGTGTGTGTGCTAAATGGTTGCTTTGGGTTGGAACAACGTACCCCGTTGGGCTGCTGTGCGTGTGTGTGTTGCTCGTGTGTGTGTGCGCACTCAAAAACAAATTGTTTTGTCAATTTGTGGCTGCCTCTGGCGCTCATTCACTCACATAATTGAAACAATAAAATTTCGTCTTGAATAAAGTGTTAATTAGGCGTAAAGCTTCCACTTCTAATGCACTGTGGGCAAAGTTATGATACGAGGCGTTTATGGCCTCGCAAGATGCTCAGTTCGCAAAGTATCTGCGAGATACGCGGGAGTATTTCAATATTGTAGCTGTGTATTATGGTGGGTACTCAAAACGCTGCTCGGCCTTTAATCCCAGCGCGTCGGCTATCAGTTAGCGAAACCAATAAAAAATAAACTTGACTTGTGTTCGCCCCTCTTGGACGCGGCTATTGAATTGCAATCGAAATCCATTCGTGCGCCATCTGTATAATCCACCCAACGACCATATGTTGCACCGGATTCATCCGGAGACCACGCTCTGCTGTCCGTGCCAGTTCCAGTGCCAGATCCAGTTCCTGGCTGTGGTTCGGGGGCGTCGCTGCATAAAAAATGCGTAGCGCACGACTCGAAACTTACCCCCTGCGGATTATGATTATAACAAACCATTTATCATAATATTTATGTTGATGCGTTGTACTTTTTCTCAATGAAGGTCTCCCTCTTCCTCGACGACTGGCCCTGGCCCTGGGCCTGGCCCAGGTTCTTTCGGCTAACCGTGCCCGTGCCTTTTATTAATTTTATTTATGATGAGTCATTTGCACATTTATAATTTTAACCTTTACAGTTGAATTCATTCAAAACAAACCGCGGGTAAGTGCGAAAAAGTCAATGGAGTCATTCCAAATGTATGTGTATTTGCGAATATATGTATATGTAGATCAGGCTGATATTCAAACAGATTTGTAGCTTGTGCGGGACATATGACACACGGGGTAGAGTGCAGGGAGTTTTCCAGTTTTTATGACTTCATCAACATAAACCAAGGAACATATTAAATTTGGTGCTTATATAAGCATTATAACTCAATTGCTACTCTATTTAAAACCAATACAAGCCCCGCTTAAGATCCATTCATAAAAAAAAAGCCCACAAATAGATCCGACTTTAGATCGGGTCTCATAAAACTTTAGGTTTGGCTAGTTCCATGCATGTACTTGATAGTTTACTGGTACCAATAAAAAATGAGAAATGATTTTTATTTTTAGAAAATACAATTATGTTCCACAAATCAAGCGACCTATCAAGCACCATATTAAGCCCATTTAAAAGCTTAACTTTTGTAATGGAAAATTACATTAAATTAATTGGGGCTCGTCAAATAAATTTTAAGCACTAATTATGCGTCAAACCACGAAAGGTGCTCAAAACAATTTTTGCCTGTTTTAAAGCCCCAGTCTGAGGGACTCTCCAACATCTTTCAAAGGAGCCACAGATTGGGTTAGGCCTGAGCCATTGGAAAGGTCGCTCAATTAATTGTTACGACTTTATTATGGAGATAAGTGCGCCGAGATACGGCGCCGTCTTGAGGAGACCAGGAGGCAAACAAAGGGTTCTAATTGGCAGGCCGCAGGATATGGCCAGGCAGACGTCTAAGCACAAGGCTTTCCCTTTTTTTTCCTTTTGTTTTTTTTTTTCTCTCTCTCCCAACGTGACTGTGAAAAAATCTGTTGCGATTAGTTAAGCTCGGGAAAAGTATGCTGGCGGCTGTCCAAAAGAAAAAGTCATATTTAAAAACAAATTTTGTTTACTTATTTTCCTTGGTGGCGAGCCGTTATCTGCAAACTGATTTGTCATTATTTTAAAGCACATTTTTTTTCTTGAGAATTTTGAAAAATTAATGTTTACGATACTCGTACAATTTGTTTTGCGCCCCGCCAAACACTTTTGGCCAACTGACGCATTTTTTTCAATAAAAACAAAGCTGTGAAAAATTGTGCGGCAAATGTCTCGGCCCCATTGCAAATACTTATTGCAATTGACCAAAAACAATGGGCGAAATAAACTTGAATGGGCAATTGTAACTAGAATGAGAATCATAAAAAAATATGCCAACTTTTGCTTTAATGCAAAACAAAAAATAAGTTCGATGTCAGCACGAGGAGTTGACAAGGCGTTTAATTTGACACGAAGGTTAACCTTAAATGAACTTGCCAACAAATAAAGAATATAACATAATGTTGCAAGGTGGCAACACCGCAGTGCTACCTTCTCATGTAGGAAATAAGATCTTACAAATATTAAATCGAGTTTGAGAACAAATCAGCAAACAAATTTAAACTGCTTTTTGTATATTCTTTTTGATTTATCGTAGGCAACGCATATCTTCTGAATATAAACAAAAAACTCAGTCTAATTTCGTTACAATACCATAAAACAAATACCACTGTGCGAGTTTCTCATTTAGCGCCAGCAAATTAGGAAAACAATGTGAAAAAAACTTTGACCATAGAATTAAACCACGTCCAGTATCGATTTAATTTTATTTCCGCTCATTTAGCTAAAAGCCAAAGGAGAAGAAAGACGAAACGAAAAAAAAAAACGTGAAATGAAAATATTTGTCCACGATTAAATTTTTAAAAAAGCATTTTATGAAATGACTGCACTGGCACTGGCCTCGCCTTAGAAAATTTGAATACATTACGAGTATGGGTGGTCGCATGGGCGGCAAGTGCGGTTTACTCTGGTGGAGCTGGCGGTGGTGGGTTTGGCCCCTGTGCAAATAAACTAAGGCGGCAGCAGCAATAACTGGAAGCACATCCCCATTGACATTTCCATAGCCAAACCGCTTACCCCTGGGCCAGGACGACGGCATGACAATGACACAAAAGCCGCGCACTTAATCGCCACGGATCACATTCCGTAAAAAGCGCGACGATAAAAATTTTTTACGCTCTATTCTTGTGTACTTAGTCAAATGGAAGGGACACCCCACGCTGTGGTTTTCCGCGAAAACTCACTTAGTTTGACCCGCTGTCCACATTTGAATGTCTCTGTCCACTTTCAGCTGTTCTCGTGGCCGGAGCAGCGCGTTTTGCTACCATCATCGTAAAGAAGAAAATCAAATCTGAAATTATTTTCAATTTGTACGCGATTTATTTTTATGTCTTTTTCGCGGCCCGATCTCAACAGTGTTTCGCTGTTCCTTAGTTCCACCCAGTTTAAACGATTTGTAAACATTTGAATTGGATTTTCGGCCATAAAAATTTCTTGTTAGCAGCATTGTTGAGCGTTTATCAAAGGACCCCGTCCCCAGACTCGACTACTTAAGTTGCCGGCATTAGTGGCAAGTACGGGAGTGCTCAAGTATGAGTACACCTATTTATAACCGCATATCAGGCCGTTAATCGCATTACCCACACTCGATTGCATGCGAATACAATTGTAATTTCTGGCGAAATATCTTCAGTCAGCTCTCAGCTCTCAGCTATTACCTCTCAGCAGCTGTATCTGCACTAACAACTGTAATAAGTTCATAAATTATCGGGTTTTACATAAAACGCCGCTTAGTTATCAATGAGCCACTGAACTACCGTAATTAGTGCAGGTAATGGCAAGCGGGGTGCGGAATCGGCGTGTTACGTGCAACGTAGGCGCTTGCCTCAAGACAAATGACAGCGAAAAAACTGCCATAAATTACGTGTATCATGGCCCGAACCACAGACACTGATTTTGGCTTTGTCTGGATTCTCGCAGTAACGCTCTGTTGATTCGGAAAACTCGGAGCCCTCGAAAACTAATTAGTTGAAGACTCGTATCACTCAGAAGCGAGCGAAATTACAAGTGTGAATATTTAGCACCAAAACTTGCAATACAAATGCCGTGATCCATCAATCCATCTAATAATAAACTTCTGTAAGAGTTAATATTATAACAAATAATATTTGAATTTCTTATGGTTATTAATTACATTGCTACACTAGTTAACTAGAACGTATGAAAATACTAGGTGTGAACTCACTTTAATTCAAAAGTGATACACTTTCTAGTCCTGAATAAATGAAAGTAAGCAAGTCAGCTATATAAAGAGATTTTTGTCTATTTCAATCTAATTAGATGAAGATTTCTTATGATCATCTAATTTGAATGACAGCAGGGAAAAGGACAAATCTAAGCTGTGCTCATTAGCTTTAGTTTCGCTTTGCTAGATCGAAAGTGCAGGGATATACTATATATCATCATGACAATGTAACTTTGATTTTCATTCACGGCTTATTTTCGAACTTAAATAATTTATTATCAAAAATGTATATCCATTTAGTGTTTTAAATTTGATAAATGTGGCCCAAAGCCAAGGGCTGTGAGTAGATAGCGTTAAAATATTTAACGGCGTTTAAAAGAGCGTGAAAAGTCAACAAGGATAACAAGGACAACAGCCACACACACACAAGTATGGGCTGGAACACATGCTCAATGATGCTCCTTTGGCCCGGCACAAAGGTCGTGGTTGTGTGCCCCGTGTGTGTGCGTGTGTCTGCGTGTGTGTGAGTCTGTGATTTAAATAAAACTAATGTTTGTGTGAAATGGATTTTCTGTTTGTCATCGACTGGCACAGGGGTGTGTCTCTGTGTGTGCGCGTGTGTGTGTGGTTGTGTTTTTTCCCACTGTTTTATATTCAAATAGCGAACCACAAAAAGGCTTTAGGCTTCAAGGATTCCGTATTCAAATGCACACCAACAAACAGATTTAAAATCGCATACGCTTAGCACGTGAATCGTGAAGCCAAGCCAAACCGAAACTCAAATCCTTAAGGCTGCCACCGAGGACGCCTTCGCCTTCCGCCGAGTCATGCATCATATCTGGCTGCGGATGGGTTGGGCTGGGGGCATGCAGCGCGTGGATGACACGTGATTCCGTTGCTCGTAAATTTTGGTGCACGAATTTTTAGTGCTTTGTAGTTTTAATTTGTGGCTTGTTGAAAATGTTAACAGAATTATTTATGCGATGAATGGCACGATAAAAATTATGATGCTAAAGGCGGGTAAAAAAGGCAGCAAACTTTTGCGACGCTTGCCACAACGGATATTGCCACAAGGTAGTCAAGCACAGCACAACACGTTCTACCTGTGCGAGATAAGAATAAGTGTTTAAACACAGATCTGAAATTTGCAACCACCCTGAAATTTTAATAGACCTTTTCGGCAAAGAACCGAACAAAATGTCACTCAGCCATTTCATTCATCTCCTTGTCGAAGATTGGGGTGTATCATGTGTGTGTGAGAGTGTGAGAGTGTCATGGCATCATCCATCATTTTGGACTTGACCTTTTTTGGCTAAGCTTCCGTTTAACAGGAGAATCTTTAATTTTGTACACATTTATCTGGGTGATGAGGTGCGCACCACACATGCTACAGATACAGATACAAGATACAAATACATACGTTAGCTCTTTCCAGCTATTTTTGGGGCGCCCGCTGACAGGCAAGCGTCACTTGGCAGACAGTCGGGCAGACGGCGCGAGACTGTCAGACTGTCGGCCAGACATGCTACCCCATAAGCGACTTTTTTTAGCTGGCGAAATCTGCACTGCAATGGCTCATTGTTGACGTGGCGATGATTATATGGTTGTTGGTCCACCATGTCGAGGTTTCACTCTGGCCGCGTGTTAAAAATGAATTTGTCATCTCTTAACTGTAAACTGTGTGACATGTTTGCGAAAATCGCCAGGCAGCCAGTCAGCAATCAACAGAAATCAGAAATCAGAAATCAGAGACCCGGCCAATACATCAACTGGGCCCTTATGCTATGGTCCAAGTCTGATTGATTTGCATCGGGACTTTTTATTTAAATTGACATTTTGATTTCGCTCAGTGTTGTCGCACGTCTTGTTATTGTTATATTTTTTTTCGACTTTTGCCAAACTGCAATAATTATGTCAGTCGCATTTAGCGAAGTGATCGATGGGCCACCGTTGATGCACTTAATCGGGAGTTCGGGGTGGGGATTTGAAGATTATGTGAATAACACATTTTAAGTAAACGACCCTGAGAAAAGCTGTCAAATATGTTTCTATGCGAACAAGTCTCTCAGTTTTTTAGCTATCGCATTGAAACTGTGCATATGTCGGATCGGAGCGCTAGATCATAAAATTGACATAGAAACAATCGGAACAAGTAAGAGGTTCTAGTCGGGAGCTCCCGACTAGGGGATATCTTGAACCATCTTCTTCCAACATGAAATGCATATATATATTCTATTTTAGAAGCTATATGTCAAGTTTGGTGACTCTAGCTTTTATTATTTACCAAAATTGCAAAAAAAACAGGATATCGATATCGATTTTTATCGATTGCTTGGAAACAGAGTAAGTTATCAATTATCGGAAACAAACTCGATCTGCGCAGGGACTACGAGGACATACATCTAATTCAATTCAATTTCAAGTCTATAGCTCTTATATGTTCTGAGATCCTTGCGTTCATACATACGGACGGACGGACGTACGGACAGATCCATAGGAAGAGTCGATCGAAAAATTAGATTTCGTATGAAAAATATTCTGTTTTCAAAAATATTTTCATCTACCTTCCTTCCCATTTATGAGTTTCATTATTTACACATATTTGCTAAGCCGTAAAGAAAATTTCTACAAAAATATAAAATACTCGTTTTTATGTTCTGATACGACCTTCACAGCATTTCTTCCCAGTTGTATAAACCACTTTTACTCAACATATGGCAAATGGTTTTTGCATTTAACCAGTTACAAATTGATAACTCTTGCACTAATAGTGTATTATTAATAAAAACAATCAAATAGTAGTTTTACTGGGTAACTATCAATATCTCGTAATTAAGCAAATGCATTGGATTCTATGGATAAGAATATGCCATTAAACCGAGCGATTTATTGTGCATAAATAAATAAATAACTGGCAATTGAAAACACAAGCAACAATACAATTACACGCACAGGTATCGAGTATCTGGTGTATTGAGTATCGAGTATTGTAATTACAACTACGCGATGGCGGCAGTTATTAATTGATATTCGTACATGGGCAACAGATAAAAATGAAATAAGTGGGCCATTTATGAGCAACAACAAACAGTTCCAATTGGAGTCACATTATACCCCGAGCCCCATCTAACTGCTGGCAAGCACCTCCATGGTTACATGCTCCCATGCGCTGTGTAATTGGAGAGCGTTTAGCTCTAATTTTGAATGTCAATTGGCATCAAAATAGTAACCAGGTGGCGGGACATGTGTGTGTGGGTGTGTCTGGCCACACACACGTGTGTTTGCAATAAACGCATCGTTCAGATCATTGGACAAATTGCCTCTCGAATAATTGCGTCGATTTTGCTAAAGAGCGTGAAATTGATATGCAATTAAAATAATATTTTTCCACGTGAGTGGCGGCATTTATTATATAATAATTTTGGCATCGATTTAAGCTGCAGCACGTACCGCTTCCAAATGGAAAGCAAAGTTTAAAAATAAAACGTATACATGAATTTTTATAACAGCTGTTGCTGATTTTGCCCAATGTGCGTGAAATATTAATTTTTCAGCGCGAATTTTAAATACGGGAAATTCACACAAATTGCAAGCTTCGATTTACGCAGGATACATTAAAGCTGCGGCTCGAGCCTTCCGCTCGAATCCTGCTTAATTTTTGGCTGCAAGGACAACGTCTGACAACGCCAACAACAACTGCGACTGCGACTGCTGCGGTTAATGGCTTTTGAATGCAAATTCAATTTTATCGCACTGTTCACTTTTTAATAAGATTTCCCAACGTCTGCCGCTGTCGCTGTCGCTGCCTCTGCAGCCAAAAGGTGCACTGTGCTGGAAATGAAAATTAGTTGCAAGCGCAGCCTAAAAAAAAGAAAATAGTAAAAAAAAAGCAAAGACTCACAGCCCAAAGAGACACGCGACTGGCAACTGCGAAAAATGCTGTTTGTGGCGCCACAAGCTCTACTACCCCCGCCCAGACGATACCACAACAAGCTGTAGGCAAAGCCTCAGTGGTGGTGGTTCACACACACACACACACACACACACAGACATCGAGACACACACACACACGCATTTAGCCATGGCCAGCACTTTTACCTTTCGTGCTTAGAGGGCACAACCTACAATCCAACAAATTGCGTTTTGTGCAAGAGTGGGTGGGAAAACTGTCAGAATGAATGAGTAGACTGGTCACACCTACTGTCAGTCAGCTACGGGGCAACAACCACAAGAACAACTACGACAACAACAACAACAACTACAACGACAGCAACAACAATGTACAGTATCATTTTGAACTGACCAAGGCGTTGCCATTGCTCTGCGTCTGCGTTCGACTCTGGCTTTGAGTCTGAGCTCTGCAGCGCAACAAAAACAACTTTAAAGTTCACTTAAATTTAAAAAACGTTCTTACACATTAGTGTAGAGTTCTATTTTTCAATTACGCAAATGGTCTTTGAACGTGGTTGAAAACCGCTTAGATTTCAATGGAAATAAACCATTTTAGACATTTAACCATGGACAACATTCTAAAAGGAAGACGCATTTCTTTTGTGAGAAGCTGTTTGGAAAGTTCTCCTAAAAGTGCTGCAAATTTTGAAAACCTAGAAATGTGAAGAGATGATGGGGTATAATATTGTTAATTATTGAATGTGGTAGAACGATGAAATATGAAATATTTAAGTTGCCCTATTTTTTATAACAACCCATAAAACCCACTGAATTTCAATTAATTGCAGGATTTTAATAATTAACTTCAAATTTTTAAGTATTGGAAAATGTTAAAGCACTGTTTTTTGATGTTTTTGAGAGATCTGAGATGTTCAATATATTCCAAATCAATAGTAAAGTTTAAAGATATTTAAACTAACTCAACTTCATTCGTTTGCCATATAAAATATACTGGATAGGACAAACCAAACTTCCCACCACAATGTAACCTGCTTAATGTTTTGGAAGGGCATATTATAACACTCAAATTTATATATCAATTTAAAATGTATGTTATAATACGAATCGGGTGATTGAACTGCTGCATCTTTAAAGCTAATGAGTTAATACAATGCTGAAGCAACTTTTGGTTCTTCTCAGCAAAGTGCCAGTCATATGCTTGGGCTTTGGCCAGCTGCAATAAATATAAATACATTCATATTTACTTATTATCTATTCGAATACTTGCTAATCACGCAGCTGCTGCCCGTTGCTGGCGAAAATCTCAATACATTTGACTGTTGCTCATGAAACTGCATAAACTTGGCTCCGCTCCCAGCCAGAATCAGATGCCAGCCCAGACGCTATTATTTCCGACCGCATGATTTTATTTTTGTGGAGCAGCCAGCTCCCTGACTGCCTCGAACCCCGTGTGATTACTCCTTTGATATTTCGGTTGGGCGCCTGCTTCATTTTTGTGCAAATAATGTACTGGCAGACACGACACGACACGACGGCTTGAGACATGTTGCAAGTGGTTTGAGTAGCATTTTCTTTGCTATCGAGCGACAGAAAACTTCTCAATTACTTTAGCTTGCAAGTTGTTTAATATTTTGCTGATGTCGCTGACTCCGGAAACAGGCCGGGACGGGTGGCCACAGTGGCCACTTTCTTGACCGCTCGTTACGTGCTGCATGTGTTGCCCTATCAGCTCCGGCTCCGGCTCCGGCTTAAGCTCTAACTATGGGTCCGCTCACATGCGGCATCGGTGGCAACAACTTGTAACTTCCGCTACCAAGTTTGGGGTTAATTATTTTCCACTTTTGTGCTCAATTTCATAATACTTTGCTTACAAGTAAGTTAGTATCCACAAACTTAACTATTTGAAGTCAACAGAAAACTTTCTTATCAACTGAGGAACTCTATGCTTATCTTTAATAAAAATATACACTTATTCGTCTTAAATTAAGTAAATACCAAATGCTGATCTTTAAATAAGTAGAATAGTTGATCTTGGGCACATCAAGAGACTAAGACTAATTTCCTAGAAGGAAAAATCAAACAACCTTTTTTTCTGATGGAATTGATTTGAATTGGATGAGGTCTTATTACTTATTACTTATAAGCTTACAAAAATATATTAATGATAATTGATAAAGCATTTTTATTTCTTTTATTTTCCAGGTGATAATTCCATAAGTAAGTACAATTTGTTTCTTACCATTGCGCAACATCAAAACCACAACATTTTAAATTGGCTACATAAGTACAGCAAATTGCATTCGTTTGAGTTCGTAAAACCAAAATAAATAATAAACACGACTGTATAAGGCTGGAATATGCAGAAATTGGGTTTGCAAATGAGGTCCGAGACCGCAAACATAATTAAATGTTATTAAAATACTAAAAAGTGTGCGAAGGTTATGCTGAAAGCCGCAAATGAAACAGCTACCTATTTAAGACATTTTTTTGTTTTGCCATTTTAATTTTCCATTGAGTTTTTAGCCATTTGCTTTTTCTCAGCCTTGTTTTCGGCGGTGTTTGAATGGGTCAAAACAAGCTGCAAAGGCAGCGATAAAAGCATTAAGAGTGAAATTATTACAAACATAATTACATTTTTCTTTTTGGAAATTTAGTTTTACTTTTCTATTTTCTTAATACTTATAAATACTTTACTTTACTCGCATTCGTTTTAATAGTCGGTGGGTTAGTTGGCTGCCATTTTGAATCGAAACTCGATTCGTCTAGACGGCGGCCTCTCCCTGAGGCTCGACCAAAAACTGAACCAATCAACCGTCAACCATTTTCGACCAATTCGACGGAAACGACGCTTTTTCATGTTCGTGACCAAAGTTTAAGAGCGCTGTGGGCCTGGATAAAAAAATATTTTACCTGAATTAAATTGAGTAACAAAAACACGAAACACTGTTTTTTACCTCTCGCAAAGATACACACACACGCAAACATACAACATACATGCACGCCGTTCTGCCTCTACTTTTTTAGCGTTTTTTTTTTTTTTTTTTGTACTTTTTATACTCTTACAAAGCAGCGGAAGGTCGAGCAACTTTGTCATCAAGAATGCAAGTCTATTACGAAGAGCTGCCTTAACTAGATTTCCATTTAATGTAATGACATTTAACAAAATATTTCGGTATTTCACAGAATGGAAATACAATCAAAAACCTTGCAAACATAAATAATATCCAAAATTATAGAGCTTTAAATCAGCCATTTTTTAATAGCATGGACTTCACAAAGAAAGTAACATTTTACAGAATTTTAAAAGGCTATAGAAAACATATAATATAAGCCTTTTTAATTAACATGCAATTTACCAGAATTCAAATAGTTCATAGCTCAACGAATAACAAAATTATTCTCAAATAAACTTAATGTCAGCACTTTTACTAACAAGTACTTTACCAGAGAGATTAGAAAAATGTCATTATGATTTTAAATCTAAGCGTTCCCTCAATATGTTATGTTCAATGTTAGATTGAATAGTTCTTTAGAACTAAACTTTTTATTTCTGTCAGGGCATCAGAACTTCGGCGCTCTGACAACAGCTTTTCTTTCTTGATTGTTGTTCTGTTTCTGTTCTGTTGTTTGCATAGCATATAAAAAATGTACGAAGAGAGAACAAAACCCAAAGCGAAACACGCTACCAGTTTCGGTTGTTTTTTTTTTTTTTTGTCTTCTTCTTTTTCCAATGCCTGCCAAGTTGGCCCCACTTGTAATATCATTTGTCGACGTCGACTCCTGTTTCCATGTGTTGGTCACTTTGGTGCCCGGACGCGTCGGTATTGGTAAAGCGGTTGCGGAGGAAATAATTACATGATTGAGGCACTCGCACACACACACACACACACACACAGAGGGAGACGAATACACACACGGGTGTACACACAATGACAACAACAACGGTCACCTTCTTGATGGTGGTGCTGCTGTTGTTGCCATTGTCGTTGTCCGATCAAACAGAACACGTTAGCCCGGCCAGCTCTAGCTCCGGCTCCGGCTCAAGCTCTGAGGCCCTGTGACCATTGCATGACAGGGTTGTGTATGTAAACACACCAAGGCATGTGTATGTGTGTGTATGTGGCTGTGTGTGTTTGCAAACGCCGGCTATGAAATGAATGGCGGCTTTGTATACTGAATTCTTGTTCTGTTGTATTAGTTTTTGTTGTTATTTTTATTTTTTTTGTATATCATGCCAAAGCCGCAACAATGACAATGACGACGGCGACGATGGCCCAGAGCAATTATTGTATCGCTTGCACAGTGAAGCAGCCGGCAGCAGCAGCATATGCCCTTTTGCCAGACCACCCTTTGACCTCTTACCCAACCCTGAATGCTTTTACCTTATTGGCTAGCGGGTCGTCAGGGCAAAGGAATTGTAGATATGACGGCAATGTTCTATACAAAATATATTTTCTTCCTAAAACATCTTGCAATATAAATCCTTTAGATTTCAAAAATTATTTTAAAATATTCTTATTTTTAAAAAGCTATAGGTTTCACATACTCTTATAGAATTTCTTGTACATAATCGTTCTTGGGCTGAAAGTTTCAAACATTTGTCAAGTATTTTTTGAGTTTTGATAATTATTCCTTCCACTTTTACATTAATCAAGTCTACAAAAAATTAACACTTTGAAATTATATTTAATTTATTTTGTTGAAATAAATAATCATATATTTTCTATATTTTGATTGCACATTAAACTCAAACTCAAAACTTCGAACCCTGATTTCCAAAAAAAAATTATAACTCACTCATAAAATATATAAGGCCAGCCCCAATTTATTGCGCATTCTACTCATGAGAATCTATAAACTTTACTAAATGAGCCCATTAAAGTAACTCATTAAGTTTGCATTTCCCGCGCAAATTGTAACAATTCCTCTAAGAGGTGTGCACCTATCATCACATTCATGCTAAGCCGCCTGCCTCTGCTATAATTCTCAGCTACAATTAGTCTGTCCATAACTGTGGCTAATAGTTCGTAAATAGTTGGCCAATATTTACATGTGAGTGTGCGGCGTGTGGGTTGTGTTGTGGTCGCATTATGAAAATATTTGCCTTCAAATTGCTCATCTCTCGATTTCATTGTCCATCGCCTTGCCGTCTTCCAGGGGCCCGCTGTGCGCCCGACACTCGGCCGGGTCGTCTCTTCGTCTCGACGAGGCAGCCGTCAGTCTGAGGGCTTTAAAAACGTTTTCATTACAATAGTGCGTAGCCGCCGCCGCAGTGGCCGCGGCCGCCGCTGCTGCTGCTGCCGATCGGGCAAATGTGTCAGAGCTGAAACGTCATGATTAATGATGGTGGCAAGCATGTGGGCCCGAAGGCCAAGCCAGAGCCACAGACCGAGCCCTAGCCCGAGCCAAAGAGTCCGGACTGGGCTGTTTTTAGAGGCCGGGACGGAGACAGCCTGGGGGTAGGGCAGTGCGACCTGGCAACTGGGCCATGGGAAGGGACACACAAACATCGAGAATGGGTTTGGGAATGGAAGTGGGACCACAACTGGCGGTGGCACTGGCTCTGGCATCATTTTATCAAGGTAAATTAGACAAAAACAAAAAAAAAACACGACAAACAAAATGTAAACATCGCGCCAAACACAAACAGAAACACTTGGCGGAGCATTAGGCGAAATTAGAAATTAATCCTGGGCTGCACTCGCGGCGTCTCATTGGTATTGTTGTGTCTTGACCATGGCAACAACTGCTCAAGGGGCGGGAACACAATGTCATAAGACAAACATTCACATTTGGGGGATGAATATGTGGAATAGATACAACATACATTCACAAATATGTGATTAATACTACTATAAATCAAGCACAGCTAAATTTAACTATAATAAACAAGAACAAGCTGTTATCTTCGGTGTGTGAAGAGCTTAGTAGCGTTAAAGACTGAACGATATATTTAGTACTATTAGAATTTATTTGGCACTTGATGGAATACCCTTTAAGGAAACCCAGGCTTTTGCTGGGATTAGTGCTCAAAAACGTGTTAGCCAAAGAACCAGGGCATTTGAAAAAAATAGGTGGAAAGTTTCTGTTCCACTCTACAAAAAGCTGGCCAAATTGGTTTTAATTTGTATTAAACTCAAATATATTTGTACTTTAATTTTACCAGTACGATTACTGATAGCCAAAAAAATAAGAAAAGAATATTTCTTAACGAGCCGTTTTTGTAATGGAGTTATTCAATTCTTTTTTAATGGAGTTATTCAAGTCGGCCAATAATCAAAAAATATACCTTTCTACTGTCGAACATCTGTATTCATTGGGTCGAATTTATTTTATTCAAGATTATGATACAGATTACAGCACAAAGGGGTTCCGGGCTCAAATTCGAGACTAGTATATGGAAATTATTGTCTTAGACAAAGCAACAAGAGAGGACCTATAATGACAATAATATAGTTCAAATTTCTTCAATTATCACACATTTTTTATTAATACAGCTTAGCGAATCGAATTCGTAACTTTCTTGCCTAATGAATGAAACGCATAATATTGAAGATTTGCAGGCGTATAAAAGCAGGGCTACGCTTTAGCTAGTATTAAAGCGCAGTTCCCTTGAGTTATAGAAAATTCATAAGAAACCATTCATTAATTTTGTAAAAAGTATCTTGCTCAGCGGATATACAAATCTCGAAACAACACCAGCTGCCGCAGTTGTCTGTCAATTCCATCAATTTCATTGATATTACGAGTTTAGAAAAAAAAAAGTGTTTGCTCTTGCTGTGGGCTCTGGATGCTGTGCAGCAGAAAGATGCGCATTGCCTTAATTGAAACCGTTTAAATTGCAATTAATCACCCGGCAGAGCCGACACCGACGCCGACGACGACGCGAATGTTGCACAGTTGTTGCCGAGTGGCGCAACGAATTCCCACAACGGGAATGGGAAGTTCCTCTGCGACTCTGAATCCTCGTGCATTAAACTGCAGAGTGAAGGAAGGACAAGAGAGAGAGAGAGAGAGAGAGAGAGGAGCTCTGAATTACTGTCACCACGGTGACTAATTTTATCCTTTAGCTGCTTTTGTTTTAATTCTGAACAAATGAAGAAGCAGCTAGCAGTCAGGAGTGCCAGGACATCCAGCACAGGCACACGGTAACTGTTTAATCGCTTTCGACATGCGGATTTAAGTTTTTTGGGCTAAACAGCAGCGCACGGGTGGGAGCTGTGATAAGTGAAAATATGGAGGATGACGACGAGGACAACCCACCCCTCGCATGCGTTGAGCATGCGATGGGCGGATGAGGATATTGCCACTGTGGTGTGCATGGCATCAAGCCACGCGAACACCCACCCTTCGACCCGATAACACCATCCAAAACCAAACCAAACCCAAAACCCAAACACATCCTCGCAGCCGCGCTCCACCGGACGCACGCACAGGATGCGAACTGCGGATGCCCAAGGATGAGGGCTGAGGGCTGAGGAAGCTGAGCTATTGGGATTGGAACTGCGAACTGCGAACTGGGTCTGGGACACTGAGCCTACGCCCATGGCCTTCTTTTCTTGCCTACTCGTCGCACACTTCGTTTTTTAAGTGGAAATAAATTAAAAATGGGCGGCATCCCTGGAGCCGGCGGGGCTGGGGGCGTCTACAACACGCGTCGCAGGCAGCGGCGGCAGCTTTGCTGGCGTTAGCCGAAGGTAAAAGTTTTGGATAAAACAGTTGAACTTCAAAATGTGAATTTGATTAGGATATTTGCATAAAATTCTGTTTCTGCGCCCAGCACTCAGCACGGGCCCCACCAGAAGGCAGAACGCCAGCATAATACCGCCATAAAATACGGGAAAACACACAAAACTGGAGCTGGAGCTGGAGCTGGAATTGAAGCGAAGTCGGAACGTATGTTCTGTTGCCGGAAGCGGAAGTATATAAGTCAACCTAGATTCGGTAGTAGCGTTTACGCTGATACAAGGACAAATGGGCTTTCAGCTTTCAGTACTCGTATTTCATGCGCAGAGTTGTCGAAAGCAACAGCTTCAAGAATTTTGAATGGGCACAACTTGAGAAACTTGGCTATGCGAACGTTATTTAAAACGGGATTTTATATTTTTAGGAACATTTCAGGGCAATTTTTTTAATCATTTTTGTATATTTAAGCTAAACAGAAAACTAAAAATCAAATTATAATACAATTCAATTTTTTTATGTATGTTTTTGGGTTTACGTTATTTTAGACTAGGTAGAAGCAAGATACTAAAGATACAGAAGAAACGAGAGTTCTTATTTGATAGCTTTAGTAAATTTCCTGTAATTAAAAAAAAAGACAGTGGGAATTGTTTGCTCATGAAATAGAACTCATTGAACACCGATTTATACATTCAAAAAATAAGTTTATAGAGTAAACTAAATAGAATGAAATATTTTTCAGTTTCTTGAATCAATATATATATATATATATAGATATATAGATAGATATACAGATATTCAACTGCAATTGGATAAATCTATACCTTGTATATGCAACAAATTGAACTACTTGCCACATGGGCTGACATCTCATAAATGATATATGCGCAGCACATGAATATGCTGCTGTAATGGAGCTTAAACTATGTGACATTTAGCATATGTCGCCACCTGTGTGTAATGTAACATACACATGCACTTGACACGGCCCTGCCCAAGGAGCACTCCACCTAAAACCGAACGAAACCCCACAAATAAGCAGTGGGAGGGCCACAACTGCTGCGACGGGAGGGCGGCTCAGGAATGGGTGTAGAGGCGTACAAGCTGACAGCCAGAGGCAGCTCTGGAGCTGGAGCTGGAGCTAGAGCTAAAGCTGAAGCTGAAGCTGGCATAAATGCAAAACTTTTGCCAAAGAGCGTCGCTGAGGAGTTGCTTAGGCAAATCGTATGTGAAACATTTGGCAGGCAGCGATTTATTTAATGTCTTTGGCTCGGGACGCAGAGGCAGCTGCAACGTTCGAGTGATTTAGATGATTTATGTCTCAAGACGTACACTGCAGGGTTAATATTGGACAGCAACAACAACAACTAAAGCAACGACGACAGCAACAACGCCACCAACTACCAACTACCGCAGCCTGTTTTTCGGGGACAAAATTCACGCACTGCAAACATGGCTATATACACATACATGCTCACATTGTCCACATGTATGTGGATACGCATTTCTGACTCGTTGGTTGCCATAACTCAAATTTAAAGGCGGCGCCTGTGGCAAATTGGAGGCAACATCTCCAGCCACAGCTGCGCTCTACGCATGCGGATGCGGACGCG
Organism: Drosophila virilis; assembly: GCF_030788295.1. Classification (NCBI taxonomy): domain Eukaryota; kingdom Metazoa; phylum Arthropoda; class Insecta; order Diptera; family Drosophilidae; genus Drosophila; species Drosophila virilis. The sequence continues at coordinate 17,248,186 of NC_091544.1, read as the reverse complement.
GACGCGGACACCGGGCAAATTCAATTATCGGGCCATGCTCGTCTGTCAGCTTTGGTTGGTGCATGCAACACGCATACGCCGTGTGGACGCCGTTGTTGGGATCGCAATTAAAGCAGCCGCAGCACAGCTTGCTAATTAATTTGCATTTGCGCCCGCCAACTCGTCGCAAACTTGTTGATTACCAGACACATGTATTCATATATTCTATATATACTGCATATATATCTGCTGCTTTGGCTTGTCAATTAGCCAATCGAGTCAAGATTTATCACATTTCTTTCCCCTTATCTGTACATTCAATGCAACGTGCTGGAAGCTGCTTTATTAGTCTTTCACTCCGACAAGTGCGCAGTCCAGACAATCTAATGGTTCGCCATAAACAAATTGAATTACACGTGGAATCGGCAAATTGTTGAGCACACAAATATGCATACAAAGTATGCGGAACTCATTTGATAACTCTTATCATTTAATACGATGTGTTCTATATGCAATTATACGTGCCTATGGAGCGCAATGAGTGTCAGTCTTCAGCCTTTCTCTTAAGTTTGTTTGCAATCCTGCTAAACAACGGTTGGTAGAGAGAAAGAAAAATGTATAAAGTTTTATAGTGTTCAATGTCATGTCAGTCAGAGGATCGAAAGATTGTCTTATATATGGACTTAATAGGTCAATCATTCCGGAAAGAGAGTCGTACTTATATATTCAATTCGAAGAGAAAAAAGAAAAAAAGAAAATCAATCGGTCAGAAAAGAAAGTCTTATATATGTACATATATTTTTTGGGCCTGTCCAAATATTGTACAAAGACTGATTCTGTAGATAAATCTTTCAATTTAGCTATCGATGAAATCAAAAACTATGTGATAATTGGATCTGAAACACATTATTTTGTATCTCAACAGGGCAGTCTGCGTTCTCCAAGATCAGGTTTGCTAATAAGAATTTCTCATTTCTCTCTCATATATTTTAATTATGAAAGTCCACTTCAGCTTAAAAATACTTAGCATATGTTGCATTCTTCCTATAATGAACAAATATAATACCTTAATAGTGTAAGTCCGTAGAGTCCTTGCAGCTCACTCGCAATTTAATCATTAGCATTTGGATATGTGACCATTTAAGAGTACTCATAAGTAATTTCTTATGCTACATATTTAATCGTCTTAACCCATATGAAAGTTAATTATAAAATATAACTATTGCCATTTTTAATGGCCGTCTCATGCGATTTCTCTTCCGTGTGTGCTTAAGCTTATGCTTATAATTTAGTTTAATTTTAAGTTTTTTTTTCTTCGCAATATCTGCGACTGTTTTTCATCTAATTAGAAGTTGTAAATTCTACATCTATTCCTAAGTCGGAGGGGGCCACTGCCCACAGTCGTCGTCTGCAGACTTTTCGCGTTTTCCTTTCGCGCAACGGAAGTGACTTTTGTTTTTTCTTCCCTTTTTTTTATTTACCGTGAATATTGTGCCGCCGGTTGTTGTTGTTGTGGGGTTTGCGGTGTTGTTGGGCGTTCGTGTTTAAAATAAGCAAAACTTACGGGCGATAAAAATACTGCAACAACAACAACAACAACGGCCGTCTGATGGCGAATAAGAAATGACGAAACAGAGAAGAGGGCAAAATTGCAAGAAGTAGTACTAGAAGAAAGAAAGAAACTTGAGCTTGGCGTGTAAACGGTTTTTTTTTGTTTCGTCTCTTCTGCTGTTCTTCGGCAAACCCTCTGATGTGGACAGCCGGCGTCGCCGACTGGGTGGCCAACGCCATGTAACTCCCTTGCTCCCGCTCACACTCTCCATATAAATTCCGCACAATTCCCTTCCCCCTACTCGACCTCTGACCAACAGCGGGACGAGTGACGTTGCGTCTCTGCAGCTGGCTGAGGGCGATTCTGCTGCGAGACAAATGGAAATGAAGCGTTTATGCTGCTTTATTGCGGCGATAAGAAAAAATGAGGCATTATTTTGTTGTTTCAAGCAAAGTTTGCTGCTTGGGCATTTGCTTAGCCCCCCTCTGGCCCTTTCCACCTGACTCGTACTCCATCGAGTCGCAAATACATGCGCAATCTTATTTATATGTATTTCTATATTTTCATTTTTGCCCCGGGCACGGAAACGACGTGATGCGAACCGGCCACAGGTTGAGCTGCGGTCTCGTCCTCGGTTTGTGGAATGCGGCAATTTCCTCGGCCGTCTCCGGCCTTAAAAAATATTTGCACTGAGCGGTCCTTGGGCCCTGAGCTGGCCATGAGTTCGCGCTTTTCTTATCCCAGTCGGATATCTGAGTCCTTTGGCTGCACCCAAAATGATTTTGGCATTTCCATTTCCAGCTACGGAATTACTTGCGTTTTAACAGCTTATTTAATGTGAATCAAATCGAGCAGAAAAATAAATTTTATATCTTCAAGCAATGGCAATGACTTCGACGCACTGACCATTTGCCAAGTAATGCAGGGCGGCAATTTTAATTTTTACTAAGGAGGCACGAACACAAGAATAACTAAACATTTAAGAACCTTAAATTATATTGTACCACAATAAAACCTGATCAATTTCATTTTATTCTTATTTAAAAGTCTATCCTACTCAACTGATGCTCACCCAGTTATTGAATTAAAAGGTTTAAAATCGCCTGTTAACTCATTCTCTTGTTTAATTTAACAGCTGCTGTCAAAATCTGTTTTGTTTTGCCATGTTTGAATTTGGGTGATTTTGTTTAATTTTGCATAATTTATAAGAAAATATAACTAATTGTTTATTAGTAATGAGATAAATATACGAAAAACAGTTGAGATGTTGAGGGAATGCCCATTTAATGAAGCTCAAAATGATAGATTTTTAGTTTTAAAAAAATGGCTAAATGATAAAATTGTTTTCCACTTGCATACAATTTCAACACTTCGAAAAGAGGAGTAGAAAAAAATTGAACTAATTTTTATGAGAGAGGGGAAATATACGAAAAAAAGAGAGTTTGGGAAAACCTATTCATTAAAATTTGTAATTTTATGACTAGAAATATTGGTGGAAATAATATACAATTTGAACACTTCGAGAAGAGTAATAGAAGAAAATCGCAGCCATTTCATTCAGTTCAATTCAACCAATTCGAATTTGACAGAATTTTAGCCTTTCGATAAGAGGAGTAGAAGAAAATTGAAATAATTGTTTATTAGAGAGGGGACAATGTACGAAAAAAATTTGAGATGGATTTAAATGTCCGTTCAAACATTTTTTACTCCTTCAATAAAATTGTAAATTTTGTGATCCGAAATATTGCCATAAAAAGTGTTTTTTTTTTTCACTATTCTTTCCAATCATTATACGCTTAGTTACTGAACTAGGCATAATCAATATTCAGTTGCCGGCTCAATTCTAATTAGAGGGCTACCACGTTCTAATTGACCACGGTCTGTTGTCTGGACAGGTTTTCTACTCACTCACCTATCATCAGCAATGAGCCGTGAACATAAACAGTAGCCGATGCGATCAAGCAACTGAAATTCGCTTCTATTCGCTTCAATCGATCATAAAAAAAAAGCACATAAGATTAATAAATAACTCAGGGATGTACATACGTGGAGCATGGCGTGAAGCCAATGCGATCAAGAAACCTCCATCGTAAACAAAACAAAAAGCAACACAGAAATTCAAAAGCCAAAGCCGCATCATCAATTATGCTCAACATTGCTCAATGGCAACCCGACAACAACAGCAACAACAACACAGAAAGCTGTCAGCGCGCGTTGATCTGTCAAATGCCGCAACCGAAACCGAAACCGAAACTGAAACCTGGAGTAAAAGAAATGCGGCAGCCACATCTTTAACTGAGTCTGGTGGCAACACTGGCTACCCGCACTTTTGCTGCTGCTGTCCCGTGTTCGCCACTTGGCGACGCTTTTGTTGCATTTCCAAAACAACAAATATTGATTAATCATGGCACGGTCGGCCATTGCTGCTGCTGCTGCTGCTGCTGCTGCTGCTGCTGCTGGCATTCATTCATTCGAGTGTATTCAAAGAGTTGTCCAAGACTTCAAACGATCTTAAGCTGCTTTTTGGCCTTCGCGCTGTCTTTGTCTGCGCCGTGTGGCAACCCTAGACAATGTGCACGTTGATAATTTTTCATACTCTGGTCTCTTTTCTATGAGCCGGCGGCACTTTTTGTATAGCGATCGCTATTGTTGAGCGTCCCCCGCGTTGCCGCCCCCCACCCCATCGTTCAGCCCTGTATGGCAAAAAGCCGCGCAGCTTTTCATGGAATTTTTGCTACGCTCGAAACTCAGTTGGTAACGGGGGCCAAATACTTCTTCGTCTTGTTGTGGATAGTTGGAATTTTTTTTTCAAGGTGCTTTGTTGTAATCGCATTTGGTAAAGTCACATAATTTGTGGCCAGCGTGCGGAATTGTTGTCATTTTTGGCGATTTGCTAACAAAATTCGAAAACTAAAAGACAGCTTTTTAAATTGACATTAATTTTCCATCGGTGCTGCGTTTGCATTTGGGGACACTTTTAAATTTCATTTTTAATTTGCTTTCAATCTGGCCAACATGCTGAGCGTAATCCTGATCAACCCCGTCATTGGCAGAGAAAAAGAGAGAGAGAGAGAGAGGGAGAGGGCGAGAGGTAAAGCGAGCCATGCTAAAAAAAAAGAAATGTAAATTTTTTGTTGAACGCTGAAAAAGTTTCCCTCGCTGATTTTGATTGACAGCTCTTAGCATCCCTGATGGATTTCATATTTGAGCCATGGCTGAGGCAATGCTCGCAGCAGTGCGCCAGGCCAAAATGACAGACCGGAGACACAGCCGGAGGCAGGGGCAGAGACAGTGGCGTAGCTGCTGATAGAGATGAAGACGGGGATGGGGATGGAGCTGGGCAGGGGAAAGTCTGTGGAAGAGGGGTTTAGGCGCTGCATAAAAGTTTACCAACAGCTTTCATATTTCCCTGACGAGACGAGACGAGACGAGCCGAGACGAAATGTGTTTCTTTCTTTCATTTTTAGACACATGCGCATCTGTATAAAAAATATATATGAAAATAAAGTACATATACAATATAAAAAAAAAAAAAAAAAATATATATATATATATATATATATATATATATATATATATATACTCTATATATATGCACATGGCTCAATACATTGTGCGGGCCATGTTGAAAGTTTTTCAATTTGAGCCGCTTTAAAGTATTTAACTTGATTCAATGACGATTTGCCACAAGGCACACTCCCTGTGTGTGTGTGTGTATGAGTGTACTAGAACGTAGGCAACTTGTTTTAATCATAAAAGTTTAAAAAAGCAATGTGACCAGTTTTAAACGGATAACAGAGATTTGTTCTTGTTTTCTTGGCTCTCAAATGCTGCGTAATGGCTTTTTAATTTTCATGGTTAACAGAATATATTTTAATTTGTTTGTGAAATGTTTAATGCGTCGACAGAGCATCTTTAGCACTATTATACTGCGATTCGTACCAAATCGATATAGGTATATGCGTCTGTTCGCCTCTTTTCTACTAGTTTGATTATTTTGACTGATTTCGGATGTCAGTCAGCATGATTTTATTTTTTGAATGCACTTTTGACTACTTTAAAATCACGCAAATCAGGGCTGCATTTTTGAAAGCACATTAAAGCTTTTATTAACATTAAGAGTTATATTGAAAGCTCTATAAGCTTTTGAAAAATACTATTTCCTTGTCATTTTCTGATAGAGTCCAACATATGCAAAACATTTCCGATAATCTAAATTTTCATGTCTAATCACATTTGTACTGGAAAAGAATTTTCGTGAAATACTAAATACTAAGTTTGACATGCAACTTCTATAATAGTATATAAGTCTTTCTCATTTTATAGCTATTGGTATTATGAGAAGAGAGCAGTTTTACATATTTAATAAGTGGAAATATCTTCTTTATGAGGTTAAACTTCCTTATACATAGATTAATTATTCAAAAGCCGACTGGATGCATATATTTATTTATCATCAAATATAATTTAAATTTAAAACTACGCGCGTCAAATTTGGAATATGCAAGTTTAATAATGACAGTTTCCAAAACGGAACATTAATCAACAATTTTCACACCTACCAACAAAGAGGGTCCTACCGCTTAGATAAACAATCCACACTCCTCGGACTGCAGATAGTTTTGTTATCATTGTTGTTGTTGTTGTAGATGATGTTGTGACTGCTCTGTAAATGTTCTGTTTGTTGACATTTGCTGGTCATGAAAAGTCATTAAATATATTTCTCTAATTTATCTTTGAAACTGGCAGCTCGGTAAAAGCATTCACACTGAAACCCCTTGGCCCAATCCTCTGGGTAAGGATACACGTAATCGTTAAAGGCTGTTGCTGCTTTTGTTGTTATTATTGTTATTGTTCTTTCGACCCCTTTCGGCGAGGCTAATTAAAACTAATCCAGAGCAAATGCCTGCTCTGTCGCAAGTGCTGTACACTTTTCGCATGAATGTCAATCTAGCCCACAATTAAATGATTGAAGACATTTCATCTGGGCCCTAACTTGGCCTTTGTCTCCCGCTTGGCAGCTAATCAGCAGGCACTCCAGTGCCGGACACCCTGTGGTGGCCACTCAGCCTGGGATTGGCCAGCAAGCAGCATGTGAGCAACAAGCTTTAAGCCACGTTTGTCTCGAATGTCAATCGAGTAGCCAATAAAATGGATACGAGCAACTGTGACTCCAGTTTAAAACGACACGTTTTTCCTTTAGTTTGTACTTCGTAGTTTTGTAGACGCATAGCAAATAGATACAGATACAAAATATTTTCATGAGAAATTGACTTTTTCTACTGCCTCAACGTGGTCGTCGTCGTCGTCGTCGTCATCGTCATCGCCTTCTTTTGCGTCTCGTCTCGGTCGTTGTCTTCCTGGGCTCGAAATGATTAATGATGCAGCTCTGCGCATTCGTACATTTGTCGACCCACACCAAAGCTTCAGCTCCAGCAGCAGCTCTGCTTTTCTCCATCTGTATTTCTATCTGTATCTATAGCTGTGTCTTTTTGTTGTCAGCTTGAGTATTTTTACTGCATCGTATCGCATCACAACGCATTGCAGCATTTGGCATTTGAAGTAGCTGAAGCTGAAACTAAAGTCGAGAAGCCCTCCATGTAAGCTGCACATCCGTTCTCCACCTAGCCACTCCCCATCTGAACATCGTTCCCAGCCTGGGCGGACTTTTTTGATTGAATTTGTCATGACATTCGCTGTGTTCAGTGCCCATCTCTTTTTCCATTCCTCACCAAATTCCAGTAAGTACTTTCAGGATGGGCCTTTAAAGTTTTGCAACCACAAGCTCAAACATAACTCAAGCCACAGAATGTGCCACTTCTAACTCGCCCTCCCTCCCCCCTCTCCCCCTCTGTACCCTTGTGGCAGTTTTAGCTAGATCCAGAAAATTTTACAAGATAAATTGAGGTCATTTTTTCTAACCCCTGAACAGTGTCCAGTTTTGGTCATCGTGTTTGTTCTTTGCCAGCACCGTTCAAAGGTCCTGCCACAAATTGTGTCCACCTTGTTGACCGCTGTCCCATTCATGTGTCTACAAATGTTCGTAATGTGCATCCTTATGGACTAACACGTGTAAGTGGTTAAGCACAAAACCCACAGCCAAGACCCAGCGTACTTATGCACATGTTTAGTGTCGTGGCGAAAGGAAAAGCCAAAGGGCGGATGCACAGTAAAAAAGCCAAATTCCTTGGTATGGGACTTGAGAATGATTTAAATGAGGCAAATACACTGAGCCCATTGTAAGTAAAGAATTTAAACGGCAAGTAGCAAGTTTTTTTTGCACATATGGCAACATCTCGCAAAAATCATATACAGAGCCAAGTCTTTCATATGCATATTGTAGGATAGCAGCACCGAGACTATATTTTTCCGTAAATGGTTGATTAAAAGCCCAACACAATTTTAATTGATCTTTAAAATGATTGTTAACTTTGACAGGCACATAAAACACGAAGAATTTATTTTACGCTGGGCTCAAACTAAATACAAGCCAGAAGTATAATTTATATGGCCTTCCATTAAGACATCTCAGATGTCCTTCTGGCTACTGATTTAGGCCAAAAATGTAGCCATTTATTTATTTTATATGCTCATTTATTTTTTGAAATAATTCATTTATAAAAACGAGATGTAGATAGATATTTATACACATATCGTATTTTTAAACAGCATTTCAAGACTCTTTTCCTGTTTTTTTTTACTTTAACTAACATGCAATTCATAATAATGTCATATTTAATTTCTAGCAGTGTAGTCGTTTTAATAAGCAATGAAAAACTTACAAGTGTTTGTTACCTTTGGGTACGTTTTGGCAACATTTTGCAATTGTTGCAAAATTTACGCTCATTTTAATTTCGGGCTCGGGCTGCCAGGGGCAGCAGATGCGTTAAGTGTGGCCGTAGCAGCATTTTTTTTTCTTTCTTTTTCTTGTTGTTGTTCGCCTGACCAAAATGCAGACATAAATTTTCACATAGTTGACTGCAGCAGGCGGGCAACGAGGCGGAGTGCAAGTGTGGAAAAAGGTCAGACCGAAGCGCTGGACCCAGTAGGAGGTGTAGCTGGGGGAGGAGAAGGGTGGGGGGGTCAACGAGTGCGTTTAAGTGTTAACATGTAAATTATGCCCTCGGCGCTGTTAATAAGTGTATTTCAAGTGCTGTAAATCATGACTAGCACTTCCGAGCTGAAAATTAATATTATACGGCCATATATAGTATATAAATATATATGCACACATACATATACATGTGTACATACATATCGTTGGCCTCCGATTTAAAACACAAGTGCAAATCTTCAGCCAGGCAGGGCCCAAGTGCTGCTGCACACACAAAGTATCCGACGTAGTTGCTGATAAGTTTCGTTACGTTTTGACTTTTCCGGCATTTCATCCATGCTGATGACATTTCCAATGCAACGCCCACCACACACAGCCCCGCCCTGCCCTGTCCCGCCCGCTCTGCCAAAAATTCATTTTGTAATTTTCAGATACCTTGAATGCCCGTTACCAGCTGTCGGGCCATGGCCGGGTACTGAGATTTCATTTTGACCAGGCTGCAGGAATTGCAGCCAACTTGCTTTCCATTTTGCTCCAATCTTGCACAGTGTAACCGCCCGCTAGCCCCGCTCTGCCCTTCCCTTTCTCTCTCTCTCTCTCTCTCTCGGACTCTCTCGGTGTGTGTGTGTGTGTGTGTACGGTTCGGTTTAGAAAATTATCTTTCTGCTCGTCGTCGCCAAAAAGGAAATCATATTTTCTGCTTTTGTGCACTTTACTTTTCAGTTTCGGTCGCTGGCGGCTGCCTTCGCCCTGCCGTCCCCTCCCCGCCCCACCACCCACTCTGGCTCCCTATTTGCCTTTTGCTCGTAAACAGTTTGGTTGCAACTTTTGTGCGAAATTTATGCTTTTCGTACCCTACACTCACCCTCTCTCCCCCTCTCTTGTATCTGGGCACTTTTCGCAAGTGCTCGTAACATGCGACTTGCTTCCCACAGCCTCCCGGTTTGGGGCTCACCTGTATGTTCCTGCTGTTGTGTGTCCCTTTGCCTTTCTATTTTGGGAAATGGGTTGTGTATATGTGTGTGTGTGTGTGGGTGTGTGCCCCACCAGGTGGTGTTTATGGCATCCGCTTTGGCAGTATTGATGAAGGAACTCGCATCTGTAATTCAATCAGTGTCTATGTCTGGCTGCCATTTGCTGGCTATTGAGAACCTCACCCCCCCTACCCCTTCTGCCCCACCGCTAACCAAGCCCAAGCTCCGTTCAACTGGAAATTCACGTGCATACATTTGCCTTTTTCGGTTGCGAAAATTTCATCGCATCAATGCAAATAAGGTGTGCACGCAAAAATATCAAAATGTTCATATAATATGCGAATATTTTATATAAAATTTTTCTTTTTTTTTTGCCGCTTAATAGTGTATAGTATGTACGATATTCCCAGATACTTGTGAGTTTTGTTTTTAAGACATATTTCGAGTTGAATTTGCTTTTTACCATCATTAGCAATGCTTTCCATACTAGTTGTATGTTACAATAACGATGTGGCGGGTTGTACATTAATGTGGCAGCAACTACAATAAAAACAAATCAAATTGTCGCATTTTGTCAATGTCTGAGTGACTGAAATGTGTCAGAGGAGTAACCCAATTTGAGAATGTCAAATGGCTTCGCAAGCTGATAGCTTCTCTCGACTGAATTGATGAGAAATTTGAATTAGACATTTAAAAACGAGCACAAGTCATGGATTTACTTGAAACTTATGCTTTGCATTCAAAATGTATTATTCATATATGTAATAGCTGAATCTATATAAAATAATGTTATAGATGCTCGAACAGCAGCTGTTAAGCCATGTTCTCAAAGACAAAAACAAAGAAGACAAACTAGGTTCCAAGCTTTATTTCGGATATTTTTATATGAATAAACAGTCTTAAGGCTCAGCTTGGGTAAAAAACGAACATTTTGTCCTCGGATGTATAAAATCAAAAATATATTCATAATTTGATTCACATGCTTGTTAAAACACTCAAAGAAAATCGTAAACAAAACCTAAAATAATGTTTTATATCAGGAGAGATAGTTTTTCAAAAAGATCACAACTTTCCAAAGCATTATCTGCTTTCTCAGCGATGCCTGAGATGCCCAGTACAAACGCGCCCTAACCAGATATTCAAATGAAGTTAACCAAAAGCTGGAGATGCTCGAAAATGCAGAAGCTGAAGCTAAAGCAGAAGCAAAAGCAGAAACAGTAGCCGAACTACTTGAAGTGTCGCTGGCGTTGCCTCACGCGGCACACGGATTGATTGATTAGATTTTTGTTAATTACTTAACGCTTGAGATTGAGATAGAGCTGGCAATGTGAATGGATATGGGAGATGGGAAGCTGCTCGCGACGCTCGAGAAAACTTGGTAGAGATGCGTTATCCGCATTTGGTGGCAGCCACACGAACATCAGCTGCAGCCGCATTGGGCTAGGTGGCAGACAGGATGCTCTTCCTATAGCTGGCCCACCGCTGAATTAGTTATGGCCGGTGACGAGCTGATGGATTGATTACAATCACAACCAGCCCAGGAGCAGTTGCAGCAGTTGCTCAATACTTTAAGTTGTCGCAATGCATGCAGCGGGGAGGGCTTTTGATTCCTGCCACTCAGTTGTTGTTGGTTACGCCCAGAAGTCGAACTCAAGCGTATGCAATTTGTTAGTAGAAGGCGCTCCGGTAACCAGGCAAAGCCGGAGCCACGTTCAAATTCACATTTATTCACGGACTCAAACAAGAAATGCAATTTTCAATTGCAGCTGAATTCGTTCCAGAAAACGGCCTGCCCCGACGTCTGCGCACCGCATACACAAACACGCAGCTGCTGGAGCTGGAGAAGGAATTCCATTTCAATAAATATTTATGCCGCCCAAGAAGAATCGAAATAGCAGCCAGCCTGGATCTGACCGAGCGACAGGTGAGTGCAATTCCACTCCACATTCGACTCTGCCTCTGCTCCGCTTTACTCCCTACCTACTTACCTCCCTCTCCCTCTCTCACCCCTTGCCCATTCTTACTCAATTTATTTCAATGCTCAGCCTGACAGTCAGTCGGTCGCTGCACACCCTTCACCTGCTCTTCGAAAGGTGGAAAAATTCCATTATTTCTGATAAATTGCACCACGCCAAGGTTGACAGTCGCTGAGATCCGCACATGTCCGTTGCGGCTGAGCTCTTTTCCTACACTTTTTAATTGCTCTTCTTTCACACCTCCACCTTCAACTATAATTATATAATGCAATTTTTATCGCCATTGCTGCCTTGTTTTCAGGTCAAAGTTTGGTTTCAAAACCGTCGCATGAAACACAAACGACAAACGCTCTCGAAGACCGACGACGAGGACAACAAGGATAGCCTCAAAGGTGACGATGATCAATCCGATAGTAGTAAGTGCAAAGTCCGCCGGAAACGCCTTTTCAAATTTTATTTAAGAACTAAAGCTGAAGTTGCGAGCTGTCAGAAATATTAACAAGCTTTATTTTTACTAAATGTCTTCTCAGGAAACACTATTTTCAAATTTAATAATGAATTTAAAATCATATTAAAAAAGTTAGAATTCAAATAATTATCATGAGCCAAACGCGAAACGAAATATTAACCAAATAGTAACTAGAATGTAAAGCAAATTCTATTATTCCAACCTAATACAGGGATTACAAAAGAGTTCTTCTTTCTTCTTTTCAAAAAAATGTTCGACTCAAAATAATAATAAAAATTTTTTATTTTGAAACGTAGAAACAATTTTCCGAATTCTACCAAAAGATAATCTAAAGGGCGTCAGAAAATAGTCCATCAGAAAGTTAAATTTATTATAAGATTTTCGAGAACCTTTTAAAGTTTTAAAATAATGTTTGCAGATTCAAAAATACAAATTGCGAAACGTTTTGGAAATCAAATATCTTATATTAATATAAATAATATCAACAAGAGAGAACGGCTATGTGCGGCATGCCGAAAATTACATACCCTGTAGAATTATGGCTTACGGGCTGCAGATATCTAAGAATAATTGTTAAGCTCTCAAAACTTAGATTGGACAGAATCTTCCTAGAATGCTATATGATATAGTGTTCCGATGTTGATAAGCTGTGGCTCATAAATAAGGAGCATCGTGCTTCGACAAGATATCTTGATTTTCCTTACAAGAACCTTCTTTTCGACTGATCTTTGCTATCTCAGCTATACGATATAGTGGTCCGATCCAGCCGGTTCCGACATATACAACAAGTTTCATGAAGGTAGCTTGTCATCTAATAGACTAAATGTTTACACTTTATGGAGTCGGAAATGCTGCCTGCTTTCATTGCAAAATTAAACGTACTACCATAAGGGCATAAAAACCGTATTGATAGCAAAGATAACAATAAGAAAATGGGCCTATTTACATTTAAGATAGCTCTTTAAATTCACAATCCATTCTATGAGCACATTACAAGAACTCGTTAGGAATTAGGTCAGTTTAAAGACAGAGCAAATGATGAGCAAAACTTATGGCAACTCCTATGGCTCCCTTCTGCTCGAATGAACCACGAACCACGAACCACTCGGTTATCTTTTGGCGGGCCACTTTTACTTTTCGAAGCAGAAGAGTAGAATATGCTGTAGCTTATCAATCATTGTCAGTTGGAGGAGGGCTCAAGTTTGGCATTTCGCTCGAGACTCGGGCTCGAAAGTTTCCCATCTCCTCATGCGGCCAAGACCTAACCCCTTTCGTGATATCTTCAGCTTTAGTTCAGAGTATATTTTTTTGTTTTGTTTTTTTTTTTTTTGGTTTTTGCTATTTTTGTGTTCTTTATAAAAACAAATCATCAATTTTCGCACTCAAACCGTCTGATTTACTTTGGTTACCGTGAAACGCAGACTCCAATTCGAAGAAATCGTGTCAAGGCTGCGAGCTGCCCTCCGACGATATACCGGACTCCACGTCCAATTCGCGAGGACACAACAACAACACGCCCAGCGCCACAAATAATAATCCAAGCGCAGGAAGTCGTAAGTGCTGGCAAGCGTAATCAGAGCTAGCCAATCAAACTAATTGATCCATCGATCCAATAATAGTTACTCCGAATTCATCGCTGGAGACCGGCATCTCGTCCAATCTGCTGGGCAGCACCACCGTATCCGCCTCGAATGTCATCAGCGCCGACTCCAGCGTGGCCTCCAGCGTAAGCCTGGACGAGGACATCGACGAGAGTCCCATCAAGGTGAAGAAGAAAGACATGGACGGCCATAGCCAGGTAAATGTCCAGATCTAATTCCAACTGAGTCCATTAATATGCAACTATTTTCCACGACAGGTCATCAAGAAGGAGGCCGTTTCCACCTCATCCAAGGCCTCGCCATTTGGCTATGAAGCGGGTCCCAGTTTAGCTAGTTTCCGGCGTGACCCCGACGCTGCTGCCGCCGCCGTCGCCACGAATCCGCCCGCGGCCAAGGCCGGCGGCAAGAAGCGGTATCAGAACGCCAATGCGAATGTCATTGCGATTGCCTCCCCGCTGAGCGAGAGCAGCAGCGCTGCTGGTCCGACTGGGTATTTCCCTGGGCCTGGCTACTATCCCAATCCGAATGCCAATGCGAATCCGAACCCAAAAACTTTGCAAGCGCCGCAGCAAATGCCGCAGGATTATTACGGCAAATACGATATTGAATTCGCCGCCTCGCCGCACCACAACCCGCACAAGCAACAGCAACAGCAGCAACAACAACCACTTCACGGCGATTATCTAAGTCCCAAACCAAACGCGAATGTGGCGGCCAATGCGAGTTTCCATCAAAACAGTCAACCACAACACCAACACGAACAGCAGTTCTACTACAACTACAATGACACCAATGGCGGCAGCGCGTACATGAACCACCAGCAACACCAACAGCAGCTGCATCCAGTTGGTGACTTTGAGGCGCCCCCTATCAATGGGCCGAGCAACTTCTATGATCCCAAGACACAAACGGGCGGCGCCTACTACGACAACATGAATTTCCAACACCAAAACCAACATCAGTCTGTAGTCTTTCAACAACAGCAACAGCATCAACACCAGCAACAGCAGACGCCAATAAATCACCAACAGTAAGTAGCAGTTCAACAGTAAAGCTTAAAAGCGCCCTCTATGTTACACGTAGCCAGTTAGTGGGGTGAGCAACCGAGCACACATACTCGACGAAATCAAACTTCACACTGCTCCACACTCGCCGAAATTACATGCAAGATAACTGCTCCACACTTAACGATGTAGTTGAAGAGCTAAGTTACACTTGCTCCACACCTAAATTCGGTATCATACTTACTGAACTGCTCCACACCTAACGAAGCATTTCCGAAAATTAAATGAAAAATTAATTCCTTTCTATATTAACAACCCTTTGCTATCCCTTGCAGACACATGCATCACATTGGAACCGGCGAAACGTACAGTGCGCTTGGCTTGCAAATGGAAAACTGCGAGGGCTACAACAACTTTGGCGGCGGCTACTATGAGCCCGGCCCAGGTCAGCAACAGCCGCCTGTTCCGCCCACGCACAGCCACCCCCACCCACACGCCCACCATCCGCATCATACCATGGAGGCCCAGGTCCAGGCCCAGGCCCAGGCCCAGGCCCAGGCCCAGGCCCATCCCCAACTGCACGCCCACCACAATCCGGCAGCGGCTGCAGCTGCTGTTCAGGTGGTTGCTGCGCCGCCACCGCCGGCCACGCATCTGAACTCGAATTTCGTGTTGAATGGCGCCGCTGGACCCGTTGGACAGATGCAGGCGTTTGCCAACACTGGCGGCTCAGTGGTTGGCGGCCTCGAAAACTCGAACAGCTCTTCGGACTTTAATTTTCTGAGCAATCTGGCCAACGACTTTGCCCCGGAATACTATCAACTGAGTTAGTTCTAGTAGAGCGAAGTTATCGCACGAGTGTAAATTAACTGCAATGTCATCCATGTAGTCCAATTATCTGACACCCCCCCCCCCCCCCCCATCCACCCCCTCCCTCAAACTCCATTGTCGTAGCACATATCTGTAAATATGTTCGTATGACTATCCTCACACCATATGTGTATGTATGTATGTAAGTAGGTAGAGTGATAAATGAAATATCCATTAATATATATATATATATATGTATATAGTTATGGCTCGCTTCAGTATCTTTGAGACGGGTAAGTCGGTGCAGATTTCATTAAAATAAACATTTGGCTAAAAGCCAGCACGCGATAAAAGTAAGTTGTCTCCGTTCAAAAAAGAAAAAATTAAAAAATCAAAACAAAAAAATAAAGTAAATTAAAATTGTATATAGCTAGTAAAAATTAAAAATACTTTATCGTAAATTTCCACCAGTCCTAATCAAAAAAAAAAATAATTAATTCAGCCTAAGCATAAGCATAAAATATATAAATTCCATCTAAAAAGAAATCAAAAATTAAATAAAAATTTGCACCAATTGTGTTTTGTAAATATTCGAATGTAGCTCAAATCGTGTGTGAACATTTTCAATATACATATATGTATGAAAAGATATTCCATTATGTAATATTATGATTTTAAATTGTATTCGAATAAGTATCTAATAAATGGCAAAACTAAAATCAATTGAATTCAATGTTTGTAATGTTTGTATGTTGTTCCAAATTCCCAATACAATTAACTCTAGACTCTAAACAATGAATGAATGAAATAAATGAATAAATATTACCGAAAACTCTACAAAAGCCAAACATTTCATTAATTAAGTTCGACTTATGGCATTTGCGAAAAGTGTTCGAGAAACACTTCGCATCCAAAAATAGTTTCTTCGAAAAACTTCTCTTTTTAAATGCTACACTCAAAAAAAAAACACTTACACATATGCGCTGGCCCTAGCAAAAAGAAGAAGAAGCAAACAGACTGACAATTAATGATGGATGAGTTTCGGGCGTTGAAGGGTGCTAAGCCCGTAGAGTGTGGGATTATGTTCTGCAAATAGAAACGATTCTTAAGATACGTGTTTGTAAAATTGCGTGCATGTAAGATTTTATGCATAAATTTCACAGTTTGGCAACAAAAATTGGTTGAATTTATGGGAAAAATTTTATAAAGGCTTTAGTTTTTGATATATGGGAATTAAACTGAATACATTTCCATCAGGGAATCAAATTATTATAAGCAATAGCAAGTCAAAAGGATAGAAAGTATGTTTTGTTTATGAAATAATGAAAGTTATCTTTGCTTATATAGCTCTTATAAAAAAAACCTTCTTCGATTTAAGCCTATTCAATATGATAGCCAGTTGCTTATTGAAACTTGAAGTGAGAACATTTACGCTTCATTTGGTCATTGGTCGCAGTTTGTGTCCCAGAGGACTCCGCCTGTGCCCATTCGTCAACCAGCAGAATTTCTGCGTTTTGCTGTCAACATTTCATGGACTTGCCCAGTCCTAGACCCAGTTCCAGTCCCAGTGCCAGTGCCAGTGCCAGTCCTAGTCCCAGTACTAAGACCAATCCCAGTCCCCTGTCGTCGACTGCGCACAATTCTGACAGAAGCGGTGAAAATTTAAGATTGATCACCCGGTCGAATGTTTGTCAAAATTGCCTCCTGGCTGGCGTCTGGGCAGAGTAACGGTGTCGGCAACCGCATCCGTGTCGAGGTTCGTGTATATGTCGAGTGCTGGCTAAAACCTAAACAATGTCACAACCTGTGTCCCGTCTGCCACCTCGCCCCTTGCCCAAAAGCCGCACATCCAATATGCACGTAGGGTAGGGTTCGTATTTGCAGATGCTTCGATTAAACACGTAGTACAGGAGATTTGGCTATTTGAAATTTAACTACATTTGTTAGTGTAAATGTAGATGAAAGCATGAAAGAGGGGAGAGACAATGTTTGTCATGTGTGAATGATCCACCGACTTCAAATTCTTCTTCTCTGCCTCTGAAAGATATTCTGTATAACAGAGATTATAACAAGGAGAGAGTGCGAGCAGAGAACAGACTCAACATTTGGCTATGGCGTTCTCTTTTTGCCTATAAAACCAACTAAAATCGAACTAGCACTTAAATTTTACACTTAAATATTCATACACACATTCGTTAATCGTTGGACTTACATAAGCACTCAATACTAACTTTTCCTGTGGAAAGCAAAACACAATTACACGCACATCATTCACAGCACCCGCGTACGCACAAACATCTCGGCAGCTGCCAGAACACTGAACGCGGCGAAGATCAGCTCAAGTCTAGCTCAGCCATATAATTATGACTCTCTCTCTCACTTTCTCAATTGTGTAAGTGTGCGCAGCTGCCCAATGTTGTTATTTATTATTCCAATGTGAAAATTTCCAAGTTCTTTTAGCTAACAAACAAATGGGCCCAATGTTGTTCCGGACGAAAACAAACAAAAGGCGAATAATAAAATGGCCGTCGCTAGAATTAAAATGGCTAACTCAGGGTCAATGTTGGTTACCTTTACATATACAAAACTAGGAGACAGTCAATGCATGGGCTTAAGATGCAATCTTATTTATTTAAAAACAATATATAAATATAACTAAAAGACAACAAGGAAAAGGGGGAGTGAAAGGAAAAGTCAGACAGTTAAAGCAGAGATAAAAGTTTATAAGACAGTCAATACAAGCTCTTAATAAAGGCAAAAATCCAGCGAGCCTTACTTGAACTAATGGTCTGTAAGCATTTACGATCAAATGCTTACTCTAAGAGATATAGCTAAAATTTTGGCACGTATTAATGACAGAAAGGGGGAAAACGAACACGAAGTTCAAATCGGAGCTGTAGATACGCCTAGGCATGTCCTGCTTAATTTAATTAAATTAAACCATTACACACTTAACTTTTGGCTACTGCTGATTGAGTACACAAGGTATATAAAAATAACTGCACGACTTAGGTCTGGCTAAGGTCAATGCCGTATAGACTTGCGAAATTCCGAAGAAAAAATCGAAATTCGTATTGAAATTGATTCGGTAGCAAGCCAAACGTCAACAAAGTCTTTGGCTCTGCCTTTGCCTTAGCCTTTGGCTTTGGCATTTTATCTGACGGATAACGACGCAAAGTAACTGGAATTTAGAGCTGGTTAATTACAATAAATGGCCATTAACACTGTACGCTGGCATTAAGGCAAGGCATTTGAAGAGCTGCCGTTGTGTTGGCCACGTTAACAACGCCGGCGATGACAAATACGATGACGTTGACAAATATGCGAGCTTGTAATGAAAACAAAATGTACAAGCATTTAACCAAGTTTGTTGTTGATATTTGTATGGGAACAATGTCAGCATCTCGGCTGGCAACTGGAGCAGTTAGTTAGCTATGTAGTACACCAAACCTTAACGGCCCTGCGCAGGCCAACTACCAACTGGCAACGGGCCAACAAGTGAAATAATGGCAATTAAAGTAATACAAACCAGTTTGCAGTTAACTTACTTTTTGGCAGCACCACACACACACACATACACAAACACACCTGCACACACACAGACACACACATGTGTTTTATTTCTTTTGATCCATAAGTTCCAGTCATAGGCTTTTGTGGGAGCACCTCTGACCTTGATATACATAAAATATTGTTCACATGCGACTGCTTGGCATTTGTGTACAGCAATCATAACGAAATATGTATTAAAAACATTTTCATGCATATTTTTATAATCGCAATTTGCGCACCGAGATTTTAATTAAGCTAAACTATTTCGTTTTACTACACTGACAAAAACTGCCTACTTTAGTTTTAATGTTAAGCTTTGCGTCGGGCGCTTTAATGAGTTTATACAACATTTTTAAAATGTGTTAATTATGTATGCGGGTCGAATAGAATTAATCAAGTTTTCAAGACCTATCAGCTGTATACATGCTCTATATGAAATGCCAAGCTTAGATTCCATTATCAAAATGATATTATATAGTTAGATAACATTATCGATCGATGACTGTAAACAGTGTTAAATTGTTGAGTAAATACACACGAGACAATTTGGTAGCCTATTGTAATATTTTTTCTGTTTATTGGTTACACCTAAACTTAATCACAAATGAAAATTTTGTTCAAGGGCCGAATATGCATTTGGAGGGTTCTTCCAACGGGTCCGTGCGATTCAATGCCTTGTGACGAGTGCCAAACGGCGAATCGGCGTGGCTAACAATCGAATGCCATTGCCTGCCAGCCAAATGTCATCGTCGGGTGTTGTTGCTGCCGGTGCTGGATGATGTTTAGATGTGCAAAGCCAAATATATGCCGAAAGAGTTGTAGTAGTTGTTGTGTGCCGAGCGTTGGACGTTGGGCGTTCGGCGTTGGGCGTTGGCCGGACCGGATATCAAGGATTACATTCCCATGGAGTTGGCAGCAGCTGCTCTGCGATCTGTGCTGGATGGCCGCAAACTGCAATTGAAACATAATAACCGGTTATGTCATAGATGTTCCTTAAATAGCTTAACCGTTTCTTAAAACTATGTTAATTACAATTTGCAGAATCGCATTCTGCGCTCCGCTGTGCTGCGTCCACTGTCAACTCGTAATTGCCGTAACGAATCCAATTGGTGGCTGCTGTCCTTGGCTCAATTGCTGGCCGTGAGCCCAACCTCTTGGACTCAGCACAAAACACTGAATGAGGCGGCCAGGAGTCGCGCACTCCTATTTATACGAGCCACACGCTGCGAAAGCCTGTTTTGATGCTTGATTCTGGCTGGCGATCCTTTAGCTCACTTGATCGGGTTTAACATTTTCGTTGTTGTTGTTCATGTGCTTTTATTATACCCTAGCAGAGGGTATGTATGTTTGTTGCGAAATATGCCTTGCACAAGAGGAGACGTCTCCGTTCCCATGATCTATATACATATATATTTATAGTATAATATATAAATACATATAGCCTCATCGCCTGGCTGTTTCTATGAACATATGTTATGTTATGTTATGTTGTTAATCGAGCAGTTCGGCATTTTCATAGATATGTCGAAATAGGCCAGACCGGACAACCATATCCAAAAACTTCTATAAAAATGATTATTCTTCGCAAGTCGAGTTCTCGTATGAACATCCTTTTGTTCTTCGAGATATTATTATAGCATTCCAGGAACAATCCAATAAAGTTTATATATAAAAGCTCTTCAAAGTTATTTGTCTGCAAGGGTATTTAATCATCGGCGTGCTAAATACAGTAATACTTTCTTGATTTTACTTATTTTTTTTCTCTTTTGTTTTGTCTGCTCGCATTGTCAGTTCGCATTGTTGTTGGGCTTTCGGTTAAGGCAGATGATAATATGATGATGATGAAGTTGAGAAGGGTCCGCCCGGCACAGTCGATATATCCGATGTGTGCGCACCTAAAAAACGTGCAATCTTCCACTTGATTAGTCCGATTTAAGCAGAAACAGAAATCCCTTCACAAGGGTCAGACTAAACACGTAGCAGTTGGCTAGCTGCGCTTACAACATCCCGACCTTGAAGCACCCTAACAGAATAGTTCTTGTCGGGAAACGCACAACAGGTGCAGGGAGTTATCTGTCACAGATATCTAGAATGGCCGCAAATGATATCAATTGTGGGAAACTAGAGTTTAGTTTGGCCTCTTCACTGCAGATCTAGCATAGTTGTGGTTATTTATTCCAACAAAATATCCCTTCTGCCAGAGCTGTTGCAAATACGCGTATTTATCATTTGAAAAATTGAAGTCATGACCCCAGGATTTCATAGCAGAATCCTGCCGACCCTTCAAATGCATGTATGTATATATATATATATATGCTAATGTGCCTCTCACCCTGCCTGCCCGGCTGGCAAGAATTTCGAATTGTGTCTTCAGACAGCCTGACGAGCCAGGATCATACTTAAGGCAGGACAACAGCGCAGCGCAGTTCGTTGCACTCACGTTGCGAGTGAAAGCGAAGCCGCAGTGGCAGCAGCAAAGGTATGAAACATCCTTAAAGGATTTCAATTTCAAACAAAAGTCCTGCGGACGCCAGACAGCAGGACATGAACTGCAGCACTGCAAATACTACGACTTCGAAATCCTTTTATGCTTTCCATTGTCTGTGAACTTTTTCCGTTGTTTCGACTGGCTGACAAACAAGTTATGAGCTCCTCAAACACAAAAAAGGCAGCAAAAACTGGATAATAGTGCGCAGAATGTGAACGACCTAACCAATTATCAACAACTGCAATTGGAATTGCCGGTCCAGGTAAATAGCATTTATACTTATTTATATTATTGCTTATTTGAATACGCGCTGTGCTGCTTCAGACGGCACCCAAATATTCTAAGAGAATTTTTTCTGAGTACAAATATGGTCGTTGAATAAACAATATTTCTAATATGATTTCTCAACTAAAACGATTAAAAGCCCATTCCTATGCAGCTTGCGTCAATTGTTCAAATACCACAAAAAATAAGACTATAATTTCTTACAAATAAATTTGAGTAAACTGCTGTACAAATTAAAAAATTTAAGAGTATCATCAAATTGAAATATAAAAGAATATAGAAGTCAATGCAACTGTAAGTTGGATATAACCATAGCCTAGATCCAATATACACTTAATTCAGACATTTATTTATGATTTTTCACCAAAAATGTACCAGTATTATGATTTATTCTAATTTCAAATAAAAATCCATTTTAATTGTAATCCAAGATATTCTAACATACATGTATGCATTATTTTATTGTTGATGGCAATAAATAAATGTACAGTAATATGAGCAACGATTCTATATACGATTATAAACAAGAATTCAACATTTTAGTGGTGGTAGGCGACGGCTGGTGCGGAGTAGGTGGCGTAGTGGGCTGCGGGGGCGGCATAGTGGGCTACCTGAGCTGGTGCAGCATAGTGGGCCACTTGAGCTGGGGCGGCATAGTGGGCCACCTGCGCTGGGGCAGCATAGTGGGCCACCTGAGCTGGGGCGGCATAGGTGGAGTAGGCTGGAGCAACAGTCTTGACAACAGCTGGGGCGGCATAGTGAGCCACTGGAGCTGGAGCAGCATAGTGGGCAACAGGAGCGACCGTCTTGACAACAGCTGGGGCGGCATACTGGACAGATGGAGCGGCATAGTGAGCCACTGGAGCTGGAGCAGCATAGTTAGCGGGCGCGGCATAGTGAGCGACGGGGGCGGCGGCAACGGTCTTCACAACGGGAGCAACAGCGACGGCCTTGACCAGAGGTTCACGGTTGACCACAGCGTTGAAGCCATTGACGGGATCGGCGGTGTACTGAACGGTGCGTTTGTAGCCATCGGCATCCACCAGCGAGTACTCGCCACGGACGACATCGCCATCGCGCTCCTCCACCTGACCCTTGGAGTCTCCGGTCAGCTTGTCATCGACTCCGTACGAGAAACGGTACTGGGGATGGGGATCGTACTCCTCGTTGGACTTGACCACCACCTTCTGGGCCACAGCCACGGGGGCACCGTAAGTGGCAACTGGAGCAGCTGCGTGATAGGCCTCGGGCACATAGCCAGCGCTGGCCACGGCGACGAAGGCGAGTGCAAAAACAAACTGGAATGCGGCGAGATAATCCATAAGCACACATAAGTGTATCCATTGTCCAGTGGTACTCACCTTGAATGCCATCTTGTTGCTTTTGGGGTTTAGTTGAGTTCTTTACAGAAGTGAACTTGATCGTCGAATGATACATTTCTGGGCGTAAGCCTCAACTTATATAGCAAATCGGCGACGCGGCTGCGCTGCTGCGAGTGAGCGTTTTATTTTCATGGTGACAGCAAAGTTTTAATGTTTTGGACGTTGATTGTTGGCTGCCGATTGCTGATACTTCCTGTTCGAGAGTAAGTACTGTGGGTGTGCAAATAATCATGTTTTGATCTGCAAGAACTATAGCCAAAAAGAGAAAGATTCTGGTCTCATAGGAAAAGCACGTGTGCCGAGTTGATATGCAGATTTAGAAAAGCTTAACGTAAAATATATAGGTGTTAAGGCAATATTATATATATAAATAATATAAATAAAAAATGTTGACAGTCTGAATTAAGCATAAAGCTTTAATAATCGACTCCACATACTGATAAATTTATTTGAAGCTCGAAATGGAAGTGGGAATTGTACAAACCTATAAGAGTTACGCCTTGTCAGAAAATATGTTCTTCTCATTAGAAATATAGATCCAGCTAAAAGAAATCAAAGAAATTTACTTTACATTCTTAAAGAAAATATTTAAGATGTGGTAAATATATTCTCAGAGTTGACATATGCACACTATGGAGACTATCCAAAAACTAGTAAATATCACTTAAATAAAGCATATACATGTAATAATACATATATAGATATATAATGTAAATAAATATATTTTTTCGTATATTTCTATATTGTATACATACCAATATATATAAATGATTTATTTAATATGTATTAATTGGAGAATAATTTAATATTAAAAGCTACCTTTATACGACATACGACAAATAAAACTGGCTGTAGGAAAAAAACGTTGTATTTTTTTGTAGCGTAAATAAAATAATAATAACTTGTCAACCCATCATATGGACGCATGGGATTATTAAGCAGTCCGTTTTTAGAATGTGCACACACAGTTCAAGGGCACATTTACAGTAAACCTAAATATACCTTACCTACAGCACATCCTTTCGCCCACAGTTCCCTGCAGATATTATTTCAATTCCATTTTATAATCTTTCGCATAAGCAACTGCAATTTGATCGAAAAAACCAAGTACCTGTACGTGGGTTACTTTTGAGACGTTTTCGTAGCTGTAAAGGAAATCGCAAATCCTTTCTAAATAATATACCCTTTGCCACGGCACTTGCTGTCGCTGCCTCTGTCCCTGTCCCTGCCACAGCAGCTCTGTGCCCTGTACAGCTTGACAATCTCTTCGGCTGCCTGCCGTGGTGACTGCGCTAATTTCGAACATGATACGCAGAAGGCCACAGGTAAGCACCTTACGGTTACCGCTATGCAGATATAATCAAATCGGCTATCAGTGAAAACTCTGCGACTGCCTATAAATACCTTGCTCAGCCCAGAAACAGTATCATTCGACATCCGCTCTTGCTTCTGTAAAGAACTCAACCAAATCAAAAAAGCAACAACATGGCATTCAAGGTGAGTACCCCTGGACAATGGATACACTTATGTGTGCTTATGGATTATCTCGCCGCATTCCAGTTTGTTTTCGCACTCGCTTTCGTCGCCGTGGCCAGCGCTGGCTATGTGCCCGAGGCCTATCACGCAGCTGCTCCAGTTGCCACTTACGGTGCCCCCGTGGCTGTGGCCCAGAAGGTGGTGGTCAAGTCCAACGAGGAGTACGATCCCCATCCCCAGTACCGTTTCTCGTACGGAGTCGATGACAAGCTGACCGGAGACTCCAAAGGTCAGGTGGAGGAGCGCGATGGTGATGTCGTCCGTGGCGAGTACTCGCTGGTGGATGCCGATGGCTACAAGCGCACTGTTCAGTACACCGCCGATCCCGTTCACGGCTTTAACGCTGTGGTCAACCGTGAACCTCTGGTCAAGACAGTTGCCGCTGCCCCTGTTGCCCACTATGCCGCTCCCGCTGTCGCCCACTATGCCGCCCCAGCTGTTGTCAAGACGGTCGCTCCAGTTGCCCACTATGCTGCTCCAGCTCCAGTGGCTCACTATGCCGCCCCAGCTGTTGTCAAGACTGTTGCTCCAGCTTACTCCACCTATGCCGCCCCAGCGCAGGTGGCCCACTATGCTGCCCCAGCTCAGGTGGCCCACTATGCTGCACCAGCTCAGGTGGCCCACTATGCTGCACCAGCTCAGGTAGCCCACTATGCCGCCCCCGCAGCCCACTACGCCACCTACTCCGCACCAGCCGTCGCCTACCACCACTAAAATGTTGAATTCTTGTTTTTATTCGTATATAGAATCGTTGTTCATATTACAGTACATTTATTTATTGACCTCGACAATAAAATTAATGCATACATGAAAAATAATTGAATCTCTCTGTTTCCATTCATCGGTAAGCAAGCAAAGGTGCCAGCTATAAGTACTTACAGGATATACCATTCCGGATTCGCATTGGATTTCAAAATAGCATTAACCGATTACGCCCACCTTCATATGTGGTTAGCTTTCAGCAAAAAGTGTTGCCAACTAAATTTGGTGCGACATTGAAATTCGTAAGTCAGGTAAGGTTTTCAATTACGGCCCCATTTGTTACACTAACCAACAATCACCATGAAAATTAAGTAATCCCATCAACAAACAATGTATCAATACTTATAGCCGTGACTGTGGCTATCTCCGTGTTTTGAGTAGCCACAAGGGGAATTCATCTGAAAGATACATATTGATATATACCATTCTTCGATCGTGATTCCGGTTCATGTTTTAAGTTTCATTTATATTTAGCAAATCTTTGCCGGCTTCGGCATTTCCCATTCCGTTCCAAACATGACTCGCTCTATTTTACTGGAACTGGCTTGCCACTGGCCAGACGCACGTCACACCCGGCCACAGAGATCAAAAGTTCTATTACCGTTTTTTATTCGCGTTTGAATAATTGTTGAGTAATGGGATTGAACCTTTCTCGTACTTAAATCGGATTTTTAATTTAATTATTTTTTGATTATCAGTAAACAGGGCGGGGATCACTCAATCCAAATGAATTGAAATTGAAATTGAAAGTCCGTGAGGTCAATGAATTCTTGCTAGAACTGAAAAAGTTAACTTGAACTTGAGTTATATCTCTATACACAAATCGATTTCTCCTGACAAACTGACTAGCAAAGTCAAAGTAAAGTCCAAACCGATGTATGCAGTTTCTTCACTATCTGATCGGTTCTCACTTATTTTCAAATATCATATAGTTTCCCTGGGCGGCAAATGTCGATAAAACTAATGCATGGATTTAAGAAATGACCCTAAATGAAATTTTTTCAATTTAAATAGCGACCTATATATCTTTCTAAAAAATGACCTTAAATGAAATTCTATCTATTTGAATAGCGACCTATTTAGTATTACATCACTTTGCAAAGAGTTGAGTCACATTATGATTTATATGTGTACATGTGTGTGTGTATATTTGTGAGGGCTTGTTGTGGCATGATTGAGCACTTATGCCACAAATCGATAGTAACAAAATACATATGAAGTGAAGAAAAAGCTTCAACCTAAAAGCTCAGGTTTACATGTCTGACAACAAGTCGAGAGTTTTGGACATGGGCCCGGTGCTCGTAGTATTTGTGTGTAGCCACTTTTTTTCAATATTTTTGTAGCTTTTTAGGTCATTCCAGTGAGCCAACTGGACAGCTAGTGAGTGGGCAGGGTGTGTGTGTATGTGTGTGTCAAGTGCAATGCTGGCATCGATCAAGTTGTCTTTATTGGGTTACTTACATGACTCGACGCGGCCGCAACCCGACCCCGATCCCGGTTGCTATCGAAGCCAAGTTGCTCGCCTGAGTCTTTTGTTAGCTGCATGTGTTTTTGTTTGCCGGCTATTTCGTACCGCCGTTGGTCTTCCATTCATAACAATGGCAACGGTACGAGAGCGAGTTGGCCAAATGGGTGTGACTCGTGGGTGCAAATCGGCAATGGATCGAGCGGCGAACCGTTTGGTAACTGAAGAAAAAAAACCATACAAAGAGAGACATGCAAATGAATTAAAATTCAAATTATTTGTGTAAAACTTACGAAAAAGTGAAAGAAAGGCCAGAAACAATGGAGATTGAAGCTCTGGCCCTGGTGGCCACCATCAAATTTCGTCTATAAATACAAATGCAATTGGTGTTCAATTATTATTCACAACACGGACTTCGGCAGAAGGAGTACACAGCTCAGTCTTAGTCTTAAAACCTCATTATCCAAGCAAAATGGCTTTCAAGGTGAGTCCAATAATCCCAGGTGTAAGAAACATGGTGATCATTTTCTCGTTTTTGCAGTTCGTAGCACTGGTCTCCCTCATCGCGGCCGTATCCGCTGGCCTTATTCCTGTGGAACACCACGAGCAGCCACAGCTTTATCACGCTGCGGTGCCGCAACAGCAGCATGTGATCTACCAGAAGCCACACGACATTCACGCACACGCCCACGCCCATGAGGTCTATCCCGATGATCCTCATCCCAAGTACAACTTTGCCTATGATGTGCAGGATGCCGTGTCTGGTGACTCCAAGAGCCAGGTGGAGTCCCGTGACGGTGATGTGGTGCAGGGCGAGTACTCCTTGGACGATGCCGATGGCTTCCGTCGCACCGTGAAGTACACCGCTGACTCCGTTAATGGATTTAATGCAGTCGTCCATCGCGAGCCACTGTCGCACACACACCACAAACTGGTGGCTGCTGCTCAACCTGCGCCCGTACAGTATCACCATGCCGCTCCCGCCTACGCTGCACCCACCTATGCCGCTCACGCACAACCCACATACAATGTTCACCACGAGCACGAGCCCCAGCAACACCAGCACCAGGAGCACTATGCCACCTACGAGACTTCTGCTCCAGCTACTCATGATGCCCACGACTATTATCATCACTAGAGCTACGACTTGCGCCGACGAAAGTATTATTGCATCTTCCATTCCACGTTTCCATTTCTAAAACATATCTAGATCCATAGGCTCTGTTAAATAGTTCTATTGTAAATATTTTAATAAATTTATTAATGCATTAAAATTGTTGGCAAAAAATGATTCATTATCGAAGGATATCATATATTTGAGATATGATATGATATATGCGGTATAAAATCCCAAACGAAGCTGAGGAAGAGGAGGTCTTTGAGCTTTAATAGCAATTGCGGCAAGTAGTAGCTAACACATAGGAGCGCTAGGCTTCAAAGTACCCTGAAACGAAATTAAAATACACCAAGCCTAAATTAAATATTTTGTACTTCTTTCTTTCTTTTGATCATTATAGTTAGCATTAAATATATGAACATAACACCTATAATATTTTTTTAAGTATGGCAAGAATCGAGAAACTATTGTTATCAATATATTTTATAAAACACTTTTAAATTAATTTATAAGTGGCCCTCCTGATATAGATTTAAAGTAGCATTTGTGAATAGCTGGCAGCTTACCGAACAGCTGATTGACAAATTTCGTAAAAGTAAACAAAGGCACAAAAGCCCAAAGCACGAAAAGAAAGTGTGAAAAGTCTAAGCCTCACATTAATTATAGTCTGCTTGCACAATACGTAGTTTTTATATTTATTATATTTTCGCTGCAATGTGAACATTTTCAGCTACATTTCTATCTCCCTGCTTTCAACTCCTTTTTATGCAATAAATAAAAAATTATTAGCACTTTAACAATGTGAATAAGCACTAAATGTCGCCGCGTATTTTCCTTGTAGAAAACGTTCACACAAGCAAAGGAATCACACTACTATGCTTTCACAACGTTTTAAGATATAAAATAAATTAACTATAGTTAAGTATATATATTGAAAAACATAAGCAACTTAAATGGATTTTATAAATATTAATAACTACAAAAGTAAGGTTAGAGGTTAAGGACTACAATTTAGACAGCTGAAGCCAAGTACTTTTCGAAATATAATTGTTTTGATTATTCTCCAATTAGATGAAAGATATAACTCAGTGAAATACTTTCACTATATGTACTATCAATTGTGCAATGTTAAAAAGATCCGAATTCCATTAAATTGGCAAAAGAATATTTGTTTCTTTGCCCACAAGGCATTAAACATGATCAGCCGCATTAACAGTCAACAATCAGAGCATACACTTATGTATGAATGCGATGTGTAATTTATATAGTTTAGCTCTCTATATAGCTCTATATGTATTTATTTTCGCATTTGAGCTAACCGGTTTGGCATGCCAAAAGTATCCGATAGCAACAATGGCAGTTTTTTTGCAATTGTAATGTCGCGCACACAAATTGAATGTCAAGTAGCCGCGGGCAGATTTTGGCTGCGTACTTGATGGTTGTGTAGATCGGAGTCCGGAACCTCGACGGTACATGCGTCCATGAGCATGAGCAATGGTATGTCCAATTGCCAGACAAGACCTAATTTGCTCCACATTCTTCACACAAATGCGTTCGCCCTGCACTCAATACTCGGCCCGGCCCGGCTCGGCTCGGCTCGACCTTTCGCTCCTCTTTGTTTCCAACGGAGCTTGTGTGTAATTTGCTTAACAATAATGAGCAGCCGCAGCAAACGCACAACCTCGGGCATGCACCTGCCCATGTCCAAATGCCGTTTGCTCTATAAAAACCGCAGACTGCTCAATTTCTAATCATACTGCAGACTTCGCTTCATTCGATAGCACACGCTTTCAGTCACACACCAAGCTCTTCAAAATGGCATTCAAGGTATGCGTATCTGGAGTACCCTTTGACGAACAACAGCAGTTTATGTAATACCCATTCCTCTCTAGTTCATCGCACTCTTCGCTCTGATCGCCGCCGCCAGCGCCGGTCTCCTGCCCGCCGCACAGGTCTACCATGCTGCGCCCGCTGTGGCCCACTACGCCGCACCCGCTGCCGTTGTCAAGACAATTGCGCCCGTTGCCCAGCACGTGATTACCAAGGCGGCCGAGGAATACGATCCACATCCTCAGTACAAGTACGCCTACGATGTGCAGGACTCCCTCTCCGGTGACTCCAAGAGCCAGGTGGAGGAGCGCGATGGTGATGTGGTCCGTGGCGAATACTCGCTGGTGGATGCCGATGGCTACAAGCGCACCGTCCAGTACACCGCCGATCCCATTAACGGCTTCAACGCTGTGGTCAACCGTGAACCCCTCGTCAAGGCCGTTGCCGCTGCCCCCGTTGCCCACTATGCTGCCCCCACTGTGGCTCACTATGCTGCTCCAGCTGTGGTGAAGACAGTGGCTCCAGTTGCCCACTACGCTGCCGCGCCCGCTGCCCACTATGCCACATATGCCGCCCCATCTGTTGTGAAGACCGTCGCCCCGGCTTACTCGACCTATGCCGCCCCAGCCGTCCATGTGGCTCATCATTACTAAATGCCATTTTGTTATATGTGTTGACTGAAACTGATTGCAATTAACTTGCCAAGTTTAAATAAATTACAATAATTCGTTTACCTTTACATTAACATTTGGTCTTACTCTTCTTATCCTTCTGCTTAATTTTGGAAGAAATTGAGTCTCTTAGATGGACCTAAACAGGATCTCAAAAATGAGTATAATTTTGCATCATCCTTATTTTGGAATATTCGTACAGAGAAATTGGAAAAGTAAGAAACGATATTTTTGATGATACGATTTCTCAGATAATAGTGACATTTGCAACTGTGACACGTAAATGACTTTTTTTAGAGATTCAGATAGAATATATATCATATATAATTAGTAAATAAATTGCATTGACTAAAACAGTTGTATCTAGTAGTATTAACTTATTGTGACTTCTGCGTACAATATTATTATACGGATTTCATTCCCGACCTGACAATAAAAAAATTTGGAGCTTATTAAATTCACTTTGCCTAACTTTTAAATTTGTGGGCCTTTCAATTTTCTCACACACTTTAATTAGCTCAAATTTAATTAAGTTCAAATCCATTATACTAGTGATCGAATAGGATATATCCTAAGCCCAGCGCCAAGCTTCGTTACAAACATTATAGTTTGCCTTAATACATACGCAGTATACCTAGCGTTTTGCGCTTCTTCTTCCCTTTACCTTATAAGATTAACAATGCTTTTTTAAATAGCTTTCGTGCTTATAATCCGATCAACCAACGATTACATTAAAATACATTAAATATGGCAAACAACTAAACGTGTGCATAAACTAAATATCTAATAATTTTCGAGTTAGAATGAAAAATCTGTATATATAAAATTGATATTTATATATATAAGAAAATGGAAACAGATATCCAAAACAAATGACAAACTGTGTCGACATATGGCATACAAAGATATACATATTGAATTTTTCCGTCTCTAGCTTTAGCTCCGAAATCGGTTAGACGGACGGATATGGCTGGAACTCATCTCAGTACATTGATCAAGAACATATACTTATAATCGGCGATAACTTACATTTCTGTCTTTTACATAAATTCTCAGAAAACAATTATACCCTCTTGCCATTTTGAATGGGTTGAGGGTATAACATCAGTAATAAAACTATCTTACCGAGTCTGACTTGTGTCTGGACAGTGGCAAACCAGTTCCTGTAATATAGAGCGAGTCATGTTTGGAACGGAATGGGAAATGCCGAAGCTGACAAAAAGCCGTCAAATCTCAATTGACTCTAATAGCAAAATCTCATCCGGAATCATGTTGAGCACTGCATGCAACCAAAACAGTTTTAATACAGCTTAAAAAAAAATACATCAATCAGATATGTTGTCTAAGTTAAAGATTGAAATCAAAGAATACAGGCACTACTAAAAGAGTTCATTTTCATGGTGATTGCTTGGGGAGTGTAGCAAATGGAGCCGTAATTGAAAACCTTACTTCACTATGGAATTTCAATGTCGCACCATATTTAATTGACAACAGCTGCGACCAAAAGCAATTCAGTTGGGCGTGTGGGCATAATCGGCTAATGTTACTTGGATCGCGATTCCAGAAAGGCATGGCATGCTTTAAATTAAGAGTCTTTTTTCTTCAAATTAATTAATAATATAATTTCTTCCATATTTAACTATAACAAATCAACTAGAGGAACAACAATATTAATGATGGTAGGCAACAGCTGGGGCGGCATATGTGGCGTAGTGGGCAGCTGGGGCTGCATAGTGAGCCACAGCGGGAGCAGCATAGTGGGCAACGGGGGCGGTGGCAACGGTCTTCACGATGGGAGCAACGGCAACGGCCTTGACGAGGGGTTCACGGTTGACCACAGCGTTGAAGCCGTTAATGGGATCGGCGGTGTACTGGACGGTGCGCTTGTAGCCATCGGCATCCACCAGCGAGTATTCGCCACGGACCACATCACCATCGCGCTCCTCCACCTGGCTCTTGGAGTCACCGGAGAGGGAGTCCTGCACATCGTAGGCGTACTTGTACTGAGGATGTGGATCGTATTCCTCGGCCGCCTTGGTAATAACGTGCTGGGCAACGGGCGCAATTGTCTTGACAACGGCAGCGGGTGCGGCGTAGTGGGCCACAGCGGGCGCAGCATGGTAGACCTGTGCGGCGGGCAGGAGACCGGCGCTGGCGGCGGCGATCAGAGCGAAGAGTGCGATGAACTAGATAAAGAAAAGCCCGAATTTATATTCCGCAATACCCTGCAAAAAATGTCTTGCAGACATACCTTGAATGCCATTGCGTTTGTGTTATGTGGAGCTGCTGTTGAGGGCTGAGAGCAATTTGAACTGTGATTGCTGCTGCTGCTTGCTGTTAGCTTATATAGAGCGATCCACCTGCCGAATCGGGGTCTGGCTCTTCGTCGCCGAAGTCGCGTAATAAGTGCAATTCATTTATGCTAAATATGTGTGGAAAATGTAACATTAAAAGCGAGTGTGAGTACATTGTCTACTAAAACACATACATAGGAACGAGTTGTACGTATTATATGTTTTGTGTTTCGTCATCTAAATACATTTCATTTACTGGGGGTGGACGAAAACTGGTTTTTTGCTCCACAACGATGAAATAGTTAATCCTTCACAAAAATGTTGACACATGCGCAATGCATGGCTAATTGTCATAATTAAAATATTTAAAACAATTATTTCAATTTAATTAATATGAACATTTTTTTTTAATGGGTAAACATATTTATAGATTTAATTAGGCAATCATAATTTTAATAATATAATGTTTAAAATTTTGAAAACCTATGTTGACATACCGCAATTTATAAGTAGCTCATTTAACCATTTTTATTCAAGAAGATTTTTTACTGCTTCCAAATTTCAAATGTAATGTAATGTAATGAACATATAATTTGTTCGTGAACTGAGCGTTACTTTGGAATAAGAATAATTATTTTACGACTCAGGTAATTAACTCATCAGTTTCATTACATTCAGCATTGACGAAAATTGTGTCAACTACTAACTTGACGTCTGCAAACCCATTTAAACAACTTGGCATGCAACCTGCTTGATAGCAGCATAACAATTAAACGTCTCTAAAGGAAGCACCCAGTTGACCTCCCCTGAGATTAAGAAATACAAATTTTTTAATTAAGGTAGTATCTATCTCTTAATGTAAGAACCGAAATATCCATCTGTTAATGTAATATTTTAAAATGTAATCATTGCCTCCTTTATGGGCGATATAATAAGAATTCGCAGTTAAAACTTCCACTCTATTTTCTAAGAAACACATTTATATTATATAAAATATGAAAATAATTTATTTTACTAAGTTATTTGGCAGACATATATTCAAAAATATATTTAATCCAATACTTAATTGTAAGTCATTGGGCATATTTTTCGAAATCAAAAATTGTTTTTGATTATTCGCACACCATCAATTTAAAATGGAATTTTCTTTGTGCAATAACTGTAAACTGTAAGAGGCATAGTTAAGGAGCCAGAGCATAAATAAGTAATATGCACTATGGGTTTTTAATTAAAGATACCCATTGAAACGACTGGCCCAGCTGGAGAACCGAAGAACGTACGTGACATTTATACGTGACTAGCTTTTGGCAGCGTCCACCCGCAAATGCACTTTCAATATCAGCGCGGGGCTGCGAAGCGCCAAAAATGAATTCCAATTAGGTGTCATCAATGTCAGCGAGTTGACTATATAACCTTATGGCCGCAGCTTGGTCAGACATTCAGTGTTCAGCTTCTGCTTCAGACAGCACCGAGTTATCCTCCAATCAAATCCCAACGAAATGGCTTACAAGGTACAAGCAGCGGCTTTCAGGCACATGGATTACACTAGGATACTAATCCATTCTTCAACATTCCCCAGGTCGCATTCGCACTTGCTATGCTCACCGTGGCCCAGGCGGCCGTGCTGAGAACTGTGGCACCCGTTGCCGTAGCACCCGCACCCGTTCTGGCCAAGACCGTTGAACTGGAGGAGGTTGATCCGCATCCCCAGTACTCGTACAGCTACGATGTGCAGGACACCCTCTCCGGAGACTCCAAGGGTCATGTGGAGGAGCGTGATGGCGATGTGGTCCGCGGCGAGTACTCCCTGATCGATGCCGATGGCTTTAAGCGCACCGTCACCTACACCGCCGATTCCATCAATGGCTTCAATGCCGTTGTGCGCCGTGAACCTATCGTCGCCGTTGCTGAGCCCGTGGTTAATGCTGCGCCGGTTGCTGTATCCGCACCGCTTGTCCGCTCTGCTCCAGTTGCCGTCTCCGCACCCCTCGTGCGCTCTGCGCCAGTTGCTGTATCCGCGCCCCTCGTTCGCTCTGCTCCCCTCGCGGTTGTGAGAACCGCTGCCATTGCTGCTCCTCTACGATACACCGCGCCCGCCTATGCCGTTAGGAACTTGTAACTTGACCTGATTTAAATAGTGCTCCTGGTTATGACTATAAAACTATATGTGATTCTTTTTTAAAAATGTTGTTTTTCTTGAACAAAAAGATTGTAGTCGCGTTTCTTGGTAGGAGTTTTTTGAATGTCCAGATTCTTTCAAATTTGAGAAAACCTAAAAACTCTTAAATGTTCTTGATTGCAAACCCAGCCTGTGAGAGTTTTTTTTAATGCATGAAAAGGATTTTAGGGACTGCATTTTTAAAACTTCACCCCCAACCTACAACTATTAAACATTTTAATATTTTGTTGAAGAGTTGAAGAGAATTGATATGCTTTTTTTGATTATTGATGATTACAATAGTCCCAGTTAAAATAATTAAAAATAACATATGCCATCCAGTTGGCAAATAAAGTGTTAATAATACTTATATGTATATGCATTTAATTCGATATCGCCCTCAAGGCGAAATTGTGAAAGCGCCAAAGACACGAATTGCCCGCGGTCAAACAGCAGCAATTGGAGAGGGTGTGGTTGTGCGTTTGTCTGTTCGTGTGGTTGTGTATTGAACACCACTTACCTATGACACTAATCTGCGCACATTTACATGTCGCAGTTGTTGCATAAATAAATACTATATGAATTTCGGTGCGTAATTACTTCGCTCGCAGTCGATAAATCAGCAAAAATAAATACGAGTGACAAAAATATATTGTGCAAAAGCAAAAAAAAATAATAATAATATATAAACATTATTTCAATTTGGCGAGTAACAGTTGGAGTATAAAACCAGGTGGTATGCAGTCTGCAAATCATTCCCCAGCTTCTCTGCTTTCGTATCACTGTTCGGATATTCGCCAAGCCCTCAAGCTTACTCGCCATGGCCTTCCAGGTAAGCCTTGTCTTTTATTGCGTAAATTGCCGGGTCCTTGATTTGTATATCTATTACCTTGCAGTTCTTTGCCATCCTCGCGCTCGTTGCCGCCGTCAGCGCCGGCGTACTGCCTGTCCAACAGGTGTATCATGCTGCGCCCGCCCCAGCTGTCGCCTATGCCCATGCCCCAGTGGCTGTGGCCCATGCACAGCCAGTGCTGGCCAAGCACGATGATGAGTACGATCCCCATCCTCAGTACAAGTATGCCTACGATGTGCAGGATGCCCTCTCCGGTGACTCCAAGAGCCAGGTTGAGGAGCGCGATGGTGATGTGGTCCGTGGCGAGTACTCGCTGGTGGATGCCGATGGCTACAAGCGTACCGTCCAGTACACTTCGGATCCAGAGAATGGCTTCAATGCTGTGGTCAACCGTGTGCCCATCGATCACGTGAAGACCGTGGTCAAGACCGTCGCTGCCCCTGCTCCTATTGCTGTCGCTACCGCACCCCAGCACGTTGCCTACCACCAGCACCACTAAGTGGATCCTCCTCAGCCATTCCATTTACTTAAAAGCCATTTTTATGTCCTTAACTTGAATAAATTGTTGAATATTTCTAAGCATATACAAATGAAGATTTTGAATACGTTAACAGGGAGATAATAGGATAATTCAGAAAGTAAGGAAAAAAAAAACAACCTGATGAACTGAATAAACAGAAGACTAAAGCATACTTATAAGTTGACGAAGGAATCTGAAAGGATGTAATAAATATAATGCTACAATTGTGTTCAAGAAAAAAATCAATCCTTTTAGAAGCCCATCATTGAATCGAAACACGTCTCAAATGATTTTTCATAGTTATGAATTTGAGCGCGAAACGTCACCCACCAAATCTTTGACCCCCATTTCCACCATGGAGGGATGGATTTTCTAAACACCCCTCAAGAGAATTCGGCAAAGATATTTTAAATTGACTTTGAGTCCGATCGGATGATAAGAAAAAAAGTTGCATGCAAACGTTCTTATTGATTTTTCCACACTTGCGGGTGGAATTTCCCGAAACCTAGCCTTAACGTGCATCTTCATCACATAAGGTAACTACAGTGAAAATTTCAGCTGCCCAAGACAAAGAGTTTTATATATAGATATTGTAGCACAGACCAGCTAATTATGGAGACTGCTCATAGTGTCTGACGACTCTGAGATACCAAGGACAAATTCATTCATAATTTAGATACTCTCCACAAGAAAAATTATTATAACAGAATGAATTCAAATAACTTATGCAATACAGCCAGATCCTCATCTGTGTTCGAATAATCCCCTATAGAGTTACAAAATCAAAATCACGTACACAACACCAAATTACATCTCAATTAAGGCAACAGAAAGATCTCACAGAAGCACCACCTTGATACGACTGGCACACAATATATACTTTAAATCAATTTTCGACAGCCTCTGACGCAGATTGCACGCTTCCAACTCATTATGGGGAATGGAACAGCCCCACATTTACCATCTGCCTGGTACCGTTTACATTTACACCAATCACCGCAAATCGATGCAGACGTATTGAATATATCACGGGATGTCCATGTGTCCATATGTAACGCACATGCAATTGCCTTACTCAAAAATTCAATACATTGGGCCTCGCAAACAAGTTAAGGTCAGAGATTTGGTTTGTTTTGGGCCTTTCGCCAAGTGCAACGCGAAATGTGTTGGAAAATGATTTACGTGGCTTTATTGTCTTAAATCGCTGCCATTGTCTTATCATCCAGATAGCGACGCACGGATATGGACAGGTCGCAGCTCTTGTACTTTCCCTTAACATCTGTTCCACGCACATCCACAACACGCCCAAAAGTGCCAAGGCAATGACAGTTGGCCACTGCCGCCTCTTTGTCCTCCAATTGCTGCTGGCGACAAGTGACCAGCGACTTTGAGTGTTAAGGTCAAAGTCAGGTTTTATGGTTAATTACCACGTGTACAGCGCTTGGAGTTGTGTAGCTGTCCGGATGACATGTTCGTGTCTTGCGCCCGTTCCCATGCCTGGCGCAAAGTACAAATACATTCAGCAGTAACAGTAACAGTGGCTAAGAAAAGACAACGCACTACGTGCCAGACCGATTGCAATTACACCAACAAACCATTGATCCAAACGAGCTGGCGCTGGCTACTCGACCTACTGTCCGTGTACCTGGCCCATAAAACCACAAGGCGATTACAAAAATGTGCGTAAAAACCAGCACTGCGTACAAATCTTAAGCGTGTTTGCACTGCCAAACAAAAATTCAACAAATTAATTCTACATTCAATATAAAATACTTTGAAAAATCGCAAGTATGTTTAGTTGATTATACATGTATTTTTTTAACATGTTTTAAGAATGACTAAACTCACAAATTATATACCAGGACATTCAGACGAGAAAAAAATACATATTACATAAATAAATTAAGTTATATGTACACATGTTTTCAACATTATTAAGCAACTTTAAAAAATTTTTGGTTTTACATAAAATATAAAAAAAAATTCATATATAAAATATACTTCTTAACACTTTAGTAAGTGTTATTTATTCACATTATTATACGAATTCTGGACCTGAAACTCTTTATTTTTGGAATAACTCAAAAATATACATAGTTATTTCGATATTTATTCTGTATGCGAGGGACAGCAAATTAATAATAACTTCATCTATTGCGCTTATATTAAATCGATTTCTTATCGCTTATGTAATCGATTAACAGTTTTCTGGCCATTTTCAGCTAGTTCCTTTCGCGACTTAATCAGATTTGAAATATATTTGGACCAAAGATGTTTAACTAAGCCTGAGATTTTATTTTCCGAATTCAAAAATAGTTGAAAATACTTTGAAACATATATAGTGCAAAATTTTAAAATCGTTAAAATTTAATATGTTTTCTCATATTTTCGTCCTTTCTTTTATATTGATTAAAATGAAAAAGAAATCATTATTAATGATACTCCAGCCAAAAGCCGTTGATCAACACAAAAGCCACATCATTTGCCAGTCTGAACATAATTTTGGAGTCTTGACTTTACAAATTTGTTCGCATGCCGCATTCTCGGCCAACTTTAAATGAATTTTTGGGCATCTCACGTAGCGGCAGCCGTGAATCATATGAATGTTTACATTTACGCGATTTCGTTTTGCTTTTGGCGGCTTTTTTTGTAGCTTTTGCTTTTGGCTAGTTCTTCCCTCTGGTCTTAATAGCTCTTTAAAGTGGTTCGGTGCCGGGCACGACCTTGAAATTTTTGGCCACTGGAGAGGGAAAGTAAAATAAGTTTGTGCATGTAATGTTTTTTAATTTCTTTGGGAATTTTTTGTGATTACTTTTAGCTTTAAGGTAACATATGCAACTCTTACTGTAAATTAAGTGGCTTACAGCTCTTCGATAATATATCCTATGGGTAAGTCGACTAAACCAAAGAACATATTTTATAGAAGAATTATGGGTTTGCTTCAAAGTACACTCAAAAGTGCAGTATTCAAACTCAACTCTTTCCAAAAAAATCTTACTTTAGGTTGCTGTGAAAATCCAAATATCTATGCGAAAGATTTTAATATCAAACAACGAGCTTGTTCTATGACATCACATTCTTTATTCAATAACAACTAACGGCAATTATCAGGTCGGGCAGCACCTATCTGGTCATCTAATAGGCGTACGAGATAAGAGGCGAAGCGAACTGCGTCTTGACGAAGGCTGGGCCAGCGGCGACTAGAGGAGCGGCGGCCTTCACAATTGGTGCCGGGGCAGCTGCATAGGCAAAGGGAGCGGCGTGCACAACTGGTGCTGGGGCAGCAACGACGGGAGCGGCACGCACAACTGGCGCTGGGGCAGCCACAACGGGAGCAGCGGCCACAGCGGCGACCAAAGGTTCACGGCGGACCACAGCATTAAACCCGTTGATGGAATCGGCCGTGTAGTCCACAATGCGACGGTAGCCATCGGCGTCATTCAGCGAGTACTGGCCCTGGACTAAATCACCATCACGGGTCTCCACCTGGGTCTTCGAATCGCCGGAGATCGCATCTTTGACGTCATATCCGTAGGTGTATTGGGGATGAGGATCGTATTCCTCCACCTGCGCAACGGCGGCCAGGGGTGCAGCAACAGGAACGACACCGGCGCTGGCCACGGCGATGCAGGCGGCGAAGAGAATGGTGAACTGCAAGTAGACGAAACACACACACACACACGTTTTAGATTCACTTTGCACTTGATGGGCCACGTGTAAGGATACCAGCTGTTAATCCTTTAGAGTGCATATTCATTTTTTTGTCGGGGTAGGGCGTTTGGCTTACTTTGAATGCCATTGTTTTGAGGTTTGCTTGGGTTGCTCTAGATACCGTAATTGGATGTGAACTGATTTGAACAGTGTCCAACTGGGGCTTTTATACCGCGCTCGAGGCGATGTGCCCGAATTCGTAACCAAATGCGTGCACTTGCGTCACAAAACGCTGGCGACAATACCAAAATACAAAACAACCAATACTAAAATGCCAGACGAGCAAGACTAGAAGCCATGTGGTAGGTGGTGGAGCTGCTGGGGGAAGTGATGGAGGTGGCGGCTGTAGCAGGCGGGCGGTGCAGGCAATTGGCCAGCCGATCGGCCCAAGCACATTATTAACCAAGGCTAAGCGCGCAAGTGACAAAAGCAACAGCAGCAATGACGATGATAACAACAACAACAACAACAACAAGCATTAAGGCATAATGCCTTCTTGATTGAATTGGACGCACTCGAGCCGAATTAATATTGGCCTCAGATACTCAGAAGTCGCATACTCAAACGTTGTGCACTGCGAGCCACTAAATCGATGCGATCGTTCATTTGTTTTCGCTTTCGAAAACCACACATACCAAACACACACACGCACACCCATTATGTGTAATATCGTATGCAGCGCATGCGCAAATGCATAACAACGGTTTTTCAAATCGACTGTGCCCGTGCACTTGCATGCACACACACACACACACACACACACACACACACACACACACACACACACACACACGCACACCCTTGTATCTTTACCTGCCCACACCCCCCCCCCCCCCCCCACCCCCCTTTCCAGACTAACGCGACCTTAAACATTGTTTAGGCGCTGGCGCTCCATTTGAACTCTAATTGGATTTCACATACTTGCTTTTGTTGTCGCCACCTTCCAAACTTCCGATGCGGACTCTGTACATAAAATGTAGAAACCCCAATCTTGGACATGCATACGATTTTTTAGTTAGCCGAATAAAGGCCCATATTTATGTACTTTAAGCTCATTAGAGTTCTTATTTCGATTTCACTTTTAACAAAATTTATAGGAAGCATAAATACTGCCCGTCTACGCCTTAACATGATTATTTCTATTAAGAGGTAAGAGGTAAAAAAAAAAAACAAATATATCTCTAAATTTTCCGCTCCTTGAACAGCATATTATGTTTTAAAAAACACTGATAACATTTATATAAAAATGTAATAAATTAATGATAAAATGAAGAACAAATATGGAATGTTTAATTCGCGTGTGTAAAAAATAGGGGGAAGTAAAGGTAATGAATCAAACAGTTAAAACGAAAAAGTCAGTTTCCTTTCAGAATGTCAAGAAAAAATATTTAATAATATAATTTATCAAATATAATAAAAGAATATACTCTATAATAAGAGTATAGGTTGGACCAAATTATATTTTTGATAATTTTGGTAGCTTTGGGCTTTACTTTTATTGATGTATATAAGTCTATAAAATAGTGAAGGTTGCTATCTTAACCATTTCTCTCGTAACTCCATTTAAAATGCTATAAGCAATTGTCATTCTCATTCCACACACAAACATAACTGATATATAGAGAGAAAGACTCTAAGCAATCAGAGAGAGAAAGAAAGAAAAGATTCCAAAGACAAGTGATGGCCATAAAAGGTTTCCTTGAAGAACAAACAACAATTAAGCGTGCTCTAGTCAGGAGTGTCCGACTGGAAGATACCCTCAACTAAAATATAACAAAATCATTCTGCGTATTATTCAAATTTGAAACATATATGAAAACCAGTGTCAACAGGCGTAA
The DNA here is from genome assembly GCF_030788295.1 of Drosophila virilis. Classification (NCBI taxonomy): domain Eukaryota; kingdom Metazoa; phylum Arthropoda; class Insecta; order Diptera; family Drosophilidae; genus Drosophila; species Drosophila virilis. The sequence goes on along the minus strand of NC_091544.1, from coordinate 17,206,305 downwards.
TGCAAGTTAATGTTTGCGACTATACAATTCAATTCCTTTAAAATCGAGTTTATTTAAAAAGGCATTAAAATAAAATGTATGACATCAGACTTAGTTTCTCTCCCACTATCTAGTGCTGGAACACATATGAAATGGTTTGAGGATGGGCAACATGTATCGGCGATTTCAACAGGCCTGGCACGTGGTGAGACACAATGGTGGGTGCGGGGGCTGCGTGAACAACATGTGCCACGGGCGCATGGTGTATCAATGTGGGTGCGACATAGCTTCTAACCACCACTGGCTGGACTGGCTGCAGTTTGGGCATTGGCACAGCCACTTTCAGTTGCTTGGCGACTGGTGCCGCGGCATTCAGAGGCTCACGTCGCACCACAGCGCTGAAGCCACGCTTTGCATCTGCCGTGTAGTCCACAATGCGCCGATAGCCATCCGCATCGTTCAGTGAATATTGGCCCTGCACTAAGTCGCCGTCCCGTGTTTCCTGCTGTGACTTGACATCGCCGCTCACCGCATCCTGTACATCATAACCGAAGGAGTAGCGAGGATGTGCATCGAAGGTGTCTTCGCTGTTGGCCGCTTTGCGAGGCAACAGGGCTGCGCTGGCCAGAGCGAAAAACGCGGCAAACAACAAAATCTATCAAGAAATTATGTTCAATGTTTGTGCAGTTTTACTATAGAATCAACAATCTGTGCTCTTACCTTCGTAAACATAGCAGACATTTGAGTAGAGTATATTTTCAACGTTTTGTCCTGTCGACTGCTAAACTGACACAATAGCTCTTCAGATCGCCAGAGCCTTTATATAGTGCACTGGACGCAGGTTAATGGTACACTAACCCAATGCCACAATTAAGCGTCCCAGTTACCAGTCGCCCGCCAGTATGCTGTTAAGCATGACAAGGTCATGATGATACCTGTGCACACCAGACTTCCAGACGTGCGCCTAATTGGAGACGATCTCAACAAGTTTATCAGCCATCGACAGGTTTCTGGCGTAGTCTGGTCGTGTAATTGACTTTTGCATCGCAGCTTTGTGAAAAGGTGCTTCTGCCACGCCGCATAATAATTGCAATAACAGAAAAGCACTTGTGGATATTTATGACATTATTATACTAAGCTGAATAGCTTTTGAATCGATAATGGTCTATACTTTAACTACTTAATTATGCTTATCACTTTTATTTTCTCTTTAAATGATTCTCAATTCAAAAAATAGTAAACTCTTCCCTTTGAACTTTAACATTATGCATCTGTATAATCTCGTGAAACCTTCACCGATAATTCTAAAATGTTCAACATTTTGTCTAAATTTCAATTACTGCATTTAATTTAAAAATCTTTACATTGCAAATATCTAAAGCCCAGCTCGTGATAAATCAATTTTTACGCTCCGCCTAAGAGTATGCTTTATAACTTTTGTGCTTTTATTGAATCCGAAAGATGGCGAGAAATATATATTTAAAGCTTAAAATACAAGATGAGTTGAGAAAAATATATATTTGTTTATTCTCATCAAGAGGGTAATAAAAGAAATATCATATATGCAGTTATTGGAAGCGCCTTGCACGGAAAACAGAATATTTACATTTTCTTAAAATTAAGATGTTCATTTTCAAACCCTCTCAGAGGTATTATATTTTTGTCGTGATATTTGTAACGCATAGCAGGAGACAATTCCCACCGAATAAAGTATATATATAATTAAGTTTTACACGTTAGGTTACTATAAAAAAATATATTTCAATTTATTATTTTCACTTAACGGCTACTTTTGTTGAGTACATTCAGATTTGCTTCCCGAATATGAACTGATTTATCTAACTGTTGCGGTCGCTTAGCAAACTTCGCTTTGAGAGAGTTTGAGTCAAAATTGAGTGAAGTTTGAGCTGCGTCAGCAATTATGCGTGGGATAGTACTCTGATGGGAACATTGACAGTGGCGTGATATTTAGGGTGAATTGTTTATGTCTACCAAAGGGGGACAGTTTGATCTTGACCAATGTCGATGTTATCACCAGGCTCTTTGTTTACAATATTAGAAATGTTTATAATTGTGCTTATGCTTATGTGCTAAGTTATGTTAAAGGGTGGGTGCGACTATGGATATGTCACTCCCCCAACCATTAGAAAAGTGCCTGTCCTCAGGTGTTTAAGTTTGGATATGGTGTAACATTTTCTTCTTTTACAATTGGTATATCTCCTATTATTGTAGGTGTTTCTTCTACTTTGGGTTTTTTATATTTTATAATTAATTTCTTAGGTATGCTTTTGAACTTATATGTCAAATACAGTGTTAAACTTATTAATATGATTACAAATATGGTTATTGTAATTATCTGGAATACATTGTTAAATTTTGTATGTGCATTTATAATTTGTTTCGTTTGTACAAACGAAAGTGGTTCTAATTTTATAACATCATTGCTTACGTAAATGCTTTGAGTATAATCTAACATATTGTTTGAAATTGAAATTTCATTAATTTGCAGTGAACAATTAAAGATTTTTATTATATTGTTTCCTTCTATTGTTATTTCGTTATTTATACAATTATGATTTAATATAGTTTTTGGTAAATTCCAAGTTAAAATTATATTTGGTTCTATGTAGTTGATTTGAAAATTTTGCAAAATTTTAGTATAACTACATTCTGATGTTATTTGGTTTAAAATTCCTGTTAAACATTCATTAGTAATTAATTTTTTTGTTTCTCTGCTATAAACTTTTTTATCTTGGGTAAAATATTTTTCATGAGCTATTTCTGTCAAAATATTATTATTTTCATCCGGGTATGGAATTATTTCGAATACCGGGCTTTTTATTATTTCTCGAGGAATATGGGATATTATCAGTATTTCGTTTGTATCTGATTTAAACCAAGTGGAAGTTTTTGTATTCAACAATTTCTCAGAATTAACATGCAACAAATAGTCATGTTTTAGTAATTTTGGGTTAAAAATTCCTAATCTTGTGAGCTGCATTCCCATCTCAATGTCTTCTATATATTCTGTAAAGTGTTGTAAGTTAAATATAAGGATATCTAATTTCTTTCCTTTTTGTTTCTCTTGATCTAGTTCGTTCATGATTTCTATTCCTTTGTTTATAGCTTCTATTATGTAGTTTAATTCGTTAACCTGGACGCTGTTTTCTGCTAAGTTGCTTATTTTTTGTTCAATTTCTGCTTTGTCTTCTTGATCTAATGTTCCAAATAAGTATTTATATGCTGTTCCTACTATGTTAACTAAACCTCTTTTGCTGCGTTTGGCTATTTTTAAGCCGTTTATTTCTCTGTTTAATTTTTCTACTAGGTATTCGATTTGTATAAGGTTATTGAATTCTTTACTTTGTTCAATTAAATTGTTAAAAGTTTCTTCGGTTTTAGTTATATTAACCGTTAAACAGTGGAATTCGTAATCTGTCGGAATGTCTATGGTTCCTGTTTTAAATATGAGATATCCGTTATGGGCTTTGATAGGATTAATTTCAATACTCTGTGCATTTATATGGTTTACAGTTATTGATAGTAATATTATAATAATTAATTTAAGCTGGTGCTTGTATGTTTTGATCGCTGTCTGTTGTTGACCTGTAATTGTTATATTTGCTTTGATTAGTCTTCTTTTTCTTTTTGAATTTGGTTTTGTAATGTGTTATTTTCCTGCCTCTGTTAGTTTCCTCAAAATGTTTGTCGTCGATTTGTCTTAGTTCTCCTGTTTTCTTGAACGGGGTTGTCGTCTTTGATTTAACTAACGGTGAGTGTTTGTATCTAGTGTCAATTTCATAATTTGTTCGTTTTTTGTTGAGGTTATTTATTAGTTTTTCTTTATTAGCTTGAGTGTCATACTCTGGTGTACCTGCATATATGAATATGTCCGCTGGTGTTCTGTTAGTCGTTTTGTGCTTTGTTTTATGATTGTACGTGTAGAGTATAGTTTCAAATTTTGTAAGTTTATTTTCGACGTCTGAGTCGCTGTTAATGATTCTTAGTTTTTCGTTAACTGTCTTATGAAATCGTTCTACGTCGGATATACCATTTTTACTAGTGGTTATATTAATATTTACTGCTTCTGATTTTAGCCATAATTGTAAAGCTGTACACATAAAAGCTGAGTCTTTGTCTGCCTTTATTTCGATGGGCTTACCCATTTGGTTGAACACTTGTAATATAGCTCGTTTGGTTTCTAGCCAGTCTTTACTTTTTATATCTAATAATGATGCAAATTTTGAATAGATATCAATGCAAGATAAAAATTGTTTATCTCCTACTATGTAAAAATCCATTACATATTTTTCTCGGATATTAGCGATTTCTGGAGTTATTTCGAAAGTTAATTTTGTATCTCTGTGTTCTGTTTTTGCGATGTTGCAAATCTCACATTCATTTATTAGATTTTGAATTAAATTTTGATAATCTGGGAAATAGTGGGTTTCTTTGAACCAATTGATAGTTTTTTCAATTCCTGGATGTAATAATTCTTTGTGCTTTTTTAATATTAATTCTTTGAATTCTGCGTATGTTTGAAGGTCTATTAATTTTGTACTAGTTTTCATTGCCTTTGTTGAATTATTCGGACTTATTATTTCTAAGTAGGCTTCTTGAAAAATTGGAAAATCTGCTTCGTTGTGGAAGTATAGCACACTTTTCTTTGTGCATAAGTATTCTTTTATTAATTCTTTGGCATGCGTATTAGTCATGTCTTTGTACGTAATTTTTATGTTGGTTTTGTGAAAGTAATTCGTAACTTTTGTTTCGTTCTCGGTTCCTTTTTCAAATTCTATTTGTCGATTGTAATAATTAAGTGGTCTTTCTGTGATTTGTAAATGGTTACTGTTGTCTTCTTGAGCACTATGTATTGTTGCTCTTGTGCTAATTGTATCTTCGCCTAAGAAGTTTTCGTTTAATTGAATTCTGGACAGAGCATCTGCCACATAATTTTCTTTTCCTGGGACGTATTTAATTTGGAAATCAAACTCATTTAGCTTGATCTTCCACCTTTGTAATTTCATGTTAGGTTCTTTCATATTATTTAACCAGACGAGTGGTCTGTGATCACTAAGGATTTGAAATTGTCGACCAAAGAGATAGGACCTAAAGTATTTAGTGGCCCAAACGATTGCTAATAATTCTTTTTCAATCGTTGAATAATTTAACTCATGCTCGTTGAGAGTTCTACTTGCATAGCATATAGGCTTATGCTCTTGCGAAAGGACGGCCCCTATTGCCATATTACTTGCGTCTGTAGTTAATGAAAATGGTTTTTCGAAGTTAGGGTATATTAAAATTGGGTCGGATGTTATGAGTACTTTTAGCTTTTCAAACGCTAGTTCGTAGTCTCTGTCTTTTATATTGATTTTTGCTCCCTTTTTTAATTTAAGTGTTAATGGTTTTACTATATTAGCGAAATTTGGTATAAATTTCCTATAGAAACCACATAATCCTAGAAATGATTTAATTTCTTTTGGGGTTTTTGGAATTGGGAATTTGACAATTGCTTGTATCTTGTTGGGATTTGGTTTTATACCCTCAGTTGTGATGATGTGACCGAGAAATTCAGTTTCTTTTCTCATAAACTCGCATTTATCCAACTGTAGTTTTAAGTTAGCTTCTCTAAGCTTCTTAAATACCTTTTGTAGCGACAAAATGTGTTCCTCCAATGAAGTGGAAAAAATAATAATGTCGTCTAAGTAGACCAGACAATCTTTAAAAATTAAATCTTCTAAGAGATTGTTCATACAACGTTGGAACGTTGCAGGTGCATTCTTAAGACCAAATGGCATGCGAGTGTACTCGTAATGGCCATGTTTAGTCGAAAATGCGGTCTTGGGTATTGAACCAGGATCCATTTGGATTTGGTGGAAGCCTTTGGCTAGATCAATGGTTGTGAAATATTGACATTTTCCAAGTTTGTCTAATATTTCATCCATGATCGGGATAGGGTATTTATCATTAATAGTTAGTTCATTGAGATTGCGGTAATCTATGACTAACCGGAATTTTTGCTTTCCAGATGCATCGTTTTTCTTTGGAACGATTATTACTGGTGAGCAGTAAGGGGATTTGGATTTACGTATGATATTTTGTTTTATCATATCGCTTATTTGTTTATTTACTTCCTCATCGTATATTTGAGGATATTTGTATGGACGCTTGTAAATTGGGTCCTCATGTTTCGTTAGAATTTTGTGTTTAATTGTACTAGTGAAAGTCAAATTGTCACCTTCATGGTACTGGATATCACGAAATTCATGTAAAACTTTTTTTATTTTTTCTTTTTCTTCTGAGTTTAGGTGCTCTAGCCTAAACTCATTGTTTTCTATTAATTCATTATTAATAGCGAAGTTAAATGGTCTGTCCTCTGTTGAGGGTGGATCAAGGCACTCTTGTGCGGTCATGTCCTCTTCGACCTCTTCGTCATTATATCTAAAACAAAAGTTAAATTCTCCTAAGGTTACGGATCCTTGTGCATAGTCTATTTTTGCTTGACATGCCTCAAGGTATTCTCTCCCAATCAGAACATCATAATGCTCTGAGAAGTCGTGAATATAGAATTTTTGTTTGCTCGGACAAATTTTGCTTGCTCCTAATCGTATACTTTGTTTTAATTCAATAACACCATTTATGGTGTGAACCTTTAATGTTTCGTTGTAAACTGGAAAATTTAAGCGGTTTGTTTTCATTAGATTTATGGTTGAACCTGTGTCGATGACACATTTTAGAACTTCGTCATTCATAATCAATTTTATGAATGGATTTCTTCTGTTTGTTCCGAGGCTTGCTGATGAAAATTTTCGGATGTATCCATTTTCATCTGCCCACTGTTACTATCTCTTTGACGTTTAGTCGGAGGGTTTGGTGCATTCAAGCGTGAATGGGACTGATTTTGGTAGTTTAAGGGATTTTGGTATCTACCTTGACTTAATTTCTGTTGGAACTCGTGGTGAGCTTTCTGATTGTCTTCGGACTTATTGTGCTGTTTATTTTGTGCGTGATAACTCTGATTCGTGTTGGAATAACCACTTGAAATGGTGGTTGGGTTAGCATTTTGCTGATAATTTCCCATGTTCCTACGATTGTTATTTGGATTTCCCTGAACATTATTATTTTTAGGTTTTTCAGTAACGCTATTTTCATATAATCCCTCTCTTTGAGCTACTTGCTTTAGTTTTTGTGTCGACGTAATGTCGTGTCTGGCTAACATCATGAAAAGCCTATCTGGTAATTTTTTTGTAATAACATCTTTGATTGTGTTATTCATAGCATTTGTATAAAGGGTTGTATTGCTAGGTATATTTTCTAGTGCTAACTTATTTAATATAACAAAAGATTTATTCTCGAGCTCCTCGATGAACTTACGGACGTTTCCTTGGTAATTCGTGTTGTATAAGCGTCGAAGGAGTTCTTCAAATGGTGTCTGCACTTTGTATTCTTCAATCAATGCGTTTCTCAGCTCCTGCCAAGTGTTGGCTGCTGTCCTTTGTGATATTCTCTGAGCATCTCCTGTGACTTGCAATTCGATGGCTCCGTATAAGATGCTATGTTGTCTAACATCTCGGGTTGGATACAGGTGTAGGATGTAATCTATCCTTTTAATGAAGGCGTTTAGTTGATCCGTTGATCCGTCAAAGCTTGGCACCTGTCTAAGTTGTGAAAGGGCCTGGTTGAGGTGTTGTTCTGATAATTCCATTGTCATCTTGGTGTAATACACTTTTTTTTGAATAGTTTTGAGTTTGTAGGTTTGAACTTTATTGTTCTTTGATTTTGCACTTTTATTTTAAGTTAAAGTTTGTGATGGATTATTGTGTAAATGTTTTTTTTTTTTTGTGTGTGTGTCTTAAAAAGACTCAGTAATAACGTATTGCAGGGATCAAACGATATGCAAAGCCAGTCGTTATTAACTGTAGTAGCTTTATTGCCCAAAGGGTCAATATTATTAAGCTACTAGTGACCCGAAGGTTCTTGTGCGGATACGTATTCGAGAAAATTTTTATTACACTCCGACAACACTTTCGGTCGCGATTGTGCGTTAGATCTGGGAATTAATTATCCTTTAGCGATCTTTATTTTTTTCCCGACGTATCCTACCGGCTGCGCCAATTAAGTTTTACACGTTAGGTTACTATAAAAAAATATATTTCAATTTATTATTTTCACTTAACGGCTACTTTTGTTGAGTACATTCAGATTTGCTTCCCGAATATGAACTGATTTATCTAACTGTTGCGGTCGCTTAGCAAACTTCGCTTTGAGAGAGTTTGAGTCAAAATTGAGTGAAGTTTGAGCTGCGTCAGCAATTATGCGTGGGATAGTACTCTGATGGGAACATTGACAGTGGCGTGATATTTAGGGTGAATTGTTTATGTCTACCAAAGGGGGACAGTTTGATCTTGACCAATGTCGATGTTATCACCAGGCTCTTTGTTTACAATATTAGAAATGTTTATAATTGTGCTTATGCTTATGTGCTAAGTTATGTTAAAGGGTGGGTGCGACTATGGATATGTCACTATATATATATACACATATATATTTGTTTTAAAGCTATCGTTCTGAAACTTTGCAGTGCCTCTTTCTGTTGCACGCAATACATATGTCGGAACCGACTGGATCGGACCACGATATCATATATCTTGTTTATCTAGATATATTGTCCAAGCTCGGCATTTATAAGTTGTACTGAGCTTTCCATATATATGCAATCCCATCAACATCAAACCACTATATTATGTAGCTGCCATAGGCACGATCGGTCGGAAATTAAGCTATTGTATGGAACACTTTTTTGTTATTTAAGATATCTTAAGCATACTCGGCATTAATTATATTCTCTGTGCTTCTTAGATACAAGAAAACGAGCCGAAGATACACCTTCTTTCTCATTGATATATGCATATTTTCATATGTATATGTGTGCATATATTTTTGTTTTATGTATGCATAAATACATCAATTTATGTAAATCTGAATGACAAATTATATATATATTATAATTTTGATTATTATTATTATTATTATTATTATTATTAATTTTATTATTACTATTATTATTATTGTTATTATTATTATTATTATATTATAATTATTATAATAATTATCACTGAAACTATGCTTATTCACATTGCATATTTACTTGTGCATTCATTTTTCCTTACCTATCATAATCGTTTTATTATGTTTGAATTCTATCATTCAGTTTCCATTATACCTTTTTTGAATCCATCATCAAATATTATAGTATAGACATGTTTTATTAGTGTGCGATACATAATGTGCTTAAAAATTCTTGCCGCTTATATGTTTACCGCCATTATTGGCCACATTTTTCTATCCGGTTATTCAATTTGTATAACAACACGTTTCTTTTGTCCTCTGTCAGCATCTGTACAAATTTGGCAACTGATGATTCAACTGCAATCGAGGACATATGGGATTTCAGTTGTGTCCCCTCCATGCAGCTGTCCTGTAGCTGAAGCTGGGCAAACACAAGGGTTGCGCTGGAACCCAATCGGGGTCGAAGCGACATCGTCTTCATTCCCATTGGTCCGTTCCGCCTGAGCAGCGGATAAGAGCTGTTGCTCTAGTTGTCTCGCTCTCACTTTATCCGCGTGCAAAATGAAAGAAACTCAACAGTTGCCCCCATATTAAAGTCTTTGGCATTATTTTTTTTTTAACTTGAGAGCTTTGCATAAATTTGCATTACAATAAGCCAAGGTCACTTGTTAATTCATTCACATTGTAAATACTGTAATAAATAAATGGCTTAATGCCATCAGATATGTAAGTCGGGTACATATAAAAAGGTAAATACATAATTAAATGAATATAATTTCCTTTCACTTTTTGCGTATTAAGCCTCGTAGTTGTCAAACGTTGAGCTGCAAAGGGTGAAATTTCAGGGCAAGAAAATAATTCGATAAACAACCATTTTGCAATTTGCGATAAGATAACGTTACTTATTTATACATTTTGCCCTGACATAAAGCTTTAATGTGCACGCACATATCTAATTTATTCAATATGAACTAATTTAGTATGTGTCTATTTTTATAGCAAAACTTTAACCGAAGCGTACAAGAGCATATCTAAATATACCCAACTTTTATCCTCACTAACTGACCTATTGACTGATTGAATTTTATGCTCGATTTATTTGATCGGTTTTTTCTAAATTCGGTTTTAGATAATTCCACCGGAAACTATGGAACTGTTGTATAAAACTTTAATTTAAGTATGGAAATTCAATAAAGCCGCTTTTCGCCCATTTCGAAAATCCACCCCTTATAAGAAATATGGCGGTCAAAGTAGATTTGAACAAATTATCAAGGCAAAAAGTTACGTTTAAAATTAAATGTTTAAACTTAGCTAAGGCAAGTTCTATTTATGCACCCTCAGCATGTTATTTTTTTTCAATTATGTAGGAAAATAAACATAACGTATTTATAAATATCGCCCTACAATGCGATTCTAATGAATTTGAGTAAGCCCCACAGATGTTCATGATTATGTTTTATATAAAAAAGTTGTTCTGGCAATCTTATTACCTTTATTTCTGCTCATACTTTGATTCTCATATACATAGCTCTGTAGCTCTCTCGCCTTTTAATTTCATCCCTCCTTCTCCTGCTCTAATTCTACTTTCCTTTGTTTAATAAGTGATATTATATAAAGGAAATATACATATATAGCAATTGAGTATAGTACTTACATAAGTTTAAAAATGCACCAGTTAATTAATAATAAGTCATGTGGGATTAAATCTATCAATCAATAAGAAGATCCGCGTCTATTTGTACATAGAGAAGAGACACTTTTGCTGCACTTTAAAACGATTTACTTGTAATGAATTTATGCTCCAATTATGAGTTTTGACCAATAATAAGCTTAAAATCGTATTAATTAAAACAATGAGGACGTCTGGTCGAATTGTAATTACATATTCAATTAGAGGAGGCTCGGTTGAAGCCCAGTTAACATTTTGGCGACAGGCTCCGTCGGCGCCGGCGTCGTCTTCGGCGTCTGTCAATGCAACAGGCAGCCGGGTACAGTAAAGCCCGATAAGTGCGTACAATTAATTAATCATTACAGAATTGAAAACAAAACAGAAAAAAGCCAAAAGCTGCACAAAAAATGGCACAAATATCGATTTACCCAAAAATATAAAAGAAAACTACAAAATACCGCCAATGCGACAGACACAGACTCGGACTCGGACTCGGACTCGGACTCGCACTCGGCGCTGTGACAGTCGGCGCCAGGCAATCCATCAATTTATGCAGCGCCAATTACGCCTGTTACTGTTACTCGTCACGTCTCCAACCCGGTCGGATACGGGCAGCTGCCACTGGAAGTTAGAAAAACTTTCAAAGTCGCTTTGTAACGTGCTGTCAGCCACATGGCTGACGCCCCACGCCCTACCCCGCATACACTGGCGTCAAGGGTTTGGTCATTTTTTTTGGGAACGATTGTAATGAGCTTAGTCGAAATATCAGTCAATTGTCGCCTGACCAATGACGCCTTCTAAAGTACTTGTCAAATCTGTGTCATACTTCCGACGGCGTCAAAAGCATTTGTAGACTTCAATTATGTGACTTACATGTGACCAGTGTTCTCCCCACCCCCTTCCCAATATGATAATTTACTTACTAATTAGTATAAGTTCTATTACTATAACAGTTAAGGTAGGTACAAGGATGAAGGCAATTTATGAAATTCGTGAAAAGGATGTTGTATACTCGCATTAATCTAAGCTTTTTACATATACTTGCTTAATCGTCAATGCAAAATATTGCTTCTCTCAAACTTAAATTTAAAATAATATCAAAAAAATTAAATTATTAGCAGTCCCATAATCCTTGGAAATCTTGCTATATTTATGCAACCAGTAAAGTAGGAATATATGTCTTACCCGAACATCATTCTATTAATAATAACTATAACGTTAATCATAATAATATTAATAAAAATTATTATGTAATAATATAAATAATAATCATTATTATTATTATTATTCAATTACTTGTATTAATATTATATAAATATAGAGGCCCTAAAACTTGCTGCTAATATATCTTTCTTGTGTTTCGTTTGTTAATTTTTTATTTTTTCGTGAAGGACTCCCTTTTAAAAGGACTTATACCCATAGAAAAATCCATTAGAACCACTGACAGCATATCAACTGACTTGACTTCCTATCTAGAGAAGTATTCTAAGAAACTCCATAATTTGTTGTCCACATCCACTGTAGCGCTAAAAAATCGTGCCAATTTCGTTATATGCTATCTTTATATATTGTGTGTAAAATATCTACATCCAGCATTAGAGACATTTTCTCTGCGTTTAACTTTCCCTATCACACACATTTCCTTCTATAAAAAATTTATATTTTAGCAAGCTCAACGCAGTTTTTTAAATAAATGTTTAATTTGCGCTTTCATGAAGCATATACTTATTAAAGTAAATTTATTGTTTGTTTATAGACCCCAGAAATCAGACCATACCTAATTAAATATTGCATTCAAAATTCGATTGTAAGCGAATTGGAGTTTATATTGCTGGGTAGCTGGGCTTAGAGTGCATTCCTAAATATGCTACAACATATACATATATATATACCTATATATATATATATATATATATATATATATAAATCAATATCTAGATACCTTTATATTCCTTGTAAGACCCAATTTCCTCAACTGCAGATAACATAATACACTCATACCCGGGTGCAAGTGTATAGGTGGAACATGGCCACTTGCCATGTGGGACCACTGAATGTGGAACTCCACGTACGCTTGGAAGCTGAATATAAAAACACACACATCCTGTTACTATTAATTGCTGCTGTCCGAAAATATAACAAATCACCTTGGAGCGCTGGGCACAGACCCAAAAGGACGAGACTGTGAAGCAGCCCAAAGTAAGTTGTTGGCAACGGGAATGGGAATGGGAATGGGAAGTGGATTGCGTTTGGGATTGGGATGTGGGTTGGGCCACGGCCACAGCAAACCACCAACTATGAGTACACGACAAAAACTTGTGAAAATGTCAATCAACTTGTACAAAAACCAAGAGAAAAAGCGACAACAACAACAGGAAACACAAAAGTTTTCCAAACAGACAGTCAGACAGACAGACAGACAGAAGAAACAGACAGGCAGCCAAAGATGATGCATTGTGCATGAAAGGTGCAATGCCGGTTTTTGGGCATAAAGATATCTTGAATATTGTATCTCTATCTGGGCAGTGTGACAGACTCGTAGGGGGCGCCTACGAATTGCATCCCACTGAGTCAGAGTCAGAGTCAGAGACGAGACGAGACGAGACAAGAAGGCGATTTAAATTCCACAGCAGCCATAGATGGGCCTGTCATATGTGGATATGATGATGACGATTGACAGCTGCATCCCCTGCCGGCACATCCCAGTCGAGCTTCGTTGACCAATTTTGGCCACTACCTGGACTGTCAATTCATTTGGGAGTTTTGGCTGCGTGTAGGTGCGAAAACACAAATAACAAAACGTGCCAAAAGTATCAAAAAGAAAAATGTATTCATATGTGTTTGCTATATGTGTGTGCCTGTGCCTGTGTGTGCGTGTGTGGCTTCCAGTTAAATAAGACATGAACATGGGCGTAACTCTAATATCAGCATTTGCCCTGGGACCGGCAAAAACTAAATGAAAACAGCAACTGCCAAAACCGGTAATGACTAACCCCCGTGCCGGTGCCGGGAGTTCACTGATAAGAGCTCTTGTGGCCGACACTGAACGGTGGCGCGAGCGAGATGCCACTATGCTCGCCAGCCGAGGCGCAGGCCTAGCCCAGTAGGCGCAAGCGAGATGACGGCTATTGCCGGTTCGGGGCGTGGCCTGCAGGCATGCCGCTCGTCGCTGTGTGTGTTGCTGGGTTGGCTGCCCGGCCAGCCAGCAATCAGTCACGACTTGGTTAGCGCGCATGCAGCACGAAGTTCATGAACCGTCGCGTAGTAAATAAAAAAGAGACCGTCGGAACTGTAACTGAAACTGTTATGGCGCGTTTCTTGTAACTGTTTATGACAGTGTGCCAAAATGTATTGAAAATCAAATGAAAGCCGCGTGTTTATAATCAATTATTTAAATATTTAAACGTGCCTCTGTTTCGACAAGCTGTTGGCTCACCCAAAAAATTTGTATTTGCAAAAAGTTAGTTTGTGTTAAAAACAAAACAAATATTTAAATTGCCCAAAGCAACCATTTTGGGAATTACCACATATATATTGCCTAAAATAATGACTATTTTTGAAGCTATAAAATCAATTTCATATTTTTGCAACAGTTTTTCAGTATTCCATATTCAATATAATGCCCTATATAAGCTGATGTTTAAAAAGAATGCTTTCCCTTTTCGTTTACATTCATAATCAAAACTAGCCCAATATCTTAAACTTATATATAGCTTTATGGGTTTATCCTTTTGAGCTGGAATTCAGTTTAAAAAAAAATAAATAAAAATTTAAGTAATATTTTTCTTAACATAATGAACTCTTTTGAACCACTCGATGGATAAAATAGAACTCTTAAATGGTCTTATACTTTTAGGCAATATCAAATTAAACAGCATTTAACCTTAGACACAAATTTAGGCAATTTCCCAAGTGGTTTTAGACAATAAAATTCTTTGAGTGCAGTTTTGGCATACAATATGATGGACGTTAGCAGCATGTACGGCAACCATCCTCATCATCATCCTCATGCCACGGCCACTGCCTATGATGGCTATGGCAGCAACTACTTTCCCTCCCCGACGCACCACCACCAGCAGCAGCAACAGCAGCAGCAACAACAGCAGCAGCAACTGCATCAGCAACAGCAACTACAGCAGCAAGTGCAACAGCACCAGCAACTGGCCTACAGTGGCTACGACAGCAACTCGCCCAACTACTATCAGCAGCAGCAACAGCTAACGCCACCGCCAGCACAGCACCAGCTGCAGCATCCACTTGCGCAGCAGCAGCAACAGCAGCAGCAGCAGCAGCAACTATATCCGCATTCGCATCTGTTCAGTCCCAGCGCTGCGGAGTATGGCATAACCACCACGGCGGCGGTAGCGGCACCCAACAGCACTCCATTGCATCCCACTAGCCACTCGCCCGCCGACTCCTACTATGAGAGCGACTCAGTACACTCCTACTATGCCACAGCCGCTGTGGCAACGGTGCCGCCACCTGCAAACAATTCACCGGTAACCGCGGCCAATGCGACGCAGCAGCAACAGCAGCAGCAGCAGGCATTGGATGCGCATGCGCCCATCATTAGCTCCGAGAATGGCATGATGTACACAAATCTGGACTGCCTATACTCGCCCAGTGTGGCACAGCAGGCGCAGACTCAGCCGCATGGCTATGGCGGTCAAATGGAGGAGAAATATGCAGCGGTCCTGCATGCAGGCTACGCGGCACCGCCGCCTGGCATGCTGCTGGAGGATCCGGATTCCATGATGCAACTGGCTGCCGGACAGCAACAGTCGCCGCCGCAGATGTGGCATCATCATCAGCATATGAGCGGTGGCTATCCGCTAGATGCGGGCATTGCCATGGACTATCCACACGCCCACTTGCATCACAGTCTCAGTCATGGCCATCTGGCCAGTTTGACTACCAGCGCGCAGCAGGCACAACAGCAACAGCAACAACAACAGCAGCAGCAACAGCAGCAACAGGCAAACAGCTCACAGGCTCAGGTTGTGCCACAGCATTCGATATCACCAAACGGCTCGACCAACTGCATGACCATGGCCCGGAATCATCGCAGCGGTGGCGTCACATCGCCTGGTAGCTCCACCTCGTCATCAACAACATCTGCGTCTGCAGCCAACTCCACGCACCAAGCGAGCTCACAATCAAAATCGCCAAATCACGCGGCCAACATTCCAACTTACAAGTGGATGCAGCTCAAACGGAATGTTCCCAAGCCACAAGGTAAGTTTTGCCCCAAGCAAATGTTATGTTTACCTAATTAAGGTACTCCCTTCTCTACATACATATATATTCTATCTTAATACATGCCTGCAATTATGGTAACGTAATTGGTTTTAACTAATGCTAATGTCGGGAAGAGAGGGAATTGCCTAAGCAATTACATACGATTCCATACTATTCCTTCATTAAAAATCTATTTATATATTGGTACAAACATAAAATTTTATAATCGGACCTCGTCGCTTGGATTTTTAAATATTGAACAAAGGTCTGATGATTACAACAATGGCAAAGACTTTGGGGCATGAGAGCTTCAAGGGTTCGGAACAGGTCTGCAGGGCAGATCCAGAGGGTGGAAGCATTTTAAACGGCGGGTGTGGGAACTGTTGTCTACATTTTTGTTGTTGTTAAGACTTGAAAAATCTAAGCCAAATGATTATATTTTATTTCATGGTTAATATTTATTAGCGTGAGGCTAAAACTATCTTGCTCTAAGGCTGTGATCACAGAAAATCCAGAATGCTCAAGACAATTAATTCGCCATTTTAATTTAAATAAGCAGCTGAGATATATATTAAGTCTGCGTCAATCAGCACACCTTTAAATTAATTACGTAATCGCTCTAATAGATATTTTTTTGGCAAAATCACAACAACAGATTCCGCCAATAAGGGCCAATATATTGTACATTCTGTGCGATTATCAAGGATGAACACATAAGCCTTTCAACTAGACCTTTCATCATTTTGGCACCTTATTCGAATCGCTTTAACATGGGTAGTTAAGCAACTATTAAATAGTTTTAATAATTGCCATTTCAGCTTCCACCAAAACCCATTTACTAATGTCAATTTAAACGCTGCCATCAATAGATCACAGCTAACAAAATGAATATATTAAACCAGTTAAACAAGATGTGCCTAATTAGGTGTTTAAGATATTACATACCACAACAACAAAAAAAAAACGCAAAAGGGTAAAACCAAAACAAAATGAAATACAATTTTTAAATCAAAAAAACGATGACTTTCAAAACTGATTGACAGTCCAGATATACGCGAAAGAACCAAGTGCGTCAGACGTCCCACCGAGGGCATGTCACCTAAAAATAAGAACGTCTCTTCAAATGCCAAAGATTTAGCCTGCCGGTCTCTCATAATTTTCGCTGTTTCAGACGCAATCCCTCTTCCCCCCCCCCCCTGTCCCTTACCTTCCACTTTGGCATATTTCTTGCATATTTCAGATAATTTTGTCAATGCTGTGCAGTCAGTCAGGTTGTCACTTGTCACGGCGCTGAGAAGTTTTGTATCTTGAAATTAGCCAACTAAGAAAAATACTCAACGGATAATAAACTGAAATTCATGATAAACTGCGCGTTCAGTAATATGTGGAACCTGTGTATATGAAATATAAAATGAATAATTAATATGTTCGTAATTGGACTTTGATCGTTGTAAGTTGTCGATAAATATTTTAAAGCTTAAGAGCGCTTATGGAAATCTTTTTGCTGGATATCGGAGAGCTCAAAACGATTACATTTTTCTTCATTTAAAAATTTGTCTGATATTTATCTTACCATGGATATTTGATTTATTCATCTCAATCAATGTATAACAAATTTATTTTTATGAAAAATATTAAAAGTGGATTGTGTCTTCGAGTTTTCATTAATTATTAAAGTCAGAAGCTTGCGAAATAATATACGTTCTTTTTCCATTATTCGTAATAATTTCAAAATTTTTAGAATACAAAACAAACCAATTGTTAGGAACATTTTTTTACAATCCTTTGCGGTCTATAAAAAAAATATCGTTTTCAGCAACAATAATTGTAATATATTTTCTATAAGCTAAATATTTGCATGTGAGATATATGCACCTGATCATCTATTTCGATAAGATATTCTCATAAAACAGCTTTAATCTTATAAGCTTTTTTAGTTTTGTAAAATATCAAATTATATTGACTACTATTTTGATCTGCCTCTAATGAAATTGATTGATTTGTATCGCATTCTTACTGAATGCGTGCTCTGAAGCTTCTCTGAACCTGTTGGGCGAATCGATGTAACAGGCGCATTTGACTTCCAGACCTCAAAACTAGTTAAGGCACTTTACCTGTTGCGACAGCAGCCCGAGTTCGATCAGATATCAGCCAGAGCGCTCCTACCACTTACAGCTGGAACGTAATCCCCTTGCTACACCAATAATCATACAAATATTTGCTTATTAATGCTGAAAAGTGTCATTTACATGCATCGTTTTCAATTAAACGACGCCAGAGATCCCCACGCGCCGCACCCAAAAGCTGGGAGCTGCGATGACAATGACGTGTGCAAGTGGAGGCCAGCCCCATGTCCGAGCCCAAATCCGTATGGGGCGCTTAAACGTCGCGCGTCTCGAGCAAGTCAAACAAACAATTGAAGCATGCAAGAGCAAGGGGAAAAGAAAAGAAAAGAAAATGAAAAGAAAATGAAAAATCATAATAACATAAAATAAGTATAAAAGAAATGCAGCACGGAATGAAGCTCAAGAATGAAGCCAAGCTACTCACATGGCAGTTGTCGCTGCGACTGTGGCTGAGGCTGTTGCTGTTGCTGGATGCCGATCTGGAAGTCAAGTTGGCTGTCAGAAAAAATGATTATTTAAATAAAGAGTTCTTGTTTGCGACCCGCTGCAACCGAACTGTCACTGAGTCCAACCTCAAGAGCTGGACAAGAGACGCAGACGAAGAGCAGGTCTCGTTCCCGATCGCAGACTTGATCGCCGTCTTGGTCTCGATCTCAGTCTCTGGCTCGGTCTCTGGCTGTGCGCGCGCATGCTTGCCTCAGTCCATCTGTCATGTCATCCATTTTCAGCCAGAGAAACAGCATAATCAGCAATCATGGTTATAAATGGTAGCATTCGACATATTGGCATTCACGCACAGCAGAAGCTTGCCAGCAAAATGCGTATTTCGAAATGCCTACATACACTCGCACTCGCACTCGCACTCGCATTCACATTCACATTCACATTTGCATTCATATTCATTGCATTCAATTCAATGATCTTTAATGTGTTAATCAGTATTTTTCAATAACCAGACCATATCACAAATACTGGAGCGGGTAAAAGTGGGTGCGCGGGAATATTGACTGCTATAAAATGGAATAGCTTTCCTATGCTACCTGCAGATCAATTCACTATACACTAGATTAATTGCATTTTTGCAAGGGATTTGCCACTGACAATTTGGCCAGGAATTTGTCAATAGACTGCAAACTTCATATAGACAGAGTATATATATATAGACTGAGTAAACAGCGGAATGCAACGAGTAGCTACTCACTCCCCAAGTTTTTAAAATATTAACTAAAAAGAATATTTTATATTGAAATAATACAAGTTGACTTTACTTTCCACATGTATATATACATTTAAGCTCTTTGACTTTCCTTTAGTTTTTTTCTGTTCTACTATTTATGGCAAATCAAATGGATCAGATGAAAAAGAAAAAGTAAAAAAATATTCAAAATATGAATTTAATATTTAACTAAGAAGCAATTTAATGCAATATAGTGAGGAAAAGAAACTACAGGGTGTGTTTTTTGTGTGATGTCTATGTTTTAGCCAAGTAATTGATTTCTTACTAGTATTATTTGTAAAAACGAATATGCTGTCTTTGAACCATTTAAAAGCTAATCACAAACAAATTTTTAAATATTTTTTAAATGGGTCAAGTTCATTTAGGGGAAATTATTATTATCTATCATATGCATAAAGCCAGCTTTAAAGTAATTGTAAAACATATGCAATTTTGTATAAAAGTTATCTGGGCTTTATCTTTAGCAACTATGCTCCGCCCCAGAGCCAGCGCTCATTGATTGGGAGTTTTCTCACCCGTTTTATGAGTACACTTATCTCATACTCGTATAGCCCTAAATCATGCTCCACACGATGTGAGTATTTGTTAACGTTTATTGGTCTTTTTATGGGCGCACATAATTGAAAACTGTCCACCGTCTTGCGGCATAACAATTTAATTACTATCCGTAGTTAAATAGTTGTGCCTCGTTTGCAGTTCGGGCTCGTGTTTTATTGTTTTTTAAACGATCTACCACTTTGTCGCGGCATTTCCCCCCGTTGGGTGTTGGGGGCGGGGCAATACTCGAGTAACACGCAAACTATGCCATATGAAAATATGAAATATGAATAGAGCTCACCAAAGTGAACGAAAACGAAACCTAACACAAGAATTAACATAACTGTCGGTCCGACCTGTAACTAGCTGAGTTAAAAACTTGGGCCAAAGTTCGACAAGGTGTTGCTGGGCACGGGGGTAGCTGGCGAGGGCATACGGAGGAGTGGTTCGGCCCTTGCAGCTCGCTGTGGCGTATTCAACATTTATTTGATGTGATGTTTTGATATTTCTTGACACCAACACGCGACGGCGACGCAGCGCCGAATGTGCCACAGTGAAATGAATTAATTACGTGCATTTCAAAACAAAACACAAAAATGGAAGAAAAAATTACAGAAAACAAAAACCCACAAAAAAAACGGCAGACTATTTAAACGAAATGATATTGTGGATAGAAAAGTGGCCACCAGGAATTTGAGATAAGATCAAACGCTTGGCCAAACCAAGCCGAACCGAACCGAAAGCCGTACCGAGTCCAGACAGCGGCCCGCCCGCCTGTCTGTCACCGTACGTCACAATGGCTAGTTGGATTGGCCTCGGTCTTGGCCCTCAGACCCAGGGAGCCACCAAAAAACACAAATAAAAAATACATATCCAAAAAAAAAATATGTGCGGCATGTGTCGTGACAAATTTTGTTCGCTCGCGCGCGTTGAGCTAACATTTTTGAAAGCGTGTTATTAAATTCCCTTCCAACGGGGTAAAGGGTCAGCACGGGGCTGTGCCATCAACTTATTCGGAGTAGCAACCGCGGCTTTTCCTTTTCCTTCAGATTGGAATCGATTTGTAAACTGATAAACGCCACAGTACTTACATTAATTACCACTTAAGAGTGTGGTGCTATCAGTGCCCAGAAAAGAATCCGAATCCGCATACAAACTCTTTTTCCCGGTCGCTCTCTTTCTCTCTCTTTCTCTCTCTCTCTCTCTCTCTCTCTCTCTCTCTCTGGGTCTCTTTCTGGACTGGCCTGCAACACTTACACACCTCAAATGTCAGTTCTCATAAAAGTTTTTGAGATCAGGCATGACATGAGAAGCGCATTAGCGGCCTTTCATGACAGCCAGAGACATGCCCAGCCACAGAAATCCGCAACGGGGCTGCGCCCTTGAAGGCAGTCAGTATCTCCATGCTGGTGCCCAGTTCCTGTTCCAATTCCATTCCCCATATTATAAGCCAAACATTGCCTGCATTAAAGGATACTCGAGGGTGCGTTCGTCTTGTTATGTAATATTACCCAAAAAAATAAAAGAGAAAAGAATGAGAATAATAATATTGTCATCCAGTGGCCTGTCGCCAGTTGATTTTTCCGCTGGCTGTTTGCCTTTTTGGACATTTCGTGCAAACAGTGCGCCAAGCGAGGAGGATATCTTATCTTTTGTTTGCATTCGCATAAGGTTCTCCTAGCCGATGGCACAGTCTGGCCGTGGCGTCTGCCCGGCTGCCTTTAATACTTTTCAAGTGTATAATTTACTAAATTATATAAGTATCCAGTTACGTGCCAGGCGCACATAAACACACAAGCACAACATATAGTTGACCCGATAAAAACGCTTCAATATCTGCTTAACAAAGTTGCACACAATCATGACATAGATATATATTTTGCTCGTATGTATGTGTATCGATCAATGGTCACTGATAAAAAGCGTACACAACTAATTAATTTATATATACATATTTATCAAGCGAATAGTTTAGTTGTTTGCATTGACATTGGCGTAGAAATTTTAATTTTAAATTGTTATTGCAACTTTTCTATCAACTGTGCAACTCTGAACCCAATGTGACACTAGAAAGTAGTCATCAAGCAACCTGAAAACCTTAAATTTTAAATAGGTTTAACTATTTGCAGACTGGAATCCTATTAAAAAACAAAATATAATCCCAAAAATATTTTTTAAAGCATTTCCAACACCTGTGTTCTATGTTTATAAAGCACATGTTTGCTTGTCCTCAAAAAATTAAAAGTTAAAAAAGAGATACATTTAGTTTACTTAGAATTGATGTGCACTTATTTTTAACGCAAATAGTAAATACTTTTGGAATATCCCATTATGTTTTTTCATAATTTTCCAAAACAAGTAAGTTGGATGAAATACTTTTCTCTAAAAAGTACTGAGGTATTTACCTCAAACTGTATTCCCTAAGCAGGCAATTAACACTCAATACAGTTGAAATTATCATAATACAAAATCGGAACTCTCTTCTGATAGGAAGAAGGGTGTGGGGGGTCTGTAAAAACGTGAAATTCCTTTGAACCTGCGCCCATGCATCATTTGTACTGCCACTGGGCTTTGTTATTTTATATCTTGTCGGCATAAATGACCAAATGGCATTTCGATGTAACGCCGAGACAAAATATAAAAATAAAAAAATAATTACAAATCAAACGAAAATAACAACAAAATACATTTCGCTGCTTAAATGAATGAATCATTTGACGAAACAAACAGTAGTCGGCTAACAATTTAAGCTGCTCACATTACGATTATGCCCGGCTATAGACAATAGACAACTGGTTCGGCAATACTACGGACTTGTAGATAGTGCAAGCAGAACAATACCCGGTTACATTTGCTCTCCTAATGTTGCGGTGCTCTTTGAAACAAGTTTTTTTTTTTTTTTTTACTCCGGCTCTCCAAAGCACACGCGTTTAGCCAATGATCTGCAAATCAAAGGGGCCGCAACGCCCCATTGGACATGTCTCCTCTGAGCCCAGAGCTCTACAATTGTCTCTCGCTAGGCGCGCCAACATGTGAAGGTGATTTCATGCCCGGGCACTACGAAATTCCCAACCGCATTCATTGGGCATGGGCCATTCGAGAGCGGTGCGTGTTCGGAGGCAAACGGTTTCAGCAGATAATAGTTAAACGAAAGCTGTCAATTTGAAGTTTCTTTGTTTGGATTTTATCATTGTTTAGCTATTTTTGTTATTTTTTATACCCTGTGCCCGCTGAAAATAGGTAAAAGAGGGTGTTATATATGTAACAGTCGGAAGCAGGCTTCTCTGACGCTATTAAGTTCTACAAAGGAATATATCTAGGGATTTGAAGTTTGGAATACGAAAAGAAAAGTCTTATGTATGTAACAGGGGGAAGGAGGCTTTTCTTAATAATCCAAGGAAGGATAAAGGAGCTTGAAATTTGAAGTTCCTAAAATTCAAGAGAGGAGTCACGTATTTAACAGGCGGAAGGGGGCTTCTCGGAGAGTGTAATTATCTAGGAGGGAATATAAGTGCTAAATATTTGAAATTTGGAACGTAGCTATCGCATCGATATCTCGCCTCGATTCCAGAAAATTGATAAAAGAATCGATTTGCAGATTAGGTTAAATTAGCATGTCACGATCTTAAATTGGAATCTACGCTCTTACATCAGAGCCGCTGGGTAGTGGGCATTTGCTGGTCGGGCAATGCTGACTAGAGCACTCTCATTTGTTTTCTCTGTATCAATTGTGAAATGGCGATATCTAACGCATTAAAGTAGTGTCACCGTGATACGCACGTACCCGAGCCGCAGTACCAGTTCCCTCCGGTCCGATAACAACAATGGACACCGCTTGACGCCGCAGGGCTTTAAAGTGGACACTCTAGTGGCCTCTGGTATTAGGGCTGTACGCTTGAACTTCAGCTGGCGTTGCGACACGCGCTGCTAGATTCATTTGGATGTAGCTAATTGATGGATGTATCTGCAGGTGCTATACAATGTTGGCCTAGCTGATTTAAAGTATTATCTGTATGACACTTTATTGGCTTAGTTAGACGTGCAAGTTTTAAATTTTTTAAAAGATCGATCTGGGTTCATTGCTTCTATAATTTCCACTTTAAAGTGGATAGTACTTGGCTTTAATACTGAGATTAAGCAATCGTATACAACATTTTTGAACCAGATTGTATGCTATAAAAAATGTAGAGAACAAATGTTTTTGTTATCTTGTAGAGCTTCAAAGAATTAAAAGTATTGAACTTTTTTGCATACATTTTTAAATTAATTAAATCAAATTGTGTTACGGATTTTTCATCTTACAATGTACTTTTATAAGTTTTTACAAGTTTATTGTTCTACGGAAAAACACTCTGAAAAAAACAAACATTTCAAATATATTGATATGTTAAAATGAGAATATATTCACTAGTTAAATAAATGTAGAGCTCTATGCTAAAGACAAAGGATATCATTACGATAAACTTCTTTGCTCCCTTATGATAACAAACGAATTTGTTAACTAGATAATATAGAAATTATCCCAGAGATTCTTCGCGGCTGTCCTGAACTTATCAGTAAAGATCTAATTAAATAAGGACAAATATATTTAAGCTCTTTTAGCGCACCTTCCTTGATCCTATCCCGGTTTACATAACCAAACTCTAAACTCTAACTTAAATAAAACAATTACAGATTTAATTGTAGAAATATATTTCAATAAAAACGCTTATAATTGGAATACCCCTACTTATCTAGGCACGTATATTGTGACGTTTGCTTCCAGAGGAAATTTTCCAACCTTAGACATTCAGTCGCCAAACAGGACCGGATAATAATATACTTATATTTCAGGTAGCATAGTTGCTAACCTGATAATGCCAAAATGTTTTAGATTAGACTTGTGTATTTATTTTTATAAAATTCACTAGAAAGCTACTTCCAATTGCTAAAATAAGAACTGACTAAGTTAACAGACAGTAGTGAAAACTTCGGAGTTGGGTGAGTGTGCGTGTGTTTGTGTTTGTGTGTGTTTGAGGCACAGCTGCTTGGTATGGCTGTGTGTGTGCGTGTGAGTGAGTGTTGTGTTAATTCAATTCAATGGCAGAAAAAAAGTAAAATCTTAATTCGAATAATACATTCTGACAACATGACGGATCACCAACGAAAATGCAGAGCCACACACACACACACACACACACACGCACACGCACAAACACACCAAATGGCATAGTAGATGTCCATAGTTTCCCTTTTGTTATTTTGTATGTACTTAGATGTACCTAAATCTCTCTGTGTGTGCGTGTGTGTATATAGGTGCGTATGTGTGTATGAAATTCTCATTTGACACAGCCAGAGTTCTATAGAAATAAGGGTGCTCGATAAAAGCCAAGAAAAAATGGCTGCCAGTGCCAAATGTGGGTTGACAAGTATATAGTTGGTATGTGCGTGCGTGTGTGTGTGTGTGTGTGTGTGTATGTGCGTGCCAATGGCTGACAGTCAACACTTTCAGTGCTCCAAATTGAAATCCACTTGACACGCTCCACCCGCGCGCGCGCCTCTTTGTTTGCGCCTGCTGCCAGCGTCTTTGACGATTTAATTCAATTAATGCCGCATTCGTGTAAGCTTTTGGCATACGACGAAAATTGATGCACACGCACATATAGACATATATTTATGTATAATATGTATATATGTATATATATATAGTCTATAGCATGTCTATAAGTATTTGCAAATTAAAATGTCAACAAAACAAATTTGAAAACATTTGAGACTCAAGTGCCGCCGACAACGTTGAAGACGCATAGGACACTGTTCCAGACGCTGTTCGTCCTTTGGCAATTTTGGTGCTGGGCTTTAAAATTTTCGACAATGATGCTAATGTCATCATCAATCTTCGTGCGAAAATTCAGCAAGGCAGAAACACACACACACGGAAAGAGAGAGGGCGAGTGGGCAGACGGAACAGCCCGTCTAAAACTGTCGCCTTCGATATTGGCCAATGTGCTAATGCTCTGGCATAGGCCGACATTCTTTTTTTGGTTTTCCTGCTCAACATTTTTCATTAGACAAATTAACAAATTTAGCTGACTTTGTAGCTGCTTGTGTAGCGGGGTTGCCTGTTGGCTGTTGGCTGTTGTCTGTTGCCGCCGACAAGTGGCATTAGCTCTGCTTGGCAGCTTGACTTGTTTACATGAGATAATTTCAATATAATAAATCATTTTGCCTTGTGTACCAGCGCACATTTTCTCAAAAATATCGAATCAAGCAAATGCAGCGCCATTTTAGAATTAGAACAACATACTATTTGTCGGCCTTGGATTTGGACTGTCAGCCCGAAAGAGTTACGAGCTTACCATTTGCCATATACCTTGGCTCAAAGTCCTCATTTCTTG
The DNA here is from genome assembly GCF_030788295.1 of Drosophila virilis. Taxonomy (NCBI): domain Eukaryota; kingdom Metazoa; phylum Arthropoda; class Insecta; order Diptera; family Drosophilidae; genus Drosophila; species Drosophila virilis. The sequence goes on along the minus strand of NC_091544.1, from coordinate 17,180,073 downwards.
TTGTGGTTGTTGTTATTGTTGACTCACCAAAACGTCACAATTAAAATTGTCTTTTCGACTGTTGAACAAGTTGTTAAGTTGAGTTCCAGATATGCCTTATAGAGATACAGGACTTTTGCCATGAATCACGCTCAATTTCAACATGATTCATATTTAACAATTATAATTATTATTATGTATTAATGTGGTGGTCTATACCGATCGTAAGTAGTTATTAGTTCCGTGTAAAAGTTATTATTTATAAATATTTAATATTTAAAATGTCGTTTACTCTATCAAATTTTCTTTACTGAAAATAATAATTATGGCCTTCGGGTAAATCAATGATATATTCCTACATATTGAATAATGCGCTTTAAATATGGATTGAAGCTATAACAAACATTTAACGAGTTTTGAGTACTATCTAGAATATATTTGAAAATCCTTTTGCAACACAGAAGCTCCAACATCTGAAGATAATCACATCGCAATTTATGCGTAAGTGTAGTTTCAGCTCCTTTAAATTTAATTCAAATCGTTTTGGTGATTACATATGTCAATCTTTACAATGTAATTAAGTTTTATTTATTCGTAAACCAAGTTCCAAGCAATATTTAGTACATATTAGACTTATTTTTTTGCTTGATTTAGGATGTTTTATATCAAGCTTGATGTTTTCTAAACGATGCTAACAAAAATCAAGTAATTTTTCCATTAGGAATCAGTATCATAAGAAGAAGGGTTGTTCGATTTTTGTTAGTACTTAAAATATTGTCACCAATCTGGGGCTCTTTACTCAAATTGAAGGATAGCTAGAAATGGGCCCGAAAATCAGACGGCCTTCTGGTAATTGAAATGATGAGCAAATATTGTTCGATTGAACTCGACCTAACACACACACGTTCTATCTATTGTGACCGATATAAACGCACATTTCAATTTGTTGGCAGTCCACACACACACACACACACACACACGTGCGACTTCTTATCAAGGTAAACCAAATAATGTCCAAATTCTCAGCTACTGGAATTCGATTTTCGATTCTGGTAATCTAGGGAAACAGTAGCCAAAATATTGCTATTAACGCTTCTATAAGGTAAATAGGTGCGTATCTATAGATTCGTGTAAATATTTAAATTTTGTAAAGAAAATCTGGCACACACGGGAAAGACAAACATGAACAAACGGAGATGTTCGATAAAAAAAAATGTCGAAACTTCTTCCGGCGCGACAGACAACAGATATTTAATGGGGCGCCATTTGGTATATGTTTAAAGTGAGTTTATGTTTGAGTTTCGGAATTTTTTCACTCAAATCAAACTTAAACCCTTTGTTGAACAATTTTCACGTTTGTCCATAATGTTACAGATCGTGACTAATAAGCCACGGGGTGTCCCCGCAGCCAAACAACTTTCAATTAATATGAAAACTTTTCTGGTATATGTACATATATGTTAATGCCTATATGAAGGTACATACAATGCAGGTAAATTTTGTGCATTTCATGTTCAAAACAAAAAAAAAAAAGAACCGAAACTGCAGCATTGCATGACATGTGAAAAGTTCAAGTTGACAGGCGGCCAATAAAACTGACAGCATAAATGGATTTTGGATTAGTGAGTTTTGTGAGTTTTAGTCAAGTCAGCGAACGCATTGAAATGACCAAAATTACCAAAATGAGAGAAAGCATTTTCCAGCCAAATATGTTACACACCCCCGCACTCAAATGGTTCACAGTTTACCAAAGGGTTAAATAGGGGGTAGATAAGTCAATTAGTCCTGCGAGCTATGAGAATTTCTATACCCTTTTTAGAGCTATTTCCAAATTTTCATTAAATGTATAAGGCCTGATGCTAGTACTACATGATATCATTATATAAGCAAAGATTACCATCTCCTACCAATTCTATTTCCTCTAAACACAGCATTTGCATATCACACTTTACAGGGAAATAATAATATTAATGACAATATATATATATATTTTATTAACACTGTAAGCGTATTTAGCCTGCGGCACACTCAAGCACACAAATTCCCTGCGTTGTTGGGATTTAGTTTAATATATTTGACTGACCTTTCGCTTATTTGACCAACGGTCAGCTGGCACTCGGCCCAGGATCTGACCATCTGCTGACCTTAGCACACAGTCGTATTCGGCGCATATTGCGAAATGTTGCTGGCCGAATGTCAAATTAGGTTTAGCAATTTTGATTTCTACCGACAGCAGGCCATAAATTATATATATACTTTGAATCGTTTAACTGCCTAGGTGATCAATCAAATCGTCACCAATATAACATACTAAGCCCAAAACGCGATCGTCCAAAATTTGTTTTGCCACCGGGCATTTATGATTGCGATTAGGCAGCCACTGGCTAATTGTCGTCTGCTGTTGCTTGAGCAAGCAATTAAAACAATTTACTTTTAATTGCAATATAATTTTCTATTTGCACTCGAATTAAGGCACATTATCAACTGAGCCGCTGCCAGACACCAGAGCCCACATCGGACGCTCGTGCACTGCCCGACGTCTGCCCAGTTAATCGCCATCGGCCTCGCCCATCCGCCTCGCCCATCCGCCCGCCCCGCTCTGTAATGCATGCCCAGACTAGTCTTTGGCTGGGGGGGATCTGTGTAAAGTGCCACTGGCGCCTACATATCATAATATTGATAATATCGCACCAAAATGGCCGCCAATTGTTGAGTCACTTTGTTTGGGCAACGCAAAAAGTTTAATTTACTTGATTTTGTCCAGATCCAGATTCAACAATTTGTTGTATTTTAATTCGATTAGAATTTAAAAAATTGACTTTGTTCTAGATACAATTTTTGTACTTTCTAATTATAAGCTTTTATTCAAATGTGGCTGTGTTCAATATTTGGTTATCCACTTATTTATATACACATATGATATATGATAATAAAAAAATATATTTGACATTGATTAAAACTAGTTCTAAAACGAACAGAAATTTTGCACATAGAGCCATAATCAAGACAGTTTATCTAACAAGTTTTAGTTTGATTATATCTCATTACGATACCATTATGATGAATTGTTCGCAATCAGTTAACGCGGCTCTTAAGCAACTCATAAATAATCCCCAGAGTTACCCATGTTGGAAAACACTTGAGACTTTCATTCACTTTCTTTTCACACGAGAATTTATCAAAGTTATGCAAAAGTCAACAACAAGAATTGAGTTAAACCTGCAATTGTAATTAAAGCTAGTTGCGATGTTATCAAATTACATTGACTTTGTTGCCATCTAAACGATGGTGCCTCACGCTCCATGCCACATGCCCCCGCATGCACACCCGCACACGTGCAACCCGAAGCCGGCAACTCGGGCACCCTCAGAGCTGTTGTTGCTGCGGCGGTTACTGCAACTTTTGTTCTTGTTTACATTGATTGTCAGCAGTGTCATTTAAGCGCCATGCCACCATGGCACCATGGCGCTTAGCAGCCGCTCGCCCGCGCCGCCGCCGCCCGTGCAAACACACAGTTGCTGCCAGCGGATGGCCTTGTGCATGTGCACCGGGTGAGTCCAAGCATAACTGAGTTGCCCGTACATTTCTTCAACACTGTCAACAGTAGTCGCAGTTGGCGTAGACGGAGACGTAGCCGCCGACGCCGACGCCGGCAACAGCAGCAACAGCAGCAACAGCAGCAGCAGCAGCAGAGGCGGCGACACGTCAGCTCTGCATTGCATGCATTCAAGTGGAAGCGATCCACCGATAATGCTCTCTAAAACTAATATTACACAGTAGATATCGTTTGGCGCCGGACGCGGACGACAGTATAAGGCGACAGTGCCGCCGCCAACTGGCCGCGACATGTTTGACATGCCGTGCGACACCAAGCAGAGCGCCCAGTTAACCAGCAAATGCTCTGGCAGCTCCATGCCCGTAACCCATACCCAATACTCAATACCCAATACCCAATGCTCAATACTCGATACCCATACCCATACCCATTACCCAAATGCCGGGGCATTGATAACCGGAATGCGACATTCAGTCGCTGCCGTTTGTTTGCTGGAAAATTCAAATGTAGCCCAAGCCACTCACAACGTAATCCTTGGGCTTGTTTTCTTAGACATGCCTGCTGCTGTACGAGTGTGTGAGTTTGTTGGTGTGTGTGCAGTGTGCAGTGTGTTTATGCATTACGATAGGAGTTTTGAGTTCGACTTCAATTTCCAACGTCAGCGGCTTATCGACCCCCCTTCCCCTTGCCCCTGCCACCACTCCGGCGCTACTGTGCAAATTGAGCCACAGTGGCCACCATCTGGATCCGCCAAATGGCTACTCTTTTGCAGTAGGTGTCATAAATTCATCATTCATTGGCGTGCTCCGCGTGGACGGCATATTGTTTCTTTCTTTTTTTTTTTATTATTATTTTTGTTTCGTATTATTTATGATATCGCTTATTTGATTTATTGTGGCCCGTCACCAATTGCCGAAAACCCAGCCGAATGCAGAAAATGCCCAACTACTTGCGATCATAATACTTGAATATTGTTGTTCGTACATTACCTGGAGCCCAGTCCAGCTGCCGGTCACCTTTTAACTTAAGGCTAATCGCCGTTCCAATAATAATGAACACTTACGCGTCATTATTGCTACTTAATGCTTATTAATTGATTTATTCGAATGAAACTTTCATTTAGATTTATGATTGTGTGAAAAGGTTTTTTACAACCACCCATTGGCTGGATCAGTTATTTTTATTTTTATTGTACATTAACAAAATAAAGCCTTCGCTGACTCAATTGCCCCAGATGAGCATCATTAATACGAATAACAACATGTTCTTAATGTTCATACAAGTTATGTTTATAAAGCTCTCAGCTTGACGTTTTTTACTTATCAGATTCTGGTTTATTGGATTCAATAAGTATAATTTAATATTCAGTGCAAAGGTATTAACAAAGGTATCCCATATGTAATTGGAATCGAACAGTTAGCTCAAAACCTATTAGAATCTAGTTGTAGAATAAAAGGATTACATACTTAGCACATACTTACATACTCTTGCATTGGGAGGGATGTGAGCTCTAATTTAGCTCCAATATGATTTTGCAGCTTTACCAAAGATTCAGCTTGCATATCGCCAAACTGGGGCAAATTATTTGAAAGGCTAATTGAAAAAACCTGCTTATGTTGATTTATGAAGGAAAAGCGTTTTCCATGAATATGCTATTGCATATTTATCTTTAAATGGCATACCTTGGGGATTTGTTACATTTCTTATATTCGAGCTAAACGGAAAACAATTTTCTGCTCATTCTCTACAATTGGCCATAACTGTTTGACATGTCTTTACGAGGGAAATTTCCTTAAAAAAAATCTACTAAAACTAGTCAAACCCCCGAATACAAATACAGCATACACAATTCCCGTACCACCCACAAATACATTTTATTTTCTTACCTAAGATAAAGTCAAACCCGCTGTCAGGATAATCCCAATATTTTCAAACAAACCTATTAGCCACATTAAATCCTTCTATGGAAAGGGCAGAGATTATTTTCATCATCGTCGGCTTTAGCCACGGGGCGCATGTCAAATTATGAATAAAATGCAAAATCACGCAAAGAGCAAAAGTCAAAGGCACGGCCCAAAAAAAAAAAAACACACACACACACACACAATGCCCACAATGATTATGGTTAGGCTCGAACCCAGAGAGCGAGGGTCTTCGTCTCTCACACTGATTAGCTGCGACAGCTAGAGATCAACGCCAGGGGATCACTCAGCCCAAAAAGTAACCACAACAAATGCCAAGGCAGCTAACTGAATGACGCTTTCTTTCTTATTCTTTGCTAACCTCGTCTCTGCTCTCCGCCCTTACCTTCCAGCACCGAAACTACCTGCCAACATGAGCAACATGCACGATTACCAGCTGAATGGTCACCTCGACATGTGCCGCGCCGGCAACGTTGGCGGCAGCGCTGCCGTCTTGCCCATCCAGAATCCACTGCTGCTGTCAAACAATGCGGCCGCGGGCAGCGCATCCAGCGGCCTGGGCGTGGGCCTAGCCAGCGGCAACGGTGCTGCCGGTGCCAGTGCCGGGGTTGGCCTCAGCGGCTGCAGTCTATCCTCCACGAACAACTCGGGCCGCACCAACTTTACAAACAAACAGCTGACCGAGCTAGAGAAGGAGTTCCATTTTAATCGCTACTTGACGCGCGCTCGTCGCATCGAGATTGCCAATACGCTGCAGTTAAACGAGACGCAGGTGGGTTACAGTTGAAACAAATTTCTTATTCTAAATTCAAATTCTGATGACACAAGCTGAAAGTGCTAAAAGAACACAGGCTAGAGAGATTTTAAATTAATAACAAAATACAGCATAAGTCGAGTTCAACTAGATATCTTTGCATATCAGAAAGCTTTTAATGCTTTCAAGTTCCTTTAAAACAGTCAAAAATGATCAAAGCTTTGAAACCTGATGTGACTACTGAAAAACAGGCACTTAAAAGTTGAATTTATTTATTCGTATTTCGTATTTGAGTTTTGATTATTAAAGCTTTCATCTGCCTTCAAAGCTTTCGACATTAATCAAAGCTTTTAATGCTGAAAAACTGTCAGCTAAAACAGCCATTTTTTCACTTCCTACTTGAGTTTGAATCATTAAAGCTCTCATGTGCTTTTAAAGCTGTCAAAAGTAATTACAACGTAATAGAAAAGCAAAACAAATGAAAAAATATTGGCTAAAGCAAGTGAATATCACCATCAATTTGTGAAAAAGTCTAAGCTTTCACCCAATAATCAATCATTTAATATGGACAGACATAAACGCAGATAGCAAACGACCGGAAGTTCGGTCACCTACATTGATTAATGAAGCTGCCTAGTTTCGCACCAAAGTTGCCCATAATTAATCCAAGCCACATTCAACTAGTGTCACTGCCACAATATCAAGCTCGAATCAAACTTATATAAATTTCCAATCAACAGGTCAAAATATGGTTTCAAAACCGCCGCATGAAGCAGAAGAAGCGCGTCAAGGAGGGTCTCATACCGGCGGACATTTTAACGCAGCACAGCTCACCCGTGATAACTGAAAAGCAGCCACAGCAGCAACAGCAGCAACAGCAGCAACAGCAACAACAGCAGCAACAACAACAACAACAGCAACAACAACAACAGCCCGAGTTGAAGGCTTCCGAATTGGCCAGCAATGAGCTGCCAGCAACAGCAGCAGCAACAACGGCCGCAGCCAAACAGAGTTGAACAATTTCCATTGTTGCTGTTGTTGCTGCTGCTGTGGTGGTTGCTGTTGTTGTTGTTGTCGTTGTTCTTGTTTTTTAATATACCCTGTACACAAATGTATATAAAAAAGGGCTTGCTGGTTTTATGCAAACAGGCAGAAGGAGTTATCTGCGACCTCATAATGCCGAGTCTACCAAGCTCCCCCTACTTGTCTATCTGTCAGTCATTCTGTTTGTCCGTCTGTCTGTCTGAATGCATCAAGCTCAGAGAGTATTGGAGTTTAAGACTTCAAGTTTGAAAAGTAGCTGCATTCACAAACTCGATCAGCCACGATTTAAGATTGGATATTTTGATTTGGTGCACTACAAATTAAGTGTGTAGGTATAAAGCGATCAAGAACATTTTTAGAATTTTGATACTTTATAAAAGAAACACAATTTTTGGGGCATAACCCACTTATTTGAAGGCCACATCTAATCCTTGGAAATTAATTATAAAACGAACTATTAACGGCTGAGTTATTCAAGGGAATGGAGAAGCACAGTGGCAAGGATCTCGGTGTCGTGTACAGGGTATCCCCTGGTCGGACGCAACCGACTAGCCCACTCTTGTTTTTTGTTGTTATTAATGCTGTTGTGTGAGAATTGCCAAATGTCGAGCGCATTTTGTTGTGATAAATAAGTAATTAAAAAAAGGCAAAAAGTAAAAAAATAAAAACAAAACAAATATAATAAACCTTAAATTAAAAATATTATGTCGTACGTGTAGCCAATTAAATGAATACAAAAATGTGCATACTAAATCAATCAATTCATTTGCAATTTGTACAAATCAACAAATCAACAAATCAAATACTAGCATCTGTAGAATCGAGGCGTCACCTTTGTTACGGACCTGTAAAAATACTAACTAGCCGTTGATGCTGCAGCTGAATGTTAGACTAGCATAAACTAAACTCAGGGTTATATATTACTACTTTCATACACCTAACTGTAGCACGCCGAGAAATTGACTTTCAACAAAAAAAAAAACAAAGAAAAACACAAACAAAAGAAAACGTTTAACTAAATCAAAATCTGTACGTAAGCTACGATGGCTAGAGGAGAATCGCAAGCTATAACTATATAGCTCAATCGGAAAGACATTGCATTATAATGTACTCGTACTTGTGTAATCGTATGTAGTATTATTATTGTTTAACTGTAAGCAATGCCTTCTACAACACAAGAACAATAGTTATTTATTTTGTGTTTGAATAAGTTGGTATTCAATCTTGATGTATCTACCATATTAATAGATATATTCTAGTCCTAACTGTAATATAATTATAACTGTACAACACAAAAAATATATAAATAAATAAAATTATTTGAAAATTGTTGATCTTTAAATAACATCTGAAAACTAAAACTTCCAGCTTAGTTATAAATTACATATGTTGACAATAAATCAGAGCTCGTATAAGATTTATATTTTCCAAAAATGAAAAACAGGCCTTTTTTTCCCAAACATAAGTTTTATGCTGCAATAACTGTCCGTTCATGAAAAACAAATTTTCAATGACATTTGTCCCACAGACATTTAATTCTTATCAATATAGTTTTGATGAATTAGGGGATTACAAAAAGACTGTATCACAGAAGTTCGCTTAAATCACATGTGTACAAAAATTTTAATTTTTTTTATTTTTTTTTGGGTATTTGCCGCTAGGCTGGCTACTTTGAAATTTTGACTAATTAGAAAACATTATAAAAACAGCAAAATTAATCAAATGCCTTCATCAAAGTCGGTTTGCATGCTTGATAGATAGGATTTTAAGACTACATTAAAAATTGCTGATGCATCGAACTCTATAAAGTACCACATGATTATTACTATATTTGCATGAAAATATCAATTTCGGCCATTTACTTAAGCTAAGAATAATTCTGCATCATTACCTTAAAAATTGCGTTTTTAAGTAAATAAACGATATGTATATTATTTGACCTGACTCTCAGTCTCTTTCTGTCTCTCTCTCTTTCTCTCTCTTTCATTTTAATCATTATTTATTCGCCTGACGTTATTTTAATCCGCTTTGTACATATTTCGTTCTGTTAATTAACATATATAGTCTGGTTTCCTCCCACTTACATTAAAGACTCTAGCCGGTCATCCAGTTATTTGGTTATTTGAATATTCCCGCGGCATACTATCGAGTAGAAACAATGTGACATATATCGATATATCGATTTCACCACATAGTGCCAGGGCTGCAACCATTTGCTTTCAATTTAAAAAAAAAACCCATTTAAGCAAATCAACTAACCAAAATTACTTCTGATTAATCAATACCAACTTCTTAATAGTAAGCAGACAAATTAAATACGAAAATGGTTAGAATTAACTTTTCTTCTTCAAAGTAATATTGGTATATATATAATACCTCAACTGGCATTTTTGCAGTACCAAACAGCGGTAACACTGTATTGCGAATAAACAACTTTTAAATATAAGAAACTCGAAATGTGGATATCGGAGAATTTACGGGTCTCCTTGACGCCACTACAAGAAGTTCCCGCAAATATTAAGTATGGTTTTATAGACACCAAATTTGGAAGGATTTTGCTTGGATTGACACCGATTGAAAAGGACGGCAAAACCTGCGACGCAATTTGCCTGTTGTATTTCGTGCTGAAGGAAGATAACAAGAGCTTGGAGGAAGTGCGTCGACGTTGGCCCCAGGTGGAGCTTGTTGCGGATGAGCTGGCCATTCAAAAGCACAGTAAACGGCTGTTTTACGAAAACGTAAGCACTACTGCCGCCATCGATGTTGCAGTTCTGGGCACAGATCTACAGTTGGCTGTGTGGGATGAATTGGTCAAAATGAAAACCGGCAGCACATGCACCTACGCAGAGCTGGCTGTGCTGGCGGGCCGTCCCAAGGCTGTGCGGGCCGTGGCCAGTGCTGTGGCAAAAAACGAGGTATCGATTTTAATACCCTGCCATCGCATTATCTCCAAAAGCGGCGCGGTAAAATATGGATGGGGCGCTGATCTGAAAAGTGTCTTACTGGAATATGAAGCAAATATTTCGTAAATCGAACGGTTATCGGTTATTCATTTGGTTAGATAAGTATTTAAAAAATCGTTTATTGAAATTCAGCTCCGGACTCTTTAATTTGAACCTAATGTGTTGTTCTTCTGTGTGGGGGTGTCTTATAACAAAACAAAGTACAAATGCACATCATTTTGTATAGATCAAACTGAAATGCAAACAGGCTCGAGATTGTGCAACATCATCCCTGGCATCACTATGCGCGCAGATCCTACTTAAATTGTAACTACATATATAGACGGCTTCTATTCTCGATGCAGCAGAACAAATATTGCCAGAATCGAGAGTATAGCCCACTGTAAAATGAAAGACGCACAATTATTGGATAGCTCACAGCGCGGGCAGAGAGAAGAGATTTTCAACTCACCTTAACTTTCGGATATTCGTTCATGAAAATTGTGATGATGCCCACGTAGGGCAGGAACCCCCTAGCACGCCCCACAATATCCTTTTTGGTTAGCCATAGCTGACCTGGCGCATATAGTCCTCGATCATCCACATTGTTGTTGTCGCCCTTGGTCAGGAACTTGACCGTGCCGTCTTCCCTGTTTGATACAATTTTCAATGAATTACTTTGCACACACACTCAAACAGTATAATTGGACGCACTTTTCGTGCAATTTAATGACACGATGCACAATGGGTATGTCCCGTCCCTCTACTTTGAACACCACAATCTCGCCCACGCGGACTGGCTCCTCCTTGTAGTTGGTGAGGAACAGCAGATCACCCCGATGAAATGCCGGCTCCATACTGCCGCTCAGCACGACCACAATTGGCGATTCGCTGCCGGTGACTACCATAAGGCCTTTCCATATCATTAGCGCCGAGGAGACTATCATGGCAAAGCTAAGCACTTGATAGAGCGACTAAAAATGGTTCAGTTTATATTTAGTATTTAATTAACAGGCGGCGTCTGCGGCACTTACCTGGCGTTTGTTCATTCTGTTAAAATCGCCCAGCATTTCATCTACTTGCAACATGCTAGCTAAGCCCATGGTTGCGATTTTGTAATTGCTCCGTTTTAATAAACAATTTGTAAAGCTAAATGGAAGCTTAAGCTAACTTGCAAAATTACAATTTGAGGTCTAGTTCCACGAAGACAAAAAATGACAGGTTGTATAGCGGCGGACGGACGAAGCGTTGGTCCGACACGTCAGTAGGGATAGCAGTGTAACCAAATCGTACAAGTACTGAAATTCCAAAACTGCATGCAATAAATACTAGAAACGCATGTAAATACTAACGAAGTTTGGGGTTAGCTAACAGACTTTTTGTGCGATAGGTTTCTTATCGCTATCGAATCGACTGTGTTACCGCATTACAGAATCATGTTAAGCATAACAGCTTGTAGAACTTCGATTTATTTCACGATATGTTGAAATATATATATATGTATATATATCGGTGCCGGTGTGCAAGCGTTGTTCACATATTATAAAAAGTAGAACATAAGAAAACTAAATCTAGAATGGGTGATAAACTGTTAGATACTACACAAATTATAAATGGCTTGGCTGTGATGATATCATTTTTCGTTGGCTACAAATATGCCCTAAAACGTGGGGAAGCGTGCGCAAAAATTGACGACACTCCGTCAACAGAGACGCAGGAGGGAGGCGCAGCTGCCGCAATAGCTGACAAGGTGCGTGAAAGAGAAGACAACTCGCTGAACACCGTCTGACATAAGGCGAACTTTATTTACAGACCTATGGCGGCTTTAACGACAACTACAAAATGGTGCTGGTCGTGCGCAACGACCTGAAGATGGGCAAGGGAAAGATTGCCTCCCAGTGCTCCCATGGAGCCGTTGGTGCATACCAAAGGGCTACGACCCGTACGCCACGCCTGCTGCGTGCCTGGGAAAGCTGTGGTTGTGCCAAGATTGCAGTTCGCGTCGAGAGCGAAGCCGAACTGATGGCCATCAAGCGGGCCGCGGAGCAGAGGCAACTCAACACATGCCTCATACGCGATGCTGGACGCACACAAATCGAGCCCAATTCAAAGACTGTGCTGGCCGTCGGTCCCGCTGCGGCAATTGACATCGATCGGGTGACCGGCCATTTGAAGCTATTGTAATCCAATACCCAATGCTTTGCAAGCTGCCATTGCGAGTGCAGACAGAAACATATAAAACCCCAATTCGCGGAAAGCAATATAGGAGCATGTGGTGTGCGCAACCACAGCGCCGACTGTGACATGCAAGTTAATTTAGGACCCATACCTTTATTGCGTTTATCTGTAAACTGAGCTATTACATATTAAATTCTTTATGATGCTTTTTTAATTGAGCTCAAGCCTTTCTTTTCGTTCAATTCTGTTGACCCCTTTTGCCCTCGCCACAATCCTCTATGGCCTCCTTTGGCACCTCCAACCACTTATCGGGTATTACCTTGAACAATTCATCCTTTACATCGCCCTGTATGACAATCTCATTGTCGCCGGTCACCGACGAGCCGCAGGCAAACTTATTGCCAAAAAACTTTGCCGCGGCACGTAAATCGATCTTGAATGCGCCCAGGCCAGCAACAATGGTCACCCGCTTGTTCTTGCCACGCATTGTGCACGAAAGTCGAATACGTTTGGGTGCATCATCGTCGCTGTTGTCCTTCTTGATGCGCAGCAGTCCTTTTCCGCCGCGCTTCTGGCGCTTCTTTTCGGCATCCACACTAGAAGCCGCATCATCTTCGGCCTCTCTCAGCTGCAGTTTCTCATAGTCTTCGGGATAATTCTTTGCCAGCCACTCCTTGCATTTGTCATACTCGGAATAAAACTCACAATACTCGATGGGCATGGAACAGTGTCCGCAGTACTTGACCGCAATGGGATATGTGACCTCCACTAAGCCAAGGCACTCGCCTGTATTGGTTTTATTTATGGCAGGCTCCTTTGTAGCATGCATTGTAATTTAAAACCGAATGAATTTATTATTATTTTTTTTTTTTTTGGAAATTGATATTATTTACGTAACTTGCTTTAACAAACTTTTGCTCCGATTTCCACTTGGTAGCAAATATAATTCCGCACAAATAATTCAACCCATTTTGCAAAACAATCCGAATACTATAGATGAACTCCGGTTGAAAGTAAAGAAAGCATTTATCGATATTATAAAAAATTACATTACATGATTCAACAGAAGTTGGCTTTATACTTATATACAAAATTAAACGGCGAAAAATACATTTATTCGGTTGCAAAAAAAAACAGGCAATCAATTTTGGAAATTACTATATTCCTATTAAATAAATACAAAAACCGAATTGCAGAGTTAATTTCAAGAATAATCAATTATTTCTAAGATATATCAACTTTTCATTGAATCTCGCAATCAATCTTTACTCAAAAATAGAAACATTAAAGAATTATTGGACTTTTAATTGAATATTAAAATTATAATTTATAAAGTTCATTTTGCTAAACACTTTTAACTTCAGTTACGCCGAATGTTTTAGTTGCACTCGTTTTACAGCATTTATAAATTTATAAATCTAGAAGAAAATTTTGTATGTTGAAAATAGAAATTGTTAAGCCTTGCTCAGACAAGAAAAAAACATACTTATATAAACTGCAATTGTCGTAGACAATCAATTTTGAAAAAATCATTCAATATATCAAAGTTAATGTTTATAAAATAAAATCCATTTGAATCTAAAAAGTCAGCCAGTCGTAATCATTTTCGCCTTGTGACGGCGGCTGCTCTGTCTGCTGTTGCGTATTTGGTTGCTGGGCGTGCAGCTGCTCGAGCTCCTGAGCCGGCTGGAAGTCCGACTGCTGCGGCTGATAGTCAACAGGCTGCACTGGCTCATTGGATGCATCCAGTAGATATATTTGCGATGGTTGCGAAGATTGTTGTTGTTGTTGGGCAGCCAGTTCGGCATCATCGAAGACCTCTTTCTTAATGCGCACACCGCCATTGTCCTCATCGTCACTATCGGATATGTCCAGATCCTCATCGATGCCCATGCCATTGTCATTGCTCGTGGAGGGCATATCTTCTTCCTGTGCAGACATGTTGGCGGCTGCAGCAGCACTGGTGCTGGCCTCGGGCGGATTATACTGTCCACTGTCGTCCTGAACCTGGGACATAAAGTCGGAGAAGGCGCCCTGTGCATTGTAGCTTTCGCCCAAGCTTTGACGCGGCTTGTGCATGGCCAAAAAGTCCGAGGGATCATAGTTGGGATCTACATCCATAGATTCATCTGAAAAATCGAATGAACAACAATTAGCTACGATCATAGACGGGCTTCAGAAAGGTTATTCGAAATAACAAGACGTGCGCTTTTACTATGACTATATTAAAAATAATAACACTGAATAGGGCAAGAGAATTTGTGGGTAATATGAACCTTGCTGCTGTTGAGCGTAGTAGCCAATGCCACTCAACTGCACCATAGCTTCAGCCGCTTGCTGGCTGTCATCCTCGCCGCATTGCTCCTCTATTATTAAACCAAAAGTAAATACGTGAATGTAGAAACAGAATCGAAGCACACAGATGAAAACATTTAGATTGAAGATTTAAAGTTACATAAAATTACATTACAAATAGATAATCAGATATATTCAAAGAAGAAAAACACACAAAAACACACAAAACTGTGCACACCTGAGCATCGTTGCCCAATTAACCCACCTGCCATCTGCTGTGCATCAATGTCGACCTCTGTCTTGATGTTCTTCGGATCAATATAGTCCATGGTATCGCTGGGCGCATGCATGCGCTCGCCCTGATCCAATATGTGGGCTGCATTATTCTCATCTTCGGACACCTCCTGAAAGTCCTCCTCATCATCTTCATCATCGTCTGTGGAGCATTGCAAATCTAATATTTCGGTTACGAGAAATGAGAAGGGCATTTATTAATATTGGAATGCTTTCAAATGATATTTAACCAAAGAACTGAAAGAAACTTTAATGCAAAATTAAAATTAAATTAAAAATTAAATGAACCAAATTGTATTAAATATTTTTAGAAAGGTATGCATTTTTAAATAAAAAAATAATCATTGAAATGGACATAAATTCAAAATGTTTTTCGGGAGTGTGAAATTCCCTAAAAAAATCTTGCCAGCATTTTGGGAAATTATTAATGTTGTTTTTTTCAATAAATAAATCATTAAAAAAAAAAAAAAAAAAAAAAAAACTGTTCAAATTTAAAAGTTCAATCAATCTAGAGAAGAAAAACATGACTAATAAAAATAAATTATTTAAAAGGAAATAATCAAAATTTTACAAGCTCTACAGATTTATAAATACCTCAAAAAATATTTAATTTAAGAAAAGTGTGCTGCAAGGCAAAATTAAATCAAATAAAACTACAAAAGAAAATTAAACAATGAAAAATCATAGATATTTGATAAAAATGTGTTAAAATGCTAAGAACCTTATTATGGAATTCATAATAAATGTATTGTATTTCGTTAAATAATTATTAAATAAGCCAAATCCAAACCAATGCAAAATTTAGTATGAAAGCTTTAGTGGGATACGTGTGAATGTTTTGCATGTGTGTAGAAAGTTCGAAAAATTCTTTTAAAGAAACATGTTTAAATTGAATAATAATAATAATAAAACGATTGGGTGTGCGTATGTGTGTGTGTGTGATTGTGCGTGTGTAGTTGTGTGTGTGCGCGCGGTTTATAGCTGTGGTCCGCATAGTTTCTTAAACTCCGTATAAGTCTTACCTTCGTCCAGAAAGTAAGCTTGCGTCTGACTCATATTAGAGCCAAGGCTGTCCTTTCGGGGACGGCCCCGACCACGTTTAACCATATTTGGATTTTTGACTAGAAAATAAAAGTTTGCATTTGCGTTTTGCAAGTTTTGTATTTGTATAGCGTATAAACGAGTAATTAGAAAACATTTAAATCTGCTTGCAGTTATGAAATTAGAATTTCGTGTATTTATCTTTTTTTTTTGTTGCTTTGAATTGAACAAACAAAAATGTTGACAATCAAATAATCACGAGCAAGTAATTGCATTATCGTTAAACAGCGAGCACATATACATTGATTTAAAGCAATTTGCAGTTTCTGGTTTTCTTTTTAAACGGGAACAGTCGAGTGAAGCACGTGTATTTCACCTAACATATTTCTACTATATCGCTGCACACAAGAACATATTCGTTCGGGGGAGCTGACATTGATGACTGAGCCTTTGTACGCCTTTATCCAATAGCTTGTATGAGTTCATGCAATTGAATCTAAAACTAAACTGAATACCGGCATCTATAAAAAATTAACTATAAATCCTAAACTAATCACGTGAATGGGTGCATTTGGCTGCGAATTCTAAGCAATAAATCTGGAGCCCACTGTCGGTTCAAAAGCTAAACACTGTTCGATACTCATTCAAACCGGGTTCGAGCACCTCAAGTAAGCAACATGTTCGACCAGCTTGAGTCAGCAATATGTTCGAGATGAACGGCAGTGTAATTGTCGTTGCCAAGGCGCCAAAATGTGTTTTGTGCCAATTCGAAACAATACAAAAAACGAGTAGCTCGCACACGATTGGAACAAACGAGTTTGGAGCGAACTCGAATTAATTTGCCGTTCGATTGGCCCGGATTTTCGGTCGAATCGTCCGACTCAATTATTTTCTCTTAACGAGCTCAATCAAAATACTTGTTGGAGTTTCTGAGCGCTAAATATTACATGATTTTACCTTCTATCCATCTACAGGAATCTGATTTCTCCTATGTCCCATACATATATTACTAATATATTAATATATATGGTATTACTACATATATAACAGCACGAACATTAACTATATATATTACATATTGTGTATGAACAATAAACAACTAAAATGTCTAGTTTGTATTGTATATGGCAAAAAAAGCATTCAAGATATTTTTACTTTTTATAGACTGTGGATTTTTTTTTGGATTTTTTTAAACTAAATAACTAGATACAAATTGAACAGATATAATTTTAATAGAAGTTGTCTGTTGTTTAAGCATTGTATATTCGGATTAGTAAAAGTTTTTAATTTGAACAAACACTGTAGACCATAACCGGAGGATCATGTGTGCGTATGCATATGCACATAAATAGATATATATATATATGTATATATATCTATATGCATGTACGTATATATGATGCAAGGAGCATATAGAAGAAGCATAAGCATTACCAAAAGTAAACAAGACCAAGGAGTATGTATGTGTGTATGTATGTATGTATGAATTGATGCATGTGTACAATGCAAGGACCAATTCCTGACTAGGCCTTTTGATCGTATTAGTTCAATATGATATCGTATTAGTTGATTATGGTATAGCACAAAGCATTGGCTTGACATACCCTCTTCCACGGGATCGCGTTGCTTGCGCGGACGCCCACGACCGCGCTTCACCTCGGTACCTGCTGGCATTGGTGGCCTACGCATTGGCGTTGTTCCGTGGGACAGATTGGTGTCTGCGCCCATGCTGCGATGTATCGAATTGGGTGTAATCAGACCCAGCCCGCTGTGGCCCTCTACGTCAATGTAGTCATCGCCGGGCGAGCTGGCGCGACTGCGACTCAAATCGTAATCATCATTGCCCCAGGCCTCCTCAAATTCAGGTGCATTTGCCCTGGCCCGCTCTTGTGTCTTCATTATGTTCTCCTCCAGCTGGGCGCAGTGATCGGCAAACTTAATGAGAGTGTGTTTGAATAGTTGAATAGCAAATCTTTTGTTTGTGTAGCCAAAGAACTTACCTCCTCCAGCTGTGAGTGGGCATACTCAACCATCTTCTTGGCAAACTTGGTATACTGCGCCTCGCTGCCATTGTACTGCTCGCAGTTGGTAGCAATGAGCTCTATATCGGCCAGATAATCGGCGCGACTGTGATAAGTGTGATCTGTAAAATACATTCATTTACCAATTGAGCTCGGAATCATATTGAGTGCTAATGATTGGACTGTAAAAATCGCAATAGTCTGTATAAATTTGTCTACTACTGCTGGTCAAGCCTACATATAAAATAAGCCATCTTTATATCCCCTACAACATACTTTCAATATTCTTGCCGATAGTTTCCAAGTCCATTGGCTTCTTGATAACAGTGTAGTAATCCTTGATTGCCTTCTTGTTAACTGGCTTGTGGAAGGGCCAGCTCTCGGATTGTGTTTTCACCTGTGTGTGCAGCTTGTCAAAGATGAATGACAGTGCCACCTGATCATCATCATCCAGCAGCGGATTGATGGCCTTCTCGAGACGCATCAGTTTGTCCTCACGTTCAGATAGCAGCTCAAAGCAGCTGTTAAACATCCGCTGAGCAGCCACCGTGTAGGCGCTCTGGGAGCCATTGTATATCAGCGAGTTGTCCACGATTTGCTTGAGATCCTCGAGGAACACCTCGCGGCTGGTGTAGCGACGCTGGCGAATATACTCGCGCATGGTCTGCAGATCCATAGGCTTGGTAACCACGCGATAATAATCTGGCACGCGTTTAGCATTAACTGGAAATAGAAATGGCGAAACGTCCGGCATGGAGCGCAGCTCGTTCAGTATATGCTCCAATATGGAGGAGAGCACCACAACCGGATCGGTGCGCCGGCGATTGGCAGTTTTGTTGTGGCGTTGCAAATAGTCGCAGTGCACGTCGTTGGCCATGCGACGCTTCTTCTTGCCCATGGCATCCCTAGGCACCTTGAGCGTGAGACCGCCTCGACGCTTGAAATCGTCCTGGACTTGGCTATGACGTTTGAGCACCTTGCTGCTTAGTGTGACCTTGGTGCCATCCACATTGACCAGATCATCGTCATCCATATTCATTTCCTTCTCGCTGTGCTCGTCCATATCGTCAGCCAACGAGGGATTCGACTGCGACAGACTGCTCTGCATGCCCGTGTACAGCGGGCACGCCTTGTTGGTGCGCATGTGACCCACCTGGCCGCAGGCGCCGCACTTGAGCTTCAGATCCGGCTTCAGCTTGAACTTCTTGCGCGACGGACTGACCTCCTTGTGGCTATTATCGCGCTCCTTGTGCGCATGTCCGCCCGAGCTCTTGGGATCGCCCAGTGAAGTGGGCATGCCGCCTGGCTGCAGCTTCTGATTCTGAGCCAGCTGCGCTAGACGCTCGCGCTCCTGGTTGCGCTTGATGCGACGCAATTGCTCCTGTATGCGCCGCTTCTCGCGTTTCATCTCCTCCTTCTGCTGCTCATCCAGCGTGGCAAACTGTTTGATGAACTGCTCATCTTTGGTGGTGCGTATCTTGATATACGCATCGATCACCGCCTGACGACGCACTGTCTCCACTCGCGTGTACTCCTTGCCGTCGTTGCCCTTGAAGGTGCGCGTTATACGTAGTATTCGTCCCTGGTTGTTGTTGGCCATTGGCTGCTGTGTGGCATCATCTTTGGACTTGGCCGTCTTGCTGCCACTATCTCCCTGTTCTTCTTCCAGCTGGCGCAACAATTCCTGACGCTCCTGCTCTTCACGTTCCAAAGACAGCTGTGTGGAAGTCTTCTTATTGGCCAACATATTCTCGAGATTCTTTCCCAGCTCCTCCAGGTCAGATTCCTCGGACGCCGAAGACTCATCCTCATCGGTGGACAGAACCTCAGAGCTGGCGAGCACACGATTCTGTAGATCAAAGATGCGCTGACACTCTTCTTTGTAGCGCTCCTGATGCTCGGCTATGGAGAAGCGGTTGCCACGCGAAAACTTATCCATTCCCTCCTCGCCGGCCTTGGCCTTTTCCGTGGACAAGGTGCGCACCACATCGATGACCTCCCAGCGAGTAAGCTTTTTTATTTCTTCCTCGGGCACTTTAAACTTTCGCAACAGCTCCTTGGCCCGCTGCAGCGGCAGACGACGCAAATCGGCATCTGTGCCGGTCACCGAACGCTTCGGCTGCGATTCCTGCTCCTCTTTTGTTTGCTGTTGGAATAAATTCATATATAAAAGCCTTCAATTGCCTACAATACCAATTTCATACCGTGGGCTTGTTGGGCACTCGCACATAAGAGAAGCCTTCGCCACAACCAGTGGGATCCGCTGGTCCGCTTAGCTGCAGCAGGCACTTGCCGCGCATAGCTTGTATATAGGCGCGTGTAGTATTCCACGGCGCCACCTTGACCTCATCATCGAGCAGCTGCGCCTCCTCGTCATCATCCTCCTGCGGCGCAAACAACGATTTCTCACCATAGCCCGCATCCTGTGACATAGTTATAAGGTATTCAATTAAAACTCCATGATTCGTCAGTGAACCCCGCTCACCTTCAGGCGTTGCTCGGCTGCAATCATGCTAAAGTAGGCACAGCATTGCTCCGGCGACACCATGGCGCGAATTTCCTCCTCAGAGGGCAGTCGAAACTCTGGCTTGATGACCCACCAATTGGAGTCCATGCCCGTGCGCTTGAAATCTGCACATTGCTTCAGCCGTTTGCGTATGCTGCTCTCCGAGTGAGCCGGAAAAGCACGCTTCACATCATCCATGCGTATGCGACGAGGATTGTCGCGACTCTTCCAAAACAGGCGATAGATAAACACCTGACAGGTTGTATAAATTAAATAGAATTAAATTTAAATACATTTAAATAGGAGTCTTCAATTCTTGCTCTAACAAACCTGCAAGAAGTCTCGCGTAAAATTGTTGGCACGCTTCGAGTTGGGTCCCGGCACCTCGTACAGTGGACACTCCTGACCAACAGTAAAGATGGCATTCACAACACGTATCCAATAGCTGTTGCGCGTGCGTATAATCAAGAAATCAGTGGGCGACATTTTGTGCGGATAGATGGGCGCGCGGTACATATTATTCTCGAGTGCTTGGATGCACTGACCCGGATGGAGTATGCCCAAAAATGGACTGGTATGGGCAAAGGCCACTTCGCCATAAACGTAATCCTGCGGACCACTATCCTTTTCGGCCTTGCGCTTGTAGTAGTTTTTGATCTTGGAGCACATGCCCACTTGATTCATAAGCGGTGGATGCTCCTCGCAAAACTCAGCCAGTACAATATCCCCATCCTTGCCGCTCAGATCTTCGGGATTGCGCATGAAGAAGACGTCGCCGCCACCAGAAGCTATGCGTTCTACCTCGCGTTGTTTGGCCTTCTTTACAATGTGCTTCAGCAGCGGATAGACCGGATGCGGCATGATCTGTGCAAGGGGTCCGTGCGAGAATTTCTTAAGCGGCGGCCGATGGAAGGCGCGCAGCTTCATCGGACCCATGTGTGTGGGCACAAACGGAGCGCGCAGCTCCACAACTGGCGTCGAGTGCTGTATGAGATTCCCGCCGCCCACTTTAAGGCGAAGTGTGGGCTCAGTTTTGGGTGTGTAATAACTGCAAAAAACAATTTATGATATGATTAACAGTGCACATGGAAACCATTAAATGGCTGTTGCTTACGAATCATTGGAAATGTTAAAGGGATCGCGATCTGGGCTCTTGGGCGGCGGTGGGGGCGTGTCCTCGGCAAGCACATTGATGACACCCGCTTTGCCAAGCAAAATCTTTGATTTCTTGACGTGTGGATGCGGTATCTTAATCTTGGGCGGTGGTCCAGTGTTCTTGTTTATCTTGGACGGATCAATGTCATCGGGTATGCCAAGTATAATGTTCTCATCATTTGGATCCAGAGTCAACACTTTGGGCTTGGGCACCTTGCTCATCTGCTGAGCATCCCAAATCACCTCATCCTCCCACTTGTGGTAGATGAGCTCCTCATTCTCCACGGGAAACAGACTGTACCAGGTATCGTCTTGAGCCTCCACCTGTTTGTTCTGCGCAGCACTGTGATTCAAATTACAGAAGACCAGCTAATTGCACAGAATTGCTAAAAAATTCACAAGGCAACTCACCTCTGAAGCGCTTTTTTAGTTGATCCACCAGAGTTCTGTTTGCCGCTGTTGCCGCCACTGTTGCTGCCGCTGTTGCCCACTGGCAAGGCGGACTTGCCCGGCTGACTGAAGGCGCCGGCTGTGCGGGAGCCGCTCGAGGGAAGCCAGCCAGCGGCATTGGTCTTTGAGTTAAGTTTCTGCAGCACCTTGGCCTTAATATCGTTGCCATCCCAGACGACATCGTCCTCCCAGTGCAATTGTGAGACCATGAGAAAGGCATCATCCGCAATGCTTTGATCCTGCGCGACATCGGTAGCCGCACTGGTTGCCGAGCGATCGCCGGTGAGCTTGGACAGCGCCGAGGATGTCTTATCCTGCTTGGTCTTGAAGCCGTAGTTGAAGCCCTCACCCGAGTCAGGCACCTCCAGCATATCGTACCAGATCTGTGCGGGTCCATAGCGCCAGTCAGCCACCTTGGGCTTCTGATCGCTGTTCTCGCCATTGTCCGGCCCCTCCTGACGCACATCCACACTGTTCAGATCGCTGAGCAACTTGTCCTCATCATCGGACATGCACTGTGCCGGCGATGGCTCTGGCCCAAAGTGAATGCCAAAACCGCGTCTGCGTGGCTCCTCCGTATCGCTGGGCGAGTCCGAGCCGCCTGTATTGGTTGTCTTTTGATCGCGCGATTGATGGCGCTTGCGGCGACGCTTTCGCACATGTCGCCAGATCTGAGGTAAGCTGGTCGGCTTGCCCGGCCCGAATAGGCGTGAAAAGCGCAGCACCTTCTGTGGCCGGAAGTCAGGAAACAGCTCGCAGACGTCGACATTTTGGTATTTGGATGGCAATATGTCCGCTAACGGCGTGTCCAGGCGGCGATCTGCCTCTGCTGCATAGAAATAAATATTTTACATATAGCTTAAATGGAATTAAATGTAAATTTTACTATATCTTCTATATATTCATGTATTAAACGGTTTATCCTGGCTAACTGATTGTGGACAGACATGTTTTGCTTAGGAAAATTCCTCCCGCAACTGTGGAAAATTGATGGAAATAGATAGCTTGACACTTCATTGGTGTTCATTTCATAGATCTTCGTCAAAATTCATTGGAGACGTGTTTCACACTTTTCGGAGCGTCCATCCCATGGTTGGAACAGACGGGAATACGGGATATGGGTGAAAGTTCAATTTTCATACGATCGGCTTCAAACTTATTTCCACAGCTTTATACACAAAAAAAAAAGAATGAATATGTGTTTCACCGCCCATAAAGATCGAAATATCTACAGAAAACGATTCATTTTGATTTTCATCCGATTTACACCAATCAAACTGACTTTTGATTTTCTACAAAATATATTGTCTGAGCTAAGCTGGTATTACCTTTGGCCTCACTTGACTTCTCGTCGGTGGAACTAGTTCCATCAGCAGTGCCTGGTTTAGTGGGTGACTCCTCGTTGCCCGAGGACGGTGCACTGGCACTGCGCATAGGCGCACTAGGCGGCGGCATAAGCTCCTTATCATCTTTGTCTGCAAGCACATACAACTATTTAACTGAATCTTTGATCATGTTTCTGGGCACTTACTGGACTTTGCCTCCACCTTGGTAGCTGGTATGGCATCTTCCAAATCGTCATAGGTGGAGGCAGAGGTAGCTGCTTCCTCTGACGGCTGTGATGGGGGCGACGGCGTGCGTGGGCAGTCCTCGGACAGTTCGTTTATATCCGAATAATCAATGGCATCGTCCTGAGCCTTAATTAAGCCATCCTCGTTTGTCTCGCTGTTGAGGCCAGCCTTCAAGGCATCAAAAGCGCTCAGCCCTTCAGCTGACTCTGGCGCAGGCTTCTCCTCAGGCTCCTCATCCGAATTGGCGCCAGCATTCTGATCAATTACCTCGTTCAAGAGTGAATTGAGTCCCAATCTAAAATTTTCAACACACGTACAGTCGGAGTATATGTGTTTACATAGAGAAATCTTACTTTGACAAAGAGCTTAGATTTTCACGCAGCTCAGCATCGAATACATGTCCCCTGTCATCATCATCGTCCACTAGCTTGCCCTCCGAGTCAATATTACCAAATAATATACCGGTCAGGTCAATGCCCATATCATTTGCAGCGTTGCCGCCAATGGAGCCCTCATCGCTGTCGTTGTCCGATGCGGTGTCCATAGTTCATATGTGTTGAGCTTAATTTCTATTGTATATTTCGAATTTCTTGGCTAACACATTCCAACGTACTTTATATGTACGTGGGCGATGCAATTATTAATATCAATTGCACCTTCACTTTTATTTTGCTTCTTTTTTTTTTGTAAGAAAATTTGTGCTCTTTAATGCAATGTGGCAGTATTCCACATGCGTGAAAATGCTCAATTTCTGTTTCGATTATCGATAAATTGTCAATAGCCGCGGTGAAACTGTTATTAGCAGAAATGAATACAGGCGGTATTTAAGACTCGAACCCATGTGACCTAAATTGGTACAGACATCACCATCCACACATCGATAATATGCAACAGGTGGCACAAGTTTTAGTTTACGAAATTTAGTAAGTAGCCAATAACAATTAAACAAATATAATCATATAATAATTCATATAAGAAGGTACCCAATACATTTTTTTTCGGCTTATAACCCTAAAGGGAAATGTTAATAACAGAAGAGCTGATGCAGTCGGTACACATCCGTCTGTAAACAACAGCTGTTAGCTTAGACGTGAACCTATCTGTCCCAAATGTCAGGGAACAACACCCACACTACTGTTTTCGCCGATCAACAATTCCTGCTGAGCTCAAAACATTTACTAATAACAGTAGGGAACATTTGTATTCTGTTACAAAATAAAAAATTAAATACAGCGCTTACCGCTGTTGATTACATTCCAGTCAAGTAAATGTTACACGCGCTGTTAATTTATCCCTAAAGGGAAATTTTAAACAAGCAACAGCTGTTTGGCGTCGCAGCGCAGCGGCACTTTTATTGGCCAAATTCACGAAATACAACAAGCAACAAATAACTGTTATTGAAATGGAGGTGGAATTTAGCAAGGAAAACTTTTTACTGCCCGAAATGAAATATGAATGTGAGTAACCATTGTTAATGCAATTAATCTACAGCAATTAGAAGATTGATTCTTGCCAGATTTGGACCACACAGCAGATGTGCAGTACGTAGACCACGTTGCCGGCGCCAATTGGCTTAGTAGAGTACAAAATTTCTTTCCTTTCCGGCAGATTGCACGGTTGGGGCAGCACACTGCAGGAGGCATTCGAGCAATGCGGCGTGGCCATGTTTGGCTACATGACGGAGCTGGATTATGTTTCGGTGGAGTCGTGCTACGAGATCGAGGCCAAGGGCGATGACATCGAAGGGCTGCTGTTTCATTTTCTAGACGAGCTGTTGTTCCTGTTTTCGGCAGAGCCCTTTTTGGTGTGCAAGAAACTGGAAATCACAAAATTCGATCTGGACAACTTCGAGATTGTGTGCCGCTGCTACGGCGAACCCTTCGAGCTGGGCAAACATCCGCAGGGCACCGAGGTGAAGGCAATCACATATTCGGCCATGCAAGTGGTGCAGGACGTGGAGCACAGCCACTACGAAGTGTTTGTCATAATTGATATTTGAGTGACGATCGCGACATGGCGACAGACCAGAGACCAGAGACCAGACGCCAGGGACGTTAAAGGTATTAAATGAGTTTGACATTGTTGTTGTTAGCTTAGCCGAACGCAATTTGCATTTGTGCTTGTGCCCTTTGTTCAACCCTGTCTCCATTAATCATAAGCGAAATGCCCAAAAAACGATAAGAAAAACAATATACATATGTACATAAGCCATACACAAGACTGCGCCGAAAATTTGCAATCTGTTGCACCCCAAAAAAAAAACAAAAGCCCTAGGGTTGCGCTGGAGCCGAATGACTTTACAAGAAGCATTCAATTTGTGTTGCGGCTGCAAATGCAATTAGAGATCTGTGCTACCCTTTCCGTTTTTCTTTTTTTCTTTTTTTTTTGCTTTGTGAATTGGCAACGTGCTTGATTCCCAGCCAACCCTCTCGATTATCGTGTGCATTCCCAGACTGCAGTTCATTGCACTGTCTCAAAAAAAAAAAAAAACTCGCCGTTGCGTTTTGGCTTAGGACTTTAAGCAAATAGCAAAATGCATATCCAAAATGGAGTTAAATGTTTCGTACAGTTTGTTTATATGCCTGGGTCCAAAAAACCGAAACTTAAATTGAAAAAATAAAATACGTTGGCAACAGTTGACAACCATAGCAATGCTGCCAACCTGCCTGCCAGCTTTGCATGTTAATAAACAGACTTGTTAACATGCGTGCCTAACAGCTGTTTGAGCACAGCTGATCAACAGCTGTAAAATGTAAACAACAAAAACTGCGCGCCGCTCACGTTTTGGTTGTGTGTGCGTGCTTATGTATATGCTTGCCTCATTTTGAGTTCATGTGTACCAATTAATTTTGCATTAAATTTGATGGCAAATTAATACCTGAACTGACATTCTGGGTAACATTTAAATGAACACAATAGTCGCGGCACTGATGAGCGCAAAAGCAACGCTGTGTGTATAAGAAAGTGTGTGTAAAAGAACAAACAAAGTATCAAAAGCAAAGCAGGCAATAAAACACGTACGACGACTACGACACCAATACCAATGCACAAGTTGCTCATTTCTCGCTGTTGGTAAAAACGCGTCGCGTACGCGAGTGCTCCAAAAAAAAGTTAATTTTGACTTCAAAATACACAGGTACACTCGTTCAATTTTAATTGAATATTGCAAAAAGTGCGCTTCTCGACTTGAAGCCCTTTTGGCCCGTTGACTGTAAATTCACAAATTGACAACAACAAAAGCAGCATTTGCCGTAACGTCATCATCGCCGCGGCGGCCGCACTTCGCTGCTGTTGCTTTTCAATTCGCTTGTCGCCGCCGCCGCCACCGCTTGTTCGCCTCTGTCTCTCTCTCTCTCTCACTCACTCTCTCTCGTTCATTCTTTCTGCAGCCACCAATTGTCATGGTGTCGAAGAGGAAGCAGCATTGAAGCACATTTTGATTTTATAGTTTTTAGGCTCCGCTTTTTACGTAGAAATCGTGCAGCGAGCGGCATTAAACTAGACACAATTAAATGCTAAAATTACAAGCTTCAAATTGAGATCGAAACCAAGTGTGTGGCTTAAGTAAAAGTGTGTGAAAAACGTGGCAGAAAAATCTATATCCCAGGCCATAGAGGAACCACAAAAATGTGGGTAGGTATGTATGTACATATGTATGTATGAAATAGTATTAGAATGTAGAGGCTGCGAAAAATGTGACGTCCGCATATATAAGCGTGTGTGAGTGTGTATGTGTGTGTGTGTGTGGGTGCTGCGCTGGGCATTTTCATTTTTGAGCAGTGCCCATGCCAGGCCATGCCGGCCGCCCCAGCTGACGCGCTGCTGCTTAAAGGAAAAAGGAGTTCACCGAACATTACGACTTCCCCTTGTATGCTTAATTTATATAATTACATATGTACATATATATTTTTTATGGCTGTGACAAAGCACGATCTGCAGTAGGTATTTGATTTTTTTTTGGTTTTTTTTTTTTCTCTATGTGGCAATACTGGTCACGCTGCCCACTTCCCGATCCATCAACCTGCTGCTGCTTCTTGCCGCTTAATGGTCTTGCTGCCTCTTTCTCTTATGCTGTGTGTTAAGTGTGCGCATATAAGCTTATAGTTTCTGTGCGTGTATGTGTGCGCGCGAAACTAACGGCTTTATAACTGAACAAACAACTCCAATTCATTGCCTTGGCGATGACGTCACATTTCATTTGCATTTCTAATTAGAATATTGGCACATGTAATTCTACAATGGGTGCTCGGTGCTAGCATGCATTAATATATGTATATATAAGTGTGTGTGTGAGTGTGTGTGTATGTGTGTGTGACACATAACATTCATTGAGCTCTGTAAAAAGCAACGCGACATGTATATTTAACAGAGGTTTAGTTTTATAAGTTAAATATTCATATTTTCACATTTTGCTGACCCACTTAATTAAATTATGAATTTTTTAGATGATTTCCTAAAATGTAATACTTTTTTGTCAATGCAAAAGATTAACATTTAAAAAAAAAAAACTATTTTCTACCTATTAATTTTTATGCGAGCTTTACGATATACATATATGTAAGTCCGATGGTTCGCAGTGAAGCTCGTAAAAAGTTGTTTATACCAAAGCTCGATTCCCAAGTTTCATGAAAATAGATCGAACATCGAGAGACTGAGTTTGCCTAGTAACAGACGGACGGACAAGGCTATATCGACTCTGATAATTATTAAGAGTATAAACCTTATAGATGAGCTGATGATTTCCAAAATGTGATGCCCAGTGCAAGGGTATAACTAATAGAAGTTGTACTTTCTTAAAGCTTTTAATATTGCGCATGACTCTAATTCTCAAACAGTTTTAACTGCTCTCTGGGTGCTAGGTAATTGCTAACTAATAATATTGCGATATGCAATGAAATAACAACTGCTTCGAATTGAACATGTTTTGTTTAGCTGTTCCCAACGCATTCGGCTGTCTTATCAGCGTATCAATTAACCCAGATATGGTATGAAACGCGGAACCTCTGGACTTACACCTGATAAGAAGCAAGTTTGACTTTCAAACCATGGTTATGGCGAATTCACTTGTTGCTTCAAAAGCCCAAGCCCGCCCCCCTTCCCACACAATAATGTATAGCTCACCTTTCATTGTATTTTATTTTGTCGCGTCTGTGGTGAGCCGGAGGCGACGGCGACGTCATCATAGTTTGATGACCTCCACACGACGCTGCGTCATCGGTTTTTGGTATTTGCAGTGGTCAAGACAGCGTTGGGTAGTCGCAGAGAGGGTTGGGGTTGGGGTTGGGTTTGGGTTGGGGCAGCAGATATAACTCTTCTTGAGTCTGCATATTTTTGGTCACAGAGTTTTGCTTTTTCTTCTGCTGCCGTTGCTGCTGTTGCCGTTGGCCTTCACTTCTTTAGTCGGCTTTGTGAACCAGTTGCTTCTTTACCTGTTCTCCGTTTGGTATACACACAAATGTTGAGATTTCTTCTGCTGCTTCTTGCCATTTTGCGCAGTTGCCTTTTGAACAGACACCATATTTATATACCTAACTATATATATATATATATATATGCTTAGCGCACAGACCCAACCATATCCGATATATTATTACGGAAGCAGTGATTTGTGCTTTTCATTTTGTTTCTTCATCGGCTTAGGGCATTGTCCATTATCGGTGGAAATTGCAGTGTCCCTTTTTATAGAAGCCTCTAACTTGGCTTCTTGGCAGCATTGTTGTTTCATAAGACCCAGCCAGATAGAAATGCAGCAGGCCAAAATCAAGTTTAAATCGAGGTCGACAACAATTACAAAAAATTTGAACAAAAATTATATTATTAATGACAATCTTACAATCTGTATTCATTCAGAATATGATCTTAGGATCAGTTGGCTATCAATATATGAACATTCAAATGTTATCGATGAGCAAATCTAATTGAATTTATAAAATGTATACAAAATATTATTTACAAAATACATCCATTTCTTCAAAGAAAAAATCTTATTGAGAGCCAAATTTAATAGTTTTTCATGTACTTTTATTATCAATTTGGCTGGTTTCTCAGTTATCTCTCTACAGTACTTTGTCAACGAGTCAAAAAGGTAATTTCCGTCAAATATAAATTGCAATCAACAACATATTTTGTACATATATTTTGTATAGAATCTGTAAATGTCATGTAGAAATGCCTAAACTAATTCCTGCGGCACAGTCACAGTTCCCAGTCACACTTTCAGTCACAGTGTGACAGGCAAAATGTGCTTTGCCTAGTAATACATATGCCTTAGTGTATGTGCTCAATGAAATTGATAAGCGCCAGCCTAAAAATACTCGTGCATTAGCTATCGCGGCCAGCCGATCTGGCAACGCCAAATGGAAGCACCCAAAACGGGCTTGCACAATTCAAATCCAAATCTGGTAATTAGTAAACAAATGGCGCACTTGCTTTAAGAAATCAATTTCGGTTAACCAATATACTCAAAAAAAAAAAAAAAAATATAAGAGCCTTCGCATTTGATTTTGAGATTTTTTTTTTAATTGTAGTCTCTCGTGTCGTGTCGATCGTATCGTGTTTGTTTTTATCATATATTTTATGTATTTGTGTTGTTGCACTTATTTTTTGTATAACCCGGCCGCGGCGAAACTCAGAGAGAAAGACAGAGCGAGAGGGGCAGAGTGAGATACAAGTCCCCCCACAACAAAACGCATGAAAATACTTGAGCGAAACGAGTTAAAAACGATTTCATTAATATCTTTTTTGTTGTTGCCTTTTGTTGTTGGCATTTTTTTGTCGTTTTGGGTCGCTTTCTGCTGACGATACCCTTACCCATCGAGCATACCGCCTGAGTATTTGACTTTGCGCCGCTTGTGCGATGTTGCGATCGATCTTTGAGAACAGTTTAAATATTTGCATAGTCAGCGTATTTAATATCATTTCGAATGTCATGTGGTTCAATGCGGCACCCCGAAAGTATGCTATACTTATTTTGTATTACACCAAAAGAGTAATGTAATAAAAGTGGAAGGACGTTATTAAATTTCTTTATTGAAATTCAAAATATAGTATCTAAATGTATACAACATTTGTATATGTATATAGTTAAGCTGTAAACCGACCACATAAGCAAGGCTTTCCCAATTAGATCAGTTAGAGTATTTACTTAGTCACATACATGTATGTACATGTATCGAAAACCGATATGTCTTAAATGTATAAATAAAAAAAAGAGTATTTTAGGTGCGCCTTAAAAAGCTCGCATACGCCACTCGATGCTTGTACGTTTCGTGTTGCTGTTGTTGTTTGCTGTGCGCTGGCCTGGCTATTTTTAAAATGCGCGAAAGCAACAAGAAGAGAACACGAAGCAAAACTCGCCGCAGCAGCAGCAGCAGCAACAGTAACAGCGTCGCCATCATTGTTGCTATTGGTTGTGTTGTTATTGTTATTGCTGCTGCTGCTGCGTTCGCCGCATAAGAAATGTGGAATATGGAATTTAAGAGTTCTGCTGCTCTTCACACAAATGCACGCATGCATACAGAAACACGCACACACACACACATGCACACCCACGTTAACTTCAACTTACGACAGTCGCGACTTTCTTGTTGTTGTGGGTGCGTGCAAATTGGAGCAAAAAGTTTTGTGCGACGTCAGCAGCGCTGCTCACGACAACATCGATTTCCTGCTGCTGACAGAGGGAGTAAAAGCGAGAGAGGGAACGAAAGGTAGAGGGAAACAGAAACGGATTGGCGGTCAGATGCAGACATGTCCATTATATGACAACTTATTTGTTGTTGTGCGCCCCGCTGTGGGTGATGTCGTCACTGAATGACGCTGATGCTGTTTCAGACATGGACAGCCACACTCCACAACATACACCCTTCAATTGGGTCACACTGGCGTCAGCAGCTCGCCCACTCTCGCTCTCTCCTCTCTCTTTATACGACTTTTTTCCCGTTGATTTTGTTGTCGCTCATCTTTAAATGCGACTTCGCACTTCATTGATAAAATGATTAATCGTTCTGATTAATATGCATGTCTGTGCCAATGTGTACACACATTATAAAATTCGTTCATATATGTGTCACCCAAACGGTGTTGAAGCGATTTATATAAGGCGCGCCTGACGCTTAGGCTACCCCAGCCGCAACAACATTGTCGCCGCATTTGTGATAAGCGGCAACTGGCAGCAGCAGCAGCAGCAGCAGCAGCGGCAGCGGCAGCGCGTATGAGAAGCTCGCTTCTCGCTGCTCCCAAAGTTCAACTGAGTTCAGGCCAAAGCCAGCAAATTAGATAAAAGCATTTTAGGTATTTTAGGCTATGCCCACTTCGCAAGATCCACAAGAACTTAATGAACTTACCGAAGGTCAAAAGCGCCTAACGTGAATTCCTAATCGAAGAAACTCGGGAAAGACAACGCCAAATAAAGTAACCGATATTTTTGGATTTGTCTAGAAGAACTCTAGCTAATATAAAACCTTTAGGACATATGTATTAGTCTGACACGGATCAATTTTAATTTGTGAGATATCGAAAAAGAAAAATTTATAACGAGTAAGAAGGCAGGCCGAAGACGTAATACTCTTGCAGACCGAACCTTTTTGATTTTTGCCAAGTTTGGTCAATATATCTTTTATACAAAATCTACTCTCGACCGATCGTTCCTATGATAAAGTGGTCCGATCCATCCGACATGTAACAGAAAGAGGGACGTATGCAAAGCTTCATGAGGAGAGCTGTAAAGCTGAGAGACAAGTTCGACATGAGGAGATGAGTATATCGACTCGGCTGTTGTTACTGATCAAGAAAATAGATACTTTATGGGAGTTATCTCCTACTATGCGTTACAAAATTATAACACCCTCTGTTATTTGTATATATCCACAAATGAAGTATGTACCTCTTAGAATAGAACCTTCAAACCAAAACTATTCGAAGCATTTTGATACATATGCCTAGTTGTTTATGTCCTCTTAATTGTGAATATCCAATTTAATGAATGTTGCCCTTCATCATTGGGATCTTAACACAACCCAAAGAGAAACCCTAATCATAATTCTCATCCAAATATCAGCTACGACACTTTTATGGACGCACCCAGAAACTACCCCAGCATAATTACACGAAATTGATTCGATTTGATGATGCCTTCAAGGTAACACAAATAAAAAGGAAAATTGATGAAAAAAGGAAAATCTCTTACAGCTGCAACATCATGACCGACACAAATGTGTGGATGCTCCGCTTTGCTCTAATTGCCAAATGCATATGAAATTATGCATTTGCCGCCCAACTCAGCCCTCGTAGGGAAGAGAAAGTTGTGCAAATCAGTTGCGAGTGCAATTTATGAGACAGTTACGCGTTTCTCGGCATCTGCCCAGACATGTACATATGTACATATGGCATATGCAATGGCCAGCTGCTGGGCTGGGAGGATTTTGTTCCTTTCATTCAACAATGGGACAATGCGGAGAAAAATCGCAAAAGTCGCCGAACGGTCCGATGTCTTTAACTTTTCACTTTCACGGCAGCTGTGCGGCAGGACAATATTTTCCAGCATTTTGCATCATCTTTGAATGGGATGCGCGAGTACTCGATGCAGTTGAGGAAATTTTTGTTTAACCTTTGGCTTTACTCAATCCACCTCTCTCTCGCTCTCACTCGCTGTCTCTCTATCTCTCTCTCTCTCTTCCTTAGTGATGCTGCCTGTGATCTTTTGTAATCTTGCACATCCTTCGACTCGTACGTGCTCATAGTTTCTGCTCTACACACACGCACCTGCCTACCTATTGAGCCTAGTTTTTCTTTCAGTTTTTCGTTATGGCCAGCTGCCGTTTGCCTGACGCCTGTTGCCTGTTGCCTTGTCTCCTTTGCGTCGTTTTCCTTGCTGTTGTTGTTTTATAATTAAACATTTCCCCTTTGCCTTTTATTGATATTATCGCTCGTGTTGATAATTTGTACCTCTTGTTGTTGTGCAACAGCTGCATATCGAGTACATCCGACCTTTGCATAAGATTAAGTAAGAATCGGGCTTGTGACGCGCTTCGACAAGTTGGTTTTCTTCGAATCTAACGAAAAGCTGTTAATCTCTTTAATTACTTATTATTATTTTTTAATATTATTTTGTTTTACTCAAAACTCAAAACTGTTTATACTCTGTAAGTCGTTTGGAAATGATCATTATCCAAGAAATTCATTAATAACTAGCTGGTAACTTTTGACATGATGCTTAACACGAAGTTTAACTAAAGAAATTATTGAGATTAAGTTGAACTAACAAACTGAGACTAACTAACTTAAGTTGCTTTGGGCGCCTTTAACCGAAAAAAGTTTATTCTAGATGCACATTCAAGTTGAGCACATCAATATACCCTGCACTTCCATATAACAGGGGCTTAGCTACTGCAATCAGCCCAACCCACCCGCGATTCATGGCCAGTGACTCGTCAAGTCCTGAATCTATAAACCCTATCTGTATCGTGTCCTGTTCGCCTTCCTGCTGGCACACACGACTTTGCCTTGGCAAATTTATTGCCTGTTGGTGTTTTATAGCCCTCTTCTAAAAGTCGGTACACGTTTCGCGTTGCATGATTAGATTATGCCCCTTACACACACACACACAC
The DNA here is from genome assembly GCF_030788295.1 of Drosophila virilis. NCBI lineage: Eukaryota > Metazoa > Arthropoda > Insecta > Diptera > Drosophilidae > Drosophila > Drosophila virilis. Next base: position 17,145,761 of record NC_091544.1, on the reverse strand, counting down.
ATGAGACACGCATACCAATGCCAATGTCTGGTAATATCCTTCACCTCAGCTTGAACTGCGTCGCTGGCGTCCGCATCGCTAAGTTCAAAGCCAACCGACAATTTGTACAATTCGTTTTCGACGTAGCTTCTTTTTGATGCTCTATCTAAGTTTGAGGTTACGATAGACTTACTAATGAGAACAACAGATAACAGGAAGCTATTATTTTCTATATAGACTGCATTTTATTAACAGTACGATTTGCATTAATAACACGATTTGCTAATACAGGTAGGAGGGCGAATGGATATGGCCCTATGGTTTGGGAGAAAGTGTCCATCCAAGAGGAGAGTCCGACTAATGGACGTGTCGCTTAGGAGAGCTTTTATTGTATTAACTTTGTTTCAAATATAATAAATGAACCGTTATCCTGTGCAGATAAACTAAATAAAAGCACACATTCAAAGATATTGTTCTTCAAAATTAATATGCTCGGCACAGTATACATACCCATATAAACAGTAGGTCGCGTAAGCTCCAAAAAGTATGCTAAATAAAATGTCAGACCATAGGCTTTTTAAGAACAACCCACAAAGGTCTCCAAATTGAACATAATGTTAATTTACATAGTATAATATAATATTAAAATGAATGAAAATTGATGCTTTTAATTGAAAATCAAATGTTTCAAGAATCTTTAAGTGCATTTTTCTTGTTTCATTATTTATTTGAGTTTAAATATACCATGTGTGGGCATGAATAATTTACTGACTGTAAAATAGCTGTTAATTATCAATGAATAATGTAACAAACATACACTTTAAATGTATTTTCGATATGCTCTCCGAACATTACTGTTATAATTATCGATGATTCTTGCGTATCTACGCTTTGCCTACCTACATACATGTGTGTGTGTGTGTGCGTGTGTGCGAATATATTTAATATGCCGGAGAGCGAGCGGTGTTCGGCGAAGCCTTCGCTCCTCACACTGCCTGCTGCTGGTGCATGCTCTCCACGCTGCTTGTAATTGCGAATCGTCTCGCTATGTAATGAAATTCCATTGCACTGTTGTCGTCGACGTCGCTGCTGTTGTTGCTGTCGCTGTGGCCCCAAATTCTCCATGCTTATTTTTTAAACACTTTTCAATGCTAATTCCAAGAAATTGACGAATGCTAACAAAACTAAAGCGCTTCGTCTCTATCTGGCAGCGTTGTTAAGTTGGCTGCACAAATCACTTTGACCAAATGTTGCCTTGCTAAAATTAGCAAATGGCTGAATGAGAAAGAGCAGGACAAGGGGAAGGGATCTTCAGTTGGCAACAATTAAAATCACATTAGCTTGTGTATGCTCTCTTCTTGGGCTTGCTGATTAGAAGAAGCTACAATGTCGAAAATGTTGCAATTCAATGGCTTTTCATTTTCTATGCAAGCACCCCGCAAAGCAAGCTGTTGAGACAGCGAGGGAAGCGAAAATTGCAACAAATTCGCAAAAGCCACAAAAACCCGTTTCAGGCAGACACATTGCAACATCATTGTTGTTGTTGTGTTGTTGTTGTTGTTGTCGCGGCCTCGGCCCGCCGTCTGCCCCAAATGCTTGGGGTCTGTGTCTCTCCCGATGCGGTGCACATGATTAGCGCTCCAACAACAACAACAACAACAACAGCAGCAGCAGCAGCAGCGCAGCGTTGCAAATGAAAAGAAAATTTACAAATTCCATTCATGAAATTTTGCTGCGTTGGCCAACGCTGACGTTGACGCCGCTGCCGCTGCCGCTGCCGCTGCTGAGCTCCACTTCTACAGAGACCCACACATAGAATCCACAGAGCGAAAGAGAGCAGCTTTAAAAGTGCTGCCTGTTGGTTGTTATTGTTGTTGATATTTTGCAACTTGTTTAGTGCGTCGCTCTCAGCAAAGTTTGCATCCATTTTGTGTGTGCGCGTGTGTGTGTGTGTGTGTCTGTGTGTGGCGCTTGCTCAGCTTTGGCACTTGCCGGATGTTTTGTTGTTGTGCCGGCTTACTCGCTGGTCGCACGCTCTCTCGTTCTGGTGCTCGCTCTTTTTGCTTTGCACTTGCAGTCTTGTGGGGGGCAACATTGTTGTTGTAGTTGCTGTTATTGCCGTTGTCGCTTGCGTCTCTCCTTACCTCTCTATCTCCCTCTGTCCTGCGTGCTTTATTGTCGCTGCCTTGTCTGCGCTGCCTGACAGTCGCATGCAAAAAGTTTTTGCGCCTGCATTGCACACACACGCACACACACAGACAGGCACCACATAAATGTGTGTGCGCGCTCTGGTTTATTATGCGGGCGTCAGTGCTCGGTCCTGCGAAACAGCCTCTAGTCAAGCTCGTAACGCGCATCCGTTTGCATTTTACTTTATTGCTAAACTGCAACTCATTTGCTTTGTTATTTTTACACATTTTACGAGTGTGTGTACATTGTACAACGATTACAACAAATGCAACAACTAGCGAGAGCTCAAGCAGAGTCATCGTGGGTCTCCTGGCTGCCGCAGGCAAAACTCTCGACGCATATTTATTACGAGACGGTTGACGACGCCCGACTATGCCCCCCGCCCCACCGCCCAACCTTCAAATACACTTTGCGGGGTTGTGGTACTTCTCCCCTTCACGTCCTGTGCAGCCGGCTCAATTTTCAAACGATTTCAATGGAATTCTGAACATCGTCTCGGGCAGAGCATAGCCGGGCCCAGCAAAGCCCAGCGCCAAGCTGAGAACCCAGACACGCATCTTACCTACTGCTGCTGCACCACCGCCTCCTCCTTCTGAGCCCTGCATCCTTCAAGCAGCACTTGGCTTACACTGAAAACACCAACAACAACAACAACAACAGCAACATGAATAGCATCATGGAACAGCCTCCTGCAAGCGGCGCATAATGTCTTCAACATGCATTCGATAGATATATTAATTTGTTTATTAAGCTTGTAACGTAGTTAGAAAGCATACAATGCTTATCAAACTGTCAATTTAATATTAACTACAGTTATGAGCATTTCAATGTGAATATTAAGACTTTGTTTAAGTGTGTGCGTAACGCAAATTTTGGCAAGCGCTGCAAAATGTTCACACTGGAAATTAAAATGGCGATTGCCTCGCCTCAACGAATCGAACAAGCGCAGAGTATGCATTATTCGACTGTAAATGGAAAGTTGTTGGTTTCTTCTTTTCGGTTGATGTTTTTATTTTTTTGGTTTTTTTTTTTTTTGTTTTCATGTAGCCGCCGTCGCCGCCGCCATCGGCTGCATTCCCTTCTTGTGCTACTTCTCCCATTGCTGCTGCGCCTGCTGTTTTCTTCTTCACTTGGCTCTTGCCTTATTGGTTGTTGTTTACGTTTCGGTGGTCCTTTTGGAGTTGTCCGACGACGTCTGCAGCGACGCCGACAGCAAAGCTGGCGATGTCTGCGAGCTTTTGCGAACGCTGTTATCGAGTAAACTTTTTGGTATTTTTGTATTCTTTTGTGGATTATGTATATATTTTGTGCATACATATTTACTTAATTGCTTTTGCTGGGCTACACTATCGAATTATATAACTAGACTAGATAAGGGCGCTAGTAAGCCCGAAACCCCAAACAAAACGGTAAGAAAAAAACCCCCCTACCCACGCAGTCAACCCCCATTTAGTCGACTATTTTTTTTTTTTTGTTTTTGTGTGTGCTTTGAGTTATCTTTTCTTTTTTTTTTTTTTTTTGCATTCTTGCCTCTTATCTGCTTCACAAGTTTATTGCGGTTTCTGCCATGTTGCCTGCTTCTTAATATTCGCTGACTGGCTTTACAGCTATTGTTGCATTTGTCGCATTTCTGTGCTTGCGCAAATTCCACTTTTTCAGCCCGAACACAGGACACGCAAGAGAGACACGCGTCTTCGTCGCGCAGCTCCTCTGCAGTTGCTGCTGCTTCTTCTTCGTGTTGTTGCTGTTGTTGTGCAAAATAATGAATTCCTTCTTTGGGGCTTAACCTCAAATTGGCTTAACTTCATTTATTTTATTTGCAATGCCAGAAATATTTCATTTGCGGTTTGTCGCATTCTCATTGTTGTTGTTGCTGCTGCTGCTGCTGCTGCTGTTGTTGTTGCTACCCCTTCTGCAACTGGACACCGCATTGGTGGTCAGGACGCGAGCCACAGTTAAGCTGGAAAGTTGATCGCGCTTTCGCTAAGCCCCTGACCGCATTGTCGTGTGGGAGGGGCAGACGACAGGTGCTTATCAATTGGAAAATAACCTGTAGTTGTTTCCATATGTGCTCTCAGTGCATATACTTCTATGTATGTACCTACAGCAGGAAATATTTACCTATATAGTGCCAAAAAGTGAAAGTTTTCTTTTTAATTAGAATGTATAATTACGTTTATAGTGGTATATAAAGGTTATATGTACGTGATACATGTTTTGAATAGGCCCAATAACAGATAGGGGACAGAGGATTCGGAACTTTTTCTTTTAGAAACTTGGTTTCGAAGTTCCAAGTACAAATGGTAAAAATGAAGTTATTAAAATTATAATTATATTCAATATTTTGACAACTGCAACTATAGTTTTTTGGTCTTATTGTTGATCTAACCCCAAGCGACGATCTACTTAAAATGACAATTAATTGACACCTTATAATGTCATAAATATTTAACCACTTATCAATTACCCTTTACATACATCGACATTGCTTTAGACTGAAACGAATAGGTCTGTTAATTCAGAGAAGATCTTCCAGCTCTTGACCAGTGCAGTCTCATGACCTTATCACCCTCTCCATGTTTATATGTATCTGTGTATACTTGGTAAATATTAAGTATCTAACAGTTCTTTTTGGTACCACATTATGCTGAATCAACTTAAACTTATAGTTGCACATAATGCGCCGTTCTCAGTTGATATATATTATAAAGCTTTATTCTCAGAGGATACATTTTGCAGTTCTGTTATAGTATTTTGTTTGTATACGTATGTATATATAGTACACCGATCTGTTGCACTCGCATCGGCTTACATGTGTCGCGACTTGCTTCTCCAGATATGGTGGATATGAATGCATATATATCATGCCATTTGTCTCACCTACACTTGCAGTTCTTGTTGTTGTTGTTGTTGTTGCCTGCAGCTGTTACTGCTTAACTGGCATAAAACAAAAGCCGTCACCTCGGTCTCTGCCCCGCTCGTACCTGTGGGCTGTGGGAGGTGGGGGGGCAGCGGCGGGCAAGGACAACCTTGAGACTGTTCAATATTCCGCAGCATAATTCGTGGCCAGCTCGATATCACGAGTTTTACGCTCTCCACCAACAGCGGCAACATATTCGAGGCAATGTCGAATGGAAAAATGTTGCAAGTGGACACCACACACAGACGCCACAAGCGCGAGAACTGAGCCCCAAGACCCGTATCCGAATCCGAATACCATAAGCAAACACACACACACAGACACACACACACACAGTTATACACACATGCACAGATGGAAACAATGTCAGATGCCGCTGTACTAAAATTACGCCAAATTATGCTGAAAATGCAATGAGAGCAGTAAATATGTAATGCGGACACGGCGGACACACGGACTGGACTCCAGTTCGGTCTATGTGCCACTCCCAATCCAACGCCCTCACCCCCACCTGCAGCTTAGGTTTTACGCAAAGCCATAAAGCTGCAACTGCGGCTGAAGAGCTAAAGAGCTGCCATTGGCCATTCGTAGCGCCCGCTTATCGGATATCCAACATCTACGCGTAGTTTTTCGGAGCATGCGCAAAGGGACAACTATTGCGAATTGCCAGTTATTTGGGTGGAAGGCAGAAAGCAAGCGAGGTGCTGCTGGGGCAGCGACTGTGGCTGCGGCATTTAGTCGGGGCATGAAATATTTTGAACGCTCCAATGGCAACCTCACAGGCTCAGCCTGAGCTGTTGCCCCTCTCACATATGCACCACACACATATATTTATTGCATTTTAATGTGCCACTGAAATGTGATTTAATTGGCATTGTTGCCAGACTCCAGAAAAACGCATCGCACAGTGCAACACGAAAGTAGTAGAAAAAAAAAAAAACACTTAAACCAATCTTGTCCAGTTGGCTAGAACTGAATCATCAAATCGAAATTAAGAAAGTCCCTTCAAAATGGCTCAAATAAATTTATCGAATTGATTAAACCCAAGAAACTATAAGCTGAAGCAATCTGGTTCTGCTTTCATTTACATACATTAATTTGATTGATCTAACATAAACGAGTGTCTACATTTCGCATTTACTATACAAACTCAAATAGGTATTTGATCCACAAAAAGTGAGGTTAGGAGCGGGGCACGCAAGAGCCCATATACCAGATTTTGTTAACCTAAGCTCTGTAGTTTTTTTTAGAAATGCTTCTAAACTCGCCTAAACCCCAGTTTTATTTATATATAAATTTCCCCTTTTCCCCATCAAAAAAAAAAAAAAAAACTGTGTGCTTAACAGCAAACAACTCGTGCAACAACTTTTCTCGTTCATTTAAGCAATCATGTTTAAATGAATAAATAGCCATCAATTAGGTGCACAATTGCGAGGCTAAAGTTTGATAATGATTGGGCAGCTAGTGGCAGTCATGTGTCAAATGTCACAATAATCGAATGAGTGTGCGATTAACGATTGATCGATAAATCGATAGTTAAAAAAATGCATATTTGACGCATGCGAATCAGTGTGCAACACTAGACTTTGAACTAGTTGGGCGCTGCATTGGTCTCTGGGATGGATTTGCAAATGCGAGCAAAAATGTTCTTTAATTAAATTCATTCTCACAGTGTGTGCAACATGTGGCAGCCGCAGACTGGAAGCTGGTGGAATGCTGCCACGCAGACGGGTCTCCCAACTGCAGACTGTTGCCATCTATTGGTGCCAGCACTTTGGCCAGGAATTTTAGTAAAGTCTTCAGCGACTTCACACAGAGCGACGGCAACTGCTTCTGCTTCTGCTCTGGACTTGTGTCGTCGTCCTCGTTCCCGTCCTCGTCCTTCTACCCGTTGTCATCTCCTACCTACGCGAGCCCTTTAAACTCTTGCGCCGTCATCAAATCAGGTTTCGTTGCTGTAGTCAGACGCATAAATCGCTGGAGTTTTTAAAATACCCATCAAGACTGGGTACCAGGTACTGCGCTCGACTGGACCCCCCCCGCTTCAAGCCATCAGCTCCAGGGAGCGCATTCGCTTCTAAGTTATAAATGCCTCTCATATATATATACATTTTTTTCTTAACACCAAACATTGTTGTTCCACTCTTGCCGCGGGCATAGACCACAGCCCAATCCTCCTCCGGGCACGCCTCATTTGCCTTTGGCGTTTGTTTGGTTTGACAACTTTGTTGGACTCATCTTTTCTGCTGTTTGCTTGTGAACCTGAATTGCTCGACAATATTTTTGCTCTAAATCTTTGACGAAGATTTGTTGATTTAGGTCCTAGTCCTCCAATTGGAACCTCGCCTGGAGCGAGGCTTGCCACAAACCGATGCAACACTTGAATTTGAATAAAGTTCTCAATGAAAACTTGGCAAATGAAATTCAAGTAGTCTTAAGCCTAACGAACTGTTTGTACTATAAATCGAAACTAAAACAATACACAACGAAGATAACTATGCAGCTTTAACATTTCTGCCCAAGACAATCAATATATATTTTTTTATACAATTGCGGTTTTTTATCTAAAGGCTTTCCATTCAACCAAAACTTTTGCTTGCTCGTAATTGCTGACCTACACAAGATAGCTTAACAAAATAAATGAAATTGTTCATAAAGGAAAGTAATTCTCGATTTTGTGTATATTTAATGATATATTCCGATAATTATCGATGTATGTATCGATAAGTCTATAAAAGTTATCATACATGAATTCAATTTGCGATATGGGATCTCTATGGGAATATATATATATATATATAAAAATACACTTTGGCTCGTAGTTCTCTCCTTTACGTTACCTTTCTTTTAACAGTATTTAAGTACGTTCTGCAACATTTTAATGGATTATAATGTTCTTCAAGCTAACATGTAGTCACAAGAGGCTCTGAAACAGGAGCCTCCAAGGACTAATGCTTCTCTTTTTGACCCACACCGGGGTAAAACATTCCTGAAGATCTTGGCTGTTTATGGTCTGATCCTTATGAAACTTTCAGGACTTAAATATGGCATTCAAATGTGTGTAAATTCCAAAATACAAGGCTCCAGCTTAAAGCAGAGAATTTTCATATTTAGGGAACGGCCAGATATCTGCAAAAAGTGAACTATTCTGACTATTTATATAAATAATAAGAAGCTACTTATGTAATTTGGTGCATCTAGCTCCTTTAAATTTCGAATTATGCTAAAAAAAAAACCAGGCAAAAAACTAGATATTTGGAAAATAGGAAAAGATATCGAAAGTAACTTAGCATCTCGTGCTGCGTATAATATAATATATATATATTTAAAAGTTAGAGTCTCCAGCTTATAAAGTTCTCGAGAACTTACAATGCGTCTGCTTTATAATGAATCTTAAGAAGAGTTTAAACTCTATTCTAATGATGTTCTTCTTGCTATTTTCTCAACAGATTGCCTGCTCTGACTGATTAAATTGTTGGTAAGTTTTGCCTAAATGCTTAAATAAACAAAGGATTTTCGTTTCGAAGAGCTGCTTTAACAAACAAAATTAGCTGATAACTGTGGAACCACTTAAGAATACATTGTACAAGTACAATGATATGTGTATATGCAGATGAGTCGTTTCTGGTTCTTGGGCTTGAGGATGAACCAGGCTCCTAGAGGTGTTATTCACCCCTCGATTGCCGCTTGACAGTCCACTGAACCGTGGACAACTTGACTCGACTGGGAACTGCAACTACAACTGAGCAAACAATATCAGAAGGCAGACACAAATGAGTTCGCAGTAGATCAAAGCTAACTTGTCCAAGGAATTTTGTGTTTGCATAGCAAATGTCACACGGACAGAACTGGTTGTACTTACGGATTGATCCCATATTTAAATGCCATCAGCAGTTGTTGTTCAGTTTTTTTTTTTTTTACAAATCAATTTCTACAATTTCCAAACTGTGGCCCCTAACAATTTGCTTTGACATTCGCTTGACATGAGGCCGCTGGGCCTAATTTATGCATTGGGGTTGACCCATATTTTTCAGATATCCCAAACCAAACGCTAATTAATCCCACGAGTGCCAAAGGCCCGTCCCGGGGATTTGCTATGCTCCGCTGATTTTCACACACACACACACGCAGGGAGAGAAAACTACAGCAGCTCGCGTGTCCGGGCGAAGGCTTAACGCTTTTCCGGCCTACCTGGGCTTTGATAAATTAAAAATACCCGATTCTTTCGAACCGTTTGCGTATTTTGCGATTTAAATCTCACACGCATCTAATTGTGTATATTGCATCAGCTGGCTAGGGGGCGACTAAATGTCGCCTTATCTGTCACATTCGGAAACTAGAGTATATAATCTGTATGGGTTTCGCAGTTTTTCTTTTGCATTTTCTTGACACGTGCGATTACGCTGTGGGCTGGGGGGAAGTATCTATAAAGATCACCTAGCCTGCGGCTATACAAAAACGTGAAGCCAGCTGTTTTCTTAATGTCACAGCGACAACAACAACAACCAAATTTCTTTAGTTGTAATAGCAACAACAAGAGCAACCCTCTGTGTGTGTGTGAGTGTGTGTGTGTGTGTCTCCGCTCGCCCCTAAGTGCTCTAATTTACAATGCGTTTTTTACAAGTCGTCGCCGGCTTGAGCAGAAATAAATATGCATGTGTGTTTGTGTGTGTGTGTGTGTGTACACAAAGTACAGCGAGAATTATTCACCCTATTTGGAACGATACGAATCCCCCGCTTAGGGGTTGCTGCTTTACTTTAATTATTAGCTCAGCGTCGCGGCCATAGCCGGGGTCTCAGCCCTCTTGCATCGGGCAACGGTCACCCTTGCCGTAGGGGCTGTCGCTGTCGCCATCGACTGCGTCATTTGGCACATGTCAATGCCTGCATTTTGGACATTGGGCTCGGCTTGGACGCGGCTCTGTTTGGGTCTAACTGCAGCACAGTGGTGCGCTTCTATTTTTGATCAGAACGAGTAAGATCTATAGAAATCAAATTCTTTCCTCGCATAAAATGGTTTTAGGAGAAATCTTAACCCAAAACCCATTAACAAGAGAAGTGATAAAGCACTATAATTCGGAACCGGAACCTTAAATAGTTGTTCAGTCTGAGCTTAGCTTGAGCTCGCGCCAGTTTTCAAAATAAAAAAAATAAATAAAATAACTGAGCTTAAGCCCGAACTTTCTTTACAACAAACTTTAGGTTCACAAAAATATTTGCGACCACAAACAATTTAAATCCGATTTTGGTATTCCTCTTTTATACTCTGAACCTTACCAGTTGTCAAAATAAACATTTTTATTATGAGTCGAAATTAAAACCAAACCAATTTTCAAACAAATTTCTAGTCAAGAACAAAAAAAGATGCCTAGAACCAGTTTGAGTTGAAAATTTATACATTGTTGTGAACTAGTTGCTTGAAATGGGAAATTGAACCTAAAGCGGAACCACAAACATTTTAAGATTCCTCTTCTTGAAATTCAAAATATAGAAAACCAATTAAAATGTGACAAAGCGCGATTTGCATTAGTTCCGAAAGCGAACTGCGAGTGGAACCAGTTTCTGTTCCAACTATGAATCGAAAGCAAAAATGTGTATTAGATTTGCAGCTCTACTCGCGACCTAATCTATTTGGCCATTGGCCTCTGTGTCCCACTGTGTCGCGCTCCACTTCATCGCGTCGTTCCCATTGCGAACAGAAACCACTTCCACTTCCTGTTGAATTGCAGGAAACCCAACTCGGAACAACAACAACAACGACAGCAATAGCAGCAACAGTGCGCCCGATTCTAACACTAGAACAAAGCATGAGAGGCAGAGGGTGGGAGGGGGGAAGATTGATACGTGGCGGGGCGGGGCACATCTTGTTGCACCCCTAAACATAGCTGCTGTTGCATTTTTTGCAACAATTATGAACGGGACAGGCAACATAATATCTCTTTGCTTAACTGCATGAAGTGCTCGAATTGGCAGATACCCTGTAAACAGTAAGAACATTTGAATTAATAAGATTTTGATTCCACGCACAAATGTGAAATAAGCGTGGAAATTGTTATTTATTTAACATAAGACCCAACTGAAATAAGCGTGCAATATGAGAAAGAAAGCGGAAAATAGGGGAACAACTTAAATTGAACGTGTTTAGAACATATCTGAGGGCAGCAGCGGAGCCGTGCAAGACTGCCAAGGCTGGCAAAGCCCTATTTACAGGGTATAGAAAATAACCAAACCACGGGCTGCTCGCAGCGAGCGACATTTGTGGATTCGCTGCGTTGCGGCGTCTCCGTGCGCCGGGTTCGTTCCACTTTTCTGCCGTGCTCAGACAGACGTCTGAAGTGCCTCCTGGGCAACAAGCAGCACCACGCTGCATCGCCATGGAGTAGGGTGCTGCAGCAACTACATTTTTTCTTTCTTTTCTGGGTTTTCCTTTTTAAGGGTGCTTCTCATTGCGCTACACTTTGGCAAGCAAGACGACGACGTCCAGGTGCGTTGCCGTGTATTGGCTACTGCTGCTGCTGCTTCACCTTCTTTTCCACTTTTCATTTTTCTCAGACATTTGTGGCTGCCACACATTTGGGACATCTGTTGGGCCGGGCTGATCGTCGGCCATTCTCAGTTCTCACTGTTTGTTTCGTTGTCTCTTTTTGTTTTTTTTTTCATTTATTTTTGTTGTGCCGCATTTTGACTACGGATTGAATCTAATCGCAGCTTGGCACAGCTACACATCCGCTCGGAAGCTCCCACGCTGCCGCTCATTAGAAGCACAAAGAGAAGCTCGACAAGCTTTGGTTAAGCTAATTGCAGTATCTCAATGTCCTGCACTGTCCTTTCATAGGAAACAAACACACACACACACACACACACACACACAGACAAACAAAGGGGCAACAACAACATGCGCCGAGATTTAGTGATCTACAAATTTCCAGGAATTTCGTGAATGGAAAAACAAAAGCGCAACGAACGCTCCGAGCGGAGATTGTTAGGCAGACGAGTTTGTTCTACCTATCGGACCAGAAACTGAACCTAAACCTGAAGCTGAAGCTGAAGTTGAATCCGAATCCGAAGCTGAACCTCGGCCCAGCGCTGTGTGTATATCTCTTATGAATGTACTCGCGTCTCGTACTTGGACTGGCTGCTGTTTGCCGTTTATACACATTTATATATCTATATATATATATATATATGTGTATTTTTTTCTTTTTGAAGGTTCCTCTTCTTGTTTTTCGTGGCCTGTCCCGGCACAGCTTTTGTAGTTCCACTCTCTCTCTCTCTCTCTCTCGCTCTCTCTCTCTCTCTCGCTGTTGTTATTGTTACTTAAAATAGCTGAAAAACGTGAGCGCATATCCCAAATTCGAAAACCGGTAAGCCAGGCCAAAGGCAACGACCAGGTAGTTCGTTGATTTAATGAGCACCCAATTCCTTAGCCTTAGGCCAAAAGGCGCAGCACACTCTGGGGTGGATCTCCAGTTGGGAGCCAACTTACGGAACATTAGGCGGAACGACTAAACTCTTGATTATACTCAATTTGAATTGAATTCCTTGTAAAATTTTACCTTGCAGTTGGATAGCTGAATTTCTATTTACGAATCTATCTGAACTCAATTTGGGTGTTTCATGATATGGAAAATAAAATATTTTATAGGCTTTAAAAGATTTCGAACTAAACTAGTCTTAATTCCCTAAAATATTTAAAAAATATTTTTTAAAATAATTTTCTTACAGTTTTTAGCTAGTCTTTATCTGAATATATTTTATTTGATACTCGAGTTTCTTTCCCCCAACATTTGGATCATAATTTTTTTAAATCTTTCCTATTCCAAGTTCATCTGGTCGAAAATTAATTTGAGTATTTGCAAACGTTGTATTAAAAAGTAATTTACACAAATTTGGAAATATCAGTCAACTAATTTCAAGAAATAAAGCGAAGCATACTTAGACCAAGCAAAGCCGGGTTATGCCAGGCTTCAATTATAAAGAGACATGCACTTAAATTTAGTTAGTTTTACTTGCATCTAGTTTAACATCTTTAAAAAAACATTATTTCTTAACCACTTAAAATACTATAAATTGTTATAGAATAAAAATGTATCTGTAGCGGCGTAGCTTTAAATCTACATGGTATACAGACCTGAGAATGTTCGTCAGTATCTCTTGGAGAATTGACTTTTGGCTATGTACCCATCTGTGCCATCTAGTCTATATTCCCCTTTTACGTGACTGCGTTAAATGTTTTTTTTTTTGTTGAAAATTCTTATCAGCCCATAGAACCAAAAGAGTCCAACGAACCCCAGAAGCACAGGAAAGCGGAAATTCCAATGGTTTAGGAAAACCGTTCGTATACCCTCTCCCCCTCTCCAAACCCATTTTGGCATGTGCTGCTCAACGAGAAGGCCATAAAGCAATAACAGACGACAGCTGCAAACTATTCCCGTAATACGTCAGTCATTCAGTCAGTCAGTCGAGGAGTCGGGGAATCGGAGAGTCGGTAAGTTGTGCTGAGCTCTCCGTTCGGTTCGAGTTGAGATATGTGTTGAGGTCCTTGCAGTCCCTTCCTTCGAACCACATCGAACCTCTCGAACCTACCAAACCCTATGCAACTCGACAGACGGCGTGTTGCAATGCTCCGCTATGCAGCCTGTACACAGGATATACGCAAAGTCTGTCTATGCTTGGCGGGGGGGGTACAGTTCGCAATTCAGTTATGTGCTGTGTAAGTGTGTGTGTGTGTGTGTGTGTGTGTGTGTGTGTGTGTGTGGGGCGGCACTTCATCTCCTGTTTCATATCCGTTCGTCTGCATTTTGATTTTAGACTTATTTTTGCTTATTTGGGCTGATTAATTTTTCTCTCGTCTGATCAAAATTGCTTTTGGATTTCGATTCCGTCGGATTTCAGACTGTAATTTTTTTTTGGCATTGGAGGAGCCTGAAGCCGCGCTCTGTTATTATATTAGTTTTGGTTTTTTGTTTTGTGATTTCCGGTCGTTTCTTTAAGTTTGCTGCTCGTGCATTTGCATGAAGCCTGATTCGGTTTGGTTTTTCCAGCTGCTGCTGCTGTTGCTGGGTGCTAATTGCTGCAGAGTTCATTGACTGACCCGCCTAGACGCAGAACTAGTTGCCCTCACTGGCCACTTAGCACCTGTCGCCGCAACGAATTCACCCCTACCCTAACCTAACTCTGCCTGGGCTGCTGGCCACAGGTCAGACAACATTTGGGCGCAGCTTTTTGTGATAAGAGACTTAGAGTCAAATCACAGGGACATGGTCCAAAGTTGCGCAGTTGCGCCTGCTGATGATGATGCTTTTATTGTTCACATACAACCCTGCGCTGGGTGGGCCACAAGCGAGCGAGCGAACGAGCGAACGAGCGAATGTCAGTGTGTGTGAGTGAGTATGTGAATAATGAGTGAGCGAACACGCACGATCGCTGCATTATCCTCCCCAATTGTTTTGCTTTTGCCTTACTCGCTGCTGTTGCTGCATTCCTTTCGTACGCCCCGTTACTCTGTTACGCTCTCTCGTGCTCTCGCTATTCACGCACACATCGATCGCTCGCTCTCTCTGCCGGCGCTCATTTCGATGTTCGAACTATGTGCTGTTAATGTTATTGTTGTTGCTGTTGCTGTTGTTGTTGCCCTGCAATTGCATTCCTGTTTGTCTGCCGCCGCCGTCGCTGCTTCCTCTTACTCTTCTTGCTGTTATGTTTGTTGCCTTCACTTCTGCTCTGTCTGCGACCAGAACTACGCAACATTTACAAAACGAACGCTGCAGAAAGTGGAAGTGAATCTCCAGAGAGGCGGCAGGCAGATCGAAACGATCCGATCCTATCCGATCCGAACCGAACCGAACCGTAGTTGTGCTAGTTTACAATTGTTGATCATGACGTGTTATCATTGTTTATGTTAAAGTTTTTACATCGCTCTGTCCGCATTTAAGTGACGCAAAATTATTATTGTTACAAACAAATTGTTGAACAAAAAGAAAATGTTAAACTAAAACTCGGTTCAAATGTTGCTGAAATTCTCAAAAACTAAACTAAAAACACAAACCAAACGGTTCTATAGCCAATACCAATGCAAGCTGAACGCACAAAGGATTACAAAGCAGCGCAAAAATTATAATAACAAAAACAAAAACATGAGAATTATGTCAAATTGGGCTAAAAAATTGATATGCAATTTAAATGATTACAAAATATGATGCTTCATGAGAAAGTTTTCAAAATTACGCAAATGCAATACTTTTATTAAAATTCCCCTTCAATTATTTATGTTTCATATACATATATTGTTATACCACACGTGTTGTTGTTTTGAGCACATTTTTTGTCTCTTTCACTCTTTAAACTGTTAAACAAAGTCTTATATTGTGCTAAGTGTTTACCCTTAACTTGTTCTAAAAACTATTTTATAATTATTATAAGAAAAACATATTTATTTATACCTTGGAGTTCTTTATTGCCGAAATACCAAAAAACCTATATTGCTTCTAAATTAAACCGATATCATTGTTAAAAAAGCCTTGAAATTACACAATAATCAAATAAGTTGGCATACATCAATTTCAAGTCGTTGCCAAAACTCAAACTCAACACAAGAAATCACTTTTGGATTACAAAACAATATATTTCAAATTCAATGCCAGCCGACACGTAAGTAAAACAAACAATTCATTTGCACGGCAAAAACCAACGAAAACAACAGCAAAAATACAGTTAAAATTTACTCGTTGCAAATTCACTCGCTGATTTTGTTATACCCTTACAGCGGCTATACTAATTTTCTGATGAACTATGCAATGCATTTAGGAACTCAGACGCAGTAGATAAAATGAAAGCGTCTCTGGGCAAAAAAAACTTAAGAATATATCAAGCACAATCTTATAACGTTCAGATGTATCAGATTGTTTTTTTTTTTAACTTTATTTAGAACCCGAAACAAAACCCATCTTATCATATAACTTGACATCACTTTTGCAGTAATCATTTTATTATATAGCTGTGATAAAAAATTTGATTTTAATTATTATCAGGATATATCGTAGGTCTATTTAAGTTAAATTATAGTTAGGTTCAACCTGTCTGTGTTTTTCTAAGATATCATTTCTTGGCACTTTTGAAACGAAAAATTAAATACTAAGCTTTAAGGGATTTTTGTTTTATTTGAATCATGTTGTTTTTGTGGAGATTTACTCGCGTTTTATGGCACTTAGAAAAGTTCATTGAACGTGAGCTGAAATCATTTGTAGCTTGTTGGAGTCTCTCGTCTTCAAACCAAGTCGAGTCGACTTGACTCGCTGCGAGTCGCGTCAGACTCAGAGTCACTCGACGGCTTGTCTAACCATATAGAGCATGTGCTCTACAAAGGCGGCTACGTGCTCGGGCATGGGTATTAGGGCGGCGGGCGGGCAGGTAGTTGGTGTTCGGTGTTTGGCTTAAGTGCGGGCATGCAGCGCGCTTTTAAGGTCGACCGCTCGTTAGACTAGAGTTTGCCGCCTGCCTGAGTCTGCCTCTGGCCGTGTCTCTCCGCCTGCGCCCGCCCGCCTGCTCATTATGACCCTAACCCCATTTGGCTTGCGAGTCGCATCGGTAACCTTTTTTGTTTTTAACCAGCCTGTGATAGTGCTACGCCTAGAAGCTGAAATGAAAATCTACACACATGATCATGAGTAATAAAAACAGTACAGTGAATTCTGCCTAATGTGGAATTTACACACTATAAATGAGTGTATACACAATGCTTACTTAGCATATTATAAAAATCTAGAAACTTAAGTAGAAGTTTATTCAATATATTCATATTTCATCTTTACTAAAATTGCAGGCATAATTTTGTTTCTTTTATTTTGTTTGTTAGTTAATGGAATCCCTAATATTGTTTAATGTTACCATTTACGGAAGAAACATTTCATGGAGCATTTAAGCAATATAAAAAATAATTAGAATAATTTATTATTTCGGTTTCAATGCTTTTATTATCAATAGTTTTCAAAGTCAAGTTTTATAATTACGATTATAGTATACTACGATTAATAATTTCTTATATGTGACTACTAAAAATATTATAATTTAATAATGCTAATTGTACAACTTTATTGTGTTGACTTAAGCTTATCAGAAGCGCATGCATCTATTTATTTAGTATGTCCAACTTTGAACTCCAATAGCCAAACCCGTTTAACATAGCCTATTCGCACTGTGCGCGCTCTCTCCCTCTCTTTCTCTCCTACTGAAATATCAAAGTTAAGAGTTGACTGATTCAGTTTCTGCCCTTTTGCCTGAGCGATATCTGTAAAAATAATTAACATTTGAATCAAATTAGTTTGCAATTAGTATGTAATGCCCCACCCCCTCTTTCTCACCCTAGAATGTCAAGCCGCATAAAAAAGATGGATGTGGAGAGGGGAGGGGGGGGGGGGGGGGTTGGAACTTCCGTAATACTCATTTATGCGCCTGCTTTGGGCACTTTGCTCAGCGACGCGGCGACAACATCAATTTTACATTTCGCCTCGACGACAGCGTCGCTGCAGGCAAATTCAATAAATGTTGCGTCAAGTTTAGTGAAACGTCTCGCCGCATCGGTCGGAAGTAAGCACACACACAATTACACAATACTCACGCTCTCACACAGGCCAAAGCGCCTTGAAAGCTGGCCTGGCCTGGCCACCCTAAACAAAGAGCAAGGCAAAAACTACACAGAAGCAGCGACAACAATAATAAGAAAAACAACAACAAAAACAACTACACAATCAACATTGTGACTGACATTCTGTCAAACATGCAGCGACGTCAACGTCAACGCCGACATCAGCAGCGGCTTCTCTCTAACTTCAATGTCCGTTGCGTTTTTGTTTTATTTTATTTTCTTTTTTTTTTTTTTTTGTTTTTGCATTCTTTTTTTTTTTTCTTCACTTTTATTTTTCAAATTTGAATATTACCGTCGCTCAGATTCTCAAGTAGTTTTCAAGTTGATTGCATTCTGCGGCATGTCTGTGCCAGCAACGTCGCCTTCGCTGTCGCTGACGCTGACGCTGTCGCTGTTGCCGTCTCTCCGTCAGCTCTCATTCATTTCCCATGTCGCCGGTCTATGTGCTGCACGCCTTGGGGATGCAGAGGCCACAGCAGAAGCAGGAGCAGAAGCAGAAGCAGAGGCTGTAAAAAGTGTTTTGCACCCCACTGAAAAAGGGGTTGCTGCAAATGGCGACGACTATGTGAATGACGATTATGAGGATGTTCCGTCTGTTCTCATTTCGCTTCAGTTTACTGCTATGCTGCCGGCACATTTCGTCTGGCTTGTCAAATACTTGCAATACCCTAACATATGTTTTGTCCGGCTTATATGTATGCACATTGGCTTCAATGTTAGCCGAATGTTAGCGCTTCCATAAATGTTAGCACAATGTTAAATTTGTAGTGAGCTGAAATAACTTGTTGGAATTGGTTTTTATTTTGTGAATTACAATTATTTAGTTAGCCAATATGCCCTACCTTGCACCTCTACGTTATGCCTTGCCAACAAATTGTCTGGTCTCACTCAAACCTATCATATGCCTCCCTCAGCTTATCTGCATTCCAGTTTCCAATTTCTATTAAATTTTTTATTTTTACTTCTTTTTATATTCTACATTTTTTGTCAACCTTTTTTTTTGCGCTGTTGCTTCTCATGACCCCACAGCAAGGCAGGACTTGCAAGATGCTCGTATCCTTTCATTTTTTTCTTTAACCAAATTCTGCCTACGACGCAAAGTTTCTGGCTGAGAAGACATCGTGTGCTTAACAGAATGTCGTTTTATTTTTCTTTTCACACAACCACCAATCCAGCGTCACCCTTAAGGCTATATGTCTACCCCTGCCCCCCCCCCCCCCTGATTTTTTCCTTCTAGGTTTGTAGACTGCGCTTCTATGCATGTTAGGTTTTTTGCTTGTACTTGCGTGATTTTTTCTGCTCATAGATAGCAGAGATATTTTTTTTTTTTTGAGCTCGCTTTGCGATCGTCTGCGCCTGGAACTTCCCACGATCCTTGTGGACTTTTGTACTTAAGACCTTTTTATGTGCGTGTGTGTGTGCGCGCAGTGTCATAAATACTTTTAATTAACTGGAATTGCGTACGTGTGTGTCTGTATGTGTGTCTGTATGTGTGTCTGTGTGTCTGGTTTGCTTGTCGCGCTGTCGCTGCTCATCTGTCATTATTGTCTCGCTCTAGCTGCCTGGCGAGAAATGGAAAGTGAAGTTGGGCGTGAGTTCAATTTTTTTCTTTTGCGGCGTATTTACCATAATTCGCTTGATTTTGTATGAGCATTGCAGCAATAGATACATATGAGTACCCCAGTTACCGATCGGCACACGCAAACACAGAAACGTATTTGAGCAGATGTGTTTATCTAGTTCAATGAACTTTGCTTAAAAGCCAACAGTTAACAGCAGTCCAAAGTTGAGCTCATGGCTCAGAGAAGAAACATTTCGTACATGTATGTACACATGTAGTATTTGCATTATTAATGTCTTTCGTCGAAATATTTGATAAAATAGGTTATTGTAAATCCTTTTAAATAAGTTTAACAAAAACAACGTACATATATATGTATGTATGTGTTGCATGCTGTTATATACATATGTATGTATGGCGTTGGCAACATTGTTGACGATAATAAAAACGCGCAACATGCGTATCACACTGACACGCAGATAAAAAGACGGTGGAAAACAGAGACAGCAAAATAATATACATACATACATATACATAAATACTTTTATACACATACATGCATATGTATGTATGTACATTTGTAGTTGGTTTGTGGGTGCGGTGGCAGTCACGTTGGAGGCGGCATGCCACTTCCGTCTCTCAGTTGTTGTAGCCGGCATTTGAGCAACTGAGAGCGCGGCTCAAAAGCACACAAACACACGTATTCATACATAGACGCACACCTACCTACTATGAGTCTGGCATCCACATGCTACAAGGCGTCTGCCTACGTTCCACTCACGCATACTCGTTTATAATATGTTGCCGCCTCAGCTGCTGCTTACGTTACAGCACGCCTCTCTCTCAGCTGTGAACGCTTACTCTCAGCTGCGGCTTTCAATTCGCCGCTACGAGCATACTTAACAGAGTCCAAAAGCGGCACAGTAACAGTTCAAATTGGTGGCAGCAAATTCGCCGCTTTTAGTTTTTCGTATACGCTCCGCACTGCTGGTCGTGTCTGTTTGTTGTTGCTGTCGTCGCCGTCGTCGCGTCGTGTCGCTGCTGTTGCTGCTGTCCACTGAGAAAACGAGAAGCTACACAAAAGTAAGCGACAACGCGAATCGTATCACGTAAACGCCCGCGTGGAGAAATACATGAGAGATGTCCACGAATATGTGCCCGAGTGCAGAATTATTCAGCAATTCATTAAAATATTGATAAGTGACGTCATCAAGGCTGTACGGACTGGCCTTGTGTAGCTGCAACATTGAGCAACAACAACCAACGACAACAACAACAATAACGAGGGATCATTAGCAACACGCCGTCTCTGCCGTCGGACCAACACGCTTAACGTCACGTCGCCACTTACGTTTTCTCTGCGAACTCGCTCTCTCTCACTCTCGCTCTCTCGGCGAGATACTCTCTTTCGCTGTAGGTTTGCCGGCGACTCCACTTACTACTACGACGAAAAGACACTCAGGCCAGGCAGCACTCACTTTGCGTTTACGTCGTGGCCCATGAAGTTCGTTTAGCTCGTCGCACAAAATGTGAAAACTGATGAAAAGAAAGAAGAAAACTGCACACATTGAGACACACAGCTAACTAAACAACAACAATATTTTGGGACAGACATAGTACGCGCATCAACAACAATTATGTGATATCTACAACAAATATAATTTTTTCTCAACTGCTGACGTCACACGTCGAAAAGAAGAATACAAATTTTGCGCAAAAGAAACATGAAAACGTAGTGGAAAAAATGTACATGAAAAACGCAAAAATATGAAACGTGTGTGATATTAAATGAGCGCGACGGCGGCAGCAGCAGCAACAACAACAAAACATCAGCAGCAGCAGCGACGTTGGCAGCAGCAGCGGCGACGACGACGCAGGCGACGGCAGCAGCAGCGTTTGCAGGCATTTGCTTTGCTGGTGGGTTGTGCGTCGTGATATAAAGGCAAAGAAATTCCAATTTAGGTGCGTGCACTTCTTACACATCCATGTATATTTTTTCTGCCCAAAAACTAGAAAATTTCGGTACGATTTATCAGTTGCTTTCAAACTGCGCAACCATGTGTTTTGTCAGTGTGTGTGTGTGTGTGTGTGTATGTGTGCGATTGACAATTAATCATTCTTGCAGGTTTGCTTTGTGCTGCCTCTCCTCCGCTCTAAAGCCCGTTAATAACCTTTAAATGCCTTTTGTATGTGTGTGTGTGTGTGTGTCGTCGGCTCTGCTCGATGTGTTTAAGGTGAAGCTACGTTTAATTCATTTGTAAATAGCAAACTTCTAAAGCTCTCGCCACACACCCCCGAGCACTTGCTGCTTCCTGCTCCACATTATCGTTTTTTTTTTTTTTGTTTTTTGGGCGTACCTGGAATAATTGTTCACATGTTAACTGAAGTTGTGCAGTCGGCCTCACCAAATGCTGTAACAGAGTTTCTGATAACAGCGCAAGGGGAAATTTTCAATGCAAGTTTATGAGAAACTCATGACTGAAAATGCGTCATGCATATGGACAAGAACAGCAGTAGTCTACATACATATACATATGGATGTATGTATGTATTGCACATATGCTCACATAATACAATTTTCCTGCTACTTTTAACAATATTGCTTCGCAGGCAGTTTCGTAAATTATATAAGTAGTAGTTAGGGAATTCCCTGAAATTGAGAAATTTTTTTTTTTGACGTCTTGCCCGGCATTAAATTTCCACTTTTCCAGAACAACGCGGCGCCCACACACACATACAAACTTACTTGCACGCCCAGAAAGCTGCCAACTCCCCAACCCCAACCCACTTTTCTGTTTTTTCTTTTTTTTTGTTTGCATTTTGTTGGCGAATTATTTTGCGACGCATTTTATGCGCCTGCCAAAGCTCTCTCTTGCTTTGTGCACCTCTCTGCCGCCCACCAACTGGCAATTATTTTTGGCTTTTGCACCCACCAAATATGTACAGACAAAGAAGAAGAAAAACAACAGCCGCTGTTGAGCCTAACAGCGCTCTGTTGTTAACTGTAGCTTACATTACACGTTCGCCATCCCACTCTCACTGACAAATAGGGTTTGTAGCTTTACTCTTGCTGTTGCTGTTTACACTTGCGTCTCTTGCTGTTTATTTAAATTGCATATCAAAGTGTGCGTTCAGCAAGCACAAGCAAATAAGACGATTGTTGTTGCTGTTCTTAATGATGTTGCTTTTGGGCAAGTTTGTAAGTGCTTAGGCTTAGTTGATTGGCGTTTTTGGGTTAAGCTTTGATTGTTTTTTGCAAACAAATAAAAAGTGTAGCAGTGCCCTGTAATTGGCTGAATGTAATTAACAGCAGCGTAACGCCTTATTTACAGTTACACATGTACGTTAACATGTTCTTTTATACATATACATATATATGTACATATATATTTGTATGCTTATGTCCGCACCGGTTAACAACAACAACAGCACGTAATCAGAGTGGACCTCAAGCCAGAAAACCGGCTGCGTCGCAATAAACATGCAATCCACACTAGACCGCAACAGCGCAGCAGCAGAGTAACAACAACAAAAGCTCTGCTGTGGACCGCATCTGTGAACGCCTTGTCGGTCGGTCTAACAGCTGTTATGAAAACAGACAGAAAAAATAGCGGCCGGCATCTCAAACCAAAGTCGTGAAAGCAGCCAGCCTCAGCATCCCACTCTCGCGCTAAAAATCTCCCTAACACACACACACACATACACAAGCGCATTGTCTGAGCGAAGACGTCTATAAGCTCATACACACACAAATTATTCTTTGCTCCGGCGCTTATTGCGAATGCTGAATGGTTTTGTGGCAATTTGTTGTACGATGTGTTAAGTAAACATGTATGTGTGTATATACGTGTATACATATACATATGTATATGCGCATATATGTTTGTCTAGTCGGTCTTTTATTGTTTTTTTTTTTGCGTCTGCGTTTCTGCTGCGCATGCAAAATACTGTGCAAAAAGAAAGCGAAACTTTTACGTGTGCGCTGCAGTCGGCAGCGCTGCTCTGCCCCCAGAGCTATCTGTGTCTGTGTGCGTGTGAGAGCGCTCGCTGTTAAAGATAAATACAGTAGTATATAATATATGCGTGGACATATTAATGTATGTACATATGTATGTATATATGCATAATTAAAGCGCCATAAATTGTTGCATGAATAAATGATAGCTCGTGTTAGAAGTTATTAAACAGTACCGTTAAGTTTCATTTCTAAGCGCCCAATTAGCAGCTGCTGACCATTAGTCATGGGTGTTAGGGGGTTTGGGCTATAGGGGGTGGCATGGTCTGGTCACAGGTCTGGTTCCTTTTTAATACCATTTTCTCGTGTTTTACTTAACTTTAATTTACAATAAGCAGCGCAGTCGCTACGCTATCAAAAAGAAAATAGTTCGCGTGCTTGGACACCTATTTTGTGCCCTCACCGTCCGCTGTTATTTACTCGTCATTGTTAATACATACATATGTATATGTAAATTCATTCAAACGTATGCATTGTATATAATGTTTATACCTCTAGCTTTTTCTTTATCAGTCAAGCGGCCGGGGCCGCGGCCGCTGCGCTCTGCTGAGCCGACGTCGTCGTCGTCAGGTTGATTGAAAAAAAAGCTGAGCTTATATTGTTGTTGTTGTTGTTGTTGCTTCGTTTATTTATTTTCTCTAGGCCATTTTGTCCACGACTTTCATGTTCATGTTCTCTTCCCTGTTTGCATAATGTTGTTTTTGTTTTCGTCAAGTCACAGTTGCATTTTATATTTACCTTTTGGCTTGTTGTTATTAGATAAACACATTCAAAGAGATGCCCGACAAGTGCACTAGCTGCACACACGCACACGCACCACACACACCGACACAAATGTTAACTGCAGATAACTGTTGGCATTGCACATTTTACATAACATGATCTGCAGAAATGTTAGGTTCAAATGTTAACAGCACGCATGCATTAAATAACAGTTATGTCTTATACCTATATAGATAGATTCAATTAGCATAAAATCTTTGTTGTGCTTCTCGTCTCTTTAGGCGTAATTTTATACGCTCTCTGTAATTTTATATGCGCAATGAAGAATATACGACTACTTGTTATTGAATGCCGATCAAACGAAAAAATATTTCGTGTGCATTTAAATTAAGAAATTTCAAAGGACCTACCTGGCGGCAGCCAAGCAGCTACCCTTTTTATATTGTATATTGTTTTTTTTTTCGCTGTTACCCACATAATTTGTGCCAACAATTTTGGAGGCAGCGTATAAAATTTCCATGTCCTCGATTTGAATTACCTGCAAAAAAAAAAGAGAAATATATAAAACAAAACTTGCCGGCCTGTAAGCAGATGCCGTTTTTTTTTTTGCAAAGTAGAAAGCAACAAGAGAATCTCAGCAGCCTGCAGTTTGTTGTAGAGAGCGTGACTGAAGAGAGCGGGTGCGAGTGCGAGAGCGAGAGCGAGAGTGCGCCAGTGAGAGGAGAGGAGAGCAGAGGCTGGCTATTGTTACCTACCTGCGCCGATTTGCTGCTGCCTGCTCGCTGCTTGTTTCTTGCCAATTTCAGCAAATTCCACGCGACGTTCCGTTCATTTCGTTCGTTTTGCGTTTCATTCTACATATGTACATACGTATGTATGTATGTATATGTAGAGACTGTGCGCTTGTTACCTTTATGTACACTTACACACACACACACACATATATATATATATTCATAATAAATGTTCTTAATTTGCGAATGTGTGCTTTTTGATCGCGCAATTAACAGTTTGTAAATTATTTCTACCGTTTCAGTTTGTCAAATGCAAACATGTTGCTATTTAAGCAGCGTTAACAGTTAACATTACTGACAAAGCACAAAGCATGTAAATTAACATTGCATGTTAAGTACAAGTAGTGTTAATTATTATTGTTGTTGTTTTGGCATTTGGCCTTGTTTTATTGT
This sequence comes from Drosophila virilis, assembly GCF_030788295.1. Taxonomy (NCBI): domain Eukaryota; kingdom Metazoa; phylum Arthropoda; class Insecta; order Diptera; family Drosophilidae; genus Drosophila; species Drosophila virilis. The sequence continues at coordinate 17,120,543 of NC_091544.1, read as the reverse complement.
TATTTTTACGCTGTTTGAGCTTTTTAATTTGCCAGCACGCAAAATATTACTTCGCGCTTGGCAATCAACCAGCAAAACAACAACATCTCCAGCAAGAAATCTTTCCCTCTAATGAATAAAGCCTCGGCCGCACAGTAGATGGAGACGTTGGCCAAAAGCGGTTAATACAGCATTAACTATATAACGTTACTCGCTTTACCTGTTGTGCGTTCTCGTTTTTCGCGCTGTGCCTTTGGCTTCACTTCACACGCTGCGCCGCGTCTTCTTTTGGCATCTGTTTTGGCTTGGCGAATTGATTGTTTTAATACTTTTTATGCTGAGTTTATTGACATTTGCGCTTGCGCGACGCCAACAACAAAAACGCACGCACAATATTGCCGGTTTGTGTATTCTGTTAGACATATTTTTGGCATGCCACAAAGCGACGCCTGTTGTGAGCTTTGACTTATACATAATTCAAAATGTTGCGCTCTTCTCGCTCATTGGAATGCCCCTGTCTCTCTGTCGCTTTGCTGCAGCGGCGTGTCGAGGCTATGTTATGTTAATTTCATGTAAATGCAGGCACCATTTAATGTTAAGAACAACAACAGAAATGGCGCAAAAGTTTAATGTGCCAGTTGCATAAATATTGAGTCACATAGCACTTGACTAATTATTGGCTTCTCTCTTCTTTATTTTTCTTTTCGTTCATTGCAGATGTGAAGAATCCCTAGGTGCTAATTTAGTTGATAAGCGCAAACAAAAAGTACAATAAACAACAACACCAACAACCGCAACCGCAACAGCAACAGCAACAAACTAACTGAAGCAACAAGCACACATCAGTCAAATTTGCAACTAGGTGGCAACGACTTAAGCAGCAACTGGCGCGCTTAAAAGTATGCTACAGCAAAATACGGGCGACTGCCGCGCTGCCAGGCCAACAACGTAGCAACAACAAAATAGCTGTATAAATAAAAGACAAAGCGACTAAGTTGCGTGAGAGCAAAAAGAGCGAGGGGGAGAGAGAGCATTTTTGTAAAGAGTGCAGGGAGAGCGCGCGCGACTGCGAAATGTCGAATTTTTTGATAACCAGCGCCGCGCCCAACAGCAACACACAGCGTCAACAGCAGCAGCTTTATGGAGTTGGCGGCACACAGGTGGTACGCAAACTCAGCTATGAGCTGCTGGGCAACAACAATAACAACAATAATATTGTGATCAAAAATGAAAATCTGCGGGACATTGATTACGAGCACGGCAGCAACGACAACAGCAACAGCAACAGCGGCGTCAGCATCGGCGTCGGCGTTGGCGTTGGCGTCGCAGCCCACCTGCAAGATCACGAATACATAAGTCTGAATAAGTCTGGCAACACTACAACACCAACAACCGTTATAGCAGAAGCAACAAGCACACATCATCAGCAGCAGCAGCAGCAGCGGAATGGAGGAGGATCTGCTGGCAAAACGAATGATATCACACACTACTACAGGGTAAGGCATTAATTCAATTAGTATTTGTTGATCATTTGCAAAGTTATCGATTAACACATATTGATAAGGAACGAGCATAGATAAATAGCTGAAGAACTTTCATAATGTGATGCAGCTATGCGATATATCGATATATGTTATCGACACACCAGTCGTATACATATGCATATGTAGTATACTCAACATGCGTGCAGAAAGATGCCGATTTCAACACACCTACACATACTCACCACGCACCATCTCTCTCTCTCTCTCTGTTCATCTCTGTCTGGTACAGGTCAAGCGCCGGCCGAACGCAGCCACCCACGAGATCCACCCGAAGAAACAGGCCAAGCAGAGCGCACAGCATCAAACGGTCACCTACAACAACAGCAAGCAGCAGGCGGCGGCGCAGCAGCAGCAGCAGCAGCAGCAGCGCTACCAGCAGTCGCAGTCGCAGCAGCAGTACGACGTCGAGCACGACGAAGATGACGATGTGGAGACGAGCAAACCGGCCGGCAACGGTACTTTGCATTCACATGCACAGTTTGCGCGGACAGCGTCGCAGCAGCAGACGACGCCGCAGCAGCAGACGGCGCTGGTAACATCTTCGTCGACGTCTTCAGCTGGGGGCGGCGGTGGTGGCGATCGCAATCGGGCGGACACCTCGCTGGGCATATTGACCAAAAAGTTTGTGGATCTGCTGCAGGAGTCGCCGGACGGTGTTGTCGATCTGAACGATGCGTCCACCCGGCTGTCCGTGCAGAAGCGTCGCATCTACGACATTACGAACGTCCTGGAGGGCATTGGCATCCTAGAGAAGAAGTCCAAGAACAATATACAATGGCGCGGCGGTCAATCACTGGTCAGCAGCGAACGCTCCCGGCACATCGAGGCGGAGTGCGAGCGTCTGGAGCAGCGCGAGAACGAGCTCAACACGCTCATCGATCAGATGCGCGGCGAACTGGCCGAGATATCGCAGGAGGTGGAGAATATTGGCGGCATGGCCTACGTGACGCAAAACGATCTGCTCAACGTGGATCTGTTCAAAGATCAGATTGTGATTGTGATCAAGGCGCCGCCAGAGGCCAAACTTGTGGTGAGTCTCAAGCGAAAGAAGAAGAACTATAGAATTTCCCATTAAAACGACATAGGGCCAAAGTTCAGATAGGGCAAAAGCTTTGAACCATCTCAGTGCTAACTAGCTGTAGATACATCTCAAACCGTGAAGATACTCGAGCGTATAATCTAGATCTCTAGATTCGATAAATCGATAAAATGTCCACATCTGTGAATCATGTTCTTTAAAGTAGTCTAGTGTCTCTATATGTGTATGGATTATATTAGAAGCTGATTTTGCTTGGTCTTCGTCCGTTCGTCGTTTTTCGGCCGACGACGTCAGACAATTGTGCTTCTTCTTTGCGTCTGCATGCCATTAAAGATGGCGCCCTATTTTTAGACGTGCCGCAGACGGCGACAAGCGCGACGCACTGCAAAATGGAAGCAAATCCGCAGCCCCGTTAGTCCCCCCCCCCAAGTCCCCAGACGAACCTACGAACCGGTCGCGCTACACCCTACGGAGCAGCCTTTCCATTTTGATATCAAGGGGAAAATGTATTTCTGATTCATATACATATAGATTTCTCTTCCAAAAAAAAAAACAAAGTATTTTTCCAATTGAATCTCGCGCAGTCTTCTTTTTCTACTATCTGTTAGCCACACACTATTTATAAATATTTCGCTTAATGTTTCCGCTCGCCTTGAACTGTTTAATGAACTCGCGCCCAACGCACGCACGAGCGAAGAAAAAAGTCGATGAAAAATCCGAAGGCTATTTCGAATGTGCTCCGATTAATATCGGTTAACAGCTACAGGTGGCAAGTCTACACATGTAGAGTCTATTGCTGTCTACCTCAGATGCTAATAGCAGTTTCTGTTGTTCTGTTACAGCTGCAATTGCTGTTAGCTTATAACTGTTAATTATAATTCTGTTATTATCTATCTATCTGACAGCTGCCCAACACAAAGCTACCGCGCGAAATATACGTTAAGGCGGAGAACAGCGGGGAGATAAATGTATTTCTGTGCCAAGATAATTCGCCGGAGAGTTCGCCAATTGCGCCTGCGTTGTGTGGCAACGGCATACGCACGGCGACCTCGACGCGACTGCATCACCTGACCAATCAGCGCATCGATCCCCTATTCAATAACATTGATGCCATGAGCACCAAGGGCCTAGGTAAGTGAACGGAAATCGATAGGAAAAAAGGAATCGAGTACTAATTATTTACCGTTTAATCTGTGCGCAGGCCATCCACCATATCGCTTATCAGCTCAGCGCAACCTCAGCAAGTCGATTGAGGAGGCGGCCAAGCAATCCCAGCCTGAATATAATAACATTTGTGATATTGGCGGCGTCAAATATGAACTGACCTCGCCACAGCAGCAGCTGCAACAGTCGACGACGCAGGCGGGCAATGATGGTGATGATGATGATGATGACGACGATGACGACGTCGACAATGAGCTGAATCAGCTGGTGCCGACGCTAACCAGTCCCGTGGTCCGCAGCTATCACCATCACCAGCGGCATGGCATCGATATTCAGCACATTTTAAACAGCCTAACACAATCCTCGCCCACGAAGGCGGAGGGCGGACTTCGCTCTACGACGCCGCGGCTCTGGCGACGTGCGGCGAATCCCGCTGCCAACATCGCGGGCAACACAACTACGCTTAATAGTCATAACAGCAGCAGCAGCAGCAACAACAACAACAATTCCCAACCCCATAACAGCAACAACAGCAGCAGCAGCACAGTTAATTACAGTAATCAGCAGCAGCAGCGACGCAGCGATGTACCAATGTATAACTGTGCAATGGACGGCGCGACTGCGTCGTATGCTGTTAGCAATAACAGCAATAATAACAGCAGCCACAACTCCTCTGCCATAGGCTCGCTGCACATGCAGTTTGCGGCAGTAGCCGGCAATGAAAGCGACAGCGGCCTTGGAGTCGGCTTGGCGGCAACATATAGCGACATCTCTGGCGCTGGCGCCAATGTTGATCAGCAACAGCAATACAACAATACCAACAACAACAAGAATAACTATCGCAGCCTGCCGCCAGGCGTTGGCGACTGCGACGCTGACAGTGACGGCAGCAATGTTGCTCTCCAAGGCCTCGATGCGTTGTTTGGCGACATTGGCACAGACTGTAAGTATATTTCGAAATCGAAATTAGAAATTCAACTCAGTTCTATACTCCGTGTGCTGACGTCTCTCATACAAGCATCAAATCGTCCATCACAACATACACTACATCTCGTCTATGTAAATAACAGCAGCAAGTTCTACAGCGCCTGCTTTAACAGTTCGAATTTGGTTTTATTGAAGCGCACTTATCAAGAACTTTTTCTGTGACTTGCGTGAACTCTTATATGCAAACCGCATCACAGTCTGAGTTCTTGCTTAGCGCGCACTTCGCACAGCAACAGACGAATATACGAAAATTCAGTGAAGTGTTTTATCAATTTTATTTTCTCTCAAATTTTCACCCAATATTTCGGCAAGCAACCAACCGACGAGAATCAGTTCAGAATTGAATTTTTACTTATTTCTATTTTGGTTTATCATTCAAATGTATAGTGAAATGTGTAACAGAAATATATTAGTAATAAAAAGAAAAAACCAAATTAACTAATAACCAACTCTCCTTCTCTCTAGTCGCACTAACACACACACACACACACTCGCACGCACACACACATACACCAAAAACATGCAAACTTCATTCTACATTTTACCTAACATTTGTGATATCTTAAAAGATGTTAAGTTAACAGTTCAATTGCTGCTAATTTCTGCCAATCTAGAAATCATAACTGTTCACGTATACTAAAAACTGTTATATAATACATTATTGTATATAGAGAATGTACAGATATCAACCCGCCGCCTTTATGTCGATGTTTTTTCGTTATTTTTTTTTTTTTTTTTTTTTTTTTTTTTTTTTAAATAAATGGAAACCATTTGCTCGCAACGCGCAAGCGCAAATTCATTTTGGAACTGAATTCTCGTGGGTCTGCAGTGCACTGACCGTTGCAGAGGGCAATTGTTCAAATTGAAATTGAAATTTTGTAGCACCATGAGATTCAGCTCTGGCGTGAATTTCAAACATGCATCCACTAAGAACCAACCGTTAATCAAGCGCCAACAAATCGAATCCACTCACTCATCCAATCATACTCATAAGTATAGGGTATCTATCAGTATTGTGCAATTCACTAACTAGCTGCTCTCTCTCTCTCTTCGCTCTTCTTCTCTCTCTCTCTCTCTCTCTATTTACCTCTTTGCAGACTTTAATAACGAAGCCTTTGTGTCCATCGATCCGCCGGATGACAATGATTATCCCTACGCACTGAACGCCAACGAGGGCATCGATCGGCTGTTCGACTTTAGCTCCGATGCCTACGGGCCCTAAGCCACACACACACACACACACACACACACTCTGCGAATTGGGGGTTTGGGAATTGGGAGGGGGTGTTTATAATTTTAAATTATATACAAGAGAAGCAGCGCATATTATGTTAGAGATGATCTATTATTATTATTATTATTATTATTATCATTATTATTAATATTATTACAAATTATCAAGTAAAGCAAAACCGTTTCAAGAGAACATCAGCAACAACAACAACAAAACAATGTAAAAAACTTAATGAAACTAAGTTGTGTGTACAATTTTAAGCATAAAAACCTACATTTAAATTTATAATCCAAACACGTATTTTAAGTAAAAAAACAAAAACAAAAACAAAAAAACAAGAAAAATGCCCCACAAAATGCAAAAAACACATTTTATAAGCATATTTCAATTTTTAGCCTTAAACAATACAAAAAATAAAAACAGAAACCAAGCAAAAGCAAACAAAACAAAAACAACAAAAAAAACGAATAAATGAGAACAAAAGAAATCCTCATTAAAAAATATTTTGCGCCAGAACTGTCTGTAAATTAGTGAACACAAACACACACACACACACACGGATAATTTTTAATTAGAAAAACCAAATAGTTATAAAAACTAATATTAAATGAAAATAAATCACAACAAACAACAAATTTGAAATTGAAAACACAAAAACTAGCTATAAAAATTCCAAACGCGGCAAAAGAAAAACATTCTCTCTCTCTCTCTCGCTCATTCTGTTACACTCACCCTTTCTCTCGCGACCAACTCTGAGTTTAATTACGATCTGCATGCGCCTCAACATAGGCAATATAACTGTTAACCTAGCCACAACACAAACCCAAGAAGGTGGAGAAAAATTCCCACCAGTCAGCAGCGAGCAACAACAAGAAGAAGAACAACAACATATGTCCATGCTGTATTTTCTGTGTATTCTGTTTGCTGTTTTTTTTTTGTATATGTTTAGTTGCCGTTTCAAACCTCTCTGTCAGTGCGTTTGATTTAGTTATTAAAGCAAAATAAGCATAATTACTAATTTGTTATTGTTATGAAATGTAAACTAGAAAGCAAAAACGACAAAACACACAACACAACAGACTAGAAACTCGCAATTTAAACAAGTTAAAAACAAAAACGAAATCAGAGTGCAAACTCCTTGCACCCAAATATCAGTTCAAAGTTCATCATCAAAGTTAAAAGCCAAATCATCGCCCCACACAACAGAGTCCAACAGACAACCAACTGCAACTAGTTATTAATATCTACCGCCTAGAGGTTAAACAAATTAAAATTTACATACAAAGTGTATAAAAAGCAACAAGATGAAGGAAAGCTCTATTAATGTACTTTTATTTTATAAACAAACAAAACCGAACACACAAACTTGTTAGGTACTTTTCATTCGTTTCAAAACAAAACCAACACAAAAAAAAAAAAACAACAAAAAAAAACCAAATAAACATTAAAAACGAAGAAAACATAAACTGATTAACTTTGCTATTTACTGGTTTGAAATTGGGTTACTTAAACATTTTTCTATTTCACAGCAGCTCCACAGTATCAGAACCCATAATTCGATAAAAATCTCGTAAGTTATAAGAGCTAGAGTCACCAAACTGGACATGCTGCTTCTAGAATATCTATATATACAACTGTTGGTCCTAACTGACTGACTGACTGATTGGTGATCAACGCACGTTAAGACGGGGTTTCGGGAAATTCCACCCGCAAGTGTGGAAAAATCGTGAAAAACATTTGTAAACCACCTTTTTTGTTTACCATCCAATCGGCATCAAAATTATTTTCAAAGATCTTTGTTCAAATTCATTTGAGGGGTATTTCACACTTTGTTTTTATACCCTGAACCCATCCAAAATGGGTATAAGGGTATATAGTATTTGTGCAAAATCCAAATGTAAAAGGCAAAAGGAAGCATCTCCGACCCCATAAAGTATATATATTCTTGATCACCATCAATACCCGAATCGATCTAGCCATGTCCGTCTGTCCGTCCGTCCGTATGTATGAACGCAAGGATCTCAGAACCTATAAGAGCTAGAGACTTGAAATGAATAAAAATAATCCGATAATCGATAACTTACTCCGTTTCCAAGCAATCGATAAAAATTGATATCGATATCCTTTTTTTTTGGGCAATTTTGGTAAATAATAAGAGCTAGAGTCCCCAAACTTGACATATAGTTTCTAAAATAGAATCTATATGCATTTGATGTTGGAAGAAGAGGGTATCCCCTAGTCGGGCGCTCCCGACTAGAATCTCTTACTTGTTTTCTTTTTAATCTTTATCAGAACCTCAAGATTCTTACCACTAGACTATCAATGGAGGAAACCTCTGATTCAAACATTTGGATATTTTTTTGATGGACTTTAAAAAAGATTTTTGAATAGAAGTGGAGATCAATGGGAAGGTGATATCTGAAATTTTTTGCACAAAGCGTTCCGGTATATATATATCAAGTATGCTTTATATTACATCTATCGCCACCTCCCCGCTACCACCACATGCTAAACATCCAGTATATAAAAATATTTGTATTGTTCACCAATTTTAGCAACATTTTCATTGGAATTGACTTGTTGAGAATATATAAATATTATGTAGGATAATAAAATCTATTGTGGAAAATTTCATCAAGATCGAACAAAGAAGTTATTAAAGAAAACGGGTGGTTGTGTATATATTGGCAGCCACGGACACGTCTCTGCGGCAGCTAGCGCAAAGCGCAAGTCTGTCTGCATTTACACACACACATACATATCTTTTATACATCCAGCATTGCAATTGCGATTGTATTGTTTTCTGTGCTGTTATTTGAATCTGTTTTTTTTTTTTTTTGCTTAATGGGATTCAATTAATGTAATGGTAGACGCTTGAAAGAAGAAAATATTTCTTTTGTAAATTAATTTTTTTTCCTGCTAATTTAACACTTATTTTGCCATGTTAGCTAAGTGGGCTAACACTACAAATATTTTCATACTAAACCCGATAAATGGATTTGTTAGTAGAGCGGGATTGTAGATTCTGCAAGCGATTCCTTGAAAATGATATCTCTCTGTAGACTGAACAGACAATCCTCGGATTTGTAATAGTTAATCCAACAACAATCAGATAACGGATATACAAATATATAGCACGATTACCTACTTGGAGTATGATTGAAAAAGCAATTGCTTTCAATTATATATATTAATTTAGTTTTTATTATAGTCTCGCCATAATATTTTCGTTACATTGTAATATGTTTAGTTGTTTATTTCGCTTATATAAACAGGAAACAAATAACTTAGCTTTACTTTAAAAATTAGCTTTAGTTAGAAATAAAAATATTGAAGCTTTTTTTTTTGTTTGTTTTGTATTAATTTATTATATGATAGGGTTTTGTTTTTGTTTATAGTATATTATGTATATATATGTACACAAAAGCAGCTGCGTGCGCCAACGCGGAACCAACTGTTCAGATATAATATCTATATAAGAAGCTGGCATCAGGCGTCGGCGAACTGCCCAAAGAATTTTCTTACAAATTTGTTGTTTCTTATTGTTAAGCATTTGCAGTTCGATACAAAAATTGAGTTAATTCAACTATCAAATATACATAATTGTTTATAATGCTTTCGGCTGCGTTTCATATATAAATATATATATATATATATATATATATATATTTATATATATATATATATATATATATATGTATACATATAAATAATTAAATTTTTGTTGATTTAAATTTACGTTGATTAATTTATAATTCCATTAATTGTTTTTACGTTCTCATTTCGCATTAAGTTTACAATTTTCGTTAGAAATTTTGCTTTGTTATGTACATAAAAACAAAAGGAACTATATTTTTCAGTCTTTTTAGTGTGTGTATGTGTGTGTGTGTGTACGTGTATGTGTGTGTGTGTGTACGTGTGTGTGTGTGTGTGTACGTGTGTGTGTACGTGTGTGTGTGTGTGTGTGTGTGTGTGTGTGTGTACGTGTGTGTGTACGTGTGTGTGTGTGTGTGTGTGTGTGTGTGTGTGTGTGTGTGTGTGTGTGTGTGTGTGTGTGTGTGTGTGTGTGTGTGTGTATGTGTGTGTGCATACATGTAGCATATCTATTGTTTTTAGCGTATAACATATTGTTTCATTTCATTAAATATAATTATTAGTTCAGTTGTTTGCTTTCAAAAGTTATTCATCGATTTTATATTCTAGCAGTTTGTATAATTCATTTAAATATTTTAGGTGTTCTTGCTTTAAATTTCTTCGCATCTATAAAAAAAAAGATATAAATGTTGCATGCGTTTTCTCATGTTTTCGTTTTTGCATCAAGTTTTTCTGTTACTTTACAATTGTATATATATATATATAAAGAAGGCAATATCGAATACTTTTGTTTTTGTTTTTTGATATTATTATTATTTAGTTTTTTTTTGTTGCATTTGCAGTTTTGAAGTGAATGTTTGTGTGTTGCATGCAGTTGTATAATTGTAACCTTTTTTTATTTAGCAAGTCTTGAAAGGGATTTAATTTTATTATTTTATTATTCTTCTAATTTTATGAAACTGTCGGAACAGTGTAGTTCATATGTAAATACACACTATAAATATGTATGTGGGTATGTGTGTGTGTGTGTGTATATATATATATATACATATATATATTTATATAGGTTTATAATTCGTCTATTGCTTTTCCATGTATTTGCAGGTTGAACTCGGTAATTCGTCTATGATCCAAACGAAGTCTCATCTCTTTCATTTGTTTTGTATTTATTCTTTTGCTACTTAATTTGAGTTTATGGCAATATCATCTACACTCTATGTGTGTGTGTGTGTGTGTGTAGGTGTGTCTACAGTTATGTTACAATAAAATGCGTGGCATATAGCATACATATTTAAGTGAATATGTGTTTAGCATGTAAATATGTAAATTATGCAGCAGTTATTTAAGCTCTCAATTGCGTTATTTGAAGCTTGGCTTCAACCGAAATTAATTTAGATAAGAAACAAACACAATTTAAAGCTCCACGTGTCTCCATGTGTGTGTGTGTGTGTGTGTGTGTGTTTATGTGTATGCGTGTGTGTAATATATAAATTATTCTCTCTCAGCACAAACTTTTGCCAATTGCCAAGCGCCATGCATAAAATCAGTGAATGTTTCTCTTTTTTTCTCTCGCGACTCTTTTTGTGTTTCATTTACAGACAGCTTTTTTTCAATTTTTTTTTCTTGTTTTTTTTTTTTTTTGTATATAAAACAAACAACACTTAAACATAAACGCATTAAAAATTGCAACACAATTTACCATTAATATATAAAAAAAAAAAAACAAATAAAAAATTGTTTGAGTACATGTAAATTCTAGTTAAAGGTTTTGTTTAAGTTGGTAATAGTAACTAACTAATTTAAGGACATTAACTCAGTGTAGATATTGTTTGTTGTATTGCTTATTGTTGCTGCTGTTTTGTTGTTGTTGTTGTTGTTTTGTTGTGTTTCGTTTTGTAGTTGTACAGTTAGTTTGCTTCATTGTTGCATCGTTTCGTGTTTTGCTTTTTAGGTAGGTGCTAAAATAATTATTTTAATTATACATAAGTTAGGTTAGGTATATACACATGCGTATGCATGCATGCATGCGTATACATACACATACACATGTATTGTGTCTATGTCTAGTTGTAAACGGTACTTAGGTTGGTTTGTTGTTGGCTTTTGTACTTTTGTTATTTGCATTTAGGACTTGTTTTGTTGTTGTTGTTGTTGTTTTTGTTTTTGTTGTATGTGTGTGTTTAAACGGCGCTAGTAAATTATAAAAGAAATACTTAACAAATACGAAAACATATATAAATTAAGCTTAAGTGTATAATAAATTGTAAGGAGGCTTGGCTGTGGGCAAAAGTTTGCTGGCGGCCTTAATGTTAAGCATGATTTACATATGTTAGGGGTAACATTAGCACTAATCGGACAGAGTGTTAGCTAACATGCATACTTAATGTTAGCATCAGCTCTGCTCATGCTGCGCATTGCTCTCTTATACCATTCGAGTTGTAAGCAATTATAAGCTGCAGGCTTTGAGTATCCCGGCCCCACCCCGTTTAATATTTCTACATATTTTATACTAATTGCTACATATACATATACATATACATATGCATGTATGTATTTACAAAATTCTCACGACACTTGCGCTCTTCTACGCTTCGCGTCCTATGAAACCGTTCGGCGGCGGTGGCTTCGGCGTGCTCGCCTGCCTCAGCCAATTTTCCTTGAGTATATTGGACGTTTTAGCGGCCGACGCAGCTGCTGCTGCTGCTACTGCTGCTGCTGCTGCTGTCGCTGCTGACGTTGGCGCCGAAGTCTCTGCTTTGCGCGTCTGACTAACACTGCGACTGCGCGGCTGCTGATGCTGTTGCTGCTGCTGTTGGGGCTTGATGCGCGTCCGCTGCTTCTGTCGACTGAGCGGCATGCGCTCCATTTTAATGTGCTCCGTGTGCTCATCGGCGTCGTCCTCATCGCTGGAATTCGAATTTAAATTTGAAATAAAATATTTTCAAATATTTAATGAAATTATCAAGATTATTTACTCATTTTCGTCTTGATCTGAGCTGCTGGGCTGCACCTGCGCTGGGCCCGTCATGGCCGCATAGTTGGGATTATCGCTGGTAAAGACTGGTAATGACTGACCCTGTCCAGTTGTAGTCTTTGGCTCGCTCATCAGAACATAGTTGGGATTGTCGCTGATCATGCTGAAGGGTGTTGCCGCCGTTTCCGCTGCGGGCGCCTGCATGAGCTCATAGTTGGGATTCAGACTGCTGGTGGTTAGCTTGTTTTGGGGCCACGACGAATTTACTGCATCCGCACTGTTCCCGGACTCATCCAGCAGCTTGTAATTGGAATTGTCGCTCATGATTATTGTGCTGCCGTTGCCTCCAGCGCTGGGCGTGGTCGCTGTGGGCGTATAGAAACGCGGTGTGCCCGCATAGCTGCCGGCGCTACCGCTGCCACCGCTTTCGATGGTACCCAAATTGGGTCCCATTGAGACCATGGCCATGCCGGCGGGATGACTGGTTAGATTTGAGTTGCTGCTGCTGCTGGCCGCATTCGAGATGTTGCTCTTGTGGCTGTCATTGCTGTCGCCGCGCTTCAAATTGAAGCGACTGAGCAGCCCGTAGCCGACGCGATTGCGCAAGGTGTCCGCGACGACACGTTTGAGGCTCGGATTACGACTGCTGCTCGCATTCGAACTGGCTGCCGAGGCTGTTGAGGGCTGCAGCGATGAGGAGACAACACCGCTGGTCACAACGCTGCCGCTGGCGCTGGCGCCACCGCCAATTACCTCGTCCGGCATGGAGCTGCTCATGTTGGGCATAATACTGGCGCCGCCGCTGCGCTTCGTTTTTGGGAGCAGATGCTGCTCACCACTGAGCCGTCCGCTGTTGCTGGGCACCAGCTCCACAAAGTTTGGACTCGGATCGTACAGCTCATAGCCGCGTTCGCCGTATTGATTTAACGGCGCATCCGCATCCGGTTGCACATATGCCGCATCTTCCAAATGGGAGCCACCAGCTGTGGGCAGTGTGCAGGATGCATCCGGCGTGCTACTCACTATATAGCCTGACTGCATGCTAAACGGTGAGTGTGTTGTCGCCTGATCATCGACCAGAGCAATGGGACTCTCGGCTGGCTGTTCAACCGATTCGTTGTGCTCCATGTTTGACTTATAGCCCTCATATTCGCCCACACGCAACGGCGTTGTGGCATCCTCGCCATCCACATCGGCGTCTAGATGAGCGCTCGCAAAGGCATCTATTTGATTGCGCTCCTTGCGCTCCTTTTCGCGGTACTGCACACCCGCATCGGTATAGTAGAAGGCCACCTCCTTGAAGTGCGGATGGGCGAGCCCCTCCAGATAAGCAATTATGTCCAGGAATGAGGGTCGCGCTGAGGGCCTATGATGCCAGCAGCGATGCATCAGCTTGTGCAGCACCTCCGGGCAATTGTCGGGCCTTTCCATGATGCCACCGTCGATGACATAGCGCAGCACCTGCTCATTGGACAGGCCCTGGTAGGGCTGTGAAGCGAGCGTAGCCATTTCCCAGAGGACAACGCCATAGCTGAACACATCACTGGAGCTCGCGTAGACGCCGTCGCGCAAACTCTCCGGCGGCATCCAGCGCACTGGCAACAGACCCTTGGTGCCCTTGCGATAGTAGTCTGTCTCATAGATGTCACGGGTCATGCCAAAGTCGCCAATCTTCACGGTCAGATCTTCGGCAACCATGCAATTGCGTGCGGCCAGATCGCGATGGACGAACTTTTTGGCGGCCAGGTAGGCCATGCCGTCGGCTATTTCGATGGCCATCTGGAAGATGCGACTGTATGGTGGCGGCTGCACTGCACCCGCTATTGTTCCCGTGCCGGTGGTGAGCCCTATGCGCTGCTGATAGACAGCGAGCACATCTTCCCGTTCGTCGGGTCGATGGGCGCGCAAATAGGACTTTAGATCGCCCTTTTTCATCAGCTCCATGACGACCAGGGCCGGCTGTCCACACGAACAGACGCCCAGCAGCCTGACCACATGGTACGTGTCGAACTCTTTCATCACGCTCGCTTCGCTCAGGAAATTGGTACGCTCCCGATCGGTGGCATTCTCGTTCACTGTCTTGATCGCACACGGTATATCCTCGCCGGTGTTTTGCGCCTTCAGTATGCCTTCGTAGACCATGCCGAAGGAGCCCTGGCCCAGTGGACCCAGCTGAATGATGCGCTCTCTCGGCACCTCCCAATCGTCGGGCACGTATTGCAGGCTTGCATAAAATGGATTCACTTCCGTATTGATGACCAAATCGCGCGGATGTCCCTTCTTCGCACGGAAGAACTTGTAATAGATCAAAAAGCACACTACAATCCCCATGAATCCAATCAGAGCATATCCGGCCCATTCAAATGGCGACAATCCGGGCGGCTGTAAGGGTTGATCAAAATTTGACAGATTTTTAATAATAGTTAAAAATAATTTGATTTTCATAGGGAAATTCACGACATCTAAAAACTCAATTTAAGCGAATTTCCCATTTCGGTGTTGCCACAATAACACAAAGATATCGTGTAAATATAATACATACGAAATGAATCGTAAGAAACCCGATTCTTGGTACATACGATCGGACAATGAGCAGAAAAGTTATTAAACACGATTGTTGTGTAGTTTACTCTGATATCCCAACAATGGACTACTTTGTGTCTAACAGCTGAACTACTCACCGGCACCGTAACATAGACAAAGTCCGTAAGATCACCCTCGCCGGCCAGTGAATTGGCCCTTATGCGGAAGCTGTATTTGCCCTCGTTTAGATTTGTCACAACGTAGCCGCTCTGATTGAGATAGTCCTGGACTGTGATGCATCGTTTTTCCTCAACGGCATCCCGTTCCTGGCGTTCATAGATGATTATGTAGGAGACGATCGCACCGTTCGGATCCAGTGGCTCCTCCCACCGCAGCCGCACATTACCCCGTGTGGTGTTAAGGTTGCCCAGAAGTTCGCCCGTTAAATTAAATGCCTTGTCCATATTAGCTGTAGGATGACCCGATGATTAGATTGATATATGCTTGAGATGGCTAACTGAATGAGTACTTACCCAACTTTCGGGTGCGCTTCTCCCAGGGTTCGGCATCGCTGCACACATCAGCGGTGTCATTAACGCCCTCCCTTTCCCGGCATGCGCGCACCGACAGCGAATAGAGGGAGAAATGTCGCAATTTCTCGAACTGAAATTCGGTCGTGTTGGCATCCACCTCGGCGGAGAAGATCCTGTAGTAGGATTTGCTCTCATCCATAACTGTCATATTCGACCAGCCCTCCATAGAACTGTCTGCCGTGCCATTTGGTTTTGGACGCTCACTCTCGAACTTTCTGGCGTCATCCAGTTTAGCAGGGCCGATTTGCCGCATCAGAACGCTGCCAATATTCTGCTCATCCTCGTCCACTTCAATGTATCGCCTGCGCCTGCGTTGCAGAGCGTTCGGACTGCCAAAAGAGCCGGTGCCATCGATGCTGTTGTCGCTGAGCGCGACCTCATTCTCCAATTGCTGCACTTTGTCGCGCTTCTTCGATACATACAGAAAGTTCTGGAGGGCATTCTCGAATTCGATTTCATCAAAGATTTTCTGTTCAACATCTTGCTGATCGAACACGTTGCGACCGCCCGCATCGCACTTGCAGTCAGACCCTGGCGTCTCCATAATCGTCTTTTCCGCGGGTGACGAGAATGTCTCCTCGTCGTCAGAGCTATTCGGCAAAGCTGCAATCATTCAAACGTGAATTAAAAACAGTTCTTCCCACAATTCGACTGTAACTTACGATCGCGGCAAAAGTTACGATGATGTTCCAGTTTAGCGTCCCGCCGTGTGATCTCTGCGCGCACCTGATACTTAACCAGCTTGCCATTCACATTAAGCGGCGGTTTCCAGCTCAGCAACTGTAAAGTGATAAGGAAAATACAATATAATTTACAATGGACTACTCTAGAGTGTGCCAAATTTCGGACACTTTTCCAACACTGCACAAGACAAAATGTTATGAATATCTTTAATGGCTTTAAGGCTAGCTGACTGATTGTTTCTTTCTCTTCGGGCATATCTTGTTCAGGTTGGTGCTGGTTCGTGTCACGACCCGGGCCCAGCTCTAGCGTACACACTTTTAGACCCGAATCATACTCACAATTTTCGAGCTGTCTGTGGAGCGTGCACTGATCCTGCGCACATCCGTCGGCTTTGTGGGCATCGTCTGGAAGCGTATGATGTCGCTCTGATAGTTGCGCTTCTCCGACGAAATGGTCATGGTGCGGACATAGAATGCATATTTGGTGTAGGGTAACAGATTGCCGATAAAGCTCGAGGTTTCCTTGCTCGGTTCGCTCACAATCCAGCTGCAGCGTGAAGTGAGAGGTATTAGTGGTTTCTAATTAATTTTACAATTATCTTTAACGCACCTATCCAAGCAGGGTTGATAGTTGTCCCTGGTGACATTACCATGTGGATCGGATGTGTGATAGATCTGATAGCCTATGAAGGAACGGTCATCATCAAATTCCACGGTGGTGGTGATATTGATTACAACCAGTGTGCTGGCCCTTTTATTGATGTTCACTTTCAACAATATCGTATTGCCTGCGTGTGTGTAAATGGATTGGTTATTAAATCTGTGCGAAATGTAAATCTTAGTGATAGACATACATGTGCCCTTGTTGCCATTCGAATCCTCGGCTACCTCGTTTTTGTTAAACTTCTCCGGTTTGCCGGGCAGCATCGGTCTCAGTTTATCGATGGTCTCAATGCAAAGTTTGGGATTGAAGTGAAAGAAGATGCTGCCTTTGCTAATGCTGACTGTTTGATTTTCGGCCCAAATAGCCTCCAGATCCCGATTTTCCAGCACGTACAGAGCATACCGACTCTCTAGCAAATTGTCGCCTTTAATGTGGCGCAGGCTCTTAAAAAAGTCCAGTGTGGTCAGGCCATAGGTCAAATGCACCTTCAGATATGAATTAATTGTATGGACCATGCCCAAACCGGAAACCAGTGCATCAACCATGTGCGCTATAAGAAACAAAGCGTAAAGGAGCATTAAATAAGCGACTGAGCTACACTATCGTTCTTTAGAGACTCACGTCCACCACGCTTGATGCTTATGGTGAGTCCGTCATTGCCGATCACAGTGCAGCCATGGAACTCCTTAGCTCGCACCAGACTGTCAATGATGCCGCCCTGGCACAGCTTCTGGCAGGTGCCATTGCACTTTTGGCAGGTGTTGTTCATAGCGGAATAGCCCTTCTCGCAGCGTGTCGTGCATTTGCCATTGTAATGCACCAGCTTCATCTCCTTGCTGCTTTCGTATTTGGTGCCCATCCGTTCGCACATCTCAGCCGTAATGCAACGTTGTTCGTACTGAAAGAGGATTAAAATTATAGATATTAACTGAAGAAGATGAAAAAATGAGCTGGAGGTACATACCAGAAAGTAGCCATCAGGACACTGATTAATGCAATTGCCGCCATGAATGGAAACGTTGCGACAGGCAACACAATCGCCCAGAACTGGCTTTGAGCAGCTGCCCAGGCAGGAGTCGTTGCAGCAGGTGTTCTCATCGATGCAGTTGTAGGGGCACTCCTTGGGACAAACTGCAAGGAAAGGCAAACGTTTGGCAATAAATGACTGCACTGCTTCTGCATAGATCGATCCACTCACTTGTCTGGCACGCACGATTGCTCCAGCAGTAGCGCTTGTTGTCCGGATGGACCTTGCAGACGGGCAATTCGCTGGCATCCGTCATGGTACTATCCTGGGTATCGTCGCCATTCGTTTCGCCCGGACAGCGTGCACATTCCGCCTCATTGCGATTGAACTTGAGCACAATGTCCGACTCTGTGGCATTTTTGGACACGATCTTCTGCCAGTTGACCGTTTTCACGAAACACAAATAGTAGTTCTTCTCGATGCGAACGCCCCCATTGGTAATGGCCCGCAGATTGGACAGTCCAATGTCCAGCAGATCCTTGTTCTGATATACGATGAAAGCGTAGCTCTCGAAGAGTATATTACCGCGTATAACGCTCAAATTGGGAAAGATTTGCGATAACGATATCAGATTATGTACACGATAAACGATTATATAGCCGGTGACCTCAGTGAGAAGCGGATAGGTTGTATTCAGCTTATCCGCATCGTTGATCAGCGTTATGAGCAAAAATCCTTCGATGATCGTACAGTTCGCCAGCTGACTCAGTTCCGAAATATTGTTGCGTATATCCATTGATTTACAGGCTGTTTTAAAAGTTCAATCGAATATATTTATAATCAAAACGTATTTCAAAATCCACACTCTTGCGTTAATAAGAGGTAACATTTTAACTTCGGCGCGCCGAAGCTTTTATACTCTTGCAGATTTATAATTGAAAAGGATTTTGATTTAAATATTTGATTTCCGACCGAGAGCTTTTAAACAAAGTGGTCTGATAAAGATTTAACAGATTTCGCACATATGTTAGGAACATTGTCAAGCTCATAATGCCAAATAATTAGTGAAGATATCTTGCAAAACAAAATGTATAAAGCTTGTAATAACGAAAAATTTAAATATCTTCAAGTGTTTCAAATACTAGAACTCATTTAAATGGCAGCTAGAGGATATACTTGTCCGATCCCTGCAAATAAACTTTCTGCTGGAAGAAAAACCCATGAATACTAAAAGATTTCTTTGGACACATACGGACATGATTATAAGGACACGGACCTAAATACTCATCAAACATACATATACATACTTTCTGACGTCGTATGCACATTTCGCGTTCAAATTATAATATCCTCTGCAAGTTTCTAAAAATGTACAACAACCAGTGCTGCCGGACTTACGCATTTCCCTGCGCGCCAATCGTACATCCCTGTTAATGTTACTGTTGCTGTTAACGCCACCCCCGATGTTACGCGCCTGGCCTGTCAGAGAGGCCAAACTGTATTCAAAGCTACGCTTCGCTGTTAATGTAGCTCGCTGTTGATGTTGCTGCTGTTGATCGTATTGCGTGGGCGGCGGATGCAACGCAATTGTTGTTGTCGCATGCAATGTTAACAGAGCGAGTATTGTATACGCTATGCTTTGGTGGCGCCATTGATGATGTTGTTCCTGATGATAACTGTATTTCGGATATACTCGTCGTACTAGTTGTTGCTGTTGTTGCTGCTGCTGCTGTTGATGTTGATGCTGTGGCTGTATTTGTTGTCTTCGGCGTCTTTTGAATAGATTGCGACAATGTAGCATCAGCATTTGTTTTTGCACAAACAGAAATAACAATTGCAGTGTGGCCAAAAGGCTTAAGCAATTGCTGTAAATGTTAAAGTGTTGCTGCAGTCGTTGCTTTTTATGGATGTGGCTTTTAATATTGTTGTTTTTGTTGTTGCTGTTGCAGTGGCAATTGGCTGTTGTTGCTGCTACTTTTTGGTTATTGTCATTTGTACTATTACTACTACTACTACTACTATTTCTTCGACTACTACTACTATTTGCACAGCAACATATATGCGCGACGCTGCCAACATGTTGCTGGTGCTGCAGATGTTGCTGCTGTTGTTGCAGACAGCGGCAATGTTGCGCCGACGACAGTTTGCTGGGGAATGTGGTGGATGTTGCGCCGCTGTTACTGTTACTGTTACTGTTACTGCTACTGTTTCTGTTTTTGCTTCTGCGCTGGCTGCTACAGCTGCTGCTGTCTGCATAGGAACTGCTGCTTGTTGCTGTCTGAATGCAGGAACATGTTGTTGTTGCGAACACTTGTCGGCATACAACACAAATGTTTCCATGCGTTGTTGTTGCTCTAGTTGTTGTTGTTGTTGTTGACAATGATGCTGGCCTTGTTTTTGTTGTTTCTAATACCTTATCAGTTGTTAATGTTTTTGTTTTTGTTTTTGTTGCTGTTGCACTGCAACTGGATTTCTGCATCATGTTGCCGGGAGCTAGCGTTTCGCGCAATTCACAATTGTGTTTACTCGGAATCGGTTTACTATCAAAGAGCATAGATATTCTTCTTTTTCGCTTTGTTGTTGTTGTTGTTGTTGTTCTCGTAAGGGTCAAACATGCACTATCGCTTTGATTTGTGTTTGCTATTGGCATTGGCAGCTTTTCCTCAGGAATACGTAAGTAAACATATCCATTGAAAAATGTTATTATTGTTGATTCCATTGTTTTTCTTGCTTTGTTGATATTTTAATTAAATTAAAAAAAATTGTTTTTATTATTAATTATTTAATTAGGGGCGCCGGCCCACTAAGTGATCATTGCAGCTCTCGCTTGCACGCTTGCACGCTCGCTAGCCCTCTCTTTCTCTCTCTCGCTCTCTCTTCCTCACACATACACACACACATACACCAGTTGTGTTCTCAGACTTGTAGTGTTTTGTATTTATCTTCGTCAGTTGGAATGCTTTTTGTTGTCGTCGTTGTTGTTGTTGTTGTTGTTTTTACTCGGCTGGTCGAAACTGTAATGAAAATAAAAAAAAGTGCAAATGTTTTTGTTAATTTTATTTTACAAACAGCAGAGCGGTAAAATAACAACAGCGTACGTATGTGTGTATGTATGTATGTACGTAAGTTCCACAGCGACAGGCAATAACAATAATTTTATGTGAAAAAGGGCGCCAAGTGCTTGATACACGTGCCTTGTCAGCGTCTGCGTCGACGCTGACGTTGCGTTATCGCTTTAGCGTGACCAAATATACACACAAACACGAGTACACTAGCATTCGTCATTAAATGAACGCAATAAATAATTTATTTTATACATGTGGCTACAGCTTTCGCACTACATTCGAATAACATTTGCTTTACATGTATACAGCACGAGTTACATAGCGCATGATGTTAAATAATGCAACAAAATAATTGAATTCATATTTACATACACACATATGGATTAACAGCTTTTAAATAACATTAGCCACCTCACCACATTCGAATAACATTTGCATTACATTTATGTTAACTAGATATATATATGTATATAATTTATGTGTATGGGGTTAAGCGGCTTTTCATGGCATTAAATCATGCCTCCCATTACTCCCATACTCTCATTCTATTTTGAGAGAACAATCTGACGAGCTCACGCCAACTTTTTAATACATACTTATGTACATATATATGCTAATGTGCTGTCGCATTGCTCAATTAAGCAGCAGAGTTCTGCTAAACATCGACGCCGACAGCACCAATACAACGACAATTATACACACACAATGGCAATAATTTTATGCAGAAAAAGAAACAAGAATAAATAAAAGTGTTTATCAAAATTGTTTTTGCTGCTGTTGCTGTTGCTATTGCTGCTGTTGCTGCTGCCCAAACAGCATTGACGTTTGTTTGCATGACGCGCGGCCGTCGCCGCACTGACGTTAAAGCCAGGCGAGAGACTGCTACAGTGGCGGCGACGCCAGCAGCGCAGCAATTGTAAAAGCGTAGTAAATAGTAAAAAAGAAAAACGAAGAAAAAAGTGTGCGTAGCGTATTTACAACTACGTTGTAATTCATCAACTTGACGCTGCCCACCCTCTTCCCATGTGTCTCACACAGGGTGTTGCCGGTTTTTGGGGCGTAATAAAAACAAAATGCGGCTGCGTTGTCAGCGGTGTGAGAGCGGCTGAGCGCAAAACGTGGCAACAAAACAGAGAAAAAATATTGTAAGAGCTGGCAAAGGAGGAAGCGGGGCACACCACCCGCCTCTAGTTGTTGTAGTTTTTAGTTTTTGTTTTTTTTTTTTTTTTTTTTGTTGTGCAGTAGTAAAAATGCTGCTGCGTAGTTTAAACGTACTCACGCACACTCACGCACGCACGCACGCATGCATATGTATTTATTCATGTGTATGCACAAATACATATGTACATGTACAAGTACTATTAGAGTTTTGTTCTTGTGGGCTTGTCAGCGAATTGCAAATTGTTTTTGTTTCCCATAAAATGAACAACAACAACAACCATCTCTCTGTCTCTTTCTCTCTCTGACTCGCTCTCGTTTGTACTCACGCACACACCATTCTCTCTCGCGCTCTCATAGCTAATGCTGCGGCGGTCGCTTGCTTTATTATGCTTTATTATTATTTGTTGTTCTTGTTGTTTTTTCTTTTATTGCGCAGTAAATATAATACACTATAATTGTCAGCCCGGACGGCCCACGGTCGCACTTAAAGCCTCCATAAATAATAAGAGAAAAAGCAAAAGCAAAATATAACTGAAATAATTAAAATGCATTAAATAAATGTGTTTATTCAAAAAAAAAAGAAACAAATGAAAAGCATATGGCAAAGACAATAACAAAATCTAAATAAAAAATGCGAAGCTGCCCACTGCAGGTTACCTTTTGTCGGAACGCCATGACACCTGCCGCACTCGCACTACTGCTCGCTCTCCCAATGCTATTTTTCTTCTTTTTTTTTTATTTTTACTTCTTATTTTGCTCGCTCTTCGCAATCAAACGATACATCGCCGCACAGTTGGGGAGCCACAGCGGTTCGCATAAGCTATGCGGCTAGCTCTCAAACTGTTCAACTCTTTTCAGTTACACACACACACACGCACATGAGCACAGAGAGCGCGCGCGAGAGAGCAAGCAGCTCGCTTTGTGCCCATCAAACTGTATAACAACAATGTTGCTGGCAGGCTGACCCAATTTCACAAATTTGTTTTTTTTTTTTTTACTATCAGGTGAAAAAAACGCGCAACATTTCCGTCTAACTTTGACAGCGAAATACAACAGAGTTGGTTAACAGAGACACTCACACACACGTGGAATATGAACAGACGCTCCCACTTGGCAATTTTTTTTATCATTGTTTAATTTTGTTAAACTCGGCCACAGGCGCCACCGTGCACGCGCTCATTAAATGTTGAGAACTGCTATTGGCACGCTTAACCATCATTTGTTTTGCTGTTATTCACCTGATTACTGTATTTTTTCATTTTTCATTTACAGCTACAATGGCTTAAGGGCATGCGCCTCTAATAACTTTTTTTTGTGTAATTGCATTTACTACGCACGCGCAGCAGTTGGCAGCGACGTCAAAGCATTGGCGAATGACGCCAATCGAACGGCTGCTGCTGCCGCTTAAATGCTTCTGACTCATTGTTGCAGCAATAACAACAGCAATAGCAAAAAATGCTAGCTTAAATTAACAATAACAACAACGTTAACGACGGCATTGACGCTGGCAATAACGGCAACAGCTACAACAACAACAATTGCCACTCTGCGCTGCGGCTTCCAAAAGGCAACAACATTCCAATCCGACCAAAGTTGCCAGACCAGTTAAGAGCAGCAGTGACAACAACAACAACAACAACAACAACAACAACAACAACAACAACAACAACAACAAAAACCAAAGCGTAGCAATGCATGAAATATTTCTTATGCTCCAAATCCGCCAATGGGCAAGTTTTTTTTTTTTTTATATAGTTTTTTGTTGTATTTCTTTGATTGTCTACACGCACACATTGAACAAAAGATTAGCAACAAAATTGAATAAAACCACAAAGTTAACATTTCTTTCAGACCAATCACAACAAGCGAGTTAATAATTATGTTTAACGCTTCGACAAATCCTTAGGCTAATTTTATTTGTTATACCCTGAACTAAACAGGGTATGCTGGTTGTGTGCCAATGTATGTAACAGACACTCCATAAATTATATACATACAACTAAAACTCTGATTCGTATGCTCGGATTTATGTACGTGTCAATATCAGAACCTATAAGAAATGAAGACTTGAAAATTCCCCCCATCCAGTTTTCTTTTTAAGTATTCACAGATCAGGTACTTTCCAGCCTCCCGATTCTGCATTATTTATCGAATCGGTAAGGTTTGAGGCGATTGCACATAGTTCGTGTTCGACAGACGGGGGGCACGAGTTCGAATCCCGGCATGAGCATATGAGTCCATTGGAAATGGATTAAAGGAGGGATGATAGTAGATCAGGTTTTTTTATTTTTCCAAAACAGCATGCGTGCGTTTTAGGGTATCTTCTGGCCAGGCACTGCCAACCGGAGCAATCTCTTGTTTTTTTTAAAATATTTTTTATCGAATCTTAAATTTGAACTGCGATGATGTAAGAATTTGTTAGAGAAAACATCAAAACAAGCGACTCATGGATTACTGAACAACTTAGTCACAAGCCAGACGTGAATATTTCGCTGGAAATGGCAGCTATATGAATATTTCATATATTCCACAAATAGTTCGAGTAGTTCGTTAGAACTCGCAGCTTTATAGATATTGTCAACTCGGATGATGTATGTATATATGCGAGAGTAAAAGCCAGGTGTTTCCTTCAAATTAAACACAATTTTGCACTTCTCATGGGCAACTTTATGGACTAGTAACAATTCGAAAGCTATATTATTTCTTTGTTTAAGAACCTTCATCGATTTAGATGTCACCGATTTTATTTTGAACATTATGAATCAGTCTGCAACATTCTATAGCTGGAATCTTGATGTTCTCAATCCAAGCAAAACAGGTGAGTTTATCCAAATTTTATGCAAAAATGTAAACAAATTTATGCAGACTTAACGAGGCTTTATTTTTTTTTTTGTTGATGAAGAAAATGGTCTGCGATTGCAAATGATATTAGTTAGTTTAGAGTTAAGTTCAAAGCTGATTAATATTTAAATGTTGCTCGATTTTAACTCTTAACAAAATCTTGTTGCTTGATATAGCAGAATTTGTTTTAATCTTTGAGAGAAGATTAGTTTTTTTATCCATATTATATGTATGATATAATAGCTAAAGTTTTCTTCTTTAAATAACTTAAAATATGTTTTTATTGTTTTTTTTTTAATTTTTCAATATCGTTTATTTTTATCAGACTCTTCATGAAATCAATTATTTCGTCATATGTGAAATATGTGAATCCATTCAACATTGTTGTTTACTAGCATTCATTTGAATGATCATGATAGTTTTTCCCTTTTCAACAGCCTTGTCATTGTGACTGTAATTGTGAACTATACGTAATTTGATAATGTTTGGGCGACGCCTGTGAAATACTGTGGAACAACTACTTTGGATGGTCGGTCGGTCACATGTAGTGCCTAATCTCTATGGCCGGGCTCTAATGAATTCGCAAAGTCATGCCAACTAGTGAGAACGGGAGGTAGGGGGAGAGCAACACCGAGAACGAATGAGAATAACATTTGCAATAAGAGAGACAAAGAGAGCACGAGCTGACAGGTGAAACTAAACTCGCTGATATAGTTTAGTTAAAGGTAGTGTGCGAGTGTGTGTGCGTCGGGCCTGTTGTTTTGCTCGATATTTAGTGGGTATACGATCCAACTCGACGTCGCGACTCATTTGTGCAAGTTCCAGATAAGCAACGTGACGCCTCACGCGAGATAAATCGTCTTGCCTGGTGCCGGGCCGGTTCGAGCCGTATTCGTTTAGGGGGCGTTGCGCGGCGAGAGACACGATGGTGTCGAAGGGGGATGTGTGTGTGTGTGGGGTGGCGTGCAGGCGAATTGGGCTGGAATGATCTCGGGGCAAATGCTAATAACTAATATGACATTTAAATGCGGTTACACCCACACACACACACACACACATTATCAGGAGCATCAGCAGAAGCATTTAAATTAAAGCTCAGCTGATAATGGCAATACACAAACTTTTGTATATGTACATAGATGTGTGCACGAATACATATGCATACAAAGAGCGAAATATACATATGTATGTGTGTATGTATAAATGCTCAGTTTGGAGAAATTGGACAGATTGAATTTTATACTTTTGTCAATGCAATTCTTAAAAACACAACTTACACATTTACATAGAAAGTGTCAAATGTTTACACTCGAAAAAAAAAGTGCTACTTATATATTTTGAATTTTTTTAAGTTTCCATGTACATCATTTTGTACTTTTCGTGAAATGGGCAACGCTTAACATATATGTAATTAAATGTTTTTTTCAACTAAACATTAAAAATAGTTGATTTTATTTTGATTTTATATATGCATGGTAAACAAGCCCTCGTTTTGCCCAGTGTACACATCTGCGATATTGTTTTGATCAAGCTTCATAATGTCTGACGTTTCTCTCGGGCTATTTCACCCACAAACAAAGTATTGAATCGTGTCCAGTCACAATTTACTCACGAATCATTCTGGAGCTTTCGCCTGCTACTCTTTTGGTGAGTAAACAATTCGCAATCAGCCGTGCCGAGAGAGGGCTCTGAGGCCTGGGCCCGATAGATAACGCAACAAGTTCAACTGTCAAACTAGAAACTCCGCCGGTTAAATCGTCTAATTAATTGGAAATAAAGCTCTATTTGTTTTGGGGTTCAGTTTGCTAATAAGAAATTGCACCTTTTTGTTTGCTTTTGCTCTGATCAAGTCCAGTTCCATATAGAGGTAAATATACTATTTCTACAAGTTCCATAAAAAAACAACTCTAATTCATTTCAAATGAAACCCAGTTAGAGCCTCAGAAATATATAAAAAACCAACTCGACATGCATTCGATTACAGTGCACACGCGTGTCGTGTCGTGCAGTGCCGGGTGTCGGTTTACCCAATTCATATTGATCATCATCAAATTCTTCTTCTCTCTCGCCTCGCCGCAGATTTAGTATCCTTGCAGACGGAACCTTTACAATAATGCTGAAATTGCTGTGCTCGTATATCTAAGAAGCACTGGGAAAATAGTAAATGCCGAGCATGTTTAAAATATCTGGTAAAACAAACAGATATATGATATAGTGGTCCGATCGAGCTGGTTGCGACAAAGTTTCATAAAGATTGCTTTAAAAATTGAGAGACATGTTCGCATAGAAAAAGACAGACCATAAACTCGACTCGGTTGTTGATACTGATCGAGAATATATATATATGATATATACTGTTAAAAATTTGAAAATTATAATAAATGTCCGTGGGCTAGTCTATTTTCACAAACCAAAATAATTACGTTTAATACAAAATGTTAGTTTTCGATTGACATTCTTTTGTATATCAACAAAATCGATCTGCGTCTATATATATTAAAATATATAATCAAAGATATTAATACTTAATTAGATTGAAAATCGCTTCCGTGCATGTGTTGTCACATGTCAGATAACAAAACTTGTGTGCGCTCCTTTGGCAAGGGTATATTTCTTATTCAATTAGATGAATATTCAAATTGATTTATTTTCCAGTCTTGTGACAAAGGAAACGAACTGAATGCTCTCTCATCAGTTGATGCGAATTCAATTGGGTTTATGTTTATGTTTATGGAACTGCTTTGCTTCACATTTGATTGTTCTTTTATTTTATTATTGTTGTTGTGCTTGTTGTTGTTGTTGTTGTTCGAATTGTTTTGGGATTGAATGCATTTTGACAGCGATAAGAAAATGTTAGACATTTGACTGTTGATTGGGACTCTTGTGTTTTTCTGTATTTATGTTTGCTCGTTTATGTTTATTTGTTTGCGCGTTCATTCATAAGCTCGTAAAAGTTCGGAAACGAACATAGCCGCTAAATCAACCTCAAATCGAAATGCCCAAAAAAAAAAAATAATCAAAAATCAACAAAAAATAAATAAATAAATAAAAATAATAAAATATAAAAAGAAAAGGAACAACCAACATATAATCGGTTAAAGAAATGTGAAGAACCGTTTGGAATGCAACACATTTGATGTCTTTTTATGGCATTTCTCGAGATCAACGAACCTCATAAAACGTAGCGAAGCGCACCCTAGACTGAACCGCAGAACCGTTCCTATCCAACAACAACAACAACAACAACAACAACTAGAAGAAGAGGAAGAAACCCCCGATTGCCATTACAAGAGACACCTGCGAAAAACATTACGAAATGCCAGTGCGCTCCAAAAGAAATTAACTCTGGATACGTGAGCGGAGAGGCCAAACAGGTTGCGCATACCGAAAGACCCAAAAAAAAAAAAAAAAAACCACAATGAGAGAATCGGAAATTCCAGGCCCGATCGGTATTTGTAGCGTTGAGTCAATCCAAGAAAATGTTCGAAAAAAAAAAATCAAATAAAAAATAAACAAAACATAATTACGCCGAGTTATGTGCGAAGAAAGCTATCTACGAGTGACTCTCGATATGAAAGTAATACTTCATTCAAATGCTAAGATCCGAAAGTATACAAATATAATTCCTGCTCCAACTGAAATAGTTTGACAATGATCGAAAGTTGTTTTTCGCAGATCTTTCAATATTTTGAACAGCTTCTAATAAAGGAATAATAGTTAAGATCTAGTGAGGCAAAAGTTCACTGAAATCGAATTTCAGAATTATATATACGTATATGGCCAGATTAAAAAACGTTATCAACATTCTTGGAGATGGGTCAAGCCTTCAGCTCATTAGCAGAGTGCAGATCAGATGTCGCTTGTTTTGATGGCTAAGAAATGGTTTTGATAACGCGCGTCCACCAATCGGAATGGGGGAACCACCGCACCGCACAGCCCACCATCAAATGAAGCTAAACACAAAAATAATTATGAATAGGGTTGGGCGTAAATAGCATTAACTGTGAATGCGACGCGGCCGGCACGTCCAATATTCGTATCAACAGCTGCCCCGATAACACTGAATGGGAAATCTAATAAGAGTCGAAAAGCCCAACCCATTCCCCCCATTTCCCGCTCGATCCAAAATAAAATGTCAACTGACAAAAAGAGTGACTGATTAAAAGTGCCGATCTCCTCCTGCGTATAATTGCGTGAGCACATACATACGTAACTATATGGTCTATAGATGGAACAGATAACGGAGCGTGTGACTCGACGAGTGAATGGGCCACAGAGCTGGCTAGAAGAGTGCAACGACTATAAGCATTGGGCACTAGGGAATACCCTTACTAGCTGCTTAATCGATACATTGCATTCGATACAAAAAAACGTAATACAAAAGTAATTCAGTGAGACACAGAACAGATAGGCACCAAACAATAAGCAAAGAAATACACTAACCAGATTAGTTGATAAGTTGCAATAAATATTACTAATGCAACTACAACTAGGTACAAGATGCATGCAGTGGAATACCCTAAGTAGTATAATAATCTAGATCAGAGCAACTGCACAGCTGTAGATGCACTCACAACAGTAATTACATTAGAGCCTAATTATTCAGAATTTGACACAAATAAATGCTAAATAAAGGATAGAAATATCTTAAGTTAACAATCGATTTTTTATATTTATGTCGATCAGTTTCAGAGCGTAAAGTAGAGTGCCCCAAGCACGAACTACACTGCGTGACTCCTTCAATTGCGAGGTATGCACGACCTATAACTCTGATCAAAAGAACGCATATACGATACTATCTCCAGCTCTTAGAAGCCATCCCAATTCTGTCATATATGTATGCATGACATATATGTATGCCATCGGAGAGGCACGTTCTTTGGCTTTTGTTGTTATTAAGGTTTTATCAGTTGCACTCGCATTATACCAAATCATATTGTTACTCAATATATATATATATATATATACATATATATATGCATATAGAGGTATTATGAAAGTGTGCGTATAAGTCACCGCATCGCATTTCACAATAACAAATAACAACTTTACGTTGCGATAAGATGGGGACGCGGTTTATAAAGTGCGTGCGATTTTCAGATATTTCAATATGAAATTTCAAAAATCTACCAATTTGGCCAATTTCGCCATTTGCGGCTTAACAAGAAAACAGTATTGCATTGATTAAGATCCAACAAGCTAACCTTTTTCAGACTTTAATTTATAAACAAACTAATTTGTATTTAAAAATGAAAAAAAAGAAAAAACCAATAAATTTTCCGCTTTGTTATAGTAACTGCTAAAAAAGAAAAGATTATTCATAGTCTTGCTCTAATCTATAGATAAAGCATCGCATTGGTATTAACTTTCTAAGATAATTGCATAATCGTGTTTTTTTTTTTCTTTTCAAAATCGAACATGTCAGAAAACTGTAGCTTTAAAGTATCCTCTTAAGTTGAAGTGCGCTGCTCGTATGCTTGTGCTTATCAATACACTGTCATGCCAACTTCCTTTTCCGCATTCCACACCAATGCCAGGTGTATTTGGATGTAGGTATTATGGTCTAGACATCTAACCCTATATTAAACACACTGCCGTAGGCGTGGGTAAACTTCCTGTCTGGACTAAATGCGTCAACTTGCACTTTGGTGTCGATAAAAAGAATAATGAAAACATTTATAAACCATATATGTACATATATATATGTTTATGTGTGTATATAATGTATACATATATATACATATGTTTGTATGTATGTGTATGGTGTTCTCAGTCAAATAATAGAAATGACTTTGGCGCAATCTAGCGCCTGTTTATATTTACCAACGACAAATATTTTGTAGTATACTTGTTCTACTACGGTTACGGGTTTGTTTACAAGTTGGACAGTCAGGCTACGAGCGAGTGTGATGTTTTATGGGCAATATATAAACACACATATACATATATATATATATATGTTATTTCCTGTTGTTTTTCTGAAAGTTTTTGACGAGGCAGTTGACCCCTTCATGCCTGCGGTTGCTATAAAATAAAGTGAAATAATTCCAAGAAATGCCTCAACAAGTACCAAAAATCGACTAAAGCTACACAATTCAGGCTCAAGGTAAAAAGAGAAAACAAACAGAGCGGGAGCGAGAAGGGAGAGAGAGAGAGAGAGACACACAATACACTTATTGTTAGATAACATCGACTATTGCAAATTGTGTAGCCCCCTTGTTGGGCATCCTGGGCCCCATTTGATTTGATTGATTTGATACGGAATCCAGTTATATCAGCCTTACATATGTATACATATTAGTCTGGCTAGTCAGCGTCTATAGTTTATGCTTGGGCAGGTATTTATAAATATATGTGCACACGTATATAAATACCCATTGGCTGTAAATAATCTAGGCAACGATTTAGTTTTTTAACTGGAATTTTGCACATGCTGTATTTGATTTGGGATTTCCTAACAAAATTACTTGACACTGCAATCGTATAGCTATATCATGTGTATAAAAGTTGTTTACTTGCCATGGATTTAGCTAGAATTAAGTTTCATATATAGTTATCGGTACAAATGTTTGTATAATCTGTACGAAGAATACGGACACATTCAATGTAAAAATATCTAAAGCCGCCTTGAAAATCACGTAGAAGGGCGATAACTTAAGAGGTTGAATGCGAACGAGTGAATGGATTAACAAGTGAAAGAGACATTTAGAGAGCAAGAGAGATGGTACCAGCAGCAAATTAGATATAGAGAGAGCGTGAGAGAGAGAGAGAAAAACCTAAGAGACATGCTCTATTTGCATATAAAATTGTATCAATTATTAATTCACGTATTAAATAAAAACACCTACTCAAAATTGTATAAAAATCAAAGATATAATTTATAGACAATTTCATTTAAATTGTTGTTATATGCCGATCACCAACCAATATAAACTGACATTATTTGTATTCAATTAATTGTTCGTAAATTCAAAATCCGACTTAAACCCCAATCAAAGCAACCAGTCTACACCTTAGAATTGAGACTTTATTTAAAGTGCAAATTCTCCACACATTGTAACTCTCCACGGCAAAGTTGTCGCAGCAGCCAGAAGCCGCTGCTATTGCTGCTTCAGTCGCTTGCTCAGCTGACGCCGCCGCTGTCTCA
The DNA here is from genome assembly GCF_030788295.1 of Drosophila virilis. NCBI lineage: Eukaryota > Metazoa > Arthropoda > Insecta > Diptera > Drosophilidae > Drosophila > Drosophila virilis. Next base: position 17,088,384 of record NC_091544.1, on the reverse strand, counting down.
GCTGACGTCGCTGTCTCTGCTGACGTCGCTGTCTTTCAGTTGGCGCCGCTGTTGAGGCTGTTTGCGGATCTCACAAAGCGGAAATAACGTAATTTCAAAACAGCATTTTTTGTCGACCAGTTTTTGTCTTTGTGCTTTTTTAATACTTTTTTTAATACCTTGAACCCATTAAAAATGGGTAAAAAGGTTACACGGATTTTATACAAATAAGAAAGGTAACACAGCATCTATCCCATAACCCCATTATAATAAATATATTCTCGATCGTTATATGAACTACAAAAATGTTTGAGGTTGGTTATTGATGTCTATAAAACGTGTTAAATACTCACAAATGCACACACACACACACATGAGCACGTAACGGCCACAAAGATTTCGAATTACTCAATGAACAAGCCAATTGCCCCGTTAGCTCTACACACAAGCTACCGGCCCAGGGCTGCTGAGCAGCGATCCGGCTCCATTGCATGTCGTGCGTGTGTTCGCCTCTCTTTATCGTGCTCTCTCGCTCGCACTAGCGCTTTGCCGCTTCGATACACGCTTCTTTTTTTTTCTCAATTGCACTATGTGTGAGTGAATGAATGCAGCGAGTACAGCGTAAACAGCAAAAGGCAAGCGCAAGTTCGAGCAGCGCTCGTGGTTGTTGTTGTTATTGTTGTAACTGTGAATCAAGTGAATGAAATTCAGCGCGTATTTTGAATGACATTTTCAAGTGTACGTGTGTGCGTGTGTGTGTGTGTGTGTGAGTGCTTGTGGAATGCAAGTGTGTAAATAAAAATTGTCAAGATTCATAGCAAAAGCAACAACAACTTTTATATACATACGTATGTATGTATGCATATACATATAGAGTTTGCCTGGACGTCAATGCGCTGATTTTGATAACAAGTTGAGCCCCGGAGAACAGTGGAGAGAGTTTTATTCTGGTATGTGTGCTAGCACACAAGTATTTATTTATTTAATTATTATTTATGACTAGCTTTTCAGTACGCTAGCATGTGCGAGCGAGTTAGCTAAGTTGCCCAATTTGTGCCCCGTTGCTGCAGCCGACGTCAGCGTCTAAGTTGCCAGTCTCTTGCCTATGCAATTTCATAGGCGTCTCGGATGTGTGTGTATATGTGTCTGTGTGTGTGTGTGCTGTTTATTTGATTTCATATTTCGAATTTATCAATGAAATTGTAGTTTACACCCACACACACACACACACAGACGCGCCGTTGAGTAGGGTAAATTAAAGTGATTGAGTTTCATTCACAGGCCACAGTTCTATATTTTAAAGCATAAAGTAAGTGCACACATACAAACATACATATGCACACACATGCATGCATACATGTTTACTTAACCCCACTTATACGAAATGAATTATTATTGCCATACGACTTATGCTCTGTGTATTTCCCCATACCCAACGTTGTTGTTATTGTTGTATTTGTGGTAGATATGCATGTTTACGCATTTAGATAAGCGGGTCTTTATACCCTTGCGGAGGGTATTATGATTTTAGTAGGAAGGAGAAGCCATAAAGTGATCAGTATCAATAGCCGATTCGATATAGCCTTATCCCTCTATGTGTTTCTATATGTTGTACATGTTTCGGAACCGGCTGGATCGGACCACTTTATCATATAGCTGCTATAGAAGCGATCGATCGAAAATAAGTTGCTTGTAGAAAAACCTTTTGTTTTTTATTCAGATAAGTTAACCATACTCGACATACCCTGTGCTTTTTAGATACGTCTGCAAGGGTATCAAATCTTTGGTGTGCCGAAGATAGCCGTTCTCTCTTGTTTTCGGTTCACTTCAGTTCTGCTTTGTGCTATGCGCTTATCAGAGTTTGCTACACCCCCTACGCTTTAACCGCTATAATTTAACACGCTTATTGGTTTAGGCTTTAGTGTGAGTGCGAGTGCGCGTGTGTATGTGTGTGTATGTGTGTTTGTGGGGGCTTTGCTTTTGATTGGCTTTGCGTTTTGTGAATGAAAACTTAAGTCAAACAAAATGGCGAACATTTTAAGCGCTGTCAAAGATATTTATTAATGAGCTGCAGCTTTTTGCCTACAAACCGTGTTGGTCGACTGCGAGTTACCCTGTAATCAGCTGAAAGACATCAAAGCCTAAAATTATGCTAATAAATACTAACTCAAAAATTATAAGACTTTGTTTACCGTATATAAGAAACACAAGTATACATAGTTGTTCTTTACAATATACATTGTATACTGGTAACTAATATATATGTGTTACTGTATAGGCTGATTCCAATCGAACCACAGGCTGATAATAAATTGTTACAACAATTGTACCTGTACCTAACAAAGTGTCATGCCTTTAGTAAAATCACATTAACCTATTTGTAAAACAAAGTCTAAGCTAACAACATGATTGTGAACTTATGTAATAATTAAATACTTGTTTTTGTTTTACATTTAATAAGTTACAAGGTTGTATTCTTAATCTGCCGAATGCATGATTATCTGCTCTCAATATATATATATACATATGTACTAAAATATTGGGAAGGGAAGTAGTTAAAATATTTTTGCTTTTAAGAAATTAATATTCGTTGATTTTGCTTACGCCGCGAATTTAACGATTATTCGTAGTCAAATAAAACAGGTTGAGCGTATGCTGATCTGCAGCGGGAACAGAGACTTTTGAGTCCTGCAACGCTTTCTGCTCCACCACTTTAAGGAATCGGAATGAACACAATTCACAAAATCCATATACACGTTTCAACTTTGGAAACAGAGTACAAATATTGAGATGTGCTTACAGACTAGAGATGGGAGCGGGCCGGGTTTTTACACTACGGCCTAGCACGGATATAAAACTAAGTTTTCAAGCACGCACAAAAGATATACCTGTTCACATTGATTCTACTGTAGCCTGACTTCAGCGATCGTGCTCTTCGTCGTGTCACGTTGAAAAACACGGCCCATGCCCATCTCTATTTCAGAGTGAACAGCTTTAAAATGCGTGCAAGCAAACTTTCCGAAAGCTCTTTTATCTCTTCACATTTCACTGTGCATGTTCAACTAACTCATTTGCTAAGATTAATCTTCAGATGAATTTCTACTTTCAGCTGGTGTCATAGATATTAGGTAATTTTTCAATTCAATAAAATCTTTGCTTATCAGTAAGAAAAATGGAAATATATAAACATATAGTACATACAAAGAGACACTCATGCTCTCTCACTCACACACACACACACACACACACACACAGAGTGTATGTAAAAGCTTTTTCGCTTGCCGCGCTCCCGCAGAGCTTTCCAGTCCGTCTCACTTGTCAAATTTGACATTTGCTGTTGAACTGTTCATAAAATAGGCGCCAGACAGATTGGTTTTTGGGATTGGAGGAGGGTGCGGGGGGGTTTGTGCGTGGGGTGGTCAGAGCATGGGGCCACACAAAGCGAGACGCAAAAGTTGCTTCATTTGTTTTGTTTTCTTGTTATGATTTATTAAACATTAAATTTGCTTTAATGAATTAATTTGATTTAACACACACACACACACACACACATGCCCCAAATATAGCGTGCCAGTGTGTATGTATTTGAATTTGTATTTGCTTTTTGTAAGCGCCACTTGAAAGGCGCCAAAGAGGCGCACCGCACAACGCAATTGTCTGAGCGAGACGCAAATGTGTAGAACAAAATGCACAAAGGCAAATAACAGCAATAACAATAACGACAAGTGCAGCAGCAAAAATTACAACAACAAACAACAACAGCAGCAGCGAACAGCAGCGCGCTGTGTCTAGTGGCAGCAACACGAGCCGCAGCAGGCAACGAGCATAAAATAAAACGCAATACATTTTTACAAACGGCGGAAAAATACATAACAACAACAACAGCAGCAGCAGCAACAACAACAAAGGCGTCGTCGCTGTGGCAAAGTTAAAATAGTTGTTAAGCTATTAAGTTCCGCTTAAATTGTTTTCACATTTGCCTTGTCCGCTCTAATGCTACACACACAAACACTCACACTTACGCAAAAGTCAGCAGCAATAGCAACAAAATCAGCAACAGCAACAACAACAACAACAAAAAGAACCTAATCAAGAGCCAAAACGCCGCAAATAAAGCAATAAACAAGACACAATATTGTTTTTTTTTTTTTCCTCCCAAAGACATAAGGAAATAAGAGCAGCCGTAACAGCAGCTTGATAGCTGCTGTCCGAATTCTCTCTCTCTCTCTCTCTCTTAGTTTGTGTTTCGAGCACACACACACACACACACACACCGGTAAATAAACAGAAAACGAAAAAAAAATACATATCGAGGCAGACAAACGGACGCAAGTTGAATGAACATGCACAACAACAACAACACGTTTGGAGGTGCGTCCTCATCCTAGAATGAGCTAGAAGGAGTGAACATGTGGAAGAAAACAACAGAGAGAGAGAGAGAGAGAGAGAGACCGTGAGCATGGGAAAATACCTCAGCTAATTCGCAGACAGTTGTTCAATATTTTAATTTTTGAATTAATTATTTACTAGAAAGACACATATACATATATGTGTTGCATAAAAGCTTTAAAATTAGTTGTTCATTTACAGCGCCTGATTATTGTTGTGATTTTCACAATCTGCTAAAATTGTCGATCTTTATACTCACTCACACACACATACACACAAAGAGCCGAAAGGAACGCCAACGTGCTTCATAATGCTCAAGTTTTCTGAGCGAGATACGAGCACTCGTTTGTGTGTGTGTGTGTATGTGTGTGTGTGTGAAGTTGAGAGCAAACTGTGAGTTGGCCGCTCTTGCCGCTCTCTATCGGAATGTGAGCACCGCTTTTACTCAATCGCTGAAGCTGTGGATTTTGTTTTTGCTGGATTACCTTTCACACTCAGACATACATACATACATACATACGTATGTATATTTGACACTGTTACTCTCTTAATTTGCTCTGTTATGTTTTTATGTGTGCGCTCTTGTGCTACACCAATATTAGTATTACAATTAATGCATTACAATTACAAACTGACATTTATGGTAATTTGCTTTTCAATCTGCGAGCTTCGTAGCGAGACGTAGAAATAGAAATAAATTAGACAACCAATGGGCGACTGAAAAAAATCAACAATAACAACAAGACGGCGTTACAACAACAATATATAGTATAGCAGGCAACAGCAATAAAAATAGAAATAAAACGAGCGCGAGCAATATCAACGACGACATCAAATGTCGCGGAGGAGGCAGAAAACTTAAACAATAACATTGAAAAAGAAAAAAGAAAAAAACAAAATGGTAACATCGCAAATATATATACATATATACGAGCGTATACCCTAACTGAAGTTTTAACAAGTCACTCAATTTACGCCTCGTAATTCACAAGGATGTTTCTCTTATAACCTTAGACTCTTAACTAGGCATTGTGTTTTTCTCTCGCGCTGCCTGTTGATCTAGCAATAACAACACAAATAACTCTCTCTCTCTCTCTCTTTCACGCATTCACTCTTTCTCCATGCAATTAATTGTGCAGAAATCTGCAAAACGGCTGCCGCTGCACGCACAACACAACAGCAATAATATTTAACCACTGCAACAACAGTAAATCCTGTGTGGAGCGCGTGTCCAAGTCCCACATTAACAGTTGTTGCTACAAATCAGCTTAGGTTAGGGCGCGACGGTCACAAGATGATGACGCCGCCTCTGTCTAGCGCCCAATGCACACCCTTCAGTGCTTACTTGCCCTCGCGATCCATCACGCCCCTCTATCATTGTTTTTTTTTTTTTTGCTTTCAGTCTGCTGTTCATTGTTGGCTGCACGACGAACGTGGTATAAAAATAAAACAAGAAGATCAGCAGACATCGAGAGACGTCGACGCTGGCGTCGCTGTCTCAGCTGCCAGCGACGACAGCTGAGGCGCAAGATTTACATCGATCACACATTTTATGTCACATGAAGAGCCGCAGCAGCAGCAGCAGCAGCAAAACCAACAACAACAACAGTAATAATAATAATACCGTTGTGGCGAGACAGTTGGGTGACACAGACAGCGACTGCGACAGGCTGCGAGGCCATTAGATGATCGTCGCCGTCTAAATTTAAATGTCTGTGCGTTTAAGTTGCAAGGTAAAAATAAATCTACATAAGTAAAACGTAAACGTAAACAACTACAACAACAACAACAACAACAACAAAATACAAAAAATAAATAAAAATAAAGAATTCAATTAAAACAGAAAAAAACTATTTAAAAAAAAAAAAAAAAAAAACGGCAAAAACAAATAAGAACCGTTTTCTTTGTAATGCCAGATCACAAGATCGTTGCGATTGTCGATCTAATTTCTGTTATTTTCGGGGGTTGTGCGTGCCGTGACAGCGGCAAGGGTTGCCCGACTATCAAAACACTTAACTCAATGGAGGGGCGGGTTAATTTTTTTATTTTTTATTAATATGTAAAACAGTCAGACAACAACAACAACAACAACAACAATCAGAAACAGAGAGAGAATTCGCTCTGATGGGCGCCATTTTGAATATAGAGCAGACGAAGTCGCGAGGGTCTGTCAATCTATAGAAAGTTAAGTTAAGCCAAGATTCTTCATGGGAAAGTTAAAACAATATGTGAAAATAATCAAATTCTATAACTGATCGATTGCTTTTTTAGAAGTATTTCAATTTTGTATATCTCAAGTCTATTCACAGGATGTGTCTGCCTTTCTATATTGCATTATGCTATATACTACAGCTTCGTAGATATGTAGCTAAATCAGCTGTTATGATTAAAATTTGTAGAAAATATTTCAAGAACCATCTCAACAAAGCTTTTAAGATTTAAACACGTAATTCTGTTCAGTAAATATATAACAAAGCTAAATTAAATCTAATATCTATCTATGAATTTATGTTCATATTTTGTTCTTATGTACCTACACCAAAATGTGAAAAATTGATGGAAAATGGTTTTAGTAGACACTCCAATCAAAATTCGCACTGATCGATAAACTTGTGTATGGTTGATATGCTTCTACTCTAAACGTCACAAGGTACCGTATTTGCTTCGCCTTACTATTCGATTCTCATAAATTCATTTAAGCCAGGTTTTCAGTCTTTGATTACAAATGATATTGATTTGTAACAAAATCAACAATAAGCATGGAAACTGCCTTTCACACACTTTTCTCTATTAGGTTTTTTTTATTTTTTCATTCTTAAGAACTTTTGCTTGTCTCAAGGGGTCTTTTTATTTATTATACATATATATATATATATATGTGCATTGTGCTCTCAGTGTCCTGCTGACCCAAAAAGCAACCCCCGCATACCCCCTCACCCCCCGCGCCCGCTCTTACAAGCTGCAACACCTGGCAACTAAATTGTGTTTCCACTTTTATATTTATAAAATGCATTCCTCGCGCGTTGCATTAAAAATAGCCACGCAGCGTTTTCTGTTCTACAGATACTATATATATACTTATATATATATATAGATATATATATACATATATATATGTATATTTGAATATATATGTGTATATATAATAAAATAAATAAGACAAGACTTGCAGCCCCTAAAACCCCGCCCGATGGTGCGTTTTCGGGGGCGCCTGCGCTTGGTTAATTTGATTTTCGTGTTGCATCTCACGATCAATTTCATACCAATGATTATAATTAAAAACATTTTGTTAGTTGCATTCGTATTGGTGCAAGGGGTGCGGGGGGAGGGGGGGGGGGTGGTGCGGGGCTGGCTGTGGGCCATAACCAGCCAGCCGCCCACTCACGCGCCGGCTAAATAGAAATAAACATTTTCGCTCGACTGCAACCGAAAACAACAAGCCTCAGTGCTGGCGTTATGTGCGAGGGTGCACGACTGGCGTATACCCTGTAAACCCTAATTGATATGCAGTTGGGTATAAATAAGAAAAGAAAACGAAAAAGCATAAGATGTTTTGTTTGCAGCTAATTGTTTCAATGACAACTAATTGATATAGTATAGACTGGCGTATACCCTGTAAATCGTAATTGTTCCCAAGACACCTACTTGATATAGTCTCTAGCTTTCTTTTATGTGTACATATACATTTATATATTGAATAAGGAAGCTATGCATATCTCTATATGAATGTTAACCTAAAATGGTTTCTCTCATTTCTTCAAATTCTGAGATCTACATTATCAACTCAGGTCTCGCCTATAGTTATTCTAACTAATCAAAATACGCTAGAGCTGGGGAATCTGCATATCATCATCTAGGCATCTGCAACTAAAATCTACATCAATCTATGTCCCATTCAGATGGGCTAAAGTATTCGCTTACAAAGACTTGGTTTGTTTGCCACTTTCGCAATATATTATCAGACCCTTTTGGACCACTTTTAATGGGTATAGACAACGACGACGTCGTCGTTCACAATGGTTGCCAGACAGTCAGTCGGCTGGGTGGGGTTGCTTGCGACGAGAGTTGGGTTGCTTGGATTTGGCTTGCTTTGTGTTGGCTCAATGCCGGCAAACAACACATCGGGTCGTCATCAAAGGCACATGAGTGTGGCGATGCACCCCCCCCCCCCCTCCCCCCCTTTCCCACCCTGCCATCCACGACAACGGTTGAGTTACAAGGCCCGAAAATTGACAACGAATTCAAACCGAATACGTATACCGTCTCGTTCCTTGTCCAAATCGTCATCTGTTCAGGCATTCAAATTGAGAATTGCATTTGCTATTGCCTCTGTTAATAGTTGATTCTATATTCTATATTCTTTATTTTTGGTCATGGACCATTTGGGGCACTTTGAGGCGTCTGTAAGAATCCCAGAACCCCGTGCACATTTGCAATTTCAACGATTAAATAGGGTATACGATACGCCAGCGAATGATGACGATGATGATGATAATGATGATGATGATGATGACGATGATGTGATTTGATTTGATGATGATGATGATGATGTTGTTGATGACGATGTGGTCTGTTGTCGAGTACCTGCATCTAAAATAGACTGTAACTTCAAGTGCCGCCAATTCCCAGACGTCAGTTTGGATGACAGACATGTGGTTCGCTTGGTATGACAACAGACAGGGGCAGCCGGAGAAAGAGAGAGAGAGAGCGAGAGAGAGGGGGTGTGTGTGTGAGAACTCTCAAAGGTGAGCAAAGGTGAGCACTGCAACATGTGGCGATTGGTAATTAGAGCTCAAAAAGATGCAATCTACGCTTAAATTATTATTTAAGAAAACATTTATGCATAGATTAAAGAAATCGAGAACTGAATAAAGTAAGAACTGCAGAACAGACAAATTTCTAATGCATTATTGATAGCAAAAAAAAAAAAAAACAGAAAAGGAAGAGCCAACGCCTCTATTAGGCGGACATTGTGTATGAAATAACTAGAAATCAGACCTTTGTTAGGCGGACACTTCTATTGAGCGTGTAAAACATACGCGATTATCGCTGTCCATCCAACGGAGTGTTCACTGTAAAGAAAATATATAACAACAATCGCAGAAAACTACATAAAAAAGCTTGTTATGAATACCATACTTTAGCTCAAAGAGCGAAAAATTATGTATATATATTTATATATATATAATTAGGAAAATGGGAAATGCTTTAATTTTTACAAAATTCGAATTCTTTTCCGTTTCCTTTTTATATCCATAATGGAAAAATGTAAATACAACAAATTATTATTAAATATTGCTTTATTCAAGCAGAGTTTTTCTTGAGTTTTATGTTTAATAATCCAGCAATATATACATATATATATATATATACTTTTTTTATTTTTTATTTTCAAGTAAGTCATAGTTAATTTAATTATTTTTTTTAATTTCTTTAATTTTCATAGGATTAAAAAAATGTCAGACAACTGAGAATTGATTTTCATTGAAAATACGTTTGCTACACTTATTCAGAAAAGTTCAAAGAATTGATGAATCGATTGGAGTTTATTTGAAAGCTTAAAGCCTGCCATTCACTGGAGCATCAAGTTAAACCATAAAGCACACACAATGTTTAACATAGAATGCAATTTACGGCCAAATAACGCGGCCATTAATCATGAATTCCACTTGACTTCATCATCCAATCATTATTATCATTCAGCCATGGACAATCCTCCTCCCAGATGCATGATGCAAAAATTGCAATATCAAATCTAAAAATGGGCACAATGACTCAAAGCTAGCGCCAGATTGTGTGGGCTATAAAAAAATATAAAAAAAAAAACAAGCCAACTAACTTTCCAAATGCCAAGCCGACACATAAACTCACACACACACACACACACACAATCACAGTGAAGCAAGACTATCATGGAAATAGAGACTCGTACAAGCCGCAATCATTATGCACAGTTTTCAATGGGCGACGCGACATTTAACTGAGAAATGCAATAAACAACATTCCAATCTAACTCTAACGTACATTCCCCCATCACGCCCCGACAGACTGGGAAACAACAACAACAACAACAGCAACAACAACAGTGCCAGTCATTATGCGCATTACCATATAATCATGCAGAGATCTCAACTATAGTCATTAGCATAGCTGTTGTTGTGTCTGACAAAACGGTTTTATTGTTAAATCTAGCGATTAAACTAACAAGAAATTAAATGAAAATGATCTGAATTGAATAACGGCTAGCATTGTAATAATCTGAGACGTTTTGCAACACTAGATAAGTATCCAACTAGTTATGAAACTAACAAGCAAATAAAAGCAACTGAACTGAATATAATAACAATTCATATCGTAACAATCTAAGGCGTTTTGCAACACTAGACACTAGTTTTTGATTTTATGTCAGAAGTAATTTAGGTTAACTCTTGACTCTTGCCTTGACTAAAAAAACAATATGTTATTCAACACTGCATTAAAAATGGGTAATATATTGTTTGTTTAAACTATGCTTCAAAAATAATTGAAGGGCTTACCAACACTGTTTAAACTTTTCAGCATAGCACAAAAAAGTTAAAATATAACTTTAAAGCTTTTTGAATTATTCCCAGCTGGAATATAGTTCAAGACGCAACACTAGAAACTCACGAAGCGTTTTCCAACACTTCAATACACTTCAATTACATAGGTGCATACAAATGCATTCATATGCTCTATTGGTTACTTAGTTAGTTATTTATATGCATAGATATCTATATTCCAATTATTTCACCATTTTGTTGCGAATTATTCTAATTTTATAGTTTGGATATATCAATAAATATATATATATTTTAGTCTAAATAAATAACTAAACCATTTTTTCTATAAGTTTCTTCACATTCCCAGTGAAAACTTGTTTTCAAGCTCAAGTTTGACAAAAGCAGAAGAAGAAAAAAAAAACTTAAATAAAAATATACGTATTTCACCCATTTGCAGAGAGACTGGGGCGACATTGTCAATGTCAATACCAAGATCGGCCGATTGCTCGCTTGGGGGTTTTACTATAGCCATCTCGCTCGCTCTCGCTAGGGCCAAGCGCTGACAAATGCGCATATGTTAAGTCTTCAGCTGCGATCTGATTGCATATGCTTAACGGTTCTTACTTGATGTGGCGCTTTAAGCATTTCGAGTCACTCGCAAGTGATTAATGGGAGAGCCGCAGCAGCAGCAGCAGCAGCAGCAGCAGCAAAAATCGACAGCTTACCTTTTCTTTTTTGTTTGTACTTTTCGTTTCTGACTTTTATGAGCAATTAAAAAACTATTATTACCCAAGCAGGCAGGCAGGCAGGCAGGCAGGCAGCTTAAAATGCAGCTGCAAGAACTATGACGTTTTAATGGGCGCCACGAGTGTGGGTCGTAAGCTGGCCTCCCTCACGCGTTCGCTCTTTCACACGCACGCACACACACGCACACATATACACACTCAATTCTCAATTTAGACGCGTCCGCTGAGTGCAACGGAGGCTGTGCGCATGCGCTTTGCTTGGAATGCGGAAATAATGTTATTTTCAGGTTGCTCGTCGTTGTTGTTGTTGTTGTTTTCCTTTTTTTTTTTTTCAACTCTAACTCAAATGCACACACTGCCAACAAGCGCGAGTAATTGCTAGCGGTGCGGGCAGGGACGGAGATCGGGGTAGGGGGCATAGAAAATGTCATTTGCGGGCAACAGCAGCAGCAGCAACAGTTGTTGCTGCAACTGGTCATGAAAACTAATTTATGACTGGTCTAAATGTCACCACATAATGTGTTTTGTGTGTGTAAGCAATGAAAATAATTAGGTAAAACACAAATTGTGACATCATTCCCGAATGTAAAACTTTAATATTCGAGTCGAAGAGAAACTGTTAAGAGCAAATTGTATTTTTTTGTATTTTACTCTCAAACGCATTCCAAACATTCCTGACGCATCCATCTTCAAAACCAGCTTACAATCCACGTTAATCACAATATCGGAATTCTTTTGAATTCTCTTTCTTTTCTGCAAAGCTCGTTTATCTCTCTCTCTCGCTCTCTCTCTTGCAGTTCACCCACTCACTTGGGCAAAGTCATTATTTGCACAGCATTACATGGCATGTCATATGCAGCACATTACAACAAAACCAACAATAACAATATCAACATCAGCGGCATAACTAACATAACTCTCGCCTGTCTGATCTCTCTCTCTCTCTCTCTCTCTCTCTCTCTCTTGTTCCCTCTCTACAAGCACAAAGCAAGCAAGTTTGGCTTAACTTTCAGACTCTCTTTCCTTCTGCCCCGCAACAGCACGATACGACGACGACTCATTCACACACCGTTCACATAACTTAAAACGTGCTTTTTACATTACACACAAACAGCATCCAGCCAGACAGACAAACAGACAGACAGACAGAGAGACAGAGAGCAAGGGCCGTGGACTGCGATGGCTGCTGCGCTGCTTAATCTTTGCATTCTTGACTGCTGAGCAACTAAGGCAACTTGGAAAAGCAACAGCAACGGCAACAACAGCAGCAACTGCTGTCTCTCGCTCTCTCTCTCTCTCTGTCTCATTCTTTTTCTCTCCACTCCTCGATGTTGGTTTTCGTCGCACAACCATCATACCCAAAAAGAGTGAGAGCTGAAAAATTTTACGGCATGTTAACTGTCTACGGTATTGAGCACATAAAGCAAACGCTGTGCGAGAGGGCGACATAGGGGAGTTGCGTGTAAATGTATGAGTGAGCATGCGACTATTTAATTGTATATGTGCGTACGCACGTACGTACGACATGCCGTAATTAATCATTGGTGGCCGTTTGGAGGCCGCTTTTCTCCCTCCCCTTAGCTATATCTTGTCCCCTAGCCGACACCAATCAAGCGAACGGACCCGCAGTTTGGTTTTTATTATTATGAATTGTGTTAATCGTTACATTATTTCTTTTTCGTTTGTTACATCATTGCTTACAAGCATAAAAAGCGACATTAATAGCCGATGTTAGCGTCGCAGTCAGCGGCAACGGCAACGGCGACAGCGACGGCGACGGCGACAGCGACAGCAGTCAGCCATCAATCACACGGACAAAACGGAAATAAATATAGGAAACATGCGCACATTTGGAGGCGCTGCCAGCGAAACGTGGTGGAATGAAAAACATTGATGAAGATAGAGGGCAGGCAGAGGTGAGGGGCTCTCTGTCTGTGCAACGGAAGTGCGTCTAATTGAGCAACTGACAGAATGCGCGCGTCTGCGGCATGTGCTAACAACAACAACGCCAAGCAATGGGCTCCCCTTAAGAAGAAGAAGAAGAAGAAGAAGATGATGATGATGAAGAAGAAGAAGCAAGCGCATGCATCGAACGCAACGAGACAGTTCGACTCGTCGTTGCCCCCATCTCAATCACAACAACGACAACAACAACAACAACAACCTCGTCTCTGAATGACAGCTAACACGTGCTGGGGAATTGAATATTTTCCGTTATGGGATTTACAGTAGAACGAAAAAAATCCCTGCCTTTTGTCTGTAGGTATTACGAGGATTCAGAATAAAAGGCTAAAAGAGCAAGCTATGTTTATAAAATAATAAGAATAATAAGTATAAAACATAATTGCAGTTTTATAAATACCCTATACACAACGTCGATTCGATAAGACTTTAGATACCCTATACTATTGATAAGGCCATGCCCGTTTCCTCGTTTACCTAAACTTTGAATTTCCATTTCATTTCAATGAAGTTATTGTTTTTTTTTGGATATCTCTCTAGCGAGACTTTAAGTAATACATATAGCGAATCTTTGGGAGAAACTTTTGAAAGCTAATCGAGTACGCTGAATATCTGATCAATTTTCATTGCATTAGCCGGCATTTCCGGGCTGTAATGGCAACTCTGGCATGGTACGATATCTAAATGTGCAATGGCAGCGCCACAAATCGCATGGCATGCCACATGCCACATGCCACATGCCACATGCCACAAGCCGCATGCCAACAGACGTCTCAAGTGTGCTCCACACACCAAGAAAAAATACCCAGACGGTGAGTATGCAATTGAGTGACTGGCGCGTTTGATTCGGCCCCTCCCACTCCCCATCAGCCACCCACCCCTCGCCTAGCCAATGTGTCAGCCAAAGTGTGGTGTGTTGGCGGGCAGGGTCTGCCCGGACCGGGGGGGGGGGGGGGGGGGGGGGGGTCCTTGCTCTAGAAAGTTTTGCTGCTGGAGCTGCAGCAGTCGCCGTTGTCGTCGCCAAGTTATTATTATTGCAGTTGCAGTTGCAGTTGTTGTTGTTGTTGCGACAGACGCGCCATTTGTTACACATTATTTAGCCGGTCGCTTTTCCCGTTTTCCGGAATTTTCTCGATATTTATTACAGCGTGAGTGTTTAGAAACTGGGCCATGCGGAAATGCCACAAAGAACGAGAGAGCGAGAGAGAAAACAACAATCTGTGAAATATCGAGGAACAAACGGAAACTAATTCTTCTCCTACTCCTTCCCATCGGCCTCATCTTCCTCATCTTCGCCCTGCTGCGCCAACAATGACGCCTATTAAACTTCCATGTTCACACGTCTCACACATTGTCAATCGAGAGAAATTCCATACGGCTGGGCGGCAACAATTAGCCGACCTAGCTATACCCTGCCGTGCAGCTAAATATCGTAAATGAAACGAAATTCATTTAATTTAAGCAAATTTCGTAGAAACATTGTTTTTTAATTAATATTAATTTAAAGCAAAAAAAAATTTTAATATATTATTATATCTCGTTTTAAAATCGTAAAAAACGGAATATATTGCCAAAACCCATAAACTCTCAATTTGATCACAAACTGTGCAGGGCACATTCGAAGATTGGAATGTCACATTAATTTGGAGCACGCGAGAAGCAAAAGAGAGCAGACTAGAAGAGTATGGAATGTGGACAGTGGAATGCAAGCAACTTACCTAGGGTGCCTCTTCGTAGTTGTTGTTGCTGTTGTTGTTGTTGATTATGTTGATGTTGGTGAGGCGAGCGAGAGAGCGGCAGCACAACAATTTATCTTATTTATTGTTATAAATTTAAAACACGTTTCGATTTTCTGGCGCGCTGCTGCTGCTGTTGCTGCTTCTTCTCCCTTTCGTTTTGCTGCACTTTCTTTTGCCTTTGGCTGTGCAGCTTTTCTGGCGAAAGCGTAGATAACAACAAAGTGTCAAAGTGCGCGAAAGAGATGGCTTTATAAAGGGCACAGATATCTGAAGAGTGGGAGAGAGCAGAGAGGTAGCAAACGCAGAGCCAGGCTTCCTTCTTTCGTTCTTTCCTTCTTTCTTTGTTAGGAACTCACAAAATGCGTCGCGCGACCCGTTTGCGAATTCGCCGCGTTTCTCAATTCGCCGCGTTTCGTCTCTTCGTTTCTCCAAACTATTTGACTAGCAATTTTATTTATTTAGGTTATCATTTTTTCATATTTATTGTTTTGTTTATTGTTGCTCTTTGCTCTCTGCGTTGCATTTGATGCTGTGGCGTTGCTGTTGTTGCAGTTGTTGTTGCAGTTGTTTCAGTTGTTGTTGTTGTCAGTTTCTCTTTCAATTTGGATTCCTTTGCAGTGTCACATTTTACACTTTTTATGATATTCCACGTGACTTTAATAATGCATTTTGCGAACCTAAAAAGGAAATAGAAATTCGTTAATTTCCAATTAGCTTAAGTACTTTTCAATACGAAAATATATTTTATAAAATAAATAAATAACAATTGGGAGTCAGGAAATCAGCAAATCGTTGGGAAGATGCCCCTTAACTAAGCCTTAAGTATCCTTTAATTTCTAATATATATATATATAGAGATGATAATCTCTATATGTTTATATACCTCCGTATAGCCTAATTAGTTAACATTTAATTACTTAAGCAACCCATAAATACAATAAATTTTAGCTTCAAAGTACAGTTGACATCGGGTTATATAAAAGTAGTGCAAATAATAAGCCCGATCGAGCCTGAAAAGCAATTCATAATTTGCTCCCCCCTTTGAAAGAAGAGAGAGCATAAATCTTTGAATGAAAAAAAAAACGCTTATCTTTCGAAATGAATCAAAATGAACATAAATGTAAAATAAAAAAGATTAACACACGATTGCCAACGTTATCACAGGAAAACAAAAAAAAAAAGTATTAAGAAAAAAATACAAAACACCAAAAAATTGCCTTAAATAGCATTTTGGCACTTACGAGCCACGCCTTTTCTAGACAAAAACAACAACAACAGCAACAAAAATGTGCAGAAATAGCAGAGTAGTTGTTGCTGCTGCCACGCCCCCTCGCCAACCACCCATCAGCAATGCAGACACAACAAAGGCAGACAAAGAGGCGCAGCAACAAAAAGAAGAAGAAAAAAGCGCAGCATACAATTCTACTACTAAAAGTCACGTGGGGTGTTGTGTGCGGCACGCGAAGCCGGGCAAAAAATTGGTGTGGGAAGTTGGCGGGGAGCAAAAACGACAGAAAGTGCATATATGTATGTATAAAGAGAAATACATACATATAAATGGGTTTCAAATAAATAAATAAATTAAATGATAATTTTTGTGTTTTTTGTTTTTTGTGTGTTGCTTGCTTTTGCCTTTAATTGGGCCCGCGGCAGACGCTGAGCAATGTTTTAAATACCAGTTTTATTTTGCTTGCAATTCGCACGATTCGTCTAAAATTTATTTTGGCCAAGACAACAAATAAACAGTCACGGGCGCAGACACATACAGACAGACAGACAGAGGGACAGAGGGACAGAGGGACGGACAGACGGACTGACAGGCGCATCGAACCGGGAGGTGCGCGTTTCGTCGCGCCAGCACTAAAAATGTGCTGCAGCAGCAGCAGACATAGGGATGAGCGCGTGCTTGATATTCTGAGCACGAGCACTCATTCAATAGTTATATTTGTTTAATTTAATTTACTTTTTATGTAGATAGACATTTATTTAATAAAATCTATGAGTTGCCATCTTGTTTGGCACTGGTTTAAAAGTTCATAAATATTTGCATATTTTTAATTCATAAATTTGTTTACTTTATTGGATATTTTTATTTAACAACGATTCGCTTATCTAGATTTGAGATTGTGAATTCAAATCAATCCGGAACACAACGTGTTGGTTTAAGATGTGATTCTAATTTGTTAAAATATAAATATTTGCTGAATAATAATAAAATAAATATTTTTGAAAGCAGCTCTGTTGGTCAATAGAAAATGCTAATCATTAAGTCGTGCATGTTCGTGTCACGCAAGAATACACAGCACGCGACCTACACTAAGGCAGCGGCAAAAGTAACACACTGTTCAACTACATGTGCACATATCACGTTTATACGACGCATCGTGTAAACCAAATTACGTTAAATTCCCATTTAAAAAAAATTAAATTCGCCATGCTTTCGCTTTAAAATGCAGCGCAAGATGACATCATGATAACGGTCGGCGCATAAACGTAGTAACTGTGAGACGCCGCAAAAAAATACGAGCCATGCACAAAACAACAACACAAACGCAAACAACTGCGACGACGATTGACGGCGTCGGCGTCGGCGGCGACAGAAGCAGAAGCAGAAGCAAAAGCAGCAGCAACCCTCGAGATGACGTTGACCCCGAAAAATGACGCGAAGCGTAGTGTGTGAAAACGGCAGGCGAATGAGTATAAAAACAAAGTGAAATCTAATAACAAAATACTGCAAGTGCAAGCGAGAGAGATGCAGAAGAGGCAACTGACAAAATGCACGAGAGCGAGAACGAGAGACACGGTGTCGGCGTTTGCGGCGTATTAAGGATAGACGTGTAAAACGCAATGCGTATAAAAACATGCAGCCGACAGGACGACAACAAAACTCCGAAGCGAGCCGGAGTAAGGCGGCGGCCAAAATAGACAGAGAGATAGAGAGAGAGAGAGATGGCGAGAGAGGAGAGAAAGAGCGCGCGCGCACACACACAAGTCGTAGAGAGCGCAGAGAGACAGTGCCTGTGCATGAAAACGAAACGGTATGTGTATGCGTGTAAATGTTGTGATAAGGGCGGAAGCTACGCATGCAACAGCAGCACGAACAAAAACAATAACAAAAACAGAAACAGAAACAACAAAAGCGCCAGTACAGACAAATACACACATAAATAACGAAAATTGTTCACATGCAAGCCGCCAAATTTTGCAGAGTGGCGGCGCCGCCGCCGTCGACGTCGTCGTCGTCGACTGCAAAAAGCGCAACGCTTATGAATGAAGGCGCACGCCTGTCCCCTGCCAGGCATTTGTGTGTGAGTGTGTCTGTTTGTGCAAGACAGAGAGAGAGAGAGAGAGAGAGAGAGAGAGAGAGAGAGGGAGAGGGAGAGGGAGAGAGAACGCGCGCAAAATGGTGTCGTTGGCCCCTGTCTGGGGCGCTCTGTTGTAAAAATGTGGTACAGTGACTACCAAAAAATACTAGCAAGGCGTATAGTAAAAAGGCCAAAAGCAGAAGAGTGAGAACAGGATAAACGATGCATGCGCCATCATTGGTGGTGGTTGTAATAAAAATTACGAATGCGGTTTTAAGTAGTAACTGATGTGTGTGTGTGTGTGTGTGTGTGTGCTCGCGTGTTTGTGTGTGTGTGTAATAGTAGTATTTTATAGTGAGGCGCCTGGCCCGGCCACTGCCTGTGGCCTGGCACCAAAATGTAGCAGACCATTGCGAAAATGCCTAATGAGAAGCAGGCAGCAATAACAGCAGGATGGGGAGGGAGAGCGGGTCTAGACATGAATACATCAAAAGAAGCCGCCTAATTAAAAAGCCATTAAAAAGTTAAAGCCATCGCCTATGCACGCTAATCAAAACATAAATTTTGTACAACAGTAGAAAGAGAGAACGAGAGCGAGAGAGAGAGAGCTCCAAAAACAAGGCGAAAATTAATTACCTCAAGAAACAAACAAGAAAGCGGGCAAAAAAAAAAAAAAAAAAAAAAAAAAATGGGAGCAAAACATTAAAAACAACAACAAACTGCAGTCGCGGCGATGTCAACGTCGTCGCTCTGTTAGGAACAGCATGGAATTGTGGTCTAAAAATAAACTCCGTGTGCAACAATGTTGCAAAAGCCAAACAAAGCGCGACAGTCAGACACACACACACACACACACACACACACACGCACATAGATATGCATATGTATGCACACAGAGCACAGGAGTGAGAGCGACGCAGCAGCCCGCCCGCCCCGTCCGTCTGTCTAGCTGTCTCGCTGTCTGTTTGTCTGCCCAGTGCCGACGTCTCATTGTTTGGGGAGGGTTTGGAGCGACGACGGCGGCAGCGACGACGGCGGCGGCTAAAAGGAGCAGCCGCAAAAAATATAGAGTGCCGCGACTGGCGCGTGAAGCACGCAAACCGAAAACGGAGACGAGGAATAGGAAGCAAGCCAAGCCAAGAAGCAGAGACAACAACAACAACAACAACAACAACAACTGGCGAACGACGACAACGGCGGGGCCGACGTTCACTAATCGCTAAATTTACGAGTACAGTTAAAATGAAATCATAAAATGCCTTGCTCGCTGTTGTTGTTGTTGTGAGTTACTCAACATGCGTGTGCGTGTAAATACACACACACACACACACACACACATGCACATATATATGTATGTATATTTAGACTCATCTCAGTGATGCGTGTTCAGTTCTACGTGACAAAGTAGTGCAAAGGACGAGACAGAAATTTACATGCACTTAGAAGAACAAACGGCATTTTCTTAGTTTCTTAGTATTTACATATAAGAAAACAGTTTATGTGCATAAATAAATATATATAAAATAAATGCATTTACATATATGTGGAGAAATAACATTTAGTGATACGATTTGTATGGATTGTTTTTCTTGTTTATTATTTGAAGTCTGTCGGGCAAAGCTTTTAGTTTAATTACATACGAACTGCTCATAGTTAAAAAGTGATTGATTTTCTCTTAAATTTGTTTTACAGTTATTTCAATCAATTTCAGTGTTGTAAAACAAATTCAAACACTCACATGCTCTTCGGGGCTTGGGCTTTTTCCATTTCTATTAAGTACACATTTGTATGTTCTACAACAATAACGGTTACTTATGCCGAGATGCATTTAAGTTAATGTTAAGTGGCTAAGCAGAAAAATGATAAGGGCAGCGTGGTGGTGGGAGGGACGAGATGCATTTAAACATTCTTAAGTCAGAGTCTAGTTTCTAGTCAGATGAAGAATAGCCTTATTGCACACATACATACATTTTTTACATTTTTTGCTAATGTCAAGTATATTGCCTGTGGGTTTACAGCAAATTTGTAATATACTTTTATACCTAATTCTAGACCTTATTATTTGACCTTTGGAATGAAAACTTTGCGGCGCATAGATAAAGCATATCAAACCGAAGAGCTGTTTATTTAAAGAAGCGGCAGATTTGCCATTCGTATGACACTTGCTAATGGAATCGCAGAATGTTAAGTATGTAAATGTAACAAATGTTGAGCATAGTGAAATCAGGTAACATGAAAACTAATTTACTTATAAAATGGATATATATTTTCAGCATAAAACTTCGACTGACACTTGCTAATGGAATCGCAGAATGTTAACTATATATGTACGTAACGTCCTCCCTCCTCGACTGCTTACTGTATATAGTTTTGACCAAAGATTCTGTTTTTGGCTGTACTTTATACTTTTGGCTTTTTAATCTAGGGAATCGAAAAAAAAAAATGAGTAATACGATTTAAATCATTGAGAACATTTTCCAAAAACAAAAAATTCCTAATTAGGTCACTCAAAGGTCGTTCTAGAGAACAGGCAGGCGCAAGCAGCGAGTGAGTGGCGCAGCGCCAAACGGGCAGCGATTAGAAAGCTAAACAAATTCTAAAAAACTTATTAACTAACAACATTTCAATGCGAACGCGTCAATGCCGTCAGCAAATCCCAATTCTAAGCAATAGATATGCAACACTAAATACCCACGCACACGCACACGTATACACACACACACGCACACGCACACGCACACGCACAAGAGCGGGCATTGGGTTTATCTGCTAATGTTTATAAAAATTACTATAAATAGCAGCAAACGCAAAAACAGCGCCACCGTTAAATAGCCGCCCACCCAGCAGCAGCAGCAGCAGCAGCAACAGCAGCAACAGCAGCGGCAGCAGCGGCAGCGGCAGCGGCATTCGCACTAAATGCTCCAAGCGCCATACCCACACACACACACACACATATGTAAACATTCATTCATACACGTAGAGACAATAGGTAAGCACAACAAAAAAGTTGACCGACTGCAGCAAGCAGTGTGTGTTAGTGTGAGTAAGAGAGTAAGCGAGAAATGAGCACAATAATAGAAATGCAACCACGTGTATTGTTTATTGCACCAACACACGAACGCACACACGCACGGCCACACGCACACACGCACGCACACACGCACGCATGCACACCGGCTGCGGCTGCTTTATGAGCAACGTTACGTACATACGTGTGTACATATATATTTAAACGAACGTCAATACAAAACGGAATCTTTCAAAACAAGAAAAACAAATAACTGTGCAAAGCAAAATGTCGAAAATACATATACAAAGACAACACAGAGACAAGGGAGAGCAGAGCAGAAAAACAGAGAATATTAAAAGTGTCAAAAGAGTATAAAAGCAGTTGTTGTTGTTTTTGCTTCGTTAAGTTATTGTAACGGCACCATGGCACAGGATAAACGACAAATGTACGCAAAAAGCGTTATCAAGAAGAAAAACAGTATTAATTAGATAAATACCATATGTAGATCTCTCTCTCTCTCACTCTCTCTCTCTCTCTCTCTCTCTCTCTCTCTCTCTGTGTGTGTGTGGGTGTGTGTATGCTGTTTTTGTGCTTTTTATAAGAGTTGTTTATTATTTTGTTTTATTGGTTTTCGCAGTTTTTACAAGTGATTCATTCGCATCACACGCTCCGACTCCAACGCTCACAGGCCCCACTTATCAAGAGTCTAAGGTCCAAGTAAATAAACACACACACACACACACACACACACACAAAGAGATGTCTGTGTCGCCGCCTACGCATAAACACGAAATGCGTGTGTGCAGTACACAATCGTAATCACAATTATGATTTTCAAAATGCTCGTTTTTTTTTTTTAAGATGGCAACACTGGTTCAACTGGGCAGATACGTTAGTTAGACAGAGACAGCGCGAGCGTAAGGTGTGACAGGCCATCGGGCGGGCAGGGCAGACAGGCTGATGACGTGGTGTGCTGATGCTGAAAGGCAGGGGGGGAGGGTCGAATGGGGGGTACCACGCACATCTTGTGATCAATGTTTTTTTTTTTTTATAGAGGTTATCGTTTCTTCTTTTGGCAAATGCCACAACAAATTCTATATATGCACACACACACACACACACACACACACACGCACATTTTGATAATGAAGTCAACGACACATGCTTTTAGAGCTAAACCCTTGCATTAGGTTTTAATTAAATTTAATTTATTACCTTGTTTTTCTTTTAAACAATCTATAGCTAAAAACCTTCAACAATCCGACACAATATTACTCATGAATGTAACGCAGCACTTTAAGAAAATAACATTATTTTGTGAAACTGAAATTGTCTGACATTTAATTCAAAGTAAACGATTTACGTATTCACAATAGATTCGACTCAAAAGTGTTTCAATCGGACAACAATGATCTAATAGCTGCAAAAGAAAAGTAAGCTTTCCAGCACTGACGACCAAATACCCTTATTTATGTAACATATATATACATAAAAAATACATATGAGCATCTACATTTAAATTCTTTATATTCTCTATACGAAAGCATATGAGAGTGTTACCAATTTTGTTATAAAGTGATTATACACCCCCGAGAGAGGGCGTTTAAATGCCTAATCTAACGATTTGTACGAAAACATGTGTGAATGTATGTGCCGCAATATGGTTTGCCAAAAGGTGACACATACCCAGGTTTGGTCATAATTTCGCTAAAATGGAAACGATCAATTCAAGTGCTTCACAGAAGGGAGCTTTATCTCGCATACAAATAGATTATATATTCCCCGATTACTCGTTGGATCTCATAGAAAATATCCCATACATAGCTCAAATATGAGAAAGTGCGATTTGATGGTTCCGCGTATATATATATATATATTCGATTCTGTTCATGATTTTGCAAATCTTTAATTTGTATTTACTAGAATTTCTCATATTTTTATTATTCCCTGAGATGGATTACTAGAAATATTTAAGCATATTAAATTCATTTGCTTGAATAATTCGAATTTCTGAAAGTTCTCATTTGTCGGGCTAAATTAGTTTTTATTGTTTAGCGTTAGTCATGCTTTGATCAATGATGTAATATAGTTTTTTAGTAATATTTTTTATTCCTTTGTTGTTGTTTTATGTTTGTGTAGGTTTTCCAACGATCTTTTCTAACGCTATATACAAACTATGTATATATATATCTATGTATATATATATATATGTATATACCGGGAGACACACTCAACGTCTCTCGCTTGTTCTTGCCAAAAATTGGGGAATATTGAGTCATGTGTAAAATATGTTGTGCTACGATTCTGAGGACGTGACCCACACACGCAGCGCCCCTTGTTCCTGAATACAAGGCAGCGTTGACCTCAATTCAAATAGTATAAAAAACAAGCTTCACACACACACACACACACACACACACACTGACATTTGTCAACATAACGAACAATAAAAGTAGCAAAGCTTTTAGCAACAACAACAACAACAACAACAACAACCTAAATTGCGTAATTGATACCATTTTTGGTGTGTGCGTTTTCTGCGCGCCTCAAAAGAGAATTGTCAACAAAAGCATAGCACAAAAAAAAAAATAAAATAAATTTGAAACTGATGCGTGTGTGTGTGTGTTTGTGTGTGTGAGCTTTGGAGCTTAAATATGTGCTTTAGAAAACGCGCCTAAGTTCAAGGCCAAGCAGCCGCAGTGTGTAGCATAAGCAGCAACAACAACAACAACAGCTAAAATAACAGCAGCGACAGCAAACGCAGCAAAAAAAAAACGAAGAAGAAAAAAAGCCAAAAACAAAAAGTGCAAATAACAGCAGCGGCAACAACAACAACAATAAAATGTGCTTTTACCGTCACAGCGAAAAGGGTCAATGACACCTGCCAGTTTGTCTCGCTCAACTAACACACACACACACACACATGGTCATCAGCTCATTTCGCTCTCTTTTTTCCCTCTTCTTCTTGTTATTGTTGTGCATGCACACGCGCGCCGTTTAGACATGTGGTCAACGTATTTTTGTGTGCTGTTGTTGTTATTATTGCTCTTCGTACCGCTAATTAGTGTGGCCAAATTATGCACCAACATTTCCAGAGAGTTGCCACCTTATATGATATGTGAATGTGTGCGTATATTGGTGTGCCCGTCATACACACGTCATAAAAACTAGCGATCGGTTATCGCTGACGTCGCTGCCAACGTCGCATAAACAATTTCCGGTTTTGCTATATACAAAACTTGGCTAGTCCCTGTTGTTTTTCAACAATTTTGTTTTTGCGGCAACTTATTTTTGTCACACACACGGACACACACACACACACACACACACAGAGGCAAACTCGATTTAAAAATAAATAAATTACACAGAAAACAAACGCACAAACACACGCAAGCACGCACACACAGAATCAGTGAGAATACACATACATATACGCATGTTCAACTTTTCGGCAACATTCCTTACGCTCCGCCATCAAAAATATATTATGATTAATACAACGGCATTTTAATGTTATTTCTTAATATACATACATACATATGTATTGCAAGAAGAACATATCAACACATACACGCACAGTAAGTGGCAACATCATGTGTGCGAACGAGAACGACTGCACAGCGGTATGCCAATTACTGCTACGCTTTTTAATTAGCAAACACCTCCGCCATCTCCTTTGCTACTACTTTTACTACTACTCTTATTCCATATTATTTCTTTGCAATTGTCTTGTTCTTCATGTTGACATATTCCCATTGTTGTTGTTATTGTCGTTTTCGCGCTTCCTTCACACTTTTGCTTTTCTTGCCGTACTCACTCTCACACACAAATTGAGCTAGCGAGAGCGCGCACAGAGAGCACAACAAAACAGCGCTGAGAGCGCCATCTATGCCAGAGATGCCGGAACGTAGTTTTGTTTTGCTATTTTGCTCACACACACACACACACGCGCGCGCACACACGCACACGTACACTATAGAACACTGCTCTGCTGCTCATTCACAAAACGAGACAAAGTCGGCGGCGGTGGCGGCGATAAAGACGAAACAGAAGATATGATAGATATGAAACAACAACAACAACAACAGTGCCGCATAAATTTCTGCTGCGTAGTAATTTTTCGAGTATATTTGTATGTATACAGACACATAGGCACATCATGTATTTACCTTTTTTGCATTCTTGTTAAACATTTTCGTTTGTTTATGTTGCACTTTGCACACGCACACACACATTCACACGCCAGCAAATATACATGCACATTAATGCATATGTATGACAACATTCGTAGGTATATTTGTTTGTATGTAGAACGAGGCCCACTTTTTGTGTATTTTTATTTTCGTATCGATTTCAAAATAAAACGACGCACTTTCCTAGTTGCAGCCCTAAATTCACTTCTTTTTTTTTTTCTTCTCGTTTTATTCGCGGGCTTTCTTTTTGCGCCGCAACTTCACAACATTCTGCTGCTGCTTCTGGTGCCGCAGCTCACTTTGTGTATACAATTTTATTCATTTATTTTGCCGCTTGTGAATTTTATTTTGCACCTCGCGCGCAGACCCACACACAAACACACACACACACACGCGCGCGCAAACAGGCACTCGCATGTACATTTGTATGTATAAATTGATGTACATGTGTCGGCACACGCACTTGTGATTTCTTGGAATCTACTCACTTCTGTAGTTGCCTTAGCTTTTGATTGATTTCTTTTATGATTTCGTTATACTTAAAAGATGTACATTGGTATGTACATGCATGCATTTATGTTAAACTATTTGGTAAAACGATATTTTTTCGCAGCAACAAACAAATAAGCGTCCGCGAAACCGACCACGACGTCCGTACGCTTCAAATGCCAAAATACGAATGAGCGGCACAACAAAATTGATGAAATTCAGCAAGCTGAGAGTGTGAGAGAGACTGAAAGAGAGAGAGAGAGCGAGAGTGCCAGAGAGAGAGAGCGACGGCTTACTCTCTGAACAATAATACTACCGGAAAAGAAACTATACTCCGTATGTTTTTCGGAGCTACGTACTGTCTGACCGAACTTTTGATGACTATTTAATATATTTAAATAACAATTTGTTTTAAACTAATAGGTAGACATTAAATGAAATTGTCAAATAAATTTATTGTAAGGAGACAAAATAATTGAAATGTGTTGGTGAAATTTTTAAAATAAATTAAATTGCGCGCTCCTTTTGATGAATTTCTGTTCATTTAAGAGAGCCCAACAGATCGGTTTTAACAGTGTAAGAGAGATCTTTGCAGTGATACGTTCAGTGAGTAAATGTAATAACGAGTGTAAGTGATATATTTAGTTTAAAACTAAGAGATGCGCTAATCGATAATACGTGAACGCATTTAAGAGAATTTATATCTAATAAATATGGAAATAAATCAAAATGTTTGGAAACAGTGTGTACATGCTAATTTTCGTTGCAGGGAATTCAGTATATTTACGGTATATTTTAGCTATGGAAAACAGTATTCTTCTACTTACAAGATTCGGTCACGCTGTCATGAACACATACGGTTTGTAGCTGAAAATAACAATAAATTTTAATTAATTTGCTTACCACAAAACGAATATCACCCAACATAATTAAGCAGCGACAGAGAGTTTCATAGTTGAATTACGTTTTAAGTGCTACTCAATTCCGTTTGTGTTTGTATGCGCTTTTTCCTTTTTTTATATATATTTATACCCATCCGACACACACACACACACGCAAACAGACACACAAATGAGAATTGTGTAGATTTTTATGTGTAATTTATGATTTTTGTGTTATGTACGATTTTGAAGCACACGAGAAATCACACCCAAGCACAACAAACAAACAACAACACCCGAAGAATTAGCAAACAAACAAACTGAAAAAACGCAAAAACAACGAAACCCTTTCCACAACAGCTAGAAAAATGGCCAAAATGTACGGAAAGGGTAAGAGTAAGTAAACCCAACAAAAACCAAAAAAAAAAAAAATTTAAACACATTTTGCATTCGACATTTCATTGTTTTCTATAAATATTCACATGCTTTTAGTTAGTACGAAATTAACAGCCATTTTAGTGACAACTAACCCAAAACAAAGCTTATTTCAATTTCAAATGCAAGCTCTAAACATGTTTTATATTTTGTTTAGCGGCCATCGAATCGGAGGAACAACAAAAACGACGCTGGCAAATCGAACTGGAGTTTGTGCAGTGCCTCTCCAATCCCAACTATCTCAACTGTAAGTCTCTTTATACCCTAGCTAGAATAACGAAAATCTTATTATCAGGCAGAACATGATCTTGATATGGCCATTTCCAGGGTAAGCTGCGCATCGGAATCGAACAGATCTGTCCATGTCGAACACTTCGAGCTTGGATACCTTTCGGGCGATATGCTCATTTTCTCATCGACACAAATCGATGTTAGGCATTGTTTTTATAGCTTTTATTGTAAGAAGTTTAACGCACAGATGCAGACATCTTCAAATATTGTCATCGAAGAAATGTTCTTCCAACCTTAATCCATCATCCTGTAGGAGTATTCCTTCTTCGGCGTGTCGCAATTAACTGTTCTTAAATGTTTCTGGTGCGCATTGAAGTGCTATCAAAGCTTGTGCCTGACTTCCCGAATTGGCCATATTTAGCTATATGCGTAGCTCTTTTTGCTTGCTTATTACTCAAATAGGTTTTGTTTGCTTTGCAGTTCTCGCACAGCGCGGTTACTTTAAGGATCCGTCGTTTATCAACTACCTCAAGTATCTGCAGTACTGGAAAGAGCCCGACTATGCCAAGTATTTGATGTATCCCATGTGCCTATACTTTCTCGATCTGCTGCAATACGAGCACTTTCGACGCGAAATCGTTAACAATCAATGCTGCAAATTTATCGATGATCAGGCCATACTACAGTGGCAGCATTATACGCGCAAGCGCATCAAACTCATCAACTCCGTGCAGGAGAATGCTGCAGCAGCAGCAGCAGC
Organism: Drosophila virilis; assembly: GCF_030788295.1. NCBI lineage: Eukaryota > Metazoa > Arthropoda > Insecta > Diptera > Drosophilidae > Drosophila > Drosophila virilis. The sequence goes on along the minus strand of NC_091544.1, from coordinate 17,059,744 downwards.
AGCGGCAGCAGCAGCTGCACAACAGCAACAACAGCAGCAGCAACAGCAACAAAGCAATGGCGGCAGCGGCATCTTGGCGCCCAGCGAAGCAGCCACTGTCGCGGGCATCGAGGCGGCCAATCCGCAGCAGCAGGCGACGCTGCAGAATGGCAACAGCTCTGCCGCGTCGACGACACAGTCACAGCAACAGGCGCGGGAGCCAGCGCCAACTCAGACTCAGGTGTTGTCCGTGTCGCAGCAGCCACAGCAGCAGCAGCAGCAACAGCAGCAACAGCAGCAGCAGCAACAGCAACAACAACAAATGAATGGACTGGCCGCTAGTGGAGCTATGAAACTAGAATTAAATTAGCAAAGTGCTATGCAAGAAAGAAAAACCATAATAAATTAGACTAAGAGACAGAACACAGAAAGAACTTCTAGACCAAATAACAAGCAACAGCAAACAAAAGCGATTAATAGTTTGTGTAGGCAAACATTCGATTCAAGAGCAAGCTCTGAGATACTTTTGATTTCCTGTTTATATAAAAAAGTGGTCTTTCAGAAATGAACAGAGACCCGTTTGAATGTTTTTACCCTTGCAGAGGCATCTCTGAGCCCGTAGACAGTCTGTCTCCAAAGTCGAAATCTTACAAGCAATCGAAATACTATGTCGTGTAGCTTCTAGAGGAACAATCAGATGAAGCCGGATGCTCCATGATCGATTGCACAAACATTGAACTGAGAACCGACTACGGGGAATTGCCTTTGGATGACATGCTGTCTTCTAGCTGGAGCGATGCGGACCGTTCGATTTGTAGAGTAGACATTTGAAGATATATATGAAATCGGAATCTGTTGGCAAATATCATGTGATAAACTCTTGTCGCTGCCTTTGAATGTTGGTTGAGTAGCAGATGAACTTGTTTATAATTAAAACTATAACTTTCAGGCTCCAGCGAGGTTCTGGTCCAGAAGGGCCACTTCTATGGCGTGTATCTGCTGTGCAGCCAGAGTCCGGATGCACGATATCGTGGCAAGTGCTATGTGGGCTTTACGGTGAATCCCAAGCGCAGGATTAAGCAGCACAATCGTGGCTGTGACTTTGGCGGCGCCAGGAAGACCAGCAAAAAGGGACCCTGGCAAATGGTGTTGATTGTCCATGGATTTCCCAACAATATTGTCGCGCTACAGTTCGAATGGGCGTGGCAACAGCCGATGCTATCAACGCGCCTTAAAATGTATCCCGAATTGAAGCGTAAATTGCACCGGGAATCGCATTTTGATTATAATTTTCGTATACTCAATCGAATGCTAGGCGTGGGACCCTGGCATCGATTGCCGCTAACAATACGCTGGCTGGAGGCAGACTATGAGCGGGCATTTGTGCTGCCGCTGCCACCGCACATGCTCATCGTTAGCGGCAAGGTGGCCCTAACCACCTCACAGAATCGCTTGGATGTGAATGCCACGGAGCGAGCTGCAGTCGTCTGGGCGTCAGAGTGCCATCTGTGCATGCAGCCCATTCAGCAGCCGGAGCGTTCGCGCTTGGGCTGCTTGAATGCCAAATGCCGCTTGACCTGCCACATGCTGTGCCTGGCCAACTACATGCTAAGCGATCAGCCCGGACACTATATACCTGTTGGCGGCGTGTGTCCGCTGTGTGACACACAGCTCAGTTGGGCGGCGCTGTTGCAGCGCCAGAGACTCAGCCAGGGCAGGCAGGAGCAGGCGGACAACGACGATGATGATGATGAGGATGAGGATGATGAGGAGCCCGACGTGGACAGCGATGTGCCCGAGCTGGACAGCGATGTGGAGCAGGCAGCACAAGATGCCATCTGTGAGCTAAGTGATTGAAACTCGAATTTGAAACTAGGCTTTTAAGAAATATAATATGGTTAAATCGTCTCATATATCCTTAAGCGGCATTAATTCCATTTTAATATTGGCCAGCGTCCGTTTGTAGGTGCGCAGCTGTTCCAGCAATTGGCGTTTCTCTTGCAGATAGTATTCCCGGGACATTTGCACATATTGCTCCCCCTTGAACTTGAATATGGATACCTCGGAGTCGTCTATAAGCTGATCATCCTCTGCCGCCGGCTCCTCCTCATCCAGCTCCAGCGTGGGCGGACGTGCGCGTTTGCGGGCGGGCGGCACAATGCTCAATTCAACTAAGTTTTTAAGTAAAACAGAAAAAAAAAAACATAGTTACAAATGTGTATTCAATAATATTCCACTTACTTTTGTCGAACAGATCTGTTTCTGCATTCCCCTTGGTCTGTGAAGGTGTTGTCGTTGACTCGACCATAACAAGTTTGTCAATGCTTAAATCGTCCTCGTCCATGTTGATATAAAAGCTTTGCTGCGAAGATGAGCATGTCGTCGATATACTCTCTTTGAGGTTGTCATCTTCCATTTGGTTTTTCTTAGCACCCGGATTGATGCAATAGCTTTGCTGTGCCGTCGAAGATGATGTGGCTGTCATTTGTTCGGGATTCTCCTCGGGTGTTCTTCTTTCGCTGTAGGGAAACGGCAGAGCTTCGCCGAGCAATATGCGACGATTCTTGTTCAAAGATAGATATTTGGCATCAAAATGTATGGAGCACATATATAGTTGTTTGGGACCAATTTTTGGATGCACTTGACCCAGCACACGCCACTGTTCGGCGCGCTTCGTATCCTTGGGGAATGCAAAAAGTGTCACGTCGCCGCAGCCGCTGTTATCCTGCCGATAATAAAAATTATGGCAGTCCTTGTAGGCGCAAAGCCGCGTGCTCATTTTCTGGATTTCTGTTTCTTTGTAAGTTGTCAGTTATTTTCATTTGCTTTTTTTTGTTGTTTACCTTGAGTTCTTGATTGTTTTGATGGGGCTTCCTTTTTGTTGAGTTTGTAAACAACAAACTTTGATGTTTGTTTGTTAAACAACACTAATTTCTGTTTACAGTGCGTAAAGCAGCGAAAATAACATTGAACTGTAATACATTTGGAGAGAAACGTCTGTTAATTTTGAATTAATAAAAGTGAAATTGATTTTTGCATAAATAAAACAATGCAATAACAATAACTTTCAGCATTGGCATATAACTCCAAATTAAACTTGATTTTTTTTTAATTTATACATTTCTTACTTAAGAATGGATAAATATCAATCTTTACTTTTCTTATTCAATAACTTTTAACAACTCTGTTGTTGTGGCCACACTTTTTGCGCGCCAAAAACTATCGATAGTAGCGCATTGTCAAGCGTGCCGCTTGACGCCAGTATTGACACAGCTCTGCATATCTTGCTTGGAAAAATTCCTAATAAAATAATTCTTTAATTTATATCTGTTCAAAATTTCAAATAACTTTAATAAACGATTTTTATATGCCGCAACCTATGTGATAAGGATAAAGTGTATTTCTAGTGTTTGCAGCAATAATATACACCCACTATAAAAAAACTTTGGAATTTTGGCAACCCGGCATCGCGTTTTCTATTGTTCTGCTCTTTTTTTAAGCGGCTTCGTCGCGTGAAGATTGTGAAAATTGTGTGTTTTCCATATCGTGTTTAACCGTGTGAAAACTACAAATAAAAATGGCTGCAGACCAGGCACAGTTTCAACAGCTCCTGAGCTCCTTGCTCTCCATGGACAATGAAGTTCGCAAACAGGCCGAGGTGAGTCCTACTAGAAACAGGGGCCGAAAATGGCAAATTTCGCCAGACAACTGCGCAATATTAAAATGTGGCTGCATCTAGTATAATGCCATAATTCGGCTACCCACCCAGACAGTTGCAATGCTTTATCTATCAAACGTAATTAATAGAAACATTTAGTATAAGATTCCCTGAATCATAATCATCGTGCATTCTATCTCAAAGCGCACAAAACGTGTTTTTGCTTTCCTTTTCGCTACGACATTCGCATGTTTGCGTGTGTGTGTGTGCAACTGCTGACTGTATGTGTGTGTGCGTGCGTGTGCTTCGTACAAAGCGGAAAGACAATTTGTACAATTCGTATGGAGCTATAATATATAATATGTATATATATTTTTTTTTTTGGGCTGACAGCGCCTTAAAATGAAATTCACACACAAGCACGCACAATTGTTACACGCTTGCAAAACGGAAACAAAGCGCAGGTGCAAAAATGTTTATTATTGCTTACGATGACGCATTGTCTGAAATGCAATCTGTTTTATTTGTAGAATTATTAAATGGCCCGATTGAGCCGACAGTCCACACGCATTTCAGCTGTTGACCTTGGCGCCGCCCACGCCACGCGCTGCCTTGTACTGCAACTGTTAGTCTATACACACACACACACACACCCACACACATACGCACGACATATACAGTCGATGTAATTTGACTTTTCTAACAGGCACGAAGCCTAAAAACTGCACAGCTAGAAATTGGGGTTTGCATTGCTGGCTGGATTCGTTTTGGAAACCAACATATCAGAAATCCCTCAATAATATCAACTGCCTGCCCATTATATTATGTTTAAGTACTTGTAAAGTTTCGATTTTCCACAAATGAAAACATTCTAATCTTAAGGCAGAAGAGAGATAAATAAGGTGGCAACACTCTGGTTACAATCATCGGCGTGTGTTAATTGCAATCAATGTTAAATAACATTTTATGCTAAGGAATTCGGGTATAATATATTTCAAATTTTAAATTCCTCTGTTAATACACCAAAGGAACTAAAAGGAAGAGAGAGAGAGAGAGAGAGAGAGAGAGAGAGAGAGTGGGTAAAGAGAGACTCTTTTAATGTGACAACTCTAAGAGAAAATCGAAATTTTGATATTCAAGCTATGTTAATTAACATTCTATGCTTAAAAAATCTGAATTTTAATTTTAAAATTCAAAATGAGCCTGTTAACAAATATGTTGCTCAACAATGTCTTGATCCGTCTATATCTTTATCTGATCCCAAGGAAACGTATAACAATCTGTCGCGAGAGGTAAAGGTAACACACCTGTTGGGCAACATTCACAATGGCCAACAATCGGAGGAGGCGCGCCAAATGGCCGCCGTGTTGCTGCGTCGCCTCTTCACATCCGAGTTTATGGAATTCTACAAGGAGGTAAAACGAATAAAATTGCGCCTTTCAATTTGATCAGTTTGTTAAAATCGGGCGATCTTGATCCATTGCAGCTGCCCGTTGACTCGAAAAATCAGCTGCTGCAGCAGATCCTGATGGCCGTGCAACAGGATGTGACGCCGCAATTGCGACGCAAAATCTGCGAGGTAATTGCCGAGGTGGCGCGCAATCTGATCGATGAGGACGGCAACAATCAGTGGCCGGACATTCTGCAGTTTCTGTTCCAATGCGCCAATTCACCAACGCCGCAGCTGCAGGAGTCGGCATTGCGAATCTTCAGCAGCGTACCATCGATCTTTGGCAATCAGGAGACGCAGTATATTGAGCTGATCAAACAGATGCTGGCCAAGAGCATGGAGAACACCGATGCTGAAGTGCGCGTACAGGCGGTGCGCGCCATTGGCGCCTTTATACTCTACCACGACAAGGAGAAGGAGGTGACCATATACAAGCATTTTGCGGATCTTCTGCCGCGCATGATTGTCATCACGGGCGAAACGATTGAGGGCCAGGACGATCAAAGTTTGCTCAAGCTGCTCATCGATATGACCGAGAACTGCCCGACGTACTTGCGGCCCCAGGTGGAGTACATTTTCGAGATGTGCATGAAGGTGTTCAGCTCACAGGACTTTGAGGATAGCTGGCGTCATCTGGTTCTTGAGGTTATGGTCTCTTTGGCGGAAAATGCGCCCGCCATGGTGCGCAAGCGTGCAGAGAAATATATAATTGCGCTCATTCCGCTCGTTTTGCAAATGATGACCGATCTGGATGAGGACGAGGATTGGGCGACGGCCGATGTCATCAATGAGGATGATCACAGCGACAACAATGTAATTGCCGAATCTTCCCTGGATCGCTTGGCCTGCGGACTGGGCGGCAAAACGGTCTTACCCCATGTCATGAACGCCCTGCCAGGCATGCTGAACCATACGGACTGGAAGCATCGCTTTGCCGCTCTAATGGCCATCTCGGCCATCGGCGAGGGCTGTCACAAGCAAATGGAGGCCATACTTGATCAGGTCATGTCCGGTGTGCTCAACTATCTGCGCGATCCCAATCCACGCGTACGTTACGCCGCCTGCAATGCAATTGGTCAAATGTCCACGGACTTTGCGCCCACATTCGAGAAGAAGTTCCATGAACAGGTGAATGCTGCTGAAACCGCTGGGCAATGTCTTGAATATACTCTAAAACATATTTTCCCAACATACAGGTGGTGCCTGGCTTGCTGCTGCTGCTAGATGATGAGCAAAATCCGCGTGTGCAGGCGCACGCCGGCGCTGCTTTGGTCAATTTCAGTGAGGACTGCCCCAAGAATATATTGACACGCTATTTGGATGCAATCATGGCCAAGCTGGAGACCATTCTCAATTCCAAGTTCAAGGAGCTAGTCGAGAAGGGCAACAAGCTGGTGTTGGAGCAGGTGGTCACCACGATTGCCTCCGTCGCAGATACGTGCGAGCATGAGTTTGTCGCCTACTACGACCGCCTGATGCCCTGCCTCAAGTTCATCATACAGAATGCCAACTCGGAGGATTTGCGCATGCTGCGCGGCAAGACGATTGAGTGCGTGAGTCTGATCGGCCTGGCCGTGGGTCGTGAGAAATTCATTAACGATGCCGGTGAGGTAATGGACATGCTGTTGAAAACCCATACCGAGGGCGATCTGCCCGATGATGATCCGCAGACATCGTATCTGATAACCGCATGGGCGCGCATGTGCAAGATTTTGGGCAAGCAATTCGAGCAGTATTTGCCGCTGGTTATGGGTCCAGTTATGCGCACCGCTGCCATGAAGCCCGAGGTGGCGCTGCTGGACAACGATGAGGTCGAGGACATTGAGGGCGATGTCGAATGGTCGTTCATTACACTGGGCGAACAGCAGAACTTTGCCATACGCACCGCAGGCATGGAGGACAAGGCATCCGCCTGTGAAATGCTCGTGTGCTATGCACGCGAACTGAAGGAGGGCTTCGCCGAATACGCCGAGGAGGTGGTGCGTCTAATGTTGCCGCTGCTCAAGTTTTACTTCCATGATGGGGTGCGCTCGGCTGCCGCCGAATCGTTGCCATATTTGCTCGACTGCGCCAAGATCAAGGGTCCGAACTATTTGGAGGGCATGTGGCTCTACATTTGCCCCGAACTGATCAAGGTTATCAATACCGAACCGGAGCCGGATGTTCAGTCCGAGCTGCTCAATTCGCTGGCCAAATGTATTGAGACCCTGGGACCCAATTGCCTTAACGAGGAGGCCATGAAGCAGGTGCTCGAGATAATCAACAAGTATGTGCTGGAGCATTTCGAGCGGGCCGACAAGCGTCTGGCTGCCCGCACGGAGGAGGATTACGATGACGGCGTTGAGGAAGAGCTGGCCGAACAGGATGATACTGATATATATATACTGTCAAAGGTGGTGGACATCATACACGCACTCTTCCTAACCAACAAGGCGCAATTTTTGCCCGCCTTCGATCAGGTGGCACCGCACTTTGTCAAACTGTTGGATCCCAATCGTCCATTTGCCGATCGCCAGTGGGGCGTTTGCGTATTCGATGATTTAATCGGTGGGTTATCCATATCAATTACTACACACTGCTACTTAGCTTATGCTTATTCGCCTTTTAAATCCGTCCTTTAGAATTCTGTGGTCCCGCTTGTACGCCGTATCAGCAAATCTTTACGCCTGCACTGCTGCAGTATGTGCTGGACAAGTCGCCGGATGTGCGCCAGGCTGCTGCCTACGGCTGTGGGGTTTTGGGCCAGTTTGCTGGCGATCAGTTTGCCCATACATGCGCTCAGATCATTCCGCTGCTGGTGCAGGTCATCAACGATCCGAGGGCACGCGAAATTGAGAACATAAATGCGACGGAGAATGCAATTTCGGCATTTGCCAAAATACTTAAATACAACAAGTCGGCATTAACCAATCTGGATGAGCTAATTAGCGTTTGGTTCTCATGGCTGCCCACCTCCGAAGATCCCGAAGAAGCCGCCCACATCTATGGCTATCTGTGCGATCTGATTGAGGCCAATCATCCAGCGATTTTGGGCGCCAACAATTGTAATCTGCCACGCATCGTTTCCATCATCGCGGACACGTTCTGCACAAATGTCTTGGAGGCAAAGAGTGCACCCGGTACCCGCATGCTAACCATTGTCAAGCAGATTGAGTCCAACCCAGACGTCATGCAGGCCTGCGCGAGCATATTAAGTCCGGAGCAGCAGCAGGCATTGCAGGACGCCTATCGGGAGCTGGCCGCTGCGCCGTCTACCTAAACCTAGGGGCTTCCTCCATTTACCAGCTCTTTCAGCAGCTCCAGCACGTCTCTACGCATGAGAAAATGTAATCAAACACAAAAAAAAAAAAAAAAACAAACTGTAGGATTCACATACATACTTAAATTCAGACAATGAAAATGTAAGCTGAAAAGTATAGAAAAAGCCGAAAAGCTTTCTTTCCGTTATCGTCACATTTTTGTGAGCAAAATTCGCAAATGCGTTATAATTACGTTAAAAACAAATTATATATATACATCAATTATATATACAAAATGAGATGTATGTGCTTATTCTATATATACATTACTATATATAATATACATTGTGATTTCAATCGAAACTCGTCTCCCGTTCCCGCAAGGGAACGCCTTTGGAAGGAAAACCAAGCAAAAGTCTGCATCTCGTTAGAATTTGACATGTTGAATTGCAAATTGTTCATCAAATTCCAGTAGATTATTTTCGTTATACAAATTGAAAACGTTCTCATATGTTATATAAATATATATGTCGTGTATCCAATAAATTATTGTGAGTATTATTTTGAATGCTAACGATTAAGTGTTAGTAAGAATCAGAGAATTTGACAGAAGGTACTGCTATTTAACATAACTGTCCTACTTGTATTAGGGTTGCTACTGAAAGCATGGTGTGAGACAAAAAAGATAGTCTCTGCCGAGCATGGCCCGAGTGTGTTGTATAACGTCCAGTTTGCTATAGTGTTGAATGTTCACTAACAGTACTAAAAGTCAGAGAAGAATATAGAATGACAAGAGCATGAGTAGTATGCTCGAGGACGATGAAAATTATTCATTTCTAAAAGTGGAAGTCATAGAGAACAGACGTGCTCGCTCCTAAAAATATAATTATTTTGTGACTATAACGACACTCGGGACTTGCTGTGCTGCCAGTATGCCTAATTGCAAAGAAAGTGATTTCTCTGTTCCGACATCAGAAGTGGGATTAGGCGATGCCCCTCCACGAGGCAATTCTGACGATTCGTGGCGTCAGCTTTTGGAATCTCAAAATCGAAATATTCTTGAGATTATTAAAGCAATGCAGATGTCAAATTCAGCATCCTCAACAAAGAAGAGCATCTCGTTGCCAAAGTTCAACCCGGACGTTGCAGGCGCAGATGCAAATGCCTGGTGCAAAACTGTGGACATAATACTTGACGATAATCCTATTGAGGGCAGTACACTGGTGATGACCCTCAGCGGCTCCCTAGAAGGAAGCGCCTCGCCCTGGCTTTCTCAAATATGCTATACTGGAATGAACTGGCAAAATTTTAAGGAATTGTTTTTGCAACGTTTCGTGGGAATGGAAACATCGGCGGCAACTTTAATGAACATTTTTAATGGCCGACCGAATGATGGCGAATGCCTCTCCGTATATGCGAGCCGTCTTGTGACGTCACTTTTATCCAAATGGAAGACAGCGAACATGGAGGAAATTGCAGTCTCAGTTGTTTTGGCACATACATCGAAAATCGACAAAAGTCTGCAACGTATGTTATATACGACTAATATTAAAAGTCAAGACGAGATGCAACAGCATCTGAAGGCCTATGCTTATGGAAGGTCAAATGGAGGTCTACAGCCAAATATCCCAATGGAACCAGATCGCAAGAGATCGAAAACATATGGCATTAAATGTCATCATTGTGGAAACCTCGGACACAAAATGGTCGAATGTCGCAAGAGGAAGTATGAAGAAGGCAACGTGTCAAAAAACTCAGCATTACCTAAAGTTCGATCTGCCGTTACCTGCTTCAAATGTGGCGATGCTGGCCACATTGCGTCTTCATGTACGAAAGGAGTTTCTACGAGCGGTGTTGGATCACATGACAAGCGTATAAACATCTGTTGTGTGTCCGAGCCAAAAGGAATCCTGCGTCAATCTGGTGAGCTCGTTCCATTTTGTTTTGACTCTGGAGCGGAATGTACGCTCATCAGAGAGAGTTGTGCCGAGAAATTTTCCGGAAAAAGAATTAATAATTTGATAGTTTTGAGGGGTATTGGAGAAAATCCTGTGTATAGCACTATGCAAATCTTGGCTACTGTTAAAATTGATCAGTACTCCTTAGAAATATTATTTCATGTAATAATGGATAAGTTTTTAAAATACGATGTATTGATAGGCCGTGATATACTCGGATTAGGCTTTGGAGTCTCCATCGAGGCCGACAAATTTGAAATGTACAAAACCAAAACTATTGATGTACTAATAAAAGTGCCAGATATAAGTTACGTAGAGCATCTGAATAACGATAGAGCATTAAGCAACACTGATAAGAATCGTCTGCTAGAATTATTGCAAAACTATGCTGATAAATTTATTGAGGGTATTCCTCAAACGCGAGTGACTACGGGTGAACTTGAAATCCGCCTGCTTGACCCAAATAAAACTGTACAAAGGCGTCCGTATAGGTTAAGCATAGAAGAAAAAGAAGTCGTGCGAAATAAAGTAAAAGAATTGTTAGACGCAAACGTTATACGTCCTAGTTGCTCTCCATTTGCAAGCCCAATGCTGATGGTAAGAAAGAAAAATGGAACCGATCGACTATGTGTCGATTATCGGGAACTGAATGCTAATACGGTCGCTGACAAATATCCGCTGCCTTTGATTTCTGATCAAATTAATAGACTGAGTGAAGGCAAATATTTCTCCAGTTTAGACATGGCAAGTGGTTTTTACCAAGTTCCAATACACCCAGACTCTATCGAGCGCACTGCTTTTGTCACGCCAGAAGGACAGTATGAATTTTTGGCCATGCCTTTTGGATTAAAAAATGCTTCCTCGATTTTCCAGCGAGCAATCGTGAGAGCATTGGGTGATTTGGCTCAAACGTATGCCATCGTCTATATAGATGACGTGTTAATTCTAGCGAAGACAAAGGAAGAGGCACTTGAAAGGCTACAAACGGTCTTGGAAAACTTGTCTAGAGCTGGATTCTCATTTAACATTACAAAATGCTCGTTCTTGAAAACAAGCATAGAATATTTAGGATACTTGGTTGAAGCGGGTCAAATTCGACCAAATCCACGCAAGATACAAGCGTTGGCCGAATTGCCGTCACCGCAGTCAGTAACGCAGGTGCGACAATTCATAGGCCTAGCCTCGTATTTTAGGCAATTCGTACCAAAATTTTCTGAGCAGATGAAAGCTTTATATAATCTCACCTCCAAGAATAATAAATTTGTCTGGAAGCCGGAATATGAGGAAATTCGTCAAAAAATCGTATCAATTTTGACTAATGACTCCGTTTTGACAATTTTCGATCCACTAAAGCCAATTGAATTACATACAGACGCAAGTTCTATTGGATATGGTGCTATTTTAATGCACAAGATAGAAAATAGACCCAGAGTCATTGAATATTACAGCAAATGTACGACAATGGCTGAAGCAAAATATCATTCATACGAGCTTGAGACCCTCGCAGTTTACAACGCAGTAAGACACTTCCGCCATTATTTACATGGTCAAAAATTTATTGTGCATACAGATTGCAACTCCCTGAAAGCAAGTATCAAAAAAATTAACCTTACCCCAAGGGTACATAGATGGTGGGCATATCTGCAATCATTTGATTTCAGCATTGAATACAGGAAGGGAGAACGCATGTTACATGCTGATTTTTTCTCGCGCAATCCGTTGCCTACTGATTATAAATCCTCAGCGAAAACGGTTGAAATGCACATAAACCTAGCTGAGATAACCGACGATTGGCTTCTAGCCGAACAGCAACGAGATTCTGACATTGCTTCCATAACCTTAAAATTGCGAAACCATAAGATGGGAGAAGCTATCTCAGCGTCGTACGAATTGAGAGCAGGAGTATTATATCGAAGGATTCAAAGAAATGGCAGCACAAAATGTTTGCCTGTAATACCTAGAGCCTTTAGATGGTCAGTCATTAACAATGTTCACGAAGCCATAATGCATTTAGGGTGGAAGAAAACTCTAGACAAAATGTATGCCAACTACTGGTTCGAGAGGATGTCTAAGTATGTGAAAAAGTTTGTAGAAAATTGCATTACCTGTAGAGTGTCAAAACCACCATCTGGTAAGCCACAAATAGAAATGCACCCGATTCCTAAAGATGACATACCCTGGCACACTGTGCATATTGATATAACCGGAAAATTAAGTGGCAAAAACGACTTAAAAGAGTACATCATAGTTCAAGTTGATGCATTCACAAAATTTGTTCACCTTCAACATACGCTGAACCTTAATACGGAAAACTGCATTAAGGCAGTCAAAGAAACTGTTGCACTATTCGGAGTGCCGGCACGCATCATAGCTGATCAGGGTAGATGTTTTGCTAGCACAAGGTTTAGGGAATTTTGTTCTTCGCAGAAGATAGGTTTACACCTGATTGCGACGGGCGCCAGTCGAGCAAACGGCCAAGTAGAGCGTGTCATGAGCACCTTGAAGAGCATGCTCACAGCGGTTGAGAGTAGTCAGCGATCCTGGCAAGACGCTTTAAAAGACATACAGCTGGCAATAAATTGCACGACAAATCGTGTAACGAAATATAGTCCGTTAGAATTGCTAATCGGTAAAGAGGCAAGGCCGTTAGGAATGATAACAATATCAGATGAAAAAACAATTGATAAAGATTTAATAAGAGCACAAGCGAAAGATAACATGGTGAATAACGCTAAATATGATAAGGCTAGGTTTGATAAAAATAAAGCAAAAATTGTAAAATATAAGCTTGGTGATCATGTCCTACTCAAGAGGGAAGAACGAAATCAAACGAAGTTAGATCCCAAGTTTAAGGGACCTTTTGAGATAATCGAAATACTTGATGGAGACAGATATTTATTAAAGTCATTGACGAGTAAGCGCACGTTTAAGTATGCACATGAGTATTTGCGAGCTTTTCCAAGCAACAATGTATCGGAGGAGTTGATAGATTTGAGAGATGATGAGTGTGACAATGTTGAGGACATTGCTCAAGACACTGTGGCACTAAGAGAGAGTGCGGTTGGGCTCATACACGATGGCTAAGACCGCACCATAATACTCACGCCGTGCACAAGTGCTCGATCATGGCGTGCTGAAGCGGGTGATATTATGGCGGGGGTCAGAGGTTGAAAGACCTGTATGGATCCGCTCCATGTTATCGTTGCTGGGCAGCAAGAGCCTATAGACGTGTGATGACAGAACAACAACAAAAAAAAAAAAAAAAAAAAATAAAAAAAAAAAATAAAACCTACAATGACCGATGATACTGCTGTTTGTAAAGCTATTCTTAAAGTAAAGTAATGACTAATAAATTTTACCCAACAATTTTGACTATGGCATGATCTAAGCGAAATGTACACACGAGGACGTGTGAAATGTCAGGAAGGCCGTGTCGTGTATCCAATAAATTATTGTGAGTATTATTTTGAATGCTAACGATTAAGTGTTAGTAAGAATCAGAGAATTTGACAGAAGGTACTGCTATTTAACATAACTGTCCTACTTGTATTAGGGTTGCTACTGAAAGCATGGTGTGAGACAAAAAAGATAGTCTCTGCCGAGCATGGCCCGAGTGTGTTGTATAACGTCCAGTTTGCTATAGTGTTGAATGTTCACTAACAGTACTAAAAGTCAGAGAAGAATATAGAATGACAAGAGCATGAGTAGTATGCTCGAGGACGATGAAAATTATTCATTTCTAAAAGTGGAAGTCATAGAGAACAGACGTGCTCGCTCCTAAAAATATAATTATTTTGTGACTATAACGACACTCGGGACTTGCTGTGCTGCCAGTATGCCTAATTGCAAAGAAAGTGATTTCTCTGTTCCGACATATATATATATATATACATATATTTATACGGCCATCTCCTTTCGCCAGCCCATGCCCCCTTAAAAGCATGTGAATGTAATCCGAAACGAACGAAATGTGTAAAATGTAACATTTAAAACTGTATTTTAAAAATAATAAAACAAAAAACGAAAGAAAAGTATTTGAAATATAATTTAAATGATTCCAATTGTTAAAACTTTTAAAAATTCAAATTCCAGAGTTTTAAGTTGGGCCCTTTGCAAGAAAATTAATTTTAATCAGACTTACATTTCAATTTCTCGAATTGGAATTCAACTTGTACAGCTTCGTTCGGCAAAGTTTTATGCTACGGTACGACAGACTGTCATACGTTGTACGACCGCTTGCTGTACAGCATGCTGGAACGTGTAACAGCTGTTGCGGCAGCAGCAACAACACGAATCAAAACACAAACAGAAACGCAAACGCAAGCGCTGCACGGAACATTCGATTTTTTGTTCTCGAACTTCTTATTCGTACATAACGATGTCATTAGCACAACCGATTGGGAAATATAATAGCAGCATACGCATAGATAAGGTGAGCAATACAAATTGCGAAATCAAAATACAAGATACGTGTCTCAATATTTTTAGCTCAAGAATTGTTGACATAGCCAAGTGCAAAGTCTGCGAAGACCGCAAAACAACACGGCGATTAGTCAGCATCCGTCTACTCTCAGTTTCTCTCTCAATCTCTTGCGCTCTCTCTCTCTGTCTCTCTGTGTAGAGAGCAAACAGGACGTGATTAAAGTACATATACATCTATGTAAGTAAGTTGAGTTCAACAAGTGCGTCAAAGTGGTGAGGGGGGGGGCATAATGCAATTTGTGTACGTCAGACAAATTGGCAAACATTCAGCTTTGTCAACTTGTGACGCATTCAAATCCCTTTTAGCTATTTGCATTAGCTCAGTTTTAGTTTGTAATTCGCACAGCATCCAACATGGCGCGCGAGCTCTGTCAAGAAGTTGGTTAAAAATGCATGCAAGTACAGTGGTCTTTCGATAGTTCAGATGTTGTAAAAATTCCGATTTCCGAAAGTTATTTATACGTTATCTTTGGTGTGCCGAATATTGGATACCCTTGCGAACATATGACACAGCTGAAATACATTTCCCTGCAAAATTCGGCTTCTGCGAACAGTTTGGATTATCGAGCGACCACTGTACAAACGCCTTAGCCATAGTTTCAATTTGTTTGTGTTAATTACTAAAGTTGATTAACTGCAGTTTCTCAGCGTCATGTCAACGGAGACGGAATTCCTGGAGGCCTACGAGCGCATCAAGCTCTCCTACAAGGCGGCCATGGCGCAGGTGGAGCAAGCCATAGGTTACGAGGAGGCCGAGTCTGCGGAGGCGGCCCTGGCCGCCTATGTGCAGGCGCTGCACATGATTGAGGAGACGTTCGCCATACCCGTCGGCCTGCCGGATGAGATCGATGTGGTGCAGACGCAGTGGAACGATGCCTGTGCGATAATACAAAAGTTGAAGAGCGCCAAGACGGAGATCAGCTATCGCCTGAAAGTGCTGCGCGACAAGCAGTCGCCCATTGATAAGGACGCGATGGAGGCGCAGGAGGCGGAACAGCCAGATGGGCAGTCGCCGAGCAAGTGTGGCCAATGCCGACCACTGCTCGCAGAGAATCCCAATACATTCTACGATATTGCAAATGCCACTGGCAGACCGAAGACCTATAAGGAACTAGCCGCTGGGCTGCGTGAACTGCTGGCCTGTCGAGATGCGCAAGCACAGCTGGATGAGCTCTTCCAGGCGCAGGTGAAACTGTACAGAATCGAGGCTAGTGGCCAGGTGGTCACGCTGACAGGCAGCACCAAAATGTCACTGATTATGTGCACCGTGGGCGGCAAATGGAAATATTTGAATGGCATTTACTTTATACAGTGTGATATGCCGCAGCCGGAACAGTCCGCAGAGGTGGGCATGCCGATCTGGCTATATCCACTCATACCCAATGTATCCAATTGCTATCGCACCGAGTACGGCGCCTTCATTTTGCCGGACATGGAATCAGCGCAGCCGGGCAATGCCTTTGGCATTATGCTGGTGCGGTCACAGCGTCCGCTCAGCACGAGCGCCGGCGAGACGGAGGAGGAGCAAATGGCCGATTTGCAGCAGTTCTTTTTGGATCTGCTCGAGGCCGTGCTGGCGGACACTGTGGAGCAACTGCAATCGCCGCACACACGACGTGCTGAGGCACAGCCTGAGCAGGCAACCAGCTCGGAGCAGGTGTCCAAGCACATTGTGTGCGCAGCGGATTTCATAGCGCGCAATCTGGTCAAAGGCGCCGAGAAAACCGGTGGACTCATGATGAAAACTACGCCATATCTAATATCCAAAATGACACCAGCTGCACCCGACGGCCAGACTCAAGTTCCCAGCTCGGTGCAGACGGGCGTCGAGGTGGCGCAAAAGGTGACGCACGCGGCGGCCGGCATGACCGGCTGGATAGCCGGCAAGGTGGGCACAGCCGCCATGGCAGTGGGCGGCTATCTGGCACCACATGTCCAGAGCCAGGGCTCACGACTGTTGCAGAAGGGCTTCGGCTATGACAGCAGTCAGGCCAGTAGCGCCATGGAAGGCGCCATGACAATTGCCGCCGGCGCCGTGGAGGGTTTCTCCACGGTGTTCGATGGCCTCGAAACATCGGCCAAAATATTGGGCAACAGCCTGAGCGAAAATTCCGTCAAAATAATTGAGCACAAGTAAATTATGGCATACGCTTCCAAATGATCCTTTATTAATGGAGATTTTCTTATAGGTACGGCGCCTCCGCTGGCAATTTGGCTTGCGGCACATTTGATACGGTGGGAAATGCCTTTATCATTAGCCAAAATGTCAACTATATAACGCCAAAGGGTCTGGCCAAGAAGTTGGTAAAAAAAACGGGCGAAGCGGTTATCGTCGATTATAAACGTGATTTGCGTAAACCGGAATCTCAATATATAAGTGCGGGCGCTTTGTATCCTGATTTGCGTGCACTCAAGGAATAATAGACTAGTGCACTGAAGCAGATCATATTGTTTATATACTACTATAAGACTTTCCATTTAATTCATTGATATTATTCTGCAATCTCTGCTAGTACACCTACGTTTTTATATTGTTACGATATCCAAAGAATTTGTTGATATTTATGAGTAATCTCTGCTAGAGCACATAGCTTATTACATAATGCGCATAGTTAAAACATTATTAACAAAATAAATAATTATAAAATAAAGAGCATTGAATATTGGTTGCCTTAAATTAAGCGCCTAGTTTTATAGCAGCCAGCTGCACTATGTTATCTAACAGACTGAGCTACAGTTCCTTTTGAGTATAACATCAGTTTGTAACATAACATCCACAAAAATTTGTTAACCGTATGGAATGTTATAACGTTTTCCATACAATGTACGCGTTTCGCGTGCGACTTAATTTTATTGTTAGTTCACTACTAAAAAGTGTTTGGTTTAAACAAATTATTATTATTATTATAGCTCCTTTCATATATATATGTCTCTTATTAGTAACGGCCGTTTTCGACTGTTAATAACAGCCTGGAAAATGTTACTGTTAAATGAACAGAAAATGTTAATGTTATTTGGCTGTTATGCTACCGGTTAACAGCAATATGTTGCTGGTTTGTTATTGTAAAATTGATTGTTGGAGCGTGCGGTCGGGTCCGTCGGTAGTGCGGTTTGCGAAGTTTCTTAAAAAAGTGATCCAATTTTGGAAATTGTTGAAACACAACAACAATTTAAAAATGTGTCTATGAATATAAATGTAAGAAGCAGAGGCATCATGTTTTTTTGAAGTATTAATAAAGCCCGTCTCTTACTTTTTCCGGAAAACTCGCACCATTGCAATAGAAATTGTTGCTTATTGTTTTTAACGTGCTTCTTATTAAAAACACATAATTATTTTATACTGAGTTATGGAATATATTTAGCGCGCCGCGTTCACCTGATGTGTCTGCGTTGAGTGTGTGAGTTTGTCTCTGTATGGGTGAGTGCGTGCGTGAATGGGTGTGTGTGTGTGTGTGTGCGTGTGTATATTCAAGAGTTCCGTTTTATTTTCATTTTACGCTTTATGTCGGTGCAATTTTACACGTCTGAAATCAAAACGTTGCCCATTTCAAGTGAATAATAATACAAATTCGTAGCAATTGTTGCATTTGCAGTGCGCTTCTTAGGTTCCATAGCCCGCTCGCTCACATCTAATACCAGTTTAGAAAAACAACAATAACAGCAGCAACAACAACCAGCAACAGCCATAAACGGTCAACAACAACAGTTCTAATCGCACACACACACACACAGGCACACGTGCACACAAACACGGCTAAAACGTGTTTGTTTGTGTTCCACTGAGTTCACTGCTGCTGCTCGCTGTGTGTGTGTGTGTGTATGTGTGTGTGCTGTGTGCATGTACATATTTCCTAATATATCCCATTTTGTACATAGAGCGCGAACAACAACAATACAGACCGAGTGTTGAAAAATGTTCAATTTATTTATTTAATAATCTCACACACAACAAAATCGAATTGGATGAAAAATAAAATAAAAAAACAAAAAACAAAACAACTGCCGCAGTATCTCCGCATCAACAACAAAAACAACTTTGACGATCGCTAAATTTTGATATTTGCATGGTGAGTGCTGCAAAAAAGTTTTTTTTTTTTTTCTTAATATGCCCGTCGTACCGTGTGTGGGATTTATTATCTCTTCTTCCACTGCGTACACACGGCAGATTCAGCGCGGCAGGCAGCTTTTCTAATTCCTATTCTTTTCTTCCAATATTGTTGCTATTTATAGGTGCAACTATAGCAGCAGCATATGAGTACAATAAGAATTCCCAGTGATAGGACCCCTAATAGCACGTCTTCTTCTTTCTGTTCGACTGGCGGTGCGGTCGTGTTTGAGCACTCGGTTGCCAAAATGTTCATAGTTCCGTTATTTGCACAGTTTTTGTTGTTTTATCTGTTCCGTTTGTTGCGCTTTTTGCGTTTTTTGTATGTATTTCTATATCGTTCTATATTTGACAAGTGCCGGCGCTTATTTTGTTTTTTGTATAGTTTTTGTTTTCATCTCACTTTTGTATTACAAATCATTTTCACTTTGGCTGCGAACAGCCCCTTCGTAGTTGCCCCCCCCCCCCCTACCCCATCGTGAGTAATAAAATTTTGGCGCTTGAGCATTTATTTTTACTATCAATATCAAAATTGGCGTTGCCAACAGGTTTTTGATAGTTTGTTTGTTTGTTTTTTTGTCCAATAAGGTAAAAAATGGCAAATTATAATCGAACGATGAAGACAAAATGCATCATTGGAAAGTTGATTTGATTGCAATTGCGGAATGCAGCTGCGGCAGGGTTGCCGCCTAGTTGTTCGACAGGGCGACGCAATTTTTTTTTATTTATTTCTTCTGTTTTTTTTTTTATTTGCTAAAAACACAACTTGTCTTATATTACAAGCGATTGCTTCATGCTTCATTTGGCTTTGGAGCGGGCAACTTTCGCAGCGCTGTCAATAATAACGACAATAATTCGAAGGGCGTCGATCTACGGAGAAAGGCACTTGGAGAGGTCTAGGGTTACACCCACATGTAATCAAACACAGTTCAGTTTATAGGCGACCCTAACGAAACGCAATAAAAATGCTGTCAAACAGCTTTTGCTGTACAGGCGCTTTTCGAAAATTCTTTAATATTTGGTTTAATACGAGAATAATTAAATATTTATACGCGATTTTAGCTTAATGGCATTGAGCATCTGTAAATGTAAATGAATGTCGTCTCGTGCTTGGATACCCCAACTATTTTTTTCTTCAAGCAGTTAGTTTGGCATCTTGCGACTCATTCTAAACATTTTGACGTCTCGTGCTAGGACTTCACAGCAATTCACCAAAAAAGTAAACTTTTTGTACAATTAGTTAGCCAGTCTTGGTGTTTTGTTACTTGAGTTCTTTCAATTAGTTTTGTGGTACCTTTTTATTTTGTGTTTTGTGCTCCACCCACAACAACAATAATAAATCGCTCCGCGTGCAGTTGACAGCTGACAGTTGGCAACGTTGTTGTTGTTGTAACTTTTAACAATTGGCAACGCTGCCTCGAGACGTTTCTCTTCAGTGTGTGTGTGTGTGTGTGTGTGGGAGAGAAGGGGTCGTGTATGGTGGCCACCGCATTACACAATTATCCAAAGCATTTCCCAAAGCAAAACATTTTTCCGCCACACATGGAAATCAATTCAGTTTTTGTTTGTGTTTTTCCTACCCCTTGCTCTCAACGTCTTCGCGCGCTCTGTTGTTGTTTTTAGCCAGCGGCATTTGTTGCTTTTTTTTTTCCCCGTTGACTCTGTTTTGTTTATATATTTTTTTTCCCATCTTTATATTTTTGCGCGCGCCCCGTGCGTCAATTTATGTGTAGTTCGTTTCGCTGCCGAGGCGGAAGCCGCTTCTTAATGATAAAAAAAATAATAATAGTTACGCTCCCATGTAGTGCAGTGTACTGGCAGCAGCAGCTGGAAAAGGGTGGCCCGTTGGCGACTACCAAAGTTATGTAGCAATTGCAGTTGGTACGTGAAATTTTGGCGCTGCTTACCCCCTCCCATGCCCTGATCTACTCGCTGCAGCTGCCGCGAGTCCGATTGCTGCGCCGCAAACTTGTTTGCCTCATAATTTCCAAAATTGCAATTTTCCATTTTTTTTATGGCCATTTTGACTTGGCCGAAAGTGTTTGCAATGCCTGTTGGGGCCTGCTTTTGGCCAACTAGACAACCTGAGGTAATCAGAATTACATATGTATGTATGTATGTATATATACACACACACACACCCTCTTGACAAGAAACTTTTCAGTTTCGTTTGGTGTGTACACATTTTCCCATTAAAAGCAAAAACAATTAAAACCGCGGCGTTGCCAGCTGCAAAATATTGTGTTGTAATTGAAAGTGCAACGGTTATCAGAGCTGATAAAGTTGCCAATCGAATAGCATAAAAACTTTTGAAAAATGTATTTGAGCAGACTTTAAAGTATATTCTGGCTACTAATCAGAATGTACACACAAAATTTAATAATACATACAAAATAATAAGTTATTGTAAAGATTTGTTATTCATTCGTATAAGAAAATAGGCAATTAATAGGGTATTTCACACACGTGCAACATTTTCTCAAAACCTATAATTATCGATTTGTAACTTAGGCGCATAAAGCATATATCGATTGTATTCAAAGATTCACTTATGTTCATGTTCTTTTGATAGCCACGTTTTTAATTCCCATTAAATGCAGCCTAAGCACAAATCTATTAATTAATACGACAAACAATCGATAAATATAAAAGTCGCTGCTGCTGCAGTTTTCCCAGGGCAGCTAATCGTGCTTTAATGATAAGCAAAGAGACCAGATAAGACCCAGCATTTTAATTATAGAGTAAAAAACCCATAAGCCAACTAATAAGCTGCTCTGCCAGACGCCGGTAGCGCCCCAAGTCGATAGGAAATGATGGCCCAGACCCAAAAGTGAACCAAATTGTGAGCGCATTAAATCAAACAACACAAATCCTAATGACAGACCATGGCCAGGTGACAGAGATAGCTTGCATCTCGCTCACACTCTCGCAATAAGCCCAGTTAAGAGCGTAGTAAAAAGAAATCACCCCCTGCGGCATTTCCGTTCATGTTTTTCATTCAGACAAAATAATAACAACAACAGCTAGCCGAGCCGAAGCGAGGGCGAGATTCGAGTTTCGAGACTTGAAACTAATCCCAAGCAAGTGCATTTTCATTTTCCAGTCTGCCAGAGAGTTTTTCGTCGTCTGCATGTGCGTGTGAAAAATGGAAAATGCCTCGCATAACAGGTAAGCTAATAAGCGACTCGACTGCGACTGCGACTGCGACAACGAGTTGCGGCGCAGTCGAAACAAAAGCATTTCACTAAATAGTCGGCATTGTTTTGGTACCTGTTGGGATGGCGACTATGTCGGCAACACAGCAAAAGTACAAAAACAAAAACTCCAAGCCAGGCTGCTTTACTCAAAAGTGCATGACTTGGAAATACCCTTGGAAACTAGGAATATTGAGAGCGAAAGATATCCAAGAACGAGAAAAATATAATTGCGTATGCTGTAAGAGAAACAACATGGCAAATGGTATCTAGTTCTTATACTCTCCTTATTAATAATCGATAATTATCGATTTTGACACAAATGTTGAAATTATCGAAAAAATAAATAAGCCCGATGATATAGAATAACTTATATTCCAATTTCTAACACTCTCTGCAATGAAGATTTGTCCTGTTGAGTACATAAAGACGCAGAGGTTTTAGTTCATTCCACCCTCTTAAAGCTAGAATGTTACAGGGTATAAAAACAAAAACCGAAAAACAATTCGTTTCACGCTACCGCCTGGCTCTTGGCCGGGACCAGGAATCGCCGAACACAACCTGTCGAGGGGTTCGGTTCCTATGCCACCTGACAATGAACATATATATCTTTTTTTTTTTTCTGTACAATAATTGCACAAGTGTCACTTGGCCACAGGTAGCTACCAGCTGGCAACTAGTGTCTATAGACTATATGTATACACATATATGTACATATCTGGGTGGTAATTTCATTACGATTTGTCACAGCTGGACAAAGAGGGGAGAGCTAGTTTTTATGGCCGAGCTGAATGGAACTTGGAATAAAACGTTAAGTGCCCATCATGGGCGGTTCTTTTCGTTTTGTTGTTCATTATTTAACTATCTATGGGAATTATGACTAGGCAAAAATATATAAATTGAAAAAATGAAAACGTTTTTCGGCTTTATAAATTCTCATAAGAAATGTTTACATTTAGATTATTATAAATGTAGATATATATTGTATGTATTTATCGTTTAAATTTATTTTGTTGTAAACAAAAAAATCTATTTATTCCCTGAAGCTGTAATTTACAACAATTTAGCAATATGCTTATCAGGGCAGAAACATTTTTCCCTTAGCGAATTGCAAGCAATTTTGTCTGAAATTTGTCTGTTGACCTAGCCCCAAGAGTGGGTGATAATTAATTATAAAATACATACAAACAGAAAACATTTCGTCTTTTTGTAGGAGCTGCAATGTGTTTGCGTACAAATGTTGACCGACATAAATCGACATAAACGGGTATAGATACAGATACATGTACTGTAACAGATACAGATACATTATGTACAAATATGTTACCAGCTAACAGAACCTGTTAAAGCAATGTTAAATGCACACCAGCTGTTGTCAGCCTTTTCTGCTTAATATGGGCGCGTCGGCTCCCGAAGGATAATAACGAGTGCAACGAAGTACACAGCTTATGACCTATAAAAAAATATATATATATATATATGTGTGTGTCCGAAGTATACCTTTATATATATAATTACATATACTACATATATATTGCTATATTGCACATACAGCCGTATGGTGCATATACAGCATCTCATTTTATATGCTCTCGAAATGGGTTAGCTGAAGTTTTGGCATGTAAATGGCTTTCAGTATGGCTTTTGTATCCTGCCCTAAAGCGTATCCTAACCACAGCCAGCTCCCACTTGACTCCCATTTGCGGTGCCTTATCAATTGTTGCACAGGCAGGAAAAGTCCTCGCTCAGTGTTTCTAGACAACTCAACGCGTCAAGTTGTGCGCCAGCGCATGTTACACAAATGCCTCGTAAAGTTTTTAATATTTAATGCGTAAGGCAAAGTTCATATTGAGGTTAAAGCTGTATGTTCGTGTGTGTGGTTAAGAAAGCCAAAGGTAGGGCGAAATAGGTTGTCCAGATGAAAGGTAAAGTAAGTGACAAATCATGCACGTGTGTAAGTGAGCGTGTTACAAAATGCTTTGATCGGAAACAGAGCTTAAAAGCGTGTGTTTTGTGGGTGTAATTTCCGAAGCAATGTTTTGGCGAACTTTAAAGGGATAAATGGCGCTATTGACCTTTTAATGAGCTTTTATAAAACAAAGTGTGCAATGGAGCTTGATAGCTTTCGTTGTGTGTGCGCCTTGTTTGGATGTAAGCTTGAAGAAACATGATCAGCACTTCGGCTAAAAAAGCTTCGTATTCAATATTATTATTAATGACAATTAAAAGATGTTTTAGTATACAGAGCCTGTAAAAGTTCTGTTAAAGAACGCCTAGATGTGTATTGGTGAGCTTTTTACAGATGCCTTGTGAAAAGCACGTTGTGCGAAGCAAAGCCTGACAGATTTCTCCATGCGTGTGCCCTGTAGATGTGACTTAAGATTTAATATGTCCTCGTCTTGAAAGGGCTTAAATGTTGAACGAGTTTATGGCCAGTCAAGCGTATCATAATTTAGTTAGCTTTTTAGTATTTACAGTACCACTATTTACTGCACTTACTGTGCTACAGTATAAACCCCTATCTCTCGTTAACTTAATTCTATATGTGTAACACGGTACGAGTTTAATTTACTGCCACTCTGTAAGCAAGAATCTCTCACAGCTCTCAGCTGCCTGATTTCCGTTCAAAGTATAACTGTGTTCGGTATTCGCACCTTGAAGTTGGTTCTTATCGTTGATATAATGAAACGCGATGCCGATGTCTTTCAGCTGGCCCATTTATGCAAATAGAACTCTGATTGCACCTACAGCTGCGCCTCAATTGATTTGAAGTGCCTGCAACGGCACATGAGTGTGTTATTATTTGATTAAAGTAAACAGTTGCAGATCGACGACAGTGTAGTATATATAGATATATATACATATATATACATACTATCAAGCTGGGCGCAACGTTTATCAGCAATTATCAGTCATATTTGTTTAGCGGCACAACGCCCTAAGCGCCCTCCAGGTGCTCTCTGTGGCTGAACTAAAAAAAAAAAACTGCATTTTTTATGTTTACTTTTTTGTAGCAATTAAGTCTCATGTTTACCTTTGCTCAAAGTGTTTTATTTGCCGAGTAAACATTGTTCGTACAATTAGAGCAAATGCTAAAAACGTAACGCTATGCAACACTGCAAAGTGCAGTTAAGTTGCACAAATGAAATTGGGCAACGTCGCAAATTGTAAAATCTCGGCACTGTCGTGCTA
This sequence comes from Drosophila virilis, assembly GCF_030788295.1. NCBI lineage: Eukaryota > Metazoa > Arthropoda > Insecta > Diptera > Drosophilidae > Drosophila > Drosophila virilis. The sequence continues at coordinate 17,034,487 of NC_091544.1, read as the reverse complement.
AGATTTGGGTTCCAATTCAAATTCTTTAATGGGAATGTTACAAAGGTGATTTACTAAAAATGGCTCGTGATTTAGTTGATGTTACCACATTTTGCCCAAGCCGAAATAAAAGTTAACAATTAAGGCCATATCACCTTGAAACCCACAAACCAAAACTAAAGTTTTTCTTTTGCTTAAATTGGTTGATTTTCGTTTTTCTATCAGATAACATTTCACAATCAATTTATTTATTTTTCAGTTTACCCATTTTCTTACGAGTGTGTGGAATTTAGAAAACACGTTAAAAATAATTTTGCACATTGTTTTGAATTTTGTCGTCTTGAGAGTTTCATCTATTTCCACTTTTGTTGGTGGATTATGCTACTTATGCATAAATTAATATACTCTGAAAAATTCAAATTTATAAGTGTCTGTGTAATAATGAATAATGATGAATTAACCAATCAGTCAGTCAGTTTAATCAGTTAAATATTTAAACGGTCTTTAGAAGTGAGTTAACCGAAATCGAGCCCTATCTAAAACTTCACGCTTAGCACAAGGCATATTGCAATCGGAAATTCTTGACATAAGTCTGTCTGCTTGTTATACATATTATAAATTTCGGTGCTTTACTAATGAGCGTTTAGTTTTGAGCATTCTGATAAGCGCTACCTATTAAATTGAATTAACACTTGGTTTTTTATTATATTTTTTGCTCGTTATCTGTCAGTGAATGTTGTGGAATTTGTTTATTTTCAAGCACTTTGGACTTAATTGATGAGCCTTTGTTCTTCAATTGAGAATTAGGTAATAGGCACTAAATGCAATTTACAATTTACAATTGCTGTGATCGATCTGTTTTTTATATTCTGTTCCACTGATATGCCTAATTAAGGCTTTGAGTTATTGCGCCAGCTTTTATTTTATTGCTGTAGCTGCTGCCGGTGTTAGCTGCTACGAAGGTCAACGGCGTCTCTGGGGTCACATGTCAATGTCGATTTATAGAAGGCGTTATAAACCAGATCTCGATGCCTGCAACCTTCGAGCTTTTTCCACTCTCAACTCTGGTCGACTTTATCACTACTGCTGCCCCCACATGCTGTCATGTTAATTAACGCATAATTTTCGAGCCTGTCCTACGGTATTCAATTCTCCACCTTTTTTTCTTTTCTTTTTTTTTTTGTTTTGTTTTTGATAAATGGGCTCGTATTACGCCTGGCCACATTGACCGATCTGTTAATAACACGAAAATAAAAACCAAAACCTTTGATCTCCGATTACCGATTACCGATTACATTGCTCAATTGACATTGTGCTTAAATGCATATCTAATTTCGATTGCCAGTTTTTAGCTGTGAACTATTTGTACAAATACTTAAAGGTTTGCTTTATCTTTTAATTAATCTATTAATTTTCAATAAAACTCAACTTCAATCGAACATTACTAATTTATTTATCAGCTGTCCGAATTGCACAGTACTTGCAAATAAACGATGAAAACCTCATCGCGATATTTTGCAACATTTTCTCCTCCTGTGAAAAGTTTCACTTTTATTTCTATGAAGCCAGTTTAAAGCAGCAACACGAAAGCCGCAACAGTAATAAATAAAATAAATGGCAGTTGAATTGTTTGCCCGTTTGTTGGATGCGCTTTGGAAATTGCAAGACCCACTCTTTATGCTGGCGTCTGCCATGGACATGCCCCACTCCCCCCTAACCCTGAATCACATCAGCCACAGTCGAATGGTGCAGTTAAAACGATGGAAGATCGGTTTTTGGTAGACCCCACGCTAATTGAAAGACTGTGCGTGCTCTTTCTTTTGTTTCTAACATATATATTGTTCCAGTGGAAATCAGTCAATGCGTGGGCACTGTAAATAGAGCAGGGAGAGTTGTAAAAATCAAAAAAGAAATTCAAAAATGTGGGTTAGGGTTCGCAAAAGTTAAAGAGCGCAAACGTTTGCTTAAGTTAAGGTAACTGTTCCAGTCTGAATAGGATATAAATAAAACGAATTGCAGATATAATATTTAGAAATATGAGAAAACATTTATTTATTTAATATCTTATTAACTAAACTATGTGTGCGTAAAATAAGAAAATAATATTTGTAAATATGATTAATGTTTATTCTAAAGTTCTTAGTTAAATGCGAGAGCTTCTTTTTACTGTTTATAACTTTTTTTTTATAATTGTTTATTGTATTGAGTAAAAAGTAGCATACATTTTTATTAAAACACAGTTTACCTAGGTGATATTTTGACAAGCCTGCTTGAAAGGCGGCTTTTTTGAAGAAGGCTGCAGCGTCACATAGGTAGACGTAAGGCTGTAAAGCATAAATTATTAATTATGAAAGAGACTATTATTGTTGCATTAAGTTTTTAGCTAAACTGGACGTAGTCCTCCGAATAGGCACAGGTTTCATCGTTTTCTCATAATATGATCTTCAGCATCTCGAAAATAAGAACTATTCCAAAACAATATGAACTATACTTCAAAGTTTTCCTCTTAAGCATTCCTTATTGATTTTTAGTTATTTGTTTCTCTCGGTTGTCTTTGTGAAATCCATTCCTTTACCTGCATGTGTGCACTTTTCAAATGCAATTTCACAAATGTCTCAGGGCATTTGGTATAAGAAAGGAAACCTGACAACCCTAAGCCAATGCCACAATCTCTCACACGTCAAGCACCACAAGCTATGCAAAAAAAAACAAAAAACCACACGCTCACACATTTCCTTCCTGGAAAACACACAGACACAAGACCCAAAGGGCAACGCTTTGGGAAACTTAAATGAAAATCGTGTTGAAGCGGAAAATGCACTCAGAGTGAGAGCAGAGCGCGCGGCACAAAGAAAAATGAAAAAAAAAAAAAACACAAGAAAAATCTAATAAAATGCGCATTATTGTGAATTCGTTATGGCCAACTCGTTGGAGAGTCTTTTTGGAGGAGAGTTGGCTGCAATTATGCAGCAACGATGCGGCGGCCTTCACCTCAGAGCCGATGACGATCGGGGCCAGTGTTGCAAACTGACAACAGATGGCTATGTGTGTGTGTGTGTGTGTCTGTGTGTGAGTGTGGAATTTGCGCAATTTGTGTAGTGACTTATGCGCATGCCCCACAACAACAACAACAACAACAGCAACGCGGGGCAACAAGTTTTGTGGCTGCAACGAAAATTGTTGCCTGCACTCGCAGCACAAAGTAAACAAAAGTTAGCCGCAGTTTGAGCTCCGATCCCCTGCAACCGCTCTTACCACATGTAAAAAGCCGGTTGTTTGTTATTAGTTGGACTCCCTGCACGCCGCTCAATACATTGTTGACCATATGCGTGTCTCTGCTGCTGCCCGCGCGTCTCTCTCTTTTTCTCTGCCTCTTTCTCTCCCTCTCTCCTGGCCATGTTGCGTTTGTTGGCCTTTTCTTGCTGAAAGTTCACTGCACCGCACGGTCTGCATCTCGCTGTCCAGTCCGTCGATCACAATCAGTTTACGCTTTGCACACTAAATTGAATGAACAGCCATTGATCAGCCCAGCCCCGCCCTAGCTGCGGCCCCTGTGCCATGGCCCTGTGCGCCTCAACTTGTTTGTCTGTCATTTCATATTGTTTGTTGATCTTTGTCTGCGTGTATTGATGTTGCCCAACACTGGCCCTAGGCATGACTCGGTTCGTTAACACGCCAACAGCTGGGCCCGGCTAATAGCCAATTTCCGCTTTGGTCAACTATGCAGCTTGCTCTTAATATATAACTAAAAGTTACCCATAGACTTCTCTCTTATCATTTTGACATTCGCTGATAACATATTTTGCGGAACTGAGCAACGCCTGGAACTTGACATTCTTAACGTTTCGGCCGATAAGTTAACTTTACCTAACTAGATTGTCTAGGCCAATAAAGATGACTGGCCCTTGTTTTTATAGATCCATCCAGAAATGGAAAATTTATATGAAAATATTATTTATTTATGGGCTATGCATATCTTGAATCTATGAGAATGTAGCTTCGATACTAGGAGCATCAGCTATTTTTCTATCTTTAGATAAAACGTGGATCGAGAACTGAAATGATACTTAAATGTTTTAAATGTTAGGGAATTTCAGAATGTAAAGTCGAAACAATAAAATTTGTGTTTTAAGACTTGAGTCTTACCTATGATTGTCAAAGTTAACAGACGGCTTGCCTACTTTGCCAATTAGTAACATGCATAAATAAGAAAAGTGACTTGAAAATACTTATTCAAAGCCCAAAAAGCATAAACTAATTGTAAAGCGCAATAAACAACACTAATATGAAAGTTCCAATATGGACGATGAACTGCACTTGACATTTAATGATTTGTTGTTCTTGTTGTTGTTATTGTTACTGTTGTTGGCGGGTTGTTTAGTAGTGCTGCAGAGTTTGTTTGTCATAAATTTGTCAGAATGCGGAGTGTATATGTATATACACATATACCTATATGCTGGTTTATTTGGTTTTCGAGTGAGTTAATTTGGTTTTTCTCTTTTGCAGAGACGAACGAAACTTTCAAGCTGTCACATTGTGTTGTGTGACGTCTGCTTGTTGCTTGTTGTTTGTTTTTGTTGTTGTTGCTGTTTTTGTTTACTTTAAGCATAATTAGTAATACTGTCACGCAGTATTTTTCTTCCCCCGGATTCCATTCTTTGAGCTTTGTAATCGTTTCTTGAGCCGTTGATTTTGTGTTTCTTTTCAATTTGTATGCCCTGTCGCTGTTATTGTCAGGTCTTTGATTAACTTTTCATTTAGACACACACAAACACACACACACACATATATATATATTGTATGTAATATATATCTATTCGATACGAACATTCTATAGCGTATTCTTTGGTGCGTTGCATATTTCTGGTGAAATGTACGCGGGCTTTATGTATTTTTGATGAATGAAGAAAGTGGCCGAAACGCAGCCGCGTGACCATATGCCCATAATGCCATAAAGACTTTGCCCCCACTATACTAAATTTGCCCCCCTCACACCCCTTTTAGACATAAGTTGAAGGTCTAGGCCTGGGCACACGTCTCATACGTGTCATTGAACAATTTAACTGGGTTAGTAGTAGAAAGTTGTGACAATGTTGTGCCAGTGTGTGTTTACTTTTTGGCAATTACTGTGATTTACTGCTGTGGAAAGTGTTCTGAGTGTCGAGATGCGTGAACAGCTGTTTGGAGTTTGTTTCGTTCAAGTGCTGCGTCATGCTCTTTGTTTGTTCTCGATAGCAATTATTGATAAACGTTCTCATTGGTCAGTTTATTGTGAACACACTTGGAATCATTATAATTGCTTGCATGCCTATCCATTAAAGTTTAAATTTGCCTCAGATGCATAACATTTTCATTATCGATAATTGTTGCAGAACGTTCCCCCTCGTCACTTTATTGCCAAAACTACAATTTGAAGCAAATACATTATTTATGACAAATATATTTTATTTTATTTTTTATCAAAATGCAAACAAATTTAGTTCTATATCGATATGGTATGTCCTTTTGTTACTTAAGCTAATTTAACTATATTCCTTACAAAAATTATTAATTATTTTGAAACTATTGTCCTATCGCTTTGGCACACCATTAAATTCCCTGGTTATTTATGAACAACAACTACACACTCCGCCGTTAAAAATTCGTTGGGGGTTTTGGCAACTCAAATTTGCCATTCATGGCCCGCCTCGTTGATGTTTATGAGCAATTGAACAAATGATCCATTGGTTTTTCTGAAGAAAAAAAAAAACAGAAAGAAAAGACCCTTTGAGTTGAGTGTGGCAACGTTTGATGTTCAGATTAAGACCTAGAGACAATCATCATTTGGATGATGATGCTACTCTTCCATCTTGTGATTCGCATTTATTCTAAACAAAATTTTAATCACTTTGCTTTGCGTTAAATGTATTTTGGTGCCTTAATTGCAAAGTTATTAGCATTTATTGCGACGGCTGGCAATTGAAATAAATTGCACAAAACTCGTGAATCTTTGGCGCAGCTTTCCAGATAAGCGCCTTCGCGTGGCAATTGAGACCGTTTGTCGGTTTGTCGTTCCCAAAGATACAAGAGATTCAAAGTGATCCATCCGGACGCACTTCTTGCGCTTTGGCGCCATGCGGGCAATAAAATGTTTATTTTTGCACACCAAAAAGACGACGACGACGGCCAAGTTTCTTAATTGAAACAGCAAATGTGCGAGGCCCCAAATGCACAAACAAATGTCCAGAGTGTTAAATTCGGGACTGCTTGACTAGAATGATGCTCTGCTTATTCTAAAGGTTTATCTATCTTAACTAAACTTTGTGCCTTTTGCCCGTTAATCATAACATTTTTATGACATGCTGAGCTTATTAAAACTTATGCGGCAGCCGAAAATCAAATGTTATATATTGTTTTTCCTAACGCATATCATCAATATTAACTAAAAAATAAAAGGAAGGTATTTTACAGGAATCTTTTTATATAAGTTTGGAACAAAGTTCTTAAGATTTTAAGTAAAAACTTTGCCACCACAAACAAATGCCGAGAGTATTATATTCGGGAGTGTTTGACAAAAAGGATGCTCTGCTTCTTTTAAAGGTTTCTCTCTGCTCGGCACTAGAATTTATCTTCAATAACTTTTGTTTTTATTGCCGGTTAATCCTACAAAGTTCGGGACATGCTGAGGACATTAAAACTTTTGCGTATACCGACAATCAGATCTCTATTCCAACTAATTTAATATTATTTCGATAAATAACAAATATACACAAGCTAAATTTCTTGCTTTAAACAATTACAGTCACGATTTACTCAGAAAATGGATTATAATTAAAAATGAGAAGTAATTTAAGATTTTGAGTTTAAATCTAAACACTAATTCTAACATCTTATATTTTTAATAAATGGACACACGTTCAGCTTATTGTTTCGATTAAGAATATATATTCTTCTAGTATATTCCTCGAGTATACTATATAAATTATTTGACAGACTAAAATGTCAACTCATGCCTACATTTACCCAAACACCACGTCACCCTTTTTACGCAATTTTTAATGTGTACAGGGTATCAAAACTATTTTTCTTAAAAATAAAAGAAAAACTGTGCAAATTTGTCAAGAATTTGGCCAGCGGGTAAATGATGTATGTATCTACAGCCCCATCAATACAATAATAATTCGCATACAAAATGTGCCTCATCAATTTTAATTGCCGAGAACCTAACAACTTTTTCAATCATTATTAATTTGATCTTTTGTTGGTTTTATCACACTTGGCAGCAAATTCGTTATGCTCGTATTTCAATGCTCTGCCTGCATATTTCTTTTCTATAATTTTCGAGTGTTTTTACTTGGGCGTTTTGCTATTTATTATTTTTTTTTGAGCTGTCAAATCGAAAGAAAAAAAAAATAGCAACATTTGTGACTATTTTTATGCTGCTTGCTGCCTGGCTGAGGCTGAGGAATTTCACTTGGCTGAGAAAAAAAATAGATTTAAACATCGACTGCATTTGATGCAGCTCCTAAAACGTTGAGCGGGGGCGGGCTAGCGCCGAGATTGTGGTAATGGGGTTGCTTCTGGGCCATTTTGGGCTGTCACTTATGTGCAGAAACATTCATCATAAGTGGATTGAATCGTCTCATAACTTGGCACACTTGCGTTCCATTCAAAATTTTTATTTATTTTCTAGAATAATTTTTAGATAAATGCACTTTGGTTGATTCTCATGCAATGTTGTCTCTAGAAATAAAGTAAGCCCTTGGCAAATGAAAAATGTCTATAAATTATAATTAGTTTGTGTAATTAATATGCGTTTAATTTTGAATAACTGGGTATTTTTTTGTCATGAAATGTGTATCGCATGGAAGGAGTTACCCCATAAAGTATATATATGCTAGATCAGCATCAACCGATTTGATACAGCTTTCGTCTTGAAACTTTATAAAGTTCCGTCTTCCTGTTACAGGCAGTACGTATGTCTGAACAGGCAGGGTCGGACCACTATAACATAAAAATGCCACAGTAACGATCGGTCGAAAAATTAGGTTTTGTGCACAAGTGAAAATGTATAAATTCCACTATACTCTTCATATATATGCAAGTTATCTACATCGGACCACTATATCATATTGCTGCCATAGAAACAATCGGTGGAATATCAGTTTCTAGCATTTCAAAATATTGTGTCTTTCAAAATATTTTCATCAAACTCAGCATTTATGAGCTTCACTATTCTTCACATATCTGCAAAAGGGATTAAATAGATAGATTGTATTACTTTCTTATTTTTCATTTGAACTATAAAAATATAATGAATTATGGGATGAATAGATAACATAGATTGGCAGACTATGATTTAGTTCTCGTTCATGTTTAACATTCTTAATATAATATAAATAATAAATTCTTAAGTTTGTCGTTAGCTTCTTGAACCCATCAATAGAAATGTGGGCCACTTTAAGCGCATAGTTTTTATATCATTTTTGTGCTAAATAGTTGGCTAGAGATTCTCTAAATGACGGAGGGCAACCTAGCCAAGCTCGAATAACAATAATAAAAAAAAATGCATATGAGTGCAATAAATGCACTGGCGAATAAGCACTAAAAGTAGTTTCCATTGAACGATTTTTTATAGCTGGTGAAAATGAACTCCATATCAAATCTATTTTTAATGGTTCTTTTACTTCTTTTTCTTTGCAGGCCTAGCAAATTCTTCTAACGCCTTTTTATGGTAAGTCTAATGTTTAAACGAGTTTTAATAGTATCATAATGATAATATTACATATGAAGTTGTTTGGAATTTCACCTAAGGGTCACACCCAGTTATTTCTTGGCAGTTGTATTTGAAATTATTTATTTAATGTGCATTGAATGACAAGTGAAATATTTATGGCTAAAGAAAGTCGCAATTGGCATTTAATTCGTTTGTCTTTGGCTTCAAAATGTTAGGGAGTTATATTATAGAAAATATTATTCCTTATAGCAAGTCCTGATTTTGTTTCATGACAAATGGAATTTTAAAATATAATCAATCTATTCACTTTAATTATTATTATTATTAGTTATAAACTATAAAAATAACTCCTACAATAGTTGGCTCACTCAAAGAATATTTTGCTTGTACAAATTGTTTCCAATTCTGAATAAGTTAAGGGAGGACTCTAAATAAAAATTTAAAAATGTTAAAGCTAGACACAAATTACGTATCTGAAAAGCAAAATGATTGTATAACAAAATCATGACCAAAATAGTTTTTCGAAAAGAAATAGGCTAACTTTTAATGAAGTTATAGAATTTGAAAATCTGGGCATTGCGTATAAATTAAGTTGGATTAACGAATTTATGGCTTTCTTTACTATAAATCAAGGCATCGACTTCTTGACTTTAACGCGCTCCAGTTCTACGCCAATAGCCCTCATTTATGGTTCGATTTTATGATTTTATGACCTAGCGCCAGTTCAAAGTGCACGTAATGTGCGTAAAATTCGAATATTTTTAGTGCGCATAAAAAGAATTATAATTTATGGTGACTCAAATCAAATGTGAAATAGAGCATACAATTTAAATTAGTTAAAATGGTAAAAAAAAGAATGAAAATCCAATACAACATAATTAGCGGGCACAACGAAAATGAAATGCAGATGGATGGAGAAAAAAAAATCATTTCTGTTGATTCTTTCAATGCCTTATGATCGCGGGGACCCAGTTACTTGGCCGGACAGTCGGCCAGCCAAACAAAAAAAAGTTCCAAATGGAGCATACGAACCCCAAACAGAAAGAAAAAAAAAGAACAAAAATTTCGGCAAAGCCAACAACAAAAGAATTTTTTAAAGAGCAGAAGAGACGCGACGCGCTGCAATGGAAATTGAGTTATAAGCGTACATACAAAGATACACATATGTGTATAAAAATATATATATTTTTTTAATATATATGTATATGTGTATATACATATATATATATTTATATATATATATATATGGTATGGAAGCAAACAACGCTAAATATGCGCCACAAAAATAGAGCAAGGCATGTAGAAATGAAATTAGATGAAAATAGGCGCTATATATATACACATTTACATATACATATGTATATATGTGTGTGCGTGTGTGCATAAAACGATATATATACACACACTCACATCGGAGATATTTGTGCTAAATTTGTGTGTGTGTGTGCACCGAGGGTTCCATCCTCTGGCGCGCCTTGGCAGACAGGAATTCAATGCTCAGAGAAAATGGGCATGAAAAGTGTACAAAACGAAGCTATAGCATTGGGAAATGCGCATTTTTCTTAGTTTTTTTTTTTTTAGGGTATTTTTTTCTTTCGAGAATTTGTGTTTTAATTTCGTATTTGTAGAGCGTATTATAACTTCGCCATGAAATGTGTAACGCAGAGTAGGAGACTTCTCCCACGCCGTTAACTAAATTTTCTAGATTATTATTATTAATCTATAAATTTTATAGATTATTATGGCTTATTGATAAAGCCATATCTGAAACCTAACTGGCTGCACACTTGCGGGAACCGACCGGTTCGGTGCACTATATAGCTGCCATAGGAACGATCGGACCAAAAATAGTTTCTTGTATTAAAAACCGTTTTGTTTTTCAAGATATCTTGGCCAAAATATATAAGTCTCCCTATGCCTCTCATATATGCATATAGGGTATTAAATCTTCGGCAAGCCGAAAATATCCCTCTTTCTCGTTTTTTTTTTTTTATATTTTTCTTTTAATGTTTTCATTGGGACATTTGGGACAACTGAATTAATGGCGCTACAAGTTAAGTTTTTTTTTCTTCTTTGGATTGGCGTTTCAAATTGGCGCTAGGTTTTTGGGATTAGAAAAAAGAAAAGAGATAACAAATCGAAGAAAAGCAAAAGGGGAAGAACAATTATAGGCAAAGTTACTTTGTAGATGTAGTATATTTAATTGATCTAGATTTCGAAAATATTTTCCCCCCTCACATAATGTTTTTCACAGGCTTATCAGCATGATGTCAAATTTTATTACCGATTTCTTGGAAATCAGCCATATTTAAGAAAGTCACCTTAACATATAATAAACCGTTCAGCATGTCAATTTTTTTATAGTATTTTTTTTTTTTATAAACAGTTACGACTCTAAGACTTTCTATAGATTTACGAGCTGCGCATTTAAATGTGTAGAAATTATGTGACCAAAACGACTTATATAGTATACAGCACATCTTTGCTTTATGCTTTGGATTATTATGATATGCATAATAAACATAAAAACATATTTCGATGTGGTTTTCATTGAGACACGTGTCTGGAAAGACAACTTGTTGCCCGAAACGCCCAAACAACGAGCAACAAGTCTCAAGTCAGGAATGTTTCAAAAGCTTCACTGTTTTTGATGGACAGACTTGAAGGAGGGTCCATAGGGGGAAGCATACTCCATACAAGCATACAAACATCAATAATTAACTGTTATGGCCAAAAGTGAAAATGTGAATAGCGCTCATCAGCTTGTTAATATTGTCGTCGTCTTCTTCTTATTCTTTTTATTTTTGCTCAAGTTTTGTGCCCAAATTTGTTGTTTGTCTTGGACTTTTTGTCCTAAGGCGCTATATGGGTTCAAGCAGCAGCAAAACAAATCCAAAATAAAAAGCAATTTTGGCTGGCTTAGAATTTTATTCAAATGCTGACGAAACAATAGGGTATGCCAGACTGTAGGTATGTCATGTTTATTGTCCACTATATAGTTTGTTTAAAATGAAAACTTCATTATTAGGAAAAAGTAATTTGTCGACTGACAGACTTGCAAACAAAACGAATTAATTTAATATGAAAGGAAGAAATATTGTTTATAATACAAATAAACTCAGTGTCAAAATACCCTTATATCTGATTGCACTGGGTATTTTTAATATTTATTTTAATGAAGTGTAAAGGCAGAGCGTAAATAAACTTTGGGTCATAGCTTTCGTTGGAATGTGTTTTCCTAGAATATGTCGTAGGCTGTTTACCCTATTCCTTTGTGCTGTTAAACATGCAACGGAAGAGCTCGTCCCACAGCACCTGTGTATGTTTGTTGGGCGAACTGCTAATTGGAACCAGGTTCCAAATGACATCATGAGAAAGAAATGTTGCTTGAGCCTGAACTCAAGCCGTTGCTGCACGCTATATTGTCTTAAGAGTCTTAAGAGATTATACATGAATTGAATGTAAGTGCTTATGCAAAGGTTAATTAAAATATTAAAAATGCATGTTCTTCAAATGATATTTCACGGCCAAGGAAATGGAATTGGAATGGGAGGCCCTTTAAATAAAGTTCACAGCCAAGGAAATGGAAATTGGAATGTCAGGCCCTTCAAATAAAGTTCAAAGTTCATGACAAACTGGCAAAGTGAATGGCTCAATGTTGTAGGATAATAACAATGATGTTCCCCGATGTTCATGATGTTGATTATCATGACGACCACAAAAAAAAAAAGATGTTCATGACTTTGCTGCTCTCGGCCCACTCTCTGGATTCTTCGCTACTTGACAAACAGTAGCAAAATTGTTCAACTTGATTTGCTGCCTCATTTTCTGTGTTTACCTTTATTTTATTCTGCTTCTTTTTCTTGTTTATTATTATTATTTTCTACTTTGTGCATAAGTATTGTAAACATTAAATTTTCTCATGTAAATTCCCACGCATATTCCCTGGCTCTGCGCTTATAATAAAAATAATCAGTTATGTTTTTCTGTGGTTTTCAGGCCCGGTCAGAGTTAGAGCCAGAGACAGTAGCCCTTCAATCTGGGCTTTTAATGATATTTTGTATGCCTAGCCCTGGTTGAGTTCTCAGAGGCTAGTTGCTTGTGATTTGTGGCAAAGTGGAAAGGGGGGAAATTGGAAATGGAAATGCGCGTTGTTGTTTGATGTGTTGATAAGTTGAATTACCCGCTGTGCATGGGGAAATGTTTTTGAAAATGTAAGAGCAGAACATGCTCGAATTGTGAAGATGTGTTTGTTTTTATTTTTATGAGCTGTGGGCCGAAAGAAAGTGTTAAGTGATCCAGCTGATAAGACCGAAAGTTCTGCCTACCTGCTATATATAGTATAAGCGTTTTGACATTTGTTTCTTTTCGAGGTTTTGTCTTTTTTCCTCGCTTTTTCGAATTAAAATTTAAGCCTGCGGATAAAGTTCAGAATTCGGGTCATGTCAAACCGCCGCAAAGCTTATTACCCAATTTTTATATTTCGTGTTTTGGCCAAATAAAAATTTATATGCAAGTTGACATGACAAGGTTTCCGTCTCCGTCTCAGTCTACGTTTCTTTCAGACTGGTCTGAAAATTTTGTTGCTGTTGTGGCTTTTCGATTGGGTTGTGGTTTTAGGCAAAGCGTTTATCTCGTCACCTTTGGTATGATAACGACCGCAGATGCTTAAATTGCGTAAATATCAAAGGTGTGCTTTATAAACATTGCAATGATATATATATATAATATATATATATATATATAAATAAAAATTTGGCAAGATTTTTAGAAAGGATTATTAATGGAAAGCTATCTTGAATACGATAGATCTAACAAAATTAAGTTTACTCTAGCAAAACATGTAACTTTAAAATCTGCCGTGCCCTAAAAATATTTTGGTTATTTTTGGAGATCAAAAGGGGATAAATGATAATAATAAACTAATAGTAATAAAATATGAATAATTTAATAATAATAAAATTAAAATAAAATTAATAACAAAATAAAATAAAAATAGTAATAAAATTAAAATAATAAAAAAGATAATAACAGAATTAAAATCTAAATGTATAACATTAAAACCAAAACAAAATAACTGAGATTAAACTGAGACTGACTTGATTTAACTGCAGTTACTTGACTAATATGCTCTCAAAATTTGCATGTAGCGTGAATAATTTGAATACAATGTCTGAAACCGCAATATAATTATGAGATACATATATATATATTATATATACCTGCGCATGTTTCACCTGCAACAAAGCCAAAACGCATGCGCCACACTCTACAAAAATAAATAAGCAACAAAAAGTTAACTGCTAAAATCGAGACCAAACAAACATTTGGCAATGGAACAAACAAACACACAAGCATTCAAATCGCATGAATGATTCGTTTGAATGAATGAACTGAATAATGCGCATGATTGCGCATACGAATGCAATGCTGAAAGAGAACCCATAACCCACAGAGCCCCCAATCCCCCTCCCCGCTTCTGGCTCTTGCTAGCATGCTACTCGAATGGCCCTGGCAACTGTGCGACGTGCCACAAAACCGAAACAGACACCCAACAAAATATTACGAGTACGATTTTGATTATAATGTAAAAGGTTTCCTCATTTTGCAGCAGATTATCATGTTAATTTAAATGTTTTGCATAATTTTGTTTTCTTTTTTTTTGTGTTTTTATTTTTTTTTTTTCTCTCAGCTTCTTTGTTTTTGGGGTTCTGTTTTCGGCAGCTTTGTTTTTGTTAATTCTTTAAGTTTTGCCTCGTTGACTTTTAGCGTTTCAATTAAATTATAAAAATAACAATTTGCTAATTTTTATATCGCATATTGTGTACCTGCCAACATGATGATGATCTTGATAATCACGTTCTTTGCGGTTGACATAAATGTGGGCGTGCTTTTAACTCAAACTGTCATGGCTTTATATATATGCATATATACAACTGGCTATGATTTCATGACACATCAAGTTGGCCAAATTTGGGCAACCCAAAATTATTGTCAAGAAATGCGACTTGACAAAATCCGGTATTGCTAAGTGCCATCTGTCTAAACGTATCTCAACTATTTTGTGTCAAAATTACACTATTAAATGAATATTTCCTTTAACATAAGCCATCACAAACCATAAACCATCATTGTATATACAGTACGATCTCGCTTAACGCAACCTATTAAAATTTGGCCAATTGCAAAAACCGAGGGATCATTTTCTTTTGGCCACGAGACCATTTTGCAAAAAAAGAGATGCCTTTGCTAACCAATTAAATTCAAGTAAATCGAATAGTTCTGTGCTCAAGGCAAGGATTTCATTTTATTTGATTTATTTTTTTAAAAATTGGGAAATCGTTACTCTGTACTTTTTTACATTTTATACTTTTCTGAACAGCATTTTCGCGAATGTTAAGAAATCGGGTGTTGCAATTATCGATCAGTTGCGTGTAACGAGGGTTGCGTTGAGCGAGGTCGTACTGTATATACATATATACAGACTATATATGAATGATAATAAATGGCTAATAATATAGGATGGTCAATCATGGGAATATATATTTCTTGAACAATTTCGAGATATCTTTTAATTGCCAGCTTTATTATTTTTTCTTTCGTAATATTATAGATGGCTAGACCCAATCTAATCAGAAATGGTTTCATATATCATATGTGTCATTATGCGTTTGTTATTATACGTTTAAATAATAATAATTAATGCCACGTTTTTTGTTGATAATAATTGATAGGTACGCTGTGATGTTTTTATCACAACACACTGAAGACAAAATTCATTTTTACTTACTTATTGTTCTTTTCTTTAGTCTTTTCCTTTTTTATATATATATATATATAATGTGAATAAAATGTTAAGAAATTACCTCTGACTTCAATCTTAAATACGGTCAGAACAGATGCTGAAACGCTTATAACCCAGATCTGTCCATCAAAGACTGAAAACAAAACAACCTCTTATTTCGCTGACATACCCTTTGGCTACCGATATATGTACTTACATTGTATTTATAAGTATGTAGCTGCTTAATCCACCATAACTTGTGGATAATTTGCCTGTCAAGTTGGCCTCTGGTCGGATGAGTCAGAACCCCACACACACAAACACACACACCACCGAAAGAGTCGTGAGTGGAAGTTGAAGTTTTTTAAAGGATGCCACTGATTAAAATTTACGCACAAGGTCATTGGCGATCTCCGGGACATCAAAATTAATGCAGGGCATAAATAATGTGCAGCCAGCGTTGCCAGTTCGTTTCAGGCTTAATCAGCAACTGGTCGAGACTTGGCATCCATGAACTTGGCTGCCCAGGTTCATGGTAAAAGAGCGAGAGAGAGAGAGAGAGAGGGAGAGGAGCTGAATTGTAGCTTGCAGCTGCATTCGCCAACGCGTTGGCAAACGCTTAGAAAAGCGACGAAACGACACACGACACATTTCTGTCATCATCAATAATGCCGCCATAGAGACGTGGCCCGTGGTGCTTTTGGTGCGCTTGGCCAGCCTTTTTACCTTTTGCTGTTGCCGTTGCAGTTGCAAGCAAATTGGCACAATTTCTCCTTATGGCCGCAACGACGCGTGTTATGTTGCATTCGATGCCATGTGGCCGGCGCAGCATCAGCATCACCAACTGTTGCAACAGCTGACATTTTGCGGCTGCAACATTCAACGTTCAACTCTCTTTTGCAGATTTCCTACAATATTTAACATAAATCGCAGACACCGCACAGCTGCTGCCGCCGCTTGCAGCCAACGTTCTGTCTGCGCTTTACTTTTACCTCTTTATTTTTTAATGGGGCATAGTTGTTTACTCACTGCGTTTGTAACGCATTACAACCATTACAGTTGCTGCATATTTATTTCTCTGCCAATTTGCTTTTAAAAGCCTTCGCTTTTATGTTGGGTCGTCAATTTCATGAACATCATATTTCATTTCAGTTTATGCATTCAGAAGATTTATTATTGGTCGGATAGGTTTGCTTTTAAATTTAGTTCTCTTTCTCTTAAGTCATGATCAAATTTTCGATTGTCCTACTCGGTTTTCTGATCTTGATAACCAAATTTCTTTTTTCCAATAATGTTTAGAATTTGGATTTGTAAAGGATAAACATTAGTATTGCCCTGGGAATTTTTGTTTATTTTATTTTCACGACCAGTTTTGCTAAGCAGTGTTGCGAAACGTGTTGGGATTTTTTTTTTTTGTTCTCTTGCCATGTTGAATTTTTACCAGTATAAAGTAAATTATTTGGCGATATAAAACCGGTTCTTAAGCGAAAAAAAAAAAAAAAACAAAAACGCATATGATCAAGATTCTGCAATACCGTTTCGAGTGTACAAATCACTAAACTAAATATAACTTTAATTTCCTGACCGTTTCATTTCATATATCCAAAAACCTTATTGTTGAAATCTTTCAAAAATGTATGCAAATGGATTGACTTCCTTGAGTAATAATCAGTCATGCAAATAATAAGTATATATATATTTTTAATATTACTAAGAAAATCAGAACAGATTTAGTAAAGTTTGGAATTACCAATTGAGTGACACATTAAGCTGATGTTCGGCTGAATCAGCGCTCTTGGAAATTTTGTTAGTACAGGGTATATATCTGTCGATGCTTAAATGTAACCATTTGATGTTGCTTGCCGCAGAAATGGCATTGCATGATCTTTAATCAAACAGTTAGCGGCGCCGCCGACGCAGATTGGGGCAATTGCAACCTTGATAGGCGTCGCCCGTCCCTGGCTTTCCACTCTCTCGATCTATCGCCCTCTCTCTTACTCATTTTGCCACTCTCTCTCTCCCCTTTTGTCGAGCCGTTTTGCAATGCATTTGCAGTGGGTTTTGGAATTGGAGCTCGTGCTGCGTTTCTAATGCAGCTGTGTCAAGGCGCTAACAAATTTATGTGGCCACAATGTGTGTGGCTGTGTGTGCGCGTGTGTGCTTCCCTCGCTCTCTTTGTTCCTCAGCCACACACATTCACTCTCTCACACACACATACACACACACACACAGACGAAGCTACCGTCTTGCGGCTTTAATTAACGGTCAACGGAAACTTATGCGCTTTTGTGTGCTACTTCTTCTTGTGCTGTTGCTGCCTCCTTCTTGCCGTCTGTGGCTGCTGCTGCTTCTTCTTCTTTGTCTCTTCGTGTGGCCTCAACTGTTTTTCATGTTGTCTTAGGTTACCTAAAGACTCGGTTCCGCTTTCGCATATTGCGCATTTGCAGCTTTCAGCTTGCTTTTGATACCCTAGATAATTGGATGCACTGGGTAGATTGAAATTTTGGGTAATTTTCGAATATGTGGAAATAAATACATTTAATATGTCATGTTAAATTTATTATTTCTCCAAAAGACTTTTTATTATACAAAATTATGAGTGGAATATACACATTAGTTTCTTTCTTTTTATTTGATTTTGTGAACCTAGTTTGTAATCTTTACCATGTTAATAATTAATTTTTACAATGCTTCCTTTTGCGACATATTTGGAAAGTTAAGTTGGAATCATAGGATACCTTTGCTCTTGGCATATTGTTGTATTTAGTTAACAGATGCCGTTAGGGCAAAAGGCGCTTTTTAATTTGCGGTCGGCGCATATCGATATATACGACTTCTCTGTCACTCTCTTCAGTTCTGCTGCATCTGTTGGAATCTGGCAGGCATATGTCAATGTGCTTAATGCCTGACTGAGCCAGCGCTGGAACCATTAAAGAAAAACTTGCGCATATAGAACCACAACAACAACAGCCACAACAACAAACGATCGCTGTCAACTTTTGTAAACTTCCGGTTAGAGCCGCTCGTTGGTTTAAGCCATTAATGGATTTTTATGTTTGCCCATTGCCCCAAAAAAAGAGCACACACAGCCAGCAACAACAATAAAAATGACAATTACAACAACAGCAACGGCTGGCAAAAAAAAGGGTTTCATGTGACGAGGCTTTTGTGATATTGTTTTTTGTTTTTTAGGCTTGGGCGTAATTCTAGGAATTTGTTCTTTATGTTTACCATCGCTTAAGGCCGGGTGCTCTGTTGATGCAGCTTATGACTAGCGGGGCTTTCAATTAATCAATTTTTGCTTTTGAGTAATTGCGTTTCGATAAATCGATAGGCGATGGGCGATAGAAGATTTGCGCCGCATGGCTTATGGCAACACTGTCACGTTTAAACTGGCAACTATCTGTTCGCCTGTCAATTAAATTTGACAATTTATTGTGTGTATGCAAAGTCGTTTATCATTTAACGTAATCATTGTCACATGTAAATGGGAAAACGAGCCAAACGTACATGACATATTCGCAACAAGATGTTGGGAAGATGAGCATAGGGGAGATCCAAATGAAAAGTGCCGAAACAAAAGAAATCCATTGGGCTTAGCCTGGTCTCACTCTGGTCTCTCAACATCATCTACATTTCCATCGACAACGTACAATCACTTTCGGCAATGCGGCTATGCGAGTGGGTTCAATGTATCCCCCCATCTATCCGAGAGCGTTCGTGCAGACGCCAAGTTAAAAATAATAATGATGGTGGTGTTGATGATCATGATGATGTGGATGAGCATAAAAAATAAAAAAAGTTGATGAAGGCAGACAGTAAACTAAGTATAAACTACAAACGCTTTTTGTTGCTGAATTGTCCACCAAACACAAACTACAACAATCCCATATGGCTTATGCTCAGATATTAATTTTTGATTTAAGTTTTTGGGCTTTTGAAGAGTGTGACAAACATTGTTTAAGTATAAACAACGGATCAGTGTTAATAATATGTTAAATTTAACTGTAAATAAGCGAAATTAAATCCGCAAAACTCAACCATATATGGTGCCATAGATTTTGGAATAACTGGCTTTATATTTGATATTTATATTTAATATATTTATTTTGTGTTTATCTTTTTACATATAATTTAGTGTTTCTTAACCTTTTTATGTATCTTTTATATCTTAGGTATTTTTGAAATATTTGTTTCTTCATTTATTAATTTGTTTTTATTTTACAACGAACTTTACAATCAACTTTATCTTCAGGCTAGGTAATGCGATAGTCGTAGATAGCAGTGAGTTTTTATTTAGTTCGCGCTGCGTGCGTGCATTTAAATGAAGCAAAATGGAAATAGCAATTAATCAAATTGTAATGCAGGAAATTAACAAAAGTGCGCGCGTAAAGGTAATTAACAGAAAATTAACAGCTGAGCAAAAGCCAAAAAGGAAACCTGTGCGTGTATGTTGAAATTGTTGTTGTTGTTATTGTTGTGTGTGGCGTATTGTTTGCAATTTTCGCTGCACACAATTATAATTATCATCACTGTTGAATTGTATAGTGTATACACGATTTCATGGCATTCCATTGTTTTGCATTTTGCAATGAAATGCAAAAATCATCAGCAACAATAACAAAGCGCTTACGTATTTATTTGAATGTGTATATACATATGTATTTTTTTTCTATTAGTGGCAGGGCCCTCAAACTTAAAGTGTGTTAACAGAGGGGTCTGAACAGATCTTAGAAATATATATAAATACTCGACTCAGCAGATTTGCAAAATGAAAGTAAAACTACAAATGCAACCTATTCATTCAACTTTATGGCAAAGAAATTAAAGGGTTCTTTGGAGAATTTTTATTTATTGATATAGGCACAACCTGAAGATATGTTGAAAGAAGTAAATACATTTTTAACACCCTAACGAACATATATGTAAATAATATAAAAGTTCAATATGAAAGTTAATGTGGAAAAACTTTTATTTAGGTGACACGAATATTCGTGAGGTGACACGAAGAATACGTGTCTAAAAATCGATTGACGTGATCTGGAACACGTGACGTGATGATAACACGCATTTTTACGATTTAACACGACCTAACACGAAATAAAAGTAATATAATACATCGATGTTGATATCGTAGATATATATAGAGGTGGGTACAAACACGAGTCACGCACGACAAAGATGTTATCAACACGACGTTCTATGTATATTGAAAACAATTTATATAATGAAAATATTTATTTGTAAATATTAAAATATATATTGTAGTCGTGCATGACTCGCTTGTGTGCACCCACCTCTATATATCATATATTATTGTCTCTCATATGAATTGATTTTATTTGTGTTGCCCGCAAGCTCAAAATTGTTGGCAAAAAACATCGGAAATCACAATTTAAATAAGTAGCTTATGTCATCGTATCATTATTTTGTGTAGACTGAATAATGCGGCGAAATGTGTTTTATATCAAAATTAACTGAAATTTGCACATGTGACAAGGCAAATAACAATTTCATGATACAATGCAGCTGTTGTTAGCTGGCAAATTAGTCAACTGTTAAATACTCTGGCACTGCTTTAATGCTGTATATTAATTGGCTAGGCAACAGCTCCTGAGGAACCCCGAGCTGCTGTGAACTTGGCCCTTTTATAAAGCCCGTTTTTTTTTTTTTTTATTTAAATGCTTGACTTGTAAAAATTACTTTATATGAAGGGTTTTGATATCAACCTGTTCCAGCCTGCGACATTGACGCAACTTTTAACTAGCTGCAAATTATCATAATATGCTAATTGATCTTGGCTAGTTTATTGGACAATAATTGAGCTTGGATTTGTTTTAGAATCCCATTGAAATTGTCTCTCTTTAATTATGCATGCACATAAATTAAGGCGAAACTGTAAATTATTTGCCAAATTAGATGAATGGCGACTGGTTGGCCTTTTGCGAGTTGGTTATCTAGATATCGACCAATTTTTTTTTTAGTTTCCAATTTCTTTTCAAGGCCTTTAGCTTATGGCATTACCGTTCGCAGCTTCTGCTGCAGCCGATTTTTTGTATGAACTGATTTTTATGAACTATTTAACATAATTATTAGCCCATTTAGTTTTCTAGAGTAGTAAGCTAACAGTTTTATGTGTTAGTCACAAGGTGTAATAGTTACTTGGGTATTGTTTATCTTGGCAAACAAACTTATTGAATACCCTATCCGGCCTATGACACCTTGTAAACTTTCGAGAGTCGGTTGTTCAATAAGTCAGCTAATTACAAGCGCCTAAGCAGCAAAAACGGCAAAGAAAAGTTTGGAGAAAGAAAAGTTGCTTTCACATTTTTGTAAAATTTGTTTGAAGGCAACCAAAAACCGTTGCCCTGCCACGCCAAATGCTGACCGGCAGCAGCTCGGCCCGCCCTTTGTAAGACACAGTTTAAAGTAAGAATTGTTTGTGCGTTGTTTATAGAATTTTAGCGCTGTTTTTGTTTATTATTATGAAGAACTACGCGTTAGCCATTCACATACGTAAACATTGCGGCGGTGTGGGGTGAGTTAAACAAAAATTTATTAATTAATTTCAAAAGCTTGAGAGTAGCAAATGCAAAAGATGTTTACAGAATGGCGCGTTGCGAGGCCAGCTGCAAAAATACGATCTATACAGTGTACACACAAAGACAGCCACGTCCATAAATACATATTTACTTTACGCGAACAAAAAATGCGTAAAAAAAAATGATACGCTGCTCCATTTCAGGGCCATTGGGGGGCGTTTTGTGTGACATGCTCCAAATAAAAAAATTCAAAAAAAAAAAAAAATAAAGCGACACAAATCTGTCAAATGCTCAGAAAAAACACATTTTAAATCTTTCTATATGTCTACAATATTCTTCACGAAGATGAGATATCTTTTTTATTATGCGTACATACATACAAATTTATATTTATAACAGATTTGCCAGAAGAAAAGACAAATTTTAAAAAATAATAATCAAAATATTTAATAAAAAAGCTCATAACTTTCTCGGGTCTCAGGGTCATCGCCATTGTCGGCGTCATAAAATCGAAATAAAATACAACGTGAATTAATGAAAATCGCATTTAAATTTTGTCACACATCAGCCATAAAAAAAATCAGAAATCAGCAAACTTTTCAGTTTTTGTTTTCGTCTTCTTAAATGCTAGCGCAGAGAAAAGACCAAACAAAAGTCCAAAAACAAAATTGACATTGAAAATGTTTCAGAAATAAATTAAGTGGAAACAAACACCAAAATGCTAATGCAAAGTCACACACAAAACTGAAATTGAAAACAAATTTAAGAAAAGTACACAAGGGCTCTAGTTAAGAGGGCTTGACTAGGAGATACCCCTTATTTGATTTGACATACTACAAATTTGTGGACTATGAAATTCTTTTTAACATCTGGCTAATATCTGTAAATGACGACAGATTTATTATAAAAGTAAAACGAATTTATTCAAAGTTAGGCTTACAAGAAACTACATTCTATACATTATAATTTCTGAAAGTTATTTCAAAAAAGGATTTGCAAATCGGGAGATTCTTTCGGATATACATAGTTAGATGACCCGAGTCCATTAGTTATTATCATGGATTGAGGAGTTGCAAGAACTGCCCCATTGAGCTACGCCCTTTAAATATTGTCGCCTTAATGGGCTCAAGATTTCTTGGGTTATAGGTATAACTGATATGTAGGAGCAGAGAGGCTCTGAACACTGAACACTGCATTTTAAACAAATATACACATATATATCAGTTGCCAGTGCTATGCTGAATGTCATAATACCCTTTAAACTAACAATAAGTGGGCATTCAAAAACCAAACGAAAGCACACGTTTACATATATTAGCCATCAAGCCATCAAAATTAGCATAATTTTCCATGAAACAAAACTGTTAAAATGCTCAAAGACACCTTTTAAATGGCAACAACAATAACAACAGCAGCAACAACAAGAAAAAGTTGTTTAAGTTAAAGTTTAATGACTTTTTGCAGTTTGTTGAAATGCGCCGTTGATGACCAGCAACAACAAACACTAAAAAAAAAATAAAATTGATGGAGCGTTTGTCAGTTTCGTTTTCAGGCGCAATCAATTTAAATGTTACAATATTTCATAATTTTATAATTTATGTGACTTGGGCCTGAATTAAAAATATATGTATGTATAAATATGTTGTATTCGCGAAATTGCCAAAAATTTGTTCAAATTGCTATACTCAACGGCAATGGAAGCACTTTTGGCCTGCGTTTGGCCTTTTCTTATACTTATCACCGAGGGGCACAGTTATGAAAGTTTCGACGATGATTTGTGAGCGTTTACAGATAAGACAGCTATAATAATGTAATAATAATAATAAATAATAAGGGCATATATCACAGATAAACAACGAACTTATATAATCTATGCTATTTATAGTGAATGCTATGTAACTAAATCTATCACTAATCGAACTGTCGATAGTTGCGAATAGTAACTTAAATATTTTAAACAAGTGTTAGCTTTGAAAACTTAACTGTGTTTTATTGTGTGTGAATAAAATGTACAAAATGAGAATAAATGTGTTGTGTTTATAAAGAATTTATAATTCATATAAATATAAGTTCCTTATGTTATTCTATACTTATCCCAGTAAGAAGATGTGCAAGCATTAGTTTAAATTCGAACGTCTAACCATAAGATCCAGATAAAAATGATGAATATTTCTTTAATAATTCAACAGTTGCACTAGATTCAGCCAAAGAGATCTTAATCTAAAAGTTAATCTGAGCTTATGCTAAGCCCAATTCATAGTCTTCACGTAACTGTGTCATGGTTAGTTCAACTTAAATAACCGTAGAATTTTCACGAACATACATTTTTCTTACACATTTAGGTGTGAACATTCTCTTAAAGACTCTTGCGCTCATTTTTAAGAAAATAGAAAATGTTATGCACTGAGAAAATCTTGAGAAAATGCTACTTGCAACTTGTGTGTCAATTAGTCACACCTACTAACTGGACAGTAATTAGCGAATTTTTGTGTCATTTGGGGCAAACAATTTTTTATATTTTATTTTTTTTTTGTGTTTCATTATGACATTAGGGCTGCACAGTTATAAGAATCATTAAGATATTTTTTATACTAACTCAATGCTGGGTTTGTTTGTTTGTTTGTTTGTTTTGTATTTTGGACACGTAAAGTTAATTTCTCACTTTATTTTTATTTAATATTAAAATCAACTTGTTTCTTTTTTCTTTTTTGTTAATGCTTGCCTAGAAGTTGCTGCTCTGGGCTCAGCTTTATTGTTTTTAAATGATTATAGAATGTCGTTAGCGGTAAACGTTTTATGGGTCACACAAAATTTTTATTGCCCCAGTCCTTATGCCCAACCCAGTCGGAGGTAGGCGTTATAGGTAGCCTACCACCCCCCTCCCCCGGTACCCCCACACACACGACTTATATACTCTTCGTAAAAGTAGTTTTTTATATGCATTTCTTAAAATGTAAGCTTTAAATTTATGAGCAGCTCTGCTTGAGCTGCTGTTTTTGTTAAATATGAAATCAATAGCTTCGGGCTTAATTTTTAATGACTTTCCAAATGATGCGCGAACGTTTAAAGAAGCTACACAAGTCATCGAATCGGAAAATATATACGATTTAATTAAATTTATGAGCTGCTTCATGTGAGATTTAATTAGTTATGTATAAAAATAAGATTTGACAGGTTCAGGTTAAGCTGGGTAGCCTACAATATAATTAATATTGTGTGTATAAATTATCATATTTAATTAATATTTAAATTATTTTTATACAGACTTTTGTAGCTTGTTTTTTTTTATTTAATTACTTACAAATAGTATATCATTAAAGGTTATCTATATTTCTTGTACTTGCAGAACCCAACGAATACTGCAACAAACCTCCTTAATCCCCCGCCACTCAACTAGACAATTTTAAAAGGTAAACTATTAGATGCTTTTACAACACAAACAAAAAAATAGAGAAAGAAAATCACGAACTGAAATACCCGCTTGTGGCAGTCATAAAGAAAAACTTGTACCAAGGGTCGTTAATCAAAAGGCATATCAGAAATAAAACGCACAGTTAAGCGTCTCACACATGGCGCATTGCATCATTAACGTAGTGCCCATGAGATTGGATAGGATAGGAGAGGTGTCTATGCAGATACCTGCCTGACAGATACACACACACACACACACACACACACACTGTATCTACACACTAGTGAAACGGCGTCAAATTGCATTTAAATTGAATGAAATTAATTTGACATGCAAGTTGTGTTGAGTCGACTCTCTGACTTGTCTGTCTGTCTGCCCGATTGTTGTAGCTTTCAACAAAGCGTTATAGTTACACGTGTACAGATACAGATACAGATGCAGCTGCAGATACAGATACGCACAGATACAAGCTGCATCTGTAAGATGAAAGCAGTGCCTGCTCTTGTGCACATGTCGAGCAAAAATCAAAATGACAGCCACAGTCGGGAGAAGCCCAGCACCGGGACCAAGGCGCGCACAATTTCTAAATGCATCCGATAGATACAATAGTATCTGTGACTGTGTGTGTGTGTGTGTGTGTATGTGTGCTGTTGGTTTGATTAAAAATAGCCCCAGAAATGATCTATGCCTAGCTGCCGGGGCTGCTGCCTGCGACTAGCTCTACGTGATTATATGAAATATGTTTCATCAATGCGCGGCAACAGTTTTCCCCGGTGCATTGGCAATCGCGTAGGCGTCGCTATTTGCCATCTCTGTCAGATTTTCCTTTCCTTTCGTTTTTTTTTTTTTTTGCATTTGATTTACTTAATTTATAACACTTTTCTGCAAGCTTTTTCTTGCCTCAGCAGCCGCCGCAGCAGCAGCTGCTGCTTTTGATTTTCCGTTAGTCTTCTACTCGTAATTCTTAATAAATAAAAAGGCGTTTGGCGCCCCCAGTTCTTTGGGTTTTGTTAGCCAACAATCGCATCTATTAGATATGTATCTCTGCAATGTCTAGCACAGAGTATGCGCTGCAAATGAATGATTGCTTTTCATTATTAATTTTGCTATTGGCCTTTTGTTTTTGTGTTTGCCTCGTGCTTTCTAGTCGCCTTTGATCTGGTTTGTGCGACGGTCTATATATAATGTTGGCTTTTGACATAACGTGGGGGAACGCCATAATGCATTACTATACCAACTGACATATGCTGATTAAGTCAAAGGCTGCGAACAACATGATCTATTACTTCATCTGCATAAACTCAATTTTATTTTGATCTCTGGGACAGTCAACCTTGTAATCATTAAATGCAGTTCTGTAATAATTTCGCCCCGTGATCTGAATATTAATTAACTGATTAGTAAGCAATGCATATCTACCTTATGATGTGAGACAGGGCATTCGAAAATTCTGCCCATGTATGTGGAAAATTTGTGTAAAATTGTTGTTGCCGGTTTTAAACATGTCCAAAAACAAATCGTTTTTTGATTAGGAAATTTCGAATTTATGCTACATAAATGAGATTATCACAAAAATTTTAAAATATGATTTTTGATTTTTGTCAGATCTTATTAATTGTTCAAATAACAAAAGCTAGATTTAATTCCGTAATCTATCTGTTAGCTACAACTACAGCAAAAAGGTCAGGTTGCGTGTAACGAGTGCCTCTCTCGTCGCTTCTCAGCATATGCAAATGCCAGACGGCAAATACTATGAATTCAGCGAAGCATGCAAGTTGCCAGTGCATTCATGCAGCCGCTCGCCCTTAACTTTTCTCGCTCTCGCTTCATCTCTTGGGTCGGGTGGTTTGCTGTCTCTCTCCGACATTTATTCACACGCATAACGCCCAAAATGGCAAACGAAGTCAACTTGCAACATTCGCATGACAGCTACGCCATCTAGCGGCATGTGAACAGACGTTGGGGGCTATTGTATTGTAAGTCTTATCTGTTGTACCTGAGTCGCTGCCATATATATGACGCATGTATGTGGTTATATATGCTCATCTGTGTTTGTATAGATATACCGTGCTCACAAGATGTAAACGGGTATATTGCTTCTGTTCTACCGCTGTCGACATTCTAAACGCAGTATATTTCGTCTGCATTGAATCTAGAGATTAAAAAGGTGTTACAGATAATATGTAAAGTTTCTGTTCGCGCCCACTGAGGGGCTGCGATTTTACGAAAATCTTTATATTTAAACAATTTTTGAACTGGAATCCAAAAATTTGCTAGCTAGACTTTTGATGATCGAGCCTTTTTGGGGTTGCAGTTTTAGAGTCATAAATCCAACAATTTTTGATGGTAAGATAATACAGACTTAGCAACGTATTAACTCGTATGTGTTCTTTTTTTTTTTTTTTTTTGTTTCAATTTTCATCACTAATAATTTTGCTGCTGTTGTGTTCGCGTAATCAGGGTGTAGCAATTACGCGTTTTGAATTGCGGCCTGCTAGATGTGAGTAGACCAGCCAGATGCCCAGAGAGATATGCCTGGCAGCCGTTCAGGCAGACAGTCAGGCAGTCAGCTCTATAGATCGGGTCTCTGGGTCTCTCTTACTTGCTAGCTTTGCCGCGCCCCGTCACGTCTTGCATGTTGGTTGTTCTCATTTGAGACCGTCTCGAACGGTCCGGCGGAGGTTGGGGGCGGTATGCGAGATGCGAATATGTATGCGAAATAATTTTGAAATTATAGACAAATCCGTCAACAGCAGCTCTCTCAAGTCTGTGGCCTTTGTGTAGATTCTTAAGTAATTTTACAATTTTTGTGGTTGCGCTTTGCATTTGATTACTATTTGATGTCATGCTTAATTAAACGCCATAAACTTGGCTTATTCGGTTACAGCGCATTCTATAGACCATAATATTTCTGATTTCACATGCAATTTGAGCCAACAATAAACCAAATATTCCATTTTTTAGAATGTTCAATAGCTAAATAATGAGCGCTCTTAAGGTGGGTGTGCCACCCGCCCGTCCACCGAAAAAAATGTACTATTAGTTTTAAGGCAAGCCAAAAACTAAAAACAATTTGAACAAAATAACGTGTAACATATACTTACAAGATAAATGAACAAATGGCATTTGCGACGTGTTTGTGGTAGGCAAATTGTTTACTATTAAACAAATTGCTACAAAATGCGCATATTTTCCGAAAGGAGCTGCCAGGGTTGTTGGTCTTATGCAATCGATTAAGCATATATCGAATGTTAAGCTGTAGTCAAGAAAATGTAACGGTTAACACGTTTTCCGAGTTTTTTTTTTATTAATTTGTTTTATTAAAAATATATGTTCCAATAGATAAAGAGCTGGTAATATTAAAATACTTTTTTATTTTATATTAAATTTGTACTTCTTTTGGGAATGGTTCAATGAAAATGTTAATAATATTGGAAAACCAATACAAATTTCAATTTTCTTTCGCAACTTTTGAGACACTAGTTTGGTTTGGTAAATGGGATTGTGTTTTATTCATGAGAAGTTTTAAGCTTTGCTAAATTTGGTTCATGATTCTGTTCCTTGATTGATATGGCCTGCCATTTCAGATATTATAGAGGAAATCCGCCCCTGTTTGCTTAGCCATGTAAAACGATTGATATTAAATCAATTGCTTATCGAGACATTCGCAAGCGCAACTCTTTCGAAAATATCGCCCCACAAAGAGCAAAACGAACAAAAATTGTTCCACTTCAGTTGTGAAATACAGAACAACAACAACAACAATGAGTAGGCAGCACAAACAACAAATTAACACAAAAGCAACAACAAAGTAGGGGAAATAATTTTGCGCGATCATTGTGCTGAATCTACCCAATGAATTCTATTTGTGGGTGAATATATCTATGTATTTTTATGTGTATGTATGTGTAAGATGGCTTAGATCAATACGGCAACAACAACAAGAGCAGGGTCGAGTAATTCAAATGAAATTGAAATTAAGTATTGATTGCAATTGGAACTGCGCAGGCAAAGACACACACACGCTCACATAGAGCTGCGATGCAAATTGAGCAACGTCTATAAATTATGGGCGATATG
This sequence comes from Drosophila virilis, assembly GCF_030788295.1. Taxonomy (NCBI): domain Eukaryota; kingdom Metazoa; phylum Arthropoda; class Insecta; order Diptera; family Drosophilidae; genus Drosophila; species Drosophila virilis. The sequence goes on along the minus strand of NC_091544.1, from coordinate 17,004,974 downwards.
GCAACGCCATGCACGATGCGCACCAGCGAAGCTGCCCATTAAAGTGGCCAACAAATCGACGGCAAATGAATGGCAAAAGTAACTGGAAATCGCGGCAAATTAACTAAATCAGCAGTTGCAAATAGCTAGAGGAAAAGCGCAAGAGCGAATGAGAGCGAGAGCGAGATCGCGAGCGCGAGCGCACAGTTTGACAATAACTGGGACAGAAATTGTGTGCGCGCGCTCGTCATACTTTATTTTTGTATGCAAATTGTTTTTGCTACAGCTTTTGTTTGGCTTTTAGTCCGCCCCGCTGCCTGCTGCTTCGTTTCTGTATTAACAAAACGTATTATTCCTCACCATCTTCGTCATCTTCTATGTTTGTATTCTCTTTTGTCTCTATCTCTGTCTTTGTGTGTGCTATCTCTATTGGCTGGCCTTCGCCCATGTGTCACGGTTTCGCAAGCATTGGCTTTGAAAAGCGTCCCATCAGAGCAGACATTCTCTTCCATTGTTGTTGTTGTTGTTGTTGCTATTTTTGGCATATACATTTAAGTAATGCATCTAATTTTAACATGGCTATTTGCAAGTAATGAGCAATTGTACAAAACAGATGTCATATTTCTTTGCTATAGCATTTATTTCTGCCTTTTTGGTATTTAGCGAAATAATGTTTAAAGATTTTGCAGCGCAAAATAATTGAAATTTGTGAGGCAAGCATCCAATCTTAGAATTAATTATTAATTACAAGCAGCAATAGAACTGGTTTTTGATAAAAATGATGACGGCTTGGTCTTAGAGTTGGACCAGAAGAAATACCTGTTACAGTTTGACAGCCACTATTAATTAAAAGTCTGTAATATTTGTAACAATTGGTTGCCTAGCTAAGCTTACATTTTATTTTATTACAAAATACTAACATTTAATATCAAATATCCAAGTTGTATAGTTTATACTTCGTTAACAGTAGTTTCTTTTATAATGTACAAAAACCACAGAAAAAGGTGGAAAACACGTGATAAATATATTATATGCTTTACAATTTTTTTTAACTTCGAAACATTGCAACCACAACTTACTCATATGCCTGTGAAGTGCAAGTTCAAGTGCTCGATACAGCAACAACAGGAACCCTGATCCCCAAATGAGCATGACAATAAACAGAGACTGCGACTGCGACTGCGACTGCAACTGTGTTGGGGAGCTGCAGTAATCAAGTCCAAGATGCGGTCACATTAAAGTTATGCCGGCCGGCAGTTTGCTGATTGAAGAGCCAGACTTGCGAGCAGGGGTGCGGGGAGGCACCAGCCAGAACCAGAATCCAAATGCTTAGTCATCGAACTTGGCCTAATGCAAAACAGAGAAACAACTGGCAGCCAGCGGCTACTGTGGACGCCATAGCCACATCGGATGACTCAGCCTTGGCAAAATGTGCTACTAGTTTGGCAGACAACAACAGCAACTACAAAAACAACAACAACAAGAAGAGCAATAGCAATAGCCGTAGCATCATCATTGGACCTGGTCGTCTTCGCATCTGCTGCTGCTGCTGCTGCTGCTGTCCTACTCCACTTCTTGTGCCGGCCAAGCACTGAGATTTGTTGTACGCTTGTCTTCATATTTATGCGCCGTCATGCTTTGGCGCAACGCCCTCAACTGGCAATGCCCTCGAGATACACATGTATCTTATGGATACCTACACACATTCCTTCGCCCCTACACACACACACACACACACACTTTTCGCGTTGTGTACGCTCTCAATTAGTTATTCATATAACGTGCTAAAAAAAAGTACATGAAAAAAAGGAGTTAAGAATCTACCCCGACAAACGCTAGCGTTGATTAAGGCCCGCATCCAGTGGCTACTTACCCCGTCTGCCCACAAGAGGGAGTGCTGCTGGTGAAAGGGGGGTGCGGGCTCATCCTTAAGCTACACATATTGTTTACTGTCTGCTGCTTTGACAAAAGTTTGCATGTCATGTTGTCATTATGGAACCCTAACCAGAGCCTCCTCGCTTTTATCCATCTGGCTGGCTGCAGCCCAGCTTGGTCCCTGACATTGTTTGTCTACTACTTTGGACGCCGCCGCCCTTACCCCTCTGTAGACCCCCTCCTTGTGCCTAGGCATTATACGTAAGCACTTATCATCGTATTAGGCTTCACGCCTTTTGTCTCAGCCCGCTGTTTGCTCAGCTCATCTGTCAGCTATGGCTAAATACACGTTCCATTCGCTTTGTTGGCCATATTATGCTTGTCAAATGAGTTCCTCGAGTTTCCTCGAGCTGCAGCTCTTAGCACTGTTTGCCAAATCGCAACTAAGCGTTTTATGTGTACAACGATTGCATTGGGAATTAGATTTTGTAAATTCTTTAACTTTTTAACTAATTACAATTGCTTGAACATTTATCTAAATAACTAAAAACGAACTTGACCCAAACATTATTATTTAATTATATTGACTTTAGGTTAAATTGCCTTCAATATGACATCTAATTTTTTATTTTTACTATCCATTCTTTTCCTATTATATTTGAAAGTCTTTTCTATTTTGGTTTCTATATATTATTTTGTGTCTCTTATTAGTTCTACATGGCGGGCATCTATTTTTCGTTGCCTTTCCCTCCCTTTCGCTACCTGTTATTTACTTCCCTTTTTCTCTGTCTGCCATTCTTTCTTTATCTCCTTGCCGCCTGATCTTCTCTTATCTTTTATAAATCGGTCTTTTTGATTTTCTGTTTATACCTCTTTCCTTCTTCCTCTGCTAAAATGTTTATTTCTATGTTTCTATAAGTTTATTTTTACATCAAAATCTATAGTCATCAGTTAAATTTCTAAAAATACACTTCCAGCCCCATCAATGCATTTCAAACTGTCATTGTTGCCTGCCAATGCACTTCCATACTTGCCAAACCGTTAACATCATGTAGTTGTTAAACTGTAGCAGCGCTTGTCAAACCGCTGTCAGCTGAATAAAGATGGGCCAACATTAATAATTTCTCTACACAAACTGAAGCACATCTATGAATCTTTCAATCGGTTTGACCACAGTCGTAAAGTTGCGATGAGATAAACAAACTCTGCTTCTAAGCTCTGTGTATATTTCTGCGTATCTTATGATGAATCAAGCTACCATATTGAGGCATAAAACAACGTTCTCTATGCCAAAATTGAATACTGGTTGCGGGCTGGGGCGCTGTCGGACGAGGCAGACAGTGGGTCGTATGAGTGATGCCTTTTTTTTTGTTTGTCTTGACTTCTTGCAAAAGAGTTAAATGCGAAAAAGAGAGGAGAGAATTCTCGAGGTCAGCCACTTTAGTTGCGCACGCCCGTTCGGCCCCCCAAGCCGTGCATCTACCTGTTGTTGTTGTTGCTGTTGCTGTTGTTGTTCGTGTTCTTGTGGATGGTGCTATTCTCAGGCACTCTTGACCAACATAAACTCGCATAGTTATACGTCCAAATACATACAGCCACAGTGCGGGCATTAGAACTTCTTGGATACGTTTGTATCTCATGTAAAATCAAATAATGAGAATCTCTTTTTATTTTATAGAATTTTTGATCTTTGTTAATAATATGTTCCATTACTAACTTCTATACATATTCTGAATTAATAATATATTTATATAAATCATATTATTGCGCTTAAAAGTAGTATTTTGACATGTCAGAAGAAATATTGCTTAATTAAATCTTTTTGTTGTCCAAGTTTTTTTTTATATTTGATGATATCAATAAAACCTTGATCTGAACTATATTTAAAAGTAATAAACACTATAAGTTATTTAATGTGTGAGCTTTAATTCTGAATATTTGCTATATAAGCTCAATTAAATAAAAGATACATCAACTTATCTAAGAAAAAATATATTTCTATCTGCATACAGAGAACAATTTAAACAAATATACAACTGGTTTAATATGCATTTAAAAATTTCTGTTTTGAAGCTGGTTTCAAAAAATTATTAAAAGTGTCAAACGGTTAAAAGTAATGTTTAAGGCCAGTTAGAACTCAGTCTGAGGTTTATAATTTATACGCTAAAATGGCATCTCCAAGTAAGCATATGGTATATACTCTTCGCTTCTCTAAAAGCTGTTTTTTTTTCAATCTTGTTCTGCGCTGCCTCCGCTGTCCGGTTTCGCAAACGTTGCATTTGCTGCTGTTGCTGCTGCTGCTGCTTCTGATGTTGTTGTTGCTGTCATGTGTGGTTTTTACTTAATTTACTTTACTGTTATGTTTTGGCTTTCCGCTTGTTAGGCAAGCAGCAGGCAGCAGTGGCAGCAGCAGCGGCGGCAGCAAAACCACCAGCAACAGCAGCCGCCACAGCAGCAGCAATTGATGTATGTATCTGTCAGATACTTTTGCTGATTCTGTGTGCAGCAAGGCTGCGACGTCGTCTACACTTGACATTTTCTGGGTGTGCTGAGGCGTGGGCCAAACAATTTCATAACTGATCCGTCATGCCAAACGAATATAGGAACAAGTACATAAATATATTAACTTAAATCTTGCAATAAATGCCAAAGGTTAATGCCAAACAAATTTGTACAAAACCACTTTACAAGATTATTCTTTTTTGTTTTGTTATTCATGTTTTTGTGGTATTTATTTATTTATCTTTTCATTATTATTCCACATATTTCTGTTTTGGTCAAGCGTTGCTTTGGCTGTCGACATCTTGGTTTTTTCAAGTATTGTGCAATCGATTTGTATTTCATTTTATTTCGATTTTTCATTACGTATACGACACATGTGTTTTTAGGTTCCGCTCTTGTCTCAGTCTCTGTTTGTTTGCTTTAGCAATTATCAACGCAATAAAAATTAATACTTACCAGCTTCAATATCAATAACGAATTTCGTGTTGTGTGTCGATATTTTATAACATTGATTTTTATTGGTGCATCATTTTCTACACCTTCTACTTAAATCAGAAATGACGATGGGCTGAGTTCGACAAAGAGGTTTCTTTGTTAAGACTATCAGCATTAGAAGCATGGCACAGATTGCAATTTATCGGATTTTATTTCTTATATATGGGTTATTGTGCCATAATCAAACGACCTTATATTATTGGCCTACAGACAAGCTGTGACCCAAATATGGGTAAGCCTTATGAAATTTTCAGCCGGCTTTTAGGCAGCTGTTGCAATCAGTCAACAAGTCAATAAAGGGATACCCGACAATTGCGACATAAGGTGTTTAGGCATATACAGGCTGATGGATGAACTTAGCAACTGTGGTTAAATAATTACATAAGTGTTTCAAGAGAGATTCCTACTATTTACCCCAGAACTGCTTGGGAATTATAAGCAAACAGTTTCGCGCAAAGGCTGGCTACAATGTATCTAATCTATTCTTATACAATTTTATTTTCTTCGGCTTACAACAACCTTTTTCTTTTTAAATCAATCATTAATCCTATATCATAGTGTTCATCGATAAATCAATGAAAGAGGGCTGGATGAACTTACAATCTAACTTACTTCTACATATATAATCGTATACGTGAATGATCCCTTTCTAATTTTAGACTCTTTTTCTAAACACATTTACTTTTTGTTTCTTTACAGAAATTTAAAGATTGACAATAATAAAATTAGCACAAATTGGTGAGTAAAATTCCCTGAACTCCTCCTATATTCAAATCTAACAACTATCGCAGTTCTCTCAAACTCTTGCATACATTTTTATGAACACTACAAAGTTACTCAATTGTGTCACCCAGAAAAAAAAATACATAAAAAAAGTAAAAACAACTTGTCGTTGCATAACCATAAACAACAACAACTTAATTAACATTTGCGATGCAGCTTTTTTTGTTTCTACTTACGAAAAAAATCAGCGTATCTCATATAAAAAGTAGTCAACGACTTCCGTTACCAAAGTGCAGCCAACACTCGCAGCATAAGGTGTTTAAGACTACCCATGAGTATGTGTGTGTGTGTGTGTGTCTAAAGAGCTGGGGACGATTTCCGTTTGATAAAACAGCTAACTTTTTAATTGCAACAATCGCTGCGACAACAACAGCAACAACACCAGCAACAAAAACAACAACAAAAAGCAGTTACAAAAAAAAAAAACAGCCTAAATAATTATGGTGCCATGGAAAATGATAGAGACACTCCGTGCACTGGGCCTTAAAAACTTGACTAACAACGAGGCTAATTCAAAAAAATTTTCCATTTTTAAATGCGTTGAAGTTTTTTGTTTTTTTGTTTTTTAGCTTGCATGCACAACAATTTGAGAGGTATCTTTAAATAGTGCAGCAAAAATAGTATATTATGAAGAAATAAATAAGCATGCATGTATTGGGCAAAGCAATTCATCATTTAATAACACAATTATAAACAAAAAGACAAAAAAAAATCTAAACATAATTTTCAACTTGTTTAACTTTTTTCCAATATTTTGAAAAATAACAAATTTTTGTTTAACTGCAAATGCGCCAAAGATTTGAATTTAAATTTCAAAGAACAGCTTTGCAATTTAATATTAGTAGTAAAACAAAAACTTATATATTATTTAAAGCCGAAAAAAAAGAACTTGAAACGGAACAAAAACATAAAAATAAGTATTTTTATAACAGAACACAAATCAAAACAATAGAAAAAGTAATATCCATCATGTCATGGATTTATAGATTTGATTTTTTTTGTGAACCCTTTTAAAAATAGAATGTACGAGCATTTAATTTATATTCTATTATCATAATGTGCACACAGTTGCCTAGAAGCATTGCCCACATGGCTCAGTTCTTGGCCTAATTGGAATTGACGATCGAGCGAATGGCCGTCAGCAATTAGCGTAACGCCTGGACGCGCCCATATTCAATGTGGGGACCGGACCGGACCGGACCCGGGCCCGTGCCCGGGCCCAACATAAAATCATGGCCCCAAACAATGAATATTTTATGCTGCTGTTGCTGGTTGTTGTTGTTGCTGCTGATGCTGGTGTTGTTTTGTTGTAGTTGTTGTTAGTTCTATGAACGCCAGCGAAGCGCATTGAAAACTAAAGTTTAGTTAGCGCATCTGTTGCACATGTGCGCCTGACTTTGAGCATCCCGAATGCGCCAGAATGGGCGTGGCATCTAGCAAAAGGGGCAGCTAACGATTCCATGCGGCTGCTCACTTTAATGATTGTTGTTGTTTTTGTTTTTCGGCCTGCAACATTTGTGGACTATTTGTAACCCGGAGGCGCATAAATATATTTTGCTGCCGCTTCACGTATCTCAGCCACATACAAACGGCGACATTAACCTCAAAACCTTAACATTTAAGCCAAGAAGAAGAAAAAGAATAAGTAAGAAATGAAAAGAAAAAAAAAACAGCCTACGCATGCGCCGATTTGTTTTGCTTTTCTTGCCGGGCTTTGTTGCAATGCGAAAAACTTAAGAGGCAGACAAAGAGCTAAAAGAACAAGCCAATGCCGACACTTGAATACTCTTTTGTGCAAAAGAAACTTTAACGCTTGTCAGACATGATTTGTGTCAAATTTATCCAAAGCTTTTTAAATTGATGAGCTATTGTTGGGCTATCGTCGGTATTGCATTTACTCGAAACAGCTGTCGAAGGTGGTCAATAAAATTTGTAAAGCTTTTCATGACAGTGAATTATTAGAATTTAAAGAGTCTCTGAGTTTAGAATAATGCCAGCACTCATGCAAATACTTTGTGATGAAAAAGATAATTTCTTCCAATTAGATATAGTTCGAATTTTATTTTCATATTATTAAAAAATAAACTAGAAAATAAATAAGTAAAATAAAATAAAAATTAATTTAAAAAAGTAAGGATTATTTTCAAAAAGAAAACGAAAAGTAAATTTGAACAAATTTAAATATCTGTTTTTTTTTTTACATTTAGACAAAAAACGAGTTCTTCTACGTAAAGTTAATATTTAATATTATAAATTTTGTTTAATTGCTATGTTTGATGTGTTTGATGGGTGAATAACTTTTTTCTTTTTATTTATTTTTGAATATATATTCATTTTTTTTTATGTTTTATTATACTATAATTAAAAAAACATCGTAGTTTTTAATTACAATAAACAGTGTTTTTATTATTTTCTTTGCAAATTTGTCAATAATGTTATTTTATTTATTATAAACAAATTTAAACTCGAATTAACAATACTTAGAAGCCCATTGATCATAAGCCTAATTAAAAAATCGAACTATTTACATTTAATTTAATTACTATCTTTGAGGCGTTTATTATTATCATGGAAACCTCTTAAGGCCAATGAGAATAATTTTTGTAAAGAGTATCAAACTCGAGCAGGCCTAAAATGCCGTCACACTCCTCAAGTGTTCTTAACATATTTTTGTTATACGGGGCGGGGCGGGCCGGTGGGCTGTCCGTAACTGTTGGGCGTGTTGCTTGTGGCTTACCTTTTGTGGGTGTGTATGAATTTAAATTTTTAACATGTAACTCATTTTTAATGCAAATAATATAATTTTTTTTTGGCGTGTGTGTGTGCCCAGCTCGCGTGCAGGCAGCTTGTGGCTGCCACGGCGAGGAATTATAGCAGGCACGCGAAATGGGTCAGGCCCCTGGCGAATGTGCGACTGGGATTTGACTTTGAGACCAGAGTCGGAGTCTGTGTCCGACTCTGGCTCAGAGTCTGTGTTTGAGGCTGAAAAGTGAGCGTGGTAAGCGGCGTTTTGATTAAATAGCCAAGAACTTACTAACTGTTTTTGTTGTTGTTGTTGTTATTAATGAAGAAATTTGACAGCTTTGCCATTGGTCTGGCAGAAACTTTTGGGGCGTTGCTGATGGATCTTGAGCTGTGTGCGCTAATGAATTCAGCGGCTGGGTCGCGGTTACTTTTACTCCCCAAAAAAACAACAACATTACAAACAGATGCAAGCAATTTGCAGTTGCAACAGTTGGCGCAACATGCAAATATCTCACGGATACACAAAGAGCTAGGAAATTGAAAACAAATTGCACGAGTTGTTTGATTTGCAGCTTAGAATGCAAATGCTGCAGTTTACAGATACGGCTTTTGTACATTTGCAGCTGATTTGGCAAATTTGCAACTGTCTCTCTCTCTCTCTCTATCTCTCTCTCTCTTTGTAGCGCTGGTAATTGTCCAGCTTGGAAATAGATACAGACACATAGCTGCAGATACCATTCCGCTAGATTGACATGCATGTCGCGCAAAACAGCTACAAATTGCAGCGCGCAAACGAAGAATGTGCCAGTGATAAGTCAATAACTATGATTAAACAATAACAACGGCAGCAACAGCAACATCAACAATGCTATGCATTCAAACTGACAATCTAACAGATGCAATCAGCACTGATTTGTATCTTTGCTATGGCGCTGCATCTGTATCTACCGCTGCCACAGTTAGCGAAAGTGCACAAAGACCTTATCGCTGTTGAATTGAAAATTGAAATGTTAATGAACTGAAAATTTTGCGTGTCGAATTGTCCAAGTTGTTGCTGTACCCGATTGTAGCTCCATGATAATTGCCAGATACAAAGTTACAGATACAATGATATTGAAAAAAAAAAAAACTAACAACAACGCCGAAATAGCAAGATTGCTGATAGTTTGTTGCCTATGCGATTGGAAAGGTACAAGTTACAGCTACAACAACAACAACCAACTACAACAATAAATGCCCAAACTTCACTTTCCTTTTTCTTCTGTATTTCAATTAATGCAACCAAAATATGACTTGGCCAAAATAATAGAAAAAAAAACTTGTGCTTGAAATGCTATCGGTTTTTATAAATAAATTTAAATCATTTTATCACGAAATGCGCTGCAAATATTTTTCATATCTAATACAAACAGTTGTTGTTGTTGCTGTTGCGCAGTGCAAAAAGGCACCAAAAATAGTTTTCATGACTAAAGTTTTATTTTTCGCAATTGAATTTTGTATATATATACATAGATTTAAGTTGTTGTTAATTCCATTGCGTTTTGCACGTTTGGCGAATGCACTTGAAATATTTTTACGTGTTTTTGTTTTATTTTCTGTGTGGGTGCCGTTTCGCGAGTAAGGTCTTCAAATATGAATGGAAAATTCACTTGCAGCTTGTTTTTATTCTTTCTTTTTTTTATGCTATAATGATTATGGTCATGACAATCGTGAGATTTATAATCAAAACTTTAACACCTCCGATCCATTAAGGTAATTTTGGCTTCTTTTTTAGCAAATGTTGCTTGGTTATGATATTATTTTGGAAGCTGCTATGATTCATTCGATTAAGACATCGAGACTTATTTGTTTGGTCACGGTTTAGGATTTTTCTATTGTTATATTTAAACAATCTCGAGTTCAGAGCAAAATATGCTCAAGAAAATCTTACATAAACAATTACATAAAATTACACAAGCTGAGCAAATGAACAAAATAGTTGATTTTCGATAAGTAGAAGTATTTTAGCATTTAATTAGCCACTTTACAATAATTCTAATAATTAACAGCGAAAACAATCAAATGCGTTAAATTTGTTTGTTTTCTTAATGAGCACAAATTAGATTTAATTTGTCAAGACAATTGAGCTTGTTTTCTCTACTTTGGAAGTTATAATTGACAGCATTATAAAGCTAATTAAACTATGTTATTTCCATAAACTCTTATATTTTAATCATAATTTAATTGACAGGAGAATTAAATATCAAGAAAAATATACAGGTTTTTATTTATGCTTAAATCAATTAAAAAAAAGCCTAAGTGGAAACAATTTCAATTCAAGTATCGATAACATTATCGATGTTTTGATGTAATTAAAATTCCAAAATTAAGATATGTATCTACTTTGGTGATGATTAACTAATAAGCTGTTATCGATGGTACAGTTGATCAATTATCGATCATGTCTGGTGACTCTACTATCGATAGCTTTGCAGCACCACTGAAGACCTGCAAAACTATATTACTTTCCCCTTACTAATCTCATTCCATTGAAAATTAAAGCCGTGTACACATGGCATGCCTCTTTCAAAAGCTGAAATTTGATTTGGTAAACACTGCGGACTCGATCAACACGTAGCTGTCATATGACTGCAGATATAACCATTACCCCACCACTGGCACTGGCACTGGCAACCACTTGATTATGACACAACTTTGACAACTGGCAACACAAGTGAAAACGGGTACAGGCGGGGGAGCCAGATCAACTGCATCTTATGTATCCACTGGTTACATTTCGTGCGGCCAAATAGCTGGAATTCATTCAGGCGCATTGCATGACCATCGCGTCCAACTTTTATTTATTTATTTTATTTTTTTTTTTCTGGATCTGTGCGACATGAGCTACCCACGAATTAAAATGGACATGGACGGCCGACGACACGACTCAACTTGACTCGACTGTCACCGCCTCGCCCCGCCCTGCACTACCTCGGATCGCCTCGACTTGACTCGACTGTTAGCCTCTCATCATCTCTGACTGATGGTTGCACATCAGCGGGCGCAACGGCGACACTTTCAATTGCACGCCTTCAGACTTGGTCGCACTTTCTCGTTGCTCTGGGCTTTGATTTGAGCTTTTTTATGGCTTCTTTTGGCGCTACAATTTGAATGTCATTAGTGTCAGCGGCCGGCAACTAACGGAGCTTCCAGCTACCCACAGCGGCGTGTCGGACCGCAGCGACTAGCCAAAGACCACGCCTGCACCTGTCATTCTTTAAACATACCCTGGCAGAGCTGTGGGTAGCTGGATTTTGTTATGCTTTGTGGAATGGACTCTTAAAATTTTATAAAGAAAGCATTCTTCTTCTATCTAATTTAGGGGTTGATATGGAACAAATGATGTGTGCAGTTATGGCCGTGCATGATTGAAAAGTAGTTAATAAGATATCAATCAAACGCTTGTCTGTGAATAACATCTGCTGGTTAAATATTTATCAGCAGGATAAAGCTCCCTTAAAATAATACAAGTCGGATCAGACAAAAAGAAAATTAATCAATCAGCGAAATTCAGCTTTGAAAGATGACAAAGTGACTTGCTTCAAAAATTAAATATCTGTTTAAACAAAAACAGATTAATAGCAAAACCCACAGATTTTTTGACAGCTGATAGAAAGAAAAAACCTTTAAAACTTCTTTTGTGAACACATAAATTGTTTTTCTATTATTTATTACTTCAAATGTCTATAGTAATTAATGATTTCTTAATATGCTATAAGCGAAATTTTGTTTCTGAGTGTATTTTTAAGTTACTGTATAAAAATCGAGTAGGGCTACAATCATATGGCTACTCGATCTTGTTCACACTCTTCATGTACGTGGCCAATCGGTCACTTGGCTGTTTTTTCTACTTCTTTTTTTAATACAATTTTAATTTGAAGTCACGTTAAACATTTATTACAATGCCATTTCCACTTGGTCTCTCGCCGGACACATTTTGTGTGTCACGCCAACTCGAGAGTTACAAAAAAAAAAAAAGAAAATAAATTGTAAACAACTGCACTTTTCATCATCCCCTTCCAGTTTGTGCCACTTTTGTTAGTTGGTTACCGAATCTCGGATAGTGTCGTCAGTGCCATGTTAATTTACTCGACCATTAACGCCGTTTCGGCGCTTATCTAAGAGAGAAGCCAACAACTGTTATTATATGTATTATGGGTAGCTTTGAAAGTAGTTAGTTTCTTTGGGGGCTAACAAGCCAGAGCCATTGTTCTCGAGTCGTGGCACTCGGCGCCAGTGAATACCGTCATAATCTGGGCATACTTATAGTAATGCCACTTTGCGCTTTGATTTCACTTGCCAGATAAGCTAATACGCTTCTTGCTCTTTAGATCGAAATCATAGATAAATATTTAATTAGGCTTTTTGCTATAGCAGAACGTTGTTTGTTTGTAGATTGTTGTTTCAGTTGGATTGTCGGAGCCGGAGGGTTCTCCACTCCCTAACACCACAATGGAGCTTTGTTTTCGTTAGAGTTAAGAAAACTAAACAAACAAAAAGCAGGCAGTTTTTTATCTGATAGGGGGTAGAATCAATTTGAAAAATATCTGGTAATTTTTTAAAATTTTTGCTAGTTTGATTTATTAAAAAGTTTTTTCTGTTAGAGTCAACCTTGCCTACAATTTTATGAGAACTTTATGGGAGACTAAATTGTTTATTTGATTAAAGTAGCTATAAATGAGAGTTTATAATGATTGTAACTTTGGTCTTTGCTTGGCATTTATCAGTAAAACTAACATGATCTAGTCTAATATTTAATACAATATGTGTTAAAGTTTGTAAAAAACAAACCCAAACCAAACAAACAAGTATAATTTTTTAATACATTTTTTTTTTCTTTTTCTAAAAAGTTAAAAAGTGACATTTAGCTTTACACACTATTTACAAATCCTTTACCCTTATTTATTATTTATATTTCATCAAGCATTATAATTGTGCTGCAACATTTGCGTTTGAGATTGTCTGTGTGCAATAACAGATATATTTGATTATTGAGCCGCTTGCATATTAAAACATCCGTGATGCAACCTCTGAAAGACTGACCATTGTTGCAGATATACGCGGCGCCTTGAGGATTTCTTTGATGTTGTTTGCAGCTATTTGCCAGCTGTTAATGCTGCTAATTAGCTAAAGGAAAGCAAGATTGCTGGGCATTTACTAGCAGCTAGTCCAAGAATTTTACCAGCCTGACGCCAGGCTTTTCTTTTTTGTTTGTATCTATTAATCCAGCGCCTGTCTGTGGCAGTGGAGAACATCTTGATATAATTTGTTGCTAAATGTCGGCATGCTTCTAAGTATTTAGTATCTGGTTTTTAGTTATTAGTCGTAGCAAAAGAAGCGAGTGTAGACGGATCTGTTTCTTAGATGAATGTCTCATGTCGCCGCCAGAGATCTTGGAGCTGCGGGTTTTGCTATTTGTTTTGGCGCCTTTAGCTTTGCCGTTGATCTCAGCCAGTTGATTGCTTGCCATTTCATCTAATTAACATTTTGTGCGCTTTGTAGTTAATAATTATAGTTAAAACATGTACCCCTGCCCCTTTCCCGCTTTGCCACACATGGTTGTTTCTTTGGAAAGTTTGCCGCGTGTCTTATATAAATTTCTGTGTAAATGTAAATTATTTGCAATTTGCCGAGTCGGTTGGTTGGCCGCCTGGTTAGTTGGTCATTTAATTTTAAGTAATTGTAGCAAGTAGTTAGTATTTATCTATTGCTTCTCTGACAACTCGACAACTCGGGCAGTAAGCCCCCCTCTGTTAATTATTACAATTTGAAAGTTTTGCATTAATTGTTGTTTGGCTTTTAGTTGCAGTTATCGCAACATCTACAGCTGCATTTTATATGCAAATTAGCATTCGCCAGGAAAATGTTCAACACAGTCCAGCCAGTATATTTATGCTCATGAGCTGCTCATGTTGATTAGCATCCTTCTGCCTTCAGCATCTCGTTCCTCTCATGGCACTGGCTGTCTCATCCTGTCCACTTGTGTCTGGCGTGTTGAAAAGCGTTGGCATATATGCTGATAACATTGGAAATGACCATGTGGCATTGCCTGGCATTAAAGCTGACAGAAATAATGAGAAGTGTGATCTTCATCATTACCATTATTATCATTGCCATGATCATCATCGCCAGCCAAGCCGTGCCATTAAAACTTGTTTTTTCCAGGAATGCCAAGCGAAACTTGACAACTATAATAGATCAGCACAAAGAATGGCTCAGCAGATTAGACAAACGATTTGTTTATCATTGGGAATATCAAAGACTTTTTCATAAATCTAAGAATAGACTGCTACGAGGGCAATAACAGCTAGGACCTCGTTCGCATTGCTTGCACCAGCATAAAAAAGAGCTGAGATGCTTTTTATTTTCCAGAAGATTGCAATTTCTAAATTATAATATGCTGCATCAGTGGGATTATTCAGTTTTGAACTAAAATAAACTTTCCAAAAAAGGCAGATAAACAAAAAATAAAAAAAACATATCAAAAATGTTCAAATTGAATGAATAAAGATTTAAACATAAATAATATAAGTACAAAAATTTTCCTTCAGAAAATGTAATTAATTATAATAATTAACATAATAAAGAGTTGCCTTCTTATATATTTTATTAAAACTATGCACAAAAAGTGTTTTATATCGGCGAAATTTTTCATTTCAAAAGAATATCGCAGTACATGTTAATTAATAAAGTATTCGATTTGACTTTTAGTGAAGATAATATTGAAACGTGCTTGAATTATGACAAAGTTATGTCATTATCTAGCTTAAAATGCTTTCATGTACAACTGCAGTAATCCCACTAACCCCCCTCTACCGATAAACTTTATACAATGAGCATCATTCAACTCTCTGGATAAATTAAAGACTGCTCTCGCTTTTTACCAGCTTAAATGAGATAGATCTTAACTGCGTTTTATACGCACTACACTTTTCACCAGCAACGTGACCTTTACAACCTTTTAAGCCCGCCCATTGACTGTCAACTAACCAGAAGATAACTTTCTAAAGGCCACGCGTGCTTTGCAACTGGCAGTTAAATATGAAGAAATAGCTGGGGGATTAATGAACAAGCTCGATTACAAGCGGCGGCTGCTCAGAACTGAGAAAATACTACTAGATAATTATTAATTAGTAGGAGGGCATAAAAAGCGTAGCAAAACGATCAAAAAATACCGGGTCACATGCTCGAGATGGGGAAGAAGAAGAATAAGAAGACAAAAGACAACCTACTACAAAACAAAAGTCGTAGGCCGACAAAACTGATGATGCGATGGATGTGGCTGGGGCTGTGGTTGAAGACTGTGGCAGAAATTTATAAGATTGACCCGCATACCAGTGTGGGGGCCAGACAGACAGTTTTGTCAGTTTGTCAGTCAGACAGTTGCACAATTAGATAAAGCATCTGCGATGAATGTTAATTGAACTCTGCAAATTGTACTTTGAAGCATTGTTCGGACTACCGTCTGAGTGCATCCTTGACGGATGCTGCTTGCATTCCACGTGGAGCACTTAATGGCTCTCACATCACCTGCTGCCCACATTGTTGGCTAGCTGGCCAGCTGTATTAACGGCTTTTATAAATTATGCATTCCGACTTTGATACGATATTAATATGCGGCTGATTGAAATTTTGTATCTTGTATCTTGTTTGTTGCAGCTAATGAAACTTAACACCTTCGGCAAACAACGAGCCGAACTTGTTGGCCCTGCATGATGCGTGGGTGGCAGCAACTTAGAGAGCTGAATTATTTTTATTGATATCGACTATTGATTATGATGATGATGATGATGTTGCTGTTGACGACGTAAATGATGACGATGATGATGTTGACCGATTGACCAGCACAGAAAGCCACAGATAGTTGCCATGTGAGACGAGAGACATTGTTTTCAACTCAGCAGCGCCCCCCGCTAAATAATATACACACACATACACATATCGAGTGTGAAAGAGAAAACAAGAGCGAGAGACAGAGAGCGAGAGAGAGAGAGCGAGAGTGAGAACAGACAGTAAGCAAATATCTAGAGACAAACGGAGCGTAGCACAAACAGCGCCATGGAGTCCGAGTCCATGGAGCAGGATGTAATGCTGGACGGCAACGAAGATCTGATGTCTACATCAAACACATCTACAAATGGCGGTGCCAGCGACACAAATGGATGCGCCAAGAAAACGGTGAGTAGTGACCCATAAATACACTGATCATTACCAAGGATAGACCCAATGCGCAGAACCCAAGCAAAACGACACAAACTAAACTTTTGATGATTGGACGGCCAACTTTAGCAACATTTATGACACATTTCGAATGCACTTGCATTAAATGAATTTAGTTAATAATGCTCGCCTACAATCTTTATTCAGCTAAGCCAGATATTATCTAGCTGAGCTCTCGGTGAGCGCCTATTAAAGTTAATGCTACATAAAGTAATACACGATATCGATGTGCTAACAAAAATTCTAGTGTATGCCATTCTTTGATTATAGAATCTTAGTTGACGATAAAAACAACGGCATTTTACTGGTTTTTAACTATAGGTTGAAGCTTCATTTGATAAATTCGGTATCTGACATTTGCGATGCTATTAAAAGTTTTGTAAATCATCAAAGATAAATAAAAAATGTTAATATTGCATTCTTCAAAAATTTAACACATGCTTTATATGCTAAATTTTAACCATTATTTATTTATTGCGATTAAATAGTTATATAATGTAAAGAATTGTCAATAATCTTAAAAGTGCATCTTAACCTAGCTTTACTTGAGGAACTTTTTTAACATTATCTATTAAGTTTCAATTTATTAGTTTTATATTTCCTCTATCTAAGTACCCGGCTTGGGAGGTCGATGGGGTGGATCCTGCTGTCTTCGTCGTTTTCTTTTGCAAAGCCTTCTTGCCAGTATATTAAGGTGGGCTGAAAGACGGACTCTGAATAGTGTAGATGATTTAATAGAATTTGTAACCGATATATTTAATAATATAATTTATCTATAAAACTGTCGATAGTAAAAATAATGCAGAGGAAAGTATAATAGCACGACTTATGTATATATGCATAGACTGAGTTATCAATAATGATACCTATTTTTTTTGCTGTAGCGAGTACTTAATGCTTGCCTATTTTCCTTGTCAAACACTTAATCATTCACTCAGTTATTTAGTGTTTCAGTCTTTCACTTATCGTTAGCCGTGTATTGTTGAATGCATTTTTGCTTTCTTGGCTTTTTGACTGGGTGTGCGCTTTTGCTTTTGCTTTCAACCGAAACCGTCAACTGTCGACAACACCTAAGAGGTTTCCGTGCTCTGCTTAGGTATATTTCAAGTGCTTTGACCCACCCACCAGACCAGCACAGAGCAGAGCAGACCAACACAGCACAGCACAGACCACCAGTCCACATGTGGCAAATGCACAAAAAAAGTGTACAGGGAGTGGGTTCCAATGCGATTGCCTCATGGGTACTTCCGTCAACAAAAGCGGGGCAATAACTATGACCAAACCATAAGACGATGGCCACACTTGACTGCCACAGAAAGCGAGAGATTGCAGCAAGAGGCAACGAAAGAGGTGGCCAATGGCATAGAGCACAATGCGGTTCCAGAGTGGATTACCAAGCACCGTTCTATGGAAAAACGTTTAAACTACACACAAATTCGTATTTGTTATGGCTTTTCTTGTATGCGCTTTTCCAGCTAATTTTATAGTTTATTACACTGAAGGCTTGGATCGTTAGCTACCTCATAAAGGATTTACTAGCAAGCAAACTAATGATTTAGCCTACCTAATAGTTGATACATAAATTACCATAGAAGTGATTTTTATGACGCCGAAGAGTATCTTTTATAACTTGAAATAGTTTTAACTATGTGGAAATACAATGCATCTCTGCATTTCTCTATTATTTTTATATTTATTAAAATCTATTTATATTTATCGGCTTGCAGTTATTACATTATTGATTCAATTAAATCTTGAAATTTGAAAAATGAATTATTAAAACGCTGAACTTTCTTATTTTCCAATTTTTTCGATATAACTTTATATAGTTTGTTGATAGCAAAATTTTTTTGCACTAATTAATTTTATCTGAATGAAGTTCTAGAAACTCATAGACCTTTTAGATGCTTTTAAAATATTACTGAATATTAATTGTAAAAATCATGTGGGACTTCGATGTTTTCTTTTAATTCTCCATGCAGTAAATATGTTGTACAAAAACGGTCTTTTGTAAACATTGCTTTTTGCAAATATTGCAAAATATCCAGAGAAACTGAAAACTGGAAGGTCACTTTTTAAATTAATGCATTGTAATCTACCCAAATAAAAGTTTCATTATTGAATCTTAAATATCAAGGCTTGCATTTTGCATTTTCTCAACCCATATACGTCCTGTCCAATAATTTATGGAAAGAGGCTCTCATTGCTGGCCACCAAGTTGAATATTGAATGCAATTAAAGGCAACTCAAGGCGGCTGCGTTGTCAGCTTAATTTCAGAAATAAGTAAATACTTAATAGGCTTTAAAAAGTCAGACCCACAGCAGCCCACACAACAACACCAAACGCCAATCGAATCAACCAAACGACAGTAAAATAAAAAAAAATAAGCAACTTCAGACTCTGACTCTTGACTAGTGACATTTGCATTTGACTCGGGACCAGTTAAGCTTGTAGTGCAATTGAAACAATTTATGCTAATTACGCCACTTATTGAACTATTATTATTATTACAATTAATTACAGTCCATAACATCGCCCGATCCAACATCGTATGTGGCAAAGGCGCGTGTTACACGTCCCACGCCCCCGCCACCATCCAAGAATCCCATGCAATTTGTGCAGATCAAACCATGCAATTTATATCAGACGGCCCAGCAGCAGCTCAAAAAGGCCGAGGAGGTCAAAAAGCTCAAGGAGGTGAAGAAAGAGGAGCCCGAGGAATGGCAAAATGTAAGTAGAACAAATTCAAAGCCAATAAAGTAAATTGTATACGATTTTGAGATCATAAAATTGAGAAAATAATTATGTCAAATATCTTAAAAGCTTCTTTTGCAAACACAGTTTCTACTCTTTCATATTTAAAATAATTCGAAATCTTTGAACTTGCATATTTGCGGTAAACGAAGCTTAGGTCTTCATAATATTCAGAAATACTGATTGGCATTCAAAGATATCGACTTTTAAACTTGAAAAGCGGGTTAGGTACGTAATTGTATCTTAGATGCTTTTGGATGCAAATTGTTTGTCTAGACACACACGAGTATCCCAACTTTTTTAAGCCGAGCTATGTAGTCTATAATTTTTCTGGCACAAAACCCAAAGAGTTCAATATTTATGTATAATTTTCTTTTCTATACCGAATCTTATGCTTTGTATATATTTTAAATATCTGTAAATATAGATAAATATAGATTTAAAAGTTCTACCCACAAATTTTTGCTACATAACCTCTAGTAAATTTAGCATACAAGTTCATAAAAAAAAAACTATTCTTCGTTAGGCTTTATTAGGGAATACGCAAGTTGAGTAAACATGAATCTTACACGATCTGGAAAAAGTTATCTATCTAACGCAAGAGAAATTCAATATGCTTGAAGTTTTTAAACACAATCGTGACAAATTTCTAAATCGCTAGTTGACTACTTTTTTACGTTGTTATGTTTCTTGTCGCATGTGTCTAAAGATAAACGACGCACAGCACTTGGGCAGGGCACTTGGCTCGTTATATCTGTGGCCATACATCTGTGGTACTAACTAGCATTGGCTCTGGCTGTGGCTCTGGCTCTGGCTCTGGTAATATGTCTTTGTGACTGGAGCGGGCCTGCTCCAGTTTCCAATGCACGTCGCTGGAGCGGACAAATGATATTGCATAATCAGCTGTTACTTGTTTTCTATCTTGTTTACTTTCTGGTGCGCTTATAGGTATTTTTTACAATTTTTTTACACAATTTGCGTTACATGCAAATTTGTGTGCCATAACCTCAAACGAAATAACGCGCCCTTTGACGTAACTGTACCTCATTACCTAATCAGCCGCAGTGTGCAGCATTGCATTTGAAACGATTGCCAACATGAAATATCTTTGTCATTTACAATTTGGCCAACGTCTCTATCGATTTGTCACTTGCGCCAACTAATTTTCTTGTTCCCAGACATAACTTTTGTTTTATATATGCGAAAATCTATTAAAATTCGCATAGCGTACGGCTCGAACTGGGGCCTGGGCCTGGGACTGACGCCAAATGATGGGAAAGGAAGTTGAAAAATGCCGTTTTAATGGCCATTTGGTGAGCGACAAAACGCGCAGATTGTTTTCAGCGTGATTTCTGCAGGAAACTTTACAATCTCTGAAAAGTTTCTATGAAGCAAAAATTAAAAAAAAAAACATGTTTTTGACTCGCAATTTAATGAGCAAACTTATGAGTTCTGTAAAGACTTTGACTGCTGAAATTGTAGCAAAAGATGAGATATTTACGAGATCTAAATATCTACTTTAAAGTAGAGCTTTAAATTGATTAACTTTTCAAATAGCTGGCTAGATAGTCGCTGACTATTGTCTGTATAATAAATTAAAATATTCAACGAAAATATAGTATATAGGAAGTGCTGACCTTATTAAAGAAGATAAAATGTAATCAATAAAATGCCAGAGGATGGCAAAACCAGCCAAAAGTCAGTTTTATTAATCAGTTTATTGTTGAGAATTTCGCTATGCCAAGATATATTGCCATTCTGTAAAGTTATTTTTTCTCTTATTAAAATTACTGCTAGAATATGCAATGAGTGCATTAAAAGTTAATAAAATTTTTTTTTTTTTTTTTTTGGGCCGCATTACTGAAAGTTCATCTTCGTTGTCTCAGACAATAATAAGAAAAGTAAAATAACTAAAAAAAAAAATCATTTTCACGCCGCAACACTTTTCACCTTTGTCACGTCTCTCTGGGTCGGGCCAAGTAAGCCAAGCAAAACTTTTTAATTGCCAGAGCGTAGAGAGTGTCGAGTGCGTGTATATCTTACCTTATAAGTACCATACATAGTATAGTACAATGTGCCTTTTTTATTGTATGCTAACTTTCGCTACTTTTTTTTACAAATCAAATAAAAAGAACCTTGACAATTGGAAATCATCACGGCGAAAACGTGTCGAACATATCATCGATCGTGTGGTGGAAACGAAAAAGCTCGAACTGGAGGAGCATGATCGCACGCGAAGAAAATCGAAAACATTTACCGAAATGATGGAGGAGCGGTAAGTCGTACAGCAGCAAATAACCGCGCCCGTAACAACCCATAACTATGTCATTCAACTAACAATAATTCCCTTCAGAGCCGAGCGCGGAGGTTCACGCGGACGCGTCAAGTTGGCGTCCCTGGCCGTTTACAACGAGGATGAGGCAAATGATTTGAGCGACCTTGGCATCGGCACCAGCAGTGCCAGCGGCAAAAGCAGCTTATCGGAGGATTATGATAACAACAGCGTTATGGTGAGTACTACTAACTACTTTCATGGCAGTTAAACCCCAAAAGCCCCCAAATATTTAATCACAACCCGCTCATATTTATTAAAAATATTTGTTGATTTATTATCATTATATGGATAAGCAAATAATTTAGTCGTGGGTATAAAACTATTTGAGACCTCATTGATATATAGAGAAAAAGCTTTTTTATTTTATGATAACTTTTCGCCAAAACAAACATTATAAAATTGCAGGTCAAGGTCTTATTGTAAAGTAGAAGTGTCGCAATTACAAATAGCAAATTAAAAAAAAATATATGTAAATTCATAAAGTAAATTATATTTCAGTGTAAAATTATCGCAGTTATTAAAATTAAAATCTCAACTAAAATTTATGCAAAATGGAAAGATATATGTTTTTATCAAGATAAAAAAAATCTGTAACTTGCAAACTCATAATGAAAACATAAACAAAAATGACCTCATTATGAGGTTTTCATTATGTGTGTATTGAACGTATTTATAATTTTCTTTCGGCGGCTTTGTTTCATATTTTGCTTTGTTGTTGTCAAAACGTTTATAAACAATTGCAACAAATGAGCAATTAAACCGAGTTTATAAACAATTTGCCGCTGCGACTTTCAATTGAGGCTCAGTTTGAGCCACTGATGTTGGAAAGTGTTGCCAGCGACGCGAGCTAATAAACACAAATTGTTTATTAATCAAATGCGTTCACAATCACAATCGCACAATAAAAAATAATAAACAACAAACAACACAAGAAAAAATAAATAAAAGAAATAAATAAAACAACATTTCACATTGCCATCAGATTGAGCAATTAGACGCGCTTGTCGCCATCGCATATAAAAAATTACAATCATATAATTTATATGGGATTTCAGTATTTATGTCGGTTCATAGCATCTGGGTGATGGGGTATGTTGAGGTTAAGCAGGCAATATCACAAGAAACGGGGCAGGAGTTCAGAAATAAAAAGAGAAAGTGTCTGACATGATCGAGTCTAAAAATAAAATAAACAATGAAAAAAAAAAGAAAATAATAAGAATCTGATAAAAATAAGTTAAAGAATAATAATTGAATAATTGAAGAATGAAAGAAAATTTTTCTAAAGATAATAGAAAGTAATAAATACAATATATATAGAATACAAGTATAAAAATATATTAAAGACGCGATGAAGTTTAAATGGATATGAAAGTTATAAATGAAAGTGAAAATGAAATCCTAATTAATTGATTGGTATACAAAATACAAAAGAATAAAATATTATCTATATGAATTTAATGGTAATGTGAGGCTTTGTACTTTGTAGACGGTATAATACTCATAGAAGGAAACATCTCCGACCCCATAAAATATATATATCTTGACCAGGCGAACAAATATAAGTTTCTTGGGTTAAAATACCTCTATACCATATGTCTATAAGGTGATTATCGGCATTCCAGAATATCCTTTCATGCTTGTTATAAATCAAATGCAGGAAAGGAAAAATAAATAAATATATAAAAAAGTGACAAAAAATTTAATGGAAAGAGGGGTTAAGTAGCTGAGTTATATAAAGAAAATCGATTCAAACATTTTATTTAATTATTTAATCCACTTTTAACTGTATTTCTTACAGAGTGACAATGCTGATTTGGACAAAGCCATTAGCGCCGCAGGTGCTGGCAGCATTGAACAGCAGCAGAATCACATTAACAGAAACAGGATTGGCAATGGCAACGCCTCCAGGCAGGCGGCGAGCACCTCGAATGCCAGCAAATTGCAGGCAGTCGGCGAAACAGCAGCAGCAGCAGCGGCAGCAGTAGCCACACGGGAGTACATCTCATCGCCTGGTTATGACACCTCGTCGAGCACAGCGCCCGCCAGCTCACCGGATCCCTGCGAGTACACCTACGAGGGCGCCATACAGGACTACAAGCAGCGGGTGCAGCGTGCAAGCAGCAATGGCAAAATCTGCAATAACAATGCAGCTGGGAATGGCGAAACCATTGCGTATCCGACGCGTCGCGGCAGCAAGATTGAGGATCGTTTGAGCGGCTTCGAGGTCACCTCTCCCAGCGACACACAGGAGGGTGTCGAGAAGCAAAAGGTGGATGTGCCCAAGGTGGACATATCGAAGCGCAAAGAGATCTTCGAGCAGCGCGACACTGAACCAAAGCCAATGCTGTCCAATGGTGCAGCACCCAAACTGGTGCTGCGCGAGCGTCTCACCAATGGCAATGGATCCGCTGCATCAACAACGGCGCCCGCAGCTAAGCAGGAGGTAAAGCGCCTGTCGGGCGACATATGCAGCATACGGGATCGTATGCAGAGCCTGGAGCAGCAGCGCAATGCATTCAACTCCAGCAAGAGCGTGGATGTGCCAGTGCCGCCGCTGAAGCAGCGCCTGAATAGCCTGCAGCATGCCGTTACCAAAGAGGAGGAGCTGCAGCAGAAGAAGCCACCGCTGGTAGCTCTCATCGATGCCAGGCAGCTGGAAATTATGCGCGGCGAAGAGCAGCGCATGCGTCAGCAGCAACAGCAGCAGCAGAAGGAACATCAGCAGCAGCAAAAGGTGACAGCACCGCCAGCTCTGATTGTGGAAGAGGCCCCGTTGGCAGCGCACGATGACAGCGGCATACAGGCAGACAACAATGAGGAGCTGCTCAAGGAGCAGCAGCAGCAGCAACAATTAAATGAGGCCATCGCCGCGCTAGCGCTTGAGGAACGTCAGCTGGAGGAGGCCGCCAATGCGGTCAATCAAATTGAAGCCGAATTTGATGAGCTAACCGATCTGCATCCATCCGCTCTGCCAACTGCCCAGGCACATGCAACAAAAGCAGCAGCAGCAGGAGCAGCTAAAGCACCAACACCAGCACCAACAGCAACATCTGCAACAACAGCAACCACTCAGCCAGCGCCGGCAGCGGCACGGGACATGGAATTTAGTGTAAGTTCTACTAACAATTTTATCGAATCCGCTATGTTAAGTCCACGTAGTCTGAGTGATGATTATGATAATGTTAAAGATAATGTTGTTGTTGAAGTAGCTTCAGCTTCCAATGCGGTGTCGGTACAACCCAAAAATCAGAATACCCAATATCCCAATCCCAATCCAGTTTCTAATTCCTATGCTCCCAGCTCAAATAATTGTAACTTGCGTAGAAAGCCCTCCAATGAAATGGTTCATGCGCGCAATTTGTTGAAAATGTTCAAGGATACCTTTCAGAATGACGATGAACTGAACGAGGCCGCTGAGCAAGAGCCACTGTCAGCTCAGTCGCCGCCTGGTCAGTTTAGCCAGACCTTTGACTTTACCAAGACACCGAACCTAAAAACAACACCAGCACCAGCTCCCGCACCCGCACAGATTCCTCTTCAGCAAACCGAATCAAGTGCACGACACTTGCCAAATGCTGCACCAACACCAGATCCAAATCCAATTCCCTTAGCCACAGTCCAACAACAGCAACAGCAGCAGCAACAACAACAACAACAACAACAACAACAACCCACACAAATACCGCGTCCATTGGGTAAACCGCCCATGTCACCCAAGGCGGTGCGTATAAAGCCCGCATCCACGCCGCAACAGTTCAGCATCAATGGACGAGTCGAGATTTTTAATTCACGGCAACTGGAGAAACCGCCAACGCCACCGCCCAGACGCGCCTTTAAAGCAGAGCCGGCAGCAGAGCCCCTGAGCCCCACCGCTGGGCATGTACATGTGCATGTGCCGGAGGTGGTTATGTGTGCGCCACCCGTTACCATTGTCTCGGCCGAGGAGCTGCCGAAGCCCAATACGGTCAAGGCCTTGTCCAGTTGCTTTGGACAAGCCGCAGCGAAGCCGTTATCCCTCGGTAGCCCAATTGGCGGTCGTAAATCGGGCGTCGTTAGCAAGTCACCAGCGGCAACGCCCAACTGCACATCTCCAACTCCTACACCAGGCACAAGTGTGAGTCTCGATGCGACACCTTTGCCCAAAGCGCTGCCACGCAGTCGCATACCACAGATAACGCCACCAGCTTCGCCCAAGCACAGTCGCAGACCTACGCCCACAATTGATGTTGTGGATCATGCGCTCATTGATCGCAGCTCAGGGGATTATGCGCCCATCGTGGGCCAGACGCAAGCTGTGGTTCACACGCCACCAGCAGCCAAGGTGGGTGTGAAGCCACCAACAAAACCGCTCAGCCTGGATCCGCTGGCGCCCAATGATTCGCTGCAGGTGCACGTGACATCGCCCTCCGAAATGCCCGCACTGCGGGTCTGCACACCCAACGAGTCCAGCCTCTTCAAGCTGGCCGGCTCGGCGCCCACATCGCCGAGCTCGACGGGCACACCTGCCTTGGAACTGGCATTGTGCAAGCAGTTTCTGGATCGTGAGGCCAGCAAGCAGCAGTTTGAGCTGGCACCTGAGGATCGGCAACGTCTGGAGCAGCAGGCCGTTGAGGAGGTGCTCTGTGATAAAATAGATGTGGCCAAGATGCCTAAGCTGCCCAGCACCGGGTGTCAGACAATAAGTGAGCAGCAGCTGGAAAGCTGCGATGGTATCATCAAGGAAGAGGCGCCGGATCTAGCAGGCGCACCCAAAGAGGAGGACGTGGAGCTCTGCGTTGGCTTACTCGATTGCCTGGCGCCCGCCCAAGAGCCCAGCTGTGAGAGCATCGACGTGCGGCAAAAGCCAGTGCCGGCTACAGGCTATCAGGACATAAGCGATGCGGATGTGAAGCGCTGCGACGGCTGGCAGGGTATGAAGGAGCTGAGAAACAGCAACGGCAGCAAACCGAATTCACCCATTAGCACTGCGCGTGCTGCACACTCCAAGGCGCTGATGGACACCTGCGAGCAGATCATTGCCGAGGAGCGTTTGGCCAGCAGCCAGATGATGAAATCATCGCTGCCCGAGGTGAGTTCGGCGAGTGGTACAAGCTCCACGCCGGGCACACCATCCGTGAGCCGCAAATCCAAAATACCCATACCCAAACCCTGTTGCATATCGGCCTCTAACACGGACTCTATAGGACGCGCAGGATACCTGCCCACTGCGGCGCCGGCGCCGGCAACCACCGAGCAGCCGCTCATAGCACGCACTCTGTTGGTGGAGACGGAGATGAATGTCAAGCAAATGACGCCGCCCACCTCACCCAAGGCAGCAAAGGATGCCCACGAGAAGGAGAAGGGCAAGGACAAAAAAAATAAGACTAATATATTTGATTTTCTGCGTCGCAATTTTGGACATCACGAGGAGTCGGCGGCGCCCCAACCACATCCCACACTCAATGAAACCCTCGAGCCTAAAGTGGTGCTCACAAGCACACGTAGCGGCGTCGATGTGGTCAGTGCAGATGACTTCATAAAAGTGGACAATTCGAAATTCTACTTGGCCAACGATGAGGTCCCACCCTTACCTCCTCCGTTGCCCAAAACACCAGCGCCGGTGAACATTGAAATACGAAAAACCATTACCACAGATCAGATTCTTGAGGAGCACAACACAGAACAGGCATTGAGCCAGGAGATAAGCGACCTGCTCGATGATGAGCTTAACAAACTGGAGGCAGCGTCAGCGGCGGTTGGTGCTGGTCACTGAAATATCACGACAATTCAATAGGTTTTATTAAGGAAACCGTTGGGTAATATCTATAGGTCAGATCAAATGGCTTTAAGCAATTCTCAACCCAATGAACTTGTCCGATAGCTCTCATCTAATATATACTCTGCATAGATGATTTAAATCTTACTTATGACATTTTTCTGTTGAAATTATATTTAAAAACATGGCAAGGCAAAAAAATACTCGTGGAACTTCAAGTTTTTTCCCAACTTGTCCGATATATATCCTGATTTAATATAACCTCATCTAATCGAAATGAAAACTCGAATTTATTTATTTTTATTTTCTTATTATATATTTCTGTTGTGGGGGCTCAGGCTACGTAAGCTACAGTTTCTTTATTATTTCTTTGTTCTTATTACTAAAACCAATTTTTATGTATAAAAAACGAAATTTGATTTTTATGTAAAGAAAAATGTGAAACATGTGTTTATGGTTATATATTTTATATACTTAGCGTGCTGAAAAAAAAACTTCTAATACACAAAAAAATATCACAAAAAACATACCAAAATAATAATAAAAAAATATAATAATAATAATGGTAATCATAGTGTTGTGCTATTTTATGAATAATCAAGAAGCAACTGAATAATTTGCGCTATGATCGAAAACTGCGCAACGGATAAAATTCAAATATTCAATAACCCTGCTTGCAATATTCTCACGACCAAACTGCGTCGACAAGCAGTGCAGTTGTGTTTTGATGTGGCAAGCAGTCTATTTGCTGCCCTGGACTTCAAACTGCTTAAATTGTTCACAATTTCCCTAGAAAGGAATTTTTGAATAACAATGTTTAAAATTCCCTTTGATTTAAATTCAATTAATGCATAAATATTTAATTAGCTGAATAAACAAAAAAAAGAGTTAAAATGCAACGAGAAATGAAGACTTTCTCTGGTATTAACATATATTTCCAATGCGCCCTGGTCCTAAATGTGTTCTGTCTTATCCCATCCAGATGATTTAGCGTAAGTAAGTCCCCAAGGGTTAAAGGTTTAACATTTAAGGCTTTTGTATATGTTTTCTATATCTATATATATATTGTGCATTATATATCTATCAAACTATCGTAATATAAACATAATCTGTATGCATTTCTCTTACATGCCTTGCGCTCGTATTGTTGGCTAAAATGTATAATGTATCAAATTATCAAATATACTTATGATATGTATATTTTATATATATCTATATATATATATATATTTATATACATATATATATGCTACAGTTACATAGTTTACATGCTTACTGCCAGCAAAAGTTGTTGCAAGTTTACAATTTTCGAGGTAAGCGGTTGTGTCTCTTTCATCCACATCTCTCGCTCTCTCTCTTCCTCTGTTTGTTACTCTCTCATATGTATTTACCTTTGTCTCATTTATTGGTTCTTTGCTTTTGTGCTCTGTTCTGTTCTGTTTTTGTGTTTAGCTCTTAAGTTTTCCATGCATGTTCCAGCGATATATACATAAGTATATCTATTTAAAATGCCAAAAGTCACAAGTGTCACGACCTCCGCCCTCCCGCCTAGACGACCCTAGTGGGGTTTCAGTTCCACAGTGCATACATCGGGGCGCTACAAGACCGTAATCCCCATATCGTTCCATATTTTGCTCGATTCTCTCAGTATTTGTTTTTTGCACTTTTTTTATTTCTGCAATTTTGCTTTATCTGTAAATGAGCTTTGTTAATGCGACCCTTACAACAGTTGCGTTTAGTCGCCTTTGGGCTTTCAACTGTTTTGGTTCGATTCCGGGCAACTATTTACCCACATACCGGGCACGGGTACAATATCAATATCTGCCCCATACGCAGTTTTATCTTTATAGCGTCAGACACGTACAAACAGACATATCTAAAAATAGCCAGATATCGCGTCGGGGATGCACTACTTATTGTACTTATAGGGCAATCATTAGCTCCATCTGTCGATAAATTAAAGTGCGCCAGTCTAGCAAATTATTTTGTGATCGATACATAATGGTAATAACTAAATGACAAAATATATAATATAAAATTGTAACGATTTGTTGTGTCAACATGGTATTATTCAACAAGATTCCATAAAACGAAATCCCTTGAGCATTGTCTATGTTAACATATATAACAAAAATAATAATATATAATGATGGATCAATGGAATTCTTCAAATATATTGCTAGATAGCAAAAACGCTTGGTTCTTGTATAAATAAAATATAGTAAACCAAATTAATGCCAATGCTCGAAACTTTTAGCCTTAGCTAAATTTCTTGCTCTTAGAAAATATAGGAAATATTTTCATATTAATATTAAATATTAAATCAACTTATCTTTTATTATTGCTTTACAAAATCAGATTGTTAGAGCAGGCTTAAATCATTTGCTTCTTAACTAAAAGAGAAACAAAGGTAAATTCGTTTTAAGCGAATCTTCTACCTTTGGTTTGAAAAAATTAATAACTTATTATATTATATTATATATTATTATGATCAAAGCATTAAATCCTGTGCTTCTCAATCCTTTGATAAGAGTGAAATTTTGATCATTTCGAACATAGGTTAGAAATAGGTTATCTCTGCTATTGAGCTTATCTACACTATTAAGACTTAGTCAACTATTCAGACTGTTCAGCTAGTGTCGTAGTTAGGAAATAATTCAAGTATAATTTAGCTCAGATAATGGCTTATCAAGCCGTAAAATCGTGAAGTGTTTCCCCATCGAATTAGCTATCAGCTTGAGAATCGCATAGAGAGCATCAGAGCGTCGATCAACTCGAATCGCTTGAATAGCAGCAAATATTTATTAACTTGGCCTGTTTGACTGCTGTAAATAATGGAACCCTTTGACTGAATTTGTTTTCATTTATAATTTTCTTATCGATTTTGTGCAATTTTGTTCGCTGTTTTTTTATGATTATTATTTATTTATTATTATTATTATTATTTTTTTGCTAGCGCAGCATTTTTAGCAAACTAACTTAATTAAAATATGTGCGATGATGGCGCACTTTTCTCTCTCTCTCTCTCTTTCGCACGCTTTGCTGCTTTGCTGCTTTGCTCGCTAACTCCACAGATCAACGAAGCTCTTGATTTGGCGCTGGAAGCTATTGACAGGGAGGTCAGCAGCGCGCAGGACGAGATGGAGCAGGAGCTGGAGGAGGGGGCGGAGACGAAGCAACAAAATATTGAAAACGAAGCAAAGATGGAGGAGTTGCAGGAGCCAAAGGAGATGGAACTAGAAACTATGGAACTAAATTCGGGGGAGAAAGTGTCAACAACAAATGTCGCAATGCCAAATAAAACGGATGAGCAGAAAACGGTAGAGGAGCAGGAGAAACAGGATATTATGGAACAACTGGCAATCGATAGAACGGAGCCCATCTATGAGAACATCAGCTCGACTATATCTATGCAACAAGTAGATAATGAACAGACAGCAATCACGATGTTGATTCGACGGAGCCACAGAAGAAGCATTCCAAATAAAAGCAACAATAACAATAACAATAATAATAACGAGCATAATCAAACTAACAATAATAAGAACTGCAACAACAACAATCAAATCGACACAACAACAATAACAACTACAATGACAACAGCGACAACAGCCGCCGACTTGGAGCCGTATTACCAGGTGCCCAAGGCAACGGAACCCTATTACGATGCACCCAAGCATCTGCGTCCGATACCCGTCTACGAGAACATTGACATCTTCTATACGGGCCTGGAACTGGGCTCCAGTGTCACGAGCCTGGCGTCCGCACTGGAACCGCCCAAGGAGAAGCCACCACCGCCGCCCACAGAGCCACCCACAGAGGATGCCAATCCCGATGACGATGAGCTGGACGCCGGCACATGGTCGTCGGACAACACATACGAGACCATTTCCAGCAGCACGCGCCGTCAGCTAGGTCAGAGTCCGGGTCAGGCAGGTCAGGGCACATCAATGGCACAACAACCCTTATCGCCGCCCATCAAGCGCATGAACTCGACGAAGCGCATCAAGAAGGAGCTGCGCAACAAGCGCTCCAGTTTCCTGGGCATCGAGACAGATGCCGATCTCGATGATATGGACAGCTATTTGGAGCTGACGGTAGCCCCGCCGCCGGACATGGCCCAGCTGCTGCAGGAGGAGCGACGGCTCGAGAAGCAGCTGTACATCAAGGCGGGTCTCTGTGACAGCTCGGATACAGGTGAGTGGGGCGTGGGCTGCGGCCTGTGGGGCTAGACAGAGCAACAGAAACCCAATAGAGCTGAAAAACGAGCAAATTACTGACGGGCTAAAGCGGGAAGGGAAGCTCTGGAAATGGTCAGGTTAAGTATAAATAATCCGTTTAGTGCGTACGGTGGGACAGAGAGAGAACGGGGGTTGAGGTAAATGATTATCAGATAGACGAGACCAGGTAGCAAAGACTTGTATTTAGAAAAGTCGATGTGCATAGACCTGACAGTTCTTGTAGAAATTCCAGATAAAACAAGGAAGAGTTGAATAAGCGAAAATTGAAACAAAGTTCTTATGCTGAATCTCAAATATTAAATATTTATTAGACAGTTCACTTTTGGGAAAATAATTACCATTATTAGAAGTTCTATAAAAAAATACTTCATCGTTTGCCTTTGCCCACACTTGACAGGTGAAAGCCGCGACTCAGGTGTCTCAGAGAATCATTCGCGCCAGAGCAGCGAGCACTATACGAACTCCTCGGAGGAGAACGACACCCCGTCAGAGGCAACGCCACCGCCAATGCCGCCGCCGCCGACGCAGCAGGCGCTGGGCTCGTCGCAGCTCGGTGAGATCATTTACCAGAACGAGACGCTGCTGGCTGCGCAGACGCCGCTGCTGCAGACAGTGAAGGGCAACTCGGCGGAATCATGGACGGAATCTGCAACGGCGGCAGCGGCCGCCACCCAATCGCTAAGCGAGGCAACCGCCACGGCCAATGCAAAAATGCTGTCCATTGAGGAGAAGATACGGGAACAGGGCGAAGTGCTGCGCGTGGAGCGGGAGCTGCTACAGTTTTCGGTAGGTGGAAGCTTTTATCTGGCAAGGAATTAGAATTGAATGTTTTTTTTATTCGTTGATCATTTCAGCAGGAGGAGCTGAAGCGACAGCGCGAGAATCTGCTGCTGCGCGAGAATCTGGCGCGCCGCGAGCTGCAGCATGGCGCCAAGATGCTCTTGTCCAACAATCGACGCTCACTGCAGGATCTGCATCATGGCCTGGGCATTGGCAATGGGATGCTGAGCGCCTTTCAGCCGCCACAGCCGCAGCTGCCGCCGGCGCCGGCGCAGCACTCGGCGCAGCAGATTTATGCGAACGTGCCACAGCAGCAGCTGCAGCAGCAGCAACAGCAGCGGGCAGTGCCGCCGCCGGCAGCTCTTACACATTATCACTACCAGCAGATGGACACGGACTATCGCAAGTCCATGTCGGATCTGAATGAGTTCTCCAAGCGTCTCATGCTGCCTCCGACGCCGCCCACAAAGCCCTTGCGCGCCATGCACCTGACTACCAATGGCCACGGCCTGGAGCCGGACTATGCGATCAGTGCTCGCCAGCGCAGCGGTTACGGCGGCTCTTTGGTCAAGATTGCGGGCACGCCGCTGCCACCACCACCAGCAACAGCAGCAGCAGCTGCGCCTGCGCCGCGTCACACGGCAAATCTAGCGGCCGCCTATCATCACCAGTCGGCGCAGAATCTAAGCAACATGTCACGCAACACGCTGCTGGCACTAAGTGCCACGCCCAAGCCCAAGTACACCGATGGCTGGGTGCAGGTGCAGCAGCAACAGCAACAGCACCATCTGGCCAATGATGCCGCCTGGCTGCAGAAACGCAAGTCCATGCCGGACTACAATGGGGCGCTCTACAACAACGGTCATGCCAATCACTGGCTGCTCCAGGAGGCCGAGCATCGCCGCCTGCTCGAACAACAGCAGCAGCAGCAGCAGCTGCAGTTGAACAGGCGCTCCATGCCCGCGCCTACATCGAATGGCAAGCCGCTGCCCGATTCCATCATACAAACGCTCACTGAGCGGGTCCAGAGCAAAGGCATTGGCGAACGCAAGCGGTGGGTAGAGTGCCTGACTAGTTCCAGATACTGTAGATTCTTTTTCTATGACTTTTATTGAAGATAAAATTAATTTAATTAACTTAATTTACTATATTTGCTTTCGATGTATAAAAATCATATTATTTTAGTCTATTATCTGAATACCTTATTTTCTTCACAGCTTCGAGGGCAATGGCACCTACAGTCAGTTAAATAGCAATGGGCTTGGCCTGAAGTCGCTTACCAACAACAACAACAGCAACAATAACATCATTAACAGCAACAACAGCAGCAGCAGCAACAACAACAACAGCAGCAGCAACAACACTGCCAGCAGCAATCAGGAGAAGGTGCTCAGCGTTAGTGGCAAAAAGAAGTGTTCGCATTGCGGCGACGAATTAGGTAAACTTTGCTACTACGTTGGTTGTGAGTGTGGTTCTTCTTCTATATTAACTTCTACTAGTATCCCAAACAACGTTGACTACATTGATAGGCTTGAGAACGCGATATCATCTGATAAATAGATACATCTTTTATATAGCTGCATCGTTCATTAGAAAAAGAACACATACGTATCTAGAGACCAACCTTTGTATCCGTGCATATCTATGCTACGTTTAGGCGATGGAAATCGTGATATCTCCATTACAATATTACAACAGCTGAACTCAATTATTATGTTATTCCAATTAAAATTTTATTTGAATATCTAAAAAACACATCCAAAGAATGGGATAGATCGATTTAACTCGAAAGATTTGAAATATATTTTACCGACTCAGGATTTATTTTGGGATCATAAGGAAGAAACTGGAAATTAATTCCATAACTGTAAAAAATATTGTATAATCGCAAAAAACCATGTGGATTTGAATATCAAAGCTCCTAAATAATTACATTAAAGCTTCTTGTCATCTATTCATATAAGTAATATTTTCCAAACTAGCTATTTAATGAGCGTAAAATGTATTCCCAACTTTACTTTCTTCACTCTACTGTTGCTCTTGTTTCACACATTATTTTTTCTTGCTTTCTCTCTTTCTCTCTCTGCCTCTATCTGCTGCTCTCTGTTTGTCTCTTTGTGCCTACAGATTTGGGCTGCACCCACGACAATTGTCGGCAGGTGCACAAAGCGCTCAAATACATTGTCTGGGTCTAAACTAGGCGCCAACTAAAAAGAGACTTATTTAAAGACTAAACTAATTTAAAATTGAAAATTTAACCTTAATATAGCTGCACTGCAAGGCTGCCAGTAAGGTACCTGTGACTTATAGATTTTCTTTTCTTATTTTTTTGAGTTTAACTCTTGAGTCACCCTAATGCTGTGTCTATGTTTTTAATGCAGGTCGCGGAGCTGCCATGATAATTGAATCCTTGCTGCTGTTCTATCACATCAACTGCTTCAAGTGCTGCGTGTGCCACGTGCAACTCGGGGACGGACTGAATGGCACAGATGTCCGTGTCCGGAACCACAAGCTCCACTGCCAGAACTGTTATTCCAGCGACGACGGCATCAAATTCAGCTGCGTCTAGGCTCGCTTGGGGGACGGAAGGAGGATGCCACAGTTGTTGTTGTATTTTGTTTGTTGCAACTTTCGATTGTTGTTGTTGTACTAATATACATACATACATATATATATACATACACATGCATACAGTACATATAAAGTATATGTTAAATGTTGAAGCTAAAGCCTAAAGTCAATTTACATATATATATACATGAATATGAAATGTTTGTCAGCTAAATGTTTATCAACGAATGCGAATTATCGTTCAATTTTGCAATTTTGCATTATATTGATAGTGTTTTTTGATTCAGATTTTAACTTTTTATATATATTATATATGTATAGATGCCAGCGATTACGATATGTAGTATATATATATACACATACAAGCCAAGCTCTCTCGCTCTGATGTTTTTTGCCAAGTCAAAGTCAAATTCAAATATATAAATACGTATATTTAATGTGTGTTAAGATGATAAAAATGTCTATGAATATTGTTAAATTTCTGCTACTTTTTTTGAATATTGTACATTTGCCTACATTTACATACGCATATACACATACACAAATACGGATTTATGTTTCGCTTAGAAACAAGCAAGAAACATTTTAATTGTAAATTATTTAGAGCCCTTGCTGAATTGCCTATTCGTAGAAGAGTTTGCATCTTTTTAATGAATTCACCAATCAATTTGTAAACAAACTTTGAAAACTTGCAGCAACACACCCAGCTCCTAAAAACCTTCACGACGTACCCAATGTACCTAAAATGATATAGTGCATAAAAATACATACATACACACAAGCATACACTAACAAATATACATATCTGCATAAATGAAGCGATTTAAATTCTAATTGTCGTTATTATTTGTATAACATGAAACATAAACAAATAATTGTATTTAATATATTTGTATTTTCTTATTCTTATTTATTGTAATTAAGCATAAGCGTCAAAATGCATGGAATGTTGTTCACATTTCTGAATGTTTTTAACCACATTCAATCTGAGTTTTATGCGCATTTCATTTGAATACCAATTTGAACATTAATGCGGTATGCGAAAAACTTTTTTTCTGTAAAAAGGCAGCTGGAATTTCGTTTAGTTTTAAATAAAGTATATACATATTGCAACCATAGCCAAAAATAACTCTTTCAATTCAGCAGCATACGAATGTAACAAGTCATACATACACATTATATCTATAACCTGGATAAGGCTCATAAATCTGCTTGTGTAATCAACGAAGTCTATAAAATAGAATCTACAATTTTAGATAAAATCTAAAGAACCAGCTCCATTTTTGTCATTGCTTGTTTTTTTATTTTTTAAATGCCAATCGAAACGGTATATCATTTCCAGAATGCAAAATGTGTAAGTTCAAACTTTTTGATTCAAGTTGTCTATTTACCGTTTTACAGTCTGTGTGTAAGTGTTCGCACAAGTAAAAATGCCCACAAATTCAAATTTTTTCAAAAGTCGATGGCTTTCTTCTCTTTTAAAGGGCACTGAAAGTAAGCCAAAGCAGTTTCCTGTAGTGTGAGCGAATACAAAGAGCAGCGATGCCGTTCTATCACACAAGTCATATGTATTTCTTGCTCTCTTGCTGTCTGACGTACGATCGGGTCTCGAACCCGAACAAAAACGAAGGCGACTTTGGAACAGCCGCATATGAAACGCGTGGCCCCAGCATTTTACACCGAATGTCCAGTCTACACGTTGTTTGCTTAGTGGTTAAAATAACTCAGATCTTGTTAATATTCATCGTTTCGGACTCGCTACAGTCCGTAGACTGTGATGTAACCCCTTGCAATGTTTGTTAAATTTTATTAGGTCAATATTTGAATGCCAATAAATAGTCGTGATCTACACGAGTACGAAAAGGTATGTCACTCGAAAATCAAACATAAGTCCGATATATTTAAATTTTGTAATAACTTAATTTCTTGGTACAAGGAAGCGCTAATATTGACAAATTTTAGAAAATTTAACAAACATTCACAAGTCACCTTTTATCAATAGTAAAACCAGGATTCTCGGTGATCTGAGTACTTTATTACTTAGACGCATTAACGGGAAATGGAGAATACATAGAATTTACTTTGCGCTTAAATCTGATTTAAAATCCCAAGGAGCCGCACCCCGACTAAGCCGTTGGCAGGAAAGTTAGCTTCTCGTTGAGCTGCAGCTGCGTCTTGATCAATTGTGAGAGCGTGATAACCATCAGCAGATCCCGAACATTGGCGTTGAACATTTGGGTGAACTGCTCGTGGGTCATGTGTGGCACAGAGTGGATGAGGTCGAGCAGCTGTCGTCCGACAGCGTTATCCGGTGTCACTTTGTGAGCAATAACATCGTCCACATATTTCAGTATGAGTTCGAGCAGCGATTGCAGTTTCGTCGACGCTTCAGAGATTTGTGCCAAGTCCAGCATTGGCGGCACAGTCTTGGGCCGATGTGCTGGTGATACGCCCACCGTCTTTTGCAACAGCTTCAGGCCAAAGGTCTCGGGTTCGTAGCTGGTCAGCTCCACGGGTATGGGGGTAAACATGCAGCCGGTCTTGCCGCCGGGCACGCCCAGCTGGATGCACACATAGGCGCGCAGACCCATGCGGCCGCCCTGCAGCGAGGTGTCCACAGTCAGATGGACCGGATTGTTGCATTCGCGCGCATAGTACTCGTGTATGACGGAGCTGTGATTCGTCACCTCGTTGCCGGTTGCCCACCAGCCGACGACGCTCTCGTTGGCGTTCACCTTGCGGTTCAGATCGTACATGTCCAGGGCATAGCTCAGCTCCGCCTCCACTTGGTCATCGTGCTCCTTATGCGGCACACAGAAACAGTTGGTAACCTCGACAACTCCCTTGTCAACGGAGCCCAGCAGTGTGCCGATAACTCGATGTGAGTCGGCATTGCGACGTTCAAATGCGTCTACAACTTGAAACAGCACGACCGGATGCACGCGCACAGTTAGATTAAGCGCCGACATTGTTATTTATTTTAATAAAGAACGCAAAAATGTACAAATAATTTAGCAATCGCCACGCTGCGTGAAAAGGACCTAGGGATGGCAGAACATGTGCGATTGTTTGTGGTGGATGGCCGATATTTTTGAAGCTGTCCACTTGTGTTAGGTTTTGGGGCAACACTTTCATAAAGTGCTGCCAAGCAGTTGGTTAAGTGATTTGAAACTGTTGTGAAACGGTTGAGTTGCTTATCGATTAAGCGATTTACCTTTATCGCTTATCGTTCAATATCAAATTCAAATGTCTTGCGGTCAACACATTCTTTGGCTTAAATAATTAAATCTCATTTTCATTAGATTTGAATAATTACTAAAATTAAGTTTCTCGCTGTGATTAACTTTATAGTATAATGAAGATTCCCAAGAAAACATAGTCATACATATAAACAAAATTTATTAAATATTTTTCTTACATTATGCTCACTCAGCATAAATACGCTAGGGGTAGTAATGGTAAATCTACGTGAGATTAGCCCATAGAACGCGGGCACGATCGCTAATACATCTTTTGGAGTTTCTAAATACCGCTTTAGTTTACTACAAAGACACACATACAATCTAATATATTTTATGGAAATATAATATTTCTACTGCGGGTAGTCTCTACCACACTTCACACTTTTGCACAGGATTCATGGGGGAGCCTTCTGGACATTGGAAGTCCTTGGCAAAGTCCTTCATATTGGCCAGCGAGCCTAGCACACGGAACTCTGAGGGCGAGTGCACGCCTGTTGTAATTCTCATCTTAAGGGATTCTGCAAGTGAAATATATGTTGTTTTTAAAAATATTTAGTTAACATAATATTCTTCAACGTTTACCTTTACGATATTTGGCACACCAAGTCTGACCAGCCGAGATCCAGAACATTTGCTGAGGCGTATAGTTTAGGCCAGGCAACTTTGGCTCCGGCCCATGCTTCTCTACCCAGCGTTGATAGGCAATATACGACTCCTTCACGCCACCATTATCGGCAATATTTTCGCCTTGAGTGTTGATGCCATTCAACTGTAGAGGTGGAAAAACGTGGCCAATTAAATTACCAGTTTTACAGTGGAATACTTAAGACCAGACATACATTCAAGCCAGTTGCGTTGTCCGTATAGTTTCCATACTGTTCGATAATACACTGTGCCTTCTTAAGATAGGCCTTCTGGGTGTCCGGCTGCCACCAGTCCCGCAAGTTGCCTTTCACGTCAAACTGACGACCTTGATCATCGAAGCCGTGTGTGATTTCATGTCCAATCACATAGCCAATAGCTCCGAAATTCATGTACTTGGGTCGCTGGGCGTTAAAGAAATGGCCCTGCAGTATGCCAGCCGGGAACTCTGCAAAAGATACGATTAGTTTACGGTTAAATGTGCAACTAGGAACTCTTTACTTACGTATGCTGTTCTCCAGGGAGGAGTAGAAGGCGTTTACAATAGCTGGCCGGGCATGACGTATCCAATCTGTTTTGTTGACCGGCAGACGCAACTTGTTGAATGAATAGTCTGTGCCAAAGATGTTCATGTTCAAAAACGACTCGAAATACTTTTCCGGATTGATGTCAAGTTTCTCATAGTATTTGGCCAGTTTCTCGTTGTCCAACATCTCGTCGGGATAGCCAATGTGCGTGGCCATGCTATGAAGCTTCTCCTTGGCCTCCTTCTTCGTCTTGTCGTCCATCCAGATGACTTCATTCAGTATATCGTCAAACACCATGCGTATATCGTTGACCATTTCCAAGGCTTTCGACTTCGAGTCCTGGTTGAAATGCTTGCGAACGTAGAGCGAGCCCACGGATATGCCAAGGCTGATAGTTATATTTAATATGGATATTAGATTATGTTGATCGTTGTGAATTCATGCGATGTTGATGTGGTTTGGTTGTACCAGTTGTTGTTGTTGTTGTTGTTGTTGTTGTAGGAGTTGTTGTTGTTCAGTGCAATTTTTGATTGGTGAACAGTCGAGATTATACGTAAAAGCGGAAAATGATAATTTTCATGAGTTATTTACTTAAAACAAATAAATTGTGCTTATGTTCATACTCTAACAAACGAGGGGACCTACGAAACAAAATTAAAAAAAAAAAAACCAACAAATTTTCATTTGATCCGCAGAATATAAAAGCTCTGCAGTTCTTCAAAATACCAATATTCGACTCGCTCCCTTAGCTAGTCTGTTGCCAACTCAGCTATTTTCTAGCTAATTGATTAAGCTATATTTTTAATCTATTGCGTATCGATTATGAGAGTTTAGGGTACATCAATTTAGCTTAAGGTATTCAAATTTTAGGGGAAATTACAGCGTATGTTGATTTCATCTGTGATGCGAAAAAATCTAAAGAGGGGCTTCAAGATTCTTGTATGGATATTCCAGACAGCAAGCACGATGGGGTGTTAATACAAAAGCATCTGCAAACGCAAAATGATGAAACTTAAAAGCACACCTAGCCCAAGATGAAAGCTGAAATATTGGATGAATTTTCCCATTCAGCGCGTTAGCCTTGCGCAGGTAGCTTTTGGCCTTTTTTGTGATGACCTGCTATTCAGCTATTTTAGGCTATATTTAAAAGTGGACTCAGTGGCATTCAAATCAATATAGGTTTGTAAGTGCATGTATTGGGGATTTTGCGTGTATGCGTGTGTGGGTGTCTGTGGGATATGTAGCTGTATTCGGCCGATGAAGTAAATTTGTATGTTGAGTTTATCTAAATACCTATCAGTGTCTGCTTCGAGATCGTCACTGTCACTGTAAAAGTCACAAAGAAATCAATCAGAAAAGAAACGGAAACAAGGATAGAAAATTGCTTATTGAGCACCAGCAAAAGAGCACCTAAATGGCCAAAGCCACACACCATTTTAACAAAATAATAGGTAAAGAGGAGAAGCGCGTTGGTCATATACTAACCTGCCGGAGGCAATATCAACGCACTCCTTCCAGCGTGCCTCCTGCTCCTGACGACCGGACAGCGCTGTGGCATACTGCAGCTGCCGCTTGCGGAACTCCTCACTGAGGAAGCCAATGGAGAAGGCGTGTATGCGCCACATCATATAGTTGGCAATCACACGATTGGGCGTCTTGGCCAGCAGCTTGCCCAGCTCGTCGAAGAACGGCGGCACGGTCAGATTGATTATCTCGTCGTCCTGCACGGTGAGGCCAGCTGGCAGCAGGGCATTCATATAGTCCACCCAGTCAACGTACGGATAGGCAGCCTGCAGCTGCTTTGCGGTGCGTAGGTTGTGCAGCTCCGATGAGTTGCGACGCTTCTCATTGGGCCAGGAGATCTAAAGAGCCATTGGATTGATATTGTTATAGTCTTAGCCAGTCAGAATCTGGTTGTGCTTACGTTGGCCAGGGCAATTTCGAACTCGAGCGATGCGAGTAGTTGGGTCTTGGCTTCATCCTTGTTGGCGCCAAAAAGCACCGCAATGTCCACCATGTATTCATAATAAGCGGTAACCAGGGTTTCATTAAATCCCTTAACCAGGTACTCGCGACTCAAAGCCAATGCGGACTGATCCACCTGTATATAAGAAATTCCAAAATCGGATCAGGTGTGAAACCATCTTCAATACTCCACACCCACATCGATAATGCGCTTGGTGCTGTTCTGCAGATCCACGCCAATGGAGAAGTCAATGATGTAGTCCATGCTGAAGCCGGCCTTGCGGAATTTCTTAACCTGCTCCTGCCAGGTCCAGCTGTCGTCCGCATTCCAGCTGTCGCCTTCAATCAACGGCCAGCCGCCCAGGGATTTGGCAATCTTGGCGATTGGTGTGGCGCCCAAAGATTCAATCAACGCTGAAAGACAAAACAGGAAAGACATTGATTTTCCAGGATTCTAAGAATCAGTCAGTTACATACTCTTGTTCATGCATGCCTTGTATAGCAAATTGGGCAAACGGAAGTGTTTGGGCTCCGTGGCAGGTCGCTCGGCGGTGATGATGTCCTTGAGCTGCTCCTGCAGCTTGTCAGAGATGACGGAGAAAGTGCTGATGGATACCTTGTCGTCAGGTATGTTCTCCTCTTCAATGTAGGTGCCACAGGCGAACTCGTAGAAATTGTCGCAAGGCTCCACATCCGCCTTGATCTTGCTCAGCACCGTGGAGGCGGTGTGTATGCACTCCTTGGTCAGGCAAACGTCCTCCGAATCCGCCTTTCCTTTGGGAGCCTCAACAGACAACTTGTTCATATTGGTGGTATCGCTATGCAAAGCTGTCGCCTCCGGTGGGGCCAATGAGGGTTCTGCATCGGCTCCAGATTCGGATCCGGATCCGGATCCGGCACCTCCTTCGAACGGCTTGAGAGCATTGAATATCCAGAGGCCGAAGCCTGTGGCGGCAATCAGGAAAAGAATACCGCTCAGGATGAGCAGGCTCCGCTCCAGCTTGGTGCGTCGTCGCCACCAGTTGGGATTCCTGCCATGGAAGTAAACAAGAAATATATAAACAAACGCAACAAATAGAGAGAAGCTTAGATGCGACAAGCACATAAATCTTAATTAAAGGGCTCCCGTTCAGTGCGGGGGCCGAGTAAAAGTAAATTTCACTTTGGCTCGCTGCGCGTGGACTTGTTTTCAATTTAGCTTTTGTCGCCGCGATGTCATCGATAATCAATTCACTTTTTCTTTAGCTATCACCCGTTGGCCATCTCGTTTATCTTGTGTTGGCCTCGCGGCTGCTTCGGCTTTAAACTTGT
The DNA here is from genome assembly GCF_030788295.1 of Drosophila virilis. Lineage (NCBI taxonomy): Eukaryota > Metazoa > Arthropoda > Insecta > Diptera > Drosophilidae > Drosophila > Drosophila virilis. The sequence continues at coordinate 16,962,212 of NC_091544.1, read as the reverse complement.
TTATCAACATTGCCCCCTATGCAGCCGCAAAGAGCAGCCACACTGTGCAACAAATTCGAGTTGTCACTCGTCGTAAATCGCTAAGCACACGGCTTCTGCGAAAATTTCACTTTTACAGTTCATGTCAAAAGCTAAGCTAAACGGGATTAATAATGCCGCGCCGAACATTGAATACTCTTGCTATCTCGATTCTCTAATACTTATTAAATAAACGTCTAAAATAATAAAAGTGAGCTTTTTGAATGCGAATTAATTCTAAATAACAAAATAATATGATCATAAGAAACCTCAGAGCTGTTGCCTCAGAAAAAACATTGGCCCTAATAAGCCGAATCTGAAAAACTCTCATTGGCTTATATTAGATATACTATTAATATTATATAAAAGCATTCCACGTTATTTTCACAAAATTAGAGCATGTCGTCTGTCTGAGGAACTTTTGAAATTGTCCGTTTCTGAAATATTTGGATAAGATTTAACTAAATGGCTTGTCTGATCTAATTGATCATTAATGCAGAGATTGTTAAAAACTTATTTAAGGATTTGCAATGAGCCAAGACAAGTCAAAACAAAAACAAAAGGCAAATCAAACAGCTTAATTTTCAATTTGATAACTGTGGAACTTTTTTCCTATTTGGCGTTAATTGACGTTTCATTTATTTTGGCTTCCTGATATGAAGGCCACATTTGGGATAAACACAAATAAAAATATTATAAAAACTGAGTGCGGCAGGCAAATACATATTAATTATCAAACAATCTATAATTGATTTTTTTTTTTTACAAAAATAAAACCTGTTGCACAGTGTATGTTAATTGGCCACTTCCTTCCGATTAGCAAATGTCTGGTGAATTTGGTCATTTTGCAAGAGTTGTTTTTGAACGTAAATAGATATCGGCGCGCCAAGAAAACTGGTTACATTTTGTGGGCCAGTTTTGAAAACAGATACGATGAGCATTTTGAGCTTTCTGAGTTTTAGGCGACGGAGATCGCTCAAACACCAAATGTTTGAGAGATATACAAAATATACGTCCCCGCACACACGCACACACGCGGACACACACATACAGGTCATGTTAATGTTAGCCAATGTTTTAGTGCCAAACCATTTCCGTGGCTGATGATTTTTTAGCACGCTTCAATTACGTCTGAAAATTAAGAAATAATGATGCGCACTAAAGCCAGATGTTATGAGCTGTTGTTGGCGCCGATGCAAACCCGAATCCGCTTTTAATGAGCGATTAAGCCAGGCTCTATAAATCTATTTATGGCTGATTACATACATTATTTGGTTATTTTGAAATCGCATGGCCGAATGGACCAAAGGTCAGCATACATTCATGTGTATATATATACCATATACCTTGTACTAACTGCTAAAGCGAGTCGTGTGCGGTCAGTTTTTGATTTTATCACTGGGTTCTGAATTTCTCTGTAAATATATATAAATATCGTTGACAGTTGTCCGAATGTCCGAATATTGAAAAGCTACATTTTTACGAGGCTGCAAATAACAGAACTTTCTTTAATACTACCCTACTATTCGATTCTCATAACTTAAAGTAACACATAAGTCTTATTATTATTATGCTCGCCATCTAATAACCTTTATCTATGTGCTAAGAGCTCTTTATCTTGCTTTCTCTTTTCCCCGATCATTTTTTCAACTCGGGCTTTTACTCTAAGTCTCACATCTTTTAATCATTTGTACATATAAAAGTCTGCTTCCCTTCTGCTAAGCGATGTTAATAAAGTAATCGTGCGTGTGTTTTTTATTGAGGAAGAATATTTGTAACGTCAAATACTAGCTACAGTCAAAAAATTATATAATATTTCACAACCTACAACCTTTGTTGTAACTTGTTCGCATTGAAACAGATAGACGGATAGACGGACATGGATATATTATTAACTCGGCTGTACAAGTGGATCTAGAATCTATATACTCCATGGGGTCGAAGATGTCACAACTGTAATGCCTTCTACAAGATATTCTATCTTTACACTTTCGCCAAATTAAACTAGATGTGTTCCTGAAAAATTATTTAAAAATGTTCTACTTATCAAAATTGCTTTTACTTTTCAAGTTGACATGCTCGAAAAAACAGTGTAAATAGGGCACGCGCTTCAGCTTTTGGCCAATAATCTGATTGCAAAACACAACCAAATGCACAGCCACAAATACATATAAAAGAGGAACAGCATCATGAATACTAGCCTAGCCGCATTCAAAACAATTATTTTGTTTAATGTGGCTGAACCTTTGCTATTGTTAAAGGCACAAAACGGAGCACTCGCCAATAGGCAGCCAACAACAAAGTCGCATCAATGTGAGCAATAAACCAAATGACAGCCTCGACATGGAAAAAAAAAAATGAAATTAAATTTAACAAATTGTTGCTGCGGCATTTTATTTAACATGTTACACGATGTTGTTAGCTACACAAGTGTATTTATGGGAAAAGCATTTGAAAATTAATTTTATAGAAGTCAACAAAGTGTTTGTCAAGTTCATGTTGCATTCATAATTAAAAATTGAAGCAATATTTGTCTTAATGATTTGCGCGTTGCAAAAAAAACGAATCGAACAAAAGGCAATTCTTATAATTACAGCCAGAGAAAAAATATTAAATCACAAGAATGAAAAAAAAAAAAAACAAAAAATAAATAAATAATCATACGCAGCGTTTAACCAGTTTGTAAATATGGTGTTGAGCGTTTTTGCCACGAGTTAAGAATTCGTTTAATTGTGCATTATGTAAATTGGGCAGCTTTAGCAATTGCTTGGACAAAGTTGAATGACTTTCACGCCAAATCATTTTGCGGAAAACAAACAAATATTAAGGTTGTGCTTCAATTTTAAGTTCAACCACGATCTTAATAAACGACTAATCCATACCCTGGGCCCTGATTGTGCCTGCTGTATGTGTAGTTGATCTACATTCTTTCCTATTGCATATATCTATTCCTGCTTATTTTCACTTGTTTAAGTGATTTCAGTTCCACTTTCAGCAATTTTTTCCCAACTTGTTTTTAGGTGAACTGCTCATTATTTAAGCGCTGTTTGGCTTTTTAATTGTATACAAACGATAATTATAATTGATTGTTTTGGGGAAGAAATAGACAACAAGTATTTCGTTTGAGCAAAAAAATGTCGGTCCGAGCAAGTTTTATTTAACGCACAAGCAGACATTTCGGAGAAGTTTTTTTAGCTTGTAAAATTCGTGAATGATCAGTAAACGTGTGTGTTTTGTGTTAATGAGATAAAAAGTAAATATTTGGATTGCATAATGATATAAAAATAATCGCACATATTGCTTGGGAAAAGCTTTTTTCAATTCAGTTGCTCATCTGCAATAGAGATCGTGGCTGGAACTGGACTCCCATGTATCCTGTTTAATGTTTGATGCGTTCCGGAACTTAGGATAAGTCTCATCGCAAATGACAAAAGTCATTGTCTGAGAAATGTCGGAACACGTTTCTCAAAACACGATTACGAAAAAGGGAGCAAATGTAAACGTGAATTTATTGATTATAAATATTATGACGAGAGTAATTCGTGCAATTAACTTATTGTCTAATATCGCTGCCCATTAACTATCCAATTAGTTGGATGCAAATCGTGCCTGACCATTGGCAACATCATCCCATCCATTTCTTCCAATCCATTAGGCACGAAGCTCTTACCGCATACAGAATTCACGATCCGTAGCATCCATTCGAGAAGTGTTCTCAGAATTTACAATTTTGCTAACCATTTCCCGTAGGCTGTGGCAATTATTATGATACGGCATTTGCCTCGTTTATGCAACTGCTATTGATTTTCGCATTGTCATTGCCAGAGCGTCGCGGCTGCGTCTTATCAGCGATATCAGCTGCCTCTTCATATCAAATCCATACAACACGAGTGTCTGTATCTGTATCTGTATCTGTATCTGTAACTGTAACTGTATCTGTATCTTTATCTTTATCTGTATCTGTATCTGTATCTGTATCTGCATTTGAATCTGTAGCTGACTTGGCATATGGTGGGTGTGCTGCGAGTGATGTGAATTTTTTTATTTTATTTATGAACATATTGCCCAGGTACTCCTGCTGCTGCTGCTGCTGCTGGCTGTGTGCACTGGCAACTTTGTACAAGTGTCGCTATTGGGGGGCGTGTCAATGGGCGCCGGTTTCAAGCTGTGCTTTTGTCTATGAGTTGCCCAATAAATGTGTCAAGTGCAGACGGCGCTTTGCCATTGACGTGCGACACTTTGCCGTCAACTACAACTCGCACACACTCACGTACACACCCGCACACACACACACACACAGTTGCTGCTTACATTGCTTACTTTTAGGGCGTTTATTTGCCATATATCCATATTTCTTATTGTTGCTATTATTATTATTTGTTATTTGAATATATATTTTCGTCGTCTTTATTTGTATTCAACACTCTGATTGACACCAGAAATTTCAATAGGTTTTTTTGGGATAACGCTTTAAAATTTAGACTGACGTTCGCACTTCCTCTCGCATAGCACTTTTGTGCCTGAACAAATGCGAATTTAATAGCTTCAGATACATTTGTAGCACTATCTGTCATGTTTCTCTGAGCTGTTCGAATGGTTTTTCAAAACATCTGTGAAACTACGCGCTTATGTTAAGTGGTAGACCCAGTCGGAATCAAACGATAGGCGGCTTTACCCGGCTTAACTAAGCATTTAAATGCTTATGTGTTAAAAATCAACTTTCGGTTAGTCTACCAGGGAGCTTCACCTGGCATTTAGAGTAGTTCACTTTGAAAAATGCGTGCAACACGCAAAATATGTGTTTTTTTCATTTATTTTCCACTAATTTATGTGGATTTCAGCAAACATAGATACTACATACAGCACATACCGAAATTAACTTCTGTAAACAAGCTGATCATCAATCATCAGTCAATCAAGCAATCAGCAAAAAACAGTTACCTACTAAGTAATCTATTTGAAACCCTTGTCAACACTCTGGTCTACACGGATTTATGGTGTAAGTCAACTGTGATCTATACAATTTTGTGCTCAACTCAGCTAAATCATTCACCCTGCTTATTTATACACTCATTCAGTTTGGTGTGATTATAGATTGTGATTTTGGAGGTACTCACTCGCATTATTTACTAATCTTCGAATGTCAGTCAAGCTTTCTAGCTATACACACAGAACTGAGTCATTCGCTAGAGCTATTTTCGCACGGCAATATTAGCCGCACATAAAACACATCCCATATGATTTATATGCCATAAACCGATGTGTTGTAATACATAAAATTGAACTAAACTTAAATTTGTAAATATTTTTAAGGGCTTTCGAGCGGAGATCGTTTGACTCAGCAGCAATGATGAATTTTAGAGTAGGTTTTTTCTTTTTTTTTTGGCTTGTCAAAAACTGACAAAGGTATTGTGTATGTCGAAGCTAGGGGTTCGCTGTAAAATGTAGAAACAAGCAGCACATGGGCTCGTCCATCAAGGCGAGTGGCCTTTGCGAGCCGAAGCTGCTGTCAGTCAGACTTTCTTATTCATATTTGTTGTTGTTATTGTTTTCTGCGATATTCGTAAAGCCCAAACAAACTAAAAGCAGCGACAAATTGCCTTCCAAGTGTTAATTTGTGCCACAGACACAATTACCTAATACATTTTAATTACGCCCGACTTGGGCCCGAGATACTATAAGATGAGACTGGGGCACGATGGGTTTTTGTCTGTCTGCCTGTCATTTGTTATTGTTGTTATAGTTGTTTTTAGTCGCTGTTTGCAGTTGTATTAACTTTTTTAATTGCTCGCAATATTAGAGCTGTCATATCATTTAAGCAACTGCGTGTGCGCTCATTAAAGCCAAAGGAATGCAGCCGCAACACATACAAAAACTCAATTTTATATGCTGATAACACGAGAAATCACGAAGAAATATCTTGAGAATGCAGCTCGGCGGGAGTTATTGATAGGGCTATGAATTCTAAGGCAACAGCTAGCAAAGATTCTCAAATGTACAAAAAGTGACAATAAAAATGAAAATCTGAATTGAAAATGAAAATCCAAAATCTTCTAAGATCGACATAAATGCGATCGAAACTCGGCAAGCCAGAAAGAACATTTGTCTTTTGGCAGATTAGATACGCCTGATCAGTTAACCATTCGAATTAGCTGCCACAATCCTGTAGCAGGGCTCAAACCAATTTTTGATTTACAATTGCCCGTAGAAATGAAAATATTGACAGACAAAGTACATCATTTTCACATTCAAAATACGGGCTAAATTTGATCGCCGCCTATTTACCAAATGTGGCTGAATAAATCCAATGACTGGGCCCAAAGTTATCTGTACTTTGAAGCTAGGTCTTTATAATAGGATTTTGCTTTGAACCGGATTTCGATTTGGCTGTTTGAACTGGTTAAAACGTTTTTCTAATAAATATGCTACACGCTCCAAAATGTATCTATGCTAGACATTATAATTGGGACTGTGAAAAGGTGCGCCTAAGAATTTAATGAGTCCGTCAATACGAAAATAAAAACGAATTTATTTTGTGCTTACATACGAAGTCAGCATTGTGTAAATGTTAACTTATGAATTTCTTAAAGAAATATATTGAAATAAATAGTTTTAAAAATAGGTTATCTCAATTGACTAGCCAATCTGTTTGTGTCTACGCCTCACAACGAACCCCACGCTTTGGTGTACGTAATATCTGTCAGTTTTTACAAGCTGTAAAAACACTGAATAATATTTAAAAAAGTAAGCTCCATTTTTCATTGGACGCATAACAGAACTGCGAGTTATGGCATATAAATCATATAGATTGTGTTTCTTTTAGGCACATACCGAAGTGAGCTTTGTGCTTATTATAAAATTACAAATATTGAACGAATCGCTTGAAAGTTATGTTAATTAAAATATTTAAATATATAAAAAAGATTTGTATATGCATAGAATATAGATATATGTCAACCCAATACCGGATATTAACGCCTGCGAACCTAGACAATGCTAGATCCATACTGAGGTTCGAACCCGGATTGTTGTTGTTTTCCATTTGCCTCAATGGCTGATCCCTGCCGTACAAAAAAAATATTAAAAGCTATATACATGTATATATATATATATACATATATATATATATATATGAACACCATTAACATTACAAACATTAACATCAATAGTCACATTTACAAAAGCGTTGAGAATAATAATATTTACATGAACATTGCAGACAAAATAAAAAAACAAGCTCTTAAGAGATCTTAAGAATATGGACTTGCTTTGATTTGGTGTTAGGTCTCTTTGAATGGAAATAATACAAAATATATAAAACGATTTCGAAGAAACTGGAAAGTTTAAAACTTCGATGGAATCAGCAAATGATTTCGGTATTTGGATGTGCTCAAGAAATCTTCAAATGGAAATCATTTTCCGTAACTTTCTCTCTGTATTTCTCTGGCTGTGTCTCTAAACGCGGCTTAAACTTGAAATTGCGCTGTCTAAAGTGCATTATTTTTATTAGATCTTGTCCCTAAGTCGCATTAGCGAGCAAAGCAAAGCCAAGGCCTTTTAGTGCGCTTTGAAATCTATTTATCAACAGGACGCAGGCAATTTGCCAGCAGGAAGAAATCAGCGACAATGCAATTGCCTAGGGGCTGTGGGCGTGCCAGGAAGTTGGTGCCTTTTAAAAGGCTGCCAGGTGGGCAGGAAAAGCGAGCGGAAATTCAATGAAAACTGCAGCGGCAGTTGCCATTTGCTGCGCTTCAGCATCACGGCCAGCCGCATAAATAACGGTAATATGGCAGGGTTGCCAAATACTTAAAAAAAAACAAAAATAAATGTACAGTTCAACAAAAACTCACAGATAACAGCCCGAGACGCCAAGGCTGCCATATGTCAAAATGTCTCAGAGAGTTTTTCATTGATATTCGACGATGCGTTTTGCATGCTAAACGAAATGGAAATATATGTTATTTAATTTATTATTATTTTTTTTTTTTTTGGGTGCGTGCCCGCTCTTTAGTCAAGCGTATTGCCAATTATACGACGGAGTCGCATAAACAAACCCAATGGCAGGGCGAATCATTAAATATGCATTCGGCATTTAGTGTCTACAAAAGGCCAGCGAAATTTCCACCTTAAATATTGACCTCAAAATTATTGTACAATTGTATTTACATTGTATTTCAAATGTTTTATAACCAATATCAGCTGGAGCTTGAAACTTGAGAGTGTTACTGAAAAACAATGAGAACAACCTGAATAGATATTATTCATTGGCAATGTATGCGAACAATTGAAGATTCACAGGAATGCGTGCCTATTAAAAATACATTTTTTCTATAGATACTTTTTTAGAAGAGTTCTTCTTAACTTCTCACGTTTCTAACAACGAAGTTCAATGAAAGTCTACCAGATGTTGGGTTAAATCACATAAAGCTTGAATCACAGAAGCCTTCTTATATAATATATTTGAGATAATTCTCAGTCAACTCGACGCGTGCCCGAATTTAAAGTGCTGGAGGCACGTACGAAGTACGAAGTCTTCCCGGTTCCAGAAATCCCACACAAATCCTCTTTGGCCCCATCAAATCACCGCAATTATGTACGAAACAAGCAAGTACACGTAATGTCTTTCGATGAGAGAGCGACTGCAACCTGAGCTGGAGCTGGAGCTGGAGATTTGACAACATCAATCACCTGGCTTGACAAATGCCCCGCATTACACTCGGATTGTTCATTATGTGTGGGGTGAGTAATAAAGGCGTTTACGCCAAGAAGTCAAAGACCGGGCCTATTACGTGCGCTACACGCTCCAAAATTTACTGCAATTACGCATCAAGATTGGGGCAGGGCATTTGGCATTTCTTTTGGCCTGCTTTTCAAAGATTTACGTCGGCTATAAGGAAGCACACGATGCGGCCGAAGAATCGCACAGAAGAATTTCATAAACTCGTCAAAACAAACACAATTAACTTACTTAGGCAACAAAAAGAAGTTGTTATCTCGATAATTTGAATTTTTGGACAGGTGTTATTACAGTCTAGTAATTTGGCACACATGAAAGAATTTTCTTTCTTTGCTAAGAATTGCGCCGTATTGAAATTATCCAAATAAAACCGTTCAATATCATCTATATAAGAGTCAACTACAATATCAATATTTGGTGCTCGTTCTGTGCAATCCAGACCAATCCTCAGCAAGAAGCATATGATCTCTAGATTCAGGACACAGTAAAAATAATTATATCTCGAATACCATTCGATTTAAACCCAGTGGATCATGCCCTTCTCTAGCTACAGCCTTATTAAGCAGAACATTAGAATGGAACTGAGATCCACAATAAATCATTTCCCAAAAGCTTTGCTTTATATTTCGGGATTTGGCGGCATTCGCAAAGGATCTAGCATATATATCACTGAGCGTGATTTTTGTGTTCAAAACTGAGGAAACTGTTTTTCTAATTTTCATTTTTCCTCCAACAATGAAAAATTGAAAGCGGTTTACATTCTTCAACAACGAATAAGCATACCGATCTGCCTTCCCGCAACCAATCCAAGGTTTATAAATATTTGCGGGTCAAGGCAATACGTTAACCTCGAACATCGACCGACTGGAAAGACGACGGACATACGCGAAATATTATTTTTAAAAAGTCGGTGGACATTTGTTTACATTTAGTGGCCGTTTTATGGCTGCGGCAATAAGAGCATCTGTGTGAAAGTGAGCATTGAAATGTGTGGGTTAATTAATTTGCCGCACATCTATATAAACAGTGCGTTCGAGATTGTTTAGCTGATAAGCCCAGCAGCCCCATCCCCAACACCCTACACACTAGTCACGCAGTGTACAAATATGGCTAAAAGGGTATGTGGCATAGTTTGTTTAGATTGCAACACATTATGCTCGATGCAAGCCCCTTAGGTGGGCATGTAGGTCTTGAGGGCGTGGCAGATTTCAACCGCAAGCCTCACCTTCAGCTGAAATAGCTGTACAAAAGAAACGCAGCCGCATGGCCAAATGACTGACCATAATTGGAGTTGCAGTTGCAGTTGCAGTCGCTGCCGCTGCCGCTGCCGCTGCCGCTGCTGAAGTCGCTGCTTTTGACCACGTTAAGGTCTGCGTGCATTTAATTATGCAATTTGAGCAAATAAGCAACTACAGCAACAACAACGACAACAACAACAACAACGACAGTCAAAAACAATGCACACACAATATATACACCAATAAAAAACTGCGTTGGCCCAAGACTTTAGTTCTTGGCTGATTTCGCGTTGATTTGGCTGGCCTAAATACCGCTCAAAGAAATCAAATAAACACTCAGTTTTAAGAATTAGTCAAAAGCTGTAAAACCGGTAAGGCACTTTTATCTAAAAACCTGGCATAGGTGTGAATTTGTTTTTATATTTATCGGACAAAGACTTTTTTTGTGAGTCTATTTAGATGAATGTGTTTGTAACATTTAGTTTGCCAGCCAGTCAGAAATATTTTCAAGCTTAAAACAAAAGCAATAAATGTCGTTTAAACATTATGCAGATGACAAAAAAAAAAACAAAAAGCGCCAAATTTTTGGCTGACTCGCGCAAATATTTTGCTGATATTATGAAACATTTTCTTAAGAGAGCCTTCCACAACTCTAAATGCATTGTCTTCGAAGTAAAAAGCTGTGGTTTTTTTTTTTTAAAGCAGCATGCACTGCATTTTAGTTAAATAATTAAAAGTAAAGTAAAGTAAAGAATATCTTTATCTTTATTCTAAAAAGTTGGCAGATCAAAATCTCTACACAATTATAATTTAAATAAATAATTCCAGCTAAGTCTGACTAAAATTCACGAAAAAAAAAATTACTCAAGCATAATTTTTTTTTTTTTCCAACAAAAATTCTCGAATTTAGAATTTATTACGACCAGGAAATGAGAAAGCCATTTCAAAGAGACTCTTTTTAGTCACGTATATTGCTAAATTGTTGCCACAAGGCTTTTTCTAAAGAATCATGTGAAAAACATAAAGCTAAGCAAACGCATCTGAACAATTAGCGGGACTTGGTATATATACAAAAAGTCGATGCATGTGAGAGCTAACATTGCACGAATCATAGAAAATAATCGCAGCTCTTTTTCATATACTATATTAAATGTAATTAAATAAGTTGTGTAAATAAATACAGTTATAATATATGTAATATATCATTATATATATATATATATATATATTGTTGGCATGACAACACGGCAATAATTTTCAAATAACATGCGCTAGATAGAAGTTTGGGAAAATATGATAATATAATAAATAGAAACAGTTGAGCAAAGAAACACGTTACATTGAAAGGGTTGGGCTAATGAAAACTTTAAATGTTGAAAACGACCAGCAGAAAAATTGATAAAAAATAGTATGCAACTTTTTGGCTTTATAATTTCTGATCAAATTTAAAACTTTTTGATTTTTGTTTTTTAAACAGCATATTTATGGTTAATAAACACTGCAATTGCAAGGCAAACATGATTTAAAAAAAGAAAAGGGAACTTGTTAAGAATTAAGCGAGTTTTTGGATCAAAACAAAACCGAAATATGAACAAGATTGAGTAGAAAAAGACAACTGGTCCGCGTCCAGTTTTCTTAATCCCAAATCGAACTACCCGGAACGTGTTTTAAATAAACATGCGCAACTTTCTTTTTTGTTTGACGCGCTTACAAATATTGTACAATCGAGTGGGAATGGGCAGGCAGGCAGAAATGGACATAAAACAGAGATAACGAAAATGCAGTAGTACAAAATTCAATTCAAATATAATTCCCATTTGTGTGGGAATGATGACAACAACTTACTTAATAACTGTTTGCATGTTAACCGTTTTAACAATATTGATTTAAGCGCAAGCTGCAATTTGTTGTATCTTTTACGTGAACGTTAACGAGACGCTGTTTAGCTGTTGGAGATAAATTATTTTCATTTAGTTGACATTCAAAAGGCAAATAACTTTTAAAGTCAAAAATCAAAACAAAACACAATTAATTAAATGATTAATTTACACAGCGCTCAACACAGTTATTTGAATTGAACTGCCAATTATAATATGGTATCAACTCAATGCTAGTATGAACTCAACAACGAACGACGACCTACTGAGCCCACGAACGCAAGCGCAGGTGTATATAAAAGTTGTTAGCCCAAAGCCCGGTTTAGAGATGCACTAGTTGTACACCCCAAAAAGTAGTTATGTTATCGATAATGATTTTTCTATATCGATAGTGAACCATATCAATGTTGTCGTCGCTAAGCACTACTGCAAACATGTTTGCAGTCTCTCTCTCTCTCTATTACATGAATGTTATGACACTGTTATTAATATTACACTGTTAAATATTAGGGAGACAATTTGTGTGATTATATTAAATTTCGTCGCATTATTCTTTTTTATTACATCCATTAAGCTGGTTCTTATTTTTGAGTTATTACCAATGCACATTTGGAAAAGTTGAACGACGTACTCGTTACTTTCATTTCAGATTCCCGGCAAAAAAAAGGCGCTTTCTGTTCGATAAGCAAAATGTTAATTTCGAACGAACAAAAAATAAAACTAACCAAATGAACAACAATCGAATCAGTTCATTTGTTCAGTTTAGTGAGTCGTTCGACAGAACTCATTCCGAACGCATCAGTACAACTCTAATCCACGCGACCAATTTAATTAAAATAAAAGAAGATTAAATAGCTAAATACTATGAACATTGTTTGGTAGACAAAATGACTAAGCACTAGAACAACAAGTAAGTTAATAAGATAAGAACACACCAGCAAAAAATGAGCAGAAAATCAGCTACACACGTTTCACATGCGTCTGCGTGTATATGGGTGTGCGTGCATTTTTCTCCGATCGAGTTCAAATATATGAATTGTTGCAATTATGCTAATGTGAATTTAATTGTTTGTTGCACGGTTTGAATATCGGATACAGCAACAAATGTTGCTACTGAGTTCAATGTTTTTCCTTTTCAACACAATTGCAAAACACAAATCGTAGCAGTCTGCAAAAATCGAAATCGAACTAAAGAACTGGTTCTGCTAATTTAATACAATATCCGTACTTAAGAAATTTTCTTTAAAGGAGGAAAGCAAGAATTTAGCAAATACGGCGCTCAAATCGGTAACAGCCATGGACCTATCTCAGCCGCCGCCACAGCTGTTGACGGCGCCATCGGCGCTGGCAACGAATTTCACATCGATGCCGCCGCCGTCAATGGGCGGCCAGCACTACAGACACTACCACCCTCATCATGGAGCCGGCAAGCAGGGCTATAATCACTTCAAGCCCTTCATGCCTGGTGGGTTTCAACGTCCCTTTGGCATGTCCCAGGATGACTTCGATGGCAAGCGGCTGCGCAAGAGCGTCATGCGTAAAACGGTTGACTATAATGCATCCATTATCAAGGCGCTGGAGGTGAGTGTCCAAGATGAGTATAATTAGTACACAATTAATGTTTAACTCTCGTTGGTTAGGCTCGCCTCTGGCAGCGCGACTATAGGGATCGATTAGCACTGCAGCCGGACAGCATTTATGTGCCACAGATGCTACCACCCTCCAGCTCTCTGGATAATCCGGCAAATGCGATAACGACACGTTTCGTCAAAACGGCCACAAACAAAATGCGTTGTCCAATCTTTACGCTTGCCTGGACGCCAGAGGGCAGACGTTTGGTAACGGGCGCCAGCTCCGGCGAGTTTACGCTTTGGAATGGCCTCACCTTTAACTTCGAGACTATTCTGCAGGTGAGTGTCTGTCAGATCAGCAAAGAGCAAATTTATACAAAATACCTAATCTAGGCCCACGACATTGCCGTACGCACGATGGTGTGGTCGCATAATGACAGCTGGATGGTAACGGGCGATCATGGCGGCTATGTGAAGTATTGGCAATCGAACATGAATAACGTGAAGATGTATCAGGCGCACAAGGAGGCGATTAGGGGAATAAGGTATTGCCTAATGATTGTAATTGTCAATTGTATTTACCATTTCGCAGCCGCTGTTGCCGCAAGCATGAGGCCACCACCGAACCACCCAAAGTTAGCTCGTTTACAGTTGCGCAGTGGCAGTTTAGCATGCAAATCTCTTAATGCTCTCCTCCTCGCCATCGTCACCTGGGCCCTGGGTCGTGTGTTCAGTTGCAGTTAGTTTGTTAGCCGCTAGTTTCGTTGCGATTCGTTTCGTGTTTCCTTTCGGGGGCTGTTGCAAATATATAACTCAATAAAGCCGTAACTTGAGCAACAAGCCAGGTCTCTCGATTCTCTGTTTAGCTAGCGAATATTCCCGTGCGCGCAGTATTTTCCCGTATAGTTCCAATAGTCAAGACTAAGTTAAAAAAAAAAAAATAATAACCATTCTAAGAATGTATTTACCACTGTGATTTCTAGCCTTAACACTAAAAAGACTGTCAATAATTAAATTCAATTGAATAAATTATTTTTGAAATTGTGTCAAGATATGCAAAACAAAATTCATACCAGAAATACAATAAAGGCAAACTAACAAAAAAAAAATCAAAAACAATTTTGCACAATTTTATTTGCGCGCCGTGGCCAACAACAAACAAATAAAATGCGAAAAGCAAACATTTTATATACAAATTCGGGGGTTCGAGTGTTTTCTTTATCGCCTGCTGCTGCTGCTGCTGCTGCTGAGGGGCAGACAAGGAGAGAGTGAGCGAGAGCGACAAAGAGCGCGCCGGCAGTCAAATTTTTGCGAGGCTCATGATTACAATTGCAGGCTTCACTTCTCTATTACACACGTACTCACACACGCACGCACATCTATATTATATTTGTGTTTCGTTTCCATATTTCTAACCTCGCTGTGTCTCTCCGATTCCGAATCATTCCAAACACCCCAACCGCAGTTTTAGTCCTACGGATAGCAAATTTGTCAGCGGTAGCGACGATGGAACTCTTCGCATTTGGGACTTTATGCGCTGCCAGGAGGAGCGAGTGTTGCGCGGTAAGTACCACAAAACCCTAACCCGCCATCCTAGTCCAACCATTAACTGATCACTTGGTTGCAGGTCACGGCGCGGATGTCAAATGCGTGCATTGGCATCCACAGAAGGCGATGATCGTCAGCGGCAGCAAGGACAACCAGCAGCCCATTAAAATCTGGGATCCAAAGAGTGGCATTGCGCTGGCCACGCTGTAAGTAGAGTTCCGCTCAACAATTCGATTTATTTCATTACTGATTCATTAAACCCTGGCATATCCTGCAGCCATGCCCACAAATCGACTGTTATGGATCTCAAATGGAACGACAATGGCAATTGGCTGGTTACAGCCTCGCGTGACCATCTGCTCAAACTGTTTGACATTCGTAATCTGCGCGAAGAGGTGCAAGTTTTTCGCGGTCACAAGAAGGAGGCCAGCTCTGTGTCTTGGCATCCCATACACGAAGGCCTATTCTGCTCTGGCGGCTCGGATGGTTCCATACTCTTTTGGAACGTGGGGTGCGTTTATCAAGCGGATTTTCTACTTTTATCAACAATGACATAGCATTACCCCTTTTAAGGACTTTTTTTTTATATTGTTTGCCTGCCTGGGATCTGTTATTTAAAACCCTGTCTCTAAAACTTGTCTTAATCTTTTCCTTCCTCAGCATATATTACAATAGCATAAGTCTGACAAACTTTTAGATAATTCATTCCACTATTGGGCAAAACGTGAAGACAGAGTCTGTTTAGTATTTCTCTGATCAGCTGAATAGAATATATAACATTTCAAATTTATCCGATCGGCTTAAAACTTACGTGTTTTAGATAATCTAGTCAATAGAAGGTTAAAAAGATAAGAAGTACATTTTTAGAATTTGACAACTTTTCTAATAATTATAAGCGTACTTAATTAGTTGGTATAGAAATATTTAAAAGAAGTACTGATGATCAGCTTATAGTTTAACTAACATTTGTTGGGCTTTATGAAGAAGGTATTTAGAGGTATTCTGTGTGTACTTAAAGAGAGCTTTTTCTATAAAAATTAATTGATAATTTGTATAATTTTTAGAACGGACAAGGAAATTGGTTGTGTTGAGACGGCGCACGACAGCATAGTGTGGACACTCGCCTGGCATCCGCTAGGCCACATTCTGTGCTCAGGCTCTAATGATCACACTATCAAATTCTGGACACGCAACCGACCTGGAGATCTGATGCGTGACAAGTACAATTTGAATACACTTCCTGCCAGCTTAGCTGCCCTAGATGAGTGCGAATATGGTATGTAACTAGAAGCATTCTAGCAAGAACAATTGATTTAATTATGAATCACTCACAGATGATGCCGTGATACCTGGTATGGGACCCGAGGATAAGGTGGAGTTTACTGAAAGCCTAACGGCGGACAAGGGCTTCATACCGGGCCTGGATCTGGATGCCGGCAGCAGGGCGGCTAACGATCGCGATCGCGAGAAGAAAGTGCCCTACAGCAAGCCCATACCACGCAATTTCCAGGTGCAATGGGCAGGACCGCGTCGAGCCGACGACCCGAGCGTGCTTAGTATACACGACGAGCTGGCGGCGCGTGAGTCCAAAGACTCAAGTAACGGCCTAACCCACCAGCAAATCAGCGAAAACACGCTCGAAGGCATCCTAGCCAGCGGCATGCTGAACGGCCTTGACCCCCAGACGATCGTTGGGGTCTTTGTCTATGGGCGCTTCATACGCGTGCATCCAGACTCGCGACTAATGGGCGCCATTCGGCAGGGCGCCGAGTACCTGAATAAGTACATTGATTCTGGCAAATTGGAGGAGTTGCGTGATGTCGTACCCGTGCGAGAGCGAGAACGAGAGCGTTCCAGATCTCTTTCGCCGACCGTGGAGACGGCGCAGGCACGCAGTGAGGTATCGCCGCCGCTCAAAAAATCACGATTTGAGCCGCGCCAGCATAATGCCCAACTGGTGTGTGTGCGTGAGCTCCTGCTGCTAAAGAAGCCTTTCCTGCCGTCGCTGCTGACCGTCAAGGCGCAACAGCCGAAGACGGAATTCATCGACGAGCCCTCAAGCTACGGCAGCGGTTCACCCATGGACCAGTCCACGCGCGAGGAAACGAATCGACCTAATCCCTGGGCCTCCAATGCACCCTGGTCAAACTATGGCAATGGAAATGGAAGCGGCTCTGCCAATCAGAATGGCTATAACAACAATGGAGGTGACAGCTTCAATGACCGGGATCGGGAACAGTTCCAAAAGAGTAGTAACAGCAGCAACAACAACAACAACAACAACAGCAGTGGGCAGCAACGCCGAAGACGGGGCAACAACGGTGGCTCTGGCGGTGGAGGGGGAGGCGGCGGTGGGCGAAATCGGGGCCGAAACAACAACAGACGGTTTTAGTCCAGCACCCAACTTGACGCACCAACACAGCAACAACGGCAACAAACACACACATACACATTCTGTAAACACACAAGAGAATCAAATATTTACTTGGCATGGCAAAGTCAACTCCATATTAAGCTTAACACGATTTATATTAATTTAGAACTATTAGAAAACACAATGGATTGTAAATTGTAACTGCAGCTTGCTTGTATTTTTAGCCGGGCGGCATCGATAAAACTAAACCGATTAATTGACTATCGATAGTTTCATTGTAGGGGCAAATGCAATTGGGCGCGCCGCCACATTCTATCGAGCGGAAGTGGTGCAAGGTGCATTTCCGCTGCGATATTCAATAATTCCATAGCGAATATTGGTGCAAATTAAAAGAGAGCAGACAAAAATTTGTAAGCGATATGGTGCTATAATGTACATGGTTTTAACTTAATATTTTATTGTGAACTGTGTCATTTATGTAATGTAAAATTATGCTATGCGGCTATAGAATTGCGTCGACTGCTTCGCTTGCTACTGCCATGTCTTTTACGTTCATCGTCTGCCTCTATCTCCTCTTCCGCTGTTGACCGGTTGGTATCTGGATCGGCGGTATGAGCATCCGCATCTGTTTGGTCGCTCTTGCGCTGATGCCGAAACGTCTGTTTTATCTCGCGCACCTCCTCTCGCATGCGATCCTTGGTGTGCTGCTCAATGGTTCGCTGTATGTGCTCCGCGGAGGCCACTAGCTTGTCAGCCTCAAGAACGATGCGTTTCGATGAATTGCTGCGGCTGCGGCTGCGACTACGGCTATGACTGCGACGCTCACGGCGCGAATTGGAGCGCTTCGAGTGTGTGTGGGATCGGGAACGGGAACGTGAGTAGCTGCTGGAGCGTGAACGTCGAGTTGATGCCAATTTGCGATTCTTGCGCTGCGCCGGCGTTTTGCTGCGACTGCGCGAATGTGAACGACTGTGGCTGCGTCTAAGCAAAACATAGAGAGTAATATTCAAAACAGAACTCGTTAAAAAAAACCCCATGCCTACCTGGAGCGCGATGAGTAAGAGGACTTGCGGTAATTGGAGCGACTGCGGCTGCGTGAATGTGAACGCCTGGAACGACAAATTAGACTACACATATATTGCAATGGAAGATAATCCGTTCCAGTTCTACTTACCGACGTCCACGCGAACGACTGCGACTGCGCGAATAGGAGCTGGACCGTGAACGATTTCTATAGTAAATATATATATATATATATACGTAGGCATACAAATAGATCAACCAATATCAGAGAGATCACTCACCTGCCGCGCGAGGACTTATGGTAGTAGTCATCGTCGCCATCGCCTTCGTCATAGCGATCGCCATCGTAGTGCTTGGGATTATAGTAGGAGGAGGAGTGAGAGTCGTAGCCAATTCGACTGCCCCGCATGCCGCGACCTCGTCCGCGGCCGCGCGGACGCGGCGCAAAGCCGCGATAATTGCTAGACACGGGAAACGGCGGTGGACCGGGTGCACGATATAGTGCTGCCCCGGGAAATACGGTCGGCATGCCGTAGCCAAACATGGAAAGCGATTGCATCCATTCGCTGGCTGCCTCCGCATTATACGCTGCAGCCGCAGCTGTGCCCGGTACAGCGCCCGCGGCCAAAGCAGCCGTTACAGCCTTGAACGGATTGAGTACCACATTCGCATTGGCACTGGCCGTCTGAGCAGCTACTGCTGCAGGTACACTGGCGTCCACAATCCTGCCATTGACCTTATGTCCTTTGTTACCAATCGTGCCTTCTTCCTCGCTGCTGGCTGCGGCGGTGCCGCTGCTCTTCTTAGACTTGCTCTTGAGCAGGCCCATGAGCGGAGTATTGCTTTTGATCTCCTGGACAAGCTTGCGCTGATCACAGACTAGTTTCTCCGTGGCACTCTTGTACTTTTCCACCAGCCGACCGCGCTGCACATCTTTCGCCTCATCATGTTGGGCACTATGCGATTTTCGCTTTTGTTTAAGCTGAGAGGGCAGAAGAGATTAAAATAAGGTTGGAATTACGTTTAACTGTGGCCCAACTCACCTGTATCCGCTCGAATACCTGCTCCAGGATGCGTATGCTCTCTAGCTTTCGCTGCGCTATCATCAGTTTGCGCTCCTCGATGCGTATCTTTTGCGAGATCTCCACTTGGCCGCGCTCCTGTATCTTTTTCAGATGCTTCTCCTTTCGCTTCTCTTCACGCTCTCGCTGTTTCTCCAACTCGGCTAATTTCAATTGTTCTTGCTTTTGCCTGTAAATTTTGTGCAATTTTGCGCATGTTTTTGTTTTGTTTTGTTTTTGCTAAAAACTTGTTATTGTTTCGTCTAGAAGAGGCAGAAAACTGTGTAGCTCGCCAAATTTGCCACAAATAGCCGACTATATATGCTCTTTATTACACATACGATGAAGATAAATAGTCGACTAGATATGCTCTATATAATATATACGATAAAGATAGGTAACTAAGGAACAGAAAATGAAACCGATGGAATTCCAAAGACTGAACTTTCAAATCAAAGCGAATTGCAACGCGAATATTTTCAACAGCATCCAAACTATAGCTAAAATGCTTGATATGTTTGAATAGAAATAGTTAGTGTTTTTTGGAGTGCCAACTATTGAATATTTCCATACTTAACATTGGATACTATATCACAAATAATTTGATGCAGATGAGATGCTGCTCCTACACAAATAAAAGCAAGTGCGTAATTGCTGAATTTAGTTAAGGTATCTTGTGTGCTCTTGACGAATTGTGCCTACTTTATCAGGATAGCTTTAAGACTGAGTTTAGTTTAGAAAAAGACATATGGATGAAAGGACATACGGAAATGGCAATTGGCAGTCGTTAATACGGATTAATATAAAGTAAGATAGATTAGCTTCACGGCTCGAACCAATGCCTTGCATTTGGGTTTGGTATTTGGGCACATGGTTTTATATAGATACTGTTTCCTGCGCTATCCTGACAATGACAATTTCGCTTAACTAGTTAGCCCGGCTGTTGCAATCGGCTTGCTATTGTTTTAATTTTCAGCATTCGGTTTCATTGTCTGCCTGCGTACACAAACATGATTTAAGTCAAACCTTTCGCGATCCTCCAGCTCCGCTTGTTTCTTTCTTTCGCGCTCGCGCTCTTCATCCTCAGCCTGAGCCTTAGCAATGCAGCGTTTCCGCATGCGCTCGCGCCGCTGTACGTGCGAATCACTCAGATGCTTCTGTTTGTCAAAGTTGACGTTAATGTTGATGGCCTGTGTCTTGTCCACAAACTTGCGCACCAACTTGGTGCTCCTGAACTCGTCCATCGCACGCACAAAGCTCGAGTATTCCTCGAATTGCACATAGCTGTAAATGTAACCAGTTAGGGACTACAGTAAATCCTCCATTGATGCGGCTACTCACGCTTCAAAGAGCACATCCTGCTCAAAGCTAAACGTTCTCATGCCGCTGATATCCGACTGCATGCTCTTTCTATACGGATCGCAGATGGGTATATCAACTGTACGCACGCGCCCGAACTTCTCGAAGATGCGTTTGAAGATGCTCTCGCTGGGTTTCACATGCTCGTCGTTTTCGGCATGGCGCGCACAGAACCAGCGTATGGGCAGGTGCGTGATATGTATAGTGTCCGGTCGCTCGCCCGCCTTCATCTCGTCCATGTTGCGGGCATCCCGAAAATATGAGTCCCAGTCGTGGCGGGTGGGAAACTCATCCTTAGTCTCGGTGCAGCGCACACGAAAGGCGTCACTGAAGCCAGACAAGCGCAAGGCAACGCCGTCCAAGCGCTCAATGGCCAAACGTAAGCGCTTGCGCTCGTCCAGCTCCGCCTCGAAACGTATGTAGTTAACGGTGCTCTTGGAGACCTGAAAAAGATACAACAGTTAATACCAGCTGCAAAGAACACATCGATTCTCCTTTCTCTTCTCGCCAGCCACACTTACCTTAAGCACCAAAAATTTATCCGGCTTGAGTTCTGCACTGAGTTTATCCATTATCTCTAGGTTGGAAACGGATTTTCCGGTTTTGATTTTTTCGGGCAATGCAACTGATATTTGCATTTTTGCCAACGGCTTGAGGTACAAACTGTGCGGCAGATACAGCGGCGTGCAGTCCGCAACATTTTCTATAGTCTGAATGTTGATCATTGTTTTATAGGGTATTTTTGTTGTATGTGTTTTTTTTATTTTTATATAATTTAATTAGGGTAAAATACAAATAGTAAAAATGATATAAAAAAAAAAAAAACAAAATATATAAACTATTTATAAAGTTAGAATCCTGTGTGTATGTGTTTATAGGATGTGTGTGTGTGTGTGTTGTGTGTGTGTGTGTTGTGTGTGTGTGTCGTTTGTGTGTGTGTGTCGTTTGTGTGTACGTGAAATTTGTGTGTGTTCCCCGCCCGTTGCCCTGGCCTAAATCCGATGATGACGATTTTTCAAAGGTGTGTGTGTCTCTGCCGCTAAAATGGTATCTATGTTTATTTTATAACGAAATCGTCACCACGGTGGTAGATCTACTTAAAACTAATAATATTATGACTTTTTATTGCCAAGTTTTTCCTAAAAACGAGGCACTATAAAATTTTTCACTTTGCTGCTTTTGCACTTTTTTAACTGCTAGAGATGAGAGCAATATCGCCGTTAACGAGTGACTGATGAAATACTCGCTCACGACATACGTTATTAGTAGGTATCGATAGCAGTATATTGTGAATTGATTTTGTAAATCGATTTTTAAAACAAACTGTTTTTAATTTCAGTTAGAAAAATATATTTTTACTCTTTTTGGTCTGAGATAATTTCACACTGATTTTCACAGAAAATATTCAAATGGTATACAAACAAGCAAATAGTTTTATTTACCTACAAACAAGTTGAGGCAATTATAAATTTTGATCTATGTCAATAACAGGTTACCAAATGTTAATGTTATTTTCGCTGTAATAGTCGCTGTTATAATACAGAAGAAGAAGACGGCGGAACTACGAAAGTGCGTTATTTCATTTTTATACAATTTAATTTAATTAGAAATTTAAGTAATTCAACAATATGCGTGTGTGAATTTAATGTAATAATAAAAACTAACAAGAGCCCCACGGCACAGCGTGTACATGGCAAAAAATTGACGCGAAATATAACTGCCAAAAACAACAACCACAGCAGCAGCGACCAGCACACCAACAACATCAGCAGCAGCAACAACAACGCAATTGTGATAGACAAAGAAATAGATTAAGAAGGGGAAAACGAAACAGCAAAGAGCCCAACAACAAAATAATATAACGCAAACAAAAACAAAACGCAACATATTTTAATATTAGGCATATCGCGTGAGTTTGGGCAGCTTTAACATATTGCTCTGATTTCTTTTTTATACGCAACAAAAAGTGATAAAAAAAATAAGGAAAAAAGCAATAAACAGGCAAAAGCAATGCTGTAAAAAATAAATAAGAATATACATAATTAAAGGAAAAGCGAAAACGCTGGCGCTGACGCTAAGAGAACAGAAAACTACGAAGAAGGAGCAGAAGGAGAAGCTAAAGCTGGCCACCAGCAGCTTTTGTTTTGGGTTCCGACGTCAACGTCGCTGCTGCTGCGGACACACACAAACAAACACACACACACATACAGGCACACACAGCCACAGCTGATGTCAAATCATTCGCAGCGTTCGTGTTCGTGAGCGTTTTCAATTGATTAAAACCAAAACACACGTACACGGACAGACCACAAACAAACAAACAAATACAATCATATATACAAAAACACACACACAGGCCAGCCATTGTGAAAATTGATTAAAGATTACAAGGTAAGTGCGAGGCAGGCTGCCAGCAGCTACCACATCGTTTTAATTAAGCATCTATAGTTATAGTTTATGCAAACAAGTACACATTGCTGATGACGCCCTTTTTGCTGCATAAATTTCGAATGGCCGCCCACAAGCCACATGCCTACCTCCCCACCCACTCCCGCTCCAACACTGTGAAACCAAATGCAGCTCTGCACCTGCTGCCATTTTCTTTTTGAACGTCAGGCAACCCTTGTTTCTTTCGTGCTGTTGTTATTTGTTTGTGTGCGTCGGTTGGTTCGAGCCAAATTACAATTAATTGCAACAATTTACATATTTTAAGCGCATATCTAAATTAGTTTTCGCACAAATTATAACGTTTGGTAATTGCAACTGTCAATTTTGCCCTATCTCTGTGTCTCTTCGTTTTCGCTCAATTCATTTTTGCTAGCCCAAAACAATCGGCGCGTAGACAAAATGCAACGTAATGGAATATAACAAAGTGCAGGCCAAAACAATACACAAACGCACACACAAACACAAGCAAATGAGTACGCATACAAGTGCATAGTGCAGTTTGTGATGGCCAGTGCTGCCAACCCAGCGACAGAAATATCATATGTGCTTCAAAACTGGCTGATACTGCTGCTTTTATTAATGTAATGCAATCGTGATGTGATCGCGCGCATCAGCTGTTCACAAACAGCTGCGTATCGACGGGTTTAAGCAAGGTCTTCATAATTTTCGGTAAAACTTAGCAACTAACTGTCATGTTTATCTTATTTTACTTGTTTATCGCACTTTTTTTTTGCCTTGAAGTTTCGCGAGCGTACTAGCTTAAGTAGGCTCTGCTTGTTTAACTTACATGCTTTTGTGTGTGTATGTTTGGCCATTACCAATAATAACAATATTTACGCTTTATAACCTACTTTACTTAACAGCAGGACAATAACAAAAACGCAAAAAATATACAATCGTACAAAAACAGAATGTGACATTCCTAATTAATGACTACTCTTGTGCGTGCGTGTAAATGTTTATATATACATATACATATATTATATATATATGTGTGTGTGTGTGTGTTCATGCTTGTGTGAGTGTTTCGTGCTGCTGTTTTTGCCCTCCTGCAACGCCGATAAACTCTGACGTCGCCGTTGTCGTCGACGTCGTCTGCTGTTGTTGTTGCTTGCTTTGAGCTTAATACGGAATGTAATCAGTTAGGAGTCTGCGGAGATGCTGCCGAATGACCCCAACGCACAAAGTTCAGGGCAATCTGCAAATCACCCAACCCTGCGCTAACAGCTGTTATCTGGTGCTGTTTGTACAGCGAACTTGATTTATGCGCTTTAATTACATTGCATGTCACAGGTATGTACAATTGTATACACATGTACATGCTTGTGCATACATACATATGTATGTATGTATGTGCGTATGCATGGTCTTTGTACTTAATTGCGTTGATAAGCTGTTATCAGGTGGACACCGTGGGGCGATCTTGAATTTCATTGATGAGTAATCGAAAGTTAAAGCTGTCATTTTGTTGTTCCTGCTGCAGTTTCTATTTCAATTGAAAGCGTAATACTATTTAAACAGTTAAGGGAACTCAGGCAGGGGAATTTTCGGCATTTTTCCCCTGGACAAAAATGAATATTTCCCCTAATTAGTGAGTCTTTCTTGTTACTTAAACTTAATAAATCAATTTTGAGAAAAGATGTTTCTTTTCCAAAAATTATGAAATTCGCTTAGGTAAAAGAAAAAAAAAAACAGGCAGCAAAAGACGTCGCAGGTAATACAAAACGCGTCTCCATCTCTCTTTAACTCGCTTTCGCTCTTTTGCTCTTTCTCTCTCTCACACGCGCTTAAGTTGAGGGATCGCGCACACGTGTAGCCCTGCTCTTAACAGCGTCGTAAGCGTCGGCGGCGTTGGCGACGACGTCGACGTCTGTTAGTTCTGTTTGTTACGCCCGCAAGTCTAGACGTTTTTTGTTTTTGGCTTAACTAAGGTGCGTTGATAATAACATCCGTTGTTTCTGTTGTTGTTCCCGTGTGCAATTTACATACATAGCCAAATCGGCGCTATTTTTGTATTAATTTCTTATCGCTCCGTCCACGTTTGCACAAGCGCCAAAGTTTGCCAGACAAATTGTAAACAATATGTATTATATACATGTAACAACTCGAGTTGAATAAACAGCCACAAAAACAACTAGTTCTTTATTGCGACTTTAAAAGGCGAGCAGCGACGTCGACGGCAGCGTTCGTTTAGTCATTAACATTTGAACTGCTGCCCGCCACCAGCAGCGCCACAGTGTCTAATCTAGCTGGCATGTTATCGCTAGCATTAGATCATGTTAACAGTGTCTGTTAAATGTTAATTGTAGATACGCCGATGGCGACTAGCATGTGCACGTGAAGTCGGAAAAATAATTATTATTTAATTACAAATAAATGTAAGCAGATAGTACAATAAAATAATGATAACCCCCTCAGAACTGCGCCACTGTTAACGTTCTCTTTCTTTTTATTGCCTTGTTTTGCAGCCTCTTAACGCTAGGTGGCAGCACCACGTAAAGCAAACATACACACATACACACACACACACACATGCACATGCACTTGCATGAACTCGGAAAGCATTAGCACTGCCAAACAAAGAGGAGACAAGAAGAAGAAGAGGAAGAAGCAAAGTGTAGAAGTAGGTGGCGGAGGAGGAGGAGAGCAACCGTTGAAGCCCAAACCCTCACCGACAGCTGCTGCCTCATGATGTTGTACGTATTCCATGTGGACGTCGGTCGCATGCTGAGCTTCGATATGACCGTTGCTCTGTCCTCGGTGGAGAATCTTAAGGAGACAATACAACGGCTACATGGCCTGCCCGCTGCCAATATTGTGTTGCTGGTTAGCGGAGGCGAGATGCTGACACACTCCACACAGGTGTCCTGCTATTCGGCGGGCACCGATACGAATCCAATTTTTATGTTTCTCACCGGCGACGAGCGGCTGGCGCCAACGATAGCCAGCGGCGGCAGCGGCAGTGGCGGCGGCAGTGGCGCTGCCAGGACAGCCGGTGAAGTGATAGATGCAGAGCTGCGACGCCAGGTGGAGGAGAATCAGCCGGCTGTATTGGAGACGGTGCGTCAACGTGCAACGCTGGCGCAGCGCTTGCGCGAACTGGGCCGCAAAGAGGAGCTGTTGTGCGAGCGTCTGGTGCACGAGCAGCATCTGCAGCAGCAGGGCTGGTCCGCGGTGGTGGCCAACATGGAGGATCTGACGAGCGAGTTCAGTGAGCGCTTTCACAACTTCTGTCTGGCCTTCGATCGTCATCTGGAGCAGCGCGAGAGCTACCTGGAGCTGTTGCGCAACTTTGGCGATGATCTCAAGCAGCTGGCGCGCATACCCATATTGCCGGCGCTGATGGCGCTGGCCCAGGCCGATTTCCATGGCTTTGACGAGCTGCTCGGCAACGACAACGTTGACGAGGACGTTGGGCAGCTGCAGCCGGAAACGGAGACTGAGGTGGGGGAGTCGGGCGAGAGCGTGGAGAAGAGCAGCAGCAGTACATCGCCCAACAAGAAACTGAAAATGGGCCACGAACAAGAGGAGCAAGAGGAAACCTCCAATTCAAGGCAACAGCAGCAGCAGCACCAGCTCAATCTGCTGCAGTGGATCAGCTCGAAGGGCAATCACGCGGCGCTGCAGCAAATGTGTGATGAGTGCGTCCAGGGCCTGGACACCTTCTCCCTGGAAATTTACGAGAAACTGAAGCTCGAGGTGCAGAACATCATCAAGAGTGCCAAGCAGAGCGACGTCAAGGAGATCAAAGGCCTGAGCGATCGTCTGTACCGTCTCGACGAGTTCAAGTACGAGATACGCAAAATCGTCCAGGTTCAGCGGGAACAGGCGACAGCGTTCCAACAAAACGAAAGCCGTGCAGTGAATCTGCGCGATAACTCGGTGCTGCCCGATTTGTGCCTCTCGCATCGCTCCCAGCTGATGGTGATGCGCGATAATCATATTAAGATACGCGAATATAGTCGCTGCATAGCCAACTCCAAGGAGGAGCTGGGACGCAATCTGAACACGCGTCTGCGTCGCATCGTTTGGATCGAGAACGGAATGAGCGAGTTCGACAATCGCTTGCTCTTCTATCTGCGGTGCCTGCGGCGGGCCGAGCGCCACATCAGCATCATCGAGCAGATACATCGGGCGCCGAGTACCTATGTGGCGGCCGTTACGGAGGTGGTGCGTCGCAAGATTTTCTCGGATGAGTTCCGTTTGTGGGCATCGCGGCTGTCGGTTGATTTTGATCGCATCCACAGCGAAGAGATGGAGCGGCGGCGTCTCTTCAACGACAGCTTCGATGGCCACTTTTTGAATATTCTATTTCCGGGCATGGCAGATATGCCGCCCACGTTCGCCAATGAGCATCCCGAGCTCAGCTTTGACACACGTCTGCCCCAGCTGAGCTGCTCCGATATTGAGCTGCTGTCCGCCCAGCTGCCCGACCTGGCCACGCAGCTCCAACTGCCGGACATGGCGCCCGTCCTGCAATTCTTTGAGCAGCGGCACAAGACGGCAGCGCAACCGGAGCAGATGGAACTGGCGCCAACAGCTGTTTGTCAGCCTGTCAGCACACAAAGCGTGAGCACCTCCACCAGCCAGTATGTGGAGCAGATTGCGCGCAGCACTGCCACGGAACAGCTGCTGATGCTCAGCGCCAGCACGCTGACGGATGACAACGCTGGCAGCGTGCAGCGGCTGCGCGATGCCCTCCAGGACATGTCCAAGCTGGCGCTGCAGTGCCTGGCCATGGCGCGCTCCAATTTGAGCAGCCTGCGCAACGAGCTGACCCGTGGCTACCAGGATGAACTGCAGTCGCAGATGCAGCTGTTGCAGGAAAAGTGGCAGCTGCTGCGCATGCAGTGCGAGCAACGGGAGCAGCAGCAGGCGGAGCAGCTGGAGCAATTGCGTCAACAGCTGCTGGCGGCGGACCAGGATAAGATGACGGCCGTAGCCCAGGCACGCGAGCAGCTAATACACGAGCACAAAACGGAGCTGGAATCGCTGCGCTGCCGCTTCAAGCTGATGACCTCAATGGAGCGTTCGCCGTCGGACAGCAGCCTGGAGAAGCTGGAGCGGCCCACGAGCAGCGCCAGTGTGGCCAGCCTGGATGTCGAGCAGCTTCTGGCGCAGCAGCGACAGGAGTTGCTCGCCCAACGGGAGCGCGCCATCAGCGAAGCTGTCGAGGCCGAGCGCGCTCTCTGGCAGTCGCGGCAACAGTTGCCGCCACTGAACTCAGAATCTGTGATGGCCAATGTGTCCATATTGAAGGATGTTCTAGAGGACAAGGAGCGACAGCTGGATTTACTGCGTGAACAAAATCAATTGCTCACACAGGAGAGCTACCAGCTGAAGACGCGCCTCGAGATGCTCACCAATGAGGATGGCAACAGCTGGCTAAAGGAGAAGATCGACTATCTGAGCCGCGACAAGTGCCGGCTGGAGGAGGAGCTCAGCCAGGAGAAGAGCAAGCGGCTTGAAATGGAGTCCAGTGTGGCTGCAATGAGAAGGTGAGCTCATCAACCTGATTGACTGATACACTGATTGATGTCTAATGAACTGACTGAATAATTGCTCGACTGATGACTAATTGACTGAACTAACAGTCTGGTTGTCTATCTAATGATCTGATTGACTGAATTGGCTTATACGCTGACTGATTGAATAATTGATTGACTGATTACTACTGACCAACTAACCTATTGATTGACCCACTGACTTGTCGTATATACTGACTGATTGAATATTTAAACGCTGTGATTGTCCCCCCAATTGATTGACTGACTGACTGATGGCTTATAAGCTAAGTGATTGTATTTGACTTACCGATTGACTGACTAACGGTCGGATTGTCTGTCTGCATATATACAACTGATTAAGTGATTAATTGATTGATTGACTGAATAACGATGTTGTCTGTTTCACTTAAAGACTGAATAAATAATTTAATGACTTATTGATAGACTGATAAAATTACTTAGTGAAATTATAATTATAATTAACCAGATAATTTTTGGCTGGTAGATTGATTTACCGATTGAATCGCTGACTGACTGATGACTGGGCGACTGATTGATTGATTGACTTATTTACTGATTGATTAATACTGTCTTCTATAAAAACAGTTCCACTTATGAACTGGGCGCTGCAGGCATGAGCGGCACACTGACGCGCTCCAAGTCAAGTGGCGGTGGCGGTGGCGGCGGTGGCTCCTCCTCGTCGAGTCATCGCCACATCACGCTCGAGGGCTGCAGCAAGGGCGATTTGGTGTTTGTGATTTGGAGCATGCGGCATGGCCAGTTCATGGTCGTGCAGGATTCGCTCACCCTTTACTTTGTGCATGCGGACAGTTTGCCTGCTCTGCAACTGACGGCGCCTACGACGACGGCATCTTCTTCTCTGCCGCCTGGCGCCGAGGGACCACTGGCTGTCGCGGAACTAAATCACATACCGCTGCCCTACTACGCCATCGGGCGCATCATCGACAAGGAGTACTGCCAGGCGCGCAAGGTGAGCTCACAGTCACAATAGTCTCTCTTGAGTAAATCCAAACTAAGCCTCTTGTTTGCCACACAGGACGAGAATCGTTATCGTGTCAGCAAGGGCTCCAAATTCTATCGGATCAAGCTGGCGCCATTGTCCTCGCGTTATCCGTTGCGTCGCGAGCGTTTGGAATGTAAGTGAGTGAGCGGGCGGCTAACAGTCACGGGGTGAACGCACTGAAGCTTACAAGTGGTTAGTTAGTTATTCCGGAACTATTTATTAAATAAATATGAAAAATTATATTTGTAAAGTGGAGACAAAGGCATTGTGTAGAACAGCTCAACAGCCATAAAGTTATTTATTTTTTGTGTTTACCTTTTAAAATGCTAGTTCCAGGAGCTCATTTTAGTTTTAATCTATTTTATTGCATTGATAAAAACGTAAAGAACTTGTCATTAGGTTAAAAAGGAATAGCTACAACGGATTTAAAATGTACTTCCAATTAATTTAATTAAACTCATTTCATAACAAAAAACGAGCTGAACTGTGCTTGGAACTTGTCATGAATTCTGAAATAATTCTATTCGATAAGAATAAAAGAATTAAGGATATAGAATGTATATTGTGTGTTAACACCTTTGGGATAATGAAACTGTCCACTTTTTTGCTAATTCGCATAAAGAATTATAATCAGGTTTAGCTAAATGTTCTTATTAGCACACTTAAAGGGGAAAATGGGTTGTTTAAATGCAAGCTTGGGCGTTCACTAATTGTTGACTAATAGCTGTTAATTCAGATAACAGATAACAATTAACTAAATCTTTCTCTTACCCATTTTTTATTAGCAGCAAGCTCAATCGGCGTTATTAGCCGCTGGCAGCTGGCGACGGCGGTGCGAGATGTGATTGATGCGCCCGGTTCAACGAGCATTGCTGGCAGCAGCGTCTATCAGAGCTTCAAGGAGCGCACGGTGAGCATCTCTAGCGTTAACGAGGAGGAGGACGAGTCTGCCTCGTTGCTCAGTGAGCGCTGTCGCTACATCAGCGTTAGTGAGGAGGATGAATTGCTGGCGCTTGCTGCTGGCGGCGGCGGCGGCACAGAATTAACAACAGCGACAGCAGCAGCAGCAACAACAGCGATAACAACAATAACAACAACAATAACAGAAACGGCAGCAGCGACGGCAACTCAAGCACAGTCTGTGATAACAGAGCAGCCAACGGCATCAAGAAAACTAAAGTTGGATCTACTGTTGGCCTCTGCTGATATAATAACACAATCCCCAACACAACAACCACAACAAAAACAACCGCAACAGGCGGAGGAGGGTGAGAAGAAATCAAAGGAAGAAGCTGCACAGCCGGAGCCTGTGGCAGACAACACGACGACAACGATTACCACAAATGTACCCAATCCTGTTTCGGCTGCAAATCCAAGCGATCTGGTCGAAGAGCCAGTCACTATCTATGTATCCACAGCAGCAGCAGCAACAACACCAACAACAACGGCAACAGTTGGCGATGCTGTTGTTGTTGTGGAGCCAATTGTAAACACAACGGCAACATTACCAAGATCAGTTGGTACGGCAACCATTAGCGAGGATTCCGATGAGTATCGCTCGCTGGAGGGCAAGGATGAAGCCGATTTTCCCATTTCCGAATAGTGTACGAGAATAATACAAGTTTTTATATATAATTATATATAGGATGTCCTGAAGCCGTAGATAACGGCATAGAAATGGCAACAGACGTCGCGACGTGTTTATTTAGGCTAAAACTCTTACTATTTATATAGGAATCGCCACCTTCCTCCGCCATCCCAACCCACAACTACCGCCTTTGACAAGTGAGCCACGGCGGAGATGACGGCGTAACACACACACACACACACACACACGAGAAACTCACATAGCACATGAAGAAGAAAGTTATATACTTAAATAATTTAATGTTTACAAATTCTGCAAATGGAAAAACAAAAAACAAAAAAAAAGTAACGAAACTAACGGCTAAAGTTCTATCATAGTTGTCTATAGTCTCTACATCTGTAATGTATAATCTTATATCACAGCTGTAAATGAGTTCGACTAAAGTCCCACACAGACAAACACACACACACACACACACACACACACACACACATACACAAACTATTTTTATTTCAAATAAAAATGACCACAAAATCAAATAAATTAAATTAGATTTTTGTTATAGTTTTGAAGAAGAAAAATTGCACCTTTAATATTTTAGTGCCAAGAAATTGTTTGCAATTCACATTAATTTTTTTCTAGCTATTATAATATATATAACAAATATTTATACGCATAAATTATATTTTTATAGGAATTTTCACAGTTCTGACCCCTCCCAAACATCACTCAAAGTTTTTCACACGCCCCACCATATGACACCCACCACACACACACACACACACACACACAAACTGAGAAAGTTTTTTGATAACGGAGGCGTAGCCCCGCCTATCTAACACCTATAGCTCTCACTATCCTATAAAGTTATCAATTGTCTCTGTAAATAGCAAATCACAAATATTTTGCCTTCTTATATAACTTACAAGGAAACAACAACAACAACAACAACATACAATATATACACATTAAGGAGGAATATTGCGTGAAGAGGTTAAACAAAAGAAAAAACTGCTTAAATTATATAAAGCGCAACTGTATATAGAGAAACAAACAAACAAAAAAAAAACACTAAATTTTACTTTTAACAATTTAAATTTAATTAAAAAAGAACATAAACAAACGAAGGTTTAACAACAAATTGTCAGCAAGCATACAACAACAAACCGTGTAAAAGCGAAAATCAAATAAAACAAAAAAAAATTGTAAAATTCTCGATGGCTTCTTTCGGCATCTGATAATTGTGGGCGCATGGAGGCGTGGCAGTCGATCCCAGCATACATTTATCCACATAACCCTTTTTTCGCCCAGAAACTAAGCTAACCGCCGCTTGTTCCTATATGAGCTATATTATATAATCGTAAGATCTTGAAAATGAGATATTGGTGTTGGATATTTTGAAAAACAGAAACATCTTCATATAGGAACTTATTTCACTACCGATTTTCCCAGGTGGTAGGAAGTGTAGTTAACCACATTGGTTGCAAGATCTTGCACTTATATTCTGCAATAACAAACAAGCAAGATGTCGGGAGCTCCCGACTAGGGGATACCCTGAATCCTCTTCTTCCAACATCAAATGCATATATATATTCTATTTTATAAGCTATATGTCACGTTTGGAGACTCTAGCTCTTATTATTTACCAAAATCGCCCAAAAAAAAGGATATCGATATCGATTTTTATCGATTGCTTGGAAACGGAGTAAGTTATCGATTATCGGATTATTTTTATTCATTTCAAGTCTCTAGCTCTTATAGGTTCTGAGATCCTTGCGTTCATACATACGCACGGACGGACGGACAGACAGACGGACATGGCTAGATCGACTCGGCTATTGATGCTGATCAAGAATGTATATACTTTATGGGGTCGGAGATGCTTCCTTCGATGGATTTGGATTTTGCACAAATACAATATACCCTTATACCCATTTTTGATGGGTTATAGAGTATAGAGTATAGTGATGCGATCCAGGCAACTCTGATGTATAAAGTGCCTGCATTGAGAAGTTGGAATGACAAATCTCATCAAGATAAATTAACCAACTAGATTGAATTTAAGTAGACAGACAGAATGGCGGATAATATCAGCTCGCTTGACGTCACGGATCAGGAATATATATGCCTTACATTCTTCAATAAATAACACTTTTATTTACAAAATTATGCCATCTTCGCGAGAATAGAATTTATATATGTATTTACAAATTTCTGCAGATATTTTAACTGAAAAATACAGACTCGAGTTTTCAGATTCCAGAATTTTATATTTTCTTTTTCCATTGCTTTTGCTGGCTTAAAAATTAAAATAATTAAGATCATGATCGATAAAAACACATGCATTGTTAAATATACAAAATAATTTATTAGTTTAATATTTATGAGCTTAGGTAATAACATTTCTTGTTATAATAATGTAGCTATAGTTAATATTTGCATATTTTGGGCTTGGACTCGCAGATCTATTCTCAAGCCAAGTGGATTAATGACAAAACGTAGCCCCTCACTTTGCATAGTACACTAGACAACATAATTGCGTTTCGACATGCCTCTTGCTTGGTTAATAATTAAATGAGTTAAGCAATTAATTGCACATTTTGCCAGGGCTAATTGACGAAGGATTCACACGAAGGCGCCCTCGAAACCCGCAGTTGGAGGAGGGGCGGTGCTAGCGAGCCAAAAAGCCAATCTTAGCTGTAGTAGGAAAATATACATAGCTCTATATAGGGTATATATACTTGTATTAATATAGATACATACACAATTTTACAGGCGCACACACACACATATATATAATTAGATAAATAATTATATCTATATATAAATTGAATGCTGCATCAGTCTCCGTTATAGAAAAGTGGGCATTATACAGTGAAAAGTCGGTTACATGCTTATCTATAACTAATTAGACTAAAAATTTGAGTAGTTGCATAAATTATTGCACATGCATTTTGAGCTTGTTATTTGTTAATACCCTTGCAGACGGGTCTTATACACAACTAAAAGCGTTTCGTAACGCAGAGAAACCAAATTTTATCCTATCTTAAACATTTTGTAGATCAACAAGTTTTGATATTGAAAATTTGCAAAATTTTGAATTGAATCAAAATTGACTGCATATAAAATTATTATTATTAAAATTTTTAGATCAGTTTCCAAAGGAAGTTAAGTTGACTTATTTAATAGATTTCATCTTAAATTCTTGGTTTGTGTCTTATAAAGGGTTTTGTGTTTTACTTTCTGTCAAATTGTACCAAAATATATCTAATTCCTGACAATATTCGTGAATTATTAGTTATTTATGATTTAATATATATTTAATATATAATTGACTTTTTATTCATTAACAAACATTTAAGGCCATCAAAGTGGACCAAAATTGTCTGCTGATACTATAAGGATTAACTGAAATATTAGTCAATTAACTCAGAGTTTAGGCAGTTAGAGTGGACCACAATCAGAAATATTTTAATTTATTTATGTTGCCGACTGCAAGGGTATTTAAACTTCGTTATGCCTAAGTTTTTGTTCACTGAACTATTCGTGTGCTTATGTTTTTTTTTGTTTTTATCTGTTCACACCCCCCGATTCCCATCTCTCCCCTGCTCCACTCCACATATCATGCAATAACTGCCAACATTGCGGAGTCTGTGCACGACTAGTGAATGGCTCTGACTGCGACTTGGTTGAGGCTGTGGCTGTGGCTGCATCCAACGCTTGGCTGGTCACATGGCTACAACTTGATTTGGGGCTCTAAAATAATAAAGCGTTAAATATGCTCCAGTTATTAATTGGCCAGAGCTGCACAGATACCCGCGTACCCCTTACCCTTAGCTGCCTCACAAGATGCCGCACTTTTTGAGCACAATTTTGCGCTTTCGCGCCGCACTGGAGCTGGCGCCCTTTTTGGCCGGGCGCAGGACAATGGTGCCGCTGCTGGACTTGGTGAAGGTCGGACTGAAGGCGCTGATGGTGGGCGTGCTGCTGTAGGGCGGATGCGTTGACTGCTGCTGACTGTTGTTGCCGTCGGCGCCGGCCGCCTGGTCGTAGCTCTGCGTCATCAGCTGGTGGCACTTGGTGGCCAGATAGCGGAACACAGAGGCCACATTGATGTCCTCCTTGACGGAGGTGCGTATCAGTCGGCAGTTGAGCATCTTGGCCAGCGTTTCGACCTCGTCCGCACTGACCACAGCCTGCTCGATTAGATCGATCTTGTTCTGCACTATCACCGTGGGTATCTCGTTGCATTCGTTCTCCACCTTGCGCTTCCACTCCTTGATCGCATCGAAGGAGGCGCGATCTGTCGTCGAGAAGACCAGCACTGAGGCCTGGGCGCCCCGATAATACGCCTTGGTTATGCAATCGAACTCCTCCTGCCCGGCCGTGTCCCACAGCATGATGCGCACATCCTCGCCATCGATCTCGATCTGACGCTCCAGAAAATCAACGCCGATCGTCTTCTTGTAGTCCTTGGTGAAGATGCCCTTGCAATAGCGCTGGATCATTGAGGACTTGCCAACGCCTCCATTGCCGACGATCACCTGAAAAGGTCAAAAGCAGGTGTTCGATGATCGATCAGCTATAAGTTCATTTCTCGTTTAAAATAATTATTATTATGAAAATTGATTTAATATTAAATAATAATATTTGTCAAAAGATCAAACTTTAAGTACTTTGTTTAAGTTTATAAATCTGAGAATAATCATAGATCAAGATTTTCTAGGAACATAAGAGAATAAAGATTTAAAGCAGTTATTTAGCAGTTACATAATCTCTTATTTAATCTCTTAAACAAGAGATTTTCTTTCGTTTAATCCTCAAGCGGAAACTCGAGTGCAGCTTTGTTTAAGAGTCACACATTCTAGAAGAGGCATTTTCTCAGAATTTCCCATTCACCGGCGAAAAGTAACCGTTGTAAATGATCAGTGATTGTTCTGACTTACAAATATATATATAAGTATCTGATGGTGTGTGCGTGTGTGTGTGTGTGTGTGTGTGTTGTGCTGGGGTTATTATTTAACGCTTATCCACGGCACAAGCTGCAGCAGCAGCCACACTGAGAGAAAAAGGACCAGAGTGTTATAGTTAAATCAAGTAAAAGCGTAAAAGCGGAATTAGTTTAAAATTTATGACATTTGTATTTTAAGAACTTTTATCAATCGCGCGAATACAAGATACTCGTACTGAAGTACTCTTATCTAAAGAATTGAACTTGTTTTCGAGTATTTCGTTTAAACGGAAATCTGAAAAAAAAATATTTTCTAGTTAATCCAAGTATTTTTCTTATTGTTCACAATAAAGTTCTTTAAAAAAAGAAACCCATTAAACAGAATCCAATATTGCATTTTTGCCAGTGTATCATTTAATCTATCCTCAGCTGATTGCCACTGGACACATTCATCATTCTAATAGCTTGATCTGTGCCAGTTGAAGGATTGAGAAGTGGCAAGGGGGCTGTCAGGGCAGGTGCTCACGCTAATGTGTATTGGATAACTTACCACCTTAATGGCCAGCTCGATATCGTCCTCACGCATGCTGCTGTAATTGTACTGGGACTGCGAGTGGGACTGTAGAGCAGCTGCAGCAGCGCCGCCCGTTGCCGTTGCCGTTTGGATTAACAGACGCATCGGCGGCCGCACGAACCGCTTCGTGTTCGGTTCGGTTCGGTTCGGTTCGGTTCGGTTCGGTTCGGTCCGTTGATGATTTGGCAGGCAATTAAAGCACGCTAAGCTAATGCTAGTATTCACCCGTTTTCGGCAAAGTCCAGTTTGTGCGGTGATTTTCACTTTTCGCGTGGCTTTTGCGTAATGTCAAAGCGCTTGCAATTCACTTTCTATTGATTTCACCAAAATCGAATACTGAAACTGGAACTGTGGAAAAGAAAAACCAAATGTCACGAAAAAAAAAAAATATACACAAACTCACACAAAAAGAAAAGAGCTTGCAACAGTGAGATAAAGTTTTTCTTTCGTTTTCACAGCAACCGGTTTTTCAGTACGCTCTTTTTTCAATTTTATTCATATACATTTTGTTTTTTTTTTTTTTTGGTCTTTTTCTTGCCTTCCTGTTTCGGACTAGGGGCGGGCGATGACTGCGGCTTCTAATAAGACGCAACGTGAGCCGGTTACATTTACAACAGGTGCTACCAAGACACCTCGCAGCGCACAGCGCGCGGCTCACGCATCGCCAGCGACAAGTCGCAACTTGTCTCGTCGCACAGTGGTTGCCATTAGAATTGGGAATGTGGCAAGATCAGAGGTGACGCTATGTGCGTGACGTCTATGTGTGTGTGTGTGTGTGTGTGCATGACATTAGCGCGTGCTTATGAATTCTTTTGAAATGTTGAAGCTTTGTCTGAAGCTTTTTTTTGTCGAACTCTATCCCATTTGCTATTTTAGTGACAATAGAAGTACAATAACCGTTTTATGATTATAAATTTTAAATTTTGCAAAATATGAATATTTACGAATAGCAAATTTTTCAATTAGATTTGCTCCACTTTACGCCAACAAAAGCCAACACTTTTCTAAATTCAAAGCAGAAATTACAAATTTTATCAATTTGTTTTAAGCTCCAGCAAGGTTTCCATTCATATTTCGTTTCCTTCTAAATTTTCCATTCACCTTAATCGATGCAAGGCCCCAACTCTAACGGTTCTGTTCCAATTCCAATATCAATTTGATTTGGTCACACTGCATTTGCATTTAGAATAGATTTGGCTTTCAGATTTATGCAGCCTTTGACTCTTGGTTTTTTCTGCTGCGCAAGCCACTGTGCGACATTTGACCGCGCGCTATTTTCCAGCCTTTCGCTCGTTCTAATTATGTTGTGACTATTTCGCTTTTGGGCCACATTCTTATACACTCTTCTGCCGCTGCAAATCTTGAAGCTGTGCGCTGCGGGTTATTTGTGTGCCTTTTTGTTTTTGTCTATTGTTATGATAATTAAGGCCAGCGAGGTTATAGATTTAACTAGTTCAATAAGCATACAAAACATATCTATGTATGTTTACGTATGTGTGCGCCAGAAGAAGAAGAGAGTCGTGTCAACGAAGCTTGACATAAAATCCAATTGGATCGCGAGCGAGCGCGCGCACGCACATGTGTGTGTGTGTGTGTCTGTTTGTGTGTGGGACGCTAAGAATGAAAAACTGCACGCAGTCGCGGTCGCGGTCGACGCTTACTGCGCCGGCCTACCTGTTTCACCTGTGTATTTGTCTCTCTCTCTGTGTGTGTGTGTTCGTGTACAAATTTCAAATAATGCACATCATTGCAGTTTTCCACAGCGCTCAGTTCTTCGTGCCCGGGCTAAATTGACTAGAATGTGCAATTATTTTGAAATTTGCTCACAAACTAATAGATTATTGTTGTTGTTGTTGTTGTAGTTGTTGGTGCTCGATTGCCGTTGCTTGGCCACTTCCTTCTGGATGCATTGTGTTGTGGTTGTTCTTTCTGTGGAATGTGGATTCTAACTTGGCCATTTA
Organism: Drosophila virilis; assembly: GCF_030788295.1. Lineage (NCBI taxonomy): Eukaryota > Metazoa > Arthropoda > Insecta > Diptera > Drosophilidae > Drosophila > Drosophila virilis. Next base: position 16,923,353 of record NC_091544.1, on the reverse strand, counting down.
AGTACACAACGAGCCGTGCAACTGTGTGAGTGCAAGAACAACAAATGCCACTTGTTGCTGCCACTGCAACTGGCAACTAAAGCGAAGCAAATGTTCATGTGTGTGTGTGTGTGTGGAAAATTATGCAAATGCATGAGCTGTGTTGTTGCTGTCTGTTGCGCTACTTAAATCAATTATGAGCGCAAATTTCTCATTATTTAAATTAACTTTAAATACTCCATTCGCGCACTAACGGTACTTTTCAAAACAGCCGTGGTTCCGTCGCTGTCGCTGACAAAAGTCTCTATTTTTCGTTATTGTTGTTGTTCCATATCTTTTTTATAGCCTTTTTCACACACACACACACACACCTAGCTGATGGCGGCTCATTGTGTTTGTCGTTGGTGAGAAATTAACCAATATAAGTTGAAACATTAAACAACATATGCGAATGCGAAAACGCGAGAGCCGGAGGAGCTGTAAAAAACTCATAAGCCAGCAGCTTTAAGCCACTCTTGAAGTTTGAAATAACGACAACGCGTGCGAAGCGCATTAATTAATGTTAACGTTAGTCGCATCTGCTGCTGTCTGCCTTTGGGCTTTGAACCGTAGTGAAAGTCTCTTCTTCTACACGCACACCCTAGAAAATATACCGAAAACGTACCCACGAATCACACGCAGATCAAAAATAAAGCGCAACAGCGGCATTCGGTACACACCTGTTGGCTAACGTGTTCCAGCACAAACTAACTGGCTAAAACATGGCTTACAACAGCTTGGCACAAACCCAAAGCTGGCAAAGCAGCAGAAGAAGAAGAGAAGACGCGAGCACCCGGTAGTGTTAGTAAGCGTTTTGAATGCGGCATCGTTGTAAATTATTATTAACGTATGATTATCTTTGAATTTAATTATAGGTATTTTATTTTTTAGTTTCTCTAACAATAAAACGTTAGAATTGCCTGCAATTTAAATAATAACGCCATCTACTATCGATAACTATTTATGCAAGTACTTTGCAGCACTGTTTTTGCGCATGCATGCGATCGGCTTTTACAAGCAGCTGTTCAGCTGTGAACGATAATTTGTGGCGGTCGGCCAATAGACTCAAACTGTTTCTGAGCGGAATGCTATCATTTGTTTATTTGGATTTGTGTTATTGTTTGGCGGGCAAGAAGTCTATTGCAATTTAAACCATATCCAATAGAGTACTTAAGTAATGGCTTTAAAAAAAGAACATAAAATGAAACGCCAAATCGGTCCAATTGATTGTTCCCGCGTTCGCTTATTGTCATCAGCGTTGTTCGCAAATATCAACGCATGCGCCCAATCTGCAGGACGAAGGACGTCTGTCGTTGCCGCCGCTACATCGGCATAGAGAAATGTTCCGTTGTCACACTGTCAGGAACATTGGAGCCATCATTCGTACGGATACCGATTCAGTGCTCTACGTAATTTCAAAGCGATTTGATGTATCCGCCTCCATTCAGTTAGTTGACTTGTTATTTTGTTGCAAATCCCACGAATACCAATAAACGTGTCGCGTACGTGTGTGTGTGTGTGTGCGAGTCTATGTGTCGCGTGCTGCATGTATGTACGTGTGTGTGCCGAAACGGCAGAAGTAAACTTAAAAGCGAAAAAAAACATTGTGAAACCATAGGAAAGTAAAATGTAAATGTTTATGCAAAAGTAAATTCCAACATTGCCATCGAACGAATTTTTTTTTAGGGGTGATTCTGGCTTCTTCTGCCCATGCCCCAGCCCCAGCCCCTGTCCCTGTCCCTGTCCCAGCCCCAGCCACTTGTGGTGGTGGCTCTCGTCCTCTGGCACACACATTCCTATTTCTGGCAGTCGCGTGCAAAAAAAGCTAAGAAGAAGCAGAAACTCTGCCTTTGCGAATGCGAAGCGGCAATAAAGTAAAACAAGAAAGAACGCATATTTTTTCTCGGCGCACCGAAGCTCAAATACCCTTGCAAACCTAGTGTAGATTTTCGAAATGTCTTCAAACTGAACAGCAGAAAGCTGTTTTGATAGACAATTTACTTTTCGAATACATGGTATTTATTATTATGCAAGGAATATAGACCTATGAGAAAATAGTTTATATAAATGATAAATGTATGCGTTATACCATCAATGCTGTCTCGTTCTATGCGTTACGCATTTGGTAACAATTTTATAATGCCCTCTGCAAGGGTATTAAAAAGTCTGTGTGCCAGGGTAGCGCACAGAAAAATCAATATTGATAGTAAACTTTGCTGTTGATGCGCCGCAAATAAATTGTCCATCAATCCAAAAAGTATATCAGTCAGGTGGTCATTGTCCTTACCAACAAATGCCGTTACTCCCGTTAGACCCCAAAGGTCTCCAGTGAGCACCAGGCGTGACTCATGCAGGACTCGCACTTCGGCATTCGCTCTAAATTGGAACACTGGCCGCATGTTAATTTAATATTGATTTCAGTTTAATGTCTATTTATTTACTTGCCTCATGTAGCAAATCACAACAATTAAAAAGTAATTAAGAAACGGCAAAGCAACAACAACAGTACAGAAACCCAATGAGCGTAAAGTAAAAATAAAAAAAAACAAAAAACAAATAATAAAATGAGAACATGTAATTTGCATTGCAAATTGAACTTGTACTGCATTTAATATTCAAATAACATAACATTGAAAACAACCAACTGTATACGCAGCCGGTATACACACAAGTCGAGCCAAAGGAAAAACAATCCGATCAAGATGAAAACTCGACTCGTTTCGTTAACATATCGCGGCAGTGCGTCCGTCGATCCGCGCTATTCGGCCTCCATGTTGCCATGGACCATCAACGACATACGCTCCACTGAGAGCTACACAAAGGTAAGTTAATTAATAGCTATATATGGCGCAAGTTTAAGATTAAGAAATTAACCTAATCAAATGAGAAAATATATAGAAAGAATTGTGAGTATTTTGTATATCATGCGAATTAATTAAAAGTAATTGTTTCGTTTTCTTCAAAATTCTTTAAATATTTGAAATCGTTTTTAATTATGACTTACAGATTTCGCAAATGTTTGTTTGACTCAAGATTTGAATTCCAATTTTCAACCTTAAATCGATTCAGGGATATATAAAAAATAATATATATATATATATATATATATATATATTGTCCGCTTGAGACAAAAAGAGGGAATTGTTGTGAAAAGCAAGAAAGCAAAGTAGGACAACATTTTATTGCTCTGCTTAGTTTTTTCTTTCTCTTATGAATATGATTAAACATATAAAATTAATATCTTAAGGCCGCAAACAATATTAGTTTACAATAAATCAAAGCAAAACAAAAGAATCTTTTATTTAATTGCATAAATCTATTTTTAGCCATCAAATCCAGAAATGATTCTGATTAGAAAACTAATTATTATTATTATTATTGTTGTTGATATTTTAAGTTAGATTAAAAATATATTTTTACCTTCGGAAATAATATATACATAGATTGTTAAAATTATATTTTGGCAGCGTAAAAATTAAATCCAGCTTAGCTTATATAATTTTCCATGATGTTATGTTTTGTAAGAGTTTCTTTGTTAAAATTTCAATTAATCAGGGGCTTGGCATTTATTTGCGATATTCTTCAATCCCCAATTTAAAAAGATATATTATATATATATATATATATGCAGTATCTATCTTCTTGAAACCTTTTTGAGTAAGCATCCATTTGAAATTAATTGCAATGTATTTTTCTTGGATATATTCCATCAATGTAAAGGAACTTCATCTCATTCCATAAATCTGCCCATGAGCCTTTGCCTATTGCAACTTTACAGCATTTGCATAACTTGGCATATGCCATCACACTCGTCCGATTAAATCATCATCGTGCCACACACTTGCCTGGCAGTTGTCGTTCTGTCACTCTGAATTATGTTGTCAGTCGGGCTGTGGTGCCGTCAACGCTCCTGGCATTGGCATGTTAATCCAATTGCAGCTGGTGATATCCATAACACGCTTTTATCTTTGCCCAAAACAATTAAAAGCAATTTGCAATTATTACGGCTCAATAAATCAATTAAACAGCCCGCCAGGCAGACAGACATTCAGGCAGGCAGGCAGGCAGCTCAAAGTGGGCGCAAAGCGTACGAAATTTTATTAATAATTTTGCGCTCCATAAACGATAATTACACTGATTAGCAACTGCTGGCAACCGTTGGGGCTGCCTAAATTAGAACCACAATGTAGAAAGGTGAGTCCTAAGCGAAAATCACAGTCACAGTACGAGACTCGTAGCTAATTAGGAGGACGACAACGTCAACCCGAAGCGAACAAACAGCCCAAATAGGCATTAATGGACTTTATCCGAGGGTCACGCGTTGAGTAATGCGAATGTGAATGTTCTTAAAGGTCTCATCAAAAAGTTAGCAGAGTTTATATACTTTGATTTGCTTTATTATCAGTATTATTAGTTATGTGGCTAATAATAATATTATTTTGTAAGACCTCTGGTCTATGAGCTATAGCCCCTTCTTGAGTCCTACTGTTGGCAAGCACGCAAGGATTGTCCCTGGCTTAAGAGTCCTTAAAGCTAATATACTAAGACTGCGGCCCCAGTTCCTGATGTGCTAAGCGCTAAAGTCTCATCCTGGTTTAGTTTCTTGTCGTCTTCAAGGCAGAGTCTACAGTTGCTATATTTCACGCTTTTTAGCTTGGTAAGATGCTTGTGGCTTCTGATGAGCTATAGAGGGATTTGGGGTTTGCTAATGTCTGGAATTCCGTTGCTACTCTGTTATTTTATTGTGCTTGCCTAATTGATTGAATCGCTCAGTCAGCTCAAGAATGTTGTTCCCTTATTTGTACTTTTCTCGCAAATAGTTCTCACTAACAAGTTCATTTCTCTTATAAGCTTTTTGTAGAAACATACTATCTATTTATTGATATAGAAACAGACGCACATTGGCGATTAAATTAGGCAAAGGAAAATAAATATTAAGAAAATCATTCTAGCTAAATGATTATATAGATATATACAGCTAGAGATAGGTAAAGATACGAGATACTAAGTATTTATGTGTCAATGCATATGTATATATGTATATTAATATATAACATTTTATTTAAAGTTTTATTTGAAAATCTTACAATATTTAAAATTAATTAATAAATAAAAATAATTGTTAAAACAGATTAATGGAATACTATATAGACATATATTTTCATCAAATGCAGCTTCCAAGATTCTATTCAGTTTCTTAACTTCTTGAACCCGTCTCGAGTGTGCATACCTCGACCTGCCAGATTTATATATATATCACCTGGTATCACCTGGCTGGCGTATTACGCATACGCCGCGTTGAGCACGTGCAGCGGCAAGTTGTCCATTGTCCTTCAATGCTAGCTCTGTCTTACTTCCGCCCATTTTATGTTGTATGTGCTATTTCAGTCCAAAGCTGGTGTCCCATGGCTAATATTATTTGAAGCTTGAAATTAATTTTAGCAAAGCTTGCAATTAGGCGCACATCAGCCGCATGTGTGTGTGTGTATGTGGGCTCTATCTGTGTTTGGTTGTGTTAGCAAACGATGCTCCAGGGTTTTTGCTAGGGTCTGCCAAGTCGGTGCCAGTGAAAGGCATTGCATAATTAAATTCCCTACAGTTGCCAACAAGTTGCGGGTTGAGGCTGAGTGAAAGTTGTATAAAAGTCTTGGAATTCTTCCCATTGTGGATTGTCCCACTGCTCTCGTCCTGCTTGTCCATTTCAGGTCGAGCAGGTGGCTATGCGTTGCATTAAAAAGAATCCATTTTACGAGCTGGCGCCACCAGCGAGCAGCAAGCAAATTGTGGGCGCTTCCGACCTGTGATCCGGCAATTGTTGTCAGCTTACATTGAATAGAAGAGCTAGCGAATATGCAGAGAGGGGCAGCGAAAATGAAAATTTATATAAAGAGGAAACTATTCTGTGAGCTGCTAACAAGAGTTCATATATTTGTTACTTGATTCTGGGTTTCCGTTGTGCTCTCCTAATGGAAAATTATGAGACTTAGTTTTTCTATTTTTATACCCTAAACCCATTTAAAATGGGTGAAAAGGGTATTTGTGCAAATGTATATAACTGACAGAAGGAAGCAACTCCGACCCCATAAAGTAGAGACTAGAGACTTGATATTTTTGCTGTAGGTCCTCCTGGTGCCTACGCAGATCGAGTTCGTTATTGTCCGATATTCGATAACTTGCCCCCTTTCCATTTAATCGATAATTATCGAAATCGAAATCCTGTTTTTTGAGCCATTTTGGTAAATAATAAGAACTAGAGTCACCAATCTTGACATGTCGCTCCTAAAATAGTATATATCTATCAAGTATCATTCATTTTATAGCTATTACCTGCCCCCCGCTCGACCTGCCCCCTACTACCTCATAGCTAGAAATCAAGTAAATAAACATGAAATACTAGACAGTCTTTTCTTTATTTTATAAAAATATTATTTATTTTCTTAAAAAAGAATAATTCTTTATATGATTATCTAAAGATTATACCACAAGCTGTTTTATAATGAACATCTATCCTATTATATATAAAAAATTGTGTTTTTTTTTTAAATTTATACATTTGGTATTTGATGTTTCATCCTAAGTAGATAATATCACAATTTTTCAGGCTTAATTTGCAAATATTTCAAAGCACTTTCGCATATAATGCCTTAAAATTATGCATGCACAGCACACATGCGTAACGCTCTCTCTTTCTCTTTGGTTTTCCCTCTTACTCTCTCTGTTTTTGTGTTGGCTTTCCCTTATTGTTGTGCACTTGGTAAGTCAGACACTACAGACCCGGCCCAGACTATAATTTGATGCATATTTTCTTGTATAAATATTTACTAAAGCCTGCACTTTTGTTTATTATTTTCATATATGCATGTATGTGGGCTGCCCCATTCTTGTTCAGTAAATTGACACAAAACCAACACGCACACACAGGCCGAGATAGAGGGGAAAAAAAATAGAGAAACTGAAGTGTTTGCCCAGTGCTCTGGTTCGTGTTCATTTGCAGTGTCTGCGACAAATGCTGTGGCAGCTTATTGCTTTATTATGTTAAACAGCGCGAATGGAAATTATAACAAGCTGCCTTTTGGCTGCCGCTCGAGTGCGAAACGTGCCACGCCCATCTACACGACCATCCAACTCCCACGCCCTCCACATCAAAGTCTTATGTCAACTTTTGCGATGCTTCAATGGCCAAGCAAACAGAGCTTTGTCTAAGCATGTGTGTTCGGAATTTCCAATATATTTTCCTTGAATATTGTTTAGAAATTAGTGCAACGAAATAGATAGCTTTGTTGAATAACTAAGTTAGGCCAAGTCCTTAAATCAATGAAAAAGTTGTAATCAAATTATATCAGTTTAATTGCGTATTACTAAAGAAATGTTAAAAATGCTTAAAATGAGGTGTAGAAAAATCGAATTACCCTTTTTTAGCGAGTCTTTAAAACAAAACTATTTTACATAACTTATGTAGAATCATATTTCATTTTATCATGTATATATGGCCTTTACTCAAACTTAATTCACAATTTATTTCTAATATACAACATGTATTTGCTAATATTAAACATTTATTGAGATATTAACGATTTTTTTTTAGAGTTAATATGAACATACAAATTGTTTTTATACAAGCTTTAATTATATATTAATTATAGCCAATATAATTTTGTTGTTCCTCTCTTTAACAATTTCCTTTAAGCTCCAAGCCAATCAATTGTATTCAATTTTAAGTTGAGTACATTTAACTTTGTTATAAATTGGCGAAAATCGAAATCAAGTTCAACAACAATTTGTAAAATTCCCACTTATTTTGCTGGCCAAAAACTCTTAACTAACGTCTCCGCTCGTATCAATTGTCAGGTGCCTATTGTGTTCCTACTAGAGCTCAACCCTAAGCTTTGTGGCAGGTCTTCCATTGACGTCACGCAGGAAGGCAGGCAGGAAGTTGATTTGAGCGAGCTGCAAAGGAAAAATCAATAGATCGCCTGTTTCATTTGCCTGCAGAATGTTTTCCTCTTTTTGTTTGGCGGATTTTTTGTTGCTGCTTCGGAGAAGTCACTCAAGTCCCGCTGCTAATCCGCTTCTGGCCGAGTCGAGTCACTTGAGCCGCAGCACCAGGCTTCCCTTCCCTGCGCGCCGTAAATGGTTTCACACTTCACCGTCGTCAGCGGCTCTCCCAGTGGAGGACTCTCTGCTGGGGCTTATGCGGCGAATGCGTTACGTTGGCTTTGACTGGGCGTGAATGTTGTCGCCCACTCGATTCCATTTGGCCGACGTTTTGCATTTGATGTTGTACACTTCTGCGGTCGCTAGACTACGGCATTTTTTATGTGTGAAGCGGCGCGTCAGTTGCCGCACTCATCACTTGACACGCTTCTGCTAGTCAGAGCTGTGCCACATAGAAAATAATATTTTAAGCTATGTGCAACGTTGTTCGAGTGAGCGTTGTAGTACTGAGTACTTTGCACTCAGTGCTTTTAGCTTATTGTACTTTTAAATGCTAAGCTACAAACATAAATTGATGAAAATCCTCAACAAGCAATTGAATCTGATTAACGCTCTCATTACCAGTGACATCATTTTATTTCCACATTCTTGCGTTTTGTCCCATTGCCACAACTTTTGCCGCATACAAAAGCTATACTGTGGCACACACTGCGTATGCGTTATATATTTTTTCACTTTCAGCTGTCCGCATTTGATATCTTGACCCCTTTTGAACGGCTTCTGTTTTGTTTCTTATGCCCATGCTCTGTGTCCTTTCATTCTTTGCAACTCTAATTGATGGCAACTTAAGGAAAAGTTATGTTATGGAGTCTTTTATTTCATTTGCTTTGTATTCTATTCTACAATCTATTGTTGTCAAACAAACACACACACGTACACTCGCACACACATTGAAATGCAGTTAGCGCCACGTGAAACCAGTCGCAGCGTATTGTTGTCCATTGTAGGGGTTATTGTTGTTGTTGCAGTTACTTGACATATTCATTAGACATAAAAATTAGCGATGAGCACGTGAGAGAATACATTGTAGATAAATCATGTATGCTGATGTTGATTGTCTAGCTATATACAACTGACAGGTAATCAGCTTACGGCTTAAATCATGTGACCTAGAGCGGGAGACTTAAGAATATTATGGATATAGTTTGTTTGATGCACCACTCAATCAAAATCAAATATTAATTGATACATTATCATATACATTAATTATATTTCTCCCGTTTTAATGCAAACTTCTAGTTTATTATTTTTGTAATCGAAATCTTGCTTAAACTTACGAAAGCTCGTCTCCAATTAGAATCAAAACTTGTCATATTTACCCTAAATCATTTTATAAACTCTTCCATTAGCTGTGCTAGTGTTGTGGATCGTATCTTGCGCCCATTTCTCATAGGGGTAATGTCGTGTCTAGCTGCCAAAGTATTTTTAATTAGTTAATAATATAGCTTAAATTGCAGTTCACTGTTCAATTCTAATTAAGCTGCGGCTCACGATTGTGTCACGCGCTCATCTCCAATTAGAATCACGACGCGTCGTGCTGTCAACATCGCGTGTTATTGCTCACCGATTTATACGTTTTAACCGTTTCTTCATTACGTTTTCATGTGCCAGCTGACGTTCGCTTGTGTTCTTGTTATGCATGAACTGCGTTTAGTCGTTCTTGTTGTTGTTGTATTGTTGTTGTTGTTGTTGTTGCACAATAAATTGCCTACAATTTCCCATTACATTGCTGTTATTTTTGCTGCTGCTGCTGCTGCTGTTGTCGTCGGCAGCATTTTAGCCATATAATTAACATTAACTGCTTTGGCTGACGCTGGCGCTGTTAAAGTCTTAATAACGCGTTGTACTTTGTTAAATGGGGCCAAAAAGGTCAGAGCCTGGTTCTTGGCCATTGCTGACATTGCGGCTGTCATAAATAAGCCGGAATCTATGCGGCATCGATCTGAGAATATTGCAATTAATGGCTGAGCTAACGGCTAATCTTTATCTGGCGGAGATATTAGTTACTTTCTATTTATTACAGATAGCTCGAAGCGGGTAATCGATTTAATTTATTCATTGCAACAAATAGATTTTTAATTGTTTTTTTTTGCTTTATAGTTTGCCTTGGGCTAACAAGCCAGTATTTCAGGCTAGCAAAATATCCCATTAAATAAAGTGCAGTACTCTGTTTGATTAAAGCTTGCTTACATTACAAACCCCTTGATATGTTTCTGAAGCAGTATAGAGGCCTGCTTCCTTTTTTATTATTATTCGAACTAATAAACGTATACAAGATATTTAATCGGATATTGACGGGGCTGGCAACAGCTCATTTAGTTGGCTTGAACAATAAGCTGGTTTAACCACATGCAATTATGGTAACTGGCGACCAAATCTCTACTCCCACAATCTGTTTATTTAAGCCAATGTAAACTGCTAACATAATGTTATAGATTCTTTTATTTTAAAGATAGCGAAATATTTTAAGAACCGAACTCGGCTCCTTCTGCTAAGCATGCTATTCCTGCCGTGGATTCTCTTTAGTCAGCCATATTGAGGCATAAACCTTAATCCACTTAAAGTTACTAAACGCTTTACTCAACGAAAATTGGCAGCAAATAGGTCGCCTTTGACAAACCTGAACAAATTGGTAATAAATAAATCGCATATATTCCTAAACAGTTTCCCAAATCACTGCCATCTATTTTTTTTTTTCATGGGAATCTGTTCCCTTCATTCCAATCTGACGCTTTCAATCGTTTTGTTATAATGAAAAATCCCAAATCGCTTTGTTCGCTGATTGCATTACAAACAGAAGTTGAACAATTTGTGATTCGGTCGACGCATAATTGGATTTGCTCAGTCAATGTCAAAGGCAAAGCGGAACGGCAGTTCAATCAGTCGAGAGTCGACAGTCGACAGCACTTAATTCACCTGGCAACGACAGCGTCTCTCTCGGCGATTCTCACATCGGTTGAGTGTAGTGGATCAAGTGGCAATCGCAAATTAATTGAAAATTGGCAACGTGCGGGTGGAGAAGTTCAACTGGAATGGAATCAAAATGGTTGCCTGGCGCTTTGCCATTAAAAAATTAATTTCGACTGGCAAAGGTGACTCGAACTTAAGCCAGGCCATATCCCCAATGATTACCGTGTTGCCAGGCAGCCTCATTAGGCGCCCCTTTTGCTACCTTTTACCCGCCACCGCGCAACGCTCCCACTGAAATGTTATTAATTGCAAAGTTTTTTCTTTGACGCTTGAAAAGTTTTTCAGCTTTTCCTATTTCTTACTCTCCGAGCACAGTGTATTTAAGTAGTTCTCGAGCTAACGCCCACGTTGCCAACTAAACAGCAGGCGGTCGCAGTTTACGGATTTTAATTTAATTTTCTAATAAACTTTCCATTTTCCATTTTCTGTGCTGCCTGCGCTTGGCCGACATCCTTTCGACCGGATTCCTTCACAGGTTCTTAAAGCTGCTCCCTGGTTGTTTACGTTTGTTTTTCTTTCTTCTGCCTCAATCAGTGAAATTAAAGTTTGCCTTATAAATGGATGTGTGTCCAAGTTCATAATTGATGGGATATAAAATAAAGTAAAAGATAAATTGGTCGATAACCAACTTAGACATGACGCTTTTTGGCTTGAGGATTCCCAGTTGATGCCAACATTTGGTTCGGTTGATTATTTTCGACATTAAGAGATTTAACATTATTATTATTAATCCAAAGGACATTTAGGTCAAATGTAATTTGTATTGCACAAAGCATCTTTACCTACTTTGTAGGTCAATTAAAAATTAAATTTGTAAAAGTTCGACAATAGGGCTCAAATCGATGTGGTTTATTAACAGTGGATTTATAAAAATGTTGTATTTTTTAAACAAAAATCGATATACTAATATATCGATCAATAAAATACTTATTTTTCGGCACTTTGGAACTTAATTAATAAAATCAAGTTTTGTAGTTTATTGTTATGTTTACAAGATTTTAGGATTTTTAATATATGTTGCTAGTTGAACTTACGTCAACTTTGTACAAAGCCGTGTTTACTTTTTCCTGGGACACACGCATACACAGGCATACACACACACACACACACCAACTGGACTTAACTAGCGTCTGCCCAACTAACTGAACATAAATTTCATTTGCTTTCCCTTTATTTTGTAGAATAAAACCTTTTGATGGCAAAATTCTAACCGACGCCCCAAATGGGTCGACCTGCTTTCTGCCAGCAACGGCCCTAGCCACAACATCGGCACACCCCTTGAACGAGCTCCCCCAACGCCCCTTTCCCCTGTCCATGCCGCACATTGACACTCCCTAGCTACCCCATTGGCGTATATAGTAAAAACTGAGCAGCAAAAAAAAAAATAGTAATAATAATAAAGGGGGCCAAGAACAAAAAACAAGCATTGAGAAATGGCGGCACATGTTGACGGTGATGAGGACACCGGAAATGGAGCAGCCGCCATGTTTGCCATGTTGTCAAGCTGCTGTCAGCCTGGGTTTGCCTGTCTCTCTGCCTGCCATCCAGTATGTCTCTCTGTCTGTCTGTCTGTCTGTCTGCGCCTCATCCTTTCCCTGTTGCTTTCTCTGCCTCTAAGCGCAGCCCTTTTGTATTTGTGCATGCAAGTAAACTGATTAAAAGAATTTAATACTGTTAATCTGCTTCGTCTAGTGGAAACGCTGAATGCAGCCAGAGCCATGGAATGAGGAGCACGAGTACTTACAGCTGCTGCCTGTCTGCATGATAATTATACCCCGTACACTCGTTAAAACACAGCTTAAATGAGTTTCTGGCAATATGCATTTAAATACTGAGAAGAAATTATGCCTATTGCTTGTCATTTGTTTTGCTGCGAATGAGGAGCATTCCACTGACTAAGCTACATTTAAAAGTGTTTCATTTGTTACATTCAGCATGTTACATTGCATCGCTCGACATTCGTTTTATTACCTCTTTGACATATTTGCATTTGATAAATTTAGCTCTCATCCTATCTCTCTCTCTCTCTCTCTCTTATTTATATCTCATGCAGCCAATGAATGTTGTTTGAGTTTTGAATAATGTGCATTCCACTTGCTTTGTTACAATTAACTCATATGTAATCTAATTGGAATACATTTTCCCTAGAGATGCTCAGCAGAAGTAATTCATATTGCTTTACATGTGTTTAATTAAAAATGCTTTGGGCTCGAATAAATATAAATTGTCGAATGGCTGAACAATTCATTACATGCATTTTGTGTAAAACACTTATCTATGGTAAATGTAGGCATTTATTAAAATGGTTATTCAAGTTTTCTGCATCAATGACAGACGACAGTGGAACAAAAAATACATATTTGAAATAAAATTATACTTAAGATCTGGTTACATAGCGCATTATTCGATTAATTAAGACTTAATTAATATAGTTAAAATATGTGCAACAGTTAGTTAAAAACCATCATTTTGATCTGATACGCATTCAATTTGTTATGACATATTTATTTAACATTTCATCAAACGTTAGCGCTGTCTACTCTTTTTAATAGGGTATGTCGCATTCGAGCTTGCCCATACTTGTCTCTTAACGCATGTCTGGGCAAATACAACGTATAATATCAGATTGAACTACAAATAGAACATAGATAAAGCTACCATTGAGGCAGCCTTCAATCTGGTGGCTACTCATTAAGTTTCTGAGCAATTTTGCAACGTAATGCTTATGTTTAACAATATCTACTGATTGCAGCTGTCGGTTGGCATTGAGCATGGCATACTGGAGTCATACAACTCGGACTTTGAGCTACAATTCAGCCATCCGCTAAAGCATATTGTGGGCATGTGCCGCATTATACACAAGCCGCAGTCGAAGAGCGTCGGCAATGGCTTCATCCAGCTCAAATCAAATGCTGGCCAGGCCACAACGGCCAATTGTGGAACAGCTGCCGCCCACTCATCTTCCACGTCTGCCGCCGCTGTGGCTGCAGCTGCTGCTGCTGGCTCACTGACCGCCAATGGGCCGCGCCAGACGCTAACCACATCCACATCCTACGGCTCACTGTCATCCAGTGCTGCGGCCGCTTATCAGCTGCAGCAGCAACAGCAGCAGCAGCAGGCGGCCGACGCAGAGCAACCGCACAACTTTATGGAATTCCAAGGACCCATTACCGGGCTGGTCTATCTGCTAAAAGATCCCAAGGATCCGCTGCTGCACATTTATCTATTCGAGTGCGACACCATCGAGGAGGTAAGTTCCAATTTAAGCTGAGCTTATGTTTGATTCTCGTCATTTAGTTTTTGTTTGGCCCCCTGCGGCCCACTCTGCGCCTTTTGAAATGCATTCGACATGAAAATCTTTAGAAAACTTGCAACAATGGTTATTGTTTTAAAAACCATTTGAATTAAATGCAAAGGGCACAAATGCAGCTACCGATTTATGAGGAAACTTTTAAAGTTTTTCCTCTCTATAACTTTTAGTTAACTTTCCGTGCGGAAAAAAACTCAATCAAATGAAATTCAATAAAAATAGCGAGTCATGAACGTGACTGACGGGAAAAAGACCCCGCACGAACATCTTGAGTTAATTAATGCAAATTCTGAGCACCACGGAAAGTTAATTCAAAAGGTCAGCCTTCAACATTTTAATCATCTAAACTGGGCATTTTGTATTATAAGCACAAAGTGCAGAAAATGGGTGAAAAGTGTTAAATGCAACTTTTTAATTATTTGCGCAGTTAGACTAAAACTCATTTTGAAAGTTTTTACTGGTAGTTGAAAGTCATTTGTTAAATCGATTTGCGAACATGCATTTATCATGACTGGAATACTGTGCTTAGAGAGTTGTGATACACCACTTATTTTCGTGAAATTAACCTTAAACTCAATTTTAGGTCTATTACATTAAAGGTAAATGTACCTTAAACTAATGAATATTGGTGAAATGAATATGCATGCAAGTTAATTGGATATAATAAACAAATGTATCACTAATTGCGGAATGGTATTTAAATAAAAAGGTTTTTTTTTGTAATTTTATTTTTACCAACAATTGATCAATTTTGGCTCTAACAAGATTAAATGGTTTATATAGTCAATGATAGAAGGGGTCTTTTCAGCCAGGTAATAAAAAGAGTAAAATTTGTTTTGACGGTGTTTCGGGAAAATCCCACCGCAAGTGCGGAAAAATTGCGAAAAATGTTTGTATGCAACTTTTTTGTTTACCATCCAATTGGCTTCGAACTCATTTCAAATAACTCTGTTCACATTCATTTGAGGTGTGTTACGCACTTTTTAGAAAATCCATCCGTTC
Organism: Drosophila virilis; assembly: GCF_030788295.1. Taxonomy (NCBI): domain Eukaryota; kingdom Metazoa; phylum Arthropoda; class Insecta; order Diptera; family Drosophilidae; genus Drosophila; species Drosophila virilis. The sequence goes on along the minus strand of NC_091544.1, from coordinate 16,908,058 downwards.
TTGGTGAAAATGGGGGTAATTTCCATGGATCTACATAACAAATCATTTAAGACCTGTCTTACATTTTTTTCGTGAAGCTTTAAGTTGTTGTTTATCGTCCGATTAATTTCGAAATCATTTTCAAATGTTTTTGAGACAATGTTTACTTTGTACGTACCACGGGCAAGACCGGGTTAGTAATATATAGATTTATAAATGTTGCCAGTTAAGTTTTACTAACGAATGTGCTGTATGTCATAAGTCCATCAAAGACACATGTAAACAGCCAAAGTGTGTCAACCTGGCGCCAGTTAACTTCAGGCAAAGCCCACAGAATGTCGCCAGCACACCAAATATTTAGCGCCCAATCCATTTGCCGAGTAGGGATTGGCGTCCAGCACGTAATAAAACAACTTCCGATTGTGTTTCTAATTAAGAGCGCTCGACCATAACTAAAACTAGGACGTAAATAAACTGCGAACGTCGCTGCTGACCGCACGCAAAATATTAATTTCCAATAAACAGTCAAGTAGCAAAAAATAAAACAATTACCAAATGCTGACACGCCCACTTCACAATATATATTATTAAGTGGGCGCACAGGCAACAGAATAGAAAGCGACAAAAAACATAAAATAAATCCATTCAGAAACTCGTAATAGCAGTGTTTTGTTTGTTTGGTATTAAATATTTTTTATATATACATATATATATATATATATATATTATGTATTTTTTGTGCAGGCGTTTTTTGTGGCTCAATTTAAATTGCAATTTACTTTTTTCTCGTGTTTTATAACGATTTCTGCTTTTGTTGCTGCTGTTGCTGATTGCGTGTCAAAAGTCATTTCGGGCAACGTTAGTTGGCCACGCCCCCCGCTGCTTAATTTACCAGCTGACTTTCTCTCTCTCTCTCTCTTTCTCATTGTGTGTGTTGTTAAAAAGAGGAAGCACTTTACCTGGCTATTCGGATTGTGTCAGTGTGCGTGTGTGCGTGTGAGTTTTTGTTTAAAATTTTGCTATCTGGGGCAGCAAGCTTTATGTCAGAGCGCCGGTAAATATGCTACAAAAACGATTACAGCAAGTTTTTTTTGGCGATTACATGCAATCAAATGAAATCTCAGTTAAAAAGAAAAATAATACATTTGGGCAGAAGATTTAATGATTAAATCTGTTTTTGTAGAAGACAGAATTAAAATTTGAATAGTTCAGTTAGAAATCATTAAAATATTTAACTGAGTCGAGTTGAAAGCTAAAAGCTATGAACAAAATTATTATAATAATTAATATATTGAAATGTTTCATGTATATTCTATGTATAATAGAATATTTAAAAAGACCTTATGAAATTCCTTAGTTCTTAGACTTCTTAACCCATGCTATTTTTCAAACGTTAGACTTTTACAAGGTTCGATAGGTTTCTACAAATCATAATATGCAAATGGAATTTCTAATTATGTTTCAAGTTAAAACAAAACTTGGCTCTTATCTTATATGACATCAACTAAGAAATTATCTTGAACCCTAAACTCAAATTTCTAAGCAATTAAAAGTAAATTATCTGCATTTTTGGCTCATCTTAAAATTGGTTGCTATAAAAAAATGTCTGGAGATTAAGATATTCACAAGAAATTTAAAATAACTGACATTTAGCTGGAGACAGAAGGCTTTTTCTTTTAATTGTAAGCACAAACTGTCGCATCTCCTTCAATGATCTTAATAAGTGCCTAAGACTCAAAGGAAAAAAAGGCTATTTTAAAGATTTCTAAGATTCAATGTAACAAATATGTATTGTCCATTTAATTTTAAATAATTCTGCGCAGGTGCACATGGCCACTTTAAAATTTCCAAGGTGTCCGAAATAATTGCATCCCAGCTGGGTAGCGTCCTCCAACGCTAATAGGCGTCATTAGGCGGGTAGAGAAAACACAATGATAAAGGGAAACCATTAGAAAAGCTGGCAAAAATGTACATAATTGCCGGGCGGAGATAAGTGGAGCAGACTTTCAGCTGAGGCAGTTAGCAGCTGGTGGCATCTGTGGTCTCTGTGGTCGCGAACATTTCATAAACTCATAAATATTTAAAAGGCGCGACTCACCTGTTAAACACTGTGCTAAACACCTATGGACCGCGCGGCGTATACGTAATGTGTTATGTGTAATGCGATTTTGTTTTAAATAATGTTTTGGACGGATCCTGGCAACCGGGCAACCAATTCACGTTGATTGCATGTCCTGCGGCGACTGTCCTTTGATTGTTGTCGCGTTGTTGTGGCAAATGACGCATGACGCTGAGCTGTCATTTGCATGGGGACATCATTGCCGTTTATAGTACGCTTTTATTATCCTGCAACAACAGCAACAGCAACAGCAACAGCAACTGCGTCAGGCATCGGGCACATTCACGTACCTTCGGCAAATGTCGTTTCCGTTGCCATAGCACAGACAGCATTGTTGTCATTCGCAACGCTCGCCCGACTTTTAATGGCCTTTGAGAGAACTTGCCAACGTTATCCTGGCTCTGCTGCTGTTGGCCCACATAGTCGAATCGAGTGTTGGCCACAATGCAATTGCGTTGACAATGCCACTTTCTTTATCAACTGCTAAATAAAAGGTGAACATTTTCCCTGTTAAAATATGGAAGCAGTAAAATTTAAATATTTTTTGATGCGGCGTCAATGTAACCATATGTTTGCGGCTTTCTTGCCGTTACCAGTCGCGAAGAGAATATTTGGCATATATTTCAAGAAGAGAAATGCTCTCCTTTTTAAAAGGTCAATTTCTATATATATATATATATTGTCATCGATAGGTATATAACATCATCGATAGATATCGATTGTGCATTGGATAAACGAGCTAAAGACTGAAGTTAATAAGTTATTTCAGCTATGACTGGCATTGCTTTTGCTTCCCTAACTTTGTTTTTGTTTTCTGCTATTAAAAGTTTTTTTTGCCATGTGAATTAGCAAAAAGTGCACACATAGTACAATCAGTTCACGATGTGGGCGTGTCATATGGCCCCTTTGGCCCTCCACCGCATGGCGAGAACTTTAACCTGGTTTGTGCTACAATGGATGCTACGAGCTGAACTTTCTGAGGCCTTTGCCTTTGTAGACATTTGCATATGCTCGAAACTGTGCTGTCAGTTCTGCACGGAATTGTTGGCCTTGGCCTGTTGGTCGTATCCTGGTCGGCAAAACACACACACCCATACACACACCCACACACGCTGGCACAACTTTTGAAATTGATATTGAGTATTAGTGCCTTATATACCCCGCTGTGCAGCCTGCCCCTTTGTGCCATTGATAATTGGCTTTTAGTTTTGTTTGCTTGCCCAGCTTGCACTCATTCCTTGCAGCATCAAAGCCTGCTCGATAACAAATTGAATTTGTCGCACATTCCAGCAGGAAGCAGCACTTTATATTTAGCTTTATTGCCAAATTGACTGCTTTTACTATTGAGAATTTAATTTAGTTAGCCTTTGGCTCGATATGCATAGTGCATTTTTATTCAAAAAAACTAGTTGGGCTTTTGTCAGTTAGTTGGCTGCAGTTCTGATGCTTTCATTGTTTGCCCAGTTTGCCATACTGATAGAGCAACTTTTATCCAAATAATTTATTCGGCTTGCAGCTATCTAAAAATGTTCATATCAGTTTTTTCGTGTGCTCATCAACAATTTTTGTTTGTTTGCTTTGCGCTCATTAGCAAATTGCTGTCAGTTCTCAATTTACGTTTTGTATATTCATTAAATTTCAATTCTAAAGTATTTTCTTTAATCCTAAAATGATGATACTTGGAGTAGTTGCTAACCCAAGGGTACATAGAACAAATTTCGATGTGCAAATCTCGTACTCGTACTCCCTGCGGTCTTCCCCTCCCGTATCCGTCTGCTGCTTAAGCTATGAATCGAAATATTATCGAAGATCAATTTATAAAGATAATAGTCAAATGGCCTTTAATTGTTTTTCAAATATTAAACTCTAATTGTACCCGTTTTTTGAAAATGCATGTGTTTATTGTGTAAATGTATGTAAGAGACAGAAGAAGGACTTTCCAACACCACGAAGTATATATATTCTTGGTCAGGTCGGCAAGCTGCTTCGATTAAGCCAAGTCCTTCTTTCCGTCTACGTGAACGTGTCGATATCGGAAATAAGAAAAGGTTACATAGGAGCTAATCTTATCAATAAGAATCGGTCGAGGCAAAATATTCGAGTTTCCCAAATATTTTCATTAAACTAAACTAATTTGCGAACATCACTCTACTCGCATATAAACTGAAACTGATCAAGAATGCATTTTTTAAACAAGGGAAACAAGAAGAGTGCGTCTATATGTTCGTGTGTTTTTATGTTTACAAGCAAGGTCCTAGGGCATCCGCTAGTCGCGCATTTCCGACCAGAACACTTTTACTTGAAGTCTGTCCATTTGCAATGTCATTTGGCTAACAGTTGCATTGCTTGCCTTTTGTTTACGGCTTAACAATTCGCACAGATCACACATACGCAGTGTTGCCAGTTCGCACTTTTAACCATACAAACACAAGCTCGCACACACACACACACACACATACTCTTCTTCTCTCCCGTCAGCACTCTCTCAATTTCTCACACTCTCACTGTTGCTCTTCACGTTTTCACTGTGCACTCATTGAGAAACTTTTCAACTGTTTTGCGCTGTTGCTTCAATTTCACATGCGCAGGTTGCTTGACTATTGTGGCTGTTGTTGTTGTTGTTATTGTGTTGTTGTTATGGTTGTTGTGGTTGTTGTTGCTGCCTGTCAGCGATTCTCTCGCACTCAATGGGCTGGGAGACTAGCGAATGGGATCCGTTGTTGCTGCCAGTTGTCAGTTGTCTGGCGGCAATTGAATCGCGTACGCGCTTTGCTGAATGCAGCGACAGCTACCAACAAAAACACAAAAACAACAACAAAATTTAACCGTTAAATAAAAAAAAGTAATAAGAAGCGAATTACAAAAAAAAATATATGTATAAAAAATAATAATTTCGATTGGAACAAGAATTAAACTCGTTTTGCTGTGCCAAGCTATGTGCCAATACGAAACAACAACAACAAGTTATAGAAAATATATAAATAAAATGCGCCACACAAAAACCAAAACAAAGTCCAAATTTCCATACACATGAACATCGTGTATATATAAATTTACATATATATAAGTATACTTATGTAGATATACGTATGTATATGCATATATATTCTAGTTGCGTCAGTTGGGCATTTCTTTTATTTTATCTTTCATTATTCACTTAATTGAAATGCCTTCAAAGTTAAACACAAACAAATCAATTGAGAGTTAAATATGTAAAAAGTGTACAATTTAAATTAATAAAAATTAAAATAGCTGTACTGCTTTGGAACTGGCAGTTAAATAAATATTAAAGCCTTGTGATTTACCATCATGAGTTATTTACCAACTGTTCAGATCTGTTTCTTAGTAACTATTCGCGATATATCTATAATTTTCAAAGCTGATTTATTATTATAGTTGTTTTCGCTGTGGACTTCAAGTGTGCTTGGATAAACAACTCTTACATAAAGCACTAAAAGCATTCGATTGTATTTGCATTGTCCCAAATACTTAAAAGTTTTGCCTGTCAATGGGTAGCGCAAACAGGCGATTCTCAAATCAAGCAAACGAATTAAATACAAAATCAATTAACGCGACAATTAACAAAAGGCAAAAGATACAGCATCTCCTCTCTCTCTCTCCCTTTCTCGCGCTCTCTCTCTCTCTCTCTTTCTCTCTGTGTCTCTATACATATAGATATATATTAAGTATTCAGATACAGATACAATGCCTCAACGTTCACATATCGATTAGATACATTAAGTACACTTGTGCTGTATTCATCAGATATGTAAATGAAATATTGCATATGCGACCTCAGGGAATAACTGAACTACGTATAAATAATTGTGACTTCTTATCGCACAACCTCAACCGCAACGATGTATTTTGGTACACTCCCTAGCAATAACTGTAATCACAGATTTCACAATAGCCGCATTATTAGTTTCTCTTCCAATCGAATAATACTCTCGTTCTGGTGGTACCCTTATATCTATAGGGCCCGGTCCATTTGCGGTCGTTGTAACCGGCCTACGAAATTTGCCCTCCAAATGATTCAAGACTATCGCACGAGCCGTTTGTGTTTTTTATTGCGACACGAGTCTAAAAACCGAATAGGATTCTGTGCTTTCATGTAGATTCAAAAACAAATTTGAAGGGGATTTTATTATTGAGGTAGAAAAGCATTCGAATATTCGATAAATATTTATGCAGCGTTCTAATAAAAAAGAAATATTGCTAAAATAAAAATAGAAACCACAGAATAATCAATAAATTTATAAAAATATACCAAACAATGCCAAACACATCATTTCTAAAGAATGTTAGAAAAGCATTTGAACGAATATTAAATAAAGTACATCAGTTATCATATATTAATATACAAATATTCAAAAAAAAGACCTATATACAATACAAAAATACAAAAATATTTAAAATTTATAAAAAACCAAATTTAAAAGAGTGTCAGTTAAAATTAAAATAAAAAGAATTAAATAAAGGTGTAAATAAATTAAATATAAAGTATAAATAACAAATTAAGTTTTTCCCAAGAATTAAACATAATCTATAACTTATTTTTTGATGACAGGGAAAATCAAAAAGTATGGTAACACCAATCTAGTAAATGTCCCGTGATATAAAAATGATGTGAAATCTATTAATATACATATGCATTAAACGCAAAGATACAAATTTGTATAAAAATAAAAGCAACACACTAAAAATGGCAAACTCAACAAATTTGTGATACTTCTAATCTTCAATCTTAAGTGCACAAACACATTAAAAACTCAAATAATTTATGATATAAATTAAATTTGCTAACTGCGCCCAGCGGAATTCGCAGCAACAGTAAGTTTCCTAACTTGCAACAGCAACGTAACAGCAACCAAACACAACAACAACAACAACAACAACCAGATAAAGAACAACAACAAGAGGCAACATATACAATAGATTAACATGTTTACGGTGCCATTTCATCGGGACACAATCCTGACGGCCTCCGTCAGCGATGCATCCGTGCTGAATAAAAGCCGCACCGTATGTACAGAAGCTCCGGCGGAGTCGAGCCAGCCGCCACTTTAAATTGATTTCAATTTTTGTTCGTGCTTCGATTTGATTTTGTTACGATTGCTTTTTGTTTTTATTTTTGTTTATTATTATTTTTTGTTGTTGTGCAATTGTCTTTGTTTTTAATTTTATTCTTTGTTTGTTTACTTTTGCATTTTTATTTAATTTTTTTTGTTGTTTTCTACCTTATGTAATGCATTGTCTCAACCTATGCATGCAGCCCGCAACTCGACTAATTGCAGTGTTTAGCCCAAGCTTTAAAATCTATTGAAAACGGAAAACTTCACGAGCTGCCGCTGGCTTAACCCTGACATTGCTGGCTCTCTGTTCACATCTAACTTTAATTGATGCGCCCTTGAAACAATATTTCATTCTCCCAGCTGCCGCTCACAACTTAATTTCTCAACATACATATGTATGTATCTCGTTCGCATGGCAACAATTTCTTTGGATTTTATTCTCTCTGCATGCATTATTAAACCCGTAGAGTCTCTCGGTAACCATGCAAATGGCCAGCACATAAATGCATTATCATATAGAGTGCTTTTATTGCATTTATACCGCCGTCCTCCTCACTTGCGGCTGCTCTTGGAAATGAAATTTCTCGCGCGTGCCAAGAACCAAAAGTCAGATACACAAAGTGAAGCGTCGGCTACTTCTTGTTCGCCCGAACAGGAATACTTTGATGTTTTTATATTTATGTTTATTTTTTTCTCACTGTCATAGGCGTCAGAAAAGTTGGTTTTTCCACTGAATTTGGCGTCTGTGGACCACACTTGACCCTGACCATGTCGTGCTCAAAGGAGCGTAATGTCTGGTAAACATTTATCCTGTAAAGTTTTTCAAGGCACTCGAAAGGTTGTCCAAAGTGCTTTACAAATTCGTTGGTCAAGTTGTGACGCAGTTCCAAAGTGAAACAAAAAAAATATAAATAAATAAAAACTGAAATTTATTTTAGAATATTGTATTTGAAAACATTTTATTTAATTTTGATTCTTGTCAAAGTCAATGTCAGCGAGCTTATTTTGATTTGCCATGATGTTTATCTGTCAGCTTAAATATTTAGCAAGCATATTAATATTGCAGTATTGCCATCTTGCAATACAATATACTGGCAACACCAAACAGTGTTGGTAAATAGTAAACAGCTTGGAAGTTTAACATAAAACAAGTTTATCATTATGATGGGAACTTACTTTACTGGCTTTTAATCAAATCGAATTCTAAATATGTAAATTATCATTGGATAAAGCTTAAGCGTGCCTCAGTTAGCAGTTTTTCATAATCGCCAGATCCTATTAGCACCGAACCGGTACAATCGTTCGGGCCTTGTGGATCGCCGAGCAACACAACAAATAATCTTTCTTATAAAAAAAATGCAGTCGTAAATTGCACAACTAATAAACTATAATTAGGAATTATTAAAGAGTAGCATGGAAATAGTTTGCTGAAAATTATAGCTAAAGCTGGATGTTAAAGTAGCGTATTAAATTTAATTACAGCATTTTTCATAATATTGCTACGTCAAAGATTTTCCACATTTCGCATGCGAGTTTCTCTGATATTTTGCCAATTGAGTTTATATAATATTCGACGATATATGTATATTTCTGTCATAATTGCAAATTGGCGTTAAATAAACAAAAGCTGAATATATATGTGTGTGTGTGTGTGTGTGTGTGTGCTTATTTGTAAACAAATCCAAAGCGAATTGTGAACAGGTTGCTTTCAATTTGCGCACAAAGAAATTAAACTAAACGCTCGAAACGAATCGCAGGGCATTACAAATTGGCTAAGGAAGCAGTTTGGTAAACAGTCTTCAACTTTAACCAACTGCCAATGTAAACAATGGCACTTTCTGTTTGATTTGACATTTACAATTAACATTTAGAATAGCTTGTCATGCGGTCATTAAACATATGCCGAAGGTTCAATAAACCTTTGGGTGCTCTTTAAAATTCATGCGGCAATTGGTTTGTTTGTTTGTATTTTTTTTTTCGCATTCGCATTCGCAATCCTCCAGACACTGTGCGAACTGCATAAAAAAGCCATAAGCCAGCAAAAACAGCGAAAATAAAGCAAAACGAGTTGCAATAACAGTCGCAACAAAAGTTCATAATAACACATTAAAATTGTGGCTCAGACTCTTGACATGCGAGATTTGCAAATATTGGAAAGTATTCTATATGCCATCTGCTGCAATAATGCAGCAGAAAATACGACGGCAATTTCGCGTTCCAGTAAATTCCTAGCCAAAATTATGTGTCTAAATGTCTACCACGAAAGATAAAAGGTTTTTCGTTTTTCTTCTCTCGCCTTGGGAGACAAAAAAGCGATAACATTTTATTTTTCCACCAAACACTTTTCGCTGGTTTGGTTCAGTCTATTATTTGTTCAACAAATCCGGCTTAAATTACAATTTGAAACAAGCAGCTAGAATACAGAAAATGAACACTGCAAATAATTAAATTACTTGCTAACAATTGCTATATTAAACATAAAACAATTTGAAGTTAGGGCTATTCCCAAGTCAATCGCTAGCAGCTTGCGCTTACATTTGATTTTCAAATTTAATTTTGTTGCGAAAACAAATTTTGACAACATGCTAAACACTTTAATAAATATTAAATGCATTTGTCTGGCTTGTAAATCATGTCATGGCAAATGCCTGAAGGACATGAGGCCAGACAATCCGGCGGCACAATCCGGCAGAAAAAACAATTGTCGGGTATGTGAAAAGCACAAATCTGTCGGAAAACACGCCCCCGTCATGTAATTTCAGTTTTTGTGGCTCATCAAATATTTTTTGTCATTTCGCGCAGTTTAAATACTGTTGAAGTTGCATTAAATATATGCATGTATATACAGACATAACGATGGGTAGTCGTCACATTTAACAAAAGATCAAAAACAATCTTTTAATCGACTACAGTAAAAAGTTAAAGCACGTACATACACACATTTACAAATGTTCATGGAAACAAAAAAATGAAAAAAAAAAAGGCGTCTAGAAAAATGCGCACAAAACGCGATGTGAACGTGACGTTGAATTGAATTCCTGTGAAATGTTTCGTACAAAAATTAAAGGTAAATATGTGTGACAGTACCTTGTTTGTTTGCCAACCTCAGTATATACCCTGTATGCACCTAAGTAGGGCAGAACAGTTTCTAAAAAAAGCTAAAAGCAGAAAACAACTTTGACCCTAAAATCGACTGCCATTAACTTAAATTCTGCCTTTACTTTTACAAGATTTATTGCTCCACATATAGAATATCTGTCACATTAATCTCTTACATATTTTTCAACCTATAAAAAGTTTCTTTAGTTTAGTGAGCGAGAAAGTGCTATGTGTATGTGTTTATTCTTATATATTTATATGTCTGACAAGATCAGAAAATGAGTCTTCGAGTAGGTAATGCCGCTCACGTGCTAACCAGGTGTATCGGCTAGGAGATTGAAAAGCGTTAAACCTTGCAGAAACGATGGAAACTAACCAGATGCTTAAAACGATAGCGAAACTATTCTGCAAGTCTTAGAATTTGGAAGCCCGTATACTCTACTTTTGCATATCGACAAACTATCTTTCAGCTGTCTTTGAAAACATACCCAAAGTATTTATCATCTATAAAGATAAGGCACCTCTACTTCTTATTCCCTTCTTATTCGCTGGTATATGTTTATACTTAGTATCGATCACTAGGTGCAGGGTATCTGCCAGTCGAGCCTTTACTGGAGTATACTTTTTAATAAATATGTAAACAAAAATGAAGGAAAAACATACTTGAAGGAGTGTATGCATGCACATATATAAATGGATATATGTGTGAACTTATGTGTACATATATATACGTAAATATGTGTGTATATTAGCCAAACAAACCGCCAAAGACGCGTTGCTAAGCGTGTCCCTGCTACCTATCAGCCATATAAGCGACTACACATGTATATGTATTTATATATATTCGGAAATTTGTCAACTTGTAGAGTCTGCAAAGAAATGACGTCACGATCACTCGGCCAGCGGCTGATCAGCTTCATATAGACAAAGCAGAGACAGCACCAAAATCGAGAAAAGAAACCATAAGATACATTTAACTCAATTTCGATAGCCAAAAAGTAGCGCAATTTAATTTTGTATGTTCGTTACGTTATTTTTGCCCTAAAGTGCTGATAAATGACAATTAGTTGTCATTGCAGTTAATGTATCTCACAGATACACGGCATATCTTTTAGACAGCGGCACTATGCACTGACATTGGACTTTGTAATTTGCTGGCAAATTTGTTTTGGCTCTTTGGCAGCATTTCAATGCCGCACAATTGGGCCAGAGGGCAGCCAAAAGAGATCAGAGCCCGCTTGTGAGAGAAAAAGTTCTCTCTTTTCTTCTTAATTCTCTCTAGGGAACTATCGCAACACGCAGCGGACAGCTGTTCAGATTGGGAGATTCATCAGATTCAGCTGCTGCTCCCCCGCTACGATGCATTGCTCAGATATTTGCGAAGCAGCGCAGACATGATGTCTGCACATGAATAGTGAACGTGATAATGCAAAATTCGCTCGCTTCGAAGAAAATCAGAATATATTTATAACTTTAAAAATTTCATATTTATTGAAGGTAACCAAAAAAGCGCGAGATAAATGCTAGAATCTGTAAAATGACTTGATAAGAATGCACAGAAACATTTTAAAAGTTCTCATCAGATTTTTAAGAATGTCGTAAAGTCTGTAGTAAAAACTCAACAATAAGATACTGGGAGAAATATCCCAACACTTATGCTATATCAATTTCGTATAGTCTTTAACATATACGCTGAATGCTTGGCTGAAAAATTTATTTGAATTATAGAGGATTTCTAATATTTGTCAAGGTTATATAATTATTCAAAATTTTACCTAACGTATCTAACTCAACTAAGGCAGTAACCATCCTTTATTGAGCCCCTACAACATCTTGAAGTACAGATAAATAGATCAAACCTGTTCCACTAATAACCTTTCCAATTGAACTGAACTGAAATATAGAAAAATGTTGTTAGCTATCTTCCAAAACTGTTGTCTTTATCGTAGCTAGATATAAATCGAGAGACTATTATCTATCTGATTTAATAAATCTGCATTTTAAGATGAAAAAAAATCAGCAGCGATGAGATTCTTTAGGATTATTTTATCTTAACCCCGCAACACTTTACAACAATTCAATTTTGCAGCCGCATCGTCTCGAATATTTATGAGCGCAGTGTCATGAAAATGTTAATTTTATACAGACTCCCGAGCTGTCGAGTTTTTGTCCCCCTTCAAATAACGTAATCATAACCTAACCTAATCTAACCTAACTAAACCGAAGTACATCTATCTACTTTGTCGGTGTCATGAATTTGATGCCCGAAAATTTCATTGCAAGCCGCAAAGTCACGACCAAAAAATACCCTTAACTGGCAAAGCCATAAAAAGTGTCATAAACTAAAGACAAAAGTCATTAAACTGAATGGAATGACAGACGGGAAACTGGACAGGACCAAAGCACAAAAACGCACCGAACGGTCATTTAGTCATCCAACCAACCTGTGAGGTGGGCGGCGGGATAGACGCTGCGCAGCATGTGCATCCGTAATGAAGTGGCTGGCTGTACAGTCTGTAGCTTGTTGTTGTGCTCACCGCATGTCTGCATGTCTGTTGTCCAGGCAATCCGATTTGAAGCTTAATCTTTAATACGCTCTCTCACTCTTATCTTATTTTGCAGATGGCCGAGCTGATGCATCAGATGCGCGATCCAGCGCACACGCTCGGCGGCTCGGTGGGCAGCATACCGCAGACATTGATTGCTGGTGCTGGAGGCGCCGCTCATGGTTCGCTGAATGGCATACATGCGACGCCGGCGACAAATCTGAAGATGAGCGAGGCGCTGCGCAATGCCCAACACGATGCTAATCCCAATCCGGTGAGCTCCAAGATGAAGGCATCCAAATCGTATACGCATGGGCTGAGCAACTCCTCGGGCACTGTTAACATTCCCACGTCCACGTCGGCACAGAGCAATCTGTCGCTGCTGGCGGACATCTCGCCAAATCACACACACTTCTTTGAGGTCATGTATGTGGGCAAGATACGCGTCTCGCAAAAGCGTGTGCCCAACACCTTCATTGACGACGCCCTGCCGAAGTTCAAGGCCTACGATGCGCAGCGTTTGCGGATCCTGCAGAATCGCAAGATGTCCCTGAGCAGCGAGGGCGGCATCGGGATTGAAGCCAAGAGCGCCGGCGGCGCACTCAAGGGCCATGAAATCAAGGAGGTGGACGAGGAGGAGCAGGAGTCACAGCCCAAGCCACAGGTTGAACTACAGCTGACAGGCGCCGAGGCGGATGCCGTACCACAACAACTGGACTCCACCTCCTCCAACAAGGAGAACAAATCGCCAGCCAAGCGTGCACTGCTGCGTGGTCAAAGCCAAATGGAGTTGGGACAAAAGGAGGTGTAAGTATGCCCATAACAAACTGCCTGTTGTCTGTCCTTTATACCCCCCAAATCTCCCCCCCCCCCCCCCCCCCTGACCAAAACTTATTCAAAAACGTCTATAAAAACGCAAGCAGCCCGGAGGATTCTAGTCAGCAACAGGAGGCGCCCAATGTCATTGTTAACAAACAGCCGACGCCGCCCAGGGATCAAGGCGAGGCGGTAGCCACAACAACAGCAACTACAGCGGCAGCTGCAGCTGCTCCAACTCAATTGCAGGCGCATTATGCGCTGGAGAAGTAAGTGGCGACCTAGTCCAGAGCCCACGCACGTTTAGTTGGTTAGACTTTTTCAGGTCTTTCTTTTTCGTTCGCTTGTTTTCTGTTATGTTTTTGCCTTGCACCAGCGCCTTTTTCATTAGCATGCCACGCCCACAATTACAGAGCACCTATATATGCACGCACAGCTAATCCTCTCCTGATTGTACCTCCCTTATAGCATACCAAAGCTGAGGGATCGTTCCGCCTCGCAGGGCTGCATACCGCCGTATGCGGAACAGAATCGCACCATGGTCTTCCTGGTGGGGCGCAGTGATTTACGGCTCATCTCGCCGGATCGCAAGCAAGTGCTGCTCTACAAGGATTTCAAGGATGTGGCCAGCTGTGTGCACGGCCAGAAGTCGCTGGATCATTTTGGCATCATCTGTCGCGAGCTGAACAACGAGGGCTACATTGGCTACGTTTTTAAGTGCCAGTCGGAGCACGTCTGCGATGACATCGTGGCGGCTATTGCTCAGGCCTTTGACACCTGTGCCGAGCAGAAGAAGAAGCAGGAGACGCAAATCTTCAGCTGCGAACATTGCCCCATGCTCTGGTACCACAAGCTCTGCACCGACGTGGAGGGCCTCTCCGAGAAGAAGACGCAGGCCATGATCTGGCGTCGCATTGCCACGCTAAGCGATGAGGAGCAGGAAATGGTGTGGGCCAAGTACTGCGGCTCCGAGAAGACCAACTCCCCGGTTGCCGAGCAGAATCAGTTCCTCATGATGCTGCTGCGCGCCCACTGTGAGTCGCGCCAGCAGCGTCACGTCCACGACACCGCCGAGAATCGTTCCGAGTTTCTCAATCAGTATTTGGGCGGCAGCACCATCTTCATGAAGGCCAAACGCTCGCTGACCAACTCCTTTGACAATCTGCTCAAGCGCAAGCCCTCCAAGGACGACATTGCCGTACCGCCACACAATCTGCGCGATATACGCGAAGGTTCCGCCGAACCACTGGGCGCCGAATCGCCACCCGAGGGTTTCCGTTCGCGCTCAAACACTGTGGGCGCCAGCCCCAGCAGCAAACCCAGCGTTGAGCAGCTCAAGAGCCCCATGATGGACATGTAAGTGCAAATTTGTTAGTTAGCCTGCCGCAACTGTTTGTTTAGGCTGCCATCACGCGTCTATAATGTCGCCTTCTTGGTCTCCGTCTTGATCTCCAAAGATCGCGCTTCCGCTAGACCGCGTCTTCAGGTCGGCATCTACGGAAGAATTTAATTATTATGGATGAAACACATTTATTTGCGTTCCGTTCCGTCCGTCCGTCCGTATGTATGAACGCAAGGATCTCAGAACATATAAAAGCTATATACTTAAAATTTTAGATGTAGGTGCTCCTAGTGCCTGCGCAGATCCGGAAAAAGAGGGTTCAAGTTATGCCCTAGTCGGGAGCTCCCGACTAGAACCTCTTACTTGTTTAAATTTATTATTCATGAGTTTTTTGTGAATAATAATAAAGAAAATAATAAAATAAACTTACGTATGGATTTGAACCGATGACCGTTCGCTTGCTAGTCCGATACGCACACAACAAAATCTCGCAGGGAGGTCGAAAGTCTACGTCCTAGCATTTCCTTGCAAACCAAAAGGGATCCCTTACCTTTTAGGCTGCATAGATACAGCATATACCCAATCTATTAATTGACACCAATCACTTAATAATTCCTTTATTTGCAGCTTTATCAAAGTGGGCAACAGTCCGAAAGAGGCGGAAACTCATCAGGGCTCTTGGCGCCAAGCCATACTCAACAGCGTGGTGACACCCTCCAAGGGTCTAGACAGCGAGGCGCCCACCGAGTACCTGTCGCCCATGCGCAAACGTAAGTCTTCTTGCTCTGATCTCCTCTTGTGATCCAATCGAATCAATCTCTTTCAGCTGTCAAACGCGGCAAGAGGGATGCAGCCGAGCTGCGCGAACTGTGGCGCACGGCCATACGACAGACCATTATGCTGAACCGCATGGAAACGGAGAATGCCATGCTGCAGGCGCGCCAGAACGAGAACGAGCTGAAGCGCATCAAGCTGGACTACGAGGAGATTGTGCCATGCGACAAGCAGCTGATCGAGCGCTGGGAGCAAATCATTGAGCGCAACTCCATGCAGATAGGCAACAAAAAGGATCCCAAGGTGCTGCGCCATGCCATACGCACTGGAGTGCCCCGCTCCAAGCGCGGCGATGTCTGGACTTTTCTGGCCGAGCAGCACTCGATGAACATGGCGCCGGTAGACACGAAACGTTTTCCCAACTACAATACGCCGTATCAAACGCTGCTCAAGCATCTGACCGAGCATCAGCATGCGATATTTATTGATCTAGGACGCACCTTTCCCAACCACCAGTTCTACAAGGATCCGCTGGGGCTGGGTCAGCTTTCGCTTTTCAATCTGCTGAAGGCCTACTCCATACTCGATCCAGAGCTGGGCTACTGCCAGGGACTGGGCTTCATTTGCGGCGTGCTGCTGTTGCATGTAGGTTGATCCTTGTTAGAGTTTTCGACTTCGTATTAATACGAGCCTCTTCCTTGCAGTGCGACGAGGCGAGCGCCTTTCAGCTGTTGAAGCATCTGATGTTCTGCCGCAATATGCGCACCAAATACCTGCCGGACATGAAGAAGTTCCAGCTGCAGTTGTATCAGCTGTCGCGTCTGGTCAAGGATCATCTGCCCGATTTATACGTGTGGCTGGACCAAAACGATGTCTCGCCCACTCTATACGCGGCGCCCTGGATTCTTACCGTTTTCAGTTCACAGTTTCCATTGGGCTTTGTGGCTCGTGTTTTCGATCTGGTTTTCCTAGAGTCCTCCGATGTTATCTTTAAGTTTGCTATTGCCCTGCTTTCGGTGCACAAGCAGCAGCTGCTCGCGCGCGATAACTTTGAGGAGATTATGGACTATCTGAAGTCGGTGGTGCCCAAAATGGATTTGCACTGCATGGAGCAAACCATGAAGTTGGTATTTGGTCTAGAAATTAGCAAGCAGCTGGCCGAGTACAATGTGGAGTACAATGTGCTGCAGGAGGAGATAACCACGACAAATCATCATCTCGAAATGCTGAATCGAGAAAAGGCAACGAATCAGCATCTGGAGCAACAGCTGCAGGTGAGTAGCTATAAGTTTATTTTCCATATGGCTATTTAATTACCGACTTCCATTATGCCATTCTGCCAGTTCGCTCAATCGTCAATTGCACAGCTGGAGACCACACGCTCCTCGCAGCAAACACAAATCTCTACGCTGCAGTCGCAGGTGCAGTCCCTGGAGCTGACGATACAAACATTGGGCCGTTACATTGGCCAGCTGGTGGAGCACAATCCGGATTTGGAGCTGCCCAGCGAGGTGCGACGCATGCTGCAGCAGCTGGATGATCTGGAGCGGCAGCGACGCAAGCCAATCTTTGCCGAGCGCAAAATTGGCAAATCCATTTCGGTCAACAGTCACTTGGGGTTTCCACTCAAGGTGCTCGAAGAGCTGAGCGAAAGAGACGAACCTGGTTCGCCACAAAAGCAGAAGAAGGAGAAGACACCTTTTTTTGAGCAACTGCGCCAGCAGCAACAGCAACTGCAGCAGCAGCGCAACCACACCAATGGACATCCAGAGCCGACTGTTGTCCCACCTGCGCCTCCAACGCGTCCCAATCGCTTGCTGGACAATGCCAGCGCACGCAGCGTCATGCAAACGAAGCTGGACGAACTGAAGCTGCCAGATCATGTTGATAAGTTTGTGGCCAACATCAAGAGCCCATTGGAGGTTGACTCTGGCGTTGGCACGCCCCTCAGCCCGCCCAGCACTGCAAGCAACGCTAGCAGCAACAGCACCGGCAGCAGCAACACTGGCAGCAACAGCAACAACAGCATCAACACCGGCAGCCTCTTCAGTCGCATTGGCTATAAAAGCACGCCCACAGCCCTCTCGCCGATGACCATGCGTCCATATTATAGTGGCGATATTGCCATAACCACAGCACCACACGAACACGAACAAGTAACGGAGCCAGAGCCGGGCATGCATCCACTCAGCATGGTGGGGGGCGATGTTAATGTCCGCTTCAAGGGCACCACACAGCTCAAGTCCATACGGCCCGTTCATCATATGCGTGCCATTACCTTGTCCGGCGTTCCGCCGAGCAGCGCGGATCCAACGGTGGAGCTGCCGCCGCCAAGCAGCGCGGTTCCAACGATGGAACTGGCGCCACCGGCGGCGCCTAACGGTCGCAGCTAACGGTTCTGATTCATCAGCAAGCTGCTGCGTAGCCTCTACCGGGAGACGATTCCTGAGCAGCCCTAGACGCCCTAACGCTTACCAGTACACCTCAGTTGCGGCTTAGATGCAAAAATAGATAAAATCAACAAAATACAAAAGCTACAAATTTCATTATGTTGCATGTTGCGCACAAATTGTTGCCATACATAAATATGTAATGGAAATCGCCCCGAAATTACCTAAACGTTATATACATAAATATATATATATATACAGACCCTATATATACATACCTATATATATATATATATATATATACTAGTACTTATACATGGAATTGGATAAATGCTTTTGCAACAAGAATTTTATAAATTTTGGCTAATATAAATTGTTCGTAAACCACCTTAATCAAATCGACGCTTAGACTATATATAAATCCCTATATATATGGCCTGATATAAGGAATTTGCTTAGCAGAGTCTCGCAGTCTCTAGTTTCGTTTAAGTTTATCTATTGTTCAACATACTTAATTTGTAACGAATTTAATTAGTCTTACTTGTTGAATTTAATGTTTCTTTAGTTTTAGTTAATTAGTTTAAACTGTTTCGCCTAATTTTTTATCAAATAATCATTTGTACATTATTTCTATTGGTTCTTATTGTAAACGACAAAAACAAAAATCCAAAATCCAGCAGCATATTAAATAAATTCCGATAACATTTGCATGTATGTGTACATTATAGTAGCTATATAAATTTCGAAATCTCTTCTTGGACTTGGATTAACTATATTGATTGTTTAAATATACGTACTTATATGCGAATATAAGAAAAATTAAATAAGTATATACGAAAATTGATAAAATGCATCATTGTTAAGTAAACTGCTTAGCTGGACTCTTTTTCATAGAGCGTCCAGAGTTTTTGTGTAGCTGATTTGTGTTTAGTCAATGAGTAAAGGAAATCATATAAAATACAGTAATAAATTCAATAACAATTATTTAATCGGCATTCAAAATATTGTTTTCTTCTGTGCTATGAGTTGTATAGGGGATGAACACAAGTTTGTGGCAAGGTCAAAACATATAATTTCAAATAATATAGTTTTATTATTCTTTATTCCAAAACCATATATATATTTTTTGAGCAACCAACTAAATCCATGTCGCCACTGATATAGGCCTGGTCAATCTAAAGGAAGGGCATCCTATTCTTCTTTCACCTCTTTACAAGATCAGCTTCCTCACAAGCAGCGCCTGCCTTCACAAGCTGCAGCTGCTGCTGCACAGAATATGGCATTCAGTTTTGCCGATATGGAAACATGAAAGTCATGGTACATCAGCTGGGAGTTTCATTTAAATTTAGATAATCAGTGGACGAAAAGGAAAACTTCGCTTCAGCTATGATAAATATATAATAAATAAATTTTAAAAACAATTGTGAACTTTTCGATTTTTAAATATTAAACATATATTTCTTAAAACAAAATTCATAGGATAATCCGAAATTAAAACAAGAATTTTCATTAACATATCACAAAGAAATTTTTATTTTTGTATTGATTTAACCCCATTCAGAGAAAAGCTCCTAATTCCCGCTTAAACTAAAATTACAAATATTTTTTGTACATTCATTTTAAGGACAAGCAAATTAGTTAAGCTAAGGAAAACATCACAGTTTTAGTTAAACTAAATTCAAGTTTTATTTTTTTGTTTTTGTTCGAATTGCTGAAATTTTTGGATAAAAAAAGGCTTTAATTAAATAATAAACAAATATATACAAAAGCGAATTCAGCAACATTTTGTCAAGGCTTTTGAGCCAACAAAATGTGGCTGAGTTGGCTTTTGCAGAAGATATGGGCTAAAAAAAAAAAAAATGGCAAAGGAACGTCCTGGCCATTGCATCAACATTTCACCGGTACCCCTTAAACGAAAACCTGCTTAGAGCCTGATGCCTGGCCGCTGTCTAACAAAACGTCCGAATCAGTCAGTCTTCTACATAACTACGACTACCTCTACCTCTATACACACACATATATATATACATCTATTGGCATATGTTGAGCGCTAGGACGTTCCCATCTACTCCTTGAACTGCTCGGGCTTAATGCTAAACTCGCTCTTCGGTTGCTGCTGGACGCCCGCCGCTGCCGCAGCAGCCGCTGCGCTGAAGGCGGCCAAATTGCCAAACATGGACGCATTCTGTGGCACGGCCAGCATATTGGCAGCCGCGGCGCCCGGATACAGATTCTGATAGAAGAGCGGATTCTGCAGCTGGAAGAGCGCCATCAGATGCGTCAGCTGGAAATTCGGAGCCGTTGCAGCGTCCGCGGCAGCTGCGGCGGCGGCAGCGGCCGTAAAGTTGGGCATCAGATTGGGGAAGAGAGCGCTGCTGAGTGCATTGCTGTTGGGCGGGGGCTGGAACTGCGCCGTTGCTGTTGGCGCCGGATTGCTGTCGGTGTCCTCCAATTTTAAACGTTTCGCTTCCGATTGCTGTGCATCGGCGGGCAGTTGCTGTGCGAGAGCAAATCATAGATAAAGTAGCTGGCGGGAATTTCACAAGCAGCAGGCACTTACAATCTTCTTGGGCGGCCGACCACGTTTGCGTGCCAGAAAGTGTTCCGCGGAGAGCGAGGAAAGCGGTGTGGTGGAGTTGGAGCTATTGCTGTTGGTGGCACTGGTCGGCAGCGGTGTGGCATCCAGTGAGGTGGTGTCGTCCGTGTCCTCCTGTTTGCTCTTGAACTGCTGATAGGCCTGTTCGCCATCCTGGCGATCGTGCTTGCGCTTGTGGCTAATCATTTGGCTGCTCGAGTGCAGGATGTAGTTGCAGTTCTCGCGAACGCAGTGTATATGATTGCACACCGTGGAGAACTTGCAGGACTCGAAAGGACACTGCTCCGTTTTGAGTATCTTCTTGAAGCCATCCTGCGTCAGCTGATAGTCCTTCAAATGATACGTCTTGTGCTTGTCTGCAGAGTGGGGCAACCAGATGCTGTAGACTTGAAGTGGAATATACGATCTGAAGGATCACTCACCCATATCGGCCTTGTTCTTGAAGGTGTGGTTGCAGCCCTCGCGACAACAATGATAGTGCGATATCTTCTTGCCGTAGAAGGGGCAATCCTCAATGCGACAATTCTCGTGGGCGCGAAAACGCCGGAAACCCTCGTTCACAATCTCCGAGTCCTTGCGATGGAAGTTGGCATGCATCTGCACATCGCTGGTGCTCACATAGACCTTGGGACAGTGCTCGTAGACGCAGTGATAGTGGGTCTGCTTCCAATTGTAGGCACAGCCATCGCCATAGGCGGGCGCGCAGTCATCCGCGGAGGAGAACCGTGCAAAGCCCAGTTTGAGGCTCTCCTTGCGCTTCTTGTGCCACTTTAGATGGCGTATGATGTCATCCTTTTTGCTTAATATCTTGCCCTGGCAGGGCTCATCGTAGCAGTGGAAATGCTCGCGCAGCGTCTCCTGGCGACACAGCGTATTCTCGCACTCCAGATACGAGGACACCTTGCGCAGATTCTTTAGATTATCCTCGTTCTGCAGAAAGGCATCCAAGCTGCTGGCCGTGCTCAGACTGACAATGCCCTTGCCCTGATCACTGGACGGCGGCGGTGTCAGCAGCGAGTTGCTTTGTACCAGGGGCGTGCTCAATGTGGCCTCATTATCGATGCTGGTGACGACATTGTAGGAGGAGTCCGCTGGCTGCTTGACGGGCGTGTACTGCAATGCACAGAGCACAGAACGAACGGCTTGTTAAATTAAATAATAATAATATTCCTACAAAATCAGACTGCTTGGTGCCAGTGGCCAGTGGCCAGCTGCAGGGTTGAGGAACCCACGCGTTGTCAATACAGCAGCTGTTTGTTTTCCTTGGAATCGAGTTGATGTTTACATTAAGCAAGCAAATTGCGACAAAGTTTTGCTTCGGTTATTTTTTCGCGCAAAGCGCACGAATATGTTCAGCTTCCACACATTTGTGTCGAGCCACTCTCGAATTACAGACAGCGTGGGAGTTTATGACAAACATAAAAAAAAAACACAATAAAAGGCTGAAAGAAACCAAAAGACAGGGCAGAAAAACTTGGCTTGCTTTTAAAATCACAGTTTTCCACCAGGAATTGGGAGTGTTTGAGCGGAATATATAAGCTGATACTTTTGCTTAGTTTAGTAGCAAGAAATATATTAGGAATTAAATTAATTAATTTTAGCAAAACAAACAATGTTTAAAAAAATTACAAATACTTGAAAATATTTTGAGTTGCTTGTAAGCAAATATTAATAACTTTCAGT
Organism: Drosophila virilis; assembly: GCF_030788295.1. Classification (NCBI taxonomy): domain Eukaryota; kingdom Metazoa; phylum Arthropoda; class Insecta; order Diptera; family Drosophilidae; genus Drosophila; species Drosophila virilis. Next base: position 16,885,639 of record NC_091544.1, on the reverse strand, counting down.
AGCCGTAGTATATAGAAGCAGAAGTATAGGCAGTAGTATTATGTAATAGTAGTAGTAGCAGTAGTATAAATGTTTTTAATAAAAGTAGACTAGGATTAATAGGATTAATAGTAGAAAAAGTAGTAAAAGTTATAGTACATCTACTGCAGTAGTAGCTGTAGTATATGTAGTAATAGTAGTAGAAGTTGTAGTAGCGGGAGTAGTATAGTAGTAATAGTATATACAAAATAGCAGTAGTAGTATTTATATGCAGAAGTTAGTTTAGTAATACTAATAGATGTAATAGTTACATTGTAGCGAATATAGAAGTCATATTAGTCATTTAGTAGTAGATTATATGGTACATTAGTCGCAGTCGTTGTAGTAGATATATTAATGGTAATATGTGCATTATATTAAGGGTAAAATAAATAAAGTAGTATTAAAAATTTCAAAACAGATGAAAAATGTTATATTTTTTATAAAATATACTCAAATGAAATTGATGAATAAAATTTAAAAATCTTGTACAATATACGTAGCTTATCATAGTTTGCTTTTTCAAATGCAACTCAATCATATTTGTTAATTAGTTATAAAGAAACATATCAATCAAATGATAATTAAAAATCTTTTAGATAAAGTATCTTGTAACTTTATTTTGAATGGAAAATGCCCGAAAAGAAATATTATATTTTTGAAGGAATAATTCTTAATTAGAGAACTTACCATGCTGGGCGAGTCGTTGCTGTCGGTGGTGCTCGTACTCTCCAGCGGCTGTATGCCGGACAACAGGAGCAGCTTCTCGGTGCTGGCGCTGGTGCTAGCATCATTGGTGCTGGCCAGGCCCGAGGAGCTGCAGCTGTTCAAGCTCGACAGCGGCTTGTCGTCCTCATCATCGAAATCCTGCTCATATTTGACTGTGACTGCCGAAAGGTTGCCAGCTGCAGATGTTGCTGCTGTTGCTGCTGCTGCAGATGTTGCTGCTGCTGCTGCTGCTGCTGCTTGCTCGTTTGGCGTTGATGTCACTGTGGAGGATTGCAAAAAGTTATTTATGGGAAATTGCTCGCTTTTCAGGGAGCTGGGAAAACACTCCAACAGCGTTTGCTGCGTGGAGCTGGGCGTGTTGGGGGTTAGTAGCAGGTTTGTTGTTGATGTTGTCAGCAAATGTTGCTGCTGTTGCTGCTGCTGCTGCTGCGGCGGCTGTTGTTGTTGCTGCTGCTGCTGCTGCAGCAGTTGTTGCTGTTGTTGTTGCAACATGTACTGTGTCAGTGGTGACAAAGTGCTCAGCAACATTTGCGGCAACTGATAGGCAAAGTTAGTGTTTGTGTTTGTGTTTGTGTTGTTGTTAGGTGTTGTTGGTGTTGTCTGTGTTGTTAGTGTTGTAGCATTTTGCTCATATTGTTGTTGTGATAAAGCATTCAAATTACTATTGGGACTACAACTACGGCTACTACTACAGTTCGTGTTTTGCGAATTTGTTCTTTTCTGCGTTCTTGTTTTGTGTTGATGTTGCTGCTGCTGCTGCTGTTGTTGCTGCTGCTGCTGTTGCAGGCATGTGCTGCTGCTGATATCCTCTTTCTGTGTGTAGGAAAAGCTTGACAGCTGTTGTTGTTGTTGTTGCGGTTGCTGTTGCTGCTGCTGCAGTTGTTGTTGTTGCTGCAGCAGGTTCATCATATAAAGCTGCATCATAAATTCCATTTGATTTGACATTTTGTGATCACGTTATATATTTTTTTATTATATGGATAACACAGCACGCAAAATCAATTGATTTCTCTTTGATATAAAATTCTTGGTTCACAAGATTTTCACAGATTTCACAGCACACGCTCGACTCAGATCACGATCTTCAGATACTTATGACACGTCTCTGGCGATCCTCGAAGTTCGGCTGCGCAGCTCAAACTGTTTCAACTCTTCCGCCACAGCCAGCTAATATAGCAAATATTGCGCAAAAGTCCCTGCAGCAACCCTCTCTCTAAAAAACAATATACGAGATGTGCTCTTAAAAAACTGATCTGCCACTCGCTCTCGCAGTTCCGCACTCTCGACTCTCTTAAAAAATGAAAAACCTTAAAGCGTTGCCCGCTTCGTGGTGGTGGCTGCAGACGCACAACCCTTATAGTTTATTTAGCGCCCCGATTGTGGAAATTGTGAGGAAAACGAAGCGTTTCCCTTGCCTAACATGTTCTGAGTTTGTCGCCGTTTTTTGCTAGTTTTTTGCTGCCGACCAATAAAATGCCAGCGTTCATGTAAATTTCTGCAGAAAAGCGAGTTTTTTAGGTAAAAATGTCATTGCGAGCACCAACGGCTGCTCAGGAATTTCCCCTGTGCATTGTTTTGCGAAGAGAAGAGAAAAATTGGAGAAATGTAAAGGAATGTTATGCGACTTTTTGTGATTAGAAATAATTTGAAAAAAATATATATATACGAAGTAGAAAGAGAAATATGTTTAAAAAGCAAAATTAAATAAAACATATACTAAATATCAATAGATTTTGATAACAATCTTGTAAATTTGGGTATGGGATATAAATTAAATTCACCTTTGCTTTTTTAAAATAATTAAAAAACGTCTAATATTTGCTACTTAATTAAAAATATATTCCATTAAAAATTTGGTGGCGATTTTAATTATAATTTTACTTTAAATATGAAATAAAATATATTTATATTTTAAAAGTCATTTTATACATATATTTCATAATTTTTTAAAATATTTTTAATAAACGCCAACAAACTATTTAAAGATTTTACAAAATAGAATTATAACAAATATATCTAAAAGTTTGCAATAAATATTTGGTCTTGAATGTTTACGATATAGTAAAGTATAGCAAAGTGTAATATAGTTTAGCATATATATTATAGTATTTAGTAAATAGTTTAGTACAGTACAGTGTTGTATAATTTTTTTTTTATTGTAGTATTGTATATTAGAATACAGTGCTGTACAGTTTATTACAATTTAGTATGGTATTGCAAAGTTAAGTATATTTAAAAATTTTAGCAAAAACACAAATCAGACTCTTCTAGAAAACCATCGCAAATTTCTCATTGACGTTATTTTTTTTCACACAGCATCGAAAATTAATTTAAACGGATGACAGCCTTTCCATGGGTACATTCAAAATAAAAGTCGCACCAAATGTAGAGCCCGCATCTTGGCCTGTTCAACAAATCCTTATGCAAATTGTTTGCACAATTCGATCTAAACTTTAGAAACTATTCAAAAAAATGGCGCGCAGCAATTGGCACAGCTGCGATTCATATAATAATCGAATGGAATCCATTCAAATGCAAAAAATAAAACCATTTTTGGCGCACAAAATTAAAATTACAAACGAACAAAAAAATCTGCATTACAATCGCGCAAAAAAACTCAATTAAAAATGCCAAAAATTTTCATAGGCCTCGGCAAAAAAATTTGCATATAAAAAAAACGTTGCGAAATTGCGAAACAAGAGCAAACCCTTAGAAAAAAAAACGGTCGCCTTCAAAGGACGCGACATGTAACATCCGCTGCGCAGGCGCACAAAATCCTTTCCAGTGTAATTTGCATAAATTATTGTTGTAAAATATTGGCACGCAAAAGGATTTGCATAATTTTGGCACAGGCGCAGCGACCCAGCCTCAGGCGAGAGCGGGCGACATGCAGCAGGAACCATCATCAGGAACAGGATCAATACCAGCCACCAGCCAGTGTTATGCAAATCGACCTGTGACGGAGGAGGAGGAGGGTTACCTAGTTTACCTCATCGAACAGCGCACGCGCGCCATGTGGAATGGAAATATATGCAAATCAGCTGAGGAAATAAATGGAAAAGCAATGCAAAAGGAAATCCCTTGCCGAGCAAATCGATTGGCGAGGGGCGGAAGTCGAACTGCAGCCATCGATTGATTTCGTATGCCGAGCAGTGGATGGGAGTGGGACAGGGAAAGGGATTGCTCTGCTGGTTTGTCACTTGGTTGGCGAATTGAGATTGAAGTGGATTTACCAATTGTTGCCATAATTGAGTGACATGGATAAGAGAAAGGCCAAGCGGCCGGGCAAAGCTACGATCTGCATGCATCTACCCAGCTATTGATTACAAAAAAGGTTCCACGGAAAATGGCAACTGAGCAACGAAGCAACTGACGGAAATCTGCATGAAAATGCGCACAAAAGCCCAAACATAGAATAGAGTCCCGATCCCGAATCGCTTTGTCGACTATAACTACGAGTAGAATCCAATCCAGCCCTGTTTTATTTCTGTTACTGTTTCTGTTTCTGTCTGTGATTTTATTTTAGTAGAATGCAAATTTGCATATGAGTATTTCATATTCAGTTACAAATGTTTCCATTTTGTGTTTTGGCTTTTGTCTGCCAATGCGAGCATTGATTGCTACTCGTCCTTGTTCCTGCTCTCTCCTAGAGCTATGGAAAGTCAATAGCAGTGTTATGTTTAATTTCGCAGGATAACAATCGCTTTGCTCATGGAGCGACAATTATTATTTCTGGCTCTACAAATGTGTAACTCTTGCCATCAGGATAGAGAAGGAATTAGCATTACATTGGGGAATCCTTTGGCAGGCAAATTGGATGACACGTTTCAATTAGCTGAAGCCAACTGCGAGAGTGGAGAGTGAAGGGCACGTCTCAAATATAAATATAAAAGCCCACACAAAGCGATCCGAGTTATGGTTTTATGGGAATTTAATTGATGGTAACGCTGGTCTTAGTTGAGTGTATCAGGAGTATAGAGAGTGTTTATATCTGCGATGCAATCAACGTGAGAAAATCCTTGGGAACACTTGGAACGCATCTTCCTAATTACGACAATTGCCTGTGGCATCTTTTGTCCTTTCCTCACAATTTATGCTAAAACGTAAACAAAACGCGTTTGAATATTCAAGTGGAGGGCCGCATCAGTGGGCCGGGACACCCTTAGGAGCCCAAGGATAAGATATCCTAAATGCATCGATATTTTGCCTATTTTCTTCCTTTTTGTTATCCTTTGTTTTGGGATGCGTTTGGCCGCAGATTTATTGCCTCAACTAAATCTCAACTTTTACCCCCGAAAACGGGCAAGAGAGTTCTCAGTTCGAGCCCTAAGTCTAGATGATATTTCAATAAAGTCTTGGCATTTTGCGAAATTTTGCATGAAACATTTAACATTTTGTTTGCTCAATTTCTTTGACCCTTGGCGAATGCAAAGGTTCAGTTTGCCCTTCTTAATGAATGAATACCTACAGAGATTGTGAATGCTAATAAGATCTTAATTTTGTCAAAAGGACACGCGTGCATTTCAGAGAACAATAAGGACACAAGCGTTAAGTCGCAGATTATCTTTAAGAATTGGCCTGGACAGTGAGGGATGAGCTAGGTAACCGCGTCTTGACCAAGGGTCAGCGCGTGTTCTTTGCATTGTCCCTAAAGGATTTTGAAGGCACGCGCCGCTCGTTCTTATTGGTCAAGCAGTCAAACAGGTTTGCCGAAAGGTGTTAAGTGGTCATTTATGGTGGTCATCCTTTGAGCGCGTGGCAGGACCCTTTGGGACAAATTGAGATGGTCAACAAGTCGGTCTAATGCCGCCATTTTGTGCGGCGTCCAGATGTGAATGCGCGGCTATAATTTATAACGGTTATTTAGATATTATCCTTTGAAGATGAAAAGAAAAAAAACTTGAGAAAAGATTTCCCATCTGAGCCCTGGCCTTCTGGGCAATACACAATGAGGCGAAAGCTGCAATTTTATTCGCTTTTGCGCATCCTCGATACAAAAAGGGTTGAAGGGTCGCCCAAAAGGACGAGTTTCTTGCCTAAAAACCGGACCGGACTCACGGCCGCGAAGCCAAATGAAAGTAATCACACACCGAGAAACCGGTTTGGACACTGGCATTCAATTTTCGAAAAGGCCGCGAAGAAAATTTCAGCCAAAAATAAAAAAAAAAAAGGACGAACCCCTTCGAGGAACATGGCATATGGCGGTCCATTGCGGGATCTGGTCAATATGAAAATACAAAAGCGGCAGCAGCATCGCAACTGCGAGTTGTCCTGGCAGTTGCCAGCGTATCCTGGTTCTGGGGTGGCAGTTGGGCATGAGTTGTTGCTTTTGTTGCCTCCGCGGGACAGCAGGACAATGGCGGCTCAAAGGGTTCGCTTGCGGTCATGCATTCAAATTATCTTCCCATTTTGTCTACAATTGGGTATCCTACTTCGAATAAGTATGACAACATGTTCAACATTGTCCTGCTTGGCATTCGAGAGCTGCTCGTCCCAGAGGTCAGCCATTTTGTTGAACCTAAACTTGAACCCAAGCATGTTCCCAAATTAACGGACATTTCTCAAGAAATTCGCAGGAAATCCTTTTGGGGCACAAGCTACAAGCGGACGGTGATAGATTGAATCTTTTTTGTGATAAAAAATGCCGACTCGTTATCAGATGTTGCAGCCTCCAGGATGTCGCGTGCTGCTCCTAAAGCAAAACTGACCCCGGCACTGACCATTGACAACCCTTTCACGCTCCCGACAAGCCATCGGCCAAGAGACGGATCATCTCGAAACTGGTTTCAATGAATTGACCGGCATTAAATTATTTAATGACTCGGACGCGTGTCCTTTGCCGGGTTGGTCAGTCAGATGGTCATCGTACGCCCTTAACTTCCCCTAATAAGTGCTCAGGATCTTAGGACAACACTTCGCACATTTGCATTGTCATTTGCAATGACTTTATATCCTTAAAGTGTCCCATCTTTTATCAGCGAGAGCATCCCTAAGCAGACTTCTGTGCTCACAGTTGTGTTGACAAAAGATCCCATTTACCATCCCCGTGGTCATTGATAGCCTCAAAGATTTATGCAAAGCGGCACCCAATCTATTCGTCAAGGGTCAAGGAAGTTGACCAAACAAAGTGCTCAAAGAATTCCTTCGCAAAATAACTACATAATGCATAAATGCCAAGACTTTATTGAAATATCATCTAGACTTAGGGCTCGAACTGAGAACTCTCTTGCCCGTTTTCGGGGGTAAAAGTTGAGATTTAGTTGAGGCAATAAATCTGCGGCCAAACGCATCCCAAAACAAAGGATCACAAAAAGGAAGAAAATAGGCAAAATATCGATGCATTTAGGATATCTTATCCTTGGGCTCCTAAGGGTGTCCCGGCCCACTGATGCGGCCCTCCGCTTGAATATTCAAACGCGTTTTGTTTACGTTTTAGCATAAATTGTGAGGAAAGGACAAAAGATGCCACAGGCAATTGTCGTAATTAGGAAGATGCGTTCCAAGTGTTCCCAAGGATTTTCTCACGTTGATTGCATCGCAGATATACACACTCTCTATACTCCTGATACACTCAACTAAGACCAGCGTTACCATCAATTAAATTCCCATAAAACCATAACTCGGATCGCTTTGTGTGGGCTTTTATATTTATATTTGAGACGTGCCCTTCACTCTCCACTCTCGCAGTTGGCTTCAGCTAATTGAAACGTGTCATCCAATTTGCCTGCCAAAGGATTCCCCAATGTAATGCTAATTCCTTCTCTATCCTGATGGCAAGAGTTACACATTTGTAGAGCCAGAAATAATAATTGTCGCTCCATGAGCAAAGCGATTGTTATCCTGCGAAATTAAACATAACACTGCTATTGACTTTCCATAGCTCTAGGAGAGAGCAGGAACAAGGACGAGTAGCAATCAATGCTCGCATTGGCAGACAAAAGCCAAAACACAAAATGGAAACATTTGTAACTGAATATGAAATACTCATATGCAAATTTGCATTCTACTAAAATAAAATCACAGACAGAAACAGAAACAGTAACAGAAATAAAACAGGGCTGGATTGGATTCTACTCGTAGTTATAGTCGACAAAGCGATTCGGGATCGGGACTCTATTCTATGTTTGGGCTTTTGTGCGCATTTTCATGCAGATTTCCGTCAGTTGCTTCGTTGCTCAGTTGCCATTTTCCGTGGAACCTTTTTTGTAATCAATAGCTGGGTAGATGCATGCAGATCGTAGCTTTGCCCGGCCGCTTGGCCTTTCTCTTATCCATGTCACTCAATTATGGCAACAATTGGTAAATCCACTTCAATCTCAATTCGCCAACCAAGTGACAAACCAGCAGAGCAATCCCTTTCCCTGTCCCACTCCCATCCACTGCTCGGCATACGAAATCAATCGATGGCTGCAGTTCGACTTCCGCCCCTCGCCAATCGATTTGCTCGGCAAGGGATTTCCTTTTGCATTGCTTTTCCATTCATTTCCTCAGCTGATTTGCATATATTTCCATTCCACATGGCGCGCGTGCGCTGTTCGATGAGGTAAACTAGGTAACCCTCCTCCTCCTCCGTCACAGGTCGATTTGCATAAAACTGGCTGTTGCAGGATATGCTGGCTGGCTGGGTCTTGGGCTGGCTGGCACCTCCCTTAAAAGTCGCCTGTGCCAAAATTATGCAAACATTTGTTAAATGCGTTTTGGGCATCAGGTCCTTTCGGCAAAAATTTACATTATGCTTTATTAATGCTATAACCCACATAAGGGTTGTAAGAAAGTAGACGTTATTTTTTTTGGAAAGATTGGCAGCTGATTTTTGGTTCGATTTAATGAACTTTTGCACATTTCGCTGCCAGGCTAAGAAAATTAATTGAAGAAGCAATTGTAGACATTTCTCTGACAATTTTCACGCTTTTCAGCGAAAACAAACGCAAAACGAAAAAAAAAAACTTGGCCAAATAATTTATCATAAATATTTGCCTTTTCAGCGAGTGTCCAATTTGATTGATGATCCTTATGAGTTCCTCAAGGCTGCCCAAAATAATCATTAGTGAGGACTCAAGTTACGATCGCAGCAATTTTCTCACGAGTTTCTTGTAGATTTTGCAACACAAATAATTAAAGTTTCTTTTTTTTTTTTTTTGTAGGGTTGTGCCGCAAAACTAATGACAATATTAAAATAAATGATATCGTGCAGTGTTATAAGATACTTTTGCCTAGGTATCCTGCAAATATTTATCCTTTCCTTTTTTGGGCAAAATGTTGCTAAAATGCGCTGGAATTTGAGAAGCCATCGAGGCTGATAAAGGAAGGAAACTGATTGAACATCGAAAGGGTTGCAATTGGAGAAACTTCTAATGCCCGTTTTTCGCAACCCTTGGCAAATATCCTTTCACTGCATGGGGTCAGCTAGCAAAGTTCCCTGAACTCGGCTGCAACTTTAACGCACGAAAAACGTAGAGAAAAATATGAAATTATAATCTTATTACAACGTCACAACAAACAGCAGCACAACACGGCGCCCCATCCTTGGCATCCTTTCTTCTTTCTTTTTTTTCTCTCTCGTTTCTGTTGATCATCTTCAGCTGCCATTTCGGAGCGTCTGTCGAGATCCTTTGCCTGCAAATTGCGTGCCAGCCGGAGATACGCGCATTGCCGAGACATTTGTCCTTAATTCTTACTCTCTTACAACGCAATCCTTTCAGCTACGCACACACACACAAGCGTGTCCTTACAAAAAGGATTACGCCGCATGCTTAGACAAATAGACGGTTGGCACACATCTTGTTAGGAGTTTGGCTTCCAATTGAGGGTGGATTGGTTTCCTCTTTTATTTCATTTTTTATTTTTGAGCATTTTCTATACGAATTTCTTTTTTTTTCTGTGGAAAAATCTTCGACGCAGTTTTGGCAGTTGCGCAATGAGGCGCACAACGCCGACACAACGATCCTATACAACAGGATATCATGATCGAAGCGCTGTGTTTTCTTTTTTTTTATACAATTTGGATTTCAGCTTGCTTGAATTTTTGTCAAAACTAGACGGTGGGATATATGATGTACACATACTGAAGATCCGCCAAATAAAAGCGCCATTGATGGAAAATCTTGAATTAAAACAGAAGACAAAAGCTAGTCTCGGGCAGCTTCGAATGTAGCTGGGTTTATTCGGGCTATGTTTTCTTTCTGCAAATTTTATAGCAACTAACTTCTTGTCCCATTTCCACAGCTAGACAGATTCCAAAGATAGTAAAACCGAATTGATGGTATATCAAGTTTTTGATCAATTAAAGAAAAGTATACATAGCGATAATTTAAATAATTTGTGTTTGTTTGTTTTTTTTTTAAAGGAGCTTCATAGATTCCTGGTAGAAGCATATAAATGGAGTATGAACGCAAACTTTTCACAGTTGCGAGTGGAATTTTTCAATCAAGCACATGCATCACATAAGGTACAGATACCTTCCTTAGCCTCCAATTAGTCGGTCAGTCAAAGAGTTTGATTGATATACATATGTATATATAATAGGCAATATATTTTGTTTATTTATATGGCAATTACTCCGTCCTGCTAGGTAGCTAGCTTTAAATCTGGCTACATAAGCAGCTTTCTTATTTGTTTCAATATTAATATTCCATTATTTCTCTATCAGATCAAAACTAAATAAATATTTATTATAACTTTGTTCTATCAAAAATATAAACTGAATTAGCAAACATATTGAAGATTTGTGCCTCACTTTTTCATTTCAACCTTAAATATTTATTAAATATTCTACGCAAGGCTTGACCTGAAACTGTCAACACAACTCGTTAAGACGTAATCAATGCGTGTTCTGTCCTCGTGCCTCCGCCTCAATGTCAATGTCCTGGCCACCAGCTGTTTCCTAATGACTTGCACAATTTATGCAAATTGAGTGTCAAATTGGGACGTCGAGGTCCTGTCAAGCGAGAGCCACGTTATACGGCAATTAAATAGGGTTTTTGCTGTTGGCCAAAAGTTTTTGCAGCAGTTAGTTGTCTGTTTTGTGAAAAACGAGCAAATCAATTTTAATATAAATTGAAGTTAGTTTTGGGGCATTTGATTGACAGTACAAATTTTGGTCTGTTTCGGGAAACTTGCCGCCTAAGCAAACATTTGAGGATGCGATTCCGCAAGTATTCCCAGCACATTGTCTCTGGCAAGTTTGATTTATATTTGTTTGGACATTCAAGCAGAAAAATTGCAGAAGAGCATAGCAGCGTGGTTCAGAAAAAAAAGATTTCAGCAACCCAACCCCTATTATAGGGCTTGCAATTTCGCCTCAACGGAAATGAAAGAAAAATAGGAAAGAACGCAATGCGAGGCAGTCGAGCATAAGGACACTTTTGCCACAGCTTAGTGCAGCCGGCCAAGGTCAGGGTCCATTAGGTTAAATGATATTGATGATGATGATGACGATGATATGGCTGAGGATGGGGCCGTTGATCAGCTGGCCGTCTGGATTGTCTACAGGGTGGATGGGTCTCTTCTTGAATCTGTTCTTGGCAAAATTTCTCACATTTTCACACACAAATTTATTGAGCTGTTTATAAAATATTCGCATCGGTTTCCGTTTGCTAATAAAGCAATTAATAGGATTATATATGCAAGGACTTGGCCAGCCATAAGTATGTTGACAGCCTCCTGGCCAGGAGGTCAAGTTACGCTGGTCATTTCGCTAGCTGTTTTGCCCGGCTTAGGGGTGGCAGAGTAAATACCTAAAAAAAAGTGAAAATATATTTTCATAAAAACCAAATGAAAAGTGTTCACAGCTTGTAATGTGAGCTAAGCCCCTGCTTGATTGATGATCCCGTGGACAACTTTCTTGGGCACTTTCTTAGCGCCAAGCCATCGAACATTTATTAAGGGGTTGTTTTTGCTATAAAAAGTTTCAGATTTCCTGCAAAAGGAAAACCATCAAAAAAGGATACAATTTTGCTGCAAATCCTTTAACGGAATTCAATGACAAATGCCGTCTTAATGACGTCAGCTGCAGCAAAAATTTGGCATTGCGAGATTTATGTGAAAACCGTCTCGCCTCGCCTCGTCTCGTCTCGCCTTATCCTTTAGCCAGCTTCTGGTCCTGCCGGCACCAAAGGGTTGCACATATGCAATTTTCTTCTTAAGGGTATGCAAAAAGTGTTTTACGGTTTTCTGCCTGTCTGAGCAAAAGGATTGCACAGCCTTTCGCAATTTCCGTTCAACAACTGCATCGAAATTCATTGGCCTGACGCGTAATCCTTTTTGTTTCCACTGGCAGAACTCTGTTGCTATATTCCTGACATTTGATATTGCAAATTGCATAAACACAACTAGCTTGGGAAATTAATAAATTGATGATTTGCCTGCACAGTTATTTGCTAAAGGGTTGCACTTTTTCCTTTCATTTCCTTTTATCCGCTGAAATGCTTTGGCCGAGAATCGGCTTGAGAAAATTGCGATACGAGATTGTGGAAATTGGAACGGAAAACGTTTGTATGGATAAGGGTATAGAAATGGCATGGGCAAATATTTATGTGAGAAAAACTTGAAGAAAAGCATTTTAAAGCTTTTTAAAGCAAACGAAGTCACAAAGACACATAACTCTAATCATACCAAATGCCAGAATATGGCCGGAATACTGAATTTTTGTTAATAAAATAAAAAAAGAGAAAATAAGGATATCTTCAGTATATCGAAGATTTGATACTATATCTAGGTAAGAGCTCATTGTTCCTTTGGTTCTTCCTATAGAGGTAAGTATATTATATACTATAGTAGTACAATCTTTATAAGATTTGGCTCAAATGTGAGCAGCATTGTTTAACTAATAAAAGCCGGGTTTGATCAAGATATCTTGATAAACAAAAAAGTTGTCCATACAAGAACCTACTATATGATATATGAATTTTGAGCAACGGTAAGACGAAACTATACAAAATCTACTTTCAATACATGGCTACATCAACTAGGGTCGGATCGGTCTGGTTCTAGACCTCAATTTTATTTAAGCGAAATCAAGTGAGAAGCAGGAACTATGGATATATATTTATATTTCATAGACGTCCGATAAATTTGTACAAAATTGTTGTTTATTCAAAGCATAGTTCTGTCTCTAGACACAAGCCAAATACGAACATATTCTAATCCAGATTAAGGTCTTAATCAAAATACTCAGTCCCGTTCTCCAGTATTTGCACAATTCCAATCAACTTCACACAAACATCAATAAATTGAAATACATGAATATATAATGGGAATCAATTAAGTAACCCGAAAACACACAAATGCCTGCCTGAGGACTGTGTCTTAGCCCGACTATTGGCACTTGAGGAAAATTAACATTTAACACGGTTAATGCCAAACAACAAAACATCAAAATCGAATCAAGGGGCTGGAGCAGGAGCAGAAGCAGGAGCAGGGGCAGGGGCACAGGCTCTATTCCTGGCGCGAAGTAGAAGTTCAAGTCGAAATCGGATCGCAGGGAAGCAACAAATTTGCATAACATTGGCACAAGTCAAAAATGCGACAAGCCCCAGAGAGTTGCACATCCCTTTCGGCGGGCCGAGCCAGGACCTTTTCAGGACACCCGCTTAATTGAAAATGCCAATATTATGCAAATTTCCCAGAAGACTTCGGTTTTGCATAATCATTTGGGTTACATTTATGTCTGGCCAAATTGCAAGCTAGTGGAAAACGCGGAAAATTTATGCATTTCCATTTGGCAGTTGCCCATTCTTACGTTCTGTGAATAATATTATCTTTATTATGTTTTTTATTCATTTATTTTTTTTTTGCATACCAGCTGATCGAAATCAGTGTGAGAAATGAACTTCGAATGAAAGTTTTTGCTAATGTGGGAAACTGGCAAAAATGCTAAATGCTAAAATCTATTTTGTAATTAAATCAAATGCCTGGGAACTTGTTTAATATAAAGAAAGCAAAAATATGATAATCTGAATACCCACATTACATTCAAAGTATTTGAAACTTTTATAATTACATCTCCCACATTTGGAATCTGCTGACCAATAAGAACGTTGAGCATTTCAAGGATATGGGCAAGTAGGATAAGCTTAGTCTTGTTTACTGCGATTTGCTGTCCAAGTCAAATGTACCCAAGGAGCTAAAGCACCAAGGCTGCAATTGAGCTGACTAATGTTGGCAACATTTTGCAGCCCAATTCCATGCACAAACTGACTGAATTCTTATTGTGAAGCTGTTGGCAAGGACATGCACTTTGGTGCAGTCAAAGAACGCCAAGGTGCACGCCTGAGATCTTTGAGTTTGCCAATTCCAAGTTCTGCAGTCTGTATAGAATTTTCTTCAACTTCAAGGATCAAATGATGGCCGTGTGCTTGCGCACCGCGAAACCAGTAAAAAAATATATATAAGAGTAAACAGTCAGATCCTTAAATGCGTTTACTTAAAAGTTGTAGCTTTCCATCCGTTCGAAATTTACTGAAATCTTTACACACCTTTCCAGTGCTTGAGTGCATTTTGTCAATTGCCAGCACAGAGATCATTAATATGTTGACCAAGGCCACAAATTTGCAGAACCTCAGATCATGAAATACTTGCTTATAGACAAAGCATGGCCAAAATTCATTTGAAATAAAAAAAAAAAATAAAAGTAAAATACTTTTGTGTTTTTGCAAACGTGACTCGAAAAACTTCGGCCATTTTTATATGTTTGCCCATAAATGATTTTAAGAGCGCACAATTCTCTCTTTTCCAGCCAATTCGCTATCTCTTCCTCTCTCTCTCTCTCTCTCGCTTGGCAAAAAATTGTGCGGGCAACGAGACGAAGGTCAGCGAAATATTGTTGGGTACACGCAACGCTTTTATGTGTGTCCTAAACAATTGAACACGCTGTCACAAGCGACAGCGGCGCACAGCATCGGCATCGGCATCGGCATCAGCTTTATGATCCTTTGTCCTTTGGCTGCGCAGCTACCCCTTTCCCAATGTTGGCCGTGGCACAGGCAAAACCTTTGCCAAAAAATGTAGCATTTATTTTTTTGTAAATTTCAAATCACAATTTTCAAATGAAAATAAAAAGCTGACAACAGAAAAAGGGTTGATAAAGGCTAAACACATCGCACTTCCAACAGTTTTAAGGAGCTGGAATAGGAAAAGAGAGAAGGGAGGCGGAGATGAGACTCATTTGGCAGCATCTCTGAAAATCACAACGCGACTGACCAATTGACCACTGGCAACTGCTTAAACAGCAGCACGTGCCACCGCCGGAGGATGTTGCAGACAGCAAAAGCAACAACAACAACAACACACAACAATAACAATGCCGGATAACTCGTTGGTCACTTGGGTCACTTAAGGGGTTAACTTGGCTGGACACGCGTCACCCAAACAACAACAGCAACAAAGTACATTAACATAAATGCAAAACACACAATGAAAATTATTTTCCACTTTTCCTGAAAAAAAAGCGGCAGCATAAATGGGCGCAACTCCGTGTTGTGGTCATAAAGCGATTTAGATAAACGAGTTTTCACAACAAATTGTGTGAAAATTTTCTGACCAGTTGACTTGAGCCCATAATTAAGCAGTTAAGCTTTTGGCATACTTATGTGGCATATCAAATTTCCAAAAGTAGAGAAACGAAAAAAACACTCGCATTTTCCGCGAGAGAAAAGTTGCAGTCGCAGCGGTAGGAAAAGCGCCGTCAACCCATTTCTTTTCTTATTGAAACCCTATACAGCCATCGATCAGCGAGCGAGCGAGTTTCCGCAAATATTGCAAGGAAATGGAAAAATTCCCACAGTGCGAAAATCGCCGGCAAGGATTACAATCGTGTGCGTTGAGAAATTTATGAGCGATCAAATAACCGAAAACGAAAACTCAGCCAGGTATCAAAGGGTGCAAATAAAATTGCAAGAGCGAAAGGTCCTTGATGCTGCGCGGCCCGGGTTCAAATGTGTCACGTCTTATGATGTCACTTTTGCAGACACAGCAACCCCGACAGTAGGCAGCACAGATAGTCATCATCTTCAATTCTCGATGCTGGATTCTCAATCCGTGTTCTTCATCCTGATCGGGTTCACAGTAAATTACGCACAGAGGTGAAACGCAAACAATAAAAAACGGCTGCTCCTTGATGCCTTGACGGCCTTTGGCAACCCTTGCTTAAGCATTTTTCATTTTTCTTTCATTTTTCCCTTTTGGTTATTTTGTTTTTTCTAGTTTTTTTTTTTTTTTTTGTGACGAATTTAATGATTTTTGCCTCAAAACTGAAGCGATTTTTCATTGACCCAGCGCGGGGTTGGTTCAGAGATCGTCTTGGGGTTTCCTTTTGTCTTTCTGTTATGCCAGCTTGAACTGGGAATTGCATTCACCCGTGCACGCACAGACTGCGGCTTAGCAAGGCCTCTGGCCTCGGCCTTGGCCTGGTTTTGTGGGTCAATGTCGCATTAAGCCCAAATTTATGGCCTCTGAGTGCCAATAGTCATGCAGATTAATGAGCCAAGGGCAGCAAACGTTTTGCCCCAGACTCTGAACCAAATGACTCTCCTTCTTTGCTTTTCAATAATCCTTTATAATCCAGGCCAAGAAAATTATATTAAATTCAAAATGTGTCTTAAATTTGTCCTCTTCGTTGACATATGCTATAATTTGTTAAAGTCTATAGCCTAAATAATTTAAACTTAAACTAAAACTTCAATCAACATGACTACAAAAAAATCAATAAAGTTTTTTACTAATATTCTTACAGCTTTCTCAATTGGAACTGAGCTTAAAGATTTTATACAATGTCGCATTCTGACTAAAAAATTAAATACACTTTTAATAAAAAAACTTTTCTATATAGTTTAATTTATTTTTACTATTTAGCATATTCAGAAACTAAAAGTTAAGCGTAAATTTTGTAATTTTATATTCATATATTTCTATACAATATTCATCCATCAAAATTTAATTATAAAATATCAAATCATCAAAAGCAACGAAAATGCAAGTAAAGGTGAGCTAGCCGAGGTTGCCCGACTAAGAGATACCCTAAGCCTAGCGGCAAGCTCGCGTTTAAATCATTGTAGCTTCGTGATTGATTCCGCGTTTATTGTGCGATCTTTATGATATTCACATTCAGAAGTTTAGAGTTTTTCCAATTTCAGGAGGAACGATAAGTTGTGAAAAAAGTGAAATATCCTTGACATCTCGGCTGACTTTACTAGAAGCTACACATTCAGTTAAATAAACTTTCCTATTATAATGCGAGGAATGGACAGATGGACATGGCTGGAATATAAATAAAATTTATGCTATTGCTTCATTTAGCTTGATGCATACTTTTCCATAAAAACATTATACCCATTTTACCATATGAAAATGAGCATAGGGTATAACAAATGTAAAATCCGCACAGACTTTTTACTTATCCACTGTACGTGGCCGTTGGTTTTTCGCTACAACAACAAAAACAATAACAAATAGAAGAGCCCAGCAGCTTGGGAAGGGTAACCTCAGTTCAAAATAATTTGATGCTAGATTTGTATGCATATTATGGGAGTAGAGAACAACACGCTGACCCAAAATTATAAAGTTACAACTGCAACCCTTTTGCTACCCCCCGATTGAATTACACGTGAGCCGGCGAGACGATGGACCTGAATATGGACCATGGCCAGAATCGACCCCTGGGCAGCAGCAGCAGCAGCGGCAGTGCTTGCTCGTCATGTTGTCAACTTTGGCCGTGCTTGTTAGCTGCGCCGCCCCTTTAGGGTTGTGTATATTCAAATTTGATGGCAGCCAAAGGATTTGACCAAACAAATCCTTTCTAATTTCAGTCGGGCTGCTGTTGTGCCGCGCATGTGCAGCAGATTAAACGCCGGACGCTGCGCAGCTTTTGGGCAAATGGTAAACGGGTTTTGAATTTCATATGCCGCATGATGCATGTCCCTATGTCCCTATGTGTGTGTGTGTGTGTGACCCATCCATCAGCGCTGTGTGGACGTGCGGAAGCTGCAGCGCAGCTACAACTACAAGTCATTTGAAGTTCTAATAGACGTTGCATCCTTTTGTCGACAAAAGGCAAAATAAAATAATAATAAAAAAAAAAAAATAAGAACTGGTTTCCAATTGCGCACATTTGGTCCACAATTCGTGGTCCATGGTCCAGGTCTAGGTCCAACGCCCAACCCCCTGACGTGCCTTATGAAATGAAATTTTATTCAAATTTTATTCCTTGCACGTTGTATGAGGTTTTTACCGGGAAATGTCTTGTGCAGCATGTTTCTTTTTATACACTTTTTTTTTAATTTCATCATTTATTTTCTAAAATTTATCTCTTGCCGCTTAATGAGCACTTCGGACCTATGTGTTTGGAGAGTTTTATGAGTAATTTTCGAGGCGTTTGTTTGGGTAAATGCGAAGGAATATTGAATCATAAATTTAACATGCAAATAATGAAGACTATTTCAAAGTTAAGACTCATGATATTGCCTCACAAAGGAGCACCCAAATATTATTAAAACATTTACTTTTTAAGAATCGTACTTATAAGAGGCTGTACTCAAACAGCTATTCGCTATGCACCTACGCTCATCCGAACCCTTAGAATCTGTATTTGGAAATTTTTGACACGCGACGGTCACTCATTCAAATTCAACCCCTGCAAACACTTCAACTGACCGCTGGTCCACACACACCCAAAAACAATGCTTCGTAACATGATTGCCATAATTTGTTATACAAGCTATTTGGCTGTTCCCGGTGTCTGTCCCTTCCACAAAGGGGTCAACGAGCACGGCACACGTTCGTTCGGTTTAGCGGTTTCGCGTTTCAAATAGTCGTCGAAACGTTTAACGGAAATTTCTGACAATAGCAAACGGAACTGCCAATACGCACATGTATTATTCTTCCATTAGCCTTGCTTTGTTATGCAAATTGTGCGAATTCTATTAACCGCCAACAACTCAGAACAGTTGCAGCAGGCAAGGTAGCAGGATGGGAACACTGAAACATTGCGCGCTCAATAAAATCAATATGCAATAATCCCAGCCGCTATAAATTGATGAATGTGCCTTGAATAATTTTTTTGTGAGAAATGGGGGTTGATAATTTGCATATTGCAAAATGTAGAGTAAGCACGCTTATGTTAAATTTGTATTAAATTAGCCACTTATCTATTAATATTTAAGATAATATTTATCTTTTGCTATTGATGTTTTTCTTTTTCCCGCCTATCTTTTAAACGAGCGTTAGGCCGGCAAACTCATTAGACAGTCGGTTATCGTGTTAACACTTAACAGAAATACTCCACCAGATAATAACATTTAACAGAAACACAGTTAACAGAATCGCAGAACAGCTGTGCAAAATATACATTTCTGGTAACTTACAACACTGCTCTAAGCAGAATCCGGTCATCCCGCTAAATATTTTGTTTATTTTGCGGTGATCGGAGTTTAAACGTTTTAAAACGTTTAAATATGGAAGTGGAAAACAATAACAACACGATTGTACCTGAAAACAAAAAGGAACACTTTGCTTATAAGCGCTCAGCAAGTGTCGAGATTGAAGACAACGCTGAAAAGATCAAAAGGCTGAAACAAAATGGGCTCGAGACCAGCAGCGCCGCTCAAGGAGCGGACCCACATGTGACTGAGGGCACAAACAAAAAATTGGCGGCACAGCGACCACCCGCACAGAGTCCCAAGAAGCGAATTCAGCTGGACAATAAAAACGTAGCTGGACTGGACAAGAAGCCCAAACACAATAAACATGAAACGTTCATGTTTGGAAACTATAGACACTACTATGGGAAGCGTATACTGGACAAGGACTTCCATGACATACGCTTGGATGTGCTGGCCACGCAGCCGGAGTTGTTTCGCGGAAAGCAATTGCTCGACATTGGCTGCAATTCGGGTCATTTGTCCTTAGAGATAGCCAAGAAATTCGAAGTCAAGAGTCTTGTTGGGCTGGACATAGATCGCTTTCTCACACACGAGGCTCAGATGGCCGTGAACCTACTCAAACGTGCCAGCAATGTTTCGGCAGCGAATGCTGCCGGCAGGTTTCCATACAATGTGAAATTTGTGCATGGTAATTATGTGCTGGCCGACGATGTCCTGCTCGAGATAGAGCGTCCACAATACGACATAATCCTATGCCTATCCGTCACCAAATGGATACACCTGAACTTTTGTGATGCAGGTTTGAAGCAGGCATTCCGACGCATGTACCTGCAGCTTCGTCCCGGAGGCAAGCTGATACTGGAGCCCCAGTCATTTGACACCTATAAGCGACGCAAGAAGCTTACGGTGAGTGGACCACAACAGGACCTGATGTGTTCCTTCTAAAATTTCTCTCTCTCTCTCTCTGTTTGCAGGATAACATACGAGAGAACTACAATGCCATTCATTTCAAGCCAGAACAGTTTACAGCCTATTTACTTAGTCCGGAGGTGGGCTTTGCCAGCATGGAACTAATGGGCATGCCAGAGCACTGCAAAGCAGGCTTCAAGCGTCCCATACAGATCTTTAGCAAAGTCTAGTCTCTATCAACAGTTTTTGGTTTTATCATAAAAAAAAGTTAATAAGAAATAGTATTTACTGCGTGCGTTGCTTTTTATTGGGCGACCCGGGCGGTGACTGCAATCGCTCCAATATGGCGGGCAGGCTCTCCAGAAGCTGTTCTGATGTCAGCGTAAAATCGCTGTCCGCCCAGAGCAGGCGCAACTCGGATAAAACGAGGCCCATTCGTTTACCCACCAAGCCGTAACCCTTGAGCGTGTTGCCGTTGATCGGAAGGTTGGGCGTCTGCCAGGCCTTGAGTTGATTGTATAGCTCCAACTTGTTGGCATATTTCAGCAGCTGCTCAACATAATCGCGTTTGGCATACGGCTGCAGGCACAGTTTCTGATAGTCGCGCAGGGTATTATAATCGGAGTCTACCTGAAAATGAAATACTGTGAACATTAAACCCATTTATTTAGTTTTTATTATAGTTACCCGCTGCCGCTGCTGCGTAATAAACAGCGCCAAATCACGCTCGTAAGCAGACAGCTTTAGGCGCTCGTGAAGCTTCATAGCCTGCTCGACGGTGTGCAGCAGAGCCGTCAAATACAGTATCGGATAATGTGGCTGCTCAAAGCGTTTCAGGTCGCCGCAGAGACGCTTAAATTCGGCTATATTTGGCTGTGTTGGCAGACCACATTGCTCCAGCAGGTCACAATTATGCATTTCCAGCATTAGCTCGAGACCGAAGTTGCCTACGACAATCTTCTGCAGCTCTGCCCAAATGCGCTCCCCACTAATTCGTGATAGGCCAGCTGCATTCGCCTTTATAGCAGCCAGGGTGGGCTTGTCGTGTGATTGGGCATCCGCTGATATGCGTCCATAGAAGCGAAAGTAGCGCAGTATGCGCAAATAATCCTCCTTGATGCGCACATCGGCATCACCCACAAACACCACGCGACGCTGCTGCACATCATCGTAGCCATAGAAGTAATCATAGACTGTGCCGTCAAAGCCTAGGAACATGGAGTTGATGGTCAGGTCGCGGCGATTTGCATCCAATTGCCAGTCGGTGGTGAACACCACATCCGCATGACGTCCGTCTGTGCGCACATCTATGCGCAATGTGGTCACTTCGAAGTTCTCTTTGTTGTGGATGCGCGGCGTGATTGTGCCATGCTTCTCGCCTTTGGCGTTGATCATGCGCACCTCCTCCTTGGTAAACATTTCCTTCATCTGGTCCGGTGTCGCGGTTGTGGCAAAATCAATGTCCTTCGGCTTAATGTTCATCAGTATGTCCCGCACAGCGCCGCCTGCAATGCGCAGCTCATAGTTGTATTTCTTGAAAAGGGCCACCAGAGCCTTCAGTTCCGGCGTAAATATGCTATGGAACTCCTCACTGTCGACCTTCTTGAATGCGGGATTCTCACGCATCCTGGGTGGCTTTCCAAGCTGTGCTATTATGTCCGCCGAAAGTTCGGTTGTCGTTTTGGCGATTTTTGGCGGTGAGGCCATGCGCCCCGCAGATGTTCTTAAATGGCTGGTACGCTGAATGCAACTGGCAGCAATAAATGCAGTAACACGTGGCACGATCAAAGTCTTCGTAAAGTAGTGTACACCATGCATTTGAAAGCTTTAAAGCCGGCAAAATCAGATTGTTTTCTGACAAAAAACAAAAAAACAAAAACAATCAACAGAATTATGTTAAAGCAGCTGAACACATAAAATGTTTGATTAACAGAATAATGTTATTACCAGCGTCAGCTGGTTGTGTGACTATCGATAATAATATCCAAAATCTGTTATCGGAGGAAATGACTGTTGAATTTAAATTCATAGTTTTAACGTCCCCTTTCTTTCAAATTGGATGGGTATTGCAATATAACATTTTTAAAATGGAAACCAATCTCCATTCATAATAAATAAATCATATACATAGCATTTATACACAATTTATTATTTATAATCATATATATTGCCTATGTTACCAATTTGCTCATTTTGCAATTCCTTTTGCCTTTTTGGCGGCTGCGTATCCACTCAACAGTTTTACATATTACGTAAATTTCAATTTGTATCAACTTTTTAGGCTTACAGTAAAACATTATATACATAATTTTAGAGCGCGGAAGTACCAATTCAATAAGATTGCTTTGAAGCTAAAGTTAGGCAATATAGTAAAATATGCATTGATCACAATCAATGGTATATTTAGAAACGACATGAAAATTAGCTAGTTTCTACATATATATAACATCTACCATTGTTCAATTAAAGAATTGTATATTTATTGCATGTTATATTTCTTAATATTATAGTTTTTCATAGTTTTGCCTAATAAACAGTATTGAACAACACTGCAAAATACAGGCTAAGTGAAAACATGCACGACTTTCATGTCTTTTCATATACATAGTATTCATTTCAATTTATTTTATGTGTTACTTAAGGCCTAATCTTTTAATTTATCTTTCTTTAATTTTTTACAGCTTTAACACTAAAACATCAGGCATGTAAATTAAACTACAAAATGTGCAGTATGACAAAAGCAATTCGTAATGTTGAAAAATCAAAATATATGTGTTCACAAAGTCAATCAAGCTTTAACCAACATCTACGCTAAAGACTATGCTGTGTACGATCTGAGAGTTTTGCCCATTTTGTATATCCTAAACACATGTCAATGTAAAAAAACGTGCCTCAAATATCAAAATAACATTAAAGCCGCACTCAGCCCAATGCGTTTTAGTTATTTGAGCTAAACATCAGTTACATAAACGTTTGTATCGCTGCTGCAAGCATAAACAGTAGATCCAACGATTTACAAAGACTGACCTTAATTATTTCTATGCCTAATTAACTAATATATAATTCTGTTTATATTGTATACTATATATATATATGTTTTCTCTTTTCGTATATTTCTCAAACCTAACAGCCAGTTTATGCAAAAATATTTGTTATGCTCTTTTTGTATTTATTATTCGTTTATCTTGTATTCTTCAATAACTTCATTAATTCATATTATGCACGCGTGTGTTGCATTTTGTTTCTGTTTCTATTTAGTTTTTTTTTTTTTTTTGTTGCATTTCAGTAAAATCGGAGATCGCAATATCTTGGGTTCAACATAATTTAATGGACGAGTCTCAATGCTAATTGCTGGCTTTGTATAATTCATTAATTTTCTTGAACAGCATTATCGGGATCATCAACATCATAATCAATATCCTCCAGCTCATAATTATATTCATCATCATCATCGCCGTCGTCATCGTTGCCCTCTTGTCCCTCCTCATCACTTGAGGCATACAGCTGAAGCTCCCGTAATTGCCGTTGAACAAAATGTTAATGTTCCATAAGGGCCGCTGAAATAACAAAATCAACAGCACATAAATATTTAACACTCGAGATGGAAAAGTGAAAGTTGCATCTTACGTGATGGTGTTCGGCCGGTCTTATTCTCATTGGGTGTGAAATTTAGAAAGTCCCATATCAAAATAGTATCATCGTGCGAGCTGCTCACAATTTGAAACTCATCGAACTGAAGGCGAAAAACGCGACCAGTGTGCTCCTAACAAATAAGAAGAATATTAGTTATCCATGTCATATAAAAGTCGAAAGTGGACTCACCACGAGCGTATTGAGGCACAGTGTATTGGAGGCGGCACGTGGATCCAGCGCTGCAACCAAATCCCATACCTTAATTTTACCATCATAGGCGCCACTGACAATGCGCTTCGTATCGAAGCGGATGCAGCGCACCAGCTCTTCATGACCCTCCAGCACGCGTAGGCAGGCGCCACACTCAATGTCCCACAACCTGCCAAGGGTTAATGTTGGAATAAGTATTTGATTTAAGTGCAAATCCGCTCAGTTTTAATTGACCTGATTGAGTTGTCGGAGCTTCCGCTAACCACTAGACGATCCCTATACTGCAGGCAAGCGATGCCACGTTTGTGGCCATTCAGGGTACGCACAAATTCACAGCTCGACGTGGACCACACTTTGATAGTGCGATCACCGCTGGCGGATACAATATACTTCTCATCAAAATCGACCACATTGACTGCCGCACGATGGCCGACTAGGACGCGACGCAACGTGATCTCGCTGGGCGAGGTCATGTCCCAGACCGCAATGGAGCGATCCTTCGAGCAGGTCACCATCATCCCATTGTTGAAACGCAAATGTAGCACCGCCTCGCAATGATGTATAAGCGTGTTGACCATTTCGCCAGTGTTGACATCCCACACACGCACCGTGGAATCGCTGGAGCCACTGATAATCACCTTATCGTCATACTGCAGGCACAGAACTGATCCAGTGTGTCCCATCAGTGTCTAAAAGGGTGCAGTTGATAGTTAGTTAAAAGCACATTTCGGTTGTTAGGCCTGTCCTTCGTCTCACCTTGACACACTGCAGATCCGTGCGATCCCATATCTTAATGGTGTTATCCCTTAAGCCGGACACAATCTTGCCGTCATCGTACTGTAGACAATATACGCCCTTCGAGTTCTCCGAGCGACAATTGATGCGACGCAACATATGACGTCCGGTTCGCCAGTTGTTCTCTATACTGTCAATATCCTAAAGATGTACAATATTTGATTTAATCTATTTAGTTTTTAGTTTAGGTACGCACATTCATGATCTTGGGAAACAGCTCGCGATGGAATGAGTGCGGTCGCTGTATTTGTCCCGGTCTTGGTTTAAACAGATGCTGCATCCAATTGCGGCGCTCGGCCAGGCCGCGCCACAGCGAATCGGTGCGCACTTTGCGCTCAATGAGCTTTTTCCACAGCATGCCCTCGGATATGACTCGCAGCCATTCCTTGCACACCAACTCGGCGGACTTAAGCGATTCGGCATCCAGATACGATAATATGTTCTCGGCAATATGATCCAGACCTTTTTCTGTTGAGCGGACAAAAGAGATGAATTCATTTGTGAATTTGCATGTTTTTAAATGGAGGAATCATTAACCATCTAAATAATCTAGTTTAACTAGTCGAACTAGCTTTCATAAAAAAAAAACGATCCCAACTCTAACCGTATAGGAAGCTGGAAGAGTATTCAAGTATTCAAGTAGGTGGAATATTGTTGTTTTTCATGGAAATCAAATTGTTTTTTCTAAACTTCTGTCTCTCCAACGATATGTTAATATATGGAAAACTGTTGCTAAAAAAGCATGTATTCTATTATAAAAGAAAAACTTAAATTCACATGGCGCTTAAGTAAAACTTGAAATGTATCAACTTGAGATGATTAATGTGCGCGAATGAACCCATTATGAGATACGTATAGGTAAACCTCGATGACTCATCACAACTTTCAGTTTGCTTAGCTTCACTGCGCTTTGCGCTTCCTGACAAGCTCTGCACACTTCAGCAAGTGACTAAACAACATATTGTACATATTAAATGTATATATAAAGGTAAATAAGTAGATACTTATAAATAGTAGCACCCAGTTTAAGGTCTACCTATGACTCATTGCAGCTGCGGATTGTAATCTTTCGCTAATGAAGCAACAATATCCAACAATATCTCATACATTGCGCGACTCTGCAGTAGTTTCTCCAGACCCACGCGCCACCTACAGACGCAACTTGGACGCACCTAACGGCATTTAGCAGCGGGAGATGAAGAGGCTTGACGGCGACGACCTATCGACAGATGGGTCGCAAGGGGGCGAAGATAACATAGCAAAGGGAAAGGCGATAGGAGCCGGAGCGCAGTGGAGGGGAGTGGAGTGGAGAGGTGGGGACCGCCCTGCTGGTCTGCAGTGAAGTGCTGCATTTTGCCAAACACAATTAAAAATGTGCATAACTCGCAAAGTGACTTGGCAACGACAACGGTGACAACAACGACAACAACAGCAGCAACAACAACAACAACAACAACAGCAACAACGTTGCAACGTTGATGTAGTTCAAGTTTTCTTCGTTGTTTTTGTTGTTGTTGTTGTTGTGTTTCGACGACGTTGTCTAACGGTCCATGTCGCTCGCCTATCCTCAGTCAATCTGTCTGTCTGTCTGTCTGTCACTCCTCAGAGTGTGTGCGTGCGTGTGTGTGTGTGTGTGTGTGTGCGACTGCCTGGTTAGCTGCCTTTGAAATGGATTACAATGTAAATGGAGGAAACAACGGTGCTTATTTCTCGCTCTCGTTCCCATTTTAATACACGCGCTCATCCTGACTAAACACAAGCAAAAGTCTAACGAGAATTCTTGTTCCTCTTTCGACTTGTTATGCCCTTAGCCAGAGGGACTTATAACTTTGTCATCAAATGTGCAGCGCTTGGATGGAGATTTCTGTCTCTGTGTCTCGAACAAGTCTCTCAACTCGAAAACGTTTCAAAGTTAATCGGTTCGGAGAACTGTGTCATATACAACACAAAGTCAAGTAGAGAATATTAAAAAAAATATTTTTTATAATATCTTATTTTATACTTTTTATTTTATTATCTATAATTTGAATGACGCAATGTTTTGATTTATATTCAATTTAGTTTGTATTATTTTTACTTATGAACAATAGCTTTTGTACGCACATCCAAATTGGGTGTCCAATAAGAATCTTGCATTGTAAATTGTCATACATCATATAACGGCAAGGGTATCTCGAATTCGACACAACGAAGCAAACCGTTTCTTCTTGTTAGGCAACAAGAAAACAAGTCCGGATGAGCCTGTGACTCGCTACGCCTACAAAATGGGTATGTAATTACCCAAGGAAGTCCTGAGTACATTCAACATTTCTCAGTGAACTCTAACTTTTAGAGAAAAATGAAAACATGTCCCACTTTAAGGTAGTTAGTTTTTAGTTAAACTCCAATATGAATGTTTGCTTCAGAGAGCTTCAATTTTGAATATAGTATAACATAAAAATATTAGATTAAATGGATTTAATTTATAAACATTCTCTGCATCGAATCAAATACTTTATGTATAAGGGTTTGTTACGCGCAGCTTTTGCTTTTGTTTTGCTTACTTTTTGTTCCGGCAACGCGCGTTTAATGGAAGCAATGACCTTTGAGTCAACAACATAAGCAGCAGCAGCGGCGGGCAGCGCCACCAGCACCTGCAGCTCCGCCCTCCGCTGCTCGCGCCACGGAACATTTGCACGGCAACAGAACAGGGGGCAAGGATTGGCAATGGAATTCCATTCGTTCGGTTACCTTCATGTTTGCCATTCAAGTTTGTTCCTTAACTTTTTGTATTTGTTTCCCAGTTTGCTTTTAGTTTGCCTGTGCTTTTAATCGTTAAATTTTAGTTCTAATCTTGTTCTTTATGTTTAACATTTTGTTTTAGTTAAGATCGATTGGTGAGGAGTTACGAAGGCTTAAAAGTGTGTGGAGGATTATGGGGGCGGGGTACCAGCGGAACGAAACCAGAAAATTGTAAGTAAAATCCCTTCAAAGCACATCTTAAATTGATGAATATATTCTCTACTCACAATCTTGTCCAATGCAAAATGCTTCGATTTCAATATGGAATACCTAATTTACAGTCTCCTAAGGAAATTCGCGGATGTCCTCTGACAAAAACTTTACAATACATTTTTAAGTTAAACTAAGCGGATAAATCAATTTGTCTTGATTCTAATTAAGTAGGTTTATTTCTGGGCAATACCCTCTTAAAGAACAGACCATATTTAGATACTAGCGCCTATTGCCCGGCATTGCCCGTGGAACGTTTTGTGCTACAAATTTTGGATATTATCTTTTCACTAACCTACCCATCTTGATATTCAATTCTATTTAAAAATATGTTTAAAATGCATCAAATAAAGATCCAAGTGTTGGAATCGATTTTCACCCATTTTAAACTTGGCTTGAGAATCTTGAAGCTGAAGAATAAACTTTCATTTATTTAACTTTTGATTAGCCTTTGTCAAGTTTCAAATTAATTATCACAAAGACATCATTCTTGGATGATCCTACACCTATATTTGGAGAGTATTATATGTGAAAACTTTTTGATTTGTTTCATTTAAGCTCAACCTAAGTTGTAGAACATCAAAAGAAATCCATTCTTTTCTTAAAGTCTTCCATTGATATTATAAAAATTCATCAAAGGCGCGAGTCTTTATAATCCGAGCTAAAAGCGAACCCTCCCCACATATTGTCAATGTGTAGGCTTTCCTGTAATATTGCCTGTTGTCTATTGGTGCTATTTTCTGCTTGGTTTACTTACTTGGCAGCAGTGTGATGAAGTCGCGCTGCAGCATCGGCTTGAGAAACGCATTGATCTGTCCGTGCTGATAGTGGCACATGCGCGATAGCAGCTGCTCCACAAAGTCGACCTGTCCGGCCTCGCTCCACTGTGTAAAGTACTGAAAGCAGACATCCCGCTCCGTCTGATATGTGGGCGATGCGTCTTTCTTGCGCACCGGATCGTACAGCATTGTGGTTGTGAACTATTTAGTTGGAAAGAAACAGAATCAGAAAAGTAAAGAGAAAAGTTGATTATCACATATTCTTTGCAGCTTAAGCAATCTACGTGTCGCATATAACTGAAGTCGGGGGTCTGTTTCTCGCAATGTCAAAGGGCAGCTCGTTAAAGAGCTGCAAAGTAGGTAGCTCTCGGTTTGTGGTTGTGGTATGACTAATGGCAGGGCAGGTTATGTGCCAAGTTGAAGTTGTGCAACTCTCAGACGGGTTGGCGACCAGCAAATAAACTTGAGGCTTACAATTAGCCAATTAGTTGAGCTCAAGCTTGGCTCTTTGTCATTGCTACTTATGTATTTGGACTTGTATAGTTTTTGGCTAAAATAAAGCACAAAAATGGCAAAGCGCACAGACAAGCTTGAGAATGGGCCAAATCATTCATAGCTTCAGGCGAGAACTTGAAAAACCTACCTGTCTAGAATGAATTTAAAGAAATTTGTTTATACTTTGTGTTATTCCATATAAATGACAAGTAAGGAAAAAGAAAAGATGGTCTTAAACTGAGCTAAATGTACTCGAAAGAGTTTCGAATTATTACGTTCGGTAATCAAGTCAGGTTTTGGTTTAAGCCTTGATTCGTTAAATTTTTCAAATTTAAAATTGATCAAATTTTAATTTTATTATTTTTTAATTATTTTTTATTCAATTGTACCGAAACGATAACGTAAAATACTTTCAGAATATTTTTAAATAATCCATTTTTTGAAAAAGTAAAAGAGTATATAATTCATTTTTATGGGGTTTCTGAAAATTCTATTTCAGAAATTAATTTGTATTTTTATTAAAATTAGTTTAAAATAATATAAAAAAAAACAGCCTATAAATAATGCTATCAGAAAGATGGGAGAGAAACAATTGCTGTAGAGTTGTGTGATTTTTAATAATTAAGTTAGCTGCCATGCTAGCAATTGTATGTGTGTGTATGTTCGTGTACGTGTATGTGTGTATGTGAGTATGATAAGTGTTAAAATACTGTATATGTAATTGTATTAACACCTTGACTACCTCAAAGCCTTGTATACACAGGTGTCCGTGTGTGTGCGTGTGCGTGTGTATGCGTCTGTACACGTTTTTAGCGGCTTAAATGAATAGCATATCATATTTGTTGTTGTTGTTTGTTAGAGCTGTTTATTTGCGTTTGTATTAAAAATAAAGTTTAAATCGTTTTTGAGGCTAACATTTTGGTGTAGGTAATGACTGTTGAGACTTATGGCCTCCGGCTACGCTTATTAGCCACTTGGCAGTGCAAATAATAATTTCCACTTAGAGCTAGAAAAATAAAAGGTTTTCCTTACTTTTCGCACAGCTATGTAGGTCAGGGAGCTGATGCTTGAATTGTTTCCAAGATATTATATTCTCGAGGAAGGCAAATTGCCCTAAATAAAACTACAGTGAAAGCTCCCTTCGGGCGAACTGTTCGTTTTTAGATGTGTTCTTAAAAGACATGTCGAATTTATAACAATTATTGAGAAAAACATAGCTAAGGCGTCTCTGGTTATATGCCAATTGATGTGTATGTACATACTTTGTTATTATATTCAATTTATGGAAAATCTATTTTTATGTACTCATTTCTGGATTGGACAAACAAATTTGAAGAGTGGCAAAAACTGACTTAAAATAAAACTAATTTCTTGAAAAACTGAAAAGTTCGCGATATCAAAATAAAAGTTTCCGTTTCTTATTTAGTTTACTAATTAAATAAATGAAAATATATACAAAAATCAATAGGCACAAACACATACGAGAATGTAGTACATTCATTTAGCATATTAACAGATCTTTTACTTTATGTTATCCTGAAATTCTGTTATTAACAGGAGGGCAAGGCTGATGTTAAGGCAACAGAGCTTTCACTGTTATTCATTTCTCTTGTTATTTATTCCAATAAAAATGTAGAATTTGTTTATTGCTCGCATTAAAATGTTTTTAGATAATCTTTGCAACGATTATAAAATCCAGAGAGAAACGTTAACGAACTGGTTTGTAGCCTTGTATATATATTTTTATGTATATATATATATGTATATAGCGATGTATGCGGACTGTGTTTCGGATCTATTTCGCGAGAGACTGCGCTGCGAAATCTTAATGATAAAGGTAAAAAATAAATGCTTATGCACAGATTGCCCGCCATCTCACCTTGATGTCAGCTTTTGGGCTAACAATAACAAATATGACTCAAATGTAACTTAATTGCTGACCGCGTGCATTTTGGCCAAAAATCAACTTTTGACCCAGAAACAGAAACAGCAACAGAAAAACCAACAGCAAGTGTGCAAATGAATGGAGAAGCATTTATTGACTGCTTCCCAGCGTACGGGGGGTTGAGGAGGCAACTGACCTTTACTCCGCCTTCGCCTCATATTTACGTACAATAAACTCAATACAAACAACTTCGATTGAACGGATTGAAATAAATATGAATATTTATACAAAGTAAATAATAACAAATATGCCTATATATATTAAAATATAAGAGTTGTGTGCATAAACAAAACTTGAAAGAAATGAAGGCCAATTAACTGCTAATTACAAAATATACGAATATAAACAAGTAAAAGTACTCTCGTGATTTATTGACGCGCAGATACCCTGTACTAAGGCACAAAGTTTCAAAACTTGACTCTCAACTAACTTGATCGCATTGAAATGTGTGAATATACCAAAAATCAAGCTTATATAGCTGAAAATCCGCTTTCCTTCTATTTTTAGAAGGTTAAATGAGCTATACGAGAAACTTACTTATCCAATGCAATAGCTCATTCATATGATATAAAAAACATATTTAATCAAATCGCAGGCACATATTGATATTTATCGATTTTGCGGAAAATCGAATTAAAATCGTTTTGCTTATGTTATAAAATACCGAAAAATCTTAAATTTAGCTCTTGTAGTCAGATCGCACCCGATTGCTCTTGCTGATCACGATAATATATGTGTTTATATAGAATAGCAAATCAGTTAATGCTACCTGCATCTGTCTAATGAATCATTATTATCAACTATTTTATGGTAAAAGGGTATACAAAATTATGAGCAAATGCGAACTGATTAAAAGAAGAAAAGCTAACAAAATTTTAATAGAGTGCACGAGTGCAAAATTTGTATATACATGTACATAAATACAAATACATTTGTATACGTATGTGTATACGAAAATAAAACACAAATACAAACGAACAAAATTCGTACATATGTTTGTATATGCCTGCATATGTGACACCTTGAGCATGATGTATGTATGTATTGATATTGAACATTGCATATATGTACATATATACATATATAGATATATTGATACACATATGAAGAACACAAAATGTACACCTGAAATAATTGAATGAATGATGTACTTACTGCTTGGGCATTGGAGTTAGTCTCGTCCATTATTTTGTCAGTCTCCATTTTTATCATTGTGTTGTTGTTTCTTTTACTGCTGTGTTTGTTGAATTTCTGTAGCTGTTTTGGCTGCTGTTGTTTGGTGCACGCACACACACACACAAGCACACAGATTTATCGTTTCGCAATAACTTAATTCAACCAATACGTGAATTAACTTAGCACTTGTATGCTGGCATTAATTGATAATTGGGCATTATTTAGCGTTGCAAGAAAATTACAAATTTGGTTAGAGGTTGTCCCTACAACAACTCTCTTCTCAGGGTGGTGACTTTAGCGCTTTCTCGTTTTTACCCACTTACAATTTTCATTGCTTTCTCGTTCGCGCTTTATATATATTCACCACGCCGCGCGTTACTGCCTCCAACAAATTCGTGTTATTCTCTTTGACAAGTCATTCTTTATACTTTTCATTTGACTTTTGCGCTATATGCTGGCCTTCTTTGTGGTTTTATACAGCAATAGGATTGTAATCACACCGTGCAATTGCCCGCAAATGCACGTGTATTTGTGTGACACTTATACACTTAATTTTAAATATTTTTATAAATTTTTCTCCACTATTAATAAGCGACGGCACGTAAATGTTAGAGTTGTACCAATCGTTCGGAATATGTTCGATCGAACGACTTCCCGAACTGAATGAACGCACAGAATCACTTATTGTCGCTCATTTGGTTCGCTCAATCGAACAAAACTATCGATATAAGGCCATGATATCGTTAGTCGTATGTTAAAATATACTCGATTATCAATCGATATGATCAACATATTTATTGTTATTCATGACTTTTTACTTCGAGAAACAACCGCTTTTGATTGATAAAAGAAAAAATAATATATTAAAATAACAATAATAATAAAATTATTTTATTTATTAAAGGTTGCGATCTCCTGCAACAATAATATTATTTACCATTTCAAAAGGCGTGAACAATTTTCCTGATAAACTGATGCCAACAGGAGTTACAAAAGAATTGGCAAACAACCAATAAGACCAAATAATGTTAAATTCCCACGCCAAAATGTGAACAATTCTAGTTCACAGACATCGATACGTTGCTGATTTCGCTTCACGTTTACAGTACGTTGCTGAATTTGCGTTAACGCTGCTGATTTTGCGCTAATCGAGTACAACGGTTAGACTGCACTCTTTTGAACAAGCGATCTAGTTCTCTGTTGATCAATTGAGTTTTATGTTATTTAATTTCTATTGATAAACTATTTTTGGGCAGCGGGGCACGTCTCCAGATAACCTTGAGGCCCAATAAATACAGCATTGACGCAAGTAAGTGGCTTTTAACATTGTTCTAATTAAAAGCAAAACATTCACTCACATTCAGTCGACCGCAGTGGTCGCAATCTCCGATCTCACATTCACATTGTATGATCAGTTTTAGACAGTTATATTTTTGTTACAATTTTTCTGAAAATATTTTCAAACTAAACAAATTGTTAACGGTTTTCAGTGGTGCGCCTATCCGCTCGCTACCTCATGGCCTTTCAACGCAACCAGGATGCGGCCAACTTTGTGTTCGAGGGCAAGAAGATTATTGGAGTTGCCCTAAACTATATGTAATTGATATTGCAAGCCTTGATTGAAACGGTTATTCAACTTGTTTGCCATACGCAGGTGCGCGGTCAAAGCCAAAAATGTGCCGGTGCCACAGGTGCCGATCGTTTTTTTAAAACCAACAACATCTTATCTGCGTGAAGGCTGTCCCATTATCGTAGGTGACCTATGCTCTTTTAGACTCTACAGCTAATTAATACGAGTCGTCCGTTTTAGTTGCCCAAAGTATTTACCAAGGTAGCCTATGAAGTGGAGCTGGGCGTGGTCATCGGATCGCGATGCAAGAACGTATCAAAAGCTCAGGCCATGCAACATGTTGGCGGTTACTGTTTGGCTTTGGACCTCACTGCCCAATGCAATTTGGCTGCTGCACGCGCCACTGGCGGCTCCTGGACGTTGGGCAAAGGCTTCGACACATCGACGCCAGTTTCACGTTTAATACCGTTTGATGCTGTGAACGATCCGCATACCCTGCCGCTGTGGCTCAAGGTCAATGGAGAGCTGAAGCAGAGTGGCTGCACTGCTGATTTGGTTTTCAAAGTGCCTGACATTATTGCCTATGTATCCAAGTATATGACATTGGAGCCAAATGACTTGATATTGACGGGCACGCCAAATGGCTCCGATGCTTTTAAAGCTGGCGATGTCATCGAGTGCGGCTTGGCGGATTTGGCCACCATGAAGTTTAATGTGTGTGCGGAGTAATACAGACTAATAACTGACAAATGACAACTAAATTGTATGCTATCAATTTAAGTATAAAGCCATTAAACGAACGATTAGGTTTGCTGATCTATTTGAATAGACGTAATTGCATACGTTTACTTTCTGCCACTTTTAACATCATTGCAGGCAATCAAGTAATCCCGCATGCCCACACAATCAACCGTATTTTTCCATATAGATGCCGGACAATTCTGATAAACCTGTTCCATGATACAGGCTAGCAAAGTAGCCGGATAGTAATCGCAGTTGTCCTTTGCATGCAGCCATTGGAATTGTTGGGTACGGCTCTGAGCTGTTACGGTTATAATAATATCAATATTGATTACTTTTTATATAAAAGATTTTGTTATCCGACTCAGGGATTGCTTACGAAGTCGTCACATTTCAATCTAGGGTAACAGTTGTTTCTTGTTTTAAACATACCGTAGTCTACGCAGCGTTTTAAACTCTTCACGATGAGATTTGAGAGGACAGCATCCTTTTTATAGCGCTGTTCCAGGCTCCTTTGCATAACAGGTAAATTGACAGTTCCATTGGAGAGTAAATAGCCATTCTTTTTGAATACGCACTCCGCAATACACTGTAAAATATATCCTTTATTTTGTTCGATTCCATAGTTGAGCAGAAGTTCTTACTGCATGTAGAGCCACTTTGTCCGATTTCAAATTACGCGTCTCCCCATTATTGGTGGTTAGATTGGTCTGACTGAGCAGGGACTTGCGGCAGGACTTGCTGAATTGATCATTT
The DNA here is from genome assembly GCF_030788295.1 of Drosophila virilis. Taxonomy (NCBI): domain Eukaryota; kingdom Metazoa; phylum Arthropoda; class Insecta; order Diptera; family Drosophilidae; genus Drosophila; species Drosophila virilis. Next base: position 16,850,518 of record NC_091544.1, on the reverse strand, counting down.
CTGGGAACATTACAACAGGAGCTTAACTATAAGTATATAAATTTAACGATAATAATTGCGCATATGTCAAAAGCTTAAGCTCACGAGTTTTGGTTGCTTTTTTGCCTTGTCGCAGCTCGTAATATTAGCTGAAGCAGCTTCAGATTTTAGAACTGGAAGAACAAGCAGAAAAAACAATATTAAATAGTTAAAATACATGCTGTTGCTTAAAAGATTTTTTAGAAACTGCTTTGACTTAAATAACTGTCACATATTTGACGAATTTAAACATGTTAAATGTTGCATAAAAATCACATTTAAATTTAACGATAATGATCGACAGAAATTGTTTAAAAGAAACCAAGAGAGGGGAGCGATATTTTACACTCAGAAAAACATTTGATTTTCCAATTTGTCTAGTCAAATTCATAATTCATAATATTCGCTTATTTAAGCGTAATGGCAGTTACAAAAGTAATTTCTGTTCTGTTAATAACATTAACGCAAATGTTAAGTTAACAGAACAACAAACAGCGCAAATCGGAACCACAAAACAACAACCAACCAAAGGGTAAAAACCCTTCGAAAAAGTGCATATAAGTATACACAAACATGGAAACGAATTTATATAAGGGCAGTGTCACAATATTTCACAATCAACCGTCATACAAAGTATTCAACAAATCGATTGAGCAAGCCGACGACTCACTCTTTACCTTTCTGAACGACGTCGATTCAGAGTTTTTAAAGGAGGAACAACAGGGGCCTTCGCAAGTCTTTACATCCTACGCTTGCGGATTCACCAGAAGCGATCCACGCACTCAGGAGCTTTTAAGACGCACTGTTTATGATCACACAAAGCAACAGTTGCCATACGAATTTCCCAATCCGCAGGAACGCTATTCCGCCCTAAGTGCTGCACAGCAGGCGGCCTGCCTGCGTCTGTTGATTGCCTGGCAGCAAAACTTGGCCGAGAGCGAGGATGATTTTGTTGTTTGGCGTGTCACGAACGGCAAACGCTGCAAGGAGCTGCAGCTAGTACAAAAGCACATCTACGACTATGCCAACGCACAAAAGGAGCGACTCTATGCGCCCATGAAGCCACTGGTGATGCACTACAGCAAATGGTTCGAACTGAGAATTCAGCATCTGCTGCATGGGCTGCCCAATAGCAGCTACTCAACGCACACAGGCCTGCCACAACTGCATCAATGTAAAGGCCTGCAAGAGGAGGCAGCCTGCATGGAAAATATTAAGCTGATATGTCGCCGGGGACAGGTGCGACTCTGGCCAGAGGTGCGCCTGCTGCAACAGGAGCTAAGCACATTGCGGGTGCGTTTGGAGCGTTATGCCTATGCAGGCGTAAATGATGAGCCTGCTTCACAGTCTGTTGCCGATGTGCTTGAGCGCCAACTGCTGGAAACTGAAGAGGATGTGTTTGTGTTGCCCCTGGATGCACTGCTGATGCTTTTAACGCCAGGCGCATACGTGGATTTGCCTACAGAAATGCTGCTGCATATAAGTGATATTCCCGACAGCGAATACAAGTGCATTGAGTTCAAGGAGCCTCTACCTGCGCGCAATTGCGGCTGGCACACAAACAGCCGCCTTCTGACGCAGGCCTACACAGCATACGCACCAGCCAACTGGCTGCAGTTTACAGCCGACGGCGTCGTGCAGGTACCTAATGATGTGCCAGACGCAGCGCTGAATGACAAAGTCCAACCCGCCGTTTACAAACTGTTGCCTATCGATGAGGATGTGCGGCCTATGCCAGAAGCAAAGTCCAACAGTGCGCTGGTCAGCTGGCGTCTGCGTGCTGGGGAGGCGGATACCGAGGCGGAGCCGGCTCTGTTGATGTACAGCAGCCTTCCGATAGCGGCCGTGCGCGATGCTGCGGCCAATCAAATGCTAGGCTGTCATCTTATCAAGCTGGAGAATAAGCCAGATTGCGGCTGTGAGATCATGACCAAATACGAGCTGCTTAGCGCCTGGCTGCAGTTGAAACTACTCCAGACTGACATAGGTCATTGCTCGCGCATTTCGCTGCAAGATCTGGCGCCGCTGCTGGAGGAGCCGCTAACACTAGGTGCTTTGGAGCAGCAGCTGCACGAATACTATCACATAAGCATGCCGCAGCAGCTAAGCCAGCTACGCGAGTTCTTGAAACTGCTGCGCAGCGTGACGCCTGGCAGGTATCTGCTACGTTATACGGCAAAGTATAAGGACAAGTTTTTGCTGTGCCAACCTACGCCGGAACCCACACCCAATAGCTTTAAATTGTACGATCTGCTGGCGGGTACGTCGCCCAATGACATCAACTTTCTCACACAGGCCGCCAGCTATCTGCCCATTTCGCCGAAGCTTTGTAGTCGCCTGCACGAACAGCTGCAACTGTTGCCCTGTTCATTTCCAGTCAAGGTAGGCGGCGCTCGGCGCTCTAAGAAGAAGGCAATAATCAAGAAAAAATCGAAGGTTGAGGAGCAACCAAGCTTGGTGCAGCGCACACGCAAGAAGAAGCCAAAGACAAGAGAAAGCCGGCGCAAAAATTCACGACAACGTAAGCGGGCGGCTGCCAAGGCACAGAAGGATCAGGATAAAGAGCTGGATAAAATTATGATCCTATAAGGCACATTTTTCCATGCTTTTTTTTTTGACTTAGTTAAGTTAAATGTCAAAGACTTGTGTAAATCGGATGAGATTAGTTCGCATTCTGACAATCGGCAGAAAATGGAGTTATATGAATTAAGAAGGGGCGAAAATAAGTTATAAAGTATGCCGGTTCAAAACGTTTTGAAAAATAAGCTAAGTTAGTGTACAAATAGATTTGAATGCTATCCAAAAGCCAATACATGAAACATTTCTTTTCCTTCAAGTAAATGACCATCGTTTATTCCGTGGCACACAAAAGTTTAGCTATGATCCTAAGCTTAATGCAGCCATTTCTGCCTCCATATTTAGTTCGGTTTGTAATTCATCTTCGTGCACATTTAAAGGAGCGCATCGTGTCCAAAATACTTCATCATCAACTGCTGGTAGTTTGTCGCTGGGAAAACTGTGCAATGACAGGTCATTGAATACATTGTTGTGCTCGTAGTCATCCTCTAAAGGAGCCTCTGTGCAGTGGGCCGTTATTCGGGCAATGTGATCATTGGGAATTCTAGTTTTAGATAGAGTTCTGTTTAGTGTTAGCATCTCGAAACTATTCGAGATTAGAAAAACGTTTGCCAAGCTTTCGCTGCTCCAATTGCACCACAGCAGATTGTGCATAAGTGCGTAGGGACAGTGGGGCAAATAATAAAGAGTGGATACATTAGCTTCATGCCTGCCCGCCCTGTCCTCGGCTATGATAGTGCCATTCAGACGCTGTATTAGCTCTTTCTCAGTTTCACGAAACACGGGATCATAGTAGAGTGCCTCCTTGATGTTGTGTTGCCGCTGGGCGCTCATTATAAACGCTGCCTGATGCAGCGCCTGGTGTGTGCGTGTGAATGGTCCAAGACCCAGGCAGACTATACGTTCCAGTGGCCGCTTGAGCATGTCCAGGTGCTGTTGCAGCGTATCCATAGACAAGATAAAATAATCACTTTGGCTCATTTCCCCGCAGAGTCGCTCCAGGCGTCTGCAAGTGCATCAACAATTATCAGTATATGCGTATAAACATATAAACCAAGGCAATTACGCTTGAAAGTGGTCCACATTTACATCGGGGCAATCGTTTAAGTAATCGCTTTCGGATTTGTGGCGGTTGCGGCGACTCAGGCATTTACGCGCCATCCATTTCTTACGCGTGACCACCTGAAATTCCTCGCCAGCGCCAGACATTCCAATTTATTTTGTCTATATGGCTTGTTTTCTGTAATCACTTTTGGGATTTCTTTCTTAATCGCGATATTTTGCTATCGATAGTCGGCTATCGAGTACTTGAAAAAACCGAAATTGCTTTTCCACTTCAATCTTTACATTCTATTTGTGTTTTCATTGTTAAGAAACATACGTATTTGCACGTAACCGTCTAGAATGACCCGCTAGCTAATACTTTTTTTTTGTATTAATTGAAATTCTTTTGGCGATTAGTATTATTGGTTCTTGTTGGTATCGAGTATCTACACTTTTCCACGTAAAACAGCTGACTCTGCTCTTCTTCTTTCAATTTACCTTCTTGTTGTGAATATGAACGACCCAAACAAAGCAATCAGCGTTAATTTATCATCGCTGCTTAGTTTAAAAGCGGAATTGCAGCGAAAACAGCATGAAGTCAAACTGGCAAAAGCGACCAAGACGACGGCCAGTGAGTTCAGGCCAAACAAAATGTCCAGCGAAAAGGAAAAGTCAAAATCTAGTGGCAGCAGCAAGGAGCGCAGTTACAAGGAGATTAGCCGCAACGAGGATGTAAAGGTGTATGAAACGGAAGACTATGGACAGCTGGACAAATCACGGCGTGTGCTGGAGGCAAAAAGTAAATACTACGATCGCATGAGCCGCAGCGGCGGCAGCCTCAACTCTGACGACAATTGCCTGGTAATGTTCAATCGCAAGCGTCAGGAGCAGCAGGGCGACGAAGAGGAACAGCAACCAAGGTCTGCTCCACGAGATCGGCTGAGCAGCAGCAGCAGTAGCGAGAACGAGAGCGTGGGCGGAAATGCAGCCACTGGCCACGACGATGACGAAGTGGAGTACACGGATTGCCTAGGTCGGACGCGTACATGCTTACGCAAGGAGCTAAGCGAGGTAATGCGGCGGGACAAGCAACTGGCAGACAGCATGCCCGAGCGCTTGGATCAAACCAAAGCCAATTGGATGATAGACACCAAGGGCACACACAGCAGCAATCACAGCAGCGACGGAAATGCAGACGATGAGCCTTTCTATGGGCCACGGCCCACGGAGAGCGTCTTCAGCGAGGCCATGTCTACGATGACCAAGCATGATGAGCAGCGCGTTTCCTGGGAGCGCAAGGAGCAAGAGAATTTTGAAAAGCCCGATGTACATTATCAGGATGTGTTCTTCGATGAGGCGCGCACACATGGCGTGGGCTACTATGCCTTCTCCACGGATGAGGCCGAGCGAAAGCAGCAGCAACGCGAGCTGGAGCAGGCGCGTAAGGCCACGGAGGCGGAGCAAAAGCGACGTGATGAATTGCGTGCCGAGCGCGATAAAATCGTTGCGGATCGCGTGCTGGCTGCAAAAAATCGGATTAGAGCACGCAATGGTCTGCCGCTCATCAGCAAAGAGGAGTATGAGCGCGAGCAACAGCTCAAGGCGGCTGAGGCTAAACTCGAGGAAACAGAGCGCGAACGCGAGAAGACTGAAAAGGAACAAGCACTGGCGGCTCAAAAAGCAGCAGAGGAGGCCGAACGCGAGGAGCTGCGCAAGGACCATATACGCGACTGGGACAGAGACAAAAGCGGTGTGGCTAAAAAGTCCGATGATGGGCAGCCACCACCAGAGGAATGGCAATACAAGCCCGAACGGCTGCCAATGTCCCAGGAGCAGTGGAACGAACAGCAGCGTGCCGTGCGTGCCCCAGAATTCGCGCCCATGCCAGAAATGGGGCCGATGCCAAAGCGCATCAACTTTAGCAGCATTCCACCACCAGTTCCCACGTGGTCCAGCAGTGAACAGGAGTTCAACAGCTATCACTCCACTAAACGCGAAAAGCAATTCCAGCGCCGCAACTACACAAAAGCCAGTGATGATATCGATGATGGAGAAGCATCAGCAAGCAGCTCCATGCATGCCCAGCATCAGGGCACCGCGATACCTCCACCTGCTTGTCTCGAAGAGGGTTTTAGCGGGCCGCCAACAGCCAAGCGTGCGAAGTCACAAGCTGAACTTGAACGCTCCATTGAGGCGGGTCTTAGATTTCTGCGGGAGAGCTGCGACAAGGGCGTGCTGGGCAACAAGGCTACCTGGACGGCCAAGGCGGACTATTAGTTAGTTTAGCTATTAAGTTCGATTGTAATTTATTGCTTTGTATAAAGAAATTGCTATAGAAAAACGAGTATGCCTCGACAAGTTTTCTATTGTCTGTGTTTAAATATACCTAGATTATTTTATGCATACAATTCACATTTCGAAGTTTTCATTACAATCATAAGAGATTGCAACGTTGTTAAGTTGGCTGCTTGAGAAACGTAACGGTAAACAGTTAACATAGAGTTGAGAAGTATTTTAAAACTAGGCTAACCTAAACCTTGTGGGCATAAACGTTGTTAATTAACCTAAATTATCTTTTATATAAGAGGCTACAGGTTCAAAATAAATACTGCAAACCGAGCATAACTAAAACTCTAATTATGTGGCATAGACTAGATCTAATCGGGCTTCCAGTTGTGCTCTGGCCACCCTCTAGAGCATGTCACTGTCGACCATGTCAATCACTATTTCGGACATCTTCTGTCGACACAGGTCGTTGGGCGGAAAATTTAAAGTGGGCGCGCCTACATCCCCATCGAGGTCATCATTGCGATTCAAATACATATCAGGTGCATCCTCCGATGAGCACGTACTTATGGGTATGATGTCCATAGCCAGTCCAAGGGCAAATCGTCCATAGGTTTTCAGTTCCTGAGCAAAGCTGTAAAAGTGATATAATTAATTTAGCCGCCTATTAGCTCACAATTCACGCCCTACAGTTCCTGAAACTTTTCCAGTGTATTGCATTGCTCTGGCAAAACGTTGCACAGCACTTGCAACCATTTGTACAGCTCCTCTGTGTAAACTTTGAGCAGCGGCTTCAGTTGAGCGTCTCGCATTTGCTTGGTGGTGCAGCAGTACAGAAGATTGGCTATGTCCAATGCTATGGAACTATAGCGTACCAGCTGAAAGTCAATTAGCGCCACCTCCAAAACGCGTTGTCGATCCTCCGGATCGTAGCGATACAGAAAATTATTAACCCAACAATCGCCATGGCAAATGGCCGACAAGGGCGATTCGGCGCTAGCCAACTCCACCATCTGTCCGAAGAAGGAAGAGCTTTCCGCAAAGCTAAGCATCGCTTGCATGTACTTTGAGTCCGCGGGCAGCACATCGGATACCATTTTAATGGCGTTCTTTGTCAGGCGTTCGTAATAGTTTTTGTACCAGCTGGTATTAGCTGTGCAGAATATGCCCTCGCTGATGGTGCTGCACATTTTTGTAAACTCCAGCGGATGCTCAAACTTGTAGGCTAAACTGAGCGCATGCAGCTGCGCCACCTGCAGCAAAACCGATTGCGTCTCCTCCATGCTGAGGCCCTTGTGTCGATCCGACATCTCAAAGCCGCGAACGCGCAGATCCTCTACAGAAATAAATAAATAATTCAATTCAAATTCGAAGAACTTTAGTGTGTACACATATTTACCCATTATGAGCAAATCATGCCTCGCTGTATAGCATTTGGGTATGGAATTAAACAATGGCGCGTTTAAGCCCGTTTTGCTGGCCTGAAACTTAACCAGCTCTGGCATTATTGTGGTATAGAATTCCACCTCGTTGCTGCAAAGTATCAAACAAATAATTTCAATTTATATGTACAGATACATATGTACATATATAATATTTGATATTAAAACGTAGTTGAACCAACCGAAAAAGCTTGTCGCTCTTGTAGGCTTCTCTTTGGACAACGCTCTCTGGCAACACCTTGCATATAACGTTCTGCTCCCACTTATGAGTGCTGCCATCTAGTTGTTGGCGTTTCCCACTTAGGCAGATGCGATACAGTGCTGCCGTATAGTTATCGCCGCGGTCAGAGCCTTGCGCTAGCTATCAAGGGATTAATACACAAAAATTGTTTTCATTTAAACACACACACACACACATACACGCATGCATGCCCACCTCGAACGCCTCGATTTGCACTTCCGGCTCTACATGTTTGAAAATTTCCTGAAACGTGCATAACGTCAGAGCGTTTTTGCTTTCATTAGCCGCTTCTGTGCCTGTCGTTGTTGTTGTTGTTGTGGTTGCTGCTGTTTTCGGCGTTTCTGGAATGCCCATTTTTTGCGCGATATTTATTATATAAAATGTACAATTATGCAGCCGTCGTGAAAACAAGAAGTAGAAACTGCAACGTTTTATTCTTTTTGCTATATTTCAATCAATAATTATTAATTGTTAACTATTGTTAAGCACTTTCGTAAGTAAGCCTCGCCACGTTAACTTTTGGCGTTTATTCATCGATTTTGCGCTAACACATGTTTTTCCGCATCGCCATTTCTCGTCCTTTTTGTCGAAAATACGCATGTCACAGTTAAAAAATACCAAAACTAAGTTAAGTCCTTTGTGCAGCGCCAGGCTGGCAATCCTGGCCCGGAAGCTTAGCCTCCATTGCATTTATGGCGCACAAATTCGTATTTGAAAAATACGTTACATTGTATATTTAGCATATATGCAAAATTTATTTTGATTTATGTTAGTAAAGTTAATATGGAGTATGTATGATTAATTGAGCTTATAAACTGACATATTGGCAGAATGAACATTTGATGTTAACTACGAATTGCTATCCAGAAATGCCGCAGCGGTGATAACATTTGTTATTATCCATAGGGCTTAGGGCGTTTGGAACGCCTTGACTACAAAATATGTATGTGTATGTGCTCCCAACTGTTAACAACCAGTTATAACTCATTCAGTGTTATGCTTAATGCTGCTGCTGCTGCTGCTGCTGCTGCTGCTGCTGATGATGATCCAACGTGGTAACAAGCCCCATATCTTGCTGCAGCTCCATGGTAAGCGGCAGCGGCCGTTGCGGCCAGGTGCGTCTCTGCAACAGCGTTTGTCCATTAGCCAGCTGCTGATGCAGCGCATTGATGCTGGGATAAATGTGCTGCTCCACAAATTCCGCTACCGTATGCTCATCGTACACTTCCCACAAGAGCTGTTGGGACTCGCGTGCCATAGCGCGCAGCTCCTCAATTAGTTGGGGTGTGCGCACCGTCAGCTCCTGCACTCGCAGGGGCGAACTAAAGTTGTGTCTGACATTGTAGTCGGAGAGCCAGGCACTGTGCTCCCGCGTCTGTTGCAGATAGTTGCGCACCTCGGCCAGTTTGTCGTATAAACGCAGCGCGTACTTGAAGACCAGGTGGCCCGGATAGCTGCACACAGCGAATAGTTGACTGTAATGTGCATTGGTATGTAATTCCAGCCAAGGATGTCCCGAGCGCCGGCTATCCGGCTGGAAAACGCAACGCAGCACGCGCAACAGCTCATTGTCACGTGGATTGGTGCTAAAGTAACCCTTGGACACTGTGGACAAAGATGTCATTAGGCTGGGCATGCCCACCGGCAACAGCTCACAGAGCACGGCAAAATGATCATAGCGCTGCCAGCCAGTCAGCGCCAGGCCCCTCAAGCCCTTGGCAAAGCGCCCACCCTCCTTAGCTATGACCGCCAGCCAGCGTATATTGTTCTCCAAATGCTGCTGCAGCGGGGGCACCAGCAGACTCTCGCCAAACGCGCCCTTGTAAGCGGACGCAGCCCAGGCGCTGGGAAATACCTTCGAATAGGTGTCCCACAGCTGTGGCTGTATAAAATGATATATATCGCTGGCATACACCCACACCATGGGCTCTACATAGCTGCCGATCTGCGAGTTCTGCAGCTCGCTCAGCGTCATGTCACGCAGCTGATCATCCCAGATGACCACGCTCAGCTGCGGCCAGCGACGACGCACAAAATGCGCCAAGCTAATCACATGCGAAAGGAACAGTTCGCTTCGCAGTCGCTGACGACAGAGCGAACACTCGCCCATGCGCTGCACCTCATCGCAGCCAATGTGCAAATGGGTAAACTTGATGGGCAGCTCCGGCGTCGAGGGCGTGGCATTGCCCGAGGGCCGCATATGCAGCTCAATCACCTGGGTGAGCATTTGCTCCAGCAAGGCTAGACTCTGCGGTTGACTAGGGCAAATCGACTGCGGGCTCTCGGGCAGCTCACGTAGCTGCTCAAATCCGGACAACTTCAGGGCGTACTCCAGATGCCCAAAAGTTTGGACCAGCGGCATAACGCTCAGACCATACTCGACCCAAGCAGTTTCCAGAAAATCCTTTGGAGGAAAACAAAAAGAAAACAGTTGCAAAGGAGTTGAAGCTCAGTGTTGATAAATGCCAAAAGATGGTTTGTGAAAAAGAAAGCAAAAAAGAAAGTGTTGATTAATGGGAATAACTTTTTAAATGGTCAAGAACTTTCAATAGCGCAATAACAAAAAGTGTTTAAATTATATTCACCAACATGCAGGACGAAAAATAAAAAGGAAGATTTTTAAATTACCTTCAGTTCGGCTTCCTTGTAGGCATTGTGAGCAGCAAGTGGCTGCAGCGCACCGCTATAGGGAAACATATCCTCATACTCGATAAGCAGCCCGGTGGCACCCAAGGCGCGCAGCACAGGCAAGAGTTGCTTGAGAAAGCTCAGCTTGGGTGGCGCGCCTTTAAGATCCAGGTGGACCAGTCGCTCTGCTGGAGCACGTGGTCCATCCGGGCCAATGCCTGCGACAGCTGGCACGCCCATGCGTTGCAATTCGTGCTCGTATTGGGTCTGACGCTCCGCAGAGCTGAGCATGCGATCATCCTCGGCGTTGGCATTGAGCTCGTCCATGCCCGCGTTGCGCTGGCGCTGCTGTTGCTCTAGGATCTTGAGGCGTTCCTGCTCGAACAGATAGCTCTCGGCCAGAGGCAGCGGCGCCTTCTTGGCCTGTGTCGGACGCACAAAGCGCACGTTGCCCAGCAAACGCTGTGTCGGCGATGTTCGCTCCGCGTTGTCCCTTTGTCGCTCGGCGCGCAGCACACGATTCGCTTGGGCAATCAACTTCTGGATGATGTGAACGTGCTGATAATTGGCCTCGCCGGATTGCGATGTCTGCTGTGTAAATGCTGGCAGTGTTTTTGCACTATCAATAAGTATGGCCCATGTCCAGAGTCCAAGCAAGACAAGACCCGACGCCAGCAGCAGAAATGAAAGTTTGCGGCGCCAAATAAATATCAGCAAATTTGAGTGCATCTGCAAGGGGCAGCATTAAAAGGGGTAAGTGGCAAAGTAGCTGGCAAACTGTACTGCAGCAACAGCAATAGCAACAAAAGGCTGCCCTTTGCTTTTTATAAATATTTGAGGAACCAACAAGTAGCCCCCGCAGCTTGTGCTACAACATTTTTCCAACAACAGCTGCGTTACTCATACGCCACGTTGCGGAGGCTCATTGAGGTTAAGAGTTGTTGATGCTGGCTTGTTTTGTGTGCGCTGAGTGTGCAAATGTGTATGTGTGTGTATATATATATATATATATGTGTGTGTTTGGGTGTGTTCATACATTTGTGAGGTGTTTGCTTTAGCTGCTGCCCGTGTGGCAGCCCTTCAATGGCGGCTGGTTTAAAAGCTAGGCACAACTGGCAGCTCGTTTAAATGAAAAACTATGCTGAACATAGCCATAAAACCCTATATTTGTATATATTGTTATACAAACTGGTATTCCTCAGCCTTGGCCAATTCAAATTTATTGCTTTAAATGTTAGTCAACAATTTTCCACCCATTTTCCGCCCTTGGCAAAATGTTGACGCAACTTAAAATTTCGCCCAAATTATTTTCGACCCATATTTTGCAAGCGCGTAGGATTTTGCAAAAATTGTGCGAAACGTTTCACATGAATTTCGATAAAGATGCTTCGATATGAATTTTAAACCGAAATTTCACTCACCAAATCATTGATCCCATTTCCAACAGGGGACGTTGATTTTCCGACAAACGCAAAAGGCCTCAGAAATTAATTTAGACAAAGAACTTTGAAATGAAGTTCATGGTCTTTTGTATTACCTTCCTCCAAAATCCATTCAGTCAGTCAGAACAAACAGATTTATATATAAAGATATACCACTCCCATACCCATATGGAGAGGTATGCATGACCCATTATGCAGCTGGTAAAGAGAAAAGATGTCATGACCCGACGCGACTTTGACAGCCGGAAAATGTAACTGTTCAACTGGAAGTGGAACAGCATGCAGCTGTCTGCCGGAAATTGAATTGAGTTTTCCATAGTTTATGCAGCTCGAGCTAAGCTGAAACGCATTCAAGCCAAGGCGAATGCTTGCACAACTTTTTTTTTGCAATTGCGTATTATACTTTTTTTTGCCATTTTTTTTTATAATAACACTCGAGCGCAGTTCTAGTATTTGGGGAGTATCATCAAAGCAAATGCTGTTTGTTTTCATTGTCTAATACTCCAGAGCTTGTGCATCAAGTGTTTCCGTCTAGTTAGCTTTCATCTGAATTACTTAAAAATTGCAATTGTAAAAGCTATCAGCTCGAGTACTGAAATGCGCCAAGTATATTTTAAAAATATTAATTACTATTTGAGTTATATCTTTAAAAGAAATTGCATTAAACTAGCTTGTTTAGTTACGTGTATTTATCCTGCAACAGTATTTAGAAGTTGTACTTTTTTTTATTTTTTTTTATTATTGCGGTATAGATATTTTTTAGGATATATATATTTTTAAGAATATAAAACTTTATAAATGAGTTTCATAGCATTTGGCAATTTACAATGAAGTTATATAGCAATTAGCAATTAACAATCATATTTAACTTGTTTAATATTTCGAGCATTTAAATTAGGAGAATGCCAAGCAATCATCAATTAGCCAAAGTTAACCTCTGCCAAGCTCGAATGGTTCACAATTGGAAGATAACAAGGCGCATTTAAGCTAACAACAAGCAGAATTTCGATTTTTGACCCAGTTGGCTAGCACTTCAATGCCGCACGCTACCAGTTTCAATTCGCCTGTGCCAAAAAATGTGGCTCTGTGAAGGCACTACCTTAAACTCAAGCCGGAGAGACTAATTTTTGTGCTCGACTGTTGGCTTTCGCCATGGATGCAAATTTAGCTAGACCAAACAAAGCACCACAAAAGTCCGGGCCAACCCGTAGGGGATGTCAACCCTAATGTGTCCCTGCTCGGGCGACATACAGTCTACAACGCCTCCGCCTCTTTGATGTCGATGGTAGGACATTTGACGCTTTTATGTCGTGTTTTTGTTGTGTCTCTAGTTGCCTTTGGTACGGGACGATGTGCTAATTGCGCACGCAGTGCAGCTTCAACTATTTTCAGAACAGTTTTATAAAATGAAATTTAATTGCACAGGCAGCCGCGGGGCCAATTTGCAGTTGGGGTCTGTGGGTTCATGTCCAAGTCCTGCCGTTCTGCTCTCCCTGTGCTCTGTTCCACGTTGTTGCAATTTATGCAGCGCATTTTCTACGCCAAAATTTGAAAGCAATGAAGACCTCTGCCAGCAGTTCGCCTGCTGTGAGCTGTCACGCCCCCAGCTGGTAACCGCCTACGTCAAACAGCACAATTTGGCTGTCTGCCAGCGGCAAGGGCAAGTGGGGGGAAAAGTAGAAACTGAAATTTAATAGAGCTGAACGAATATAAAATACGCGTGCCATAAAAATTAATGGAGTTCATTGCGTAGCTGGTAAAACTTTTTCTTTTTTCATAAAGCTATATTATTGATTATAGATGAGCTAACTGTAGCCCAATATACCCCGCAGATTACTAGGAAAGGGTATCTAACAAAATCCTCAAACATTCTCAAAAATCCTTAAAGCCGTTTTGCTTGTAACTGTTTTTGCTATCCAATTCAAAATGCACTCAAGCGCGCAGTTTATGATTTTTGTTGCCATTATTATACCCTTGCCGAGAGTATTACAATATTGCCATGAAATGTGTTACGCAGAGACGGGGACATATCTGACCCCATAAATGATATGTACACATTCGTGATCAATATTAACAGCCAACTTTTGCAGTCTAAAAGCTATAGTCATGATATATAATAGAATAATTATTTATAAACTCGTCGCATATTAAAAGTCAGTAATTAGGAGCTTTACATATTTTCTCGTATATCTGAAAGCCCGTAAGCCATATATCTGCAAGGAAATTCATATTCGGCGAGCCGAGGATTCCCATTTTTCGTTTATGCTTGTAGCTGTTGCCGTTCGGTTATTGCATTCTCTGCATTGCAGCTTAAAATACTGAAAAACATTTGGCGCCCAACGTAGGGAGGCAGCATTAAACTTACTTAACTGGGGCTCTGGCCAAAGTGGGCTAGGCGCATATACCGAGTGCACGGGCATGTAAAATATGGCACTTGATGCCGTATCTGGCTGCTTAGGTGCTTGCCCGCTTATGCCTTTGCCTTATCGTTGGGTCGGGAATCATAATCGGCAATTAGGCAATTTAACGGTTTATTAACGTACAGTGGCTCGCGTAAAACTGTGGCTCTATAGACTGGCAATAGGATGTGACCGGGCACTGAATGTGCCCTATTGGCAGAAGGGACGGAAACATGGAAATGGCAAAGAATATGAGCAAACAAAAAAGAGGATTTGGGTAAATTGAAGGGTTTCTCGAGCATCGAGTATCGCTCGACTATGCACTCGAGTTGTAGGTAAATCAATTGGAGAGCTCTGAATGGATTTTATGCTTGGCGTACGATAAAACTCATGTCCAATAGCTAATAAATTCTGAACAGGATGTGAGTGTGGGATAAATGTGCTCGAGTAAAGAAAAATGATAGCTGAGTTCCTTAGTTTAACTTATGCACAGGCTTAGAATTGAAGAGCTTTGCCAGGCAGGGTATAGTTCTACATGCCATACTTTTCTTCCCATTTTGAATAATTAAAATAGATTATAAAGACCGTCTAACCTTAAATGTGGGTCTTAAATGTGCTTTATTTATGTTTTGATTGAACCATAAATTGGGTTGCATTACATTTATAATCGGCTTAAACTACCTAATACCAGTCGGCCTTAAATTGTAGACCACAATAGAACACAATTATTTATTCATTTGGGCGCCGTGGCTTATGGCATAAATTCCACAACGTCTATACAAATATAAATGTATTCATTGTGTAAATCGGCACAAAATTGCCAACAAAATGTCAGCAAATACAATGAATTACCCGAAAGGATGCAAATGCCCAACCTCTAAGCACATAAATTGCAATTGGAAAACTTTTTGCATAAACTTGCGAAACATTTGACAATTGCGGCGTAAAAAGGCAGCCGGAACCAAAAAGCACTACGGCCCTGAACAGATCAACTAACTGCATTTGTTACCCCTAAATACTAACGGGTCTGTCATTTAGAAAGTTTTTCTAGTTTCTGAAAAGCGCACGGGTTTTCCTTTGCTGGCCAAAACTGTCGCGCATAATAACAACGTACTTAGTTACCTACTTCATAAGTGCATTAAAACTGGCCAAACTTTAGACAGAGACAGCGCAACAGATGGGCAGCAAGAGAGAGAGAGAGAGAGAGAAAGAGAGGGCGAGCATGAAAGGGCATAAATTGGAGCGTTGCACAAATCTGTGCGCCACTAACTATGCAACACTTACTTTGTCAGCGGGCAAAAAAAAAGGCAGTTGCACAAATGCTATGGTAAAAACTAAAGCAAGGACACATTTATATACCACGCATATAATAAATCAAAGGGTATATCAGCTATTAAGAATGGTAAGTTAACGTTGCCGTGTGTTTGTTGACATACACTTTAACTTCACAATAATTGACAAACAGTCAATATAATTTGGCTGAATAGCAGCCTCAACAATAATAATGTTGTGTGTCGTTCTGGCAACTCTTAGTCGAGCAAGATGGCAACGCAGTCAATTTCTTTGTCATGCAAAGATGCAATGAGCTTTTTTTACAACCAGATCAAATATTGAATGTAACATTGCTATCAGTTATTACACTAGAACTTCTTGAACTACGACTTTAGAAATTTATTTAGTCTTTTTAATAACATAAAAAAAGTGATGTGCATATAAACTCACAGTCAGTCGGACGCAGCATACTGTGAATATACTCTTCTACGCATTGTGTATAATGTATAATTTAAATTGGAAATAAACTGAAGTTGGTGATAAGTAAATGTGCTTGTCAATTTTACCAGCCTCAAGTGCTGCTTAGTGTTTAAAAATGGCACCTTGAATAGTAGATTGGCAATCTGCTAATTTTGCTGTTAAATTTAACAGGTACATGGTACATTAAAAAGAACTTTAAATATAGTATTTAAATATAATATAATATTGCTATTTACTTAGTTCTCTTTACGTCAGTTTTCGGATAGCTTGCAACTGGGTATTAAAAAGTTTATCACTTTTTAACAACTACACTTTTATGCCATATTCTGTGCTTCGCACGACAGATTCTGTCTGAATGCCTGCCTGCCTGGCTGGCTGGCTGCATGGCTGCCTGTCTGGGACACATAAAACGCCGCACGACGCTCGTGTTTATAATTTGAAATGAGTTTTTCTTGCATTTTAGCGCAGTCGACAGACATTTTAGACATTTTATTTGTTGTTTGTTTCCACTGATTTCTAACAACTATTCGCACCCATCCACATATACGAGTGCCCCATCAGGTCGGACAAGGGATTTTTGCTGATTGCGTGCGGTCAGCGATTTGTTTTGTGGCTTGTTCTCTGCTCGAACGTGTTCGGGAATACAAATGTTGCAGCGACAGCCCCTTGACCGGGCTTACATTTGCGAATTGAATTCACATCGATTTCAATTGCATTGTTATGCGTTTGATTAATGGTCCAACTGAATGTAGGATAATGTTTTACGCTGTGTTATGTTCAATCTGTTTGCATATATGTCATCAATAAACTCGCCGAACTGTTCAATATGCCATTTATCACTGTTGATAGCCATTTGGATGCTTGTAATGATGTAGCTTTGCTTAACATTCGTGTTTAATTTGCCAGGTGAATAAACTTTGCCATAATTAGCAAATGACAAAAGCGAATATCAACTGAACTTTGGCGAACAGCGAGATTCATCATTGTTATTCACGGAAAATAAAGTATTATGTTAGTAATTATACAAATCAAAACGAAATTTGGCTAAGGACTACGCACATGACTGTACTGAAATCCTTGAAATTCTCAATATAATATAATAACATATTTTTCTTTGATAATTTAGTCAATAAATGGTTTACATCATTTTATTTCTCACAAGCTGGCCATGCTGCTGTGTACCTCAGCAATAAAATATTTTATACACTTAATATTTATGCAATTTTAAAGCAACTTAACTCTTGTGCAGTGTTGCACAATTTCTGGCTTGCGTATAATATTTGTGACAACAGCAACGTCACGCAACATTTTTGAATATATTTATTTATTTCTATTTTGTGTCAGTTCTTAAAACTGCTGCACAATACTGTCAGACTTATGATGGTATTTGTAAACGTTTTTGTATTCCTCTTTGCAGCACTGCGCATTGGAATTCTAACAAAGTTTACAACACTTTAAAGGAAAATATGTATATGAAGAGCTGGGTTCTAGGTTGATTATGAAGCTCGACATATTTCTTCAGCTTTTGGTATTTAGTCTATCTAGGTATATATGTAGGAATGTATTATAAATATATATATGTATTTAAAACTAAATATAAATATAAATATATGTATTTAAAACTATACAATCATTCAAATTTTTTCTTATCAGCAAATATAGAGTTTTAAGTGTTTTTTTTCCATTAATTTCCAACATATTATAAACAAGTAAGAGGTTCTAGACGGGAGTTCCCGACTAGGGTATACCCTGAACCCTCTTCTTCCAACATCAAATGCATATATATATTCTAATTAGGAAGCTATATGTCAAGTTTGGTGACTCTAGCTCTATTTATTTACCAAAATTCCCCAAAAAACAGGATATCAAAATCGATTTTTATCGATTGCTTGGAAACGGAGTAAGTTATCGATTATCGAAAACAAACTCGATCTGCGCAGGCACTAGGAGCATCTACATCTAAAGCAACTACATTTCAAGTCTATAGCTGAGATCCTTGCGTTTATACATACGGAAGGACGAACGGACGGACGGACGGACGGAAAGACAGACACTAGATCGACTCATCTATTGATGCTGATCAAGATTATATATACTTTATGGGGTCGTAGATGCTTCCTTCTGCCTGTTACATTCATTTGGATTTTACACAAATACAATATACCCTTATACCCATTTTTAATGGGTTCAGGGTATAAAAAGCAGATGTTAATGAATGGCTTTTAACTAAATTGTTTACTACTAAAAGCCGCTGCAATAAACTATTTGCAAGAGGAAAACAATGCGGAACTTCTTTTGGCTGTCTTTTATAATTATTTATTTAGGAGTTAAACATTGTGCATCATTAATTTTCTCATTGTTTAACTTTTCTATTTGTTTGTCTGTCGCATTGTTTTGTGTTTATTGTGCGTTCGTTCGAGCTTTTGCCTTTAAACGTATTTTAATTCCAGTAAAAGCCATTAAAACGTCGCTCTTTGTGCTTTAGACTGCAAAGCGTCTAAAGCTCCCCGAGTTGCTCCCTTCCGCTTGCCTGAAAGAGGTATGAACTGCACTGCTGACAACTCGTCTCACGGGGTTGACAGCAAATGACGAGCGCCGACAACAAGATGTTTACTAATGCACAGTCGCACACAAATCAGACAAACACATTGAAGTGTTGATGCTGCCCTATTTCATATGGCGTCCATCGGCGGGAAGTGGAACGAAGAGCTACTAACGAGTCATCCGTCTGGCCAGGATGAATGACAGCGACTCGTCAGGGCCCAACGACTGATGGAATGCATCAGCACTCTGGGCTCCTGTGACTGATTGATGCTTATGAATTATTAAGTGTACAGTGCCAGCAGCAGGATGGGTGTTTTAGCTTTAGCCAATTCCGCCTGCATCCCTGTGCAGCTGCTCAGAGATGCCATTTGAGCTGCAGTCAAGGGCGGTTTCTGTGGCAACTCATATGAGCTTCAGTGCCGCCAAGCCAATTGGAGCTCATACGAACAAATCCAGAAGCTTTTGGGAATTCTAGCTAAGCTACTTACGTCCTATTTGGCTTGTTCTTTTTCTGGTCAAAGCAGTATCTTATTTTGTATGCCCTTGCAGGGGGCTTTACTCACTAAATATGTTACCCATTGAAGAATATATGTTTATCATACAACTGTCTGCCAAACATCGAAGCATGAACAGCAACAAATGAAGTCGAGTCAAATGCAAAATTATTTTATATTCGACATCCTGAACCGTTCTGCCTTGTTTAAAGATATGTCAGTGAAACTTTTCTCAGCCAGCTCCAAGTAATAGAACCTGCGTTGAGGTAAACCAAATTTGTTGGTTTTGTCAAATTATATGACTTACAACTTAAGTGAAGCATTTAACATAGTTGTCATAAATTTATTATTTTATCTTCATTGTAACAAAGTGTTTACTATTTGAAGTTTTCATTCAACTGTCAATTATAAACTGTTTTCGTTTGCCAGCACTTTATTGTGCTTCCATTGAAAGGTGGCAACGCTGCGATTTTACTTGAATTGCCATTCAAATGAAGTGCCTTGTAAATTTTACCAATGGGATTACGGCAACATAAAGAGACATCAGCAGTTTTGATAACGAGCGGAAAGTTTTGTTAACTTTAAAATCTTTTTTTGGCTTTTAGAAATTTGGTCAACTTGTTTACAGCATTTAATACTTTTGTGAAAATTAAGAGATTTATTTTGGCAAAATTAAAGCAAGCATCTCCTTTTTGTGTATATAACTTGTTTTTCAGCACTCGAAAGTTGTGTTTGTTGCCTTATTATCAAATTTCCAACTTCTTCTCGCACACATACACAACATCCACATCTACAACTTTTTATTTGCACAAATGAACTTGTTGATGTTCGTTATGGTCATGTCTAATTCCCTTGGCCATATGTGAGACTTGACTTTTATTTGTATTGCAATTGATGAGACCAAACTCAGGTCGAATATTGCACCTGAAAGCACCTAACTCGACAATTGTTTTCTTTTTGTGGCTGAGTTTTGGCTCTCCGAGCACGCGTTCCATTAGGAGTCGACTAGCAAGTGGCAACGAGTTGAAAACTTCTCAACCACTTTGATACCGCTCTTAAAGGTAATTGAATTGAACTTTATGTTATATGCTCCACCATAGTTGAATGCAGACTGAGGTTCTGTGGTTCTGCCCCCCGCTGACACTTGCAGGCGTTCAGCATGGCTTGACAGCTGACATGGTGCATGGGGGGGTGGCCTGTCTTGGGGGTGTGCATTTGACCAGTTCCCCAGTTAGTCGGCATCGACTCGCTCCCATCTCTGTGTTAGGCAACCACACAACCGCAGTACGCAATTTGTTCTACAATGCACTGACACGCCCCCCCTCGCCTCCCCGGGCTGGCCCACACTTTATCTGCACGCACACAAATTAATCAATGTCAGATAAACTTGCTGCCAAGATGGGTTCCAACGTCAGCTCGTGTCGCGTTCTTATGCTGTTCCCGGGCATGTTCTATGCTTGGCTTTTAATCTGCCTTTAAAATTAATTAAGTGTCCCCTTTTGTTGTTGCTATTCTCGTTGTTCCGCTTTGTTGCAACGACAAAGGCGCAGCAGGCGCCCAAGGAAATTGCCGGCTCATCTCCATGGCAAAGGCGAATATGAGCTCAAAATATTATAGGCAAAAGAATTTTCAGCTGAACTAGAAAAAGAACTTTTATCAGTAACAATCCGAAAATACCTGATGTGATGTCTTAATTGCGGACTGCAAACCGGCTTTCAACCAAGCCGGATCGAATCCAGAATTGCAAGTTATGTTTAACCATAAGCCGAACTTTAAACCACTCGATTAAAACTCAACCGAACCGAAAACCGAACCGAGCCATATTCAAAAAATTATAAGGCTCAAACTAAGTTAGGTCCCAGCCATTGCATTTGGCCATATTTACGAGCTGCCTTTATAGCAGAGACTACGGATCGATTCGTAAACCCAAGCAGCGAGAATATTTCTTTAGTTTTTAGCCCTGGTTGCTCTACTTAATTATTCATCTTGCGCTTTGCCCCATAAGCCATTTTTCCTTCAGGAACTCCCCACTGCGAATGCAATTAAAATATTTTCACTAATTTCATTTAGCTCGCTGCAAAATTGCCATGTAAATTATAATAATTTGAGCGAATTAAGTGCAAAAAACAGCTAACAATAATTCCAACGTCCTCTCTTTACATTGTATAAATGCAAATAAGTATGCTGCGTTTCGCTCCTAAGCAAACATTCCAAAAGAAAAGTATAATAACAAGTAAGCGGTTCTAGTCGGGAGCTCCCGACTAGGGGATACCCTGAACCCCCAAATGCATCTTGTTATCTCTGACTAATAGCTTGTCTAATAGCCTGTCTATCTGTTTCTTTGAATGAAGACTACAGAAACTAACTAAACCAAGACCGATAAATATCGATTTCAGCCAAAGTTTCTTGTAGATTATAGGAGCTAAGGTCCACGAACAGTTTACTTCTTGTACATGCACACAATTGGAATCGATATTTAATTGGGAAATAAGAAATAAAGAAGTCTGTGCGAATGTAAGTAAGGAAACTCGGATTCGAGATATCTACTGGTGGAGCATTATACTCTACACTTGCTATAATATACTTCATATAGTACAAAATAAAGCATAACTTTTAAAAGCCAACACAAAAATAATAATTCACATTTCCATATTGATGCAACACGGAAACACAATACTGCTTAAAGCTTGCTCAGTACAATAAATCGCTTATCTGGCACTGCCTTTTCAGAAGGAAATATGCTTAGACACACGTATACGTGTACAAATCTCCCAGCTGGATGGAACTTTGGGCGGAAAGGACTCGTTCATTTTGCACGCCAGCTGAAGTATCCGAAGCTTGTGTCCGTTTCATGAGTTTCTCATTTTACAAACGGATTACTTGCCCAGCTCTAACAGTGTAAAGTAGACCACAGAGACTCTAGATGAATTTAATAGCTTTCGATTTCAAAGAGCAAGACCTTAAGCTTATAGAGATAAATAGAATAAATCCCTGAGGATCGTAGGTACGCTTTTCTCAATGAAATTTTTGAGCGCCTTTGACTACCAAACTTATTTCTTAAATACAACAAAAGTGAAAGATATGTAGGATAACAAAGTCATTGATGGAATATAAGAGAGGTCTGGTCGGGTAGTAGCCGACCAAAAGATACCCTTTTTGTACGTACATACACAAAAAAAATTATGTGAGGGGAAGTATACTAAATTTTTACTCGGCTGTTTAAAATGTATCCAACTCTTCTGAGCCCCGCGATATCGTCAAAAGAACAGAATGTCGATAAAACTTTTTATCGATTGTTTGGCAACGCTTCGTATTATCGATCAATCGAAGTAAAGGAAGACCTACGTTCAAAATTTCAAGTCTATAGTTCTTAAAGTCTTTCAGATCGACGCTTGATTTGAATATCAGTAGATCGACTGCTGATCCAGAATATATATACTTTATGAATATACTTAAATCTTAGCTTATATTTATTTTACTCGGATCTATGTAGACTGATTAAGATTTATGAACTCAATCGGTTGACTAGCTCGGAATACCCTGAGATAAAAGTGGGCCAATATAAATTTTGTTGCTCGGTTAGCGGGCATGAAATTGGCACAGGATCTGTCCCGGCAGCAGCAGGACTAGCATAAGGGCCAACTGCTGGTGCAGCTCATTGTGTATGCGGAGGGAGGCGGCGGGATTTGTGTGGCACACTCAGCGTCTCTTCCAAATGAGAAGATTGCATTGTAGTTGCTGCCGCGGCTGTTGGGTTTAATGTTATTGTTGCATGTGGCACGTATCCTGCTGCTGCGCTTGCCACTGCACGTAGTCCTTGTTTACTTTGGAATGTTTTCGTTGTCGCCAACGCTATCGCCGCATGGGCGTGTCATCGCCCACGAAATACCAGACGATGCCGCAACTGCTGCGCCACATCCGCACCCTTATTCAGTAATTCCCCCCATCCCTAAAAGCTGTCTACTCTGACTCCAAAACGCAGTCATGCAAATATAACATGAATCTCTCACATCTACCACATCCGCCGCATTCACGCGCCTATGCGTTTCACAGGCCGCATGAACTGCACTTCAAATGCAGCATCAAAGTAGCATTGATGTACAGCTGAAGGGTAGGGGGGAGGGGGGGGCCACAAATGGACACATTAATTAGTTGTGGCAACAATGGCAATCTCAGTTAAATAAACTGGTAATTTACTCATATCGATGGTAATCCGTATGAAACCATTGAGAATGGGTAAAAAGGATGCAACAGTAATTTGCAAATGTATGCAACAGACAGAACGAAGCATCTACACAGTACACATACATATACATAAAGAACGTATGCATATATATTAAGGATGTCGACCAGAATGGTTCTAGCCAGGTCCTTCCGTCTGTCCGTCCCTGAACTCAGAGTGTACTGTGCACTCTTGAATAAAGGACTTGAAATTTAAAATATCATCGTAGCACATACTTGGAACATTATCATTTTTTACTTTTTCTCATTCAAAAAAATCGATAAATATCGATATGCAGACAGTTTTTTTTTTTGCATAAGTCGAATTATACGAGCTAGATATACCAGATTTGTTTTAACGATCGCATGCAGTACACTGATTAGAATATCTGTTTTGTGTACTTTTAATGCTACAAAACAATCGATGGGACTATCGATAGTATCGATTGGGAAAACGGTTCGACCACTAGCGATGACACATCGCCACAATCGATTGTTTCTTATATTGAGAAACCTTGCGAAAGATGCATGCAAATATCTGTGGAATACCCTTTAACCGAACTCTATTTGATGGCATTTCTCATTAAGTAATGCTAAAAAACCAAGCTAAATTATAACTTGTTGTCCAATTTCCTCAGATGATTGGGCCTTTAATGACAAAATTAATTAGACAACCATGCCAAGCCATTTTATTTTGGATAAAAGCTTAAAAACTACTCACTTTTCGCAGGCCCTTTAAAACATGACACGAACCATTCATATTTCATACGCACAGGAATAGAAAATTTTTGATAGTGACAACAATTGTAACAGACTATCGATTATCGTTGATAATATTGATAATTCCGCAGCCCCAGTATGTTCATGTACGTAAAGATAAAGTTTACAATAAGATAGTCAAGAGTGTTCGATTAGTAGATGATATTTAAATTTCGATCAATTAAATTATGAGATCATCGGGAAAAACATGTTTGGTAACAAGAACTGGAAAGCGATATTTATTGATTCGTCTGATCAGTTGCATATATACATTTAATATTATTGTTAAGATATTAATTTACTATTCAGTATAATATTCTGTTGCACACACCAAGTTCCACTGTGAGAATTTTCCATATTTAAAGGGTCTTAAAATGTTTGATAGCACATATTTCTAGTAAATAATTTACTGTTTAAAGCGTATTCTTTAAAATAAAATACAATCTTTTGAGATTGTCAAGTGCAAAAATTGTCAACCTTTCTAATGCCACACACAGTTTATTTAGTTCCACAGCCTCTTTAATCTCGACTGAGTGCTCCCAAGGGAAGCGACCTATCTGCTCTTTGAGAAATCAACGTAAAAAACAAACATTCTCAACCACTAGTTCTTATGTAATTATTTGTATATCTTTAATTTCAACATCTTCTGGCCATCCCATGTGTGCCGACGCGGGCCAAAGGAAATGAAAGGAAGCATGCATCTTGCACTGTCCACCGTCCGTTGCCGCGCCACGTGCTGCGTGTGGCCACCGTTGCAACTTTGTGCCAACGGGAGCTGTCTCCCAGGCATTGGCTTCCAATTTCTGTCAGTCGAGAGCGCAACTCTTTTGCTTGTGTTTACATTTTGGCTTTTGCCATGGCCTGCCGCTGGCACCGCCTGCCACATCCCGCTGTCCCTAATGTCTACCCGTTGGGACAACTGGCGACCACAGTGCACTGTGTGCCATTGTTTTAAAACTTTAATACATCATTTTTTTTACATAATTTGAGCATATGCATATGTACGTACTTATTTTTCTTGTTCATGCGTTTATGAAATTTTTGAAAAAAAAAAAATAAATAAAATAAAAAATTTGCTGCATGCTTTTCGGCGCAGCGCTTGACGATGCCTGAGAATGAAAGTGTGTGTGTGTGTGTGTGTGTGCGTGTGTGTGTGTGTGTGTGTGCGTGTGTGTGTGTGTGTGTGTGTGTGTGTGTGTGTGTGTGTGTGTGTGTGTGTGTGTGTGTTTGTGTAAATAAATGTATTCCCTGAGTTGCACCGCTAATTAAATATTTAATTGTCATTTTGCCGCCGTCAAAATTCAAGTAAATTAACGTTGTCAGACATTTTAATAAAGCGACACACGGTCCTTTTGTAGCAAAGGGACGAGCACAGGTAGGCTGCGGCTTGATTGTCACATTGTTTGCGGTGAAAATTTAAAATTTAAATTTAAAAACCATAATGAGGCAACCAGCTTGTGGGCATGGCCTAACGAGCTTTCAACCAAAAGTCATTTGCATACATTTATCGAATACGTAATATGCATTTAGTTAATATGCCCGCGGGTATCTTAAATTCCAGTTAATGCCAAATCAAAATTAACACATTAAAAAAAGTTAGCGGTCTTTTGCCTTTTTTCCTGCCCAGGCGATAATGACGTTCCAAAACGACATAACTCCGCGCGGAGATATGACGTTCCAAAACGACATAGCTCCGCGCGGAGTGATCATCACCTTTTTTTTTCAAAGTCAAGGTCGGTCCGAAATTCGAAACTTTTTCGATGATTTCTTTTTATCTCGGGTAAATATTGTCTGCTTTTAAAATGTTATACCTCTTTGAATGCGTACGGATCCCTACCACCAATTGGCATTCAAGCAAATTAAACATCGTTTTGTTAAAAAAAAGGTTGTAGACAAAAAACCGATTCGTTCATAAAGTCAACCAATTTGATGAATTTTTGGAATATTTCCGTCAAATAATGTCCGATTTTGGAATTTTATACCATTTTTGACGCGTAAGGATTAGTTCTATCGATCGGCATCAAAAAAAGGAAATCCAAAATTTTTACCCAAATCGACAAAATGGCAAGGGGTTACATCACGTTTTTTTTTTCAAAATCGAGGTCGGTGCGAAAATCGAAACTTTTTCGATGATTTTTTTTCTAATATCTCGGGTAATAGCTCCGCGCGGAGATATGACGTTCCAAAACGACATAACTCCGCGCGGAGATATGACGTTCCAAAACGACATAGCTCCGCGCGGAGATATGACGTTCCAAAACGACATATCTCCGTGCGGAGATATGACGTTCCAAAACGACATATCTCCGTGCGGAGATATGACGTTCCAAAACGACATAACTCCACGCGGCGATATGACGTTCCAAAACGACATAACTCCGCGCGGAGATATGACGTTCCAAAACGACATAACTCCGCGCGGAGTGATCATCACCCTTTTTTTTTTAAAATCGAGGTCGGTCCGAAATTCGAAACTTTTTCAATGATTTTTTTTTTTAATATCTCGTGTAATAGCTCCTCGCGGAGATATGACGTTCCAAAACGACATAACTCCGCGCGGAGATATGACGTTCCAAAACGACATAACTCCGCGCGGAGATATGACGTTCCAAAACGACATAACTCCGCGCGGAGATATGACGTTCCAAAACGACATAGCTCCGCGCGGAGATATGACGTTCCAAAACGACATATCTCCGTGCGGAGATATGACGTTCCAAAACGACATATCTCCGTGCGGAGATATGACGTTCCAAAACGACATAACTCCACGCGGCGATATGACGTTCCAAAACGACATAACTCCGCGCGGAGATATGACGTTCCAAAACGACATAACTCCCCGCGGAGTGATCATCACCTTTTTTTTTTAAAAATCGAGGTCGGTCCGAAAATCGAAAGTTTTTCGATGATTTTTTTTGTAATATCTCGGGTAATAGCTCCGCGCGGAGATATGACGTTCCAAAACGACATAACTCCGCGCGGAGATATGACGTTCCAAAACGACATAACTCCGCGCGGAGATATGACGTTCCAAAACGACATAACTCCGCGCGGAGATATGACGTTCCAAAACGACATAACTCCGCGCGGAGATATGACGTTCCAAAACGACATAACTCCGCGCGGAGTGATCATTACCTTTTTTTTTTTCAAAGTCAAGGTCGGTCCGAAATTCGAAAGTTTTTCGATGATTTTTTTTGTAATATCTCGGGTAATATCTCCGCGCGGAGATATGACGTTCCAAAACGACATAACTCCGCGCGGAGATATGACGTTCCAAAACGACATAACTCCGCGCGGAGTGATCATTACCTTTTTTTTTTTCAAAGTCAAGGTCGGTCCGAAATTCGAAAGTTTTTCGATGATTTTTTTTGTAATATCTCGGGTAATATCTCCGCGCGGAGATATGACGTTCCAAAACGACATAACTCCGCGCGGAGATATGACGTTCCAAAACGACATAACTCCGCGCGGAGTGATCATTACCTTTTTTTTTTTCAAAGTCAAGGTCGGTCCGAAATTCGAAAGTTTTTCGATGATTTTTTTTGTAATATCTCGGGTAATAGCTCCGCGCGGAGATATGACGTTCCAAAACGACATAACTCCAAAACGACATAGCTCCGCGCGGAGTGATCATCACCTTTTTTTCCAAAGTCAAGGTCGGTCCGAAATTCGAAACTTTTTCGATGATTTTTTTTTATTATCTCGGGTAAATATTGTCTGCTTTTAAAATGTTATACCTCTTTGAATGTGTACGGATCCCTACCACCAATTGGCATTCAAGCAAATTAAACATCGTTTTGTTAAAAAAAAGGTTGTAGACAAAAAACCGATTCGTTCATAAAGTCAACCAATTTGATGATTTTTTGGAATATTTCCGTCAAATAATGTCCGATTTTGGAATTTTATACCATTTTTGACACGTAAGGATCAGTTCTATCGATCGGCATCAAAAAAAGGAAATCCAAAATTTTGACGCAAATCGACAAAATGGCAAGGGGTTACATCACTTTTTTTTTCAAAATCGAGTAATAGTTCCGCGCGGAGATATGACGTTCCAAAACGACATAACTCCGCGCGGAGTGATCATCACCTTTTTTTTTAAAAATCGAGGTCGGTCCGAAAATCGAAACTTTTTCGATGATTTTTTTTATTATCTCGGGTAAATATTGTCTGATTTTAAAATGTTATACCTTTTTGAATGCGTACGGATCCCTACCACTAATTGGCAAATTAATCAAGCAAATTAAACATAGTTTTGTTAAATAAATGTATACCCTGAACCCTCTTCTTCCAACATCAAATGCATATATATATTTTATTTTAGAAGCTATATGTCAAGTTTGGTGACTCTAGCTCTTATTATTTACCAAAATTGCCCAAAAAACAGCATATCGATATCGATTGCTTGGAAACGGAGTGAGTTATCGATTATCGGAAATAAACTTGCGTTCATACATACGGACGGACAGACAGACGGACATGGCTAGATCGACTCGGCTATTGGTGCTGATCAAGAATATATATACTTTATGGGGTCGGAGATTTCTTCTGCCTGTTAAATACATTTGGATTTTGCACAAATACAATATACCCTTATACCCATTTTTAATGGGTTCAGGGTATAAAAATAAAGAAATATTATTTAGGACGAGCAACACCTACCAAAGATATCGTAATCTTATCTATCGCAATATGACACATGAATATGTATGTCTATATAAAATAAATCGAGTTACATTTGTTGGCAATGTTCTGTAGTTCTGTGGGTCAGAGAAACATGGCACATCGCATAAATCAGCTGCCATATTTTCGTTGTGGATGGGCAATTGAATTACGAGTGGCAACCTGAAAGTGCGACGGAAACGGAAACGGTCGCCTTTTGAGGCGAGGACTACATATATCCTGGCAGCCGAGCAAAAGGCAACGACGTCTCTGCCTGCAAAACTGCAACCCAACTCCATGACGCACTTACTCGTAAAATATGCTCTTGCATCAAACAATACCCAACGGGCCAGACGCTGCGCCTGCCACTGATATATATATATATATATATATATATGTGTGTGTGTGTGTGTGGGGTATGTGATTGTGTGTGTTGTGGTCATCGCTAGTTGCTGCAATTTATAATCGCTTCTTATATTCCACATAGCGTTAGCCATTGGTAATGCGGTTAAAGCTGAATGGAATATACGACAATATATCTGCAGAATACTGCCGGTGCCTCGGTCTTCTTACTTATCAATTTGCCAGCAATAAGCCAATAACACATGCTAAATTTAATTGTCAGCCATAGCAATTGGCTGACACAGTTTCTTATTTCATTGTAGCCATAAACAAATTGCAACTGTTGCAGTCCCATGGGGGATCTAATTATAAATTAATGTTTAAGGACTGTAAGCTGTGGCAATGAAAGCTGTTTAACAATTTAAGCGCCGGATATAGCATGGAAATGGTTTTAAAATTGAATTTTCAGTGTTGAAAAGGGACCGTATAGATATCGATTGTCGAATAGATCGATATATACTTAACGTTGCAATTGGTAGTGTGCAAACTGTGCCAATGGAAACTGTCTAACATCTTACGATTTTGGTTTTAATTTAAATTATAAATAAATATGTCTTTGTATATATGAAGATTTAAAATTTATCCTTAATAGGATCACATACAAAATATGACACTCAATATATAACAGGAAAATGGTTTAACCAATAAAATAGGAGTCCTGAAATAGAGCTGCTGCTTCGGTGCTTGAAATAAATTCTTATCGATTATATATTTGAGTATTAAACATTTATTAATAAGTGCTTAGATGACTTTAAAAATATACTATAGTGACTTCCACGAACAATAAATAAAGTTTTAAGCATTAATTAGGCATTCATCTCACATCCTTAAATAGGTTTGATCATAATATTTCTAAATACATTTTTTCCCCCAAAGTACTTTAACGAAATTCGAAGCACCATAAATCGTTTAGCTTAAGCACTTTGTGCGGGAAATCGCCGGAAAAACATTGTGCGGCTTAGCAGCGAAATTTCAATTAAACAAAAAATGTATGACACTCATTCATAACGGAATCTATGGCCTTTAGTGCAACGTGGATGAATCGATTTTAATTGAATGCCACACATTTGTGTAGAGGTAGATATGATGTATGTGGCTCGTTGCAAGGAAAATTGTAACGAAAAGCCAACAATAAAAGCCAAACAGACCCAGGACCAAAACCGAATGTACGTTAGATTTGCAGTTAAAATAACAAGCATAGCTAAAAAACAAGTAAGAGGTTCTAGTCGGGAGCTCCCGACTAGGGGATACCCTGAACCCTCTTCTTCCAATATCAAATGCATTTATATATTCTATTTTAGAAGCTATATGTCAAGTTTGGTGACTCTAGCTCTTATTATTACCAAAATTATCCAAAAAACAGGATATCGATCTCGATTTTTATCGATTGCTTGGAAACTAAGTAAGTTATCGATTATCGGAAATAAACTCGATCTGCGCGGGAACTAGGAGCATCTACATCTAAAATTTCATACATACGGACAGACGGACGGACGGACGGACATGGCCAGATCGACTCGGCTATTGGTGCTGATCAAGAATATATATACTTTATGGGGTCGGTGAAGATTCCTTCTGTCTGTTCAATACATTCGGATTTTTCACAATTACAATATACCCTTATACTCATTTTTAATGGGTATAAAAAGCAAAAGAATATATATACATATATATGTCGCCCTAGGGAGCTGACAGTCGAGTGGCCGTATAAAAATTTGGAATGCAAAGAGGATTACAGCCAAACGATTTGCTCGATAAAATGTGTCAAATAAAAACTGACAAAAGGGAACTGGCGGATAGAACCACAGCGCCAATATTCATTTGGTAAACGATTTGCCAGAGACAGCTAAAATATATACGATGTAGTTCAATTGGGCTAAAACCCTATTTAATTGCCAGCTATTGGTTAAATGCAAAACAACAAAAAACAAAACAAAAATTAATATATATTTTTAAAGAAAACAGTTGCTGAATTTCGGTCAAACGGGCTTAGAAATATCACGTGCTCTCCAGCCCAGAGCAGCAGAGATTCAATTTAACAAATGCATTAGCGGTAGGTACTCAACTGTTGGGCAGGATGTACTGGCACACCTGGTGTTATTTTAATTGAAATTTATATTTAATTAAACTCAACATTAATTAGCTGCATAGCTTTGAGTTGAAGCGCGCTCCCGTCAACAAACAACGCACGAGAATATCGCGAAATTTAATTGCAAGGCGTTAATTCGAAGACCCGGGTCACGCACCGCTGTCGCGCGAAGTTGCAGTTGCACTGTTTTCTGTTTACGCCACGCGGCGGCAGCTATTTGGCGGCAAGGCAAAATGTTCCTGCGCACTGGCTGCGATTGGCGAAAGTTTCATTTCAAATAACTAACGGACAATTTGCTAGCTTTCGGTTGCTACATTGCACAAAGCTCATGAAATTACCTTTGACCGATACGAAATGCATTCTGCAGTGCGACTTCGATTAATCAACTATTTGTATTTACTTATAATCTTATTATTTATCAAACTTTTATAGCCGCACAACTTAAAATAATTCACATTTAACTTCTGCGAACTTTTTGGCGCATTCAGATTTAAATCGATGTTCTACTTATCAAAAATCGATATTAGCCGATATTTCGATTTTTTAACTAAGTTCTTCACCCCTGGCGGCAATGTTTGACCAGGTATAATATCGTTTCATTTGAGCCATTAAACAAAACAAAACAAAACCATTGTATACACTATGCTAAATATAAGTATGAAAATTAAAAAAATTATATAATATTTTACTCACCCGTTAGCACTTTCCTTCATTAAACACAACATACCGAATGCAGCATCGACGCACTCGCAGTCAATTGTACCAATCCATACACACAAATGCATGTACACAAAAATTGAGCGACAGAGAGAGAGAGAGAGAGCGCGCGTGTAAAGAATGGGGCGAAAACAAAATAAGCAAGATGCCGGAGCTGCGGCGCTGCCAGACTAAGCACAGCCGGTCAAAAACTTTCAATATTTTTGACTTAGAGCGTTAACAATTATTATAGATTTGACACTCAGCATATTTTAAATGTTAATCATAAGGATACCTTATTCATTGACAATCGGTTTCAGAAATTTATATACCCTAAACGGCTTAATTTGCCTATCTGGCAGCTCTTCTTAAATAATGTGCGTGCGAGCGAGACAACCATCGTATCCACGCGCAAAGCACTTATCAAAATAATGAGCAGAAAAAAGTGTTGGTTTGTTCGTTCCTTCCCACCACATTCGCTATTTGAAACGCGACGACGAGAAGGCGACGACGACGACGACAGCGCAACTTGTAGAAGTGAAAATATTTATACAAATAATTTACTGTGTAAAAATCGAAATACTTATTAATTAATTAAAGTGAAAATGTAAACGCAGTGTTTGCCAATGAAATGAAATTCATTTAAAATGTATTTCAACGCAATAACTCGCCGTGAAAATTTCGTCGTACAGGCAAAAAAGAGCCGATTTTTAGTGGAAGAAGAAGCAGCAGCAGCAGTGAAGGCAGTAAAAGCAATCGTCGACAACGACGACGAATACACGGACAAAGCACAGTGCGAATGAAAAGCGTGTAAAGAGAAAACTTGCAAAAATTACAGCAACAACAATAGCGAGGCGAAAAGTGTGTTTAGAAAAGAAATTAAAAACACACACGCACATACACACAAACACACATACTGATGCATATGCAAATACAAACGCAATATTGAGAATTGGTGCAAAACGTCGACTGGCGCGCGGTTTAATAATAAACAGTTATATGTATGTATGTTGCGCGAAAACATATGAAGCGCCGCAAAATACGAAAAATCAATGAAATTGTAATAAAATTCCGTATTTTGCTCTCTTTATCCTCAATTTCTGTCTCTACCGTTCGCTCGCTGTGTGCGACCTCCCTCTCTCTCTCTCTCTCTCTCTCCCTCTCTTGTTGATTTTGTGATAAAATTGCAAACAGCAGCGACCACAACAATAAAAACAATTTGCCAACCAAAAAGCAGCTCAAGTACATAATACAATACATATATAGTTTAAAATACAAGGTGCGTATGCAGTAACAGAAACAACAACATCAACATTTAGTATAGTGTAAATAAATTCTTTATGGACCAAAATTTGATGTGTGTGTAGTTCAATGTAGAACGTGTGAGAAGAAAACCCGCGTACAAAATTTGAAATTTGATGACGTCTTCAAACTATGCTATTGTTGTTGTTATCGTTGTTGTTTAGTGAACAGCAGTAACAATGGTATCGAATAGTATCGCAACGTATGTAGTGTAGTACAAAGTGTGTGCAACTCACACACACACACACAAACACACACACAGGCACATGCTTACTACTGTTTGGGCGACGACGACCGGTATTTTGTAGCCCCCCGTAGAAGCCCAGCACGCCGTGATGCTGCTGCTGTTGATTAACAACAACAACGAGATTAGCCGAGAAGAAACCTAGAAAGCAGCAATGGCCATAGAAAACTGTTGTTGCCAAGAGAATCGTGATTTAGTCAAATTTGAATAGGATCCAATGAGTTGACAGTGAATGAGTTGAAAATAATAATAAATAACTTTTACCTGTGCAATGCGTGAATTAGCAATGCCCCAGCAGCACAGTGAGCTATAATAGTAATTTGATTTGTACAGTATGAAACTCTTAAAGTTGGTTTATTGGCGATGCCATACTCTGTTCAAAACAGCATTTTATATTCAATTTTCTGCGATAGTTCAGTAGCTAATTTGGACACCATTGTTGTTTAGTTTTCTATTTTTAAAATATAAAAAATATATTTTATGCATTCTAAAGAACCTTTTGGTTTATTAGTATTTTTAATACGATAATTCTGATCATTAGCACGATGATGCGAACTAATAGAATAACTGAAGGATTCGAATTAAGTATGAATATGAACTGTAGTGCAGTCGCTTAGTTCAATGACTAGTTCATTTTAACTAAAAGCTAACCTATGTGGAACGTAAATATGTAAATTCTCAAGAAGGTATCAGTACAACAAAACGGGATATTTCTATTGTGGTCGATTATAAATTAGAACTTCGGTTTAGATTGATGCTCAGAAATCAGTTCCTATTATTATTTAATCGCATCTTAAAGATATTTTTAGCATTTGCAACTTATTTATGTATTTCTTTAATAATATTTGATCTATTTAAATTTTTCGGATGTAACCGTACGCACAGTTAAATAGGCCCCTAATACGCAAATGAACAGTAGATATTGCTTGTATAAGCTTTTGCCTATCAGTTCGCTGAGTTGAGGTTCTGTGTCACTTGACTGACTGTCCTGCTAGTTGTTGTAAAATCACAATACACCTGTCCCATGCCCTCGTTAGAAGGTCTTATCACAAGTTCGCTGTTCGTGTCAGTGTGCTGCTGTTGTCAATAAGAATGAGAAATGTATCGTACTGCTCCCACTGTACACAACAGCGTACACAAAATTTGATTTGAATATAAGCATTTGACAGTCAACGCGCGGCACCAGAAGCAGATTACGCTGCTAGCTGTTCTGTTCCTTACCTTTTCATACCTACAAGCTGAGCATCACTCACTCACCTGGTGAGCAAATAGGGGAACACACGAGTGAACGACGCATCAAAGTCTGTGCCAAAAGTCAGTGTACGCCTAGTCTGGCATTTTACTATGCACACTTATTGCATATGCTAGTGTTTATTATAAAGCTTGTTAACCAGAAATTTACTTTTTGTGATAACTTATTAAAGCACATCAAAATATCTAAGAGAATTAAGCGCTAACAGTTGGCACGTGTGCCATATCTTTTGGCTAACAGTGTAGCACTTGTGCCGTTTTGTCGACAATGCGCGCGCTCCCTCTCTCTCACACGCGCTCAAGCCGCAGCCGCACTCACTCACACATACACTTTTTGCAAACACACATACAAACGCACGCATACTCACTCATTTGGCTCTCTTTGCTTATATATTTTTTTTTCTGTTTTCAGTGGTTGTGCAAGAAGAAGCAGCAGCAATCAGGCAAAATACCTGAAAAAAAAGAAAAATAAACGGTAAAACGAAGAAGTGGCGACAGCGAGCAGCAGCAGCAAGTCAAGGTAGCGCGCTAAAAGTTTATTGTAAAAATCAAAGTAGAAGGCACAAAGTGATTTTTTTTCTGCTTTCGAATAAACGAACGAACGTTAAACAACACATAAAAACAATAAAATATCAAAATGGTGGAAGCAATAGAGCGGTGGAGAACGGCTGCGTGAGCAGCGCCAGATCTGAGCGCCAATTATAAAATAACAACAACAAAAGCAACAAACAGTAACAGCAACAGCAACAGCAAAATAAGAAAAGGAAAGAACAGCAACCAAAAGCGAAACGAGCGCGCAACAGCCGCTGGAGGCAGCAGAGGAGCTCGTCGCCGCTCATAAAGTACATAATAAAACAAAATTTAAATAAAGTGG
The DNA here is from genome assembly GCF_030788295.1 of Drosophila virilis. NCBI lineage: Eukaryota > Metazoa > Arthropoda > Insecta > Diptera > Drosophilidae > Drosophila > Drosophila virilis. The sequence continues at coordinate 16,815,145 of NC_091544.1, read as the reverse complement.
AAGTGGAAGTTTGAGCTCGAAGCATTAACTGAGAGCAACAACAAAAACAAAAATAGCAGAAGGAGTGGAACAAACTCGAAAAGTGTAACAAAAAAGAAAAATAACATCACACAGCAACAATACAAACAGAATAACAGAATGTACGGGAAATCTAAGACATCCGCCGTGCCGTCTGATGCGCAGGCCAGAGAGAAATTGGCTCTTTATGTGTACGAATATCTGCTGCACGTGGGCGCCCAGAAGGCGGCACAGACATTCCTCTCCGAGATCCGATGGGAGAAGAACATAACGCTTGGTGAACCGCCGGGATTTCTGCATACCTGGTGGTGCGTCTTCTGGGATCTGTACTGTGCGGCGCCGGAGCGTCGCGATCAGTGCGATCACAGCTCAGAGGCGAAAGCCTTTCACGATTATGGCTTTGTCAGCTCCGGCTACGGTGTGAACGGCATTGGACCCGGCGGACCACATAATGCCGGTGGCCCAGCGCCCAGTCCCCTCGGCCAGATGCCGCCGGGCGGTGATGGCGGCCCGATGGGACCCGGTGGACCGATGGGTCCCAATTTCTTCCCAAATACGACAATGCGGCCGTCGCCGCCAACGCACGCCTCGAGTCCACAGCCTCCACCTTCGCAGATGATGCCTGGTCAGCCGCCTTTCATGGGCGGTCCGCGATATCCTGGCGGACCACGACCCGGCGTGCGCATGCAGGGCATGGGCAATGAATTCAACGGCCCTCCAGGACAGCCCATGATGCCTAACAGCATGGATCCAACGCGGCCGGGACCAGGCGGCGGCATGGGTCCTATGAATCCGCGCATGAATCCGCCGCGTGGTCCCACTATGGGCCCAATGGGCTATGGCGGTCCGGGCGGCATGCGCGGACCCGCGCCTGGCGGACCCGGCGGCATGCCCCCAATGGGCATGGGCGGTGGAGGTGGTCGACCGCCCCAATGGCAGCCAAATGCATCGGCGCCTATGAATGCGTACTCGTCATCATCGCCGGGTAACTACGGACCCGGACCCGGCTCGAATGGCCCGCCTGGCCCCGGAACGCCCATCATGCCCTCGCCGCAAGATAACACGCAAGGTGGTCCCGTCGGCGGACCCGGCGACAGCATGTACTCATTAATGAAACCAGAATTTCCCATGGGTGGTGGCCCGGACGGTGGTGGTGGTGGCGGCGGACCCGGCGGCATGGGCCCCATGGGTGGTGGTCCCAACTCGATGGGACCGGTACTTAATGGTGGTGGCGGAGGACCCGACGGTAGCGGTCTTGATGGCATGAAGAACTCACCAGCCAACGGGGGTCCGGGTACGCCGCGCGAAGACTCCGGCAGCGGCATGGGTGATTACAATTTGGGCGGCTTTGGCGGTCCCGGCGAGAACGATCAAACCGAATCGGCAGCCATACTCAAGATCAAAGAGAGCATGCACGAGGAGGCCAAACGGTTTGAGAAAGACACAGATCATCCGGACTATTTCATGCCATAACAACATCATCATCATCACCACCATCATCAGCAGCAACAGCAACAGCAACAGCAGCATCAGCAACATCTCAATACGGTAGCAGCTGCAGTGGCAGCTGTCGTTGCTGCTGCCGCATCCAACAGCACCGGTGGAGGGACGAGCAGCTCAACGGCTGCATCCATAGCTGCTGCGGCGCTTGGCGCAGCAGCCTCCAATTTGCTAAGTGGCGGCAGTAGCAACAACAACAACAGCAACAACAACAACAACAGCAGCAGCAACAACAACAACAACAACCAATCTGGCAATCCGACTTTGCCCACTGGCGCGCATTTTGCAAAGGAACTCAATTTCTAAATACACGATAGTAAAAATCCTTGGTACATAAGCATAAAGTAAAGTAAAGTAATTATTATATGTAATAGTTTAAAAACAAGAAGAAGTAGAAGAAGAAGAAAAAGCAGAGAAAAACGAAAGCCAATGGCAAATATGTAAAATTGTAAACCGAACAGCAGAAAATAATAAGCGAAGCAAAAGCAAAAAGAAATTAACATAACAACAATATTCCACAACTCACATTCAAATTCAAATGCTAGTTGAACCGGTTCGAAACGGTAAGCAAATGCGACCAAGTGGCAACGCCAGCGGTTTGCGGCTGAGCATGGCCAAAGAGCCAGAGAACGAAAACCACAAAGCAACAAAAATAAGCAAATATACTTAAAATGTAATGTTAAATGCAACAACAACAACAACAATATGTTTAGCAGTCTTCTGATTAGTTTAGTTGCAACAAGTCAAAACTGTAGCCTCCATATACACTCGCAAACACACACACACACTCGAACACACACACACACAATCTGTCTACTAATTTTAGCGATGTAACAATTTTACTTGCGCTTTGCATTATTAACAAAACAAAACAAAACAAAAAGAAATACTTATGGAATATTTAACAGCTACACCATCTATGTACATTTTCTGTTTGTGTGATTTTTTGCATATACTTATATAGATATATACATAAACTAAGTACATAAATATTATTAATATTGTATTGTAGAAATTGAGATGGCAAACAAGATTTTTTGTTAAGCAAGTCTTAAAGGCGCAACAGATAAAAAAAAAAAAACGAAAGAAAAGGCTTCAGGAATTCAATTGAAGTTACAAAAAAAAAAAAAAAATGAAAAAGAAGAAGAAATATTTATAATATATTAGGGAGCATAGTTAGCATTATTGAACATGTATATGTAGAGCCTGTAGCACACATACATAGGCATAACTGCTCTGTTGGCGCACTCCTTGTTTTTGTGTCTGTGTGTGTGTGTATGTGTGGGCGTGTTGTGTGTGTGTGTGTGTGCGTTGGCTTTTCTCACAATGCACGTTTTAATTTGTTTTATTTTTTTTTTTCTTTTTAAAACAAATTGTAAAAATCGCACTTTGTCGTCGTCGTCGTTGTCGTTGTTTTTATTTTTTCATTTCTCTATAATAATTTTTAATTGCATGCGTTTCTAGTTATGTTTTAAGTGTGTTTATTTCCTTCTTAAACCATGCCAAACTTCACTGTGTAAATTAACTGATGCTTCTATTCTTATTTGTACATTTTGTGTTTAACAAAAACAAATTGTTATTAAGTTCCTTCAATTGCATCAAGCCCCGCAGTTCCGGGTCTCTGGCGGATCGAGCAATATATATGATTTATTCATTTTCGTGCACTTGTTTCGATTTCTGAAATTTCTTCGATGTCGACATTGTGCTATAGGGCAGCGAATAAATAATTATACATATAAATATATATATATATATATATAATTTAATATATATATATATATATATGTGTGTGTGTGCGTGTGTGTGCAGATTGTGGCGCATTTTATGCACATATTTATTGCAAAGTAGCTACGCGCTTAACTCTAAGAATTAGCTGTTTAATATGCATATAATATATATATATTAATTATCTATTACTTAAAGGCAGCAGGCAACAAATGTAGCAAACCTAACCTAAAAAGTTTACTTCGAAAATATCACAAAAAAAAAAAAAAAAAAACAAAAAACAAAAAAGCTGTACAAAAGTTAGTTAATGTTGGCTGTGGCTGCGCAGCTAATGTTAATATTATGCATAAAGTATATATACATATATATTTGTAGCATATATATATATATAAATAAAATAGTATATATGTCTGTGCTTGCATCTTTTTCTCGGCACAGCACATTCACATTAAAAAGAAAATTAAAATTAAAAACAAAACAAAAAAATAAGAAATCCGTAGAATTTAGATTTGAAAGCTAATATATAAGCGTAAAACCCATAAACAAAATGATAAAAACTAAACTTAAAACAAGCAAATCAAAATGAAATTCTTTGCATTATAAATACAAAACCCAAATCAATTGATAACATAATATAAAAAATAAAATACGAAAAAAAAATTCTATTTTAAATATTGTATGTATATGTTTAATGTATCGGAATTTCAAAATATGTGCGTGACAAATTGATGGCACGTGTGTGCTGCATGAATTATTATTGAATTGATGCCGCACCAGAAATGATGCGAATGCGAAAGCAACACTTAAATAGTATCTAAGTTAAATTTATTATCTGCAATCGCTTTAAGTTCGAGCGTTTCAATTGCTGCATCTATATAAATGTATGTATGTGTGTAATGGCGCGGCGTTTAAACTAAAAAAAAAAAAACAAACCACAAAAAAAAAAACAGCAACAAAATGATGCAAACAAAAAAATGAATTGCAAAATGAACAGAAAAAAAAAAGAAAATGAAAAAATCCCGATTGAATATAAACAAAAGAAATGTTTAAATAAGTATTTTAGTGTTAATTATACAATTTACAAGTACACAACACAAAACAAAAACAATATTAATATAAATGAAATAAAGTTTTAAAACAATATTTGTAAAAAGTACAAAAATGTTGTTTTCTTTCTTTATACAAATTACAATTTGACCATTTTATTCACTTACAGCTATAAATTACAACTTCATTTAAACTGGTATTCCAATATAAAATTGTCTTAGCTTTCCGTGTATGGGACTATAAGTTGGCTCGACCAGAAAGGAATTTTGAAAGAACCCACAGGAAAAGCTGGCAACACAAAATAACAAAAATATTACAACAACATTAATTCGAGTCGAGCAACGCCGAGTTATTTCCCAAGTACAGTTCTATACACTTTGAAAACTTCGTTAACGAATCTTGCGGAAACCGTCTGAATCAAAACAGTCAAGACTGGTCGATATCTAAAATTTCTAATAATAAATATATATATGTATATAAATATGTGCAAATTCTACTATTTATTAAGTTAAAGGCAATTTTAGTTATGCCTGGAAAATAAACTATTGATATTTCTTTAATTTGTGTTGAATTTTGTTCAAATTCATCAATTATTGGATTTTGTAATTAATTCATGATTTTTTATAATTAATGTTATCATTCGTCAATCCTTGACCCTTTTCTTTAAGTTTACTTTATATGAATTAATTTTATTTCATTTCATGACAAAGATAATTGAACAATTTTGACTAATTTCGTCAAAATTCCGGCTTTATTTGTTTAGCAATTATAAAGAGAAAGGAGACAGACAGCAACTTTCTTTAAAAGGCAATTTAGAAACATTTCATATGCATTTTTTAATTACTTAAGATTGAAAGTTGTTAATTGCGTACTCATTTAGAATGTTGTATAAAAGTAAAACCTATACAGATTTGGAATAGAATGCCACATAAATGAAACAGCTGGCAAAATTGGAGCAGTAGAGATTGCTAATATCTGATCAGATCAATAGGAAATGATCTTTTGATTGTTTTGCTGTTTAATTGCATTATTTTGTATAGAAATGCGTGCAGTTAAATTGGGCGGCAGAGACCAAATTGGCGTGGCACACGCACAGCTATTGGCGTATCCACCATGTCGGACTAATTGAGGTGTCAAGGCACGTTGCCGGGGCAACGAGCCCACACAAATGTGCAGCGGACCTAATTACTTTGGTTAGCCACTATCCGGGCAAACTCTTTGCTGATAGCGTCGTTTGCGTCAATAAAATCAATAAATCAGCGGTTAATAAAATGCATTTTTATATCGATTTGTAATCGCATCCCGTCTGCTGGCCACTGAGACAAGTCCATGCTGCAAAGTGGCGTCCTGTTTCTACAGTTGCCTGGGTTTTGCGCGCAACGTGGCTGCTGCTCCCGTGGTCAACGATTTAGAGCCGACGGCTGCGTTGCCCAATTGCCTAACATATCGCCAGGTTGCAGGCGCCGGCAACGGTGCCGGCTCAGCGCCAGCGCGACGCGTCCCAGTGCTGTTTTCGACGAACTGTGGACTATATTTGCGTGTGGCACAGCCACAAACGATGCTGCAACCATCCGTTGCAGAAGCTGGACAGCGTTACGACATTAGCTTTTGCGATCTGGAGCGTTGGGTGAGTTGGAGCACCTATGACTAGTTAAACATATGGTAGAGCTTTTTACATTCCCACACAGAGCACAAATCGCGCCAATGTGGTCAGTCTAGAGGATACGTTTAGCATCCTGCAGCCGCAACAGCAGCCACCGAACAGCCAGCAGCCACGCACCTTGAACAACTTTGCGTACTACAACATACAGCGCTGAGCTGCTATCTTTAATCGAGCCTGAGCTTGATTACATACTGTGTGCTTACTTGAATAACATTTTTTATAATTATAAATACTATGCTAGACAATTAAAGTGTGTGGGTCTTTCATGCCGTGTTGCTGGTCAGTGATGCCATCAGAAATTCCATTTTATTAAGGAAACTTTTGCCCTCAATCTTATCAAAGCGCACCTGGAATTAAAGGCAACAATAAAGACAGTTAGCTTAGTTAATTGTATTATGAAATATGTATACATGGTTGCGTTGCTTACCTCCTTGAAATTGCCACCCAAATTCTCCCAGAACTTCTCCGGCACAAGTGGACTTGGAAAGAAATCTTGGCGTGGACTACGCGCTATATAAACCTTTACATCGATTTGCGGATCGCAGCGTATCTGCACGGCAATCATGCGATCACTGTTCGGCGAGGCGAGCAGACAGGAGCTGGCATTGCCGAGAGGCTCTACCTTGCCAATTCCGAGATGATTGCTATTCGAGAGCACCGTCCAGGCCATGTATCGCGCCAGGCTCACTAGGCAGCTGATCTGATGTGAATTTATTTGGCATAGTATGAGATCGCGCAGCTCCTGCGGCTCATACGACAACTTCATGACGCGCCCATCGCGGCAGATGCACTTCAGCGAACGCTCCTTGACATGTATAACCAGAGAAGTACGTCCGATGGCATCATAGCCATGCGTCACAATATTAATCTTTACACAGGACATCGTGGGGCTGTTCATTGCATTCCAGTGCGACACAATTTGGGGATCCTTGACATCGCGAGCGAGCGTGTCCAACACATACTGTGTGCGCTTTCTCATAAAGATGTGCTGAGCCTGGGCAATGATTTGTTCCAATATTGTTTGCGTCTTTGTCATGTCCAGCAGTGCCTCACGGTCCGCGGCAGTAGGCCCCGCCAGCATGCGTTTCTTGCTGGGACCCAATGGAGCGCTCGCCGGATGTGGAAACGGATGATGGGAATTCTTATAATGCACCTCACGCAGCAGCTGATGCAGCGAATGCTCCAGTACATGATCATGATCATTAATAGGCGCCGGCTGGCTGGAATCGAAGCTGGTCGAGTGGCATAGCGAGATGATTAGCTGAATATTGGGCAGCAGCGTGGCACGTATCTGATTACCAATAACCACATGTGGAATTGGCGCCTGTAGCTGAATCGCCTCGCGTGCCAACTGTGCGAACAGTTCCTTGCAGAAGAGCACATTCTGTGCAAACTCCAAGGACTTTTGCCAAACGCCCACCTGGGCGGTAATGTTTGGCCCATGGCCCATTAGATTTACCTGAAATTAAATTTCCAAATAAGGATTAATGTATATAAAAACAGGTGGGTAAGCAAATGTTACCTGCGCGGTGCACAGATCTTCTTGATCCTTTTGGGTGATGACTTTAATATATGCTACGCCCTGCAGTTCAGCGGGCACAATGACGCGCAGCGCTGAACTAGCTTTTGGTTGCATGCCATTATTGCTACTGCTACTGGAAGGGGTAGAGGCGTTCGCACTATTGCCGGCCCCCTCCTCGTCGAGCGCATCCTCCGCTTTGGTCACTTCAAAAGTGCCGCTCATCCCAAACTTGGAGCCCGCTGTGCGATAACTTAGATCACCAATGATGGCACCATTGGATACCTTCTTTAATCGCCAATTCTGACGCAGACGAAGCAGCTCAATATGAAAGTCGGAAATGTTGCGACTGCGCTGCTCACTGTGTGCATTGCGTAGTCGCTCGGCACCGCTCAATAGCACTTGGGCAGCCTGCGAGATGGCCTTCTTGCGACTATAGACCTGCACAATGGGCTTGGTGTCATCGCCATCCTCCAGCAGCGGATCCAGCACCAGGTAACGCTTGTCCTTGGCAATAGATATGACGTCGGATAGCACGCAGATTTCGGTATATGCATCCTTCAGCTTATTGCGTACTGCATCCCAGGGCCAAAGGCTCTCCTGGAATTGATTGACATCCTTGTTGTCATCTTCGGCAGCAGCGGCTGATTTCTCCTCCTTCTTCAGATCTTCCAGCGAAGTTTTGCTGAAGTCGATGCGAGCTGCGCACTTTGCAAGACTCTCGGAAAGTGTCGGCGGTCTGTGAAGCAACTTGTTGAGAAAAATGCATACGTTATTGTTTGGTTTCTGCGGCAATAGCCGCACTCACGGTTGATACAGCTCGGTGCCATCGTAGGCGATCTCACGTATTTGGTTCTCGCACGTTGTCTCCACGGATATATTAACCGAGTTGGACATGTTTACTCGCCAAATCTTTAAAAGCCGGGCATTCGCATTTGCAACGCAAAAACAAATACCAACTTGGCAGGGTTGCACCAGCAGCGATAGCAACCTACATATGTATATATATATATCGATAACATACGCTGCCCCTTTACAACACTGCGACATTACTTTCATATTTTTGTTGAATTTCAATTTTTGGACCACACAGCAGTAAACCTTTCCAGCAACATGTTATTTCTTAAAAGCAAGGCAAAAACACTCGATGTGGCCAATTACACGGTCATCGTACCCAGCATCTGTGTGGGCAATGCGGCACAATTGGCCTGCGACCTGTTGATTGCATCAAAAAAACTGAAACGCATCGGCAGCCTGTCACATCCCGCCCTGATACCGGTATATGGACCCTCAGCCTACCAGCACGAGCCGGACGAGCGGGTATCATCTTGTGAGCTTTATGAATCCGCGGAGGATAAGCTATTGGTCATACAATTTCGAGCGCCACTTATTGCGCGACATACAAAAAGTTTTCAAATTAACTTAGTAGAGCTGCTGCAGGCGGCGCGCCGTGTGATCGTTCTCAGTGGCAGCTTTGGCTTTGAGCGACGCGTTATCGAGGAATCGCCTTGGGCATATCGGGCCAGTGACAACTTTAAGGCAGCCCACGCCGCACAGCTGGGCAATGCGTCGCTTGTTAAGTGGAAGGAGCACACGGGCGAGCATATCTTTGGCGGCGGTAATGCGCTGCAGCTGTTTAATGCTTTCGAGGAGAAGCAGGTGCCGGTCATGCTGCTCTTCCGTTATCTGCTAGAGGGTGACAACTCGACAGACGCCTCACTGATTGTGCGCGAGCTGAACGAGCTGTGCGAAGATTTCCTGCAGTTGCGCGACGGCGGCGACGGAGGCTTCAAGCTGACCGTACCCAAGTCTTGGAATCTGTTATTTGGCAATGAAGTAACCGAGTTACTCTTTTAATTGTGGACATTATTTGGAAATTTAACAATAAAATTTAATCTTTTGGTGTGGGATAATAGAGATTGCTCGCACTGTGCTCCCTGAAGTACTCGCCGCCATACTCCTGGTACAGCTTTCGCGTTGTCAGCGATCCGCTGAAGTTCTTGCTATTGGCCTGCAGGCATGCACCCAGCCAGGCGCTCAATGTGGGATCATTCGACTCGTAGATGGCAAAGCTGGACTGAAATGGTCGCAGTTCCAGCAGCTCTTTAGCCAATCTTTCCTTCAGGCCACGAAACTGCGCACAGCTTCCCGTTAAATAGACATGATCCACCAGGCGCTGCTGCTGCTCGGCCGTGAAAAGTTTCAGCACAAAGGCAATCAGCTCCGCCAGGCCCGCTTCAGTGCAACCAATCATGCTTGGCTGAAAGAGTATCTCCGGCACGCGTATGGCTTCCACGCCAAAGTGCAGCTGATAGTTCTCGGCTGCAATGAGCGCCTGCATGGCTGCATTGTTGGCATCATCGAAGCCGGCGTCGTAGTGCTGCAGGATTTTCTCGTACTCGAGCATCTGTTCGTTTTCCGCATCCGAATCACTGTCGTCATTGTAGCGATTGATGCGCTTGTACACATCCCAGTCGTTGTCGTTCATGCCAAAGCCATCGTCCTCCTCATCGCCGCCGTTGGCTTTGCGTCGCTTCTCGCTGCGCGCCAGCGTAGAGATAATGCGCATGCGCTCCTGGGCTGCATGCGTGTGTCGCCTGGCCTGCTCCTGACGCTGTTGCTGGCGAGCCTGCTTGCGTTGCAGCAACTCCTCGCGCTTGTTGCGCAGCTCCGACAACCATTCAGCCTGCGGCACGCCCTCTGGCGGTTTGGGCATCTTGTCCAGCTTGTCCTGCTGTTTGCTGGGCCGTGGTTGCCCCACGGCGCGTTCCTTAACGCGTTTGATGCGCGAAGTTAATGTGCCCATCAGCTTGTCAAGCTCCTCCAGATTGGCAATTTGCTGTTGTTGCAGCGCCCGTTCGAATTTCTGCAGTTTGTCCTGCTCATAAAGCTGCCTCAGCTTGCGCAGTACCTGCAAGTACTCTTCATCCTCTTGCAGCTTCTCGCGCTCGCGACGATTTTTAATATCCAGCAGCCGCAGGGCCAGCTCTCGACGCTTCTCCTGCTTCTGCTCGACGGTTAGCAGTGCATTGGTCGCCGTCACCTGATTGTAAGGCAGTTGGATTTTCATGATGTTGGCCTCGTAGTAATCCAGTTGTGCCCATTTGAGCAGCTCCTCCCTGTAGTCCAGTGCAATGTGACAATGTTCATGCACCAGTTTCTCGATGCGACTGGAGATGGCAGTTAGATGCACCGGGTACTTCATTTGCATCAGCCGAAATAAATAATTATTGATGTGAAAGCCACCTACATTCAGCCGACGCACGTGCTCCAGCTGCATTTTGTTAGCCAACACAGGAATCACGTGCGTTGTGCTATAGCCAAAGGATATAATAAGTGCATCTGCTACGAGCTTATGCTTCTGTTGATGGTGCTGCCAACTATAAAGAGCATCAATGCCGTAGGAGAGCGCAGGCACGCCGTAGCACTCGAAGAGCAGTTCGCTCATTTGGCGGCGACACGAATTTGGATTGGCCAAGGCTTCGGTCAGCACAATTGGATGCGCAATGCTCTCTTCTCCATCAAAGCCCATTTTGCTGAATATGTAGTCGAAAATTTGCTCCTGATGATTCCAATTGGTAATCACGTTACGCTCGAAGGGTGATTTGAGATGTGCCCGCACCGCCTCAATATTAATTATGTCATTGCCTATTTGGATTTCTGCGCTGGCTCTTAGCTCCTCTGCTGTTGCTGCAGGCGCAGAGGCATCCGGCAGTTGGTTGTCCTTCTTACGATCTTTTCGTGGTTTTGTCAGTACATTGCGAAACCGCAATTCCGGCTGCTTTGTGTCGTGCCAGCCCACGCGGCATTCATACGAACCATTGTCGATTATTAGCAAGCGCTTGGGCACTGCCATTGTTTTAATGTATGATATTTAATTATCAATTTGTTTACAAATTGTTTGTTTACAGTACATGCGAATGCTGTTAAAGCATTTTATTTTTAGTTCACGTTTTCCAACACTACGTTGCGTTAAGCCATTGACCATTAGTGGCAACGCTGTAATTTAACTGTAGTTAAACAACTAAAGTTGGAGGATCAGGGAAATGATAAAGTAAGTTTGCAAATTAAATTAATGTACATATTTACATTGAACGCTGCTTTTTAAGGCTCCCCACATTTTTAACATGGAGGACACTGCCTCAGTCTATGATTTAAAGCGCCATTTGCAAGCCTTTGTAGACATACCGGGAGATAAACAGGAAATAAAAACACTCGATCGCACATTGAACGACTTTGATGAGCTCTCTAAGATCCTTAATCACGAAATTGGCGGCGATAATAATAATGGAGCGGCCATTTCTCTATATACGAACAACCAGTTTTTCTGCTTCTTGAAGTTTTATAACCAGGACGAAGGTAATAAACAGAACAACTTCAGCCAACCGTCAAATGTCGATCATGTGACACAATATGTTATGAATATAATTGACTCGGATAATTCTTGGCATTCGAAAACATCTGTATCAGATTCGACAGATAACAGCAACAGTAAATTGATACCAAAGAGCGATTCTCCCCCAAAAAGGTGACTGCTAATTCATATTTAAATTGCCACAGATCATTTTTTATAATTAATTTCTTGTAGATCCTGCTCTTTAACAGAGAAAACGGATAAAAGCTGTAAATCTACAGCTACTCCGATGAGTCAGGCGAAGCCACACCAAGACAAAATACCTGTTGTGCCAGAAATACCCACCAGTTGCACCTTCCGTGACTGCCTCAAAACTGACTGCAGACAGGCAAATTGAAAACATTACAGTAGGCGAAGAGGCGCCACAGGCTTCTATTCCCTTTAAAGAATCTCTTAATCAGAGATCTATACCAGAGTTAAGTCCAGACCCAACTACGAACCCGTCTGCTCCCTACATTGCCATCAAGCCGGAACAACGTAAATATGCACTGGTTATCAGCCATGCCATCGATGAGCCGCATTTGGACTATGATCGTCTGATGAGACATTTTTATACACACCACTTATTTGTGCTTAGGCCATGGTGCTGTAGTTCGAGCAGATGAAAAATATTCTTTAGCTATATTTTTCATCTGCTCGAACTGCAGAACCATGGCCTAAGCACAAATAAGTGGTGTGTATGGGAACGCTCAATGGTCGAATCGAAATCGGAGGAGTTTGCTAGCAAAGCCCTAACCAGTGTGTGCAAAAATGAGCAAGTCATTCTGTATTTGGATCGGGAGAGCAAGTGTTTTATAAAAGAGCATTGCTTCAAACTCAGGTGCTGCCTCTGGAAGCTCACTTTTGAGTTTTAAAATTGTTTAAGTGCAGTCAAATTAGCATATATAGTAATTGAATTACGAACAAGTTGAAATGTAAAATTTGAATAAATATCCCGTTATTTGAGATGTTTTTATTAATTTCTAAATCTAAAGCAAAAACCGAATAGTTCCTAAATGTCTGTCCACATGTTTCAAATCTGAAACAATCGATGCACTGCAAGCTATCGGTCAATACGAATTATCGTTGTATATACTTTGCCAACTTATCGATATTGTCGATGCATTAAATTCTTGGGCCATCCCTAGGCGTTAAGAGCTCATTTTTGCATCCAAATAAAAGTGATTGAAAAAGCCAAGTCCTGCTTAAACTGCTGGGACTTGGGCTATTTAGGTAGCAAATTAGAAGTAGTTGAGCATGGATTTCGAAACCATCAGTATTGAGCAACTGGAGGAAGCAGTGATTGTCTTTTACCGTTCCACATCGCAGGAACAGGCAATCACACACGAATGGCTGACGAAGGCCGAGGCCAGCCCACAGGCCTGGCAGTTTTCCTGGCAGCTTATGCAGCTGGGCAAGGTGGGTGGCCTTAAAATTTTGCTTAGGTCCCGAAAAATTATATTTTTACTGCACAGAGTCAAGAAGTGCAATTTTTTGGCGCAATTACACTACACTCAAAGCTGATGAAGTATTGGCACGAAGTTCCACCCGAAAACCGTGAGGAGCTGAAGCAAAAGATTTTGGAAACGATTGTGCAATTCGCAGGAGGACCCAAACTGGTGCTTAATCGGCTTTGTCTATCGGTAAGGGCTCAGTATGAACATCACTTGATATACTTAATCCATATTTGTATTACTTAGTTGAGTGCTTTTATTGTTCACATGCTGGAGGATTGGCCTTGCGCCATTGAGGAGGTAATCGAGACGTTTCAAAATCAACGTATTCCGAATGTTACCGCCGATGTACAGCTGTGGATCATGCTGGAAGTGCTGCAGGGCATACCCGAGGAGGCGCAAGTCATTCATACCTCCGTAAAACGCGTTACACTGCGCGCTGAGATTGGCAAGCGTGTGCCGCTCGTGCTGCAGACTGTCGAGGCCTATTTGAAGCAGCAAATGAACACAGAATGGGACACCGAAGGCTACAACAATATGGCACGTGCGGTGAAGTGCGTCAGTGTCTGGATCAGGTGCGTGCAAAATCATATATTTATAAATTTATATACTAAGCCTATTGTAAAACTCATAGAAGCATTGGCTACTCAATTGAGAGCTGCGTCAGCATCTGTAGCGTGATGTTGGAGCTAGTGAACAAGTGTTACTGGCCCTGCATTCGTTCTGGCGTTGGCTGCATGTCTGCCGACGAAAATGAACTCGCCGAGACCTGTCTCAAGGCAATGGTCAGCATAATTGTGCAGCCAGATTGTCACAACTATCCCAAGACGGCGGCTGTGCTGATTAAAATGTTTCTGGATTCACTATGCGACATCACCCAAAGGGAATGGCGGCGGGATAACGATAATGAAGACATCATTGTGCATATCTATATGCTATTTGTGTCTGCCGTGGAACGACATTCGGCTTTGTTTTTGAGCGGCATTACGGCCACAGATCCAGAGTTATTTTCCATCTGGTGCCGCATGGTACATGAGATACTGCAGTGCACAGATAAGCCGGGAATATATCCTGTAGAGGAATCATGCAGCACCATGGCCCTGGCTTTTTGGTATATGCTGCAAGGCGATGTTTTTGCCATGCCAGACGAGGAAAAGCGCAAGTGCTGGGAGCATATAAAACCGCTCTACGCACACTTGACCACTGTTTTGGTTCGTAAATCCGAACAGCCCGACGAGAGCTCCATTGACAAGTGGAACTCTGATGATCTGGAATGTTTTCGTTGCTATCGTCAGGATATTTCCGATACTTTTGTAAGGCACACACTTTTATCCTGTTAATTAAGTATGCTAATTCCCAATGCCTTATCGCCTGCAGATGTATTGTTATGATGTGTTAGACGACTACATATTGGAGATATTGGCCGCTATGCTAGACGAGGCCATTGCCGAGCTGCAGACACATCCCACACACTGGACGAAACTAGAGGCTTGTATCTACTCATTTCAGTCGGTGGCCGAGCATTTTGGCGGCGAGGAGTCACGCCAGATACCCAAGCTAATGCGCGTGCTCTCCGAGATACCGTATGAGAAGCTTAACGAGAAGCTACTCGGCACTGCGCTCGAGACAATTGGCTCCTATTGTTCGTGGCTAATGGATAATCCGACTTTTATACCGCCAGCTATTGATCTGCTGGTGCGCGGCCTCAACTCTACAATGTCGGCACAGGCAACGCTGGGCCTCAAGGAGCTGTGCCGCGATTGCCAACTGCAATTGAAGCCATACGCTGAACCGCTCCTTGATGCTTGTCAAGCTACGCTCAGTGCAGGACGCATGAAGAATTCGGACTCGGTGCGTCTCATGTTCAGCATAGGTAAACTGATGAGCTTGCTGCCACCAGAGCAGATACCCAAATATCTAGACATCATAGTCAGTCCCTGTTTCGAGGAGCTACAGACCATTTGCCAGGCGGGCGCCGTAAGTAAATTAAACTATATCTGATTATATTTATTATATGATATGTCTTTGTGCAGACGACACCTGCAGCGCGCATACGCACAATATTCCGTCTTAACATGATCTCGACGCTGTTTTCGTCGCTTAACACAGATGTGGATGAAGAGCTCAAGGACGTACACAATGTGCAGCCCGTACTACTGGTTATGGAAAAGACGATGCCAATTTTTCGGCTCATTGCCGAGCTTTGGGTAGAGGAACTAGACGTTCTAGAGGTGCGCGGCAAAAACCAAACCTAATTGTTGGAATCGTGTAAACTTTTATCTACATTTACACAGGCTGCCTGCAGCGCTTTAAAGCATGCCATTGTTAATTTGGGAAGCAGCTTTAGGCCAATGTTGCAGGACTTGTGCTATTTTATTGTGGCGAGTTTTCAAACCCGCTGTTGTGCGCCCACTCTAGAGATAACCAAAACCGTGAGCATGCTATACCTAATTTAGTTAGGATTAAAACAACATCTGTCAACTATTTCAGGCCATAATCGTTTTCTTCTCGGAGGAAAGCTGCAAGCCATTGATGCAGCAGCTGCTATTGGAGTTTGTGAAGCACAGTTTTAAATTGTTTGAGAATACGCCCCATGAGAACTTCTCTAATATATCCGATACTATGGAGATGTTCTTTGCCTGTCTTACGCAAATCATTAAAAAGGTGCCACAGGTGTTGGAGGACAAAACGATTGCCTATGATCGTCTTATTTACTATGCACAGCGCGCTATGACGCTACCCGAAAATGGTCCAATACGCGCAAGCACACAATTTGTTACACAATTTCTGATGCAATCGAGGAATCATGCGCATATGACCGAAGTGGTGCTAGCCTCGGGTGAGCAGATCCTTCACACGGTCATGATTTGTGTGGGCTATATGACGCCGCGACAGCAAGTGGATAAATTTGCTGATGTATTTCTATCCATGAACAAAAAGTATCCGGCCGAAATGGCTGTTTGGCTAAAGACTGTAATGTCCGTGCCCAACTTTCCAACTGAGCTCATCAGCGAGGCAGAAAAGTCGCGTTATGTTACGCTTATCATCAAGTAAGTAAAATCCTCGCAGATGCTATTATATATCTTCCTGACACCAATTGTATGCTCAACAGGGTAAAGTTCAACAAGCGGCTGCTGCAACAACATCTGACAGAGCTGGCTGGCAAGACACGAGGACTTGTGCCTCTTCAGTCTCCAGCTAATTGAAGAGGAGATTGCTCAACTTCATGGCCAAATCTCTTATATTTTATCGTCCTGTTCTGTGTAATTAGATGTTAATTGTAATTTAGGCGCTCTGTAAATGTTCCTTCCAATAAGTTGTTTATTTTTAATGATGTCAAATATTGCTGTGCTGGGACAGGCAAATATATTTTAAATATATGGGTTTATAAATATTTTGCCTGCCCGAACGCAGCTTTATCTTCTGAAATGAATGTGTTAAAAGGCTGTTTCTTGACATGATTTAACGTTTATTCATAATTTTACAAAAATTACACGCTTTTGTTAACGCTTTATATGCCTTTTATTACAAATTCCGTTTAATAGGCCTGTATAACTCATAATATGGTTTTAATGTTGATCTTATATTGAAAACTTTGATTTTTTCACCGTTTTCCAGCCTATGGAATTTTCCTTCTTTTTTTTTTATTGTTCTTTAATCCTTCATATGTATCTATAATGCCAAAAATATGTAAATACATCTCTATATATAATATATATGTGTCTATAACTAAATGAAGCCTTTCATTTACTTGGCCTGTACAGCACTTGGTAGTGGTAGCAAAAATTTGATCAGCTTTTCTAAACTGACTGCTAGAATATTTGAAAATATTTTAATTAAGAATCCGGGCCATATACCAGGTCTTATACGTATATAATATATAATGACTGTTTTGCCTGGCATCAGTGCCAATTAATGACTGTCACGGATCCCATATATACGTATGTAAATATATATTTAAATATTTAATTATATAGAAATAGTAGCTACGACCAGCAATAGTCCAAGTCTGTTTTTGACCCCGTTTCCAGAGTTAATGGGGATGATAATTAATGATCAAGCGATATACACACTATTCACGTTGATGTCGATGAAGTTGGAGTACTCCCGTGGTTTCATATTAAGTGTCGATGCCCCAACTTACACAGAAGAAAATGTTTCAATGTAAATTTATCTAAAGGAACATCTGCTTATTAATTATTTGAAGTCCACAAATACGTAAGTATCTCCTACGGATTATAATGTCTGCGCCTTTTTTTTTTCTCTCTTTTCATCAAATATAGTGTCTCTTCAATATTCAGTACACACACAAAAAATACATACATACATAAGCACACACATAAATATACATACCACATTTGTTTATAACAAATTGCAATACATATATACCAATATATAGCGCATATATTGAAGCAGTTAATGGTAAGGTATTCGCATATAGTATAATAATTATCATTTATTACGGTTCAGCCGTATGTAGAGTTTACTGCCTCTATTGTATCTGTATCTGAATAAAATATGACCCGCTGCCTAACGGTATAGAAAAGTCAAGAATATTGCACTAAATTGAGCTGATTCTAATTCATGAATAGCTGTTAGGTCTGTCAAAAGTAATTTGCAATATTAGGATCTATTAAAACAAAACCTAATTATACGAAATACATAAAATATAGTTTTCGTTCGAAACAAAACGCTATATTTGATTTATTAATATTATTTTTCCTGGCGCGTTTGTCGACAACTTTTGCATTTCAATACGTTAACCAATATATTTATTTTCCATTATGTTTATTTTTTTAAGTTTGGTATTTTAGCTTTTATATTTGTTATATTGTAAGCAAAATATAAATAAAAAAAAAAAAAAAAAAAAAATGCCAATGCGTTCAAAATGTACCCTTTCTCTTTTCTCAGCAATTTTTTTGTATACTGTTTAATAAGCTCGGTGTGATATTTAATTGTCGCTAACTCTATTGTGTGTCAATATAAGCTATTGTGCTTACTGTAGAATATATAATTTTTATTTATTGTTCAACCTGCATAGATTTTTGTTTATCTCATATTATTGTTTTTGAAGTAAATTACAAGCAGAAATACAATGACCAGTGTTGCAAAGTCATGTTAAATCGCATATATATATATATATCTATATAATTATTATTGACTTTTGTATACCGTTTGAGAGCACGCAGGGTATTTGTGTGGATGAATATTATAGCTATATCGAAGTAGTAGCACACATATGCATAGTAGTATGTATAAATGGGTAGGTAATGCTCAATCAAAGGTGGTAGTTTCTTACGTCTTTAGCTTACGCAATGTCAATTCAAAAACTGTACAAATTTTGACGTATTCACTGAAATGGTAAGAGCATAATGAATCCATATTATTATTGGAATGGTGTTTAAAAAAAAAAATTGACAATGGCTGCATGCAGAACAACAATTGGGGCTAAATATTATTTCATTAATTCGTTTAATTCTTTTTGGCTCATGCAATGTTTCGCGGTAAACACAAAAAGCATTTAGCGCCTTTCAGCTAGAATTTGTTTGGGATTTTATTGGTTGGTATTATGCGTGTTTATTTATTATTTAGTTATTATTGTAAATTTATAATATATTTCTATAAAACTTGTGTGCTGCATTTGTTGCCACACGCTCACAAAACATACAAACAACAATATACGTCATCTTATTATCATCATCATTATCATCATCATTATCATCATCAAATCATCTGCAGCATCATCCAGCCCCCTATCATTATAATCATCGATTAGACATATTTCTGTTTCTATATAAGTGTTCTATGTGTTCTATATGTGTATTGTGTTTAATCTATGTATGTAGAACCTTAGCGACGTCTGTGCAACGCCAGCGTTCGGGCACGTGAGGGAGGACCAGCCCGAGAGAATGGGGTGACAGACAGCAGGCCTAACAGTTGTTTGCATCTGGGGGCGGCGTTGTCAGGTACTCATCGGTTCGCTTGTGCTCGATGAGGGCGCGCACGGTACCGCTGTCCGAGGGCAGGTCGGATTTCCGTCGTATCAGCGGCTTGTCCTTGTTCCGTTCACCGCGCATCTGTGGGCGAGGGGAGCGTAATGCAGACGTAGTAAGGCATTTAAATGTTGTCACCTCTGAACCCAGACCGATTATCGATTACGTTTACGATTACGATTACATAAGTGTACGACACTTGACGTTTGACAGTTACAAGATCTGAAGATGTTATTGCCGGGTGCAGTTCGTGATGATGTGGCTTAGAATGGGTGCTATAGTTAGTTGCCGAGACACCGCATAAGGGAAACACATCGCACGATTATCTATGTACACACACATTCATATACCACATATAATATACACATAAAGTAGAAGTTTATATTATTTACATTGTTGCGATTTTAAAGATCGAACAGCCATGGACGTAGTGAAAAGGAGATGGTGTATTAACGAGTTTAAAACTTTGCACTTATCGTAGATTTTATGTTGGAATGCTTAGTTATAATTAAAGTAAATGACAAATGATTTCTGTTCTCGCATTAGTTTAAATTAATTCATCTAGCTACCAGTTATATTAAAACTCATTTTTGATACTAATCGATCTTTATCGATTTCTCAAAAATGCAATCTTATCGTTCGGCGAATAGCACACAGTTTAATATCATTCGATTAGCGCCTAGTGAAAGGCATCTGTCTTACCTTATATAGTTAATATGCCATATGATTATATAAAGAGTAGTGATCGATGCTCTCAATTGCAGTGCAAATGATCATACGTATTTATACACATATGACAAACAAATGCCATCAAAGAAATAGTTTGATATTTAATTAAATTTAGCTTGAGAAACAAAAGAAACTTTGTCGACAATAAAAATATTAGTGTAGCAATAATTTTGTATTAAGACCCTAAAAAAAAAAATCACTAGCTATGCCCTACCTTAATTTAGTAAAGGAATATGAAACGATTTTGGATTTGTAAAGATATTATCGATAAACAAATCGATTATAACATAAAACAATTGGTGTTACAAGTAATATTTTGTATTTTAGCTATATGTTAATAAAATGTATTAAAATAGAGTTTTTGCAGGGCATCATTTAGTCAAAACATTCACATATATGGTTATTTCATTTTTCTGTATGTTATGCGCATTGAGGGAAATAGAGGGTGTGGGTGCTTGGAAGTAGTTGCGTAATAAAGAAAAGGAACGATTAAATAAGTTGTACATATATTAATAGATACAGATACAGAAACATGTATTTATAACTGACACGAGTGCGATTATTGTTTGCAACAGGCATTCGTTCGTTCGTTCGTACGATTCGTGTTAAGACAGGTGGTTGAAGGATTAGCTGGCTGACGCACAAGCACACAAACACACACACACTTTTCTCGGACACGTACACAGTACGCTGGTGTGTGGCTGTGTTCAGTTAGTAGTTGTGTAGTGTGGTTAGTGTGGCTAAGGCTTGTCTCACCTCTCTGGGCTCCTGGTTTGGCTGTTGCTTTAGCGCCGGCGGCGGCCTTGACTGTTGCTCAAGCTTATCGTAGGTTAGATCACAATTCTCATTGTATTGATCGTACAGTATTTGACTATCGGACATCGACAGACTATCGCTAAAGCGACGCGCCTTGGTCCACTCCGGATTGGTTTTGGCCAGGCTCTCCACCTGTTGCCACAGCTCCTCGCGTTGCGTAAGCTTCTCGCGTTCCCTAAAAAAACATTTGGCAGAGTAGATGGTTTTCGTTAGCCAAAGGATAAACTATCGAGGTTTAATGTTCTTACTGCTGCTTCTCCTGTTTGTAGTTCTTGCTACACTCATCGAACAGTCGCTGATTCATCTCCATAAATAGCTTAAGGGCATTGTAAATGAGACCGTGAATGGTCTTATTCCAGTGCGTCTTAGAGTTACGATTAAGCGCTGGAAACATGATGGGCAATATGGTCTGCGAATTGTCCGCTATCAGCGACATAATGTACTCATTGTTCCAGTAATAAAGTGCACGCTCCGCCACCTGAAAGTGCGGCGAAGAGACGCATTTGGATATCTGCCGGAATAGGGGCGCCATGACCTTCTGAAATTCGGCCGGTTCAATAACATCGAGCAGCTCCTCTACCTCATTCAAAAACATAACCTCCTTAGGACTGTGGGTTTTGGGCCAAAACTTCAATAGACTTCTGCAAGAAGCAAGTGTGCAAAGGTTAAACTCGATTGTATTCAAAAGAGCGGATACTGCAAACTTACTTTATGACCGCCTCTGACAAACTGGGATCCTTTTCAAGGAACTGCACCACGCAGTATGTCAGCTGCGGATGGTATACGGAGAGGCTCTTGGCTTTGTGCAATGGCAACAATACCTTAAGTAAAAATTGTTTGTGCTCCTCCTTGAGCGGTAAAGCAAATCCATTAATGATGCTACCCAATATTTCCAGCAACTCGGCAATGCCATTATGATGTTCCGTTTCATAGATAAATCTGTAAATAAATTGAAATTGTTTCAAACATTTGATTCACATGGGAAAAAAAAATACATTTAAAAATAAATAAAAGTTACTTATTATTGTTATAATGCTTAAAACTATAAAACTTTAAATAACCTATTACCTTGCTTGTGCTCTTACTGACCTGTAAAACACATTGTTGATCTGTTTCCTAATAAATGCCCTCAATCCCAAGAATTTGCCATAGATGCGATGTAGAACAGTCTTAAGGAAATCACGTTCACGCGGATCCTCTGAATCGAATAAATCCAACAGTTGTAATACAAATTGATGATCGATATAACGTTTTGCAATATTTGGCTGGAAATCGGGTGACTCCAAAAAACGCAAAAATAGCTCATAGACTAATTGCAAATGTGGCCAAGATGACTCCAATGTTGGCTCATCCTCTTCCGGATCGAATTCAGCGCCATTGGGATTCGAGGAGGGCGGCAAGGTGCGAAATAGATTTACTGCAAACTAAACAAATAATATAAAATAGAGAAATACCTTGAGAAAAACTGAATTTTATCATTCATACCATATTGATGGCCTCCGGGTAGATAATCTCTGTAATAACGCCATTCTGATTGGACAGATACTCGACCATCTCGTGGAGGGCGGCGCGCTTGACCTCCTTCCATTTTAGATCGCTTAGGGGCTCGGAGAAATCGAATAGAGTGCAACATTGCCGTAGTTTCTGTAGAAACAGCTCCTCCCGCTCCTGCGCTGGTGTTTCTATGGAGGCAAATAGTAAAGGGTTTGTTTTTTAACTATATATAAACCGTATCTTCGATAAACTAAATGCACTACAAATCGAACGGAGACCAACGAAACAACAATAAATAAAAAAAAACTGACGGAAGCAAGCTTAACTAAAAACTATTTTTTTTAATGGATCTAAGAAGCTAAGAAGGAGCGTAACCAATAGCAACCTCGCAGTGGCGGCAACGCCAGCGCAGTTGATGCGTTGGGCGGCGAGTGAAACAGATTCCGATCGCGTGCGCGTCCTGGACTTCCCGTCAGCTGTTGCAGCGTCTGCGGCGACGATAGATTGTGGCCCATGGCATCGCCGTTTTGGCGTAGTACTGACGCAGACGACGAGGACGACGACGTCGACAACAATGACGACGACGCCACCGAAACCACCGCCACAGTCGCCGTACTGCCGTTGCGCTGGCCAATGCCTAGGGAAATGCTAATGCCACCGACCAGATTCTGTGCCACTGTCGAGCGCAGTGGCTCCTCGGGCGCTACTTCGCTGCTGCTGCTGCTGCTGCTGCAGTTGGTGCTGGACGCAGCTGCATTGCTGCCCACATTTTTGGTGGCATTCAATATGTTCTTAATGGCCGCGGCGGCGCTCACGGGTGACTGTTGAATGATTGTTGAGGTTGCGTGATTTGATTTATGAAATGAGTAGAGCAGAGAATTTCATTCATTACGTGTACAACTTGAATCTGTCTGGTGGAGGCAGTGTCTGGTTGTGTCTGTGTGTGTGAGGGTTGAGGCAAAACCAATTGCTGCAAACCTTGTTGCTGGACGAACTGGCTGTGCTTGCAGCTGTGACTACACTAGACGCAGTGCTTAGCAATGAACTGGCTGTGGTGGCTGCCGAGAAATGCTGCGCCAAGGTTGACACCAGTGTGTTGCTGCTTGTTCCAGCTGCAACTCCAGTTGCTGTTGTGGTGGGCGTGTTCTTAGACATGGCTGCTGTTGGTGCTTGTTGTGCTGCTGCTGGTGCTGCTGTTGTTGTTGTTGTTGTTGTTATTGTTGCTGCTGGCAGCACATTCGTCGCCGCGGACGACAGCGACAATGAGGACGTGGAGGTCTGTGACCCAAACGGCGATGAGGAGGCAATTAACGCAGCGGCTGCGGAATTGGCACCACCTCCGTATGTGGCCGCCGATAAGCTGGAAGCCGATAAACTCGCTGCAGCCGAGCCCAGCGAGGATGAGCCAGCCTGCGACAGCGATGACAGTGCCGATGCCGACGAATTTGAGCTAGTCGATGAGGACGATGGCGACGATGATGCGGTGGTGGTGTTGGTGGCACTTGCCTCTGGTGGCGACAGTGGCATTTTGCGTGCCTGCACCTCAAACTTGGCCTTTAGCTCTCCCACGCTGCTGAACTTGAATTTGGTATTATCGCCCTGGCCCGACTGCTCCTCGTCGTCGGCCAGCTGATCTAAGCCGCTGTGAAACGATGGCGACTTGGGTATTCGTATGCCACCCAGTGCATAGTAGCCGGCGGCGGCAGCGGTTGCTGTTGGCTGCTGTTGCTGATGCTGTTGTTGTGGCTCCTCCTGTTTAGCTGCTGCTGCTGCTGCTGCTGCTGCTGAGTTGCTTGCGTTGTTGTTGGCTGCTGCTGCAGTCGCTTGTTGCTGCTGCTGCTGCTGCTGTTGTTTGGTGGGACCGTTGTGATGGTTACCCGTCAGCAACATAGCACCGATGACCATTTCATTAGTGCCGCACTTTGTTTAATGGCGGCGCAATCGAAAAGCATCGCTTTCAATTACACGACGCACTTTGGCTGAATGTTCTCATTTGCTAATTGCGGGACTCTCTAATAACAACAAATATGGAACAACAACAACAACGACGGGTAGGAAAAATGCGACACTAATAAAGGTTAATTTTTCTTATGATTTCTGTTTGATTTTTTTTTCTTTCTTTTTTCTAGCGTTCTAAGCGTAAATTTTGTTAATAGCATCTGTAATGGGAATTGCAATATATAGATTATGATTTATTTATGTATGCAGGTAAATGAAAACGATAACGAAATGAATCGGAAAATGGAAATGAAAATGGTATGAAACAAAATGATTGCTGGTTTGGAAGTCGCAGGTGAGAAATAATAGATCTATAGACACCCGATGTGCGATGTCAGCAACTACAATGCATACATATGTACTATGTACTATGTATGTATGTATGTATGTATGTATGTATCTATATATCTATATACATACATCTATTTTCGCACTTACGAATTTCTTTTGAGAACGGAACCGGTTTTTTAGGAATGTCTAGTATTTTAACAATTTGATTTTGATATAACGGTGCACAGCGCGCTTGATAATGGAGATAATTTGCTAAGCAATTCAGTAAAACTCAACTGTTGGGCAACAATTTAAACGGTGAATTTAATTTTTGATTGCGGAGCTCTCGCAGAGCCGTGTTGAATGCGAGGCAAATTGTTGAGGGCAGGCAGGCTGAAAAATCGATAACATTTGCCGTGGGCGAGCGCAGGATGAGCGAAGAGAGGCATTCCAGAGAGAGAGAGTAAGAGAGAGAGAGTGCGTGTAAGAGAGCGCCAAAAGTGTTCAACGACAGCGACGAAAACAATGCTAGACTGCCAAAAAGGGAACTACATATTTGAATGCCAACGGCAAACGTTTTAAAATTTAACAAGTGGATAAGCAATAAAAAACACCAAACAAATCTGAAACGGGGGAAGTGGTGCGCCGGGAGAGCGTAAGTGGCGCGCAAGGCAAATGGCAAAAAAAAAGTGGGCGGCAGGCGTAACTACCATATGAACATACCATATGTATGTACATGTATGCAGATGTGTAAGTTGTGCAGTGTTGAGTAACCCAGCAAAATAAACATCGCCCACTTGACCTTTGCGAACTTACTTAATAAATAATAACACAATAATAAAATTCCGACGAGCAGCAGCGATTCGACAGCTGAGCGGCAACGCAAATCATATATCAACAAAATTACTAAGTAGTATACACACCACTACACATACATATTTACATCTATATGTAGTATATGTAGATGCACATACATATGTAAATATTTTGTTTACTCACTTTCATTGAGCGGACTGAGCGCCGTCAGTTCACAGTTCTTGGATACATTGTAGCGGGTGCTGCTCTGTCGCTTTTCCTTGCGCATCAGCGGTGTGGTGGTCAGGTTCAAGCCCTTGGTGATTTGCGTGGGCGGCGGTGCATCACGCGGTGGTGTGCTGTCCTTGTCTGTCTTGTTAGCCTGCAAATATTGAGCAGATTCATGGTCAGCAGAGTAAGGCGCTTCATCTTCTTGAAGATGGAAAGAGACGGGGCAGTGGCAGGGGCAGGGGGAGGGGGTGGTAAGGCGGCGGCAATAGATTGAAATTATAGTAAAAACCAAACAAATGAACTAATAAAACACTTTCAAACATTAAGCTTTAGTTCCCTTTTCGTGGCACCCTTTCTATTACCTTGGTCTGTGCAAATCCTTGCCGCCTAAGCTGAGCTGTCGCCTGTGGGTTGTTAGTCTCGGTTTTAGTAATACCAACAAAGAAATGTGCATTCTCTAAATACACATACATTAATGCGTATGCATGTGTTGGTGTATTCACTACAACGATTCTTGATTTGGAAGGCGAAACAGTGAGACTCTAATTGAAATCAATCATTAGGCATATGTGTACACATTGGCGATGATAAGATTAGATAAGCAAAAGTGCGTTAAGGTTGAGGCCACAAGGAGGTCTATAAGTGTGTGGGATACGACGAGACTAACACACATAAATCGTTCTATAATTGACGTTAATTATTAAGCATGCTCTATTGGGTCGGGACATTGATCATTTATTGTTTTGCCTAATACATATTGCGATATTAGTAATAACTATATGCATATTCGATATTGAATGTAAAACAGTAGTCGTCGGCGGAAAATTTCTCATTTTCCGATTAGATACAAAAACAAGTTTTACTATAAATAAAATAATCGATTCTCAGAGAATAGCATTAAATAATATTTTGTTTTGTGATAATATCGAAATAGGCATAGGTTATCAATCAGCAATCTGTACTAGAAGTGTTTGAAAACGTATTGTGCACGAATACATATGTACATATATTTGAAAAAAAAAAAATAAAAAACATTTATTACTCACCTCGCTTTTGATGGGAGTAGCAACAATTCCACTGGTTACAACGATAGGCGTTGTGCTTGTTGTTGCTGCTGAAGTTGTTGCTGTTGCTGTTGTTGTTGTACTAAAGTTACTGTTATTCTCTTTGATACCGTTAGCGGCTGTTGTGACTTTGTTATTGTTGTTATTTGTTGTTGCCGGTTCGATTTTAATAGACGCTGCTGCCTCTGGCGCTGATGTTGGTGACACCGCCGCTGCTGCTGCTGCTGCTGCTGTGGTGCTTTTTGTTGCTGCTTCTAACGCGTCGTTATCCATAATCCGGTCTCAGTTTTATCTGCAGCTTAAAATTGTACTGCTTCTTCTTGATTGGCTCTTAACAACACAACAACAACAGCTGTCACCGCATACAACAAAATAGAGTTTTTGTATAATTTTCGTTCTCTTTAATTCGTATTTATTTCTTAGTTCTCTCTTAATTGAGTTGTATCTGATAATTGCGGGCAAAATTCAAAATCCACCGCTGTGGAAGTGTTTAAAAGAAAATTAACGTAGCAATAACAAAACCAAATTAGACAAAAAGATGACAACAACAACATGCAAAATAAAAAAAAAAAATTGACCGATCAGCCTACACACATATGCACATGAATACACAGACACACACAATCGTACCTTGGCGAATATGGGGGTAAAAAGAAAAGAAAACCGCTAAGAGCAGTGCGCACTTGGCCCGAAGACAAAGTTGTCACATATTAATACCAAGTTACAGCTTTAAGCACGCCGAATCCGGTTCTAAACGGTTCTAAGCACATCTAAGAAGTTGCACTCAATCAGTTCCGATACAAATGCATATGTGTGCACATGCATACAGTTTATATGCATGTATGCACGCACACATTAAAGTTTTGAAGGGATTACTTCGATTGGGCTGCGGATTAACAGGCACACTGAGAGCTAATGATCACGCGACGGCTCCCGCAAAAAAATTAAAATACTCTGAACGCGTTTGTGGCTTCCGTGAAATTGCAAACACAGAAAATAAATACAAATATCAAAACATACAGACGCAATGCGACAGCAAGCAACAAGTTGCGAAGCAATGGCCGTCGATCAGAGTTGCCAGACTAAGAATTCATCTCATTCCCATGCGAACATCAAGTGTGTGGACAACATTTGTTGATATATATTTAGGGGAGTAGCGGTGTACGGGTGGGGTGTCTGTGAGCCTTTACATTTTGCTACAAAAATATTGTATAGAGCAACCGGAATATATGCAAAAGACATGAGCAATATTTTCAAACACTCGCATATTTTATATGTCACCTTAGAACGCGTGGAGGGCGACAGCTCTGCTCGCTAACATGGGGAAACAGAGAGAATAGAAATAAACTGAGTGTGTACTATGCATAATTAATAGTTGCAGAAAAAAATTCAAGCCAAACAA
This sequence comes from Drosophila virilis, assembly GCF_030788295.1. Taxonomy (NCBI): domain Eukaryota; kingdom Metazoa; phylum Arthropoda; class Insecta; order Diptera; family Drosophilidae; genus Drosophila; species Drosophila virilis. The sequence continues at coordinate 16,787,034 of NC_091544.1, read as the reverse complement.
TAATAGGAATGCAAAAAAAAAAAAATGTTAAACTCTGAATGTCAAAAGGGGGAGCGTTTTGGGTTGGGTAGGTACTAGTGAAAAGAGGGAGCCTTTTATTTACCGCGAGAAGCTGCAAGATCTTATTAAATTTGCCTCTACTGCGATTTAACATTAAATATTTTGCTAATTAAAGATGTTTTCTATTTTTTTTTTTTATATTTCTTTTACGTAAATGTTAATTCTAACACACGCACACACAAGACACTCGCAATCGCACTCGCAATGTTTTCTCGTTTATTCACTCGAGCTCTTGAGGCTGTGGATATTGCTGTGTGAAATTTTTGCGCTTCACTTTTGTGCTATAATTTTCTCTGCGGATTGAGAATTAGGCAAGACTTGCTTACAAATCACGACGTGTTATCAGCGCTAGTGCTTTCAGTTCGCCTCTTCATCAAAAACACTTAACATCAAGCGCAATATTAATTATAAATAATTATTTTTGTAAAATATTTCGTTCACGCAACGTCGCTGCTAAATAAAAGTAGTGTTGCCAGACATACCAATATCAGCTATTAGCCAAAAATATCGATGGTCAATACCCAAAACCATCGATATATTGATGGTGATAAATCGCTTTCACAGCCGCATTGGATGTTAAGCTGCAATCGAAAGAGTAGAGACTTTTAAAAATTAATATATTATTAATCAACAAAAGTAAGGTAGCGATTCATTAAAAAATTAAACAGTAAGTGTTATTTTATGACACTTGTGGGTTTATCTTCTAAATTTAGAATTAATAAAATTCTACTATCGTTGTTTACAATATATTTGAATTGTATTCGACAAAAACAAGCATAAATATCGGAATTTGTTTCCATCACTAACTTGCAGATGGCAACACTGGTATGCGATTTTTGTTTATAAAATAAATACGTTTTAAAGAGTCTACGCATAAAAATTGCCATGAAAATTACAATAAAGGTGCTCAAAGGCAAAGATTGTACACTTGAGGTAGGTTGTTTGGTTATTTACCATAATACTATACACAATTGAAATGTTGTCATCCTTTTCCGGTCAGGTGTCACCGACTTCCACCATTCTGGAAGTAAAAGAACAAATAGAAGCCGCACTACAAATACCCGCCACAAATCAGAAGCTCCTTCTGCTTGGCAGACCTCTGAACAATGACCACACAATCGCATCCTATCCAAATATCAAAGAGGGCACCAAGATTAACCTGGTCGTCATGAAACCTGGGCTGCGCGACTGCATCCATCGAGCCTTTCGCAAATACTATACGGAAGCGCAATCCGAACGTCTGACCAACGAATTCATGACTGATTTTGAGGCAAAGCTGAAAGAACAGAGCTTGGACGATTTGGAACGCTTTGCTGATAATTGTTTATAAAACTGACGACGCTATGCTGATAAAGCTTTTAACATAATATCGCAAAGAAGAAAACAGATTTTACTCGATTTATATTATTTGTTGCCCAAGCATTATTGTAGTAAAAAAGAAGAATGCCGACCGAATTTATTTGAATACTTTGTCATATCCGATACAGATTATTTGCAACGGCCTGGCAACTCTATATTTTGCATCGGCCATTGAGCAAGTGTAAGTGGTGCCAGTGTCAGAAATGCAGGCGTGCAATTTTTTTAACCGAGTTGTTAACTCTACGAAGACTAACGCGCGATCTTTTTCCAGAACACTTGGTGCCATGGTTAAGGTAGGTTATAGCTCAGCATCCGAAGCACATTGAGAACAATTGCAGTTAAATAATTACATAAGCACAAGCAAATGCCTAATAAATATTGATTTGGGCGGAAGAGAATGACACAAAGTGCAAGGCCATCATCAAGGTTACATCAGTTCTATCACTAATGCATTTGTATGCTGTGTGTGTACATGTGCTTGTTGGCTTTTGTGTATTTTTCTAGGTTGGAGACAAGCTGCCCTCGGTGGACCTCTTCGAGGACTCGCCAGCCAATAAGATAAACACCGGCGAGCTAACAAATGGCAAGAAAGTGATATTCTTTGGTGTGCCCGGTGCATTTACTCCCGGCTGTTCCAAGGTAAGTTAATTATCGAAAATATCACTTAAATTTTTTAAAATTGGTATTTACATATGTGTTTGCCCACAGACCCATCTGCCGGGCTACGTAACTTTAGCAGACTCGCTTAAAGCGGAGCAGGGCATAGACGAAATCGTCTGCGTTTCTGTAAACGATCCGTTTGTGATGTCTGCATGGGGCAAGGAGCATGGAGCAGCTGGCAAGGTTCGCATGCTAGCCGATCCCGCTGGCATTTTTGCATCCGCTTTGGATGTGAACATTGACCTGCCACCGCTAGGCGGTGTGCGCTCCAAGCGTTACTCCATGGTCGTACAAAACGGCGAGGTTAAGGAATTAAACATTGAGCCCGATGGCACTGGCTTGAGCTGCTCGCTGGCCAACAAAATTGGCAAGAAGTAAACGCGCAATGTTTATTTCCCAATATTTACTTGTAGTAAACGAATCATGTAATAATTAGTGCCGTGGCCCAGCGCCAAAATATCATGTTTTCAATTATATATTGGAGAGAAACTATGTAGTGAATAAAAGAAATGCAATTATAAGAACTATGCTTAATGGTTTTTTGTTTAATATCTAGTTGGGCTAAAGGGTTGATCTTATCTCTAACGGTTGTCCGTGTTCGGCGCAATCTTTTGGGAGAGTAGCTTGCCGTAACCGCCTCGGCCTGCATCATAGTCTGTTCTATATTCATCTCGCACCTGTCCGCCCGTCTTGCCGCGTCCATATTGACGGCCCTCAACAAAGCCCGCGTCCCAGTCAACACGTATCAGTCGATCGTCCAGCCGCGTACCATTTACAAATCTGCAATTTACCATAAGTTAAATATATCGGGTTAAATTTACTTGATGGGGCTGGGTCAACCTCATGGCGGCCTCCGCTTCCGCTCGCGTGTAATATTCAACAAAACAAAAGCCGCAAGGCGTTTTTTTATACTTGTCCAGGCCCATCACAATGATGCGTACATCGCCGCAACGTGAGAAAAGTTCGTGTATTTGCTCCTCGGTTGTGTAAAATGATAAATTGCCTACATAAAGTGTAGTCGAGTCACGCAAAGAGCGTTCCTGCTCCGAACGTGAGCCCTGGAGAACATAACAAATAAATTAAAGGCCTTGAAAATGATTTTGATTATGCTTACTTTAAAGTGCTGGTCACGATAGGAGCTCAAGTCTATAGATGCAGTCATATTATTTAATGAGTTGATAAATACAACAAAAATCAAACACAAAATATCCAAATTTTGTTGGCTTACAAATAATGTCAGTGTGCACACACTCTAGGCGATTAATAATTATGGAACAACCAGGGCTGCATTACAAATACATGGGCAGCTTTCATTTTTGTGTACACACTGCACGCATAAAAGAAACAGCGTAGCAAAACAAACTATAATTAGCTACCAAGCTGACAAAGCGACAGCGCAAACAAAATAAAAAAAGAATTAAATGCATAATTCTCAGACTACCAGCGGTATTAAAAGACAGCTGCGTTTTCGCGGTGATGTCAGCGCTAACAACAACCGCATCGAGGACCTGCAAAACGAAGAAACTTACAAACTACCAAAGGTCAAACTGCCAACAGTTCCGGATGACGTTGGCGCTACAGCAACAGCTGCACAGCAGCGCTTGCACACTGGTAAATACGAAATATATATGAATCATGGCAGGATTTTTACTTGGCTTACGTATTCGCTTAATAGCCGGCTCGGAGACGAGCACATTTTATGATTTCTTCAAAGTGGAAATGACACGCGGCTACATGTTGGAGCACGACGAGGAGCGTTATTCGGCACGTCGCCAAAAGATCTACAGTTTTATGCGCATACCACGGGATCTGGAGCGTTTTATGGTTTATGGCATAATGCAGTGCGCTGACTCCTTTCTCTATATACACACATTTTTGCCCGTGAGGTTCCTGCTGGCCGTTTGGTCGTTGCTGACGCGCACTGTGGCACGCATTTGTCGACTGCGCGGCGGTGGTCAGCGCCTACTATCCCCCGCAGAAATATGTGATTTACTCAAGGGTGCCATCTGGATATCGGTGACGCTGATCATGCTGCTTGTGGACACCAATCGTGTCTACCACATCATTAAATCGCAGTCCATCATCAAGCTGTATATATTTTACAATATGCTTGAGGTGGGCGATCGGTTGCTCTCCGCCTTTGGTCAGGATACCATTGATGCTCTCTTCTGGACGGCTACAGAGCCAAAGCACTCCAAGCGCGAGCACTTTGGCGTTCTCACGCACATTCTCTTTACGCTCATCTACGTGTTCCTGCACAGCGGCCTCATCATGTTTCAGGTGGGTAAAATATCGATAGCTATCGATAGGTTATATGAAATTGAAAAACCGTTGCGCAGCGGGTTTTGCGCACTTTATTGCCGCCATTTTTAAAATTTGTTGCACTTTCTTAACTCTTGCAGGCCACTTGTCTAAATGTTGCAGTCAATTCCAACAATAAGGGCCTCCTCACAATAATGATATCGAATAATTTTGTGGAGCTCAAGGGCTCTGTGTTCAAGAAGTTCGATAAGAACAATCTGTTTCAGCTGACCTGCAGCGATGTGCGCGAACGCTTCCATTTGTCTGTGCTGCTGTTCATCGTGATGATTCAGACTATGAAAGAATTCGACTGGAGCATCACACAGTTCTGTGTCATGCTGCCCGATTGTTTTGCTGTCCTGTTCACAGAAATCCTTATTGATTGGGTGAAGCATGCGTTCATAACGAGATTTAACGAGCTACCCGAGAGCATCTATCGCGAGTACACGACGAGCTTGGCCTATGACATGACTCAGACGCGTCAGAAACATGCCTTCTCGGATCACTCAGACCTGGTGGCGCGTCGCATGGGCTTTATACCATTTCCGCTCGCAGTGGTGCTCATCAAAGCCATTTACACAGCGGTGTCATTTCACAATTTGGCTGCATGGCTGCTCTTTCTGTTGGCTTACCTATTTGCCTTGGGGCTGCGCATCTGCCTGACCATTTGTGCATTGGGCAAGGCCTGTAAGCTAATGAAAGAGCATCAGACGGAAAGAAACAGCTCAACGCCCAACAGTATGACTAATGTGCCCGTTATTGGAGCAACTGTTGGTCTCGCCATTCCAAATTTGCAAATACTGAACAACAATAATATCAACAACAGCGGCAGCAGCGCACCTTTAAAGCCGTCACATGTGTCGATTGCTGCTATACCGCTGGATCAGAGTCTGAACTTTTCACGTGTTACCTCAACGTCCACGCCAAAGAAGGCGACCAGCGAACAAGAGCTGGATGTGACCAATTCACTGGAGCTGGGCGCGACAGCGCTCTTCTCCAATAGCGATGTGGACCTAGACGATGTGTGCCTTAACGAGCAGGTGACCAATGTGAATTCAAATGTTAATGCCCAGGAAGTCTACCAGGAGGAGGAGCTGGCTCGCAGTGAGCCAGATCTTATGCAGCTGAACGATGCGGCTGGCGGTGAGGCCAGCGACAGTGCACAGCTGGAGCGTGTCAAGGGGCTGCCCAAGCGAACCCACAAGCGCTCAGAGTCCGAGCCTTTCATGGGCATACAATGTCTCAACGAGAAGCCAATTGCGCCAAATGCTGGCGGCAATGCAACGTAGTTAGGATTGTTTAGTTAATTACTTTATGTCGCTTGTGGCTATAGTAAATCCCCTGAAGCTGAAAATCCTTGCCTGGATAAAGCCCTGGTAATTAATAATATATGTGAAATGAATTTATATGTATTGTATTAGTTTAGAAAAGTATGCTGATGATGTTCTCTATAAAGTTGACTTTATTTTACCCTCATAAGTGGGATATGCATTTGTTTATTAAACTTATCTTTGTTTTTGATATTTTTTCGGCTAGAACATAAGCGGCGATTCGAATTTTCAATTCAAACTTAACATGATGTTTACCACTGATCTGTGCGGCGATTTCCAATACTAATTGCATGCTGTTAGCTTACAGCAATTTTAGCACTGTTACTGTTAGCTGCTGTAACACAACATTTTATTGCATACTTTTTAGGGCAATGCAAAGTTTAAATATATATTCTCCAATAAATATATAGTTGTGCTCTAATTAACCATCAGCCAGCAAGGGAAAGAGAGAGAAATTTGATGAGAGCGAAAGAGAAAGCACACGCGCCAGTACTAGAGGTACAAAAACAACTACTCAGAATCTCCTTTAGCAGATGTTACCGGTTAGTGGATGTCCCGATAATCGAGATTTAACTATTTAACTATGTCTAACGGCTCGATTTTTAATGTTATAGGTTAAAAAAAAAAGAAATAAAAAAAGTAGCTTGCTTAAAAAATAATGTACATTTACATTGGTTAATGGGGAGACAAGTAAGGAAAACAAGGACTGCTCATAAGGTTATAACCAATGATTCTTCAGTATTTATTGACCATCCAACCATATAATCAAAGTTTGCCCAACATGATAAATTTAACCAGAAATGCGTGCCAACATCCGCAACGCCTCTGCGTAACCTTTAATATTCGCTGTACACTTGTGTGGGCTTTCCATTCCTGGTCCTTGCCATTCTTGCAGCCAGGCACCTAGCCCAGTGAGTCAGTGCACCCAAATTGCAGATTACTCATTGAGCATTTTAGGGGCGGGACTTGAAGTTAGCCTAATGTTAACACAAAACTTAAGCAAATTATTTGCTGGGCAGCGAGGCGGGGCGCCGGCCAATTTGGCATGGTTTCATGAATGAAAATGGCTTTATTCGCTGGCATCGTGTTTACACGCGTAGAAAAATCAACAAGCCGCAAAAGGACGCCTTTGTAGCCGCAACTGCTGCCAAAAACATACGCACCGCTAATACGGCTGCTCAGCTCACCTTGGGAGTGCACGCGCCTGAACACGCCGAAATACACACACACACACACTTCTGCACACACACATGTACACACGTCGTGCGCACACACAATTTACCGCTACACACGCGCCGCGCCTTTGGGCGTTTCAGTTTTATGAATGAAATTCTACGCTGACCTTGAGCGTAATTACGTCAGAGCTGGCATAGGGGAAATTTCTCTGGTCTTACCCCCTTAAAAAAAATCCTTAACTGCGCATGTCCATCGAATCATTTGGCCCCGCTTTCGGTTCGAGTTCGACTGTGGCTGGCTTTCATTCATGAATTGCCTTTGGGCCTTCATGAATGGTCGTGGGTCAAATCCGTTTTGGGTCCCCTACATTTCAAGGACACGTGTGCCGCTTGCCGTTTAGGCATTCCTATTGATTTTCCCATATATATATGTATACAGTTTTTTTTTTTTTTTGCACAAGCTCGCGCCTTTTAAGTTTCCGGCTAGATAGTTTTGCATGGTAGTGCAACAACAGTACCAATAGGATATATTCGTATCTATAAGGTGCGTAACGAAATTATACGAAACTTTTTATTTCTTAACTTTTTTTTGTTTGAGTAATCTTAGAAGTATAGTAATGCTTTATTTTCGAAAATGTATATGAAAGCAACATTATATAATAACATAGGCATTTAAATGTTCATAGGTTTTAAAATATTTGAAAAAAATAAGAAAATAAAAATATACTTATAACGTATATTATATTTTTAGCATTGCATAATCCTTGACGTTAGATAAATGATGATGAATGTGAGCCTTGGGCTAATTCGTAACTAAACAATTCATGTTTTTTCTTGCGTCAAAAGCCAAAATTATCCTTCAATAAGTCTATGCTTTATATTAAATGGGCAATTTTTATTGAGAACTTTTGAAATGGGCAAAGTCGTATTTTTTTTTTTAATTTAAATTTAAATGCTAAAATTTTCAGTTTTGCAAAAATGTTCGCCCTTGTGCGTCTGCGTTGAAAATCTGTCTCCAAAAACACACAATTTCCGGCCGGCTGGCGTGCGTTAAAAATAGCCTTGAGTAGAGCAGGCAAAACGGAAAGTGAACGCGCAGTTTTATGAATGAATAAAAGGGCACCCGCGACCCACGACCCACGACCCACGACCTTCAGCCACAACCAGTGCGAAGCCAGGCAAACTGTGTGGAAAATGAGAACTTTGGATGCGAAGCCGGGCAGTGCCAACGTTTTGCCTTGCTCTTGACTGGCCTTAGCCCATAATTTATTGATTTTCATCGCTCGCAAGCCGGAGCCGGAGTCCGGCACATGCGCCTTTCGTCCCCGCCAGCTGGTTATCTGTGCGGCAGATTGTCGTCACGTTCTGGACTCGCGGGCATGGGCTACAATAAAACTGTTGCGGTACTGACGTCATACGATGAAGTTTTGTGCAGACCGCATTGCCAAATGTTTATAATTATATAATTATACAATGTATACAGGAATGGTAAATATTTAAATATGCATATCTTCACCACGACGGAAATCATTGAACCATTTGTAACGCTGGAGACGCGACTGAACCATCTCGCCCAGCACATAGAGGCGAACGGGTATTTTGGAACCAGCTTCACCCTCGTTGCTCTCATTCTCATCATGGCGTTGTTCGGTGGACATCAGAACATCAATGACAATGACGCCGTGCAGCAGATAGATGACGCCGCAGAAGAGAGCGCAGAGAGCCTGTACACGCATATAGCTAAAGACTGGATGCAGTGGCTTCTCCACTTCCAAACGATTTTCACCGCGTGTGTGGAACAAGTGAAAGTCACGCTCCGCATTCTCCAGGATCATCAGCGATATGAAAATGTACAATAAAAAGCCGATCATGGTGCGTACGATTTCTTCAAAAACCGAAAATCGATGTCCCGTACAAATGTTGATACTAGCAAAAATTGTTAGCACCGAGAATATATAGAAGGCTGCCGAACTAAAGTAGTGGCAAATATGTGACCAGAGCGGTAAAAAATCCAGAGATTGCTTCAGAAACCCATGTATATGGCAGAACATCAATATCATGTTGAGTAGAATTTCGATTGTGTAAAATTGGAATAGAATCGGTCGCATTGTTAACCGATTTTGCACCAAATACTTTTATACAATTATTATTCACTTAATGTTTCTTCTGTGTGTTTGTGTGTGTTTATTTTTCTTTCTTTAGCGTACTATTCAAAAAGTTGTGTCTTGGTGTAGTTATAGATTTAAGACTGATTTTTATTTGTGCTCACATTCGACAGTTTTCGCATAGAATGTTTGATTTTTGTCAGCTTTTTGGATTGCCAGGATTGTTGAGGTTTTTTAGAAAAACTCTTAAATGGGCAGCGGAGCACCGCGTTCAAAATTATAAAACCATTCGTACTGCTCAAGATGCGTTTGCACCAACTCGCCCAGGAGATAGAGACGGGCGGGTATATATTCAACATTCTCGGTGTACTCATCGGAATCATCAACCATTCTCTCGAAATCGGAGTCGTCCTCGTTCGACAATGACACATCAATGACAACGATGGCGTGCAGCAAATAGGTGACCCCGCAGGTCAGAGCGCATGCCGCCTGGGCGCGCATAAACTCAAAGAACGGATGCATTGGTCGCTCCACCTCCGGTTCGTGCTCAATTATTAGGTACATCAGATGAAAGTCCGATTCCGCATTCTCCAGCGTGAGCAGCGAAATGGTTATGTAGAATACAAAGCCGCATACGGTGCGTATGATTTCCTCACTCAAGGAGCACTGGTGTCCGGTGCAAATGTTGATACTCGCGAATAGAGTTAATATTGTGAAAATACAAAAGGAAACAGAGAAGAAATAATGAATAAACTGTTGCCAGAATTCCAGAAAATCCAACGGATGTGCCAGAAATCCGCGTATATGATAGAACATGATCAACATGTTCAGTATAGTCTCAACTGTGTAAAATTGAAACAGAACCGGCCGCATTATTGCCCGATTTTACACTGTCGTATACTCCAATATAAATATGTATGTTGTCTCTTTTCTTATTCTTATAGTTTTGTTTTTTTTTTTTTTTTTTTTTTTTTGTTTTTGGTCACACATCCGACAGTTTTTGCAAGGTATGTTTGACACGCTTTTGTTGGGTCCATGGATTGCTGAGGTAGTTGAGAGTGCTTCGCTCATCATAAAAAAAAAAACCTCTTCACATTTGCCCCGTTGCCAATGTGGTTGTGTTCCTTGTTGTTGTTGTTTTGGTTTTGGTCTTCGTTGGACTGCTGCCGCTGGAAACAGTAGCAACATTTTGCTGGCAGTTTGATGTTGTTGACGGCCCGTTGACGGCGATTATGTTGATGACGCGCAACACCAAGACCGCAACGAATTTACGCGCAATTCTCCACCGCTTCGCCATCTCGAGTGGCAAGCGGTAAGCATTTGTATTTAAATATACACCAAAAAGTCTTGCGAAAATGTTAGAACGCCTTGCAGGTCCAACTGAACCATTAACATTCTGTTATCGATTGCATTGCATATCTTTGTTATCGAGCGTTTCTCTGTTATCGTGGCAGTGTTGCCACTTTTGCATTGTTAACGTCGAATTGGAATGTGTGTTGATCTAATTGTACGTATCCAGTGTTGTTCAACGGCTTTATTTATCTTCTGCTATTAACAGAAATTGTAAAAGGCATCCGTTTATGCTCCAATTGGATACTGGATTGGATTTTTGTTTTCTCAACATTTTCGCGCGGGTGTACGTTGATGACCAAAAACGCAGAACCCACACTCACGGCAATAACAACAACAACAACAACAACTTTGCGCCGACAGTAGCTGCAGGAATATAACAAATCAGTTGCTGCTGTTGTTGTGGCTGGCAGCCACTGTTTATCCGTTGGCTGTGTGCAAAGTAAAAGGGTTAATTCATTTGGCTACAGTTGAGGAGCCATTCTGACTGCGTCATCTTGCCAAGAGACGTGTCTTGTGGCTTTTGCTGCTGCTGCTGCTGATGCTCTTGTTGTTGTTGTTGCTGTTATTTGCGGTGGCGGCGGCGGCGGCTGCTGCTACTGCTGCAATTTTGACAAGCAAACAGCGCTTAAGCGAGTTAAGTGGTTGCGAGCAGCACAAAAGCCGCTTGCCTTTTGCCTTTGCCCAAGTCAAATTCCAGGGATCAACACTGCCAACCAGACGGCCTGCAGCACAGTAGTCAACTCGACGCAACTCAACTCAACTCAAGCCATCGTCATCGCCATCGTCACCGTCACCGACGTCGACATCGCCAGCCTCATCATCGTCCGCCTCATCATCGTCTTTGGCTCAAGTTGAACTTAAGCGCGTGTGCTTGCCTAGTAGCTCGGGCGGCGGCTGCGGCGTGGTTTTGGCGGTTTGCTTCTCTTTTTCTTTGTTTTCATGCCCTACACCCATTGAAAATGGGCTAAAAGGATGTAAAGGTTTTGTCCCGGTGTTTGTAACAGCCAGAAGAATTCATTTTCGGCCCAATGTATTCCTGATCAAGAGCAATCGGTCTGTGCGTCCGTATAGAGAGCTGAACTTTCGAACGTGGGTACGCCGATTGTCAGCGCAGATCAAGTTTATTTTAATTGCCATCCCTTCAAGAATTATATGATACTAATATTAGGGGTTATAGCCTTGGGCTTAAGTATCTACACACTTTTGTATGCCATATTTTAGGCCTGAAAGTTTCAACAAGAAACGGACTATATTATATATAGTCTATATTGATAACGGCAACCAGGCGCTGGGCTTAGGGTATCTTCTAGTCGAACACTCCTGACTGGGGAACCTTTGTGTTGTTTGTTTTTTTTTTTTGATTTTGGATTTTCACCGTTTGTGTGTACACAGTGTGGATAACACAACGCGCCCCGACCTGGAAAGGGGCGTTTGTATTTGCATGTATGTGTATACACACACACACACACACACATGGCTCTGGCAGCTGCTACAATTAAGAGTGCTAAGCTCTTGTGTAATCGTACCGAGCTACCAAAACGCTCCAGTTACGCCCACCACCAGGGGGCATGGCAGACCGCATGCCATTACAGTTAAATGCAAGTGCATAAATAACAATTACAGTTGCACCAGCAGCAGCGGCAGACAACAAAAACAACAACAAGAAGAATAATAACAACAACGGACAAACTCAGGTGTCAATTGGGGGCCGCGTTATCCGGCGGCCATTTTGCAGCAAAAGCGCATTTGCTGATCGCCATATATCGACATTTAATGCCCGTTGATTATTATGTTTACACTTGGCTAGCAATTTCATGGCTGCAACAACATGCAACATTTCGGCCAAACAGTGCTCTAATAATGAACCCGGGCCAAGAAATCTCAATGCAAATCAACGGCAATTAATAATTCATCGCCCGCTGGGCTCCTAGCATGGCGTCATAGCAATTATATGGCCCCGGTTGAAGAGAGTGTTGGGGAGAGCTCTGGCAAGAGTTTCAGAGTTTCACGGGTAAGGGTGAAAGGTGCGGCAGGGAGGGTTGGGGTGCGTTAGTATTACAATAAGCCAGTAATCTAAATGCACACGAGGGCTGCCCCTAAAGTGTTTATACTAAGTCATATTTTAATAAGCCCGTGAAAAGGCTGCCAAGTTAGGCTGATTCGGTCTGTAAGTCATAATTTGTATAATTCATATAATTCAAAAGCTAATAAATGCATAATTTTGTATTATTACGTGTAAGTATGGCAACTCTACATCAGCTTTTGTTTAAAATTACACAACACTATACTACGCGACGTACGCAATTCAATTTATCGATTTGGACTCTTCACTTCATGTTATCGATATATTTTTTGAATGCATTTTGATAAAAAGTATCGTTGCGACTTTCATCAAACTTGAATACTTTTGAATCCATACTCGTTTATCTGTCCATATCTTTGTCTATATTCAATAAAATAAATTTAATATGCAAAACAGCCGGGCAACTGCTGCAGTGGCCGCCTGTCGTCCAATATCAGCAAATTTGCAATAAAATATTTGTCTGGCCGCCGTGTCCAGACTCGGTCTGGGTCCCAGCTCCAGCTCTGGCTGCAGCAGTGGGTCGTCGAGTGGCGGCCGTTGCGGCTACTGAAAATTATTTATTCGCACCTTTCGCCGCCGCAGACATCGCTTGCCTGCCCCGTGCCGCCCGGCTTGTGTCTGTCTGGCAGTTCACCCAGTTGGAGCTGCATTTCCATTTGCTTATCAAATCGCTTGCATCGTGCAAAAGAAATGCAGGGCAAATATAAATATTAGCGAGCTGGCGCAACTGCTGCCGGGCATCGTGGGGCGGAGACAGCCAGCCAGCCCGATATAAGATCGGTTTACGAAATTAGGCGCTGGCAAAAATCAAAAGCCCCTACGGCCATTTCAGCCTGTCTCGAGCATGAAAAGTGTGAAAACGAATTAGTGCAAATGCAACTGAGAATTCACCATCTGCTCAAAGGGGTAGAGTATGCAGTAGGGCAGTAAGGCGCAGCAAATGAAAGAGAGAGGTAGAGAGAGAGAGAGAGAGAGAGAGAGAGAGAGAGAGAGAGAGAGAAAGAGGTTTACAGATAAAAGTAGCAATCAATGTTGAGTTAAACAATCGCAATTTGGCAGCAATTGAGGTTTTAATTTCGCGATCTGCTTATAAGATCTACTAGATATTAATTCAAATAATCAATTATAATTTGAATAAAAATCCGCAAAACGGCCGATGCGAATTACCATTATAAGGCATTTCTAACCAAATTCCTATTTGAGCAATTAAATTTTTACTGATATGAAAGTATTATTGTCCGTAGATGTACAACCTTTATTTGTGAACATGCCCCAAGCTTACGTTCCTCTTTAAACCCTAAGCCCGTTAAAAAAATCTACCACAGGATCAGGAACTCCGACGCGGAAGAGATTAAGTATTTTATATTAAGATCTGTTTCGATATCTTGTTCCATTTCGAGAAAGACACCAACAATTGTGTGTAGGCTTTCGCTACATTCAAGATCCTTTAACTGTAGATCCTGCGTTTTGGAATATACATCATTACCAAAAATTGATTATCAATTAACGAGGGTTGATGAGGGCATCTCCGAGTCACTCCTAACTGGAGCACTCGGTCTAACTAGACTGGCACAAATTTATTGGAGGATCTATAGTTCCGCAACTGTCTATACTACCTGTTAGGTTTGGGTTCCCAGCGCCAGCTTCAAGTGTAACTCAACAGTTGTTTGATTTCCCGTTCGACAAGCGAAACAACTTTTGAACACATGTTGCATGCAGCTTGTTGCCGCTTGTGCTCCACAAATGCCAGTCAAAGTTGAATTGTCACTTGTACATGGGCGCCCAATAATTATAACAATGGGTGGGCCACACATACACACACACACTCACACACACACACACACACAGACACATGGAGCTGTTAACTGTGGCATGTTCACAAATTTGTTAGCATTCCACAACGTTGGCCACTGACAAAACGGCCGCCCAAAACGATGGAAGTTTCCAATGACAAATTTTGTTGTTGAAAATCGTGTTGCGTGTATGGCCACATTGCGTGGCGCATGCGTGGAGTCGGGCACATTGACAAATCGCCACATGGCGGGCGGCCAATTAGCAACAAGTCGTGGGGAAAATTGAGCCAGCCAAGCGGCTCAAACGGCGGCGCCTGGCTAAGCAGAGAAAGCAAATGGTTAATGGTTCAAAACGCACTAGAAACATTTATTGCTGCCTGGACTCGGGTTGAAGAAATATGAACTGCACGTGCTGCACATGACTGTCCTCCAAAGGTGTCTCCAGCAATTCCAGTGTCTGCTGCTTGCTAAACTGTGCAAAGAATAAGTATGTAGGGGAGGAGGAGAAGGAGCAGGATAATTGTGGTCATCAGCTTGTACTTACATTTAGCTTGAATTCCTCTAGGAGTGGCTCACCCTCTGGCAAATAGAGTCCTAGAGCAGGAGTACCCAACTGCTCTATGCAACGCATATTAAACAGACTGTATAGCAGCTGGATTGTCAGTTGGGGGCAGCCGATCAAGTAGAGCTGTGTGAGCACCGGGCAGGCGTTGACAAAGGCCGCCACCTGTTCATTGCTGAGATTGGAGCAATGACAGAAGGCCGCATAGCTGAGCATCGGCAGCATGCAAAGTGTGGTCACGTCCATGGCACCAAATTGACAATCGATCAGCATGAGCCCGTCCAGCCGCATGCAGCGCTGCAGCTCCAGACTGAGCAGCCACTCGGCAGTGCCCAAGTGGCTGCCATTGATTTGCATTGTTTTGATATCGTTGGCACGGCAACACAGTATCAAGGACATGGCAACGAGTGTCGTCTCTGCGTTCGCCTCCTTCTGTTGCAGCTCAAGGAATTTCAGCTGCGGCAGCCGACATATCTCCGTAGCGGTGCTCACATCTATGGCTGTCACGGGCAGCGTCAACTCCTGCAGTTTTGTGCACTTGCAGATGCCAGTTATATCTGCCTTGCCACGCCCCAATATTTTTAAGCACTTCAAGCGCTCACAGCTATCCCAAATGGCAGCATATGCCTCCGGCGAGACAGCCTCGTGCAGCGTCAATAGCTTCAGCTGGCCGAACTGCTCAACGAAACCCATCTGCACGGGCATGTGCAGCTGCAGGCAATGCAGACGCGTCAGCAGCTTGGGCAGCGAGTGCAGCGGCCACATGGCACAGTTGTCGCCCTTGCTGCTGTCCCAAAGGATCTCGCACTCGCGCACGCCGGGCAGCTCGTTGATGCCACAGCGCTCCAACAGATTGAGCTGCTCCTGCAGCTGGTCGCTATTGAAGCGCACGCTGCTGAAGTGGCGGCGCATCTTGCGCAGAAATTGCTGCAGTGCCTCGCCGACCAGTTGTTTATGGAACTCTTCAAAGTCTAGACACGTGTAGGTCTCGCGCCATGTGGCCATCAGCAGCTGGGGTAGCTGCCTGGAGTTGCGTCTCACCTCCACCTGCTCGGCAATACTAAACTTATCGAGTACTCCGAAAAGTGGGGACCTGGCCTCCTTGTCCAAGCGTTTGTATTTGACCAGCACCGATTTCGAGGCCACTGGAGTGGACAACGTGGAGGTGCTCATTTTCGCCAAAAATGCAATACGTATTCTTTAAAATAATTTCTAAATTAGTGTAAAAGCCTTGTGAATTACTGGAGAGGAGTAATTTGTTGTATTTAGCTAAACAGCTCGTATATTTATGAGATGTGCTTGCCTTTGCCCTTGCCTGCTCAGGTAAGATTTTTTGATTACAAAAAAAAAGCTCATATGATAAGGAGAATTATTACAAGCAAAATTTGATCACTTTATATTTTTTTTTTGTAATTTTATTTATTTAAAGAAAGTGAGAGAGAGATGTATATACGTGTATTAAATTAGAGGAAGTTGAGCAGAAATATTGTTTCTCAAATTGAAAGCTCAACTGCTTCAAAAATTTAAAAATACTCGATTCAATGAGAATCTCATAGAAGGGCATTATTTGAAAATGCTATAAGTTTTTAGCGTGTATGTTGCATGTATGCAAACTAAAAAAATTAAATAATTAAAAAAATTAAATATCAAATCAAAAGAGAAAATATTTTTTTTCTGAAGTTAACGCGAATTACAATAAGCAGTTTCAATACCATTTGCATGTTCAAAATAATTCCAAGCTTCAATTGATTTCATGAGAATCACATAGTAGCTTGGCATTGAAGAACATACATATCGGGCATTATACGGCCTTGCGCGGCTTTAAACGTCAGTTTTTCTTCAATTTTCGGGTCGTAGAATGTGATTCAATTTATACCCCCTAATAATTTAAATTCCCCTTTGCATCCCGAAACACTTTTTTTTTTGTTAATTTTTGTATTTCCAGCGCAGCACATGGATTGGCCTACGGTTCAGCTGACACCTCAGACCAAATGGAAGCTCCAACCATGCCGTAATCATCAGTTGCAGCTGGAGTCGGTGCTGTCCATGCGGTAGCTGTTAAATCAAATCATCGAAGACAGTAGCTCAGTTTGAATGGCCTGCACTTGGTGTTTGCCCTGGGGGCCATCAAATTACCAGCTGGCTGGACGGGTTGGGCTGTTGGACTAACTACCAAGCGGCCAAGTTGGCAGTTGGCAGTTACCTGCTGCTGCCTGTTGCTAATAAAGCCGTAAAATTAAACGCCAAGCGTCTGTCCCAGGTTGCGCGGCCAGTGATAAACGCCCAAAGATGTTTTGAATTGTTTATTTGCGTGCAAATAATTGCTGCTTAGCTCAGATCGAGTCGGCTCGGCGCGCTAAGTTAAAGATTGGGTGCGTAATCAGCGGCTACTAACGAGCTGCCATTGCGTGTAGCCATGTCATTTGATGGGCGTGGCATTTCAAAGGCGTCAATTGGCAGCGCTAATGAGCCGCTAATAAGAAAGCGCGTGTCATCAAACATTGGGCAACAGGTGAAGAAAAATAAAAGCCCAGCTCAAGCCACAACTCTATCGATTCGGGCTGGCTACCCCATGGAGCTCAAGACTTGGCAAACGGGGCGTCATGAAAATAATTAAAATATTTACAAATGCCAGCAGAGACAAGCCCAACATCAAATACAAACTGCAACACTAAATTTCCAAAACTAGTTTGGGCTGAAATGTAAACGCCCCATATGCGGGCTGGCCAAAATGTACATACATATGTATCTATGTATCTATATATCTATATCTCTATGTATCTGTAGCTGTATTTGTTGCTGTCTCTGTGCCGTTCTCTATTTGGCTCACCCGACAAGGCTATAAATGTTTGAATGGGCAAAAATGTGAAGCGCATGGGCAAAAAAAAAAAAGACAAAACGCGTTTTGCTTAAAACTTGTAAGACATGGCATATGGAAGGCACGTCAGAGGATAAGTTCACAAATAGGGCAAACAAGGCACATAATATTATTGTGTATTTTTGTTGCTTTTAGTAATGCAGACATATATCGCACACAGCTCGTATATAGATTATTTGAATATTATCTAAAAATACTTATTCTCGACTTACTATCTCGAGTTGCTAATATCAGAATATTCATTTACGCAGAACAATTTTCGGCAAGGATGTTTAATCTTCGTCACTTCAAAAATAACAATTTTTTATTTAATTTTTGTTAGCTTAAGGCAACAGTTTTCTATTACATGTGTCCAAACTGTCACGAGTTAAACAATTGCAACGGCAATCACAGACGAAAAAAAAAAAAAATAAAGGAAAAACATTAGAAGACAAATCTTTAATTAACTTGCGTCAGAGCTGTTGAAAAATATTAATAAAACATTTCAATTTTCATGTTTTTCGTTTTACCGCAAACCATTTTTCCGGCTGACATTTAACGAGTTGAAGTTTGAGTTGGTCCCAAACTTGTTTCTTTTGGCTACGGTAGCCGCAGAGCCCGAGTGTCCGAGTGGGCATCTCTTAATTGATGCAACAGCAAAATGTTTTGGAAACAAAGCAAAGATATGAACAGACAAGTGTCATAAATAAGACCCAAAATCAACTGAGCGGCTCATTAGCAGACGCGCCACGACAAAAGCCAAAAAGAACCGCGACACTAGACGCACGACTCTAGCCCCTTGTGGCAAGTGCCGGCTGCACGCTGGCCTCCTGCCTTGGGGGCGCATAAAAAACGAATCACCAAGGCGCCAATACAGTTTAAAATGAAAACATTGCCGCGACTCATTAGAAGCAGCCCAGCAGGGCGGGTTCCAGTTCAGAAACAGAACAAAGTTATTTAAATTTGTTTAACTGCCTACGAGATTGTAGGGAGTTCAAATGCCTCGAATCACTTATAAGTAGTTCAAATTCTGATCAAATATAATACAAATCTGATGCACGTTTTTTTATCCACACTGTTGTTGTCTTTAAGTTTCATAGAAATATTTATTTGAACATTTTTGAAAATTTTCTATTACCATTCTTTTGAATTTCTATTTATATTTCTAATTGAATATGGAAGATTTTTTTTTTTTTTTTTTTTTTACTGGCTTGAGGTCTGGCTATTTTACAAGTAAGTTTTTAAACTATACATTTCGGATTTTTTCATTTTTCTTTATATTGTTCCAATTTCTACTTATTCTCATATGCAGGAATTCGCAATTATTATTCTCCTGAAAACAAAGAAAATACCGAGCTCATTTTCCAAGCTATTGACTGATATCCTCTTCCAGGATCAACGTCTCCGATTATTAGTTTTCAAATTATTTCTTATACTTTTCTTAATCTTGTTTTTATTGTTTAATTGATAAAAAGAGTTTTCTAAATGCTGCCGAACAAAATAGATGCTACCAGCATACCTTAAGTTCGACTATTTTGACAGACTCTGGCTACCCTAGTTCCAGTGCTGGAAAGCAAATAATTAAATTTCAAAACTTCTAGTAACAATTTAGTGTACAATTTTAACAGAATTTTGCAGAAAATATAGTAAAATGCCGAAAAGTAACAATATTATTGATGTTAATAATCAAAAAGTAAAAATTAAATTAACAGAGAATAGATCTTAATAAGTTAAACAAGATAGCTTTGCCAACTTATATTTATTCCGGCTTATAAAAGCAAGCGAATGAGAAATATTGTTTCAGCGTTTTTTTTTGTTTTGTAAACGGAATTTTTGAGAAATCGTGTACACTGAGGTCGTCACACTTCACGCCCGAGAGATTGCAATGCCAACGCATGTTGGACACGCCATTTTATCAATCACGTAGAATCGCGGCCATTTTGTTTCGTCTTTTGGGGGTACGGTAGCGTTACGTGTGCGTCCCGCCTCGCACAGTGAGCGCTCGTTAGCGTTGATTTATGCGCCCAATTTGTGGCATATAAAACACGTATTATTGGAAAGAAAAAGTTAAGCCCGGCTTGTGTACTCTGATCCAGGATGATGGCCGCAAATTGAATTGAAAATGCGTATTGCAAACATTTTGTAGCTGCCTAATGATCAACCATTTACTTGCCTAGTTTATGCCAGCAGCAACAACTACAACAACAACAACAACAACAACAACAACAACAGCGCATAACCAATAACAACAACTGCAAGCGCATCGCTCTGTGATTTTATGACTCCCAACGCCAAACAGGACAGGAACAGACGCCAATGGCAAACCGTGTGTGGCATTTATGTCGCCTGTCATGTCAATGGACAGGCCGGCCTTAAGCCCGGTGACAAAGTTGCGACAACAGCGGAGTGTGTGCCCCGTCGAATGGTTCACAATCAAAGAACCAACCAACCACAAACGCCCTCCAGATCCACCAGCACACACAAACACACACACAGGTCCGCTCGTCATGCTAATTGCCATTTACACCTAAAAACCACAATCAAATTGAAACAAATTCCAAAGCGTGCGTGTGCATTAAACACGCATCAATTGAGCAGACTCGACTAAAAATATACCCTGTATCCGTTGTAGCATAAACAACAAAATCAATACTTGTTTCTAGAGTGTGCTCGAATACTAATATTCTCTATATGAAAGTGATAGCAATATCATAAAACTATGCTTGAGATTAATTTATAATTTCCAAATAATAATATGAAAAAAAGGAATATATAATAAGAACGTAATGCTTACTTGTAAATTCACATTCAATACTAAATATTTATGTAAAAATTCATTTATGAAAATATGGTATACAAATGAGAAGCAAAAGATTCAGAAAAAGTGCACGATTGCAATTAATGTAGTTGCAGGATTTCTATACATACAAATTCATACTCAAACTGTGATATTCGAAATTGTGGAATCTGTAGTACATATGTAGCTCTGAGGGACGTCTGGGGATATGTCGTATGACTAGAAAATAAAAGATTCCAAAAATGGTTCTTCCTTTCTGAATATCATATACCTTAAATACTTCCAGACCTATAAGATATCCAGACCCAATCCGAAATAAAATTATATGATATCTGTAGAGCGATGTTCAGCAATTACCATTTCGATGATAGCCCGCAATTTAACGAGGGCTGTCAAACCTTTGTCAGCGAGCAATCGTAAACTGTGCAGCTACGGAAAATGATGGAGTTGGAAGATGGAAGATAAGTATCAAATACAAAATACCAGAAAAATGCCGGGCTATCAATAAAATCGATATTAAATATGCAAATGATAGACAAAAGAAAACACTTTAGAAATTCCTGAAGACAATGGCTCGCGGCACGTTTCTCGACAACAATTAATAACAATTTTGCGATAATATCGATCAGCGATAGTAAATTTTATCGCTAGATTGTAAAAATCAACGGCACGCTGTGTTATTGGATCAATTATTCAAAGAACGGGGATCAACCAGTCCACAGCTAGCCGGAGTCACCAGCTTTGAGTGGACTAGGCAACTCTAATGAACACATTATATAAAATGTTAGTTTTATGTCCCACTTTGAGTCGGTGGATCGCATTTTTTTTTCTTTGGTTCTTCAACTTTCAGCAGTTTAGACGACGCGCCAATTAGAAGGGCCCTCAAGATTGCGTTGCGTTTTAATGGCAATGGGCCAAGCATCGGGGTCTAGGGCTTTGGTTTTATTGTCTAGCTACTGATGTGTATCTGTGAATTACTCATGTTACCACTCCGGACCAAAAGAAATGTGGCTGCGCCTCATCAGTCTGGTCATTACTTGATTAAGTTCAATTGCTTCGCCCAGCTGGGACAGTTGGGCACCGGCACCGTAACTTGGTGGAAAAACGATACGTATGGGTAAATAATACCAGAACCGGGCATCGGGCAGGGGGCTGCTGTCCGTACTGTCCCCCTTAAGTGTGCCAAGTTGCTGTTACTGGGCTACCAAAGATCATAAATCGCTGGCTTATACTCGCTCGTGGTTTACATTTCACCTGTTGTGGCAACTGTTCATAACTTACATTTTAATTGCGCTCAAAATTCGTGACAGACATTGAGTGAGTGAGTGGAAATTATACGGGAGTTATTGGCCAGGGCTTCAAATTTCACTGGCATTCATCTGTTCATAGAGTCGTCGTCGGCTTGTAATCTAGGTAGCTAAGCATAATATCGAGCTAGTGATCCAGCATTTAAGATACGATTTCGATTTGTGTTTTCTATGATTTGCTGATCTGTCCACAGTCGAGCAGCTACTTAACTAGTTTATCATGACTTATGAGCTGGTGATCGCAGTTAATCTTAATTTAATGTGATCTTTTCAGTGGGTATCGCATAACGTCAGTAGCCATGCTTCCAGCTGGGGAATAAGAAACTGATCGAAAAGAGCTGATCTCTCAACTTTTTGGGAGATCTCACTTTCGATGATCCTCCAACAAGTCCGTTGCTTTGGCAAGATTCTCTGTGTATTAACTTGTTGACTCTCTTCTTGGCTACTGTCTGAGGCAGTCCCATGTGGGGCTTTGTCTATTCACAGTCCACCCACACAGCACGATCAGCCAGATCTGAAGCTCAATGAGCTGACATGGTTAAAACTCTCTCTATCTCGTTGAGTGTTGCTCTTGCTATCTCTTTCACCGTCTGGTGCCTCTCTCTCTCTCTCTCTCTCTTTCTCTGTCTGGCAACTCTTAACTGTTTCGTAAGCCTTCATTCGCACAAGACATGACGATCACGATGCTGTTTTGTCTGATGGCCGCTGCTGCTGTCTAACCTCATCAATCATTCAAAGCGCCCCCAAAATCAAATCTATTTTTGCTAATATCGCATAATCTTGATTACTCATTTCCGGCGCACATCTCACAGCAAATTGTCAAAGGCAATTGCCTGGCAACAACAGCAGCCGAGAACAACTCAACTGGCGTATACCCTACAATTGCCAGCCGACTTTATTATATCCTGTAATAGCTCAATAATTTGTACACTTTACTTAACTGTTTGGCGTCTATCCGTTAGATACTTTCTAAAACAATGGCATCTCAAGTAATACGCTAAGTACCACAATTGAGCGAAATGAAATTGCGCAGTCATTACACACAGAGGAACGGGCTGAGCCCGTCAAGTACTCAATAATTCACAAAAAATAAAGAAGTAAAAAGAAAAAAGCACTAAAACGCTGAAAATCAAATGATCAATACAAACGACAAGGGGCAACAAGTAAGAGAGCAAAACGCGACGGGGCCGAGCAACAACAGCCCCAACAACAACAACAACAACAACAACAACAAGCGGGCAGCAAGACAAGAAATTGAAAAGCCACAAGTCATCTCAGCTGGTGGCTTAAAAGGCGCGTGCTAAGCCATTCATATTCATAAAAGAGCCACAGAGCGTCTGGGAGACTGCGACCCACCGACCAAGCCGGCAAAAAAAAAAAAAAAACAAAAAAAAATGAAAATAAATAAAAATAATAATAATAAAAATTAAGGATTGTCAGAGAGCAGGGCCTGGTCGGGCATCACCATGGCACAGGGGCGAGGGTGAGCACGCGAGGCTGCCACAGATGAGTCTCAAAACTGGACTGCTGCCAATGGAGGCTGCCAGACTGCGGCTTAGAATCCAGCCACAGACAGCGACTGCGACTGCGACAGCACAAGCAACGGACGATCAACTATCGCCGGTTCCAGTTCCGCAATGTCGCCAGGCGACAGCATCAACTCAGCGTGCCCATAGAAGATGAAAAAAACATAAGCAACTAGAACCCGAATAAAAATGTCGACAGCTCTACGAAGCTTATAATACTCTTAATCAATGTGAATTTTAAATATAAGTATACTTTTAAAAAAAAAAAAATAGTTTAGTTCCTACTTTCGAAGTTCAAGTTCTTAAGAACAATCAACAATAAAAAAGCTTAAAATGATGTGTTCAGTTATTTTTCTATATTTGGTTTCATATCTTATAGCCTGGAACTACTAAAGCCCAATTAACTGTGATTTCCTAGCTTTAATCTGCCTTGTAAAGTTTAGCAGGCTGCTTATCCACCAGTTAAATATTGGGTTACCAGTCACAAACTCATAATAGCTTGCAAAAGTAAATTTGACTTTGGGCTTTTTCATCTTTATCGAATTACTAGAAAGCCACAAGATGCATACATTCTTATTGACACGTAGTTATAAACGTGATGAAATTTAAAGTTAACTTATTGTCAACGGTTAGATGTTCTGACTGGAACATTTAAAAGCGGTTTTTAATATAGAAATAGTTCTTATTATATATTTATAAAATGTCTTGACTGATAAAGTTAATAAAAGTTCATTTTAATTTTGAATGAACTGATAAAACGATAAAAGAAAGTCAAAGAGAAAAATTGGCTTAAAGATTTTGAATAGGACTTCTAATTGGAAGCTCTACTTTATTTTTTTTTGTATGTTTCGCAAAGTGAATGCAAAAGTGCATATGCTATGCACACAGATCATAATAAACCAAAAATTTTACTCTTCTACTTTTGTCGTATTAATAATATTTCGTTATTTTCTCTCCCTCTCTCTCTTACTATCACTCTCTATCTCTGTCTATCTATCTCCGTCTCCGTTTGCTGTTCACTGCTGAGTTTTTAGGGATGGGCATATCCGATTTTTGTTACAGCTAAAAATTTTCGTTGAGGCTTTTGTGTTGTTGCTGTTGTGGCCGTTGTTGCTGTTGATGTTTTTATCTTGTAGTCAGTCAGTCACAGAGGCAGACACTCCAACTGTATGTAGCTGTTGTTCTTGTTGTTGTTGTTGCTGTTGCTGTTGTTGGGTTACCTTTTGCATTGGTTTTGGTTTGTTTCTATGGACGCTGTGTGACTTTACAGTTTGATTGATTGGATTAGGTACTTATGTTATTAATTTACTTCTATTTATAAACAAGCAAATGGACAATGGATATTGTTGTTGTTGTCGTTGTGTTCGACTTGTGGCTGGGCTGTAAAGGCTTTTCGAGGCTTTTCAATTTTCATTCAAACAATCGATGGCAATTCATGAATGAAGCCCTGCGCAGCTTTGACAAATTGTGACCTAAAGATTAATGCAGCATTTCCGCTGGCCCCGCCGACCCATCTACATAAATTCAAGTCTTAATTTATGCGCTTATTTTCTAGTCAAGTGTAAACAAATTAATATTTCAGCCATTTGGCATCTTATCCAAATGATGTCGTGGCAACTCGTCTAATATCGCTGCCGTTTATCAAATCAAAATAAAAAAAAAAAAATTCAAAGCATTTTCAACACTTTTTGATAATTGTGAGTTATTTTGCCCTTGCCACAAACGGCATTTGCATTAATCGCTTTTTGGCGATAGGCATCAAAAGCAACGCTGCCAGCTAAAGATTTTCATTAATTACTGCAACGGTATAGCCAGACCTGAAAACACACAGCAACTGATAAGCATCGCCAATGAAATCAACAGATACAACAAGAGTTGCCACTCGGTTGGTGGTCCCGACACGCGGCCAAATGTCAAACTCAACTGGCCGCATCATTAGTGGAGAGCTGCACGGTCGACGACAACGCCCCAAAGCAGGTGTAAATGTAAATAATCTCGGCCACGTTGACACTACACTACACACACACACACACACACACACACACTTGCACACACACAATCGTACATAGACTCCACATGGGGGCAGACAGGCAGCATTTGGCTCAATATCTTGTAGTTTTTAATTAATTTTCGAAATGCATTCGACATTTGTCTAGCGCATATTTCATAAGCTCATTCAACGTAATTTCAATTAAAATTGGAAATCAAGTTAAACGCGAGTCACCAACAGTCGCCAGGATGTCATTTACTGCCTAAAACCAGAGCTCCAGTCGATTCGGTGCCCATGGCATTACATTGCCCATTTCATGCGTGGCCAGGCATGGCCCAAGTCGTTGGCTAGATTCCAGACTCTGCGAATCTCCAGTCTACAGTCTTCAGACTGCACTCCTCATGCGGCAGTCTGGCGCGTTGTTTGTGCTGGCGCTTTCGTTGCGCAGACGAAGCGTTGCAAATGCATTTAGCCATTTTGGTGATGTGTCTGACAAAGTTCTTGGTCTTGTTGTTGTTGTCGTTGTTGTTGTTGCTGTGGCGTCGCGCCTTTCGGGCACAGAGGCACAGCAATATCATGACTGGGCCATGGGCCGGCCGTGCCCATTTTCTATTTCCGTTGGGGAAATAAAAAAGCGTACTTTATCTGAAGCTGGAAATCAAAGTTTTTGGCAGCAACATGATCGGTATAAATAAGGCATCTTCTTCCGTTAATGATCGTTTATCGGTTAGTCGAGTAGCTAAAGCACATCTAAGCTGTCTAGTATATGAATGTGGAAATGTAATATTAAAGTATTTCTAATGAAGACTTTAAAATACATTTGTTGTGCACGGGATTCGCTTTAGATTTCTCCCAAAAAAATGTGTACTTTCTTTGGGAGTTTATATTTGACGAACAATATATTTATAATAATAGCAGGAGGGAAGTAAACCCTTAAATATATACATCGTAAAAAAAAGCTAAAAAAGCGGAAAAATGAGAAAGGGGAGAGAGGAAGAGCGAGAGAGAGAGAGAGAGAGAGGGAGAGAATGTTTAAGAAAGTGGGTAGTTTCATGAGAATCGCATAGTAGGGCGCCATTTAAAGTTATGTTTATTTTTCTCATTTGCAGTCTAGTGTTGTGAAATGTGTTAAATCTGTAATTCGCATTATTTTATAAAATGCAATTTTCAACTTTTATATATAAAAAATTTAACAATTAATATTACTTACAATAATGATTATTATGATATGTTACAGTTAATGCTAGTGTACTTATTATGTGCATGTAAAAATACTGGATTCTCCGACTGCACTTACCTGTATAGTTTATTAACCATCAAAAAACGTTTTTACTTTTATCGATCATAAAACTTTATTTATATTATTTTATCATATATTGGAAGTTTGATTTCATCTATTGCTGCAACTACCCCGAGCCCGTTTCGAGCCTTGCTCTGCTCGCATTTTTTAGTCTGCTGACGCAGTGAAATTTGTAAATGAGACGCAAAAGAGGAGCATAAAAATTAAAGGAACACCAAAAACGGCACACGGCAGTCGTAAAGTAAATGGTCAGGTCTCAACCGTCTGACCGTTGAAGGGGTTTCCATACCCCGAATCCCCCAACCAATGCCCTCGCCGAGCCAGAGACCTGATCTGTTTGAAGCCGAGGGCCCTCTTACGGGTTGCGTGTCTTTCATTTGGTGACATTCTCGCCGTTGAGTTGTTGCCATAGCCTGGAATTGTTGTTTTTGCTGCTGCTGCTGTTGTTGTTGTTGTTGTTGTTGCCGCTTGTCATTTTCAAAATTATATGTCACACTTTTGGCGTTAAAACAGGCACACGACCAGAGCTGAAGACGCAGCGCGACGACCCGGCAGGCGACCCGTTTTAAGAGTCCTGATTTTTATTGTCATGTTTTGATCTTTTTTTTTGTTTTTTTTTGTTGTTTTTTTTTTTTTTTTTTATTTGCTTTTGCTACGTGTGTATCCATGTCTGTTGTTGTTGACTTAAGTTGATGTTGTCGCGGAATGCGCATAAAAATCTTTATGCTGTCAGCGCACGTTCAAGTTTAGCTGCACTTTTGATCGCTGCACACACACACACACACACACACACACATAAATAGTTTATTTAATTTCTATCTAATTTGTATAAGATACAATATCAACTTGAAATCCGTAGCATTTGCAGACACAATAGACTCATAAATAATAGCCAGCCCCATTGCTCAGCGAAGCGTTTAATTTGAGAAATTGTGAAAATTTGTCAACAGTTCATCAAGACCCGGAAAGCTGCTGGTCCGTCCGTGTGGGTGGCAAAGCTTGGTGCAGAGAGCTCTTTGAATTGTTCATAAAATTGACATTTATATGTGCTGTGTCCCGCATCTTCTCGAGATCAGCGAAACAATGGAATTTCCAAACTCGGTTAATTGATTTGGGGGTTGTTGGTTTTTTCGTTGGATTTCGTGTGTTTTGACCCAAAAGCATTTATAAACGCTTTGATTTCAGTTTTTTTTTTTTTTTTGGTTCGGGTTTTTGTTTTAGTTTTTCTTGTTGTTGCATCGTTAAAGTTGTCAATAAGTGCACCATTTTCGGCTGCTTATCAGCAAGAAAGTAACAAAAAACACAAATATATAGCTTGACTTAAGTAATTTAAATGCTAATTTCTGGATGGTAGGAGACGACTTGGGGAGAGAGACTACGTTTTGTTTTCATATGTTGTGATAATTACCTGAGGTTATTTTCCTTTTATATACATACATATGTGTTTTTGGAGTAGTTCGCTTATCTATGTGCTTTACATTAAATACCGTTGGGAAATTTGTAAGAAAATGTTAATTTTGTGGCCATCGGCTGCGTGTGGCCCGCACGACTAACTAATTGGTTATCCAGCCAAAAGCCCAAATAAATTTCTGCCTAAATGGTAGATAAGTGCAGCCGCTGGGAGCAGAGGCAGAGCCAATGCGGCCGCGGCACCAGGTAGCAGCTGCTACGGCCGAGCTAAGCAAGTTATTACAATTCTTGTCACCTGGCATGGAAATTTACAAGGGGCTACAAATAATTGAACAGCAATTTTCCATTTTCGCCACAAATTGCCAAGGACGTGAGCTGTTGAAGTCGTGGGGGATCATGATTGTGACGGGTGGTGGAGGGAGCTGCGGGAAGGCAGCAAATCTAAATTGATTTTACACTGTGGCTATATGCCTGCCCGCAGGACACACAAGTCCACAAATGCCGCAGCAGCTCCCCGAATCCAAGTCGACGCAGATTAGCACTGGGCAACACATGTTGCTGTTGCTGTTCCTGTTGCTGGCATTGTTGTTGTGGTTGTTCTTCTTGTTGTTGTTGGTGCTCATCAGCAACGAGGCACGCAAGTTGTAGATACAAGTTCTACATGGGATCGGAGTCGAGCAGGTTGGTGCTGCCTGCTCTATAAGGTCCACAGAAAGATTTTGGCGTTAAACAAAAATTTCTGTTCAACGGCATGTTGCAATTTTAATTGAACTAGCCATTAATTAATTTCAACACGCCAGAATTCAAAGGTTGAAGTCCAAGAGGGAGAGAGAGAGAGAGCCTGCAGAATTACGAGCTGGACACGTGACCAGAAGCTTTGGAGTATGTAACTTTTAGTTTCACAGCTGATTAATCAGTTCGGAATTTGCCTAAAGACTAATATGAATTCTTGAGTTACCAGTTCATCTACAACGGAATCGGTATTTATTGGTTTTACTTTAAGGTAAAATTCAGTACGATCCTTCATAAATTATACTCTCTAGATTATAGATTTCATTAATTTTCTACTTTAATCTGAAAAGTATATTTTTACTACATGCCCTAAATTAAGTAAATTTCACAGAATTAATTTTCTAGTATTTCAAATATATAACTTTTTAATTGTTAGATTGATCTCTCATTTTTGGGCTGAATAAAAATTAAGGTTCGTGGAATTCTCATATTTTTTGACTCATGGTTCAGTAAAACATTGACGTTGGTTTTTTAAGTTCTACTTAGACTTCTTAGTGATTTCCAGGTTTAGTTGTTAGACTCATCAGAGGATGAATCTGTCGTCCGCCTAGACTCAGGCTTGGGCTAAAACCAAAATCCTCTGCAGCATACAGATGTCTAGAGCATAAATGTGTGCTTACCTTTTAGGCAGCACCACATTTGCGATCAGCTTGGAACTCTCTTCTTGTCTCTCTCTATCGCTTTGTTTTTCTCTCACTTTTAGCCTCGACTGCCTGGCTTGAACGCAGCCAGATGCAAATACATTGGCAACACGAGCGCCCAATGTGGCGGCAATAATTTCAAGATTGATGACCGCGTAGTTCAGTTAACGGCAACGATCGACAGATCCGCTGAACGTTGCGATCAACCGTTGGCAGCCTTTGCATAAATAATAATAGACTTGTAGGCCAATTGTGCTAACATGGCTGGTGGTTAGCGTAATAATTCATTGGCCCCGCGATGGGGCCATCATTAGGCAGTCAAAACGGCTACTGAATTTGTGATCGAGCAGCCAAAAAAAAAAAAAAACGTATAAAAGCCGATCGTCGATCGATTTGAGGGGCAGCACCTGTGCGATTCTTTCGCTTTGCAAATTGGGGCGTTTTCGTTGCAGATCTTGATAATCAACATTAATTGTGAATCAATGAATGCACGCCTCGGCCAACGGGGGGCGGTGCTGCGGCTGCGGCCGCGGCTGCCCAAGATAATTGGCTCAAATGTGCGCAAAACGCGTTGCCAAGTTTGTTTAAAAGACCATTAATTAGTGCGCATAATTGCTACACAGATTCAAAGATTAATTGCAATATAGAAGATATGAGAAGAGAAAATCAGCATCTGATCTGATATAACTATGCTATATGCCAGCACCACACAGATATATACCGAAAATGGTGTGACAAATATTGGAAAGTTTGCGGCCATAAATTGTCCTGGCTAATTGCAGCAGCCAAACTGTAGATGGCGCTAGCCAAGAATCGTTAATTGCCCCCGGGACAAACTAATTGATGGCTGGCGGACTGAAGACCACAAGCTGCAAATTAGAGATGAGCGCGTGATGAATTTTTTATCACACATAACTTTGCCAGCACAACGAGACATTTCTCTAAAATGACACGACAAGTTTTTCAAATACGAAAATATATTTTCTAGATATATAAGGATTTTCTTAATAATAATAACTAATAACAACTAATCAAGTTCAAATAAATTCATTTAAAAACTTTTTTAATGTTTTTCTATGATTTACTTGAACTTAAACATACATTTTTTAGTTAAAGCTACAAAATATATCCATATATCTGATAGCTTCCATGTAGTGTTACTCAAAGCGGTCTTTTTGTATAAAAACATGAAAAAATCGGATTTAAAAAATCGATTAACTTAGTTATTTCCTAAACTATTTAATTTGTATAAAGTGTAAGGCAAATAATTCCAACTACTTATATCTGTTGGCATTTCATTAGCCTACAGTCTTGAAATCTGTTGAGATTCTAGATGCCAATAAATATTATAAAATCTTAAAAATGTAATAAAAATAATGTTATTTAATGATTTTAACAACAACAATTAATCGGATTTTCAAATGCGTTAACAAAATGTTATATTATATTAAATATACTATTCAGTGTAGATATATTAAATATTTCTTACTTTGCATATCATGTTTGATCGTGTTAAGCTCAGTTAATTTGTGGTAATCAAGAACACGTCTGTTTAAATTGTGCAATTAACAAGATTAATATCATCAACAATTTTTAAATAGGTATATTTTACATTTTCTCTAATGTATGTCATCGAACAATAATCGGCTTGTAAATCTAAACGTGTTCGTGCTACGTCACGCGCCCAACACTATGTCATACTACAGAATGTAGACTCCACGTTGCAGACTCCATGACGCTATCTATTTAATGTTTCGGTTTTAATTCTGCAGCACTTCCTGTAATTATATGGAGAGTGAGTGAGACACTCTGCTGCATATCGAGTATATCGATGTTGGGCTTCTTTATGGGAAATTATTGCTATTTTTAATGCAAATGCGCTAATTACAAACACTGATAAGCGCACGGCTACCAATGCCTGCCAATGCATTTATCAGGCATACCAAAGTGTGGACTAAGCCCGAAGTCTGGCCAGTTGAGCAGTTGCCAAGTGGCCAGGGGCCAGAGTCTGTGGTAGCGCGGCTTCTTTGGTCACAAACGCCCGCGGCACAATGCCTTGACAAAGTGGCACGCTTCCGCAATGTCGCCAGATCGCCCAACTCCCAGCTTGCTGCTCTTAGCTCTTCCATGCTCCGGTCTGGCTGCGAAAGCAAACTAAAATAAAACCGAAAACGAATTAAATTGATCTAGTTTCTTTATGGCCATGAAATGCTTCTGTGCGACGACAGCAACGACGCTCGACTATGAAATATGTGGCCATAGATACGCGTCTGGACAATATACATAGCTAAAGTTGAAGCTGAAATTGGAGTTGGAGTTGGTGCTGGGCCTGGGCCTGCACTTGGGCTAATGCATTGGCAGCGCACATGATGAATTAGTTTTGATTAGGCAACCCCATGGAACTCAGCTCTTGGCATTTGTGCTTTTTCAATGTCACATAGGTTGGCTTCCTAGTCTGGACACTGAGTTTTCTGTTAACTTTCGCTGAACTTGGCATAATATATCAGAGCTATTCTATTAGTCAAATGTCAGACATGGTGCGATACGCCACAATATTAATTGCATATGAGCTACCGAGTGAATACTGTGCCCCTACATTTTGTAGCTACCTTAATACCTGCGAATAGCTTTGAGATAAAGAGTTTTATTTAAACATTTTGGGTTTAATCAATTAGCCAAGCTTCTATTGAGTCATCTTCTTGATATGCATGACCAATTTTATATGTGTAGAAACTTGTACAATTATTACTAAAATCAATTGTACGAAATATAAATAATTTGTATGTAGATAATAATACATAATAATAATAATAAAAAAAAATAATAATGATAATAACAATGATAATAATAATAATAGTAATTATAATAATAGTAATAATATAATTAAATTTTTTGCGGGGAAAATCTTATTTTGCTATTGACTCTAGAATTGGAAGCGCCTTGCCCTCTATGTGAAGCCTGAACTTGATGGGAATTACAAGCGTCCAGCAATAAAAAAAGGCAAAGCAACGGTTCTTATCTTGTTCCATACATAAGTATAATAAAAAGTTAAGAAAAACCAATTGTCATTTTCACATTTAAGTCTTTACTTATTTATTTAAGATTTCAAAGTCAAAAGCTAGATAAAATAAATAATATAACTGAATTCCAAACTTAGTTTTCACTCAAAATATTTTAGTGGAGGGTAGATTTGGGCTGTCGTAGGATTGTTTTCAGCAAAGTCGTGCTGTTGTTGCTGGTGTTGTTGCTGCACAGCATTTGGAAATGGAAAATGAAATTGTGGCTCGTGTTGCATGTGGCATGCAAAGTTGGCTTGGTAACTGCCAGCAATTCTATTCATTTACAAAATAAATCACTAACGGCAACTCATTAGCTGTTAAGCAAAGATATTAAGCCAAGGCCCAAGAGAGATTGCCTGCATGACATTACAGCCCGGGACCAGGCCGGTTTCTCGACACTGTCACCACCAGGCTTTGGCCGCCGTCTGTCTGCCCGAGACTCATCATCGGATGGCAGTGACTGGCGACACCTCGCCTGGTGATATGGGCGCAGGCGTTCGGGTGACTCCTCTGGGCTGGGTGGCTGTGCACGTTAAATGCTGGAAAGTCTTTTCACGCGGATTGGACGACATTTTGGGTGCGATAAGAGATCGCTGCAGTTGGTCATATATTGGCGCTACCGGACGACAAGTTTAAAAATTGTCGCCGCTTATCGAATCGAAATCAATTTGCGTTCATATCTGCGGCATGCCATCTGGACACCTAAACAAGTCAAATTGGCGCACTTAAGGCGACATCCACGCGGTTCATCACCTGTTCCAGTCGAGGATTACTGCTCAAGGAGCTCCCGACTCAAATAATTTTGTTTGCGCCTGTCATAAGCGACCAAACTGGGTAACTGGCCATTGGTAGCCACAGCTTGCGGCTCAAATTGTACCGCAAGCACACAAATCACAAACGCTGCTTCAGCTCCAGCTCCAGCTTCAGCTGCAGTTACAGCTTCAGCTACAGCTACATCTCCTCCTCTCTATGCCCGCCCAGCGATGATTGCTGCGCAGACAAGAATTTCTAGTTTGCAGCCAAGGCGAACCTTAACTGTGGCAGGCCAGGCCAGGCCAGGCTAGGCTTGACCAGGCCGAGGAGGCTGCCGCGAAAGCATTTTGCATTTTAATACACTTGCAAAAGGTATGTTTACTTTGAAGTACCATATATCCTACTTATATTGTGAATCCATTGTCTCATGTTATGGTCAAGGAATGTTGAAAACAACTACTACATTTTAGTTAATATATTCTATATCATATGCGATAGTATAGTAGAATGATATAGGCATCAAGCCCTTAAGATATGAAAGATATGAATCATCAGTTTGTTTTTTTATAACACTTTACTGTAGTCTGTATTCCAAAACCTGAACATATTTAAAAGTATTATAAATATTATATGAAGAAATTGGGGGAAAATATAACTGTAGAGCTTATAAAATGTATTAGTTAAATCGTTTTGAAAAAAATGTATTTATTAAAGTCATAAAATAGATTATTACAATAAAGATTTATGTTAGTTCCAGTAAAGGTGACATACACACAGAAATCTAGTTAATTGGGCTCTTCAGCTAAACTAACTTTCTAGAAAAGAAATTGTATTTTATTTTAATTAAGTAGATCAAGATTTGACAACTTTTCAATTTCTTATCCACATTAACCGAACTTGAAGGCGGATTAACAAATAATAAATTGAATTTATGATAAAATTAATTCTGACAAGTTTAAGAAATGTGAGAACTAAGGCTCAAACCAAAACTGGGCTTATAAAACAGGCGTGAATTCGAACCGTAAGCCGAATCAAAGAAGTTTCTTGTTGGGCTTGCAGATTCCAAAATTGAAGCTTTGAAATGGTTAGGGTATCTGGGATGCGTAATGGAATGAAATTGCTTTCATTTCTCGGGCATTTTTACGATAGAATTGCGCTCATAACTTTGGCCAGGTAACGTCGCGTTGTTGCGTCGGCTGCTCGTCTTTGCCGGCCTAAGTAAAACTGAAGAATTTCAGGCTCGACATGCGCCTGTCGCTGCCGGCCGATAGCTGCGCAGTCGACGCTAGCAATGGCAGTTGCTGAGGCAGGGGCATGGGCAGGTGGAACGGCAGTTGGATCGGGAGCTGGCGCTGGGTTCGCTAGTCCGGCGACTTTCGAGCGCGTGTGGCTGCCACCGAGTGCAGCATCGTTTTGAGTTTGGAACATTTCATTAGTTTTGAGTGCCGGCATATATTGTCGATGTGGAGCTCTGGTCGTCGTCTTCAGCTTGGCCCTGGCTATTATTTTCAATTTTATAGCGCTTTTTATTAGCGCGCTGCATTTCGTTGGTCATATAGCTGCAATATGGACGGCGCTTTATATGGCATAGATATGCTTGATTGAAATGTATGTGGCGGTAATTTATATGGCCATAGTGAAAGACACGGCTAAATTTGAAATTTTTCTGTTTTATTTGTTCAAAAATTGTTTGCTGCCAAATTTGCATACCATTATTATCATTTTATTTATATATATATATATATATATATCCTTTTTTGTTTTTTGTAATATATATTGACACAAAATAAAAACTTAGATCTAGGTATATATGTATCGTATAAGAATCGTTGATAGAAAAAACTGATACAGCTGCAAGTTCAAGTTAGTTGATAAACATATACGTATATGCTGAAGGGGGGCCTATTCTATAGAAATAGATAGAACTAAATACGCTCCTAAAACTCTGCTTAGAAATGCTTAAGATTAATACAGGGACAGTCTTCGAAATTAGAGATGAGAATTGAGAGATCTTATTTGTTAGTCTTGAAATTTAATCGTAATCGTAGTTTTGCCTAATGTGCACATTTAAAACATGGAAAAAACATTAATACTGGAATTAAGCTGACTTGAATATGATGACACACATAATAAAAAACAACTGCAATATAACACCAATAAAAATCTGCAAGTTTTCTTATTTGTATTTCATTTTCTTCTTCTGTTTTTGAGCATTTTTAACTAATTTTATAAATTTTGTAATACTCTCTCGTTTAGCTACAAATAATTTTTAGCTAGCTAAGAATGCATCAATAAATACATTTATCCAAATGTTTCAATTCTGAATTTTACACAATCTAAATATGTATATGTATAATTGTTTAAATGTATGGAAGAAAAACTGTCCATAAGCAACATCAATAAATAATTTGTTAATGTATTGTATGTACATGCTAAGCTTGAATACATACATTCATATGTGGAACATCATTTCTTTTTTTTTACCTAGCACTTTTCTTTTTATTTATTTAATACACAAGAATTAAGTATTTTGACATTGAACCATGCATTGAATAAACAATATAAATCACAACGTTGTTAATTTAAAATTCAATTAGTATATATTTTAATTAAATATTTTTCATTATATTTATATTCTTTTGTAGTGTGGCAAACATTTTTGATTCATTTTCAGCTTGTTTTTAAAAATGTTTCAGCTTATGTTACATTTTTCTTGTATTTGTATTTTTTGATGGCACATAAGTTTCACACATTCGAATTTAAATTTTTCATGTATATTTTTGAAAGGCTCTTTGCGACCTGTTTTGGTTTTCCCATCAGTTTGTACATTTACGACGTTAAATATAATTATATATACATATATATAATTAATTTCCTTGAATTTGCATGCTGTTGAATACGTAATATCCAAAGCCATTTCCTTATAGAAATATATAGATCGGAATATGCATTTGTGCAACTTTCTAATCTTAAGTTTAGTTTTGTGTATCATACCAGCGGCTATGCAAAATATGCGCGTATCATTTAGGCATATTTTACTGTACTTCTAAAAATCAAATTTGCAGCTTAAACCATTCGTTCCATTTCGTTAATCAGCTATCGTTGCTTAAGTGGCACAAAAGTTCCATGTAACTAGTATCTAACTTTATTTAGTATATAGTTTAGTTTCTTATGGCTAGAAGATGGGCTCACTCGAGTAAGCTGCTCATATAAGTATGTGTGGGGTGTGCTGTTCCTGACTGAAAATGAAAAGAGAGTGTGGCAATGGGAATAAAAATAAAAAAAAAAACGTAAATATGTTTTGTAAATTATATTTTGTTGATTTTATAAAATTGTTATATATTTTCGAAAATAAAATAAGCTAATTATAAAAAAGGTTTCAACTTAAAACTAAAGCAATTTAAAACTAACAACTAATAAAATATATATTATATATATTCTTATTTGTTTGTGATATACAGAAACTTAATTTAAATGATTTTTATTTATTTATTTATTTGTTTTGGAAATTAAATTTAGATTTTTGTTGCCTTTGATTTCGAATCAATTAAGGAAGTACAAGGGGCATTTTCAACACGTCATTCACATTGTAATTATATTTTTTAATTATAATTAATAATTATAATTTGTTGCACAAGCTTTAATTCCTTTACCTAACACACGTTCAACTTAAGTTCTTAAGTTCTGTAACTTATGACATGCACAAAAATGGCTGCTTTTATTTCTTATGCTTATACAAAAATGATATGCTAAAGTTAATTTTAATTTTCTTTATCTTTTTCAATGTGTGTCTGGGTGTGTTTCAGTGTCTGTGTGTGTTAAACCTAACCACTAAGATGCTAAATAAGTTAATAATAGACTTTAAAATGCTTAACTGCAATAAATTAGTTTCTTGTGTTAGACTTATATTGTGTTTTCATTTAAATGAACATTAGCTATGCAAAGTTGAAAAAGATTATAATTGTATTAAACATTAACTGGTTTTATTATTTTTGTTTTTAGTTATAGGAAATTAAAATTAATAATTATTACACATGAGATCACAGTATTAGAGACATAAGTTAAATATTTGTAAATATTATTATTTTTTTTTATTTTTCGTTTTCTTTTTCTGTATTTCTTTTAGGTTTATTTTTTTTTTTATTATTATTAGACTTTGTTGGGTTAGTAACTTTGTTTTTTGTTTATTTGTATTTGTTTATGTTTTTTTTTTTTTTTACTTGTGGCTGCTCAGCTTGTTGCGGCTGGAGTTATTTTGATATAGGCTATGTTTCACATATGTCTTGCGTAGATGTTGCTTCTAGCACAACCCAAAATTACGGCTACAATTTTTTAACTATTTAGCTAATTATTTGTGGCGTGAGTTTACTAAACGTTTGTTTATACCCTTTTTTGTTTGTTTAAATTCAGCATCAGCGATTGACTCCTGCATAGATATTAATTGGTAGATATATTGAATTTTTATTGTATCTGTTGCAAATTTAAAGGCCTTGGCTAAGCGAATCCTGAGTGCACAGGAGCAGCTCGCTCGAGTCCGGACTGACCAGCACATAGTTGAACTGCCGCGGGCTGGTCAGCGGTGAGAGTGTTCCATAATCGGAGGTCAGCGCTAGCTCAAAGGGCAGCGGGCTCGCATCAATGTCCACGGCCAGGTCCAGATTGATGCCCAATTCATCGTAGGCCAATAGCTCTCGCCCACTGCTGGAATCAATCGAAGACGTTGAGTTCGCTGCGGTCTACATGCTGGTCGCACTGGACGTCACGATGGCCAAATCGGCGGCATGCAGCAGATGATGATGCTGATACTGCTGATGTTGGTGTTGCTGATGTTGCTGTTGCTGATGTTGCTGCTGCTGCTGCTGCTGCAATTGCTGTTGCTGTGCGGCAGCTGCTGCTGCTGCAGCGGCGGCGGCCGCGGCTTGTTGCTGCTGCTGTTGCTGTTGCTGATGCTGTTCGCGATTCAGCTTGGACTCCTTCTTGATGCGCTGCTTTAGATGCACCTTGGCATGACGCTTCTTCTCGTCGGAGCGCGCGAACTTCCTGCCGCAGATGTCACAGCTGAAGGGCTTCTCGCCGGTGTGGGTGCGTATGTGGGTGGTCAGGTGATCACTGCGACTGAAGCTGCGCATGCAGATGCGACACTGGAATGGCTTCTGGCCGGTGTGTATGCGTATGTGGCGGGTGAGCTCGTCGGATCGCGAGAAACGCCTGTCGCAGTTCTCCACAGGGCAGGCATAGGGACGCTCGTGCACGGGCGTCTTGCTGGGCCGATTCGGATATTTGCGCGGCTTGACGGGCACCAGCTTGAGCGGCACGCTGCTTTGCTGGTACACCTGCGAAAGTATCTCGTGTCCCTTGCTGGTGGATGGACTGTATTCGGCCAGCTGCACGGCAGCAGCAGCTGCTGCGGCAGCAGCAGCCGAGGCGCTGGAGTAGCCGGTGCCATTTGAGCTGGGCTGCATATCCGGATAGCTCTCCTGCTTGGGTATGAGCACGCCCAGTGCTGCGTTGCTCGAGCTGGCTGAGGATGTTGGCCCAGGCATAACAAGCGTCTGCTGTTGCTGCTGTTGTTGTTGCTGTTGCTGCTGCTGCTGTTGTTGGACAACGGCGGCAGCCGCTGCATAGTCGGCAGGCGTATCCAGCCACTGATATTTGGGCGTGCCCACGGATAGCTGTGAGCGCACGGCATACTGTTGTTGCTGCTGCTGTAGCTGCTCATGGCTGTTCTGCAGGTCGGCGAGGCTGGCAAAGCCGGCGGTTGATACTGTAGCACCACTGTAGGTTGGCGGTGGCTGTTTGAGTAGCAGCGGCGTGCAATCCATGCTGAGGCCCAGAAGCTCGGCATGTTGGGCGGCAGCCACTGCAGCGCGTCCATCATCGTAGGGCGAGGGCGTGGCCGCGGCCGTTTGCTGTTGTTGCTGCTGCTGCTGTTGCACGGCGTAGTGGGCGGGCAGGCTGAACATGGGCGGCTGGAAGAGCGACTTGTCCGGACTGGGCAGGCCCCAGCTGTTGCCCAAGCTATTCGACGGAGGCGACATTTGGCCGGGCAATACGCTCAGCTGTGGGGATGCCAGTTGCTGCTGCTGCTGTTGTTGTTGCTGCTGCTGTTGTTGCTGCTGTAGTTGCTGTGCGGCGCTCATTGTATTGTTGTTAGCGTTGCCTGTCGTGGTGAAAATGGCGCGATATGAGATTTTGCCAGGCAGTTGTTGTTGGTGTTGTTGTTGTTGCTGCTGTAGTGCATGTTGTTGATAGTGTTGCTGTTGTTGCTGCTGTTGTTGTTGTTGTTGCTGTTGTTGGTGTTGTTGTTGCTGCTGTTGGTGTTGCTGATGTTGCTGTTGGTGTTGATGTTGGTGGTGACTGTGATGATGGTGGTGATGATGATGATGGTGTGGTAATTGTTGTGGTTGTTGTTGTTGGTGTAGTATTTGGTGTTGTTGAAGTTGGTATTGTTGTTGGTGTTGTGGCGAGCTCAAGTGCTGCGGCTGTTGTTGGTGGCTGTGTTGACAGTGGCTATTGTTGTTGTTGTGGTGCAGCTGTTGTTGTTGTTGTTGTGTGTTGTTGCTGCTGCTGCCAGCTGCCGAGGTTGTTGTGGCTGCGGGCGAGCCAATGCTTTCTGTGTTGCTGGTATCGCTCGCTGTTTGTTTTGTTGTTGCTGTGGCTGTTGTTGTTGCTGTTGTTGATGTTGTTGTTGTGTGGTGGCTGTTGTTGTTGTGTAGTGGGTACATGTT
This sequence comes from Drosophila virilis, assembly GCF_030788295.1. Lineage (NCBI taxonomy): Eukaryota > Metazoa > Arthropoda > Insecta > Diptera > Drosophilidae > Drosophila > Drosophila virilis. Next base: position 16,747,092 of record NC_091544.1, on the reverse strand, counting down.
ACAACTATTATTACTTGATTCTTCCTTGACAATGGACAACGCGGGCGGCGTGCTGCGCTCCTCCTTTAATGGGCTGCACGAGGACAACACAGGACTGGCAACGGACACAACTTGAGGCTCCAGCGACAGATCCTCGGATTCAATTGAGCCTGCAATGAGGTGGAAATGGATTGAGAGAACTTTAGTCGTTTTCTAGCAATGCATGATATTATCTGTTAGCTCAGCTTAAAACTTGATAGAGACTGCAGTTTTTCTTTTCTTTTCTTTTTTTTTCATTTTTTTTCTTCTGTATTCTCCCTGCCTCTGCCGATATCAATCACAGTTCGCTTGAACGGCCCTGGCATTGAAGTAAGTGTTATATGGGCTGCTTTTGCAGCTGGGCGCGCTTTGATTTCGCGGAAATCGAACAACACGGGAGGTCGCATCATCGCTCATCGTTGTCGTTGAAGTTGCTGCGGAGTTGCACCAAGTGGTGGCAGCTACTCACGTGAAGCAATTCACGTGCTGAAACACGAGAACAACAAACTCATTAACAGTGTTGAGAAACGTCATTTGATATGACCAAGGGGGATGTATATTGAAAGGCTAAAACATATATTTGTCATAAATTAGATTTATAGACGTATATAACAAATTAAAGTTTCAGGGCAAGTAAATGCTGTTAAAGCTCACTATATACATAAGCTTTAGCCAGCGTGATTGTCTTGTCACGCGACCATCTCTAGCCAGTCAAAAGTGTCGGCCAGAAGACTAATTACGCGGCTACCGCTGGGCTCGCATCCAGGCCCGTTTGGACAGACTTTTGCTGGACTGTTTTTGTTGTATTTTTCTTGCCGGAGCACATCATGATGATCATTGTCGTAGTCATTAATGCCACAGCCGTTGGCTTTGGGTATTGATTGAGTTGCATTGCGCCTAATGTGCTGCGACATCAATCTCGGCAAGGGCTGGGTGAGTGGGGCCAACTGAGCGGGGCATGCGCTTGAATTCACAGAATTTTTACTGCAGCGATATCAGCAGCAGTCAGTGGGGGGGTGGGCAAAGTTTAGGAAGAGGGCTGATTGCCATATATTGTAGGCATAATTAATGCCAGTCGCAAGTAGTTTATTTGGCAAGGGAAACGCAATTGGCCAGCTTTATTTTGGAGACAGCAGACAATGGCATTTTTTCTCTGTTTGTTGCAGCCTGCCACTTGCCATTTGCTACATGCTACATGCCACATGCCACATGGCACATACATAACTCATCCAGTTGGCCATAAGTAATGCCAGTGCCGGCTGCCAAGTTTAGCGATTAAAAGCTGCTTTATCATTGTCCGCCAGCCAACTAGAAAAGAAATACGCGCACCCTCTCAAGCCCAGCCCCCTTGGGCATGCATATTGTTTTAATGTATTTTTATTTTGTTTGATATATATTTTCTTAATATTCCTTCTTTATTTATTTATTTTATTTATTTTTTTTTTCAAATTTTTGCTGACAATTTTTCTGTGCGTGGGCCGAGCGCTTGTCAGGCGACTGCGCCAAATTTATGAGTGACATTTTTTGGCGCGACGCGTCCAATTCTTAGCTATTTCAGCTACTAAATGCATGGCACATGCACATTTATATATTTATGTCTCATTTTATGCATTTTCAATTGGTAAAGAATTGTTTAACAAAATCTGGCCTAGCATTTCGAATTGTTTCTTAGCTTGTGCTCTCTGCAAAAACATGACGCGAGCAATTAAACTCAATTGTTTTTGATAGCGCTCGGAAAATCTAGTATACTTTATTTGCTTTGCCTTAATTCAATTAGAAATGCATGTGTATGTGTGTGTGTGTGTATGTTTTTCTTGTTCTTTTCATTTTGTGCATATGTGATGCCCAGAGCTATATATGTGTATTATATCGTTGATATCGTCTGGACTCTGGCGTCGTATCTGCGCTCGAAACATTGACACTGAACGGAAATGTTTAATACATGTGCCGACAACACATTGTTGTTGTTGCTATTATGCATTATTATTATTCTTGTTGTTGTTTTGTTGATTAATTAAGTGCTTTTTTCATTGTTCAGTCTTAGAAGAATTCACTCTCTTTCTCTCTTGCTCTATTAAGTTCTCTCTCAATTGCAATGCAATTGAATTTATTTGCAATTAATAAAAAGTAATTTTATGACTACGTATTTTAATGAGTCCATATAGAGATATAGCCATTAAATGTCAAAATTTTTATTAATGCGAGGCAAAAAATAAAATTGAAAAAATACACATATACACATGTATATACATATACATATACATATATATGTCAAGCTCTTCAGCGACTCTTAACATGGTCCATAATTAAGAAAAGAAATCACAAAACAAAATTTTTAAATAAAATTGGTACTTGAAATTTGAATGTTTGCCTTTTGATTTTGAACTTGTTTTCTGCGCAGAATGAGTGTTAAAAAAGAGACAAATAAGAGTACAAAGACATAGAGAGAGAGAGAGAGAGAGAGAGAGAGGGAGGGAGCGAGAGCACAAACTAAAGACTGCAGTTGCTGGATAGCTTTCTGGCTCCGGCTGAGGCTGATTTATGCAGCGACTTAAGCCTGACAACGGATTAGTTGCATATTTAGAGTCTGTGGAGTCTTTTTGGAGACTGCAACTGCAGCATGTGGCAGCTGCATCCATTAGCACAGCGCTCAGATAAAGAAACACCAAAAGCAAAATATCGCAGTGTTTCACTTCATACCCTTACGATTAGGCTGTGTCAGCTATGTCAACCTGTTTGTCCTGCATTCATCATAAGAACTGTATTTCCGACCTACGCGAGCATAGTTATAGGGTGCACAAAGTATACATATATATTTTGTACCTATGCGACCTTTGATCAGAACACTGTATGATATGATTGCACATAATATATAATATTTCTGCAATAGCCCATGTTAGCATATATTAGCATATAGCTCATCTGCAGCTTAGCCATATCACATAGATAATTTATTTCGGAAGGCTTAACCTATGCGAACTGGGCTTCCAGCAAAGCTGGTCTGCAAATATGAACTATGTCAATTTAGACTTAAACATATTTGTACGTTTTTAGCTATAGATATATTTAAGTTAGAATGACGCCCACTTGTTAACTGCCGTACTTACCAGTAATTGGCGGCGGTTCTACCACTGTGGATGGCCCAAAGAATGAGGGTATATCGCTGGAGGTGGTTACCGGCGTGTTAAGATCGCCGGGCAAGGCCTCAATCAGCTGCTTGGCCTCAACGGCGACGCCGTGCTCTGTGGCCGTTACGGGACTCTGTTGGCTGGTGTTAAGCAGGCTGAGATGTGAGGCCGAGCTGCGTCCGCTGCTGGCGGCTGCTGCGCTGCCGGCAATTGGCTGCGCTGCCACGTTGCCTGGACTGCCGCCCTGTGTGGGTGTGGCTGTCTGATTGCGTGCTCGCAGCACCGAGTTGTTGTTGTTGCTATTGTTGTTGTTGTTGCTGTTGTTGTGATTGTGACTGGCCGCTGTCGTGTAGTGTAGCAACGTTTGTCCGCTGTTGCTGGCAACAGTTGAGCTGCTGCTGGCGGCGCCTAAGCCGCTGCCACCGCCAAACTGTGCGGCGCTCAGGTAACTGGCTGCCGAGGGGCTGCTGCTCTGCGCCGTGCTGGTCTTGAACAGGCACGTGTCAAAGCTCAGCACATTGAAGTGGGCCGCAGCGGCCGTTTCGGTGAGCAGGAATGCGTGATGCGTTGGCGCCACCAGGGTTTCAAGCCCTTCCATGATCATGGCCGCTGATGGAGTTCCAGGGGCTACGCCGCCTAAAAAATACAAATGGAGCAAAGTATTTGATTAAAAAATATGTTCAAATAAATAAATTGACAAAAATACAATAAATTTCTATATAATATTTAAAAATTATAAAAATGTTGTAGACTAAAGTTAAAGTTAATTAAGAATTGATATATTCTCAAGATTTATTCTACTCTTTTATTTTTAACGTTTAGCAATAAAATCTTAAGCAAATTAAAAAAAAATGTGTAAGAATTCGCATGTATTTATATATATATCTCATATATAAAGTTAATTATGAGATCGAGATCTTTGGGCTATTGAAAAAAAAAATATATATATATATATATTAAAAAAAAAATATATATATATATATATATATATATATATATATACAATATATATATCTATATTTATATATTTACGCAAGTATTTACATATCTCTGGGCAATTCGAAAAGCGAGAGAGATTACTCTTAGTATTTTATATTGTTTATAAATTAGCTAAAGTATCGTTTAAGAGCGCCTTACAAATCTAACACAATTTTACTGATTGCTCAATTAATTGCAATTTTCACAGCTTCAGCTTAATTAGACACATAAACCGATCGGTTTACATACAACTTGTCGCCTGTTTCAATTCGTTATGAACTGTGCGTTTTGGCGCACATAAAAACAAAATGAAAATAAAAAATAAAAATAAAAAACGCAATATTAGAGTCTGGCGCAGCGGGTGGTGTCGACACCGAAAATCGTGCGACTATAAATTTCAGGTCGATTTTTAGCCACAATTTTAATTGATTTGCCATGACAGCTGTTCAATTGCATAACACGCAGACGTTGACAACAATTTATGAACCACAAAACAATTTAATTTGCCACAAATTGTCGCATCTTGTCGCTGTTGTTGCTGTTGTTGTTAAGGTTGTTCGTTGTTAGACTTTCGTTTTTAGCAGCTGGAACTGCGCCCACGCCACGGCAGCTAAGCAATTAAATTAAAATCGATTAAAAAACGCTTAAGTGGACAGTGAGAAGTAGAACATGTGGCTTTCCCACAGCTGCCCACCTCCGGCAACTGGGTCACAATGCAGCGGGTCAAGTGTTGACCTTACGCAATGGTCAACGCAAAAAAACTAAGCAGCAAATACTTAGTTGCGCAAGCGCAATTAAATGCCGCTCATATGCCATAAACTTGGCTTATAATTTGGCAAACAGCATGGATTTGACTGGCGACACGGACGCCAACAACATTTCCAGCTCCAGCCTGCGCTGGCATCTGAGAGTGAATCTTGTGGCGATTGTGGCGTCATCTTTGAGTGCGTCGCAGCTCGACTTGACCGCGTTGATTTGCATTACAAGTGCACTCGTGTTGACAGGCAGCTATGCGCCAAAATAACTACCGTGCCCGCCGCGAAGCCGACAGACAGTTGCCACCAATTGCTAACCCAAATGCCGGGGCTGCCTCTCGTCTCCAGCTGGTTGGAGCTCTTTTGGCACTTTTGCTTTTTTATTTACATTTGATTTCACGCATAATTTCCGTGGCAAAGTGCACTCGAGACGAGACGAGACAAGCAGCGAGCGAGCGAAGCAGTGAAATTACATTGAAGATACGCACACATACACAAAGCTATAGATACAGCTACAGCTACAGCCACAGCCACAGCCAGAGCTACAGATACAGATACAGATACATCTACAGCTACAATGGAAGCGCGTGCTGTGTTTTTTTTTTGCTGCTGCTGTGACTGCCTTTTGTTGTTGTAGCTGTTGTTGTTTCATTCATTCATAAAATTATGCGCCGCAGTCAATAATTTTTACAGTCGATCAAAGATTTGTATCTGAATACGAGTGCCACATGAATCATTCACATCTCGAACGGTGTTTGTTTTTATTTTATTTTTATTTTTTCGCTTTGCGGGGCATCAGCTCAACTGAACTGAGTCGAACTGGTCCGTCGGCTGCCTTCTCAATCTGGGCTCTGATCTTGGCCAGCTACGGCATCAGCTTCTTCTTGTGCGCTTAATAACTTGGCTAACAATTGACACTCCCTTCAAAAATATAAAAAAAAAAAAGCGAAGCGAAGCTGCGAACGTTCAAGTTGTTGTCGCTGTTGTTGTTGCTGCGGTTGTTCGTGCCGCAGACATTTACATTTAAAGCTGGCCTACTACAGTCCATCTTGGCCAAGTGCTGCTTGCTAGGAAAAAAGTTAACGTTTTTCTTATATCTCTTGCAAGCCGACTATCCCCACGAATCCCAAGTCCAGTCAGCCCTAGCATTACGCAAAGCTTGAACTAGCATCCAATTGCTTTAGTTAGCCAAATAATGAAAATTTAAATGTGTTTAGACTGAAATCTACAGAAAATAATAATAAAAATAATAATTCATATAGTGTCTACTGTTATCAAATTTCAAATTAAGATCCAATTGAAAACCGCAGCAAGTAAAACTGTATTCTTTTGGAGAATCTTATTCCTAATGAAGTTCGTCTTAGTTAGTTAATACTGTATAAAACACATATAAAGTTATATGTATAGTAAGTCTTGTATGTCTGTTGCCCGTTTCTTTCACTCTGCATAATTTTGCATAGCATTTTCGTATAGTAGTCGCCGTCTTAGTCGCCTTAGACGGATCGAGTCGCGTTCAAGATTTTTGCCATGAATGAATATTGGCACACAGCTTCGAGCCTCATGAGCTCGATGAGGAAGAAAGAAAGGTACGAGCAACAACAACAACAACAACAACAACAACAACGGCAATGGCAACGGCAACAACAAAAATAAAATAAAAATTGTTATGTTGATATTATTTTAATTAAGTTTTGCCAAACCGGTTGCTGTTGTGTGTCCGACTGGTTCCGCACAGTTTCATTTGGGGTTCTGCTCTTCGAGTGTTAACAATTCGATAGATGGGCGCCAATTTGTTTGGCTTGGCAAGTGGAGCCCGATCTTGGCGCTGACCCACACTCCGAGACAGACAAATTTCAATGCATCTTCGGGTGCGTTGTGTGTGTGTGTGTGCGTGTGTGTGTTTATTGTTGCTTTTAGGTATTTATGAAGACCCCTCATTGAGGATTAAGTTACGACCTTATCGACTTGGCTACTTAGCGGCTCCAAAAATAAATGCAATCTGTTGTTTTTGGCTATTATTTTATGTACATAGCATTTATTTTATTGTTGTTATTGTTGTTGTTATATGATGTCTTATGCAATGACAGGCAGCAAGAGATTTGCATAAAGAGCTCTAAGATTTTATATCACACACACATTATAACCTTGGGCAAAAAGCGTCCAAGCTACAGCAAAAGGCCAAACAACAATTAACAGCAACAAGAATTGGTATTTGGCTGTGTTGTTGTTGATGTTGTTGTTGTTGTTGCTGGTTATTAACAGAAAAAGAAATTGGAGAAACGCCTTGAGAGGCGGCGTCATTAGTCAAAATGCAAAAGACGTGCAGTAAAAGTATCTGGCAGCTACATAGATACAAACATGCAACTCGCATGCGACACGGACGCGCCACAGATGCAACAGTGAGGCGCAACAACTCGCTGCCATATCAGAGAGCTGGCAGATGCAGGAGACAAAGACAAAGTCCATCATTCACGCAGCGGGCAGCGGCTCGGACAACTGAACCAGCCAACAAGTTAAGCAGTGCAACAGCAACAGCAACAACAACAACAACAACAACAACAACTGCAACATGGAAAATGTATCTTTTGCCGACGCCGTCTTTGCATGCGTAACACTTTGTCACACTTTTCATGCCAACAGCTTCGACTGAGCATGTTGTTGTTGTTGCCGTTGTTGCTGTTGCTGTTGTGTTTTCCTCATGAGAACAATTAATGAAAATAAAAAGCCGCAGGCACTTCGGCAACAGCTCGAATATATTGCACCCTATACGCAAGTTGCAAATATGTGAAGGGACATTACGTGAGCTAGTTGTAAATTAAACTAAATCAAAATTATAATTAATATGAGAAAATTTATGAAAGTAACTAATTAAATATTTATGTAATTGCAATTAAAAATAAAATATATATGTGCTTTCAAAATAATGCACAGAACATATTGATAAAAAAAATTGGTTAATAAGTTTTTAAATAATGTGTTAAGTTAATTTAAAAAAAAAATTGTACATCATTAAAAAATACAGATTATCTTGTACCCTAAAAGCAACTTGTGAATATGTCAAGGGTCGATGTTTGAGCGAATTGTTAATTAAACTAAATAAGATATAAATTTATAAGAACTTAGGTAAATTAAGTCAAAACTAAAAAATGTAATAACAAATAACTCAAATAAATTTATTATTAATAAAAAAATCTTGATTTTAGAAACTGTTTTTCTTGATAAAGTAGAAAAGTATTGATACTTTATTATATAAAAAAAAAAATCATATCAATTAAAATATTAGAATTAAAACTGCCTAAATAAAATGTTATAAGCCAAAAGCAAACGTGAAGGGTTCAAGCTCGTCTAAAGCCAACCAAACGCTTGGCCTACACACTGCGCTGCTTTACAGGGTATACACACATGTAAAAACAACATTGATGCGTATTTTTATAAGTCTTTAAAATCATTTTAGTGAGCACTTAGTTGATCGTGCGTCGCCGCCGACTTGTTTGGCTTGGCCGCTACCCAATCCCAATCCCAATCCCAATCCCAATCCGAATCCCAGCGACATTGACGAGCAACACACAGCCGCACATCCCACAGTGGCCAATGGAAGCCACTGGCTTTTGTTGGTGTCAAAGTGCCATTTGGCTGGCAGAGTGTTAAGCGACTCTTCGGCGTGCCGTCGGTATTTTGTTTTGATGTCATAATTATTTGGTTAAATACACATAAAAAAAAAAAAAACATCAACAACAAAGAGGCAAAAGCCTGAAAGAAAAATTGTTTGTAAAATGCACAAAATGAAAACTGGGAAAATTGAAAAATTAATTTTTGAGGAGCTCGCCGTTTTTGTTGTTGTTGTTGCTGTCGCTGGACATGGGAGGCTGCGTGTAAATCATTTTGCTAATTGTTTTTCTTTTTATACACACTTTTCTTTTGCCTTTTTTATTTTCGTATTCTTTCGTGTCTGTTAACGCGTCTTGTGCTTTGGGGCCGGATTAGCTGGCCCAACACTTTTAGCAGCTGTCGACGGCAGCGACGGCAGCGGGGCGGGTGGCGGGTGGCGGCCTGCTAAGATGTGCCATTAAATTGTAAACAAAACTTGTTGTTGTGCTCGCGCTATTCAAATTAAGCGCAAAGTGCAATGACAATAATTTAATTACAAAAACTGCTGATGCGTGTGATGATGCACAGATATATACATATCTATATAGCTAGAGAATTGTAGATACACATTCTTGCAATTGCAGCTAGATAGTTGTGGCTGCCTGCCTTTCAGGTGTGATCTCCTCTGCTGGCATTTCTTTGCACCGCTGTCAAATGACGTGCAGAAATTTTTATTATGCGTTAAATGAATTTATGCATTATTCGCATGGTTTAAATCTTACAAAATTGCAATAGTTGCAAAGATCGTATAGTGTATAAGATCAGGAAGAGTGTGAAAAACATATACTGCACTCTGTATAAAGACATGTGTCGAAATCGGAATATTTAGCTATAATTCTGACATATTAACCAAGTCAACAAGTCAGACTCTATTGGTGAAAAGCACTCTAAGTTGCATACAATGGAAATGTGTTGCCAACTTTTACATTAAGCTAAAACCTTATAAAAACTTGTATCAGGTCTCCGAATTGAGTATTTAGAATAAATATCTTATGACAATAACAACATTAAAAGGGTCTGTCTTTGCACAATTATTATTAATTAGTGCCCACTGAGTCAGATTCTTATTTTATTTTATTTAATAATAGTTGCTTTTTGTTATTAAATAGAATAAATGTGTAAAATTTTAAAACTAAAAAAACGGCTTGTGCTCAACTTATTATTTAGCATCTAGACAAACCATAATTGATTTTAAACAAGATTTTCTACTTTGCTTTAGATTTATCGCGCTCTTGATTTCAAGCTGATATTTTAGCCTTTTCTGTATTCTTTTGCTCTTGTGCATAAATAAATCTGAAGTTATAAATTTAAGACGACTGTGAAGCATATAAACTAACCCAGAAGCTTGTATTGAAATATATTTGAAAAAAAAGACAGCACACCTTACTTATTTATTGATTATAAATAAACGAATTTATTGACAAACTAACTAGAAAATGTGTGCAGCAAAAATATGTATTTCAAATATTAAAAGTATATTAAATTATAAACTTGATTTTTTTTTGCACAGATTTGTTTGCCACAATAAAAATCGTTGACTATATCTACTTGAGTCGGATTATAATTAAGTTCTCAACTTAATTCGCTGCCACAGCAGAAATTGACCACACCAAAACTTTTCTCTATACAAAAGTTAAATAAAAAAGTGATAAAAATAATAATTAAGTTCATATATTAAATATGTGGACAAGCGTTTTATTTTATGACTTCCTCTAAACTAAAAAAATCAGTTCAGCAGATAAAATCAACAGATGCTAAGCATATATTTTTAGCTTATAATTATTTGATTTAATTTCTTTGGCATAGACAAAGTATATATTTAACACTAATTAATCACCTGGATCGCAATGGCACGTGCTGAAGAATTCAAAGGTAGTTTTCTCTTTAGTTTAGCGCAATCCTAGGGATTGCTGCCTCACACACACTAACACCCACAAGCACACACACTTGCCACACTCTCTACACTTTACACAGACTGTTCACTGAAATGTTTGCCACTGGCTACGTAAAATCAATATGGGTTTCTACGTCGCCTCTAAGCTAACATCTTTCGGGCTAGAGCCTTAAGGTGTAGCTTCGACTGTAATTGTATTTGTGTATGCTTTTTGCGTACGTCACAGTTTACTGCGCTGCGGCGGGGCACAGAGCTTTTCATTCATTAAATTTGTTGAAGGGAGCACGCAGGGGTTTGAGGTTTTTGCAGCAAAATATCCTTTCACTCTCTTTTCGCTTTTTGCTTTTCGCTTTTCTTGTTTCTTTTTCTTTTGCTTTTATTCAAGCAAGCAAATTGATTTTTGTATTCGTGCACAATTTTCAATGACACTTTTATTAGCACAATATTTGTTTTGGTATATTCTACAGTGATATATATATTATATATATATATATAGATATATATGTATATATCAGTTTGTGTGTAGTTGTGTTTTGTATATGTTGCCGTTTAAATTTATTTTATTAGAATTTTCTTTCAGCTGTTGCTGCTAAGTTTTCAAACCGTCGCGTTTGCTTGTTCGAACACAACTGAGGCACGAGATGCGCCCTCTTTCAGTTTTTATGAATGAAACTCAACATTGGCATAGCGGCGCACACGTACAGCTAGCAGCGAAAGAGAAAGAGAGAGAGAGAGAGAGCAAGAGGGAGAGCGAGAGCGCAAGAGGGACGCATACATAGCCAGAGACATTGCCCCTACTTGGCAGCAGCTGGCACGCGCCCCAAAGCTAAGCGGCAGCAAATTCGATATCGAATCGAAAGCGTGTTGAGAGCACTGAGCGCCAGCGTGGGGAATTCGCACGTAACAGCACACACACGCACACACACATACGAACAGTTGCACACTCGCTAGCAGCCGGTCGGCTGGCGTATCCAATCGTATGGCTCGTTGCCTCCCTACGGTTGCAGCCATTTTCACGGCGCACGCGCAGAGCAGCCAATCAACAGTTTGCCAGGCCCGTTTGTCAGTCACGCTTTGCATGTATGTGTATGTCTGTGTAATTGAGTGAGGTGAGGTGAGTTTTCTTTAGCGATCTCTCTCAGCAACGCTCTCTCATCAAAGGGGGCTTTGAGGCAAAAATAAGACAACAGGTACCCCAATCGACGTTTTCTCTGTGTTTGTACGTGTGCGTGTGTGTGTGTGATTGTGCTTGTGTGTGTAGTGTTATGATTTCCCAAAATACGTCATCAACGCTCTACGTAAACACAACGAAGGAGCCACCGCCAAAAAAAATTTAAACAAATGATTCACTTGACCATTTATGGAAAGTCTGCTGCGAGCTGCCGGATTTGTTTAGATCGTATCCGAGGAGTATTTTTAAATTTTTAGTTGGGTGGCTGGGTCAAGGAAAACGTAGCCGGAAATTGAGGTATTTGCGCTTGGTTGGGTCAAGGAAGTACAAAGTAAAGAACGGGGCGTGTTGTGTTTGTGCTGAATCAATATGGTCAACATAGAAAGCCTAGTTGGATTTTATGCAGAATTCGACAATGCATAACTGACTATTATATATATATTATCTATTAGTTGGGATTCTCTTTGGAAATTGCGTTTCATGAAAGTTTCAATCATAAGCCAGAAGTTGAAAAGTCTTGGTTAGCTTATACAAAACTTACCTTGCCTTAACAAAGCATCATATCAATTTTTTTTCGATTTCACGAACTTTCTTTAAATTCAAAGAGAATTTTGTTATTAAAAGTATTTAAAGATTTTAAAGAACCCTGAGCTATTCGTACATTGAGATAGTTTTAAGCTGCGTTGTCAAGGTAAATTTTCAATATAAAATTATTCAAGTTTAATCTTCATTTTCAAATTGTTGTATTCCCTGTCGCTCACTCAGTGCTGAATGTAAACAGTTCCGCGTTTTCATTTTATTTATGCATCATGACAGCGCTTGTCAAATTTCCATGCCGCATAAAACATTTCCATGCCCCCTTCTTGGCATATTTGCCAAATATTTCAGCTCGCACATTTTTGCCTCGGCGGCGACAGTAAACGAAAACAGTTTTCATGTGCTAAGGACAAGGTTGCAGCACATCACAACAAAGGAACGAAGCGCATTCCGCATTGTTGCAAAAACGAAACATAAACAAAATGCCACATAAACAAAATAGCAACAAAAGAAACCAAAACAAACATTTAGCGCGAAATTATTGAAAGGCTGCCAGCGAGCAAAAAGCTCAACCGAAATGTGAAATTTCAAATGTAATTTATTTACAAGTTGCTTTTGAGCATTATGAGCCCGCAAAGTGCAATTGGGAGTGTACATCGAGCTGACCGTGACCCAGCCAGCCAACCAGCCAACCAGTCAGCTAGCCGGCCGGCCCGCCGGCTAATCTGAACCATAACACAACCCAGAAACGGTCGTAGCTGAGCAGCACGCCATGACCTAAAAATAAACGCTATACAATTGGCAACTTTTGACGTCGGCAAAGTTTTCCTAACAGACGGCGCGGAATTACGTGCCGTTATCTGGTAGATACATCTATACATACAATTGGCACAGATACAGATACAGATGCAAATACAGATACGGCGATATATGCTAAAAATAGAACTTTGCCTCATTTGTTAAAGTTTGGGCCAACATACACACACAAGCGCGCGCGCGAAAAATGCAAAACAAAGCCAAAGCACAACGTCAAGGACTATTTTTAAAAGCCTTCACATGATGTGCACATTACGTGTAATTGTTTATTTGGGCTACCAACGGAAAGGTGTGTGCCACAAGGGGTTGGCGGGGGCGCCACAGCGCAGGGCAGCACCTGCCACCTGTAGACATCAATGCGCGCTCTGCCAGTCTGTTTGTCTCTCTGTCTGTCTCTCTGTCTGTTTGTGCTTGTGTGTGTGTGTGTGTGTGTGTGTGTGTGTGTGTGTGTGTCTAGTGAAAATGAAAACTCATTACGCCAGTGGACCAAAAATAACGTATCCATTCAGACAGAACATTTTTATGACGTCGTCGCCTTCAACTTGGCCATAAATAGATGCTGCAATCTATCAGCTACTGCTTGGCCATAAACAACTGCAAAACAATTCAAGCTGCAAGTGCCTCATTTATCGGTGTTATAGCTTTCAGAGTTTTCCGGGCCCAGCCCCTCGCGCACAAAACACCCACGACTATTTATTTGAGATTCGCGCGAACGCGAGCGCCCCCTTAAACTGAAAATAAATACAAGTAAAGAATGTTTAACTTGCAAGTGTTTGGCTAGCAGATACCCTGTTAATCTAATTTATTGTGAACCGTAATCTCTTGCAACTGCCTTTTTTAGTTTCTAGATTTGCTAGAACCACTTGAGAATTATAAGCATTTATAAGCAGACAAAACTAGTAAAATCAAGGGCTACTTTTGTATTCGCTTTGTGCATTCAAAAATAGATTGCGTAATTCAAAAACCAATTTGTTTGAACCTTAAGGTTTGGTTAATGCAGAAGGTTTCAGAGTTCTATAAGCCCGTTTTTAAGTATCAATCAGGCTTTCGCATTCATATATTTTTATTGACAAGATAAATTCTGCAGATGTTCCATATCATACTCTAGTTTTTTTCGCCATATTGTAACTGCAGGGTATTAAAAAACTCAACGTCGCGACGTTGAGAGCCGCGTATAAAATGATTTTTGGTTGATGACTGACTTGTCAATTTGCGTACCAATTGCTGATGTAAAGCCAAAGATGGACATGACTGAGCTGTGCGCACAGGCAAATCAAATGGGAGCCAAGTCCGAGATTGAGACTGTGGCTGGGGCTGGGGCTGAGGCTATTGGCTGCACCTCTTCCTCAATTGGCAGCGCACCCAGCGCACTAATAAACATTCATAAATTTGCTAACACTCATTTATGCCCCTCTAGTTGTTGCTGTTGTTGTCGCATTAGCAAACTAATTGAAGTTTGCCATGGCAGACAACAAAAGTACACATTAATATAAGTGCAAAGCACAGCACTACGCAATTCAATAGAAATTCGTAAGACTTTGATAAGGTTTAGCCATTCGACAAGTGCTGCTGCACTCACTTGATTGTTTATAAATAAACTTGAATTGGCGTGAAATACGCAGAAATAGCAGAGGGCGTATCCTATAAATAGCATTTGCTAAATATATTTTACATGGCTGCAGTGTGTGAAAGTGTGTTATATCTCGGAAGAAATATTGATGCATATTAATGGGGAATGTAGAAACTATATATTAATAGTTTTATTCATTTTTATCCATTTTATACAACAGATACCAGTTCGGTGCCTCTGGCGCCCAACGTGCACTTACTAACAATAAACATCTATAAGGCTGATTTTAAATAACTATATTTCGAAATATGTAAGAAAACCAAAAAGATGAAAGATAAAATAAATTATTTTATAAATTGAGGTTAGTGGAAGAAGAATATACATCAAATATAAGTAAATTGTAATATATTACTTTAGAAAAATATGATCCGTGTATTTTATCTATTTTATTTATAAAAGTTTGAAATGAATTTTATGATTGCTTGAATTGGATATAATGCAACTAAATTAATATAATGACATTGAAGTTATTTTGATGGCGCTCAACGTGAAACTTTTCTTTGGAATGATAACAAATTTTGAATTACTTTTGTAAAACTAAATGTAAGAAACACGTATAAATCGTATTTATAGGACATACATATCATTTATTTTTTGCTGGCGCCCAACATGTTTTCAACAAGCATAAATGAGGAATACAGTACTGTAGATAACGAAGAGAGATAATGTTAAGGCCCATCGACCTGGTATTGTGACACACAAATCAAACAGCGTAATTAGTGAATGCACAATCTGCTCACACTTGTGTTTCTAATCATATGTGCAGCATTGTGCGCGCATCTAGTCAAATGTGTGTATATATATATATATATCTGCCCATATGCCAATTGTGTGTGTGTCGTGTGGGCTTTCTATGTCGTGTTATCTCTCGTCGAGAACTTTGCTGAGTTGTTGTTGTTGTTGCTGCTGCTGCTGTTGCTGCTGTTGCTTGTGCGTGGGTCAGTGGGGAGACGGCGTCGACGTTCGCCTTTGGATGTTGTTGATGAGGCAGAGGCGTTAGATAGTCACAAGTCGCAAGTCGCAAGTCGCAAGTTGCATGACACATGGCACGCGCCTCAAAATCAAACAAAATAAATACAAATAAAACAAGCAAACATTCAAATAGACAGAGAGAGGTAGACACAGCGAACACCAATGCCAAACTGTGCTGCTCCCCGCTGCAGCGCACCTTCCGCCTCACCACGACACTTAAACACATTCACGTTTTCTACAGATACCCCAACAAGGTCCGCATTGCCATAAATGGTGGCCAGGCTGAGACTCTTGTTAGGGCAGCGAGTCTCGAGCGTGCGACGTGTAGGCCGCAATTAAAAGCGTATTGACTGTCGCATACCTTAGCTTCGATTGCATTGCCAATGCGCTATCTCGCTCGCACAATTTTAAATCTATGAGATACTTTTGCGTGCTGCCACTTGTTATTATTGGTTGAGTCTGCCCTCTCGACAATTGTTTTGTTGCTAGCCCGCTGCCAATAGGCGCTTTGTAGATGCCCCGCTTCCCCCGGGACCGGACTACTGGCCCCCTTTAATCGCCATGCTTATTTGATTGTTAAGCATTTTATTTGCCAGATGCCAGCTGCGCATTACGCAAGTCAACTTCAAATTGGAGAGGCTATATGGGCTATATAGCCATAAGCCAATGCTATAAGGCTATAAGCCATTGGCCAGTGGGCGTTGTCATTCAGCGAGTTGTCGAGCCACTCCATCGAGGTGTGAATACATTTATGTATACTCAAATACACCTAGGCATTTGTATATATATATATATATACATATATTTAAAAGACACATATTATATTCTTTAGCTGTGGCGACCGTTTCTATAATGCTTAAATTTCATATTTAAAGTCTTTCGAAATATATATGTACATGTATCTATGCACAGTTTTGCATTTTTATGCACTCGTTCTTGTGTAAAATTCATATAAATATAAAATGTTGTGTTAAACTTATATATATTATAATATATATGGATAATTTATGAGCATCATAATATGTTTTATGGGCTTGGCATGTTGCCGTAAATTGCTCCAGTCATCAGAAAATAGAACAGCAGCAACAACTCAAACACAAATTAACAATTTGAACAGTCAAATTAAAGGAAAATTTCCATTGGTCGAATTGGGCCAGCGCAATAAATTACAAAAGGTGAGAATTTTCTGAAATCTTTTGTTATATTTATAAAAATGTTTGCATAGAAATAAAATAAAAGTTTTATAATATATAATATACCAATAAATTTGTGATATTTAACTAAATTGTGGCTGATAATAAAATATTAACCAAAATATATATAAGAATAAACGATCAGTTAAGGATATATTCGGCACACTGGTGATTAAATGCCCTTGCAGGCATTTGCCGTACGGTTTTACAGATGCATGAGAAAAGTGAAGCTCGTTAATGCTGAGTTTTATGAAAATATCTTGGAAAACAAAATATTTTGAGATACAAGAATCCACTTTTCGACCGATCGTTTTTATGACAGCTAAATGATATAGTGGTCCATATATGTAGAGAATATGTCGATAAATAATAAGATAATAATATGTTATTTTATTCTAACAAAATGTTATTTAATTATTTATTAATGATCGACAACACGAATGTCAACCTGACTATTTAGTGCACAATAATAGAAGATTTCAAAGCTAAAAGCCTACACGGAATACAAATTTGGCGAATTCGTATTTAAAACTCTCGGAGCCTTACCCTTTCCCCTCGACTCAATTTCCTTTGCGAATGCGGATGGCTAATTTTGGAAATATCTGTGTGTTATCATAGCTTTTGGTTTTGAAATCTTTTTACCTTCTTGATGGTTGTAAGCCTAAAATACATATACAACAATACATAATAGTAACAATTTCTAGTTACTCAAAAAAGGAAGATACCATTTTTTTTAAAGATCAACCACTTTTCGACTTTTATTATTTATTATTAATGGCTCAAAGAAAGACGAAAGTTGGGTGTTTATGAAGATCAAATGTACATTTCATTAATTCGGTTTTCTTTTCTTTATCTTAGCTCTGAGCATAATTCGCAAAGTATTTTAATAACAGTTCTGAATTTAGTTGCCCATAAGTGGAATTTAAATCTGATAAAATTTAAAGAATAATACATATAAGTTTATTATATTTATATTTTTTGCTTATTTAAATAGTTTCTTTTGGTCTGTCAATTCGAAAGCTGAGCCAATCTGTCTGCCAGAGTATTTATCGCCTCCCACTGGCAGGCAGCTGTTGTTTGTTGACTCTTTGTCTAATTGTGAATTGTGATTATTTTTGGCATAAAAACATGAATATTCATAAATAATGTATGAGCATGCCAAAATAGGCATAAGCCGTTCGGCACTCGGCACTCGGCGCTAAAGTGAAAGTGGGTCAACAAATTGCGCCAAAAATGTCCGGCATGAAAATTGTTGATGAGTGCACCGATTTCTTTGAACTGCCCCCTTGAGTAATGTATGTTAGGTCTCTAACTATCACAGACCCTCGTCTCTCGTATGTGTTGCAATTGTGAGGCCATGGCAATCTTCTAAATATAAAACGCGTGCCTCATTCCACTAAATTTAAATAAATTTTAATGAACATGTTTAGCCAAAAAACACACAACAAAAATTCATAATTATCTTGTTGTTCTTTTTTTCTTTAATATTTTTGCATACGTACACGAAAAAAAGGCAAGTAGCGATGGTGTGAACAAAAAACAAACGAGAAAGTCTAAATGTGGATACTGAATTTTAAATACCCTTACTAAAAAATATATAGTATTGTTGCTTCGATTAGTTGATCTAATCGTTCAGGCTGTCAAACGGGAAAGATAAATCAACGAAATCGTAATGTCTTATAGAATACATTATAATATTTTATGCTGGGTGGTAACTTAAAAATAAAAATACTTTAAATAAATATATGTGAAAAGTTCAAGGCATAAATAACTCGTATTCATTGAGGTAGATCAAATCATTTCTAACACTTGCAAAGTTACATATATAACAATATAATTTCCGATCTTCTCTTGTCGTTGTCATCAAATATATCATCAAATATCTATATACGTAATCAGATACTTTGCTTAGAAAGGCGCTACCCATTGCATGCTAAAGTCATGCTACACTGGCAGAGGTGTAATACCCTATCAAAATAATACAGACTGCCAATCAGCTGGTCAATGTATTTTTGAGAGCGTGTGCCACAGCGTAGAACCTGGCAAGCATCTGAGGGCGGGCATCATGCCTAAATTGGAATTACGCTGAACCACGCTCCCCCTTGTACTAAGGCTCCTCGCTCACTCTCTCTCTCTCTCTCCCTCTCTCACTTGCTCTGCCCAGGCATGATGCATGTAAACAATTGCCTGACTATCTGTATAGATCCATCTGTTTATAGTTCGGGCTGATATGACGTGAAAGGCGCCGCGTGCAAGTAGAAAAATAATTACAAATAGAATTTCGCACGTCAAGTTCATAAATTCTGGGGGCGCTTAATCAGCTCGACTCGCTTTTAGATGCTCACGTACATGTGAACAGATGAATGGACAGATGGAGGTGTGCTGATTGTGCCGATCTAATTATAGTTATGTGTTCTATTTGGGCATCGTCTTGCGCGTCGGTCAAGGTAATTTCAGGAAATCCTAATGACGTTCAACGTTCACTAAAAATAGCTGATGCCAATGATTGGCAAATGATTTTGTGTGCATTTGTGCACGAACTATAATGACAACACTTTTGTAGCCAAATGAAAATGCATTTCGTTTTCTTAGTTTTATATTTAATTTAATTCGTTCTGTGAATTTCTCGATTTTCTGGGATGCTTTGGATTCCACTTTAATGACTTTATTTACGAGCCGCACACAGAAATGTGTAGATATTTATATGACAACGATGGCCACAAAAAGTTAATCCCACTAAATGCCGTTTATAGTTTATAGCACAAAAATGTTGTCGTCTCTGTGCGCAAAATAGTTGATTTCATTTGAATACCCTGGACAAAGAGTATGCTAGCTTTTTTATAAATTAAATGTTTGGAAGCTTAACTATAAATTATGTTAGCTTCATTTATTTTATATTCATATACTTTTATAATCTGATAATTAACTTTTGACAAGAGTATCTTAGTACATTCATAGATACTTTTATATTTTGAGAATTAACTGGATCCCTTTTGGTTTTCCAAACTGGAAAAGAGGTGTTTGACCATAACCCTTCATTCTAGGGGATTGCAAAAAATCATATAAAATATGGCTAACGTATAATGACAATTTTCAAAGATACTTTGGTATCTACAGAACACCCTCAAGGTGAAATTATTTTTAGGCATTTAAGCATATTTTTAATTTCCCACAAGTTTTTTTCAAACATTATTTATGATTGAATAAAAACTATAGTTATTCATTTTAATTAAGCAACAAATAAGTGTATGCAAACTTCAACATTTCAGGTTTTATTTTTGACTTTCAATCTTTTATAATTAGATAATGTGACAAATGCGCTGAATGCGCTGCTTTTCCGTTTCACACATACGAATTCTTAAGAGGTGCATATATAGAATGTGCTACAATATATTTATTTATTTTTTTTATTTTGAATACCCCGCCATAATGTATTTCGATTGATGATCACCTAAATGGGGCTATAGTATCTCTAGCCACTGCATGGATACAATGAGTTTTCCTCTATTTTCACAATGAATTGGCAAATCTGGTTACGTTTCGCAGGCAAAGCTTATCGCTTATCAGTTGCCAATGCACGTCACAGGCCGAGAAACAGTTGGAGTTGGAAATACAGTTACAGCTAAAGAGATATCGATAAGCATATGATAGCGTCACATTGTGCGTCAATCGGGCTACAGTACATAGATACATTTGTATCTATGTATGCCAGGCGGCTAAATTTAGTTAGGCATGGATATGTATGTACATATATACATATATATATATATATATATATATATATATATATATATATATATGCATGCTTAATATACCTATAGATACTCAGCTATACGTCCGTACGTATATCATTTGATTAAAAGGCAACTCGCTGGCGATGGAAGGCGCTTTGAACGGCATTTTGACAACATTTTGGAGGTAGCGGCATCTTCTACTTAAAATCCATGACACACTTCCGCAGCGCCAAGTTACATCATTAATTTTCCCCCGTGCTCCATATGGCTGGCTAATGCTTTTCCATTTGACAATGGGCCTGGCCAGAAAGCGGTGAAAACCGTCAGATACACACAGAGAGAAACAAATTTTTTGTCGTGTTTGCGACGCGTTGTTGCCATTAATTTTTGGTATGCCCCGTTCCGAGTATCTGCTTGTAATTTTTATGTTCGCAGCGCTGTTCAACGCCCGCCTCCCCCACAAACGGAACACATCCCAAAGATACTTTTGTATCTGTATCCGCATGTGCATTTGTTGCTGTAGCTGTGGCTGTGCTGTATCTTCGACTGATCTGAAGTGTGTCACGTACTGTTGAACTTTTGATTTCGTTTGTATTTTTATTGATTTAGTGCCCCATTTAGCAGTCGGCTATTTATAGGACCCGAAAACTAAACTAAATTCGTCCAAAAAATCCATGACGTGCTCCGATAATTGCAAATACTGTATACCCCATCTAAATTTAGACGCTCCAGACTGAACGGTACACTATAGTTAGAATCTGTTTATTTGTTTTTTTGCTCATGTGGCCGCAATGGTGTGGGTGGGATTTTCGTGTCTCTGAAGGAGCAGCGGCTACTACGTCATTGTTGTTGTTTGCGTATTCGCGAATCTTTCGGCTGAACTTGGCGACGTCAGCCGCGTAAATACCTTGTGGAAAAGCATTTTGTTTATTATCAACAGCTAATATTCATTACGTGAAACGTTATAAATAGCTGCGCATGTTTTAAATTTAGTCGGCAGCATATAAAATTGGGCAAAGATGTACACACGAAATATTCATATCTGTATTTGATTTTGGTTCTTATATCTTTTAGATGCGCTGTTAACGCGTCGCTAAGCCAAACAAATCGCAAAAAACTCAACCAAAATTTTTTTTTTTTATTATTATTCTTTTTATTTTATTTTCTTTTTTTTTTTTTTGTTATTTGGCTGTCCAAAAGTGTTGCTCCTCTGGCTAATACTTGTAGAATTCCCCAATTCTCTAGTTGCTTGTCATTTTTCATAGCCCAAAGTCGCGGGTTGACAGAGAGTCGGGCGAGTTTGGGGCGACATAAATCCCTTCAAATGCCACGACATGTAAATATCTTTAAGAGGCGACGCGACAAGCACAATAACAACAACAACAACGGCAAGATCTGGAAGAAGCAGCAGCAGTAGGAAAACGAAGTCGCAGTGCATCGCGCATATATACAAAATAATTTCATTCTATATGAAAAATGCAAAGTGACAACATAATTCGCCAGTTTATCATAATCAAAATACGCCTACATTGTTCGCTGGATGCATAATGAAAGCGACAGGCGAACACTTTACAGCCATACTCCAACAACAACAACAACAACAAAAGCAGCAGCACACACATGGAACAATGACACAGACGAGTGTCAGGCCAAGTGGCGAAAATAACTTCAAATAGTTTTGGCCTTCTTTTTTTCGTTTTGGCTTTTGCTTTTAATTTTTGTTGGCCAAAACACGAAATTTCTTTTTCGGTCCGCCAAGTTGCATTTTAGATATTTCCCCATTCCAGACTTTTGGCATTAAAAATGTTGCAAACAAAAATCACACGGCAAATTAATGTTGAACACGTAGAAAAACACTTTCGTAATGCGATCAAATTAATCAAATTTAATGCATTTGATACTAAGTGAAAATCTTTGCTGAAGCGTACAAACATCTAAAATTAGTTTAACAGATTTGAAAGTTTAAAGAAAAAATCAAAACAATTTGCGTGCACAGTATATGAGAGTCAAAATGTTTCTATTTATTTATATTTAAAATATTATTTTTATTATAAAATTTGTATTTGAATACTTAAAGGATTAGATTGTTAAGCCCTGAACCCATTAAACTTGTATAAAAAGGGTATATTGTAGGAGGAAAGAGTTTCCGACCCCATAAAGTATATATATTCTTGTTCAGCACCAATATTCGAGTCGGTCTAGGATATCACAACCTATAAGAGCTAGAGAGATTTTAGATGTAGGTGCTCCTAGTGCCTGCGCAGATCGAGTTTGTTTCCAATAATCTATCATTTGCCCTGTTTCCAAGTAATCGATAAAAATCGATAACGACATCCTGTTTTTTGGGTAGTTTTGGTAAATAATAAGAGCTAGAGTCACCAAACGTAACATGTAGCTTCTAGAATAGTATATAAATTCTCATTTGGTGTTGGAAGAAGAGGGTTCAGTCATATGGGTCACTACTGTATCGATTGATTGGATTCAAGGCTGCTTGTGCCTTTGCATATCTTCTGTTACATTTCTATAGTGGAGTTGAAAGATTAAAAGGCTGTCTGAAACAAACACCTTCTATCATCTTTCTGTCTTCTTTTCCAACCCTATTATTAATTTAAATGTCGATATCTTTAAAACTAATCAGTTCGCATAGAATCAGATGGACTATATCAACTCGGCTAAATGTATATGAGTTTATACTATATTGTAATAAAATGAAATATATATAATCGATGTGGTAGATATGTCTCCGAAATTACAAAAGGGTAAAAATAGTAGAAAAAAAAAAGTTCCCAAAAATTTCACAACAGAAAACATTTTTTTTGCTAGTTTTATATGGCTCGCTCTTGATTCTTGATACTTAAGCGTTAGTCACATGACATGCTCATGAGTCTGGCCGAAATGAAATGTCAAGTGCTTAAATTCATAAAATCCAAGCATTTTATTTGCTTTGGCAACGAATATACACAATAAATTCGTGTGGCTTAAAGGCAAAAACAACACATACAAGCAAGAAGAAAAACGGGTCAAGAGACAAAAAGCTTTTGGATGTGGTACGGGTACGAGCTATACAAGTATATTATACAATACAATTCACAAAAGCCCAATAACAAAAACCCAAAATCGAGCGATAAACGTTCAACCAAATTTGGTCAAAAGTAGGCACCACAAATTTTGGGGCATTTTGTTGCTTCTCTTGTTTCTCCCTTTAGCTGTGGTTATTGTTGTCGCCGTCGCTATTCTCTTGTTTGTTGCTTAAGTCTTAACCAATTTTGGGCAAACTTTGTGATTTGTGCTTAATTGCGGTTTCATTGGGTCGCAGCTCCAAAAATGGCAACATCTGTTGCCAGCCACGAAAACAAGTTAATAATTTCATGGGGGCCCGCTTAATCATCAGATGCGGCCGGCGGCAGCCACGACGTGTCGCTGACTATTTTTAACTAATTTCGCCATCCACAATGTGAGGGGATTTCAGTTAAAAGCGTTCACACAGCGTACTCATATTCTAAGACAATTAGTTGCCAGCAGTTGCAAAATAAAACTATTGGATGCAATTTTTAATTACTATTTGAAATTATTATTTTTATAAATATCTTATTGTGTACTCAATAGAATATAATTTAATAATATTTAACAGTCAAAACTAAACAGCATTGTTGATTGAGCTTGGCTTAAACCAAAACAACTATATTTTACTTATGATTTTTTAAATAATGTTTTTTCAAGGCAAAAGGTTCAATTTCAAATTCATTGGTTGGTTATTTTATTTATTATTATTCTCGATCCGTAACACTTTTATCTTTTTTCTCGACCATTCCCTTCCCTTACTGTCGTTACTCTGTCTGACCGTCTGGTTTTGTCTTATATGCCTTATTTTATCGATGTATGTCTATCGCTTTTATATATGTATATTTTTTTTGGTCATACTAACCTTGTTAGCAAATTGAAGGTTAAATTTAAAATGTTTATTCTAAGCCTTTACAACACTTAATAAATTTTTGTGTTAAGTTATTGCATAATATTGAATAAGCTTTTCTAGATTCAGGATGTTCCTTTTAACTCTTTGGAACTTTATAATTAGAATTATATTAAAACAATTTTTGTGGGTTTTTAATTAATTAATTGTTTGTAGGTGTTTCATAATATTGAAAAAGCAATTAGCTTAAATTTTAATTAAAAATCAATAAATAAATAAATATTGTATAATGAAAATCAAAGCTTTGTTGAGTTCTCTTAATTTTGTTATTTTAGGCACGCCACTAAAGTAATCTTTTTACACAAAAATCAAAATTTAATTTTAGTTTTTAGCCTGTGCAAGATTTTTTATATCTGAAATATTTAAAACTTTATTGCATAAAGCTTCTCTGGTGTCGTTCGATTGGGTATGTAATACTCTTGGTACTGCTTCCCATTCGATTTGCTTCGTTTCGAGCCGGTTTATTTTTAGTTACTAAGTACAATTGGCAGCTTACATACACCTAATGAAAATTTATGGGCCGCATCATTTTCATGGCTTTTCCTGCGTCAGAGTGTACTACAATAGCACAACGTTGGGGACAAAATAACCGGCGTTAGAAAAAAGTCCACCTGTTGTTGAAGTGCCGCGGAGTCAAGGACACGGTGGCTTTCGTCACAGCTCAATGTCGCACATGCATGCACACACACACACACACACACGAGCGCGTACACACACAGTGGGGGGTGGCAACGCAGGCGCGCTGTTAAGTATGCTACGATTTTTATATTCATTCATAAAAAACGGGCGGCAAAATTTACGCAAACAACCATTTGGGGTGGGCATTTGCCAGCGCAGGGCGGCTAAAAGCCCAGAAACCGGCAATTTTAGCTCCATCGATTTTTTTGTTGTGAATCACAACAATAGAGAGAGAGAGATAGAGAGAGAGGGAGAGAGGGAGAGAGAGAGTCCGATAAAGAGAGTGTGCAGAAGCGCACCAGAGTGCAGAGTGAAAGTTTCTCTCTGCTGTTCTGCCTTTCTCTCTCTCTCTCTCACTCTCTCTCTCTCTCTCTCTCTCTCTCTCTGTCTATCTCTCTGTCTCCCCTTGACTTTGACTTGCACGAAGAGTTCAGTTACAAACAAAGTGCAGGCTGGGAGCAGGGGCATAGCTTGTCGCATTGCTGTGACGCCTTCAAAACCGGTGCACATTTATCATCGCGGCAGTCAGTCAAGCAGCCAGCCAACCCGATTTGTTCAGGTCTCGCCACGAAGGCGTTCAAAATTAAAAGTCGCTCAACTGCAGCAACAACAACAACAACTTTAAGGCGATTGCATTGCGCAAATGCGAATGATATTAAAATGAAAAGTTTGCCAAGTAATAAACTGATAAAGAGGCGACGTCTGCGCCGTCTGACGGCGACATATCGCAAAGGTAACTTATTAAACAACATGGCGCTGAATCTTAATGAACAACTCAAGGCACAGGATACCATAACTATGTCATGCAGTTGGACATGCAGCTTAAGAAGAACTAAAAATGTCTAACACATTCAAATCCAATTGCTTTGTAGTAAAATCTTAGCTGCGGCATTCAGGTTTTAGTATCTGTAACATTAACTTAACATCAGGATAAAAGTGTGTGAATGCAAATATGAATTATTCCTTGAGTATTTAAAATATTTATTTACTATGTTTTATTATCAATTTGTGTTTTCTGTTTTTATCTATTTTTCAGTCATGTATTAATCATTTTTAACTTTCGTATGATCAATAAGTATATAAATAAATATTTGTATTAGTTCAGTCTTCACAATTAGATCTGAGCTTAGTTCTGCAATTACATTTCAATATCGGGCATAGTCTGCATTTCATAATACTTTCAGACAACATTCACAATGTCGTGCTTAAATAACTTTGTCCAATATATATATATATGATCGTAATTTAGCTGCTTGACGGTTGACGTAGAGCAAAGACCTAGATCCACGTCATACGCATCATTTAATTATGCCTTAAATGCACAATTGACAATGTTTCTTCAAAATCCCAAATATGAGAGTATTTAGTTAACTGCAGCAGTAAACATCTTTGTACAAACCCTTTATTGTACAGTATTATTATCATTGTTATTATTATTATTATTGTATAATTGTATCTATGCTCAGCTTCTTAGAAAATTTTCCCCATTAACCATGAACTTCAAGGCTCGAACCTATTTAGATCTGACACGGCTTGTCTCCTTAAGTAGGTCATTGTCTATATTATTAAAGAATATGGTTTATAAACTTACATTTATCATAGACTTTTAAGTTAAGACAAACATTCTTTGCCACAATCTGGTGAGGATTCGAACCCGAAAACCAAACGAAAGGCAGCTAATCCTAAATTGTATACCATTGAGCTCCACTTTCTCAATTGAAATCTTGCACTTTAATGCAAAGTGCAAACAAACTTCGACTTGTTGAAAGATGCATTTCGCTTGCAAATAAAAACTAAACAAAATATACGCACAAATATTGCGATCCAGTTTGTTGTTGTTGTTGCTGTTGTTGTTGCTGTTGTATTGTGGCTGCCTCGTTGCAGCAGATAAATGTAAATTATTATGTCGTAAATTTGTTGACTGCCATGTTGGCCCGACTCTTCTGACAAGGGGCCCCAACAATGCGCCAGGCGTCGATTTGCACGGCATGAAAAAAATACAAATAAATAAAATGAAAAGCCACGAAAATGAAAAAAAAAAAAAAATGGCTTATAAAATGGCTTGATTGAGTCGGTGCCTGCGGCTATGCATAATGCGCCTAAAAAGGTATATATATATACATTATGTATAATATAAAAATAGTAAATAAAAGGAATTGAGCTGTGGCGAACCGGATGCGATAGGCGTGCAACAGCAGCAGCAGGCCGCATGTTGTTGATTTATTTGTGCCGGCACACGACCAAGCGACGACCACGTCCAAAACGATGGGCGACAAATGACACGCAGAAAAGTGCAAGTTACGCTGGGCGGCAGCGGTAGAGGCAGAGTCTGGCTAAGCATATCTGGCTAATACGTGGGCCAAATCGAACGGCAACGAGGCGTCCCGGCTTGAAGCGCGTGCCAAGAAACGCCCAGGCATAAAGCACATTCTAAACTATTTGCGCTAAGCCTTCTGCTGCCCTTGAACTAAGTGCCGGCAGCTGACCGACATTTTGGCGGTTCAGGTGGGTGGACATAATGCCGGCCGGCCGGCCGGCTGCCAATGTGTGTGTGTAGGCATTTGTGAAAGAAAAAAAAAATAAAACAAGCGCAAGCACACAACAAACAACCCCCGCAAAATTCGCGACCAGACGCGACGACGCGACGTCAACAAGCGTCCCCTACACTTGTCGATGCCAAGAGAGCACGCAGAATTTCTCAAACAAGTGTGTGTGCGTGTGTGTGTGTGTGTGGAGGTGATGGTGTAGGAGATTGTGGTGACGTGATCCGGTCGCGTGCCGCTTTGTCCTACACACAGCCAGGTGGGGGTCAGTCAACTAAATTGAACCGATCACGCTCCAAAAACAGATCGCAAACTGTAGACTGTAGATCGCAGACTGTAGACTGTAAACTGGAGGCGTCCATTTAGCTGCCACGCGACTCGGTTGCCAAATTGGTTAGCCAAGTGGGCTGCACTTAATATAAGTACCAGTGCACAGTTTAGTGGCGATCGGTTGATCGTCTAGCCTGTTGCCTGGGTGTGGGAACCGTTCGCACTTGAAATGCATTCTGAATTATGGCACATAAATTTCACACACACACACAAACACATGCACACGCACACAATGTATGCACATCTCTGAACGCCCACCTCGAAAAACAAAAAAAAAAAAAAATAAAATAAATTACGTAAAAACTATGCATATAGAATGCTTCGTACCCAGAACACCGATCGACTTTAATTTAATTAGCTGCGCGTGCGACGACGCCGATCTTCAGGTTGCATGCCTCAGTGGATGCCCGGTTGCGTCGCATTATTTATGCGTCGCCTTCTTTATGGCTTCCCATATAAATTCTCATTCTGCCTGTCATCATTTTCGGGTGCACTCTCTGGCGCTGCGTACATTTCGCTTTTGCATTTTAAGCTCGTCGGAACCATAAACTATGCGAGTCCACTTTAAGATCTTACAAGCATATCGCTACATAACAAGATCATCATTTTATGTGCAACAATGTTTACAATTCTTCATTTTGGATGGATTACTAAATAGACTATTGACTTTTACTGTTCCTTTGTGGTCTGGCATTGTTTTATATAGTTTTTTGAATACAAACTTTATTATTGTTGTTCATATTTTTAAATATGAGTAGCCAATTTAATTACCTCCCGTTTCTATTCTAGGATTGCAAGCGCCTTTGCGGTTCTTTCGTTGCTTGTAATTCTCATTAAGTTAAAGCAATGATAACCAGAAAAAAACCTTTTACTCAACGTGAATCTAACGTTTGTGTGAATTGTAAGCTTGGCTATAATCGCTGAATAATATATGTTGTTCATCTTCGTCTAGTTTGTAAAAATAATGTTAATTTAAATTTCAAAATAAATCGTTCGTTTTAGGCATTTTAGGATTTTTCTTTCAGAATTGGACATGTTTTTCTAAAGTTTGTTATTTTATTAATTTATTTACCATATTAATCATCTGTTTATTGATTGAAGTCTGCGTTTTAAAACTATTTCTCTTTAAAAAGTGTGTTTGTTTATTTTTATTAATTAAAACCAATAAATCAGTTCTTTATTGAGTTATTATTGATTTAAAACTGTCTAAAACACTTTTCTAAGATATATAATCATTTTTATTAATTAAATCAATTTTTTCAGATCAGCAACAATCAGATCTTTATTGCTTTAAAAGTGTGTTTTGAATCTTTTATTCTTTTTGATTTAAATATAATCATTTTAATTAATTAAAACCAATCTTTCAGATAAACATTAATCAGTTTCTTAATACTTTGTTTAGTTCCAGTCTTTCTCTCTAATTTAATATGACAAATGGGTTGTCTTTTTATGAGGTAGACAGCCTTGTAAGCATGTTGATCGATTTTCGCAGCCATATTTAATTGGCTGTTAAGAATTTCCTTTTCATTACAGCTAGACAGGAAATGGAATTACAAATCAACCAATCGGACAAGCAACCAGCAACAAGCACTTGACCGGGTCACAAAGCTGCTCAACGGCTCGACGGATCAGCGCTTGGATCTTGGGCTATAAATCCAAGTATCTGTTGTTTCTTATGTAATGGACGCCCACCCGGCAAATGTCTTTGGCTGTAATAATTTATTATCACATTCACGGCTTGGCCAAGTCTAGCAATTAATAAGAAAAGTAAATAGGGAACGCGATGCGATGCGAGAGGTGCGGTAAATCGACAAAATTAAATGAATGAATGAATCAACAGGCAACAGGCAGCTGACACTGACAAGGCAAATGTCAGAGAGACGCGGCTACCAAAGCAGAAATCATCAATGAAAACGGCCAGCTTCTAGCCAAGTCTGTGAATGTATCTCTATGTAACTTTGTGTCTATCGTCGTGTGTGTGTGTTGGCGTACTAGAAGGCAATCGGCAGCTTTTGACTTAGCAAAGCGTTTGGCAATGCAGAAATCGAATTAGCCGCAACATGGCGCACGACAGCACCAAGTAGTTAGACTCGCTGCCGAGCTGCGTATCTTACAGATACTTTTTGGCGTGTGGGCTGCGGTCAGTGCGTAGGCAGCTGCTGTTACCAGCGGCAGCGACAACAGCAGCACCCTGTATCTGTATCTGTATCTACGCCGCAGCATAATGAAATTCAACAATTTATTGCAGTTACCGCATTAATTTGTTGTTGTTCTTGTTGTTGTCTGCCGCGGCCGCTTGGCCAAAAAAAAAAAGGCAATACAAAAAAAGAAAAGTTTTTCATTCACAAAACGGCGGCGGTTTTATGCAAATTGACCGCTGGTTTTAAACTTTGTTGTGCAGCAGCGACGCCAACTGCGACTGCAACTGCCACCGCCACCGAACTGCGACTGCGACTGCGACACACTTGGCAAGCGATGTTCAGTGATTGCAACAGCGACAACAACTCAACCGCCATCAATGAATGGAACTGTGCCTGCCCTGCGCCAGGGCCTACGTGCCGGCTACGTGATGGCATCAATTATATTATAATATACACTTTTACATTAAGGGCATGCTGGCAATCATATAAGACGTAAAGAGTGCGTGTTATCGATAAATGCTGTTATCGATCAGTGAGCGTTGATAGATTAATTGTGCAAAGAAAGAGAACTCAGCGCACTTTAGATCGGTAAATTTAAGCATTAATTTCTTTGTTTAGAATAAGTTACTCTTTAAATAGTGAGCACTAAAAAGCGAACACTATGCTGCTGCAAAAATATTGACTATAATGCAATCCATTTTAACTTGGAATAAAAATACAGTTCAGTTGTCTTAAAGCTCGCAAGGGCTTTAAAATCGATTGACCCAATGGATTGCCCTGTAGCTTGTTGAGCTTATGTATTGTTGTTAATTAGTCTTAAAGCTCTCAAGAGCTTTCAAAATACTTCTAATGCTGGTACTACTTGTGCATATTGAAGCTTTTACGAGCTTTCACTTGCTCTTTGATAATTGATTATTCTTGAAATATATTAAAGCTTTAAACTGGCGAACCCTTCAAAACTAAATATGTTCTATATTTTAGATTTTTATTGATTTTATTTCAATTTTCATTTGTATTGGCACAAGACCTACTATTTTTAGAAGTTTTGCCTGCTTGAGAGCATTAAAATTTCGACTCTGTTTTTAGTTTGGCCAACATTTTGATGTTGACTTTTGCATTTTGCATTTGCATACGCATTCGCATTTATTTATTTAAAGCATTAAGCAAAGACACAGACACACATGTTGTTGCTGTTGCTGCCGCTGCTGGCGACATGCAACAAATGTTAGACATTCAATTTGTTGTTGACACTTCATTAGCAAACAAAAAACTGGGTTAAATGCTGCTAAAATTAAGCGATGCAAACAACGCACCCGAAGATGCAACCAAAGTTGAGCTGCAACAGCGAACGGCGGCCCGGCAACTCGAATTGGGAAGCAGCTGGCGTTGGGGCTGGGGCCGGAGCTGGCGGAGCCCGCAGCTTAACCTAATAAAATCAACGAGCGGCTTTTGGTGTTCGGTTACAGTTTCGGCCAAGATATCGCGCCAGCTGAGGGCCGGGCACGCGCGTGCCTGATGAGCTTGTTTTTTATGAATGAAATAGTAAAAAATAAGAAACCGAATGCGCCCACGTTGTGCGCCACATGATGAAATCATGAATGAATGAAGATCTGTGGACCCCGGTGCCAAAAGGGCACGGGCAGACGTGGGCAGCAAATGCAAATTGATGGCCATGGCTAAGACGCAGTTGCGTCGATGCTCATCGCTCGTCTCCATTAGCCATGCACACCGGAACCGCATTAGCATGCGGTTGATGACGATCTTCGAAGCTGGATGTGGAAGACCGGAAAGTGCCAAAGCCAGAGTTTAGTGAATGCTAACAAATTAACTGTCAAATGCTTCGACATCATTTGATGCATTCAATGAAAACATTTCGAAATCTTTGCTGCCCATTTCTATTTTTCCAATGAATGCATTTTTTGTTATCTCTCAGCTTTTTGTTCAGCTAGACGCAAGCTCCATTGCCGTGTGGAAAATTATCAAATCAGCGGGCCGCAGTTTTCTTTGTATGGCACAATATCATATTTCAAAGATTGTCAACGGCTGTCATTGTTGCCATAGAAACTGTTCTAATATTTTCAGGTCGTTAGAGTTTAGTTCAAGGTGTCACCTATTGTAGATCTCGAGGGCATTAATAGTTAAATATTATGTGTTCCCGTTTTCGAAATCTCCCATGACATGTGACATTAAAGTTTAGAGAAGTATTTGAGCTATTTATGCAATCAATTTGTTATTTTTAACATGGCTTCAGTGATTTTCATAACATACACATAGGCAATATCAAGTGCATATAATTTGTATAATAGCCTCTCTCGATTAATTGATAAGAATTCTATTTTTATATGCAATCAAACTAGGAAAAGATTGTGTTGACTTTCAGAGTCGGATGCACCGATTGTGATATGATTTTATGATACCCCGTTAAATGTTTGCTAGAGAGATAAAAATCGATTCGAAAACCATATTGCTTCCATTAATTACAACATTAAAAACGCTAAAGAAAGAACATTTGGTCTATAGCATTCTCCTTTACCAGAGACTAATTAAGTTAATTAGATATATTCAAAAAATCCCCTAACTTCTATGCATATAATCGAAAGTCTGATCTGGGTAACCGATCTTACCCATCTATTCTATTCAATATACTATACTATTTAGTTATATCTTAGGGTTTGGGCAAATTGAGCTATAAGGAGAGTTTACAATCCCGCACAAGCCTATCTAAATAACTTAATTACGGAATACTTTACACGTATATTGCTTGTTGTTGAGTTCAGTCCGACAATGGCTTTGCAAATTGTGTGTTTTTTATATTTGTTTGTGTTTTGCTTGGCTTTCAAGTTGCTGTCAAGGCGCTGGCTAAATTCAAATTCTCACACAGCTGGCGGGCATTACAAGTTTATAGCTGCAACCGCTGCAACCACAGCCATGGCCAGGCTGACGTCATATATGCATAAAAGCGGCGACGATGACATAAATTGCATTTGAATATTGGCCAACAGCAGAAAAGCATAACTGTGCCCCGGCTGTTTTTTTTTATATATATATTTTTTTTTATATATATATTTTTTTTATTATTTTGTACCAGTCGCTTGTCACGAGGCGAAGTCAGCGCCAGCGTCGGCGTCGGCGGCGTTGATCGATTTTCGGCATGAAAAATGACAAAACTGCAGTTTTGGCAGCGAACGCTGCGCCTGCGCCCTGCCAAAAAAAAAAGAAATATTGAAAAACGTTTAATGAATGGGGCGCAGCACAAATGCAGCAGACGTCGCTGTCGCTGTCGCAGTCGCAGTCGCAGCACACAACATCCGCTGTCGACGTCGGCTGCAGCGTCAGTTGTTGTTTTCGGTGCTGCGCGTGGGCAGCTTCATTCATAACCAAAATGTTTACCGCTGAATGAATTGCAGTTTTGTAGCGCTTAGAGCGCGTGGTTTTAGGCCAAATAACGGCACAATACGAAACGCCCGCCGGCTGCGGCAGAGGAGCTGCCAGCGCACAAGGAGCTGCAGGAGCAGCACGTAAACCACATGCAACTGCAACAACACAACGATGCGCTGATTGGAGCCCGAAACTCGCTGGCGATGGCGATTTACATAAATCAGCTGCAAATTTGTTCCACTGTTCAAATGCAATGTCGCCGTTGTCGCCAAGTGCGAGCGAGAGGTTCGAGGAAGTCACAGCAGCTTCCACAGCGCGCAAGCACAAGCGACAGCGACAAGTCAAGAGCAGCGCACAGGGTGCGGCGGGGGACAGTATGCTTTTGTGTAGCCAAAGTCAACGCGTGTCGGCTTAGAAAAACTCACAGTTGTAGCAACTGGCGCAGCGATCTTTTTTTTTTTTTTTGGCTTTTTATTTATTTTTTATATTAGTTTTGCGGGGGCCGCTGCCAAAGTAAGTAGCTTTGTGTAGTTTTGTTGGCTGCTGTCGTCGTCGTCCGACTTGGAAGTCGGAGTCGTTGCGATTTGGTGGCCTGATTGCATTTGTTGTTGTTGTTATTCATATGCACGTGTGTGTGTGTATGTGAGGAGAGGATGTGCTGCGCAGTATGTATGCAGTGCGGGCAGTAAACGGCTTTTGTTAATGGACTACCGAATGCGATTGTTTACCCAACGAATGCTTAATAAATTGATTTTGATTGCGTGCAGTACGCTTAAACAATAAACGCAACTACCTTATTTCTCTTTTATTTTTATGTTAAGATGATTGTTCGCGAGGCTGGCAACACCGCTCAACTATGCAGCGATCTGGCAAACTTCAATTTTGGCATATAAGTAGTATTTTGTCGCCATAAATCAGGCCACACTGCAGTGTGCATTTTCCGAATGTTATAAATCACGACTTAATTATAATGAAGAAGTAAAATTGAAATAAAATAAAATCTTGCGTTTCACTTTAAAGAAATCAATAAAATTATGCACCATATAGTTTTAAACATTATCATAGATATATGTTAAGGTACTCGCCGATTTTTCACTGTGTACGTAATTAATGCAGAATGAATATAATTGTAGACCAAAGGAAAATTATTTTTGTATACATAGGAAATTTACCAGCAACCGTTTTGTTAAATATGAATCTCAAGTAACAATTTGTAAATGAATATTTACTGAATATCCTGCAATTTGGCAACGCCTGACAGCTTAGTCGCGATCTGGCAAGCTCCAATTATTTTTGACTTTATTTTGTCGCCATAAATGGGGCACATTTTTTTTCAAGTGAGCGTCAATTTGTCGTGTGTGAAAATTTTTTTAAGAAATGAGTTATAAAAAGCATAAAAGTTTATATTTTAAGGAGTGAAAAGTGTAAAATACAACGTTAATATGTGGTGAAAGTAGCGTGCGTATGTTTTTTTTTCTGTTTTTGGTAGTGTGCGCAGTTGCGCCTTGTGGAGCTCTGCCCTAATGAAAAGTGCATACACATGCATACATACTATGCATATGAAAGTACGGAGGAGTGTGTATAGATTTAAGGTATTGCCTATATACTTGAGTATTGTGTCTTATATTAATTAATATACTAATAATTAAACGTGATTTCAGGTTTTGTGTTGTGAATCGCTGCTTAATCAGCCGCGCTGCACTTTGAGGTTAGAGCTGAACAGTCAGGTGCAAGCCGAACGTGGCGGAAAAAAGTGAATATTAGGTTAAATTGCCGAAGTCAGCCACAGAAACGTATTCATATATGTATACACGGAGAGCACTTATCCCATTAGCAGCACTAATTAGCATGCTTTCTGTTTGCTCAGTCACAAATCGTCGCATCATTCAACATTGACAGCAGGAAAAAGACAGTTTTTGGCTTTGTGTTAACGATATGTACAGCAGAAACTTGGCAACCGCTGCTGCCTTCTGCTCCAAAATCAACGCAATCCCCCCTTTTGAATACATATGTATTATAATTGTGCATATAGAGATTTCTGTCAAGTGTCATGAAGGGGATGCGGGCATAAATCATGGACACGTACACTTGAAATTGTCAATGCGCCAGAAGAGCTGGGAGGCTTTGGTGGGGTTTGCTGTTGGCATGATGAAAATCTTGGCCGTTCCGAACGAGCCAAATGGCTTCGAACCATGGCGATCTGTGGCGCGCATGAGCTCATTAGAAAATATGCGCGTAATTTGTGAGTCTCTTTTTTTGGCAGCCATGTGGCTATTTTTGTATTGGCCCGCAAGCTGGCTGCTGTTGCTGCTGCTTTATTAAAATATGTCAAGTGGTGGACAACAAGAGCAATCGCAGACCGAGGGAAACGCACTTGAAACGCGGCTACCAGCATTGACCACCAATCAAATCTCAGCAACGGCGGCTCCTCCAAAGCGGCACTAAAAAAGGCAAAGCCAACTGAGTGGGTCGAAAGCTGCGCGCGCGATACGCCCACCCAGCAAACTGACTGGAAAAACAATAACAAAAAACTTCAAATCACGCAACAACAATACATACTAACAACAACAACAACAAACAGAACAATAAACAGCATAAAGTTGATGTAAATTATTTGACTACCAAATTTAGTTGGAAATCTTGTGATCCGCCAGGCTGCCCCTCTTTGATATACACTTGCTCAGGCGGTGAGTCCTATAAGCTAAGCTATTCAACTTGTAGGTACAAAATAAAAAAAAAATGTGTATAAACAAAGGGACAACGGACCTCGGGGTAAGTGAAGTCATTTTGTTATTCGTTAATAAATTATGTTTGTAATTCAAATGTATATAAATTTAAATTCGAAATGAACATTTTAATAATATATAATATGTAACATAATAATGTAATATCTTAGATGTTATAAATCTCTTAATATTTTAACATTGCTTGATTTAAAAAAATTAGTTTTTTGCATGATTTCTATCATGTCTATTGAATTAAATCTTTTGATGCACTGCTTATACCCTGAATAATAAGGGTATAATGTATTTGTGCATGTCCGACTAATTAAAACTATACTTATTCTTGTTCAGCATCAATAGCCTAGTCTATCTAGCCATGTCCGTCTGTCCGTTTGGCTGTCCGGCCCTCCATTTGAATGAACGCAAGCATCTCAGATCCTATGAGAGCTAGGGACTTGAAATCGGGCATGTACGCAGTACGAGCTAGTTTCCGATAATCGATAACTTGCCCCTTTTCTAGTCGATCGATACAAATTGATATCGTTATCCTGTTCACCAAATTTGATATGTAGCCTCTTGAATAGTAGATATATATCAGGTATCTTTCATTTTAAAGCGCGAGCAGCATTTGGTGTTGTAAAAATATCAATTTAATATATTATTTGGCATAACATATTTCGATAAAACAAATAATTTTGTTGCTTAAGACTATCGAACAAGTCAGATACTTATTTGAACATAATACTTTTATAATAATTGGTGCCGTATCGCATTATAAACAGCGTATTAGATCTTCGTCTAAATGTTATGAAGAGTCATATTTGTCATATTTGTGAAGCGTCTTCGTGGCCAAGAGGCCAACAGCCCACGATGGTGAGCGGTCGAGCGCTCTAGAGTAAAGCGGTGAAACGAACGGACTTTTGAGCAGTGACTGACATTTCGCCTCAAATCTCAAATGTCAGACAACTGTGGCACTGACTGTGACTCCAACTCCGACTGCGACTCCGTCTGTGGCATGACAGTTCAAATGTGCACGAGACCATTTTGTTGATTGTGCCATTTTTGGCTAGCTGAGATGGTTTGTGCGGGTGGAGTGGTGTTTCGGGGTATATAGGCTTTGCACTGTATGAATATCCATTGAGCTTGTCAGGCGGCCAAGAGCGTGATGAAGTGCAGCTGAAACTGGCGCTCGACTCGAGCTCAATCTGAAGCCCTCAGTTTGTTTGCACTGCCACACATTTGAAGCGCTCTCTCTGAATGAGAGAGAGATAGAGATTTGTTTTAGTTGTTGTTGTTGTGGTGGGACCGGAAACCCGCTGCGACAGCCTATAATTTGCAAATTTAATTTGCAACACACGCCAACATGTGACCCCAAAAAACTACAAAATGTTATAAATAATATGCAGTTGCAATTGCCAGTTGCCAGTTGCCACTTAGTAGTTGCCAGTTGGAGCTGTGCTGGTAGGTGGCGTTCGGTGGCTTACCTTAAACTAGAAATGTACAACTTATGAATGGAGCTGCGGCTTATGAATGAAATTAACTCGGATACAAGTCGAGGCTGGTCGGTGCTGGTCTGGGCTGGGGCACACATGTATGTCTCTTGTTCCATGTTCGATTGCTGGCAGCAATTTTTTATGCAAATCCCAAAAAGATTTTGTGGTTTTTGCAAATGAAAATCAAACAAATTTCAATGTAGTTTATTCGCTGCTTGCTTTAATGATTGTTTGTGGCTTTCAGATATGTTTTTTAGTTTGTTATTTGTTTTTGGCTGTGATGCGTGGGTCGCTACCAACTTCTATCAAAAGGCGACGGCGCCAACAGGTTAAATACAAAAGCGTGGGCACATCTTTCAGCTGATGCTTATCTCGAGTAGCTAAAAAGCAAGACAGTGTTTATCACAGATAAACCGCAACCATTCATATATTTTCAACTAAGATCTGACCCATTGAACAAAAAAGCAAATTTAACTTTGGTAAACGGGTTGTTTTTGTTCTGAGAATATTTTATATAATAGCTGCTACTGCCCGGACTTTTCCGTAAAACGTTTTGGGCTAAATAATTGCAGATATTACCTTAACACTAAGTACACGTGGATTGACATCTACCCCTATTGCTCTCCAGTTCTATTTAAAAATTTGTCTTAAGTGCATCGCAAAAAGAACCAGCTGTTGGAATCAAGGGTTTCCCCTATGTTAATCTTGCGGTTACAATCGTGACGCTGAATAATAAACTTTCGTTAAGTTCGTTTATTTCGCCAGTCAAGAACGTATTAAAACAATTCGCACAAAGATCTTTGGAAGTGGATTTGAAGCAGATCGGATGGTTAGCAAAAAAGTTTCATACAATCTTTGGGACTTTTGCACACATTTTATGCTAATGTTGCATCATTTTCAAATGTTAAAAATGTGGGTTCATATGAGAAAACGTACTGGCAACATATTTCACATTCGCTACCTTTGAACTGTTTGTAATTCTTGTTGAACTTTTCACTGCATAAGCACATTTAACTTAATTTATTATATCAAACGAAATATCAAGCTTGAAGGTCCTTCAGTCAGTGTACCGTGAGGATTATATTGCATAACACACTACTTAAATATATTTATAGAATATTATTTTTCTTTCATTGCAAATAATATGTTAATTATTATAATTGTTACATATGCAAATGATTATTCACTTCCATATATTGTTTTCTTTTGTGGGATTTACGGCTTTCACTCTAATTTAAGTTGACTTTAAAATATGTGTGCTTATTAGAAGGCTTGCAGCTTCCGTAGACTGAACCCACAGACAATTTTATGTAAACATACTCGTATGCAATACTGTCCTACTCCATAGACAACTTTTGGCTCCTGAGCTGAGACTCTATTTTTAGCCACATGATGTCGACGCGTTCACTTTGAAAGCCGTTAAAGCGATACACAAATTATAACTTAAGTTAAATGCAAACCACAGAAACCAAAAAACTGCCCACGTGCTGCGGTTTTCTGATCTAAACATTTGATTTAATTCGATTGGACCAGTCGCAGATCGGACCGCAGACAGACTTTGACTACGAGGCTGGCGCCAGTTTCAATCTTAAGCAAACAGGTGACAATGCACAAAAAAAAAAAAACTCAAGTGTGAAAAATGCACGACTAGCAGATATCCTGTTTAAATGAATGTGTACAGTATATTTTATATATTTTAATATGGTGGGAAAGTTGATTGTGACGTACCTAAGAATTTAAAGAGTATTTTTGAATACGAGGATGACTTGAAAATATGTGTATAACTAAAAGCACATATTAATTTATATTTTCTGCAATTGGCTTTTATTATCTTCAAGAAGTGCGTCTGAAAGGGGTCTTACATCAAATTTGATCAATTTTGTGAAAATGGGAAGAGTTATCGAAAAAATAATAATTAAGTTATGTGCATAATTAACCAAATATAAGCATGCATTTGATTCCCTCCGAGATGTTCACAAGAGCAACTTAAATATACCCTTTGTTTTCCATTGAATAAGTATAGGGTATACAAATATATTAAAAAATATTGAGAAAAATATATATATAAAACATGCCCAATAAATCCATTCGTGGCACACTTTTCCAGCCCACATACAAACTATGCAAATAAACTTTGATCCAATCCGTATTGCGGGTCAAATTTATGAGCTCTTCAGGTTCATTATGCCTGATGATAGTGTTACCGGTGGGTCTGCCTTTGATGAACTGTGACAAATCTGTGCAGTTTGGCAAGTCTGTCGCTCAACAACATTCAACTGCAATTCATCAGAGCCGCATTGTGCCACCAACAAAGCTTTGAGCCGGCAGCAAACGCCATTCAACATTTGCCATGTAAATGGCAATTAAGTTGCCCGCAACTGCGTCTCGTGAGGTCTCGTGAACTTGTGAACCACAGCGAAAGCCGCACTCACAGGCACAGAAACAGCCAAAGCCACAGTCACAGCCAAAGCCACACGGCCAAAGGCAAAGGCATGGCCAATTCACATCATCAGCGAGTCCACGTTTGCATGGACTAGAAGAAGGAAGTCTGCAGTTTCCTTAGCTCATTTCCATTTGCCAAGTCGTCTCTCTCTTGCTCTGCAATTAATCGCCGCTCAACTGGCGCACTGATTGCAATTAATCTTCATTAAAGCTGTGGTCCGTCTGGCAATCAGAGGCGGCTGATTCGGCAGCGGGGTGGGGCAGCATGTCCTTTGGCCCAAAGTGTTTGACATGGCGAGCGAAGCAGCACGCTTAGATCCTTACAAACCAATTTGGTGATCATTCGTGAGGTGTTGTTGTCACCAAACAACAGCAGCAACAGTCGCAACTGCAACGACGACAACACCAACCACAACAACAACAACAACAACGTCCAAGTGACCGCACAGCAATCACCTTAATTAAACATTAGGCAAGCCTCACTGCCTGTGGAGTAATGGAGGGAGGTAGGGAGGGAGTTGTCTTGCCTGTGCCTGTTGTGGTGTGGTCCATGTCAGCGATTTCCGTTGCACAAGGCGCAAAGGTTGCCCCAGCGTCGATTGTCGCTTTAATTATACCCTGTGCCCATTAAATCGTCAAAGAGGGGTTTGATACAATTTGCATTTTTCATTTGTTCAATATAAATCGATAAATATTGATTTTCGAGACTCGTATGTGAGCATGTCCTTGAAATGTTAAAAGCAAGAAATATACAAATTATGATGTACATTCTTTCAGTCGATTGGCAGAGATTTCAGGCTCCTGCTAAACTAAGCACTGCTCGTATATTATATGGCAAAAAGTCCTGACTTGTAATAATGGGAAAGTCTCTGTCAATGGAATATTGGCAACTGGACATAGGGCATCTGGCTGTTGTTGACACTCATCTAGGGCAGTCGCGTTTTCTTTTGCAGTTTTCTTGGCTGTTGCTTCGTGTGGCTGCCAGTTGCCAGTTGCTGTTGCTGTTGCTGTTGCTGCTGCGGTGTCAACGTCGTTGACAAACGCTGAAAGGCTTTGTGTGTGATTTTTCATTGGAAACGATCACCCAGCTTGATTTTCACATAAATATATACACTTATTTATATATATTGTTGTGTTGTATATATATATAAAACGGGTCACGTTATTAATTGGTAAACCTTTTGGCACAGCGCATGAGAGAGATAGAGAAAGATTTATGAATATTGATTGCAACTGAAGTGCAACAGAATGTGGCAGCAGTGACAGCAACCACTGTGGCCATGGCCTGTCTGCCTGTTGCTCAGATTGAGTCAGCTTCCTGTCGATTAGGGTCACTCAGCTGTGTGACTACTGTGGCTGCAATTGCTGCTGTTGCTCTTGCTGATCGGTCAGCCGGGGTCATTTCCTGGCTAATTAGCTTTGCCATGAGACAGAAGCAGATTTTTTGTGTTCTTGCTATGCCCCTCGGCGCCGCATTTGCTGCTCGATTCGACAATTAAGCGCCGTCGCGTATTTATGATATTAATTAATTAAGGCAATTTGTGTGCATCTTGGAAATAAGACTACTTGACAGCAACTTGTCTGCCTGTCGCTTGATCAGTCAAAGAGGGTGAACAATATTGAAACCATAATCCGAATCAGAATCAGTCGCAATAAGCCAATTAAATAACCTTGTCGAGAAATAAGTGTGCAGAGCTAAAGATTTCTGTGCATAATATTGCACGTGTTTTAATTACAATTGAATATGAGGAGAAATTATGTCAAAGGTCGTTTTGAAGACGAACGAAAATTTAACACAAATCGCTGAAACTTGTTTTCATTAAGTTCTTATGCAGAGATTTGAAAATAAGTTTGAAGTAAATCGGATAAAACTTAAAACTTCACCAAAAAAACTCTTTCAATCGCATTCTCCACCGATGAAGCTTGGATTCTGCGAAAAGTGGCGTTCCACATTCCAAATGATTTTTCGTGTAGATCCTTGGAAATAAATTTGCATTACTCAACAAATCTTAAAGCACCATTTCCACCAAGGGCAATGGATTGTCCGAAAAGTTTGAGATACCCCTAAAATGTATTTTAACAAAGATCTTTGAAAATGTGTAAAAGGCCGGTCGGATGGTAAACAAAACGTTTTTCGCGATTTTTCCACACATGCGGGTGGAATCTCCCGAAACCCCGTCGTAACGGGCACATTCATCACATTACGTAATTACAGTTAAAATTTCAGATTCCAAGCTCCGACGTGGGCTGTGTTTTATATATAGAGATATATTATGAGCAGTTAAGTTGCTAGATCGAATTATTATCATAGCTATAGTCTATGTATACTAAATTTCATTTCATAAATTACAAACTAGGAACATGAACTGTTGCAAAGTATATCACGCTGTCTATAAACAGCTCTATGATAGTGAAGATCATATTGTATGCACATTCCGGTTCGATCTTTTCACGATAAAGAGCCAACATTGACACACTTTGGGTGGTCTTGGCGCTGACTTAATTTTGGCAAACCGCAAAGGCGACCAAACCCAAATGCGGCAGCGACAGACGAGTAATCGATGGAACGTGTGACGGCAGCGACGGCAACGGCAACAAAAACGTCGCTTGAATTGCAATTGGCTCGGAGAACGAGCGGGCGAACAAGATCGGGGATCGGGCCATGAACAGACCTGGGCCAACACCTGTTGCCCATTGCCATGGCGAAAAATTAAAATTTACAGAAGATACAATTCAAAAAAATAAAAACGAAAGGGCACTGGGGGCCGATGCGCTGCATCATTTGTAAATTCAATTTCAAGTTTTTGGCAAAGTTTCAAAAGAGTCGTCGACTCTATGAGAAGCGAACGCGTCGGGCGCCGGAGGCGATCCATTGAAGGCGCCGTCAAAAATTACAAGCGAACTGCATTAATGTGCGCAAAAATGTATATTTATTGAGCTATTACACACGGAGACACACAGATCTAGAGAAGCGACAAGGAGTGCTCGGGGGCTATATATATGTATATTCGCACAACTCTGCCTGTCAGCTCATTCATAGATTAATTTTGGCAATTTATAGCCGCTTTGATAGTTTTGAGTAACTGCACTAATGGACAGGGGATATGCAGACAGGCTACAGCCACAGCGACTTTGCTTGTCGCCAGAGAATTATGCAATGAGACAGCCAAATATACGGAGCGCCAATAAAGTGCGATGCTGCAACACACAGAGAGAGCGAAAGAGAGAGAGAGGGAGAGAGAGACAAACGGAGTTTGTTTATGAATACACTCTATATAAACGGAGTTCGATTGATTTTGCTTTTAAGTTCTGAATAATGTATGTTGAATGTGTAAAATGAAATCAGTAAGCACTTCTTTAAAATGTTTACGAATTCTCTAAAGAAAGTGCAATAAATTGCCGACAATCCTATGAAGCTCGATAATATCTAAAATATAGAAAAAAATACTGATGATAATATATTTTGTGTTTAACAAACAATTTCTACAAAATATTTGATAACAGAAATTATTCTGCACATGTAAATAACATACTACTGAATTAGTTTTAACCAAGAACCCAAATGTGGATATGAGCTCTAACGTAGAGAATTCTGCCGACCTAACCTAAACCAATATATGATTCCAGAAATTGTTATCTGGCAAGATTCTGGTAGAGTTTATATTGAGTTTTATTGAATAAATTGAAAAGTAAAAGCTTGCAGCAATTCTCTTTTCCAA
Source organism: Drosophila virilis (assembly GCF_030788295.1). NCBI lineage: Eukaryota > Metazoa > Arthropoda > Insecta > Diptera > Drosophilidae > Drosophila > Drosophila virilis. The sequence continues at coordinate 16,703,201 of NC_091544.1, read as the reverse complement.
CATTAATTTTTCTTTGTTCAATACTTAACATTGAATTCGGATGTTGTGTTTTTATACTTATAGATATATAATCCCAAAGGTTTTTTCATATCTCAACTATAGTCCGTAAAATATAACTTCGAGGATTGGGCAAAGCTAGTTAGTTTGCGTAAAGTATGCTAATATATACAGTTGGCAATTCATGACTATGGCTGGATCTGGCTGTCTTCCATATTAAATATTTTCTTTGCTTATCTAGTTTTTCGCTGCTTTCGAAGCTTAACTTAGGTGTATTTACTTCTTAAAAGTAATCTTTCTCTATCTCGAATCAGTTTTTGCAATTGTTAGAGTATATTACAACTTCGACTTGAACTGCTTTCGACGCGTCTTATTGCATTTTCGAGTTGGCAGCACGTATCTGGCAGATATAATTATGAATACGTACACGATGTCTATGACAACTATTCACACTCGACTGGAGGTAATTAATAATTGAACTGAGCATTTGTTGAGCAATGCTTGGGTGAGGGGCGTCTGCTTTATAATATTGGATTGGATGACTCACCTGCTCCATTGCTGCCAAACCAAAGGGCCACGAGGTCCTCGCTTGGCGGCGTGTGATGATAATGGTTCCCGTACAGATAAGGATTCGGATAGTCGAGCAGAACGCGACGCGAGGCAGGCGAGGATGTCTCAGCTGCGGAGAAGAGCGCAGAGATCAGTATAGCACCACAACTAATCGTCTAGTTGGCTGGACTTACCCTGCGCTAATTGGGCGGCATAATCCGATGCCTTCTGTAGATTGATGCGTGGGCGCGGTTTGGCAAGTGACTGCAGTTGCTGTTGCTGCTGCTGTTGCTGATGTTGATGTTGTTGTTGTTGTTGTTCCTGATAGGTATTAGAAACGTTTTGGTTTGCGGCCGCTGCGGCCGCCGCTGATGAGTCCAAGAGTAACTGTTGCACCTGCAAAATATCCACGTACTCGTCGAGCTCCACGGAATGGGCGGCAGAATCTTTGTCAGCAGTGGAAGACTGATGCAGGTAGCTGGCTGTTGCCGGTGCAGCGGCTACTCCACCGTTGTTGCTATTGTAGTAGCCAAAAGCAGGAGCTGCTGCGGTTAGGCCGGGCACTGCAATGGGTGGCGGTGCGTGCGGTGCGGCAAATTGCAATGGATTGCGGCTAAGCGGGGTTGTTGGCGTATTAAGCGAATCCTGTGAAGTGGTCGGAGTAGGCGGCACTAGTTCTAAACCCGATGCAGGCTGTGTAGCTGTTGGCGCTGCTGCTGCTGCTGCTGGCGGCGACGGCGTGGCTGTGCTTGTGGTCGTCACTGCTGTGGAATGCTGCTGGCTGCTTATCACATCATTCTGTCGCCTCATTGTCAGCAACATTTTTGTGACTGGACGCGTTGTTGACGAGCGAAAAGCAAACCCAAAATATTGAAATTAAAACGAAAAAGAAACTGAAACCGAAACCGAACGAAAATGAAAAACGGAAATGCATCAAAGGATTTGACTCCATTTGTTTGGTTGGGGACACCTGTTGTGTTGTTTTTTTTTTTTCAGCTCACGAACTGACACACTGTGCTTAGAGATTTGAGCACTTTCTGCTAAGCATGTTTTGATTGGGTTTTCATGAAAGTTTTTTAATTTTTAAGTCGTTTTGCATCTGATTGAACTCTTTGTCAACAAATCAGTCTTTAATTACGGTTTGTTCTTGATATTATGTTAATTCACTGAATGATTGATGGATTGACCTGAAAGATGGAGAAGACAAATTTGTATAAATCTTAAATCCTCAGTTTTGTTTGTGGGATTAAAGAAATAATTTGATTTAACCCTTTGCTCAGCTCTTTTACTTTTCATATGGGATTAGTATTGCATTTTATCTATCCCATCCTCCATAATTACCTTTTTTATGTATATTTCGGTTTGCAAGATCATTTCATTCTTGATCCTGATTTTTTTTTTATATTTTGTTGGACAGAAAACTCATCGAAAAATTTTGATGAATTTTTAATAAATTCTCTGAATATATTTTTGTTTCAATAAATAAATTTTACTCACTAATAAATTGACCATCAAAAATACAAAAACTAGCTTCAATATTTTTCAGTAAATATTTGTGTTTTTTTCATTTTGGAAATTTGTCGCACAATTTGTAGAAATGCCGACGGTAATAATATTTTTTTTTGTTTAGATTCGCACATAAAAGTTTTTTGGCACCAAAAATATATTTCAAAATATATATTTTAATATTTCGATATGCAAAATGTATGTCTTAATTTTCTTTAAAGTATTGTAAATCTTTTTTTGTTATTATTTTTTTTTTTGTGAGCGGGAAAAAAGTGCTTTTTAATTTTGAATGATTGACGGCGTCGCGGGTGGCAAAGTGAAATCGAAAGCAGCCGAGACGAGCTGCTGAGCCGTCAATGCGCTACTGGCGCGCAAGCAGAGAAAATTGAAAATGAAAATGGAAAACTCGCCAACGGTGAAAAATCGTATCAGCAGCGGCAGCACCAGCAGAAGCGGCAAATCGGCTGCGTCGGCGTCAACATCGGAAACGAAACGAAATGCTCGAAAAATTGTTTGTTGTTGTTGTTCAACAAGAGCAACGACAAAACAAGAGAAATGTGTATTAATGTAATTGTTGTTTCATTATATTTTGCCTTAATGCTCAATGACAGTTCGAGCACCTCTCGCATATTGTGCTCTATATGTGGGTGGAAAAGTTTGAAATGAGAGTGAAAACCCGGCATTCCCGATATATTGCTGGGAATGGGCGCCCATCGCTGGCAGCAGCTCCTGTCTAGGCAGCGAGCGTGTGGGTTTCAAAGAGAGAGAGAAAGAGAGAGAGAGAAAGAGAGAGAGAGAAAGAGAGAGAGATAGAGGGAGTGGGAGAGAGAGATAGAGACAGACAGAGAGTGAGTGAGAATGAGAGCGGGCGCGCAAGCGAAGGAATGAAAAAGAGAAAAAATTGAGATAGAGGATGAGAGAGCTGGAGAGAGTGAGATGGGGAGAGTGTCGATGAGAATGAAAAATGGCCCAACAAATTGTCAACGCATCGAACTAACAGCTAATTAATGCCCGCTCTCTCTCTCACTCTCTCTTCCTCTCCCCCTTTCTCTGTCTCTCTCTCTCTCCCTCTCAGTGCGATTTCCTACGCATCAGTTTGGCCAAACATATTATAAATAAATCGTACGTATAACGTCATATGATGCTTATCTAAAAGCAATTGCTTTCACTTTTCTAGCTACTTGAAACAACTACTGATAATTGGCAATTAAACCATAAAATGACGTGCATATAGGTTTTTTATGCGTTCACAGTGCGTATGACTAATATTTGATATTAAGTATACACAAATCAGCAACAGGTCGGCATCATCAGACAGTGTGCGCGCGACAATGGAAATTGTTTGCTTCTAATGGAAAGGAATATTATCTGAAAGAGCTGCTTTTCTATTAAACAAATAATGCTCAAAGGTATATTTATTCAAATGGATCATAGAATGACGTATTAAAGCGCAATATGAAATGAAAATGAACCATAATAATAAAAGGAAATTATTTATTAAATTTTCTGGATGTGTACAAATTGAAAATAGGATTTATTTATTTGTATATTTTGTATATATTTTACTCAAAACAAACTACTTGTAATTTTCCGAAGCTAATCTTTTTCCACCCACCTCGAAACACATCCCTAATTGACAAAAACAGCCTGAGAATATGTCTGTGAATGAAAGCTGCTGACGAATATTTTGACATTTAGTAGTTGCCACTTTGGCCAGCCAAATTCCGCGAACTGCAAACGCTTTAAATGTGCTTTTCAAAGTCAGGAATATGCTAAATGTTGCCGCCCACAACTAAACCAAGAGCAACAGCAACAACTATAGCAACGGCAACGGCAACAACAACAATTTGTAGGAGCAATTAGAGTTGCAGGCAATTCCCCCCCAAAAGAAAAATAGAAAACCAAAAAATGAGAAAATGGTCCCACATCCCATTTGACATTTAAAGGTCAAAGTTGAGCATCAATCAGAATTTGACGAGAATGAGATATTAGGCGCCCAACCAACGGCAGCCTCATGAGTAATAACAGCAACAAAAACACAGCAGGAGCAGCAAAAGCAACAACATCTTATCATATCATAATAATCGCATGAAGGGACAAAAGATGAGGCATTCTGGCAACTGGCTGCCAAGAGAGGAGAAACAAGCCAAACGGGGCCCAAACATTAAGGATAACAGCAGAAGTAAATGCTGTGGTGGCATTTTAACTTGTTGATTCAAGCCAGATGGCATTTCGTTTCCAACCTTTGGTGGGGCTGGCCGCCTGGCTGGCTGGCTGACTGACTAACTATACATGTGTGGGTGTGGAAAAAAATTTTGTTTTCGTTTCAAAAGAATTTCACTTGAAATGCGCTCGTAACGGGGGCGGGCTAAGGAAATGCTTGTCTATTTTGCTAATAGATGCGATTAAACGCCCACAATGTTAAAGGAAATTCGAGCAAGGTTCCTAGCGACAATATTATAATTACCCTGTAAAAATCGTCATGGAGTTTTTGCAAATTTAGTCCGATTTAAACCCGAAAATTCTTAGAGTTACATATGCCAATGATCCGTAAAGTATTTACATGGGAAAAATTATTCGCTGTTTTGAATACGTTACTTTTACCCTCCGTTAAATTGAGAAAGAAAGCTCACATTAAGAGGTAGTGCTTTGCGCTTTGGTATATACACTCATTTGTATACCACATTTAAATCCTAAAAATATCATTTAGATCGGACTATAAACACCGAAGTTAATCGAGACTGCACTTCTTAAACATAGCGCGGTGCGAAAGGGAAGCAGAAGAACAGCCGCTGCATGTGTGCAAAGAAATAAGCTAGAATCTATGTGATTACTGCTCGGGTACAGGCTGAATCCTGACTGAATAGGTATATTGAGTATATACATAGGTGATCTTAAAAACTTGATTAAAGAGGTTTTATCAATGGCGTCACAGTATATAATTGGCGACGAACACATCTTAGCAGCGGCTGTTGAAGCGATGCAATCAGAGTATTTGGAGTCATAGAGCCGGACGCTAATCGAACACTCAGTAGGACCGAACTTATTCCATGTATCGAGTCCATCCCTGACTACAATGTTTGGGCGTTGATATGGAAACCTCGAAGATTGCTCGAAACAACGAAGAACGAGTCAAGGCGCAGTGTAGTCGAGAGTGTTTGACGAGCTGCTATCCTGCACTCTGGCCTAACATGTTTCTACTTAATATTATACTTGTACTGTTTTTTTGCAATTATCGATAGCTTTTCCAGCAGTTTTTACTACCAAATTATGATTTAAAAAATATATGCACATATTCAAAGATAATGTATGCTGCTCATATATAGCTCGTATATAGCATATAAACTGAAATAATCTTGCCCTTCGCACAGATTCGATGCAGACATTTAAAGCGCCAATATTTTTCCAGCTATTGGCTGATAAGCATAAAGAATATAGAGTACAGAATAGTTAGAATAATTTACTTTGGAAGCAACAAGGAGCTGACCCTGAGGCAACGGAATTTTCAGCATTATTCGGGCTTATAAGTAGATACACACACACACATATATATACACATACACATACACTTAGATATTTGTGTCTGCTGGTGATGCTTTGCCCTTTGCGGTTAGCTGCGGAACTGACACGTGTGTGGGTTGCCATTGCTACGGTTTGTCTGTGTGGTTGCGTGTGTGTGAGTGCGCTGCCATGATATCCGTTTGGTGGAGTGTGTATCTGGATATGGCAACAGGCAACTGTTGCTGTCCTTGAGTGCGCAACAAAATGGCGGCAAATCTTATTACTCGAACGAATGTCTCAATGAAAATGCAGCCATCAATGAAAAAAGCTCACGTGACGTCATGCAGGGACATCTTTACGCTGAATGAAAGCCATCCGAAAGTGTATGGATGACTGAGCTTTGCATAAAACTGGAGTGTAAGAGAGTGCCAAACTTTTTTTTACTTATCAACCTAGCTTCATTTTATTTAATGTCAATTTGCGGCTGCTCAAAATGTTCTCTAGTTGAGGCTGCTGATGCTGCACAAACTTTCACTAATGTGCGTTTAATTGTCTGCCGAAGCGTTAATTTTTTTTAATTAGCCACTTACTTTAGCGGTTTTTGGATTTTGCTTTTTTGACCTTCACCTTCATGTATCACATATGCCACACGAGCGCTTTTTGACATTTGGCATTTCAAATTGTTTGTGTGGGGCTTGTATTTACACACATGCGGAGTTTTGTGGGCGGGCTGCAACCCAGAATTGCCGAGCTAATTGGTTTGTTACACCGTTAACGGTGTCGTTTTTCGCTTGTAGCAAACTATTTTATTTAATGAGCATAGTTTTATAATTGGATGTTAACTGAAACTGGAACTGGCAATTGCGATTTCGTTCTGTTTTCTGATTATTTTTATTTTCATTGTTCTTTATGAATCTGTCGTAGCTCTCAGTTGAAGGCAACTGTCGTTTTAGTAGATACTAGGCAATAAATTCCGTTTTTACCCTTTTGATTTTGTATTTAAATTTTAGGCATCAGTTTTACACCCATGTTCTCCCCATGAACATTTTAAATCTACCCGTAAAATTTAAATCTACCCAAATAATTAAAAAATTTTGATCATGGAACCTTTGTTCCACGTGTTCTACCCAACACGTAACAAATAAATTTTCACAAAGATATTCGAAGGTTACGCCGCTCGGAAGGTAAACAGAAAAGTTGCTTCTTTTTCGATAACTATCCACGATAACTTGTGAAATTTCTGACATCGCTGAAAACGTATTCATGAAGTTGATATGTCTCAAATGATTGTCCGTAAAGATCTTTGGAAGTGAACTGGAATACGAAACTTAACATACAATATATTTGATCCCCATTTCCATCAAGGAGGGATGGTTTTTGTATGAATTTGAATTAGGATCTTTTAAATTAATTGCAGGCCGATCGGGTGGTAAACTAAGAAGTTTCTTACAAACGTTTTTCACTATGTATTCATATTCGCGGGTGGAATTTTCAAAAATCTCGTGTTGGCGTGCACCTCCAGCCTATAAGGTAACTACAGTGAAAATTTCAGCTTCTTGTTGATCACCAATCAGTCAGTCACTCAGGACAGATAGTTCAAATATAAACTAAAATTGATTGGCTATGTTTGTTGGCCTGACTATGGTAAAATGTTCTTAAACTTCGCAACTTACCTTCACCTTCATAAACTCCTATCGCCCTTCTATGTGATTTTCATGGCATAAAGAAATACCTAATCGAGCAGATAACTTATTATGCATTTTTGGCTTTTTATAAAAATTCTTGGCTTTAATATGAGAAAATTCTTCTTAAGCAATTATATGTATTTTCTAAACTACAGATAATATCAATAATACGTTTTTGTGATCAAAATTCTCTACTAAATGAATCCATTGTTTGCTCTCATTTCGGTTATTTTCTTTGGTGTCTCGAATATTTGAAATGTCTTTCGCTTTGATGTTCGACCTTACGCAATCATTTAATAAAAATTACCATTAAAATGCCGCATAAATCATAAATAATCCGCCAAATGAAATTGCCATAAACATCCACAAAGGAAAACTTCCAACTTGCACTTGCGCCTGGCTGCTGCCTGCTGCCTGCCTATCTGCCCATTAATAGACTTGTTTGGATGTCAGCTAAGCCCAGGCAATAGACCCCTTGAATAGTGCTTGGGCCAAGCTACTTACCCGCCATAAAAAGGCAATCAGATGTCGTCGATGCAGCGCTGCGATGCACGCGAGGCACAACAGAGACCAGACTCGGGGTATTGAGTAAGGGGCAAACGGGTGGAATCAAGATATGGCGCGTAAATAAGAAGTTTTCAGCGGCATCTCTGGCAAAGGCCGGCAAAACCAGAGTGAGAGAGGGAGAGAGCGCGAACCAGACTGCTAGCGCGTGTATGTGAGCGAGATAGATGTAAGGAAAGAACTTGCAAGCGATCTGCGACTGCGTTTGTAATTAATTACGAGGCGGGCCAAACGGCGACGCACGCGCGACTCCGACTCCGACTCCGACTCCGACTATGACTGCGACTAAGACTACGACTACGAACGCGACTACGATTACGATTCCAGCTCCGACTTGGACTCCACGTAGTTGACTACTACAAGAGATGGCCAGGCAGCGATAAGGCGGTGCAGCTAGTCAAAGGATGCGCGCCGGCTACTGCGATTACGCGACGAGCCAAACGCGAGATAGCGATAAGCAGTGGAAGATGCGGCTGCTGCTGCATCTACTGCTACTGCTACTGCCGATCGGACACACTGCTGGGAGATTATGCAATTTTGATTTGAAACACGCAATTTGGATGGGCGCTTAACGATCTCATGCGGCTGGCGCGTAAATCGGGAGAGCCAGTTGAGATTTTTAACTATTTAGCCGATAATTTCCTTCCGGTTGCGTTTTTGCGTTTCAACTGAGGCTGAAAAACTGTTTGCCGCAGTTTCGGTTGTGCTCCGTTTGCTCAGGCGGCGGCGGCAGCCGCAGCAGCAGCAGCAGCAACGACGCTGGCGACGTCAACGGCGCATCGTGGGCCGATCATCGCCTTACTTAGACAGTCGACTGTCGCCCAAGTGTTTACTGTGTGGGCAACTGTACATACGCACACACACACACACACACACACACACACACACACACACACACGCATACAAGCCTGCAAGCAGCTAGCTGTCTCTGTCTGACACACGATCAACAACAACCCCCGCAATGTGATTTTTTCTTCCATTTTTTTTGTTCAAGTGCTTTTCTCTGCTTAAGCGCAAGTCTAAAAAGACTGAGCTTCTAGCTAGACACACACACACACACACACAGTCATACTCACACTCACACACAAACATACACACACACACACTCTCAAGGGTTAACACCCAGGTCTTAGCACACATTCAAGTATAGCTCGTGCCAACTTTGCGTGTGTGTTTGTGTTCATGTAGGCTTTTCCACTTCTAAGTAGGCTTTTTGTCATGGCGTCGCAGCCCACACACATACACACACGCACATAATTCAAGTGTACATAGAAGTAGAAGCTGATCAGCCCTGCGCCCAGTGCACGGTCGTCGCAGTCGCGGCACCTGCGTCATTTGCAGCAGCCACAGACATCGCCTGGCACTTGTTGCATACGTTCAAAAGTTCACCCAAGCTGTGCAAAAATCCTGCAAGCTTTATGCGCTGAAAGCTCTGCAGCTAAAAATAATACCCAACGAAAGCTATACAAGCTGCTAAAAGCTTTTCAAAGCTTTTTGCATAGTCTGCGCCCACCAGCAAAAAGCGTCGTCACCTACACGCAATAAGCAAGCGTCGCAGCTGGCGTCGGCGTTGACTGTGCTGCTTATGTGGGTGGCTTCATTGATAAATTTGTGACGGCGCTCTGCTGCAGCGGCGGTTGCTGCTGCAGCTGGGCCAAGATTAACTGCAAATTGAATTGCAAAACGTTGCAGCTGTGCGCAAAGAAGAAACAGTTAAAGAGAGAGAAAGAGCGCGAGCAAATGCTACGCTCCACTTTAAACAACGTCATGGCTGCCATGTATATATGTACATATATACATATGTGGGTGTGGATCATGCCCAGCATTAGACTCTTGACAAGGCTTTTGTGAATGAATTCCGTTGCCGTCTCTGTCTGCCGTAGCAGAGACAGAGACAGCGCGAGACAGCTGCCAACGCCCACGCCCACCAAATGCGACGATTTTCTCACACACCAATTGGATTTTAATCATATTCATAAATACACACACATATCACACAAATATGTATTTTCAAACTTCTATTGTTCGTAGTACCCCCTCTCCAAACTCGACTCGACTTCTCATTCACAAAATGCTTAAATAAGGAAACTTGTAAATTAGTTCAAGTGCCCCCCAATACACTGAGCGAAACGAAAGCTTTTTGCGCACTCAGGCAAATTAATTATACTTAACGCCCACATATAACACATCGATTTGCCATTTGTACTGTGGCATTAACTGTAATTGCTCATTCATACAAAACAGCTAGAACAATAACAATATCTGCAAATAATAAAAACGGAGACTTATTAGACCTTATAGATATGATTAATAGACAGCATTTTGTATTGTGCGATTAAAAGAAACTGGGTTGAGCAAAACTTTAAATAACTCTTGATATATAAAACTGAAATTACAAAGTATAGTCAAATATATATTTGTATAAAATAGAGGGTATATACATAGGTATATAATTGAAACAATATCCCTTAAAATAGCTCTTCGACGGGAATTAATTGGGTGTATAACAAATCCTGATTGTATTTAATTACTTAAATTTCAGATTTTCATGGAATACCTTTTTAAACTGGCTTGTATGTCAGATCTGAAACAAAACACTGCTCATACTATTTTGCAAAGCCAATAGATTGTTTTTAATGTCGTCTTAGAAAACAAAAACGATTGATCAATATTTTGAAAATAGTAAATATGGTAAAAGGCAAGAGGATTAAACTATTTATAAATTTATATATATAGCAAATATATATATCTCGACATATAAAACTGTTGAGTGATCATCGAACAGCCCAAATCGTTAGAGTTAAGAAGCTTACATTTTTACTGTAGTTAACTCACGTGATGGAGACTTTGCACTGGAATTCTACACGCAGGTGGAAGAAAATAGAGAAAAGCGTTTTTATGAAACTTTTTTGCTTACGTGTTTCAGCGACGTTCGAATTCCATCCGCACATATGGAAAATTTGCAACTGTTTTGAAAATCATTCGATCGGCTTCATACTCATTATTAATGCAATTTGTGAAAATTTATTACGTAATAATACACATTTTACAATGTCTACCGCTCTTGTGTCCCATACATGGGTGTAAATGGTGTAAAGAACATAGGTCAATTTTTCAGCTTCATAATTCTTACCAAAAATATTTCCAAAAATTGGTTATTTTTTTTATGTACTTTTATATATTTTCAACTTTCTGTGTAAACTATAACTTTACAATTGCAGTTCAAGTTAGGTTAGGTATATTTTGGGGCTTTCTACGGGCGGGAACAGGTGAAAAGGTTGATACACAGTTTGAAGGACCAAACTTGCTACGGGCAGGGGCGAGGAATGTCTGTTAGTATTCATGTATTTGGCATTCAAAAATTTCCTCTATCCCGTTATTTGTTATTTTGTTAAAAGTTTAGGAGAAGGTATCCATAGCAAGAATATAGAAATATTTACTTTTTATAAAATCACCAAATCAAAATCTTTGAACAAGGGAATTTCCGTTCTTAACACGGTTTAATTAATTCTTGAGCTATTAAATGAGCAAGCACTACGAATGCAACAGGCTGAAGCAAACGAATTTATTCTACCCAAATGAGAGACTTCTAAATACCCTACATATAAGGGGAATATCTAGCTAATAAATAAAATAAGAAGAAAAACATAATTAGGGCGAGAGAGTACAAGAGAGTGAGTTAGAGGAAGGAGATCGTAATTCAGAGATAAGCAGAGTTTATTAGATTCTCAGCACAATTGAGGAATTGTCAAAAAATGGTAACATTTAATTTGATGTGCGACCTCTCCACGGCCAAGTTAGATCCAAGCAGTTCTGTCAAGCCTGTCTTATTCTTAATGTTCGGGCAGTGCGCTTATCACCAATTAGTTCGTTTATCACCCTCTTAGTCTGAGAATACTTAGCCGATCCTTGCTGATTTGCACACGATTTTAAACCTGCAAGCTCTAAGACAAAGACTCTTCTATAGGGTATGTTGAAATACCCTTTCAAAAGTTGCCAGCAGACAACGCAGCTGAGCTTGGTGACTGGATTGGAGGTAAGACTACTCATTAAAAGCGGCTCCTGGCTATGGCTACGGCTCCGGCTGCCGGCTGCCGGCTGCCATTTGGCTGTCACTCACTCATTTACTCACTTATTCATTCATTTGGCAGACATTTAACAAAGCGCGTTCCATTCATTAGCATTGCTGTAAGTTGTTGTTGTTGTTGTTGTTGTTGCTGTTGTCGTTGTTGTTGGTTTGCTGACTTGTTGTTGGGTAGCCCTAGACAACGCCTTACTCCTTGACTGCCATTGCTATATTTAGTTTGGCAGTCATGGCCTTGTTAACAAAATGTTTATTTTTTAATTGAATTGCATTTAATATTGGTGTTGAATGTACGCAAAAGGCGTTGCCCGTCGACAGCAACTCTCGCTCGTTATGGGCCCCTATGCTGGTGGCCGGCTGGGTTGGCTGTTAATTTATCTGAAAATATAACTTTTACCAGTCGTAAATTTCCAATATTTCAATTGGCCAGCAGCTTTTAGTGCGTGCGCGTGTGTGTTCCGCTTTGTGTTCATCATCATCATCATCAAATATCGTCAGTATCTTACAGATACACTTGCTTGCATGGTTATGTATCTGTTAGATGCATAGCGACACTTTTATTTGGCATTTGCTTGTGATTTACGATAACGCGCTCCATAAAAGTTCCTATGCACATTTTATCGTACAAAGTTTCATTGATTTTATGCAAATTTTTCTTGCTACCAAGTTTCGTTTTATATTAATATGTGTATGTGTATATAGCAGATATTTATTGAGCATTTTCTTTATTGTCTGACATCAGTTTTATATTGTTTTATTGGCTTTTGATGGCAGCCACACAAGTTGAACGTATTTGGTTACTCTCGATTATCGTATATCTGTTTGATCTTTGAGATCTTTTAGGCATTGTGCATATGCCACCGCTTGAAAATTTATAATTCCTCAATTAATAAACGTCGCTGCGACTCGCCTCCCATTTTTGATATGAGTACGTACGGAGCCCAGCCCTTTTTTTCTGGCCATAAATCTGTTTTATGGGCCAGCAAAAAACTTCCAACCAAAACAAACCAAAAAATAAGCTGCATAAAACTTCTATCAATTTATTTTTTATATTTTTCTTTTCTGACAAAATTTGCAATTTCAATTAATGCAACGCCCCGAGACCGAAAAAACTATGTCAAATAAATCATGAACCTTAAGCCAGGCTAGATCAGACTTTACCTTTTGAGTTCTGTCGCTTTGTAAATGTCTCAGTTATGTGACTGCAGAGCCTAACGTCAAGTTGTGCATTTCCTGTGGGTTTTTCGACTTTAGCACACTGTTTCTGATCTTTCCGAGAAGTATATTGGTTGTGTGCGGTGCTCGTCTGTGTAAGTTGAAGTCATATATACATATATTAGTGCTGAGAAATTAAAATTGTTGTATGAATTCTTGACAATCAGATTGAAATCTGGTCAAAGTTGTTTTTGCAGCACCATCCCCTTGAGGGATTTGAAAGTGATTTACTATTTATAACTTAGTTGTGATTCTTAATTTATATAAGGAAGAGACATAACTATTAGATATCTATTAATGTATTTGTAATCTTAATGAGATATGGAATTTTTGAAACTTAGAGAAAGAATAGATTTTGTTGCTTATCAGCAAAATCGTTTCCTCTGTCAAATGTCAAATGTGTATATATGCCACATGTTCTTTTATTATGAGTATAGCATTGATCTCGACGCCGAGACAATATTCTATCAAAACACTAAAAAGTCAGCAACTTATCAGGTTGCTTAAATTATTAGATCAGCTAGACCGCTGCAATACGTGGAGAACAGTGTATCGACCATTTGGATTATTTCTTATGCAACGTTCTGTTCGGGTTTTGATACTCTTTTTTGAGAAAATTTAAATAAATAAATTGAGTTACCACCTTAGGTCTGAATCTGAGTGCTTGTCAACAAGTTGCATATTTTGGTGTCAAATAATTGCCAGTTGTCATCCGCAGGAGAAGAAGTAAAATACAGAGCCAAGAAGGGCCCATTTAGGAAAATTTCACCATTAACTCAATTGCCGGAGCCTATGCAAATGAATTCCCAGCGCTAAAGCAATCATATTTCCATAGTTTACACAGTTCCATGGAGAGGCTCGTGTGATTGCCCCAGCGATTTCTCTATTAACTATAAGCAGGGTAAATAGGCAATTGACTTGAAATTGGCAATTATTTTTTTTTTCCTTTTCTATTTTTTGCCAGTGCCTAGACAGAGCTGGAGCTGAAGTTAAAGATACATGCAGGCAGTCCACATGTGCATGGATGTGGCTGTCTCTGATGCGCCATGCGAGTTGTTGTTGCCGTTGCAGTTGTCTACGTTGCAGTTCCTCCAAACCCAAAGCACATTATGAATGAATAATGTATGAATGAAAATTGCATGCACGTGCCTTTAAGCTATAAAATGTTGCACTTTTTCGTTGGCTCAGGCAGTTGAAGAAGCGTTTGGTTTGATGGTACTCAAGTTGCCAGACCTTAACTGATCAGATTTTCATTGCATATTTGACCAAGTTCGTCACTTAAGTCGGGGGATAAATGAGCCCAAATATTTACATACTTTAAAGAACATTGAGCAGTGGTAAGATTAAATATGTGCTTATGTTTGCCTTCAGGCGGGGTAAACTTGGAAGTTACCTTAAGGTTTGACATACTGATTAACTGTCTTCTCCTGTTATTATCAGTTAACAATTGGATATTTGAATTGTTATGATGGATTTCGTTTCTACATATTGCCTATACTTGAATTTGTGAAAAGTGTAGGATAATTGAACAAGTATCTTCAAAAATTCTTTTACAGTTAAATCTGGGCGCCTACGAGTTTTTATTTAAATGCAAATTAACTAAATCACACTTCCAAAGATTAGCATAACTCAAATATGGGTCATGGATTAGAATAATCTAAATATGACTATCTGGTAAAAGGTGCTAATCGAGCTTATACAATTATTCTATTCCAACATCTATTGGAATTGATAAATCGACTTACTGATTGTTTGAAAAGTGTCAATTATATAGTTTTATTGCCTAATATAGTTTTGTTGCTATTACTATTTCATTCCTATTACTTTTTCTATTACTTTTTCTATTAACAAAATATTTTAAATAATTGAACAAGTATTCCGAGGGATCAAATTTAAAAGTTAAAAATTTAACTATTTTAGTTGTATTTTAACTATCTCTTCGAAATAATAGAAAAAGTAGCATTTAAAATTGTCGGCAATTACTCGTATCATAAAGTCGAAGCGCCCACTTGATCTCCATTATAATGTAAACCAAGTTCGTCACCTAAGTCTTTTGTTTGTCAGCACCTGCGCCGATATCTTCATTAGCCACTACAACTATGTGTGTGTGTGTGTGTGTGTGCTTGTGTGTGTGTGTGATGATGGAAATCGGTTTTTAATAACCCAGCCACGGTCTTTTAATTAATTGGGTGGAATAGTGGGTAAAAGTGGATCGATCTTTTGTCAAATTTAAAGATCTTGGCCGGCCGCCGCAGTAGCCGAGCAATTTAAATGCAAATCTGATCTGGGCTGGATGAGAGTGCTTTGCATCGTTAAGTTGGCGGCAAAAAGAAAATTCAATTTAAGCACTTTTCTATTGTTAAATGCAGTTATTAGATTTGACAGTTTACAGTTGGCGATAGCTTTGAAGAGTTGCCGCCGCTGCAGTCGCTTCGGCTACGGTTACTAAATTACTTAAGCTTAGAGAATTATCGGCAGCTTGTTTGGTTTTCTGGTGCAGCGGCGGTGCTAGATGAAAGGCTACACAGCGATTTCAATTAGCATTTTGATGGCACTACAAATTGAGCGGCTAGAACGAAAATCGCCGCCATTGATAGGCAATTGATAGCACTTCATAAAGCAGCCGATCGTTTGAAGCTCGGAACTGACAGACAAGGCGGTCACATTATTAAATCATTTGGGGACTTATGAAATGTCACGCGATTTTCGAAAGATTGCGACTGTTCGACCAATCAAACTGGCCTCCAGCGGTGCCAGCTGTGACAATCTTGTGGTAATTAGAGTTTTATTTTAGCCGTTTTTTCGCCAACGGACAAATTAATAGAGCAAACGGCTGGAATGAAAAACCGCTGGCATTAATCAATACAATTTGCCGACAGGGATGCAGTTTTTTGGAAAATAAATGGCAGCATGCCCCATGCCACATGCGACATGCGACGCGACCAGTCAAAAAAGCGCAACACTCGACATTCGACAACCGGCGACAAGACGTCAACTTGTTTGGCAATAAAATTGTAAGCATTTATCTTGTAGTTTGTTGGCGTTTGTATTCCGCCGAGGCCTTTGTGTTTTAGTGTATCGTTGTGTTGCGTTGTGTTTTTCTTGTGCGTAGACAAAAATGGGCTTTTCTTTTTGCATTACAAAAGTATTGAGTTACCAAACGATTTGTCAACGTTTAGACCCAGCCGCAACAAGGTTCGGCAGAGGTTTGCTGCGGTGCCGCGGGGCATTTTTAGCCAGGCATTTTGTTAACTCGTAAAGTTTTGTTGACACTTGCGTTGATGTTTTTGTTTTTGTTGCTTTAACCATGCAAATCAACAAGCGAGGACCACCTGCAAAGATTGGCTAGACATGAGTTTCAAAGACAAGTTACACCAAATGTTGATAGATCAGTGAATTTGTAAAATCATTAATGAATACCTACAGCTCATTGTGTTCCATTGAAATCCTTGTGGGAGTTGTACAACTATTGTCCGGGAGCATCGATTAATGAGAATGCATTTTAGGTTTGTTAATGTTGTTAAAGAACTTTCCGAGAAATACATTTGTGTTTTTGAAAATTTTGCCAAAATTTTTGTAAAACTGACAAGCACCAAACTCTTAAACTTAGGTTTTTCAAAAAGCTAGAAAAATATTTGAAATTAATCATGAAATAAAAGAAAATAAATAAAAGAACAGGGAAATAATTTGTAATAAATTTCAAGAAAAGTGTGTGAACTTTAAAAGAATAATCTAGAGTTCCAACATGGACCAAAACTAAATGTCATATAAAAACCGCTTGAGTTTCGATTAAGTTTTAAGACTTTGGAATTGGTTGGAGCTTCTCGCTAGGAAGTCAATTAACGGTGCTGTGCGTAGCTCTTACTATCAATCAACTATGGTTTATCTTACAGTTCAGCTCTCAAGATTCATAGTTTTAACTACTGTATTGTCGCTCACTAATTGTATGGGATTTTATTGCTCAACTTTTTAAATGAGTGCTGTCAACTAGGGAAATGGCGGATACGATTTGTAGGAGAGAACCAACTAGAGAATAATATCAAACGGGCCGCGTCGTCTTATCACACTATTTATGGACCAAAGCGATCGACTTTATCGGAGACCAGCCGTGCACCACTTAAGGCAAAGCTCTAAGCCGACTATGTTTAATTTAATTATGCTAAAATGAATTCATCTAATTTCATCTTGGTTTCTGTTAACATCCATCCGCAAATCCATATAGTTATGGCTCTGAACGAATTGAACTTGGAACTCGAACTGGAACTCGAATTTCACCTGAAAATTCGTTACACATTTTGGAGCCCATGACGAATTGCGACCCTTTGTTCGTGTTAAATAAAATTAATAGAGAAATTAGGCACAGGCGACTCTCGTTTAATTGGCCGCATTAGTTTGGGGCTTTAAGTGGGGCAGCCTCATAGACGGCCACTGTGGCCTCTCTGCAATTAGTCAATTAATGAAAAAGCCATAAATATAAGGCTAACATTTATTGATAACCCAAAAGGTCTTACTCCCACCCCCTGGCCTGGCCGACCACTGAAATGGCAACTGCAACGATCTCCTCACTGCTGGCCATAAATTAATAGTCCATTATTTCTAAATTTTGTCCACTTCAAACTGTCGTCGCGTCGCCTAGTCGCCCAGTCGCCCAGTCGCCCAGTTGCCGACTGCTGCACATTCCGTCGGCCGTTTCGGCCGCTTCGTTTGCATTTTAATCTTTCGGCCACAAATTAGTCCAGTGCTGACTTTGTGTTGACTTGTCAGTGCGGCCAATAACTTAGCCAGTGCCGTGAACGCTGTCACGTAATGGAAAACGAAAGCAACAGGAGTTTTTTTCTCATGTTTTTTTTTTTTGGAAATTATGTAAATTATTTTGAGATTGAACATTTTTGAAAATTGCTTAATTTCCTCATATGGTCGCTGAATGCAGCAAGAGCTAACAGCTACACTAGGGATGGACGAAAATTTACTCAGCAGGCTACTAATCCTGATCATTAAAATCAGGCGAATATATACACGCTTAAAAGTAAATGTATGAAACAGTTTGACGCACAGCTGCAAGAGTCAGGAAGCTGAAATTTGAACAAATAATCTTGATTTTGTTTATGGCAAATTTGAACTGCAAATGGGATATTCGGTGACAAGTCTTAACTGTTTGAGCGTCGGAATAACAAGCGGGAGGATGCCGATTCACACACAATAGTAATAATAATAAATTTATAAAACAAACAAGGAATATATACATCAAATAGAGGTTTGTTATTATCTTGTTTTTTTTTATATAGATTCAAATAAACAAATTCTGTAATACATTAAAGTCTGATAGGAATACTAGGTCGAGTGGTGAGTGTTGACGCAATTACCACAAACCAATTCGGGTTGCCTTACCTTTCTTTATTTTACTTTCAAGAACATTAACTTCTTTTAAGAAGAATATATAAAAGAATAACGTAACGCATAAAAGAAGTCAACTCCGATCCCATTAAGTATACATATTCTACCTTAGCGTCGATAGCCGAGTTGATAAAGCCGTGTCCATCTATCCGTCTGTCTGTTTCTATGTTTTAAAGCTATAAGTTATAACTTCGTATAGATCCATCTCTCAGTAGCGAAAAACTACATCATACTGCTGCCATAGGAACGATCGGTGGAAAAGTAGATTCTTGTAGGGAAATCTCTTTTGTTTATCAAGTTAACTTCAACAAACTTGGCATGTATAGTCGCATTATGCTTCTCTTATATTTGTAAGTAAAATTTTAGCAAGATCGCACTACTATATCATAAAGCTTTATGTGAATAATCGGTCGAAGGCGAGTTGTAGGGCACAATATTATGTTTTTCAAGATATTTTCAGCATTTTAAAATATCTGCAAAGCCGTATGATAAACGCCTGCCCTAGGGTATCATATCTTCGGCGAGCGGAACATATCCTTACTTTATCGTTTTACGCTGTAGGCCTGATTTAATTTTACAAACCTTTAATTTGTAGTATAATTTCAACTTAATTCTTATTCTAAATAATATTTTAAAATTGGTTCAACACAATCTTGATCGGTAATTCGCATTCACATTAGCTTAGATCTTTTTTGTTTACTGCTAATTTCGCATGGCAGCAATAATTGAGCACTGTCAATTTCACATTCCCCATATGACGGCAGTATTGACTCAGTCTTAGCCTTGCCCAACCCTGGACTAAGTGTAAGTGTGCATATATGTGGTCAAGTGGTGGTGGCCACTCAAGCAGCAGCGGCAGCGGCTCGCTGCAGTCGCAAACTTTGCTTTGGGCACTTTGCGAACTCATTTTCCGACTCAATCAAATCAAATAATTTATGTCTTGCAAAACGAACTGGTCAAGTGAGTGGAGTGGAGGTCATGGAGCTGCCATTGCCAATGCCTGCTGTCTGCGAGAGCTGGGCGCAAAGCACAGTTAAATCTTTTAGCCTGGCCATAAAATGTGTTGATTTTTCCATTTGCCAAAGTTGTGGGCCCTAAAGCGCTGCAATGAGTATAAATAAGAGAGTTCCAGACATTCGCGGAAAATTGCCAGTGCGCGGGGAATATAGGTAAAACCCAACCAAAATTTTCTTGCTGTTCAGTATAACCAATGCGTGCGCCTTTATTATCAATTTTTTTTTTATATATATATACAACAAACACAATACAAATACAAGGCCTTATATATATATGTACAATTATAATTGGGAGCTGGATATCTAGATAAAATCAAACTCAAAGCCATCCTCCTGGTACTCGTAGTCGCTGCCATCGCAGGTCACCTGCACGTGCTTGTTGCACCGCCAGTGCTGGTATTCGCTGGGCTGGAGATGTGTCCACATCACCTCGCTAAACACCTGCAAAGGCTTGGCATTGCGTTCCAGGCTGCGTATGGCCTGAAGCTTTTGCAGCTTGTCCACGTTGCTGTGATAACCATTGAGAGCGAGCTGTTTGAGCTGCGGACACTCGGCGACCAGCTCG